>NC_044249.1:0-1200000 GCF_003957555.1 Calypte anna
GCGCGACACCAGGGAGCAAGTACGGCGCGACACCAGGGCAAGTACGGCGCGACACCAGGGCAAGTACGGCGCGACACCAGGGCAAGTACGGCGCGACACCAGGGCAAGTACGGCGCGACACCAGGGCAAGTACGGCGCGACACCAACATGAGCCATACCGTACAATGCAGTAGATGCTCTAATACAGAAACACAAGGACGCAATGAAGCCACAGCACCTAGCCCACCACGAAGCCACAGCAATTCAAATGCAAAGCATTGCAAGACACTGAGAACTAGTCACGCATACAATGTATACCTGGAGACCTACAGTACAAATTCAGTATACTGCCAAACACAACAGATACAGAGCCCTACAAAACCTAACACCAGATAAAGAGATTTGTTACCTGATGGGCTTTGAGACTGAAACCCTGAAGGATGCACAGATGAAATACAACATAGCGCTGTCATGGAAACACAGCTTGCAGGATGAAAAGGCGCAGGTTCAGATGCTCTCCCCGAAGATGGTTCTCCATAAACGGTGCAGAATCCTATGGCGTCCTTTCTACCGGCACCGACTGCTCCAACAGCACGCCGTCCTCAGTCAACACACTCCTCGGAGACACCGTGCTTCTGTCACCTAGAAGACCAAGAGACAAAATTACTGTTGTGCTCCTTAAAATGATCCTCGTTGTTGCGACCACTCCACCTCACCTCAAAGGCTCAGCAAGTCCAACAATGGCCAGGACAGCATCTGCAAAAACAAAGGAAAATGCTTTAATGAGCGGTCAAGGACTTTGATCTTGCTCACTGAAACAGCTTACTAGAATCTCACCTTCTTAAGCAGCTGATGGGTGTACTTCCTGACATCTCAATGGCTGTTCATGGCACCTGAAAAGAGAAAGGCAATTTGTAATATACTGCTACTTCTAACAAAACCCTCCCAAAGAATTGCTCAATCTCCTTTACCTCAATCCTTCACCAGATGCCCCTCAGGCAGGTTAGTATGAACTGGATGCCAAGGCACCACCTGAAAGAAACACAGGTAATGTTTTTTACGTGAATAATACTCATAACGTTTAACACTTCCAGCAGTCAATTTCACAGCACTCACCTTCCAAATTTCTTGTCCCATTGAGATGAATCACCTGCTCTACACACCTTTGCAAGATAAGGAAAAAAAATCCATTAGTGCTACTCATAGAGCAACTACATCCACCTGCCCTCTGACAGACTTTACCAAGCCTTGTTATGACATTCAGCAACGTACCTCCTCTGCTTTTGATGCCATGTCCTGGAATTCTGCTCTGAAAGAAATAAACTAATCTCAGAGATGCTTATAAATATTGAAAGCACATCCCCACCAACACCAAACACAGACTAACCTTAAGCTGGTGCCCTTGTCTTCGCCTCCTCCATCCAGTTCTTGCTAATCCTTGACTTGTGGGATCTGAAAAACAGGATTATGCAAGTCACTGAAATGCTACTCAACACCTGGAAGATTCCCTTTAGCACCCTTCCAACAAACCCTGACCCTACAACTACAGGCAGGGCAGCTCCAAGCCAAACACTCAAAGAAACAAGACACAACCCTGCAAACCATGAGACCATGTCAAAAGAACACCAAGCAAGAAGCACATCTCCAGCATCCAAGACTGCTTGGCAAGAAGACCCACAGTCACCCACTGTGACTGCAAAGCTAGGAAATGAAGCGATGGATGCCAAAAGCATGGACTTCAAGACCTGAGGACACGAGGACGTGGGGATCGATTCCTGATCCAAGAAAAATCTATGACCAGAGATGCCGAGGCAAGTGGCAATGATGTTTCAGAAGATGACCATCAAGAAACTTCCAAGAGGAAAGACCAATCTACAGTTTGCATTTGTCACGCAAGAAAAAGACGCTGCTGACCAGCACCGTGCTGATCAGGAAAGGCTTTGCAGGGATGATGCCCAAGATGCGGGACTTGCTCTCTGAGGACACAGAGGACCATCAAGGCCTGAGGAAGGTCCGAGACAACAAAGATGGATGACATAAAACACACAACCCCAGACACCGAGGCTGGAGCTGCCCTGCCCACGCTAGCATCGTGCCGGAAAATAACTTGCTCCGCTTATGCACGCAAAGGGACCTACTCCCAGACAGCCCTCTCCCAGAGAGCAACTTCAAAATCCCTCCGGCAACTCTCAACCCCTCGACGATTCAGTCCCTCAACTTATCTTTCTGAGAGCTGGGGTTCTGAATCTATGTCCAGCAGCAAACACCACATCGTCTGACAGGCATGTTGCTTCAGTACACATGTTCCTGTTCATCATCTGCAATCAGAAGAAAAAAAAAAAAGGAAAAAATCAGAGTCCATGTCACCAGTTAGGACTGCTTCAGCCATCTACGAACACTTACACTACAAAGAAGAGGCCTCAGAAGAGTCCAAGAGCATTCTTCTCCCCTTCCTGATCCAGAGCTCAATCCTGTCTCCACCACTGCTTTGGGCACCTAAAAGAACAAGAGAGAGAGAGAGAGAGTTACTGTTCTGCTGATCAACCACCACAGGCTGCATGAACCCCCTCTCTAACACCTCACCTTCAATGGTCATCCATTCCCAAAGGTAGGATGGACACCACCTGCAAAAAAAGGGGAAACATTTAACCGAGTTGACATAAAATACATGAACAACTCTGTGCACAGCTATCTCACCTTCTCCAAATGTTCCTCAAGACATGGCCTGGTCACACCGGCACTGTGTGCAACACCTGCAAAAGTCAAAGAGAAAGGCACACGCTGAGATATTGCCTCCAACAACATCCAGGCCACTGTGACATCCCTCTCCTGCTCCATTACCTTTGCCCCTCACCCATCTGCCTGCCATCTCTTTGGGGTGCCACAATGAGGTTACGAGGGCACCTGAAAAAGAAAAAAAACCACAAACGGGGGATGCTCATGACTAACCGACAACACAACACCCGAGAAGTAACTGCTCCTCCAGCCCACCAGCTTTGGCTCACCTTGTCACAGCCACCTCCGGTGTCCGTATCCCGCTTCGCTCGCCTCTTCCGCCTTCAAAAGGACAACAAACCATACTGTGGTCAGTAAGCCAAGAGAGACAGATTCCCACCAACTGCACACCCTGACTAACCTTCAGCTGGTTCCCTTGTCTCCTCCTCCATGCATTTCATCCTCATCCTTGACGTGTGGAATCTGAAAAACAGGATTATGCAAGTCTCTGAAATGCTACTCAACACCTGGAAGATTCCCTTTAGCACCCTTCCAACAAACCCTGACCCTACAACTACAGGCAGGGCAGCTCCAAGCCAAACACTCAAAGAAACAAGACACAACCCTGCAAACCATGAGACCATGTCAAAAGAACACCAAGCAAGAAGCACATCTCAGGCACCCAAGACTGCTTGGCAAGAAGACCCACAGTCACCCCCTGTGACTGCAAAGCTAGGAAATGAAGCGATGGATGCCAAAAGCATGGACTTCAAGACCTGAGGACACGAGGACGTGGGGATCGATTCCTGATCCAAGAAAAATCTATGACCAGAGATGCCGAGGCAAGTGGCAATGATGTTTCAGAAGATGACCATCAAGAAACTTCCAAGAGGAAAGACCAATCTACAGTTTGCATTTGTCACGCAAGAAAAAGACGCTGCTGACCAGCACCGTGCTGATCAGGAAAGGCTTTGCAGGGATGATGCCCAAGATGCGGGACTTGCTCTCTGAGGACACAGAGGACCGTCAAGGCCTGAGGAAGGTCCGAGACAACAAAGATGGATGACATAAAACACACAACCCCAGACACCGAGGCTGGAGCTGCCCTGCCCACGCTAGCATCGTGCCGGAAAATAACTTGCTCCGCTTATGCACGCAAAGGGACCTACTCCCAGACAGCCCTCTCCCAGAGAGCAACTTCAAAATCCCTCCGGCAACTCTCAACCCCTCGACGATTCAGTCCCTCAACTTATCTTTCTGAGAGCTGGGGTTCTGAATCTATGTCCAGCAGCAAACACCACATCGTCTGACAGGCATGTTGCTTCAGTACACATGTTCCTGTTCATCATCTGCAATCAGAAAAAAAAAAAAAAAGGAAAAAATCAGAGTCCATGTCACCAGTTAGGACTGCTTCAGCCATCTACGAACACTTACACTACAAAGAAGAGGCCTCAGAAGAGTCCAAGAGCATTCTTCTCCCCTTCCTGATCCAGAGCTCAATCCTGTCTCCACCACTGCTTTGGGCACCTAAAAGAACAAGAGAGAGAGAGAGAGAGAGTTACTGTTCTGCTGATCAACCACCACAAGCTGCATGAACCCCCTCTCTAACACCTCACCTTCAATGGTCATCCATTCCCAAAGGTAGGATGGACACCACCTGCAAAAAAAGGGGAAACATTTAACCGAGTTGACATAAAATACATGAACAACTCTGTGCACAGCTATCTCACCTTCTCCAAATGTTCCTCAAGACAAGGCCTGGTCACACCGGCACTGTGTGCAACACCTGCAAAAGTCAAAGAGAAAGGCACACGCTGAGATATTGCCTCCAACAACATCCAGGCCACTGTGACATCCCTCTCCTGCTCCATTACCTTTGCCCCTCACCCATCTGCCTGCCATCTCTTTGGGGTGCCACAATGAGGTTACGAGGGCACCTGAAAAAGAAAAAAAAACACAAACGGGGGATGCTCATGACTAACCGACAACACAACACCCGAGAAGTAACTGCTCCTCCAGCCCACCAGCTTTGGCTCACCTTGTCACAGCCACCTCCGGTGTCCGTATCCCGCTTCGCTCGCCTCTTCCGCCTTCAAAAGGACAACAAACCATACTGTGGTCAGTAAGCCAAGAGAGACAGATTCCCACCAACTGCACACCCTGACTAACCTTCAGCTGGTTCCCTTGTTTCCTCCTCCATGCATTTCATCCTCATCCTTGAAGTGTGGAATCTGAAAAACAGGATTAAGCAACTTACCGGACCGCCGCACAACACCGAGTCGGTCAGGTTTTGACACTTCCCATGGCCCCTGATCTTTCACAGCAGGCAGGGCAGCTCCAAGCCAAACACTCACATGCACAGACTGACCCAAGACACAGCCATGTGAGTCACAAGACTTGAACTCAAGATAAAACTTGCAGCAAGATGAGGGAGTCTGGAATCCAAGACTTTTGGGCAATAAGACCAACAACGATGCGTCTGCAAAGCGAAGGAATGAAGCAACGGATGCCTGAGAAGCCACCTTCAAAACCTGAGGATGCAAGGATGCGGGGAATGAGTCCCCCTCAGGGAAACTGGATGGACAGAGATCAGATGACAACGCAAGTGAGAATGACATTGCCAAAGACAATCATCAAGAAAGTTGCAAGTCAAGAGACCGATCGCAATTTTGACTTGTCGTACAGAAGATGGTGCTGATCAGCACCGTGCTGATCAGGAAAGGCTTTGCAGGGATGATGCCCAAGATGCAGGACTTGCTCTGTGACGACACAGAAGACCATCAAGGCCTGAGGAAGCTCTAAGACAACAAAGACAGACAACATAAAATACACAACCCCACACACCAAGGCTGGAGCTGCCCTGCCCACCCTAGCATTATGCTGGAAAGTATCACACTCTATTCGCCCACTCAAAGGGGGCTGATTATATATAGCCGTCACCCAGATGCCATCATCAAAACCCCTCCTGCAACTAAAGCCTCGGCCCCTCTGCAACCAAGTTCCTGTACTTAGCTTTCAGAGGGCTGTGGGTCAAAATTTATGTCCAGTAACAAAACCACAGTGGCTGACGAGCATGTTTCTGCAGTTCTAAGCTTCCTGATCAACAACTGCAATTAAAAAAAAAAACAAAACATGCATGCAACCATATTCTTGCTATAAAGAGCATTATCTTTTGGTGGTTCTAAAGTTCTTACCTTGAAGAGTCTTCTCAAACAGCCCAGACAGCTCAACAGCTGCCCTCAGCTCCAGGAGCAAGAGAGCTCTGACCTCAGACAAGCCCAGGAGCTTACTGAAGCCCCTAGCCAAAGGCTGTGGCTTATATACCACAAGCACCACCCACAGCCTCTCCCACAATCCCCTAGGAAAGGGGAAGTGGCAATTACCACAAGGTAGAAAACCAGCCAGGGCAGAAGCCCTCAGTTTTTTCTTTCATTTTCAGTTTACCTGACAAGCACAGACACTTGCATGCAACCATATCCTTGCTATAAAGAGCATTATCTTTTGGTGGATTCTAAAGTTCTTACCTTGAAGAGTCTTCTCAAACAGCCCAGACAGCTCAACAGCTGCCCTCAGCTCCAGGAGCAAGAGAGCTCTGACCTCAGACAAGCCCAGGAGCTGACTGAAGCCCCTAGCCAAAGGCTGTGGCTTATATACCACAAGCACCACCCACAGCCTCTCCCACAATCCCCTAGGAAAGGGGAAGTGGCAATTACCACAAGGTATAAAACCAGCCAGGGCAGAAGCCCTCAGTTTTTTCTTTCATCTTCAGTTTACATGACAAGCACAGATGCTTGCATGCAACCATATTCTTGCTATAAAGAGCACTATCTTAAAGTGGTTCTAAAGTTCTTACCTTGAAGAGTCTTCTTGATCAGTCCAAATGGCTCCATAGCTGCCCTCAGCTACAGGAGAAGAAGAGCTCTAACTTCAGGGAAGCCCAAGAGCTGACTGAAGCCCCTAGCCAAAGGCTGTGGCTTATATACCACAGGCACCGCCCACAGCTGTTCCCACAATCCCCTGAGAAAGGGGAGGTAGCAATTACCACAAGGTATAAAAGCAGCCAGAGGAGAAGCAGTCAGTTTTCTCCCCTTTCTTCAATTTACAGGACAAGCAGAGGTCTATGATGCTGGCCGAGGAATTTTGGGTTTTTTCTTTTTGTTGCTTCAGCAACATGACCAGGTAAGAATTCAACCCCTAGAGAATGTTAACAGAGTAAAGGTTGTTGGAGGCTTGGATTAGACAGAAAGGAGGAAAGAACAAGTGGGGTGGGTCACAGATATGGACTCAAGAAGTCCCCTGAAAGACTCAGAGGAGTGAGAGCTTTGCAACAAAGCTAAAAGTGTACTAAAGGCAACCTGGAAGGCACTGTTCTTTTAGAGGGGTCATTTTTGGATCAAAGTCACTGAAGAAAGCTGAGGGGCACAAGCAGCAGTCTGGAGGGAATTTGAATAAAGTACAGGTGTCCCTGGGATGTTGGGAACCAAATGACAGACAGTTTCAGAAGAGGTTCTCGTGGAGCAAAAAAGATGTAAAATGTGCAACAGAGCCAGAAGAGGGCTGTGGGATGCCAGCAAGGTGTCACGGTTTAACACTGGCCTGGCAATTAAACCACATAACAGATGCTCTCTATTAATCTTGCTCTCCTCCTTAATAAAGAAAGAATAGAGAATTAAGGGAGAGAGACTAATGGGTTGGAAACTAAACTGCATAACTTTAATGAAACAGTAATGATAAATAGGAAAAAATTACTAAATATATACAAATAAACAGGAAAATGGAAACCACGTGCCTTCCCCCTTTTCCCCAAAAACTCTCACGTCCCCACCGAGGCTGCAGGGCAGCCCTGGGAAAGTCCTGGACTCCCAGAGTCAGGAGCAGTCGGGAGCTGGAGGCAGGAACACACACAGCTATGGGCTGGCACGGATCAGGAGCACAGGCAGAAGAACGGACGGATTCCTTCCAGGATGCCGGGGGGAGGAAGGGAAGCAGGAAAGGCAGGAAGGGCAGGCAGATGGAAGCTGGAAACAGGAAATCTGGCTTGGCCCTCGTGATGCCTCAAATTTATACCGAGTATGAGGTGTGTGGGATGGAACACTCTGTGGGGTCACTGCTGGCATCTATCTTGTCTGTTCCTCCCCAAAGGAGGGCTGCAGGTGGGACCTCTTTGTTCCTTCTGGAGGGTCAAAGTTTTCCTCAGAGCTGTGTAGAGAAACAAGATAAACCAGGTGCCTCGGGTTTCCAAAGAGTGTGTGTGAGTCCACCTGTGCCTGGTTAGGGCAGGCCCCCTATTACCAGGGGGCCAATAAAGGTGGGACACACACCCACAGAGGAAGCTCACTCTGGTGCGAGGCATGGAGAGGCCAGCAGCTCATCGAGCCTCTGGAGCAAGAAAGGCTCTTCCCGCTACACTTCTACCCTGGAAGCGCTGTGTGGTGGCTGGAGTCCTGGAAAAGACCAGCAGCTCGTTGAGCTTCAGGAGCAAGAATGACTCCTCCCACTACAGAGCTGAGCAGTGGCCTTGCCTCTGCATACCAGTCTCTAGCAGTACCTATAAACATCAAGTGTTATCAGTCCTAGAAGAAGCACACAATGTCTGAGAAACTTGCTGTCAATTTCAGCAAGTGCGAACTACTTACAAGAGACTTAGCTAAAAGCAAAAGTACAAAACAGAAAATAACCTTTATCCTGGCCCAGACCAGGACACAAGGGGGTGTGAGGTAGGCCTCCAGAGGAGTAATGGTGGCAGAAGGGTGCTACGAGAGAGGTAAAAGGCAGCTCTGGGACACGAGGAAAAAATGGATTTGTTCAGGTGATGTATGGATGCCCTCAGGGGCTGACTGACTGAACAGACATCTAGGATCACAACAAATAAAGGAAGGGTTCTGGGGTGCAAAGAGAGCCTGAAGAAGGATTCTGTGTCAGTAAGAGAACTAAAAAGAGCACCACAGACATCGAAGGGTGTGGGGCATTGTGAGGATGGTCTCATAAGGAGCGGTGCCCTGAATGAGAGGGCTCTGGTAGGCAATAATGTTGAAGAAAAGTCCAGGAAGACCCTCTGGCAGAGTCTTGAGGGGGAGGCTGGACCCCCATCTCTTTCTGAATGCTTACTTGGAGAGGACCCTAGGTGTGGCTGGATGTGGTCTGTGCCCCTGGCAATAAAGCAGAGTTCTTACTCTCCTTCGGCCCCAGAGCTGGTGTATTTTATCTCTGCCTTTTAATACCTCACTACTTGTCCGCATGATGTGCACTCGACCTGTTGTATAAAGGGTTGGTTTAAAATGCATCTTACCCCAGGGTGATTGGTCTCTTGGCTCTTCTGCATGTGCCTTTGATTTCCCTGATTGTTCCATCTGCACCTGAAGTTCTGATGGTTTGCTGCCATCTCCAAATAGATGGATCCATTTGCTTCCTGGTCTCCATATGGAACTCTGGTTCCTGAAATTCAGCTTTCATTTTGCCGGCTCCATGTCCTGTGGACTTATCTGACTCTCAAGGGGGGAGGGGCTTGCTGCGCTGCTTTTCAACTCTATTAGTCTGTTCCTAGTGGTTCATGTGGCAACGGTTTTACTGGATTTCAATGACAGTTGAGAGTGTCCTGAGGTCTATACAGGTCTGCTACTTAATATGATATTTTGCCAAATGGGTGGGGTCAGCCCAAAAGACACAGGCACCCAAATAAAGAAGTTAGTTTATATTTACTGATGTATTAAATTATAAGGGAACAAGTACAGAAACAACAAAACTGAAGTGCAGTAGCAAAGTCAAAGCAAAACACAGCAGCTCATGTAATTGTTACTATACACATGCAGCAAGAGCGAGTAAGAAAGATGTGTCGCCGACTGCCGTAATGATTCGACTTTGTCTGGATCTGCGGTTGCTGGGGAGCCCTGGTTGTTATGAGGACACGGAGAACCCTTTCCAGCAGTGGGGAAATCCTACACGGTGCATCCTCTTGTAGGTGAGGACCCCAGAAAGGGTCCAGTTTTTCAAGTATCCCGTTGCTGCTAGTCCAAAGGACTTGTGCTTTTCTTAATGTGAAAACAGCTGGTCTTATGCCCCCTAATGACTGAAACCAGGGCCTGGCTGGGGCAGAACAGCGTCACCAGCAGGTCCAAGGAAGTGATTCTGCCCCTATACTCAGCCCTGGTGACGGCACACCTCGAGTACTGTGTCCAGTTCTGGACCCCCCTGTTCAGGAAGGATATCGAGGTCCTGGAGCAGGTCCAAAGGAGGGCAACCAGGCTGGTGAAGGGACTCGAGCACAGACCCTATGAGGAGAGGCTGAGAGAGCTGGGGCTGTTCAGCCTGGAGAAGAGGAGGCTCAGGGGAGACCTCATCGCTGTCTACAACTACCTGAAAGGAGGTTGTAACCGGGTGGACGTTGGTCTCTTTTGCCAGACGACTTTCAACAAGACAAGAGGGCATGGTCTTAAGTTGTGCCAGGGGAAATTTAAGTTAGATATTAGAAAGAATTTCTTTACGGAAGAGTGATCCGGCATTGGAATGGGCTGCCCAGGGAAGTAGTGGATTCTCCATCCCTGGAGATATTTAAAAAGAGACTGGATGTGGCACTCAGTGCCATAGTCTAGCAACCACAACGGTGGTAAAAGGGTTGGACTTGATGATCTCTGAGTTCCCTTCCAACCCAGCCAATTCTATGATTCTATGATTCTAAGTTGCAGATCGTAGGGCTACATAAACTATCTCCCCTAGACATCTTACTGGTGGTTATCAAAATATCTGCCCAGACAATTCAGCATATTGGCTGCTTTTGCACTCTCTCAGGGTTTCAAAAAAATGTCTCAGAATGGGGAGGGTAAGCTACTGCTTTCACAAGCCATTTTCCTCCTACATACTTAAGTCATCTCCCACTAAAACAAATGTGCTCTGTCTCCAGATGAGTTAAGAGATCCAAGGTTTTTCCAAACTCATTCAAGATTTATTTTTGACTGCAAAATCAGAGTTTAGTTCTTGATTACTCATGGGGGGCAGTGGCTAGCTGCTAGTGGAAGGCAGCCACACCATAGACTCCCACTTTGGCTCTATCTTCAATATATTTGACCCATTGCACGATAGGAATTATGGCAGACAGAGCTGCTTTATGTCCTACTGTGAGTTGTTCTAGTTCTAGCGCAGCCCAAAAACATCCTAATGTAATATATGTATTTGTGAATTCATGTTAAATAATTATAAAGTGTTTGCTAACTCAACTTCGAGAGTACTAATAATATATCTGCCTTCAACATTGTGAAATATGCAAACATAGGAATTCGTTAGAATGAAATATAACTGTTCTTTGTGTAACTACAAAGCTTAAAGGAACAAGAAACAAGACATCCACAGTTTCTGTACCCTGAACACATTGCTATGTGCATCCTGTTGTGCTAATCTAAGCTGATATTGCTGCTCACCACATAGCGTTGAATTTAAGGTGGTTTTTACTGTTGACTGCAGAGTGTTGCACAGGAAAAGAGAAGGAGCGCATGCGCAGAATCGAAGGGTAACGAGAGAGGAAACTGAGGCAGACACTGACTTCATCCACCAGATGGGGTAAAAAAGAGCCTCAGATAAAGTGGGCATGCACCTTTGAAGGCCTGCCTCCTCCAAGAACTGAAAACCATAATCCAGCCTATTCCTAGAACAGTCACGAATATGCATTAGAATAATTATGAATATGTATTAAGGTATGGAATATAAGCTAAAAGATTAAACTTTACAGCAAGTGTGTGAATGGAGTGGAGACTCCCCACGCACCCAGTGCTGTTTTGCTTATTGCAATTTTATTAATTAAACTATTCACAGAATATTGAGTCCCAGTCGTTTATAACTCTCAAAGTGTAGTTGTTTTCTGCTTCTGGTAATTTTCTCACCTGGGCTTCAAGTTCTGTGTAACCCGTTTAAAGGTATGTTTGAGACCTCTTCTTATTTGTGAGGATCGTAAATCCAAAACCTTTTGTTAAGCCTCTTCTGTCAATTCCAAATCACCCTGCTGTTCACTTCTGCAAACTCACACTTTTCCCTTGTTACCTCACATAATAGGGTTAGGATTGGTCCTACGTGTCAGATGCGCTGTCTCCAAAAACCAAACAGTGCGATGTGTGCTAAGAATTGAACGCCCCAATGCACAGGGCCGCGCACTGAATATAAGAAGATACAAAGCCATTGACCGGCAGTCGGACATTTTTTAGAGAAAAACTACAAATGAGTCGCCGGAAGTCGGCCATCTTGTTACCGGAAGTCGGCCATCTTGTAAGCGAGAAACTACAAATGAGTCGCCGGAAGTCGGCCATCTTGTTACCGGAAGTCGGCCATCTTGTAAGCGAAAAACTACAAATGAGTCGCCGGAAGTCGGCCATCTTGTTACCGGAAGTCGGCCATCTTGTAAGCGAGAAACTACAAATGAGTCGCCGGAAGTCGGCCATCTTGTTACCGGAAGTCGGCCATCTTGTAAGCGAAAAACTACAAATGAGTCGCCGGAAGTCGGCCATCTTGTTACCGGAAGTCGGCCATCTCGTAAGCGAAAAACTACAAATGAGTCGCCGGAAGTCGGCCATCTTGTTACCGGAAGTCGGCCATCTCGTAAGCGAAAAACTACAAATGAGTCGCCGGAAGTCGGCCATCTTGTTACCGGAAGTCGGCCATCTCGTAAGCGAAAAACTACAAATGAGTCGCCGGAAGTCGGCCATCTTGTTACCGGAAGTCGGCCATCTTTTTAGCGAAAAACTACAAATGAGTCGCCGGAAGTCGGCCATCTTGTTACCGGAAGTCAGCCATCTTCTTAGCGAAAAACTACAAATGAGTCCCCGGAAGTGGGCCAGCTTGCTACCGGAAGTCGGCCATCTTTTTAGCGGAAAACTTCAAATGAGTCCCCGGAAGTCGGCCATCTCGTTACCCGAAGTCGGCCCTCTTTTTAACGAAAAACTACAACTGAGTCTCCGGCAAACTGAAAGTTAAAAATTTAGAGTCCCTCTCCTCCCTAGGAACCCCCAATGTTCCCTGAGCGTAGAAACACACCATCTGGGAGATTCTCTGATCTTTGCCAAAACCTGTCTCTTTTCTCTCTTACTTCATAGATTCATTTAATCAGTCGTGTTGGAAGGCACCCTCAAAGAGCATCTGGTCCATCCCTCTATGTAATACTATGAATTCTATGTCTTAACACTTTCTACGATGGGGGGAATCTACCACTTCCCCTGCAGGACCATTCCAATCTTATACTGTCCCCCTGGTGAAAAATGAGCTTCTTATATGCAATCAGAATTTCCCCATTACCTCTTATCCATTAAGGCCCACCTTACCTTCTTGCTGGAGGACCAAAAGCGAGAACAGTGAGCAGCTGACTGCCTGGCTGCTTCTAGGTACAGGAGGACAAAAAAAACCAGAGTGCTGCTGAGTAATGGGAGACATCTGGTTTCTAAAGGTCCAAAATACAGAGTGTGTTTGGCTGCTTCACATGCTGTGTCCAGTTCCCGGAGGACTAGTGCCTGACAGAAAGCCAGCAACCATTTACATGCATAGTATCTGCTTTGACCTATACATCAGCTTCGATACACTCACACAGACTCCCTGGAGCAAAATGTCCCCCATCCCTCCTGGTCCCGCACTCCCCCCTCACCTCTACCCCAGACGGCCTGACAGCCCTCACAGCCCTTTACCCCTCCCCCCTGTAACTCCAGTGCTTAAAACACACGTATGAAGACTATGAGGCAGGATTTGTCATTACATTCTTAACATCAAAGCAATGCTCTTGCTGGGGGCAGAAAAAGCTTCCATCCTCCTTATTCCACTGCGAGGGTAGAGAAC
Organism: Calypte anna; assembly: GCF_003957555.1. Lineage (NCBI taxonomy): Eukaryota > Metazoa > Chordata > Aves > Apodiformes > Trochilidae > Calypte > Calypte anna. Next base: position 13,498 of record NC_044249.1, read on the forward strand.
CCTGTATGGCTGCCTGTACTTGTACCAGAAGAGACACCTACACACACACTCCAGCAGTAGCGGCCTTGCATCCTGCTTAGACAGCACACCTGAAAGGAAAAAATTACTCCTGAAAGTAAAAAAATAAATTCACCATCTGCTCATGAGGTGTCCACATGTTTATACCTATCCTATTTAAATACTTCTTTAGGCAAGTATTTCACTTCCTTTCTGCATTCATGTAATTTGTACAACTCTTAACTGATACCATTACATTTTCTATCTCAAACACAGGGATAACTTGACAAGGCATTTTTTCTGTTACACAGCCGGGAGGGAGAGCTGCCCAAAGGAGATGCTACCAAACCACCAGGGAAATACCCCATTTAGAGGGAGACAGAAACATAGTACTTCAGAGCACTCCAGCAAAACATCAGCAAAAGATACCTGCAGCATCCAGCTGTCTCTCTGTTCAAAGCTTTAGAATAGATAATTAACTAAACTAGGTAATATATGAGATCTAAAGCATTATGGGGCTGTTAGTGTCTAAACAATGCAGTTTGTACTTTATACAACTTTTTGTTACACTTATGATACAAAAAAATCTGTGATATAACTCTCTGGCTTTAATTTTTGAAGGATGATGGAGAGAAGGGAGGGTAAAACTGCAGGAGTCAAACAAATCCCCAGTGCTGCAGTATATAAGGTTACCAAAAAGGACTCTTTGATTTGTTAATACATTGGAATGTACCGAAACACGCAGAGGAATGCATTTTCATCATCTCAACTGCTGCAATTGTGAACCACAAAACCAGAAACACCATCAACTTGAAAAAGATGTGCTGTGCTTCCATCTTAAGGATGACTTTCTTTTTTTTGAAGGAACAAAGTCTTGTTGCTGGTGACTTCCATAGACTCTCAGGATCTGCTCTGATGAGGAGTTTCCAAAATGCAGCATCTTTGAGAGGCATTTCTGTTTTGGACTCTTCTTCCCATCTTCTATCAATGTTCATGCTGAAGGGCAGTTGTTCCTGGTCTCCCAGCTTAGCTTGCAGCAGGCCAGGGATCAGATTCCTTCTTCAAGAAAAGGCACATCAGGTAACCGGTATATTTCTGCAATCACCAGGCTCATCTTCATCTTCCACAAAGCAGAGTGCCAGCAGGAAGCATCCAGAAAAATCCTATGGGTTGACAAACCTCTTCTGCAACAACCTCCTTCACCATCCCTTGAAGTACCCATCATCCCTAAAGGCACCTCCCAAGACATATAGAAATAGCACTTAGGGATATGGCTTAAGTTCTTGTCAGTGTTAGGTTAATGGTGGGACTCTATGATCTTGAAGGTCTTTTCTAAGACAGGTAATTCTGTGATTAGCACCATGAGCTTCCCCTCACCTGCTCTGTACCCATTCAATGCCAGATACTGCATCTGTCATTGTTTGTGGAACCCAAGCAATGCCAAGAGACAAAATGACTGTTATACTTGAAGGAAGTCAGTAGCTCCGTGTTCATCCTCACTACTACCCCAGCTCAGCTCAAATGCTCATCCAGGCCCAAAAGTGGCCTACAAAGTTCATGGAAAAAAAGTTACTGCTTCACTGAGTAACCACATTATTCTCTGCTCTTTGACACTGACCTTACCTCGGACTACTTGCTAGAGTGAGCAGCTTTGTCCCAATGAGCCTGCTTTCAATATTTGCAAAAACCAAAAGGAACGTACCAAGATGCTGCCTCAAACAGCACCCTGCCTGCAACAATTCCCATCTCTTACTCCTTTACCTTGGCAATTTGCATATCCAGGCTCTGCAATTTTCTTACTGTCACATGGTGGCTACAATAGAACCTATAAACATCAACTGATGCTTCTAACTTCAACAACACACACCCAAAAAATAACTGCTCTTTGGGCCCACTAGTCATCACTCACTACATCCCAGTCACCTTCAGTGACTGTCCCACTTTGCTTACTGTTTCTACCTTCAAAAGGAGTTAAACACACACTGTAATCAGGTAGCTACCAAAAGCACAGTCCCTCCAACACTACACACTGACTGACCTGACAGCACTCCGCTCCCTTTCTTCTTACAAGCACATATTTGTCCTTTGCATCTGAAAGAAAGTATTACACAAGTCACTGGAATGCTGAACAATGGACAGACAATTCCAGACATCTCCATCCTAGTTAGGAAACCCATCTAGAATACTACTACCCTCATGCCATTAATAAACACAGCCCCAAAACTTTAAACCCATACACATACAACCATTAACTACTGAGAGGGTCAATCTCCTGCACTGCACAGGAAAAACCCTCTCGTGTGGGACCCATCACCTTCAAACACCATCAAAGCAACTGCCCACCCAGCCTGACTATGGCTGCTCCACCTAAAGATCACTGTACATTTGTGGCCTAAAAACTCAAGGCACACAAACATCACCAGAGACCCTTATGGCTCTTCATTATCCCCAACTCTACACTCTGGGCAGAGCAGCTCCAGGCCAAACACACAAACACAGACCAACCCAAGACACACCACTGCAAACTACAAGATTCAACATTAAGAGAAAACTCTCAACAAGAATTACTCTGGGCTCCAAGAAGTTGGCAAGAAGATCTACAGGGATGCATGGGTGAGGCAAGGAGGCCCCATGGTGGCATCATCATAGAACACTGCCTGTTACAATAATTACTCTTCAAAATAACATATCAGATGTACAAGAAGACTAGCATCAAGACCTAAGGACACAGAGACAAGGTTGCAGATGTGGAAAACTCATAACCAGAGATGCTCATTCGTTCATAAAGAATGATTACAAAAGATGCCCATGAAGAAATCTGCAAGATGCAAGAAAAGAAGGATCCAGATGGCACTATGATGATGATGACTAAATGTGTACAACACCATGGGGATGATGTTCAATATTACTGACTTGATCTGTGAGGGACTCTGGAATCCAAGACTTTTGGCAATAAGACCTACAGTGATGCGTCAGCAAAGTGAGGGAATGAAGTAATGGATGCCCGAGAAGCCGCCTTCAAGACCTGAGGATGCAAGGATGAGGGGCATGAGTCCTGCTCAGGGAAACTGGATGGACAGAGATCAGATGACAATGCAATTGAGAATGACATTGCAGAAGACAAACATCAAGAAACTTCCAAGTCAAGAGACTGATCTGCAATTTAGACTCATGTGGAATAATACACTGCTGATTAGCACCGTGCTGAGCAGGAAAGGCTTTGCAGGGATGATGCCCAAGATGCGGGACTTGCTCTGTGAGGACACAGAGGACCATCAAGGAAGCTCTAAGACGACAAAGACGGACAACACAAAACACACAACCCCACACACCGAGGCTGGAGCTGCCCTGCCCATGCTGGAATCATCCTGGAAAGTAACCTGTTCCCTTCACCCACCCAAAGGGGGCCGCTCCCAGACAGCCCTCTCCCCTACACTAACTTCAAAACACCACCTGCAATTCCCAACCTCGACTCCTCTGCTCAGCCCCTCCCCACCCACCCCTGGGCCCTCAACTTATCTTCAAGAGCGACAGCAGCACAAAGCCATGGTCAGTAATGAAAACCACGTTGTTTGACTGGGATGTGCTTCCAGTCGCACGGTTCCTCTTCATCCCCTATACGTAGAAAAGGAAAAAACATAACCCACAGATCAGGAACAGCACTGGCACAAGTCCCACCCAAGCCAACAGATGCTACTTCCGCTGCACTCACCTCTTCAAGAAAGCCCCATGGTATACCACGCACCTTCCCGTTCCAGAGTTGAACGCTAGCACCACCGTAGCTCGGGGCACCTGAAACGCCAAGAGAAAGAGTTCCTGTTCTGCTGATCAGAAGTCACCGGCCCCGTGAACCCCACGCTACCAACTCAACTTCAACGCTCATCCGGTTCCAAAGGTGGCACGCACAGAACCTGCAGAAAAAAAAAAGGAAACGTTTAGGCGACTTGATGTAAAATGCATGGCTGACCCAGCCCACCACCATCTCACCTTCTCCAACTCCTCCTGTATGGGTGTCTTTGTCCCTCCAAGGATGGCTGTGGCACCTGCAAAAGTCAAAGCAAAAGGCACATGCTGAGGTAGTGCCTCCAACAACAGGCAGCCCACTGTTATGTCCACCTCCTGCTCCTTTATCTCGGCCGCTCACCCATCTGCCTGCCATCTCTCTGAGGTGCCAAAAGTAGGTTCAGAGGACACCTGGAAAACACAAAAAACAGGGGATGCCAATGCCTTCAACAGCAATAAAACACCTGAGAAATAACTGCTCCTTCAGCACACCAGCCTTTGCTCACCTTGCCAGAGCCACCTCCGGAACAGATATTCTGCTTCGCTGGCTTCTCTCACCTTCAAAAGGACAAACAAACCATAATGTGGTCAGGTAGCCAAGAGAGGGACCTTCACTCCAACACCAAACGCTGACTAACCTTTGGATGGTGCTCTTCTCTCCTCCTGCTCTTTCATGTACATCCTTGTCACATGGGATCTGAAAAACGGTGATACACAAGTCACTGGAATACTACTCAACAGCGCTGGACTAGTTTTTTAGGGCTCTTCCAAAAAATCCTGACCCTACAACTCTGGGAAGAGCAGCTCCAAGACAAACAGACCAATTCAAGACACAGCCCTGCAAATCATGAGACTTGATCTCAAGAGAATACCAAGCAAAAAGATTATCTCTGGGATCCAAGACTGTTGGGCAAGAAGACCTACAGCAATGCAACTGCAAAAAAAAGGGCTGAATCAAGGAATGCCAAAGAACCCGGGCTTCAAGACCTGGTGACATGAGGATGTGGGGAATAAAGTCCCACTCTGGGAAAATCCATGGCCAGAGATGATGCTGATGTAGGTGGCAATGATGTTTCAGAAGATGACCATCAGGATGCTTCCCAGATGCAAGACCTATCTACACGTCAAACTTGTCACACAAGAAGAAGATGCCACTGACTAGGACTGTGCTGATGAGTAAAGGCCTGCCAGGGATGATGCCCGAGATGTGGGACCTGCTCCGAGAGGACATCAAGGCCCGAGGAAGCTCTAAGACAAAGACACACGACACAAACTACACACCACCACACACCAAGGCTGGAGCTGCCCTGCCCACACTGGCATCGCATCAGAAATGAACCCGCTTCCTTCACCTGACCAAAGGGGGCTGCTCCCAGACTGCCCTCTCCCCTACACTAACTTCAAAACCCCTTCCACAACTCCCACCAGCCTTGACCCCTCTACAGCCACCTCTGGGCCCTCAACTTATCTTTCAGAGGACTGCCACTCCAAAGCCATGGTTAGCCAGGAAAAAAAAACAGGAGCAGCCCAGGATAATCCTCAACTTGCAAGGTTCCCCTTTGCCAACTGCATTAAAAAAAAAATGAAAAAAAAAAATCACACCACAACACCAAAACAAGCAAACAAAAAAACTCCACACACATAACCACAATACCAAAATACCTATCAGAATATTCAGCAATAAGTCCAACATCAGCCAGCCCCATTCTCTTCCAAATGACCCAGCTTCACAAAAGAGCCCTGCAGGGTCCCACTCACCTACGCTTTCCTGAGGTGGACACTGAAGGCATTGTCATTCAGGGCACCTAAAAGGCACAAAACTATTGTTGTGCTTGAGAGAAGACACCAGGTCCACGAGCCCTGCACTACCACATCACCTCCAAAGCTCATTCAGTTCCTGGAACTTGCTAGTATCGTGCCAGGGAGGGACAGGCTCCCATCAACCACCCAAAGGGCACCGCTTCTGGACAGCCTGCTCTCCTACAGTGACTTTAAAACCCGACCCTGCGATTCCTAGCCTTGACCCCTCTACACAGACCCTCCCCAACCATCATCCGTTTCTCTTACCTTTCAAAAGGCTGGGACTCTGAAGCACTAGCCAGAAAAGTAACCCGCATCGGCTGACAGGGATCTTCCCAAAACCACCAAGTTCCTCCTCGTCATCTGCAATAACAAGCGGCAGTACCAACAGAAATAGGACGTCAGCTAAATACCAACCTCTTCCACAAGCTCCTCATAACCCTCGCCGTGCCCTGCTCTCCTTCTCCTTCCACACATTATGGCCACCATCGCTTCTGGCACCTGAAATAATAGGTGACACAAAATTACTGCTGTGTTTGTGAGATCGAGCCTCCTCGTTACCATCCCGTCTCACCTCCACCGCTCTTCCGCCTCCAAAGATGGCGCACGGAGCACCTGCAAGAACAAAGGGAAACACTTAACCGAGTCGACATAAAATCTCTGGATGAGACAGCCCGCAACCATCTCACCTTCTCCGACCGCTCCCCAATGCATGGGTTTGTGCGGCACCTGCAAAAGTAAAAGCAAAAGACACATGCTGAGATATTGCCCCAGTCAACAGCAGTCCACACGAGCCATTGCAACATCCCCTCTGCAACAACTTACAAGCTCAGCAATTCAGTTCAGTCCCTCAACTTATCTTCCTGAGGGATGGTGGTTTTGGATCTATGTCCAGCAAAGCACCACGCTGTCTGACGGGCATGTTCCTCTTCATCACCTGCAATCAGAAAAAAGGGAAAAATCAGAAACAGTGTCACCAACAAGGTGCACTTCAGCCATCAACAACCACTTATACTACACCCACCACCACAAAAGAGCCCCACCCAGTTCCACTCACCTCTTTGTCACCAGACTTGACCCAGAGTTGAATGCTGTGGCCACCACTGCTTTGGACACCTAAAAGACCAAGAGAAAGAGTTACTGTTCTGCTGATCAGTACTCACCAGCTCCGTGAACCCACTCTCTACCACCCCAGCTCACATTCAATGCTCATCTGGTTCCAAAGGTGGCACGCACAGCACCTGAAAAATAAGGGAAACGTTTAACAGAGCTGATGTTAATACATGGCTGACCCAGCCCACAGGCATCTCACCTTCTCCAACTGCTCCTCAGGACATGGCTTTGTCACTCCAGCACTGTGTGTGATACCTGCAAAAGTCAAAGCAAAAGGCACATGCCGAGATATTGCTCCGAACAACAACCAGGCCACTGTGATGTCCATCTCCTGCTCCTTTACCTCAGCCTCTCACCCATCTGCCTGCCATCTCTTTGGGGTGCCAAAATGAGGTTAGGAGGGCACCTGAAAAAAACCACAAACAACAAGGCACGCTCATGACCAACCAACAATACAACACCTGAGAAATTACTTCTCCTTCAGCCCACCAGCCTTTGCTCACCTTGCCACAGCCACCTCCGGTGCCCGTAGCCCGCTTTGCTCGCCGCTTCCACCTTCAAAATGACAACAAACCATAATGTGGTCTGGGAGCCAAGGGAAGCACCTTCCCACCAACTCCACACCCTGACCAACCTTCAGATGGCAGCCTCCTCTCCTCCTCCATCTGCTTCTTGCTGGTCATTGACATGTGGGATCTGAAAAACAGGAATATGCAAATCACTGGGAAGCTGCTCAGCACCAAGTCGGTCAGGTTGTGGCACTTCTCATGGCCCCTAATCCTACACAGCAGGCCGGGCAGCTCCAAGCCAAACACTCACATGCACAGACTGACCCAAGACACAGCCATGTGAGTCACAAGACTTGAACTCAAGATAAAACTTGCAGCAAGATGAGGGAGTCTGAAATCCAAGACTTTTGGGCAATAAGACCTAGAGCGACGCGTCTGCAAAGCGAGGGAATGAAACAGTGGATGCCCGAGAAGCCGCCTTCAAGATTGAGGACGCAAGGATGCGGGGAATGAGTCCAGATGCTGATGCGGTTGGCAATGATGTTTCAGAAAGTGACAATCAAGTCAAGAGACTGATCTGCAATTTAGACTCATGTGGAATAACACGCTGCTGATTAGCACCGTGCTGAGCAGGAAAGGCTTTGCAGGGATGATGCCCAAGATGCAGGACTTGGTCTGTGAGGACACAGAGGACCATCAAGGAAGCTCTAAGACAACAAAGACGGACAACACAAAACACACAACCCCACACACCGAGGCTGGAGCTGCCCTGCCCATGCTGGAATCATCCTGGAAAGTAACCTGTTCCCTTCACCCACCCAAAGGGGGCCGCTCCCAGACAGCCCTCTCCCCTACACTAACTTCAAAACACCACCTGCAATTCCCAACCTCGACTCCTCTGCTCAGCCCCTCCCCACCCACCCCTGGGCCCTCAACTTATCTTCAAGAGCGACAGCAGCACAAAGCCATGGTCGGTAATGAAAACCACGTTGTTTGACTGGGATGTGCTTCCAGTCGCACGGTTCCTCTTCATCCCCTATACGTAGAACAGGAAAAAACAACCCACAGATCGGGAACAGCACTGGCACAAGTCCCACCCAAGCCAACAGATGCTACTTCCGCTGCACTCACCTCTTCAAGAAAGCCCCATGGTATACCACGCACCTTCCCGTTCCAGAGTTGAACGCTAGCACCACCGTAGCTCGGGGTACCTGAAACGCCAAGAGAAAGAGTTCCTGTTCTGCTGATCAGAAGTCACCGGCCCCGTGAACCCCTTGCTACCAACTCAACTTCAACGCTCATCCGGTTCCAAAGGCGGCACGCACAGCGCCTGCAGAATAAAAAAAAGGAAACGTTTAGGTGACTTGACGTAAAATGCGTGGCTGACCCAGCCCACCACCATCTCACCTTCTCCAACCCCTCCTAAATGTGTCTTTGTCCCTCCAAGGATGGCTGTGTCACCTGCAAAAGTCAAAGCAAAAGGCACATGCTGAGGTAGTGCCTCCAACAACAGGCAGCCCACTGTCATGTCCACCTCCTGCTCCTTTATCTCAGCCGCTCACCCATCTGCCTGCTGTCTCTCTGAGGTGCCAAAAGTAGGTTCGGAGGACACCTGGAAAACACAAAAAACAGGGGATGCCAGTGCCTTCAACAGCAATAAAACACCTGAGAAATAACTGCTCCTTCAGCACACCAGCCTTTGCTCACCTTGCCAGAGCCACCTCCGGAACAGATATTCCGCTTCGCTGGCTTCTCTCACCTTCAAAAGGACAAGCAAACCATAATGTGGTCAGGTAGCCAAGAGAGGGACCTTCACTCCAACACCAAACGCTGACTAACCTTTGGATGGTGCTCTTCTCTCCTCCTGCTCTTTCATGTACATCCTTGTCACATGGGATCTGAAAAACGGTGATACACAAGTCACTGGAATACTACTCAACAGCGCTGGACTAGTTTTTTAGGGCTCTTCCAAAAAATCCTGACCCTACAACTCTGGGAAGAGCAGCTCCAAGACAAACAGACCAATTCAAGACACAGCCCTGCAAATCATGAGACTTGATCTCAAGAGAATACCAAGCAAAAAGATTATCTCTGGGATCCAAGACTGTTGGGCAAGAAGACCTACAGCGATGCAGCTTTGAAGCGAGGGGCTGAAGCAACAGATGCTCACCAACCTGGGCTTCAAGACCTAAGGATGCAGAGAACAAGTGCTACTCTGCAGAAATCCATGACCAGAGATGCTGTTTAAGTATGGAAAAGTGGTTCAGAGTACCACCATCAAGAAACTTCCCAGATACAAGAATAATCCATGCGTTTAACTCGTCATGAAAGACAAAGATGCTTCTGACTAGTACTGTGCTGATGAGACAAGACCTTCCAGGGACGATGCCCAAGATGCAGGAGTTGCTCTGTGAAGACAAAGAGGACATCGAAGGACGAAGAAGTCACAAAACACTCAAGACAGACAACACAAAGTACACACCACCACACACAAACACTGGAGCTGCCCTGCCCAGGCCAAACCAATGCTGTAAACTCATCTGCCCCTTCACCTGACCAAACCAAGCTGCTCCCAGACAGCCCTCTCCCCGATACTAACTTCAAAACCACTCCCTGCCATTCCCAGCTTTGTCCCTTCTGCCCATCCCCAGTCCCTCAACTTATATTTGATGGTAGGGGTCCAAAGCCATGGTCATCAAGGAAACACAAAACCATCCACAGGGATGTTCCTGCCGCCACAAGTTTCCTGGTCATCATCTGCTGTAAAAGAAAAAACAAACCAACCACATCAACACACAATAATTGTCACCAGAAATTCTAACGTGAGCCAGCACCAACCTCTTAGAGAAGACCCAGCTTCTCAAGAGTCCTGTGAGGTCTCACCCACCTGCTCATCACAGGATTAGGCACTGCAGGACTCATCAATGAAGGACACCTAAAATAAACAAAACCACTGTTTGCCTTGAAAGAAGTCACCACCTTTATCAACCTCCTAAATTACCACCCTGGCTTACCTCAGCTCCAAAGGTGACAAAAAACAAACACACAAACAGCCAAAAAAAAAAAAAAAAAACCCCAAAACCAAAAAGAAACAAAAAAAACAAAAAAAGCCTCAAAAAACCCACAAACCACACACACACAAACCCACACCAAAAAAATCTTACAAAAACAAAGGGAAACACTTAACTGAATTGACATTAAACACCCGGCTGACCTGGACACAACCATCTCCCCTTCTCCAATTGCTCCTCTGCACATGGCTTTGTACCTCTGAGACAGTGTGTGGCACCTGCAAAAGTCAAAGCAAAAAACACATAGAATCATAGAATTGGCTGGGTTGGAAGGGACCTCATAGATCATCGAGTCCAACCCTTGATGCTGAGATATTGCCCCAATCAACAGCAGCCCACACCAGCCTTTGCTCAGAAAGCTTCAACATCCCTTCTGCAAAAACTTACAAGCTCAGCACTTCACTTCAGTCCCTCAACTTATCTTTCTGAGGGCTGGTGTTTTGGATCTATGTCCAGCAAAACACTACGCTGCCTGACGTGCATGTTCCTCTTCATCACCTGCAATCAGAAAAAAGGGAAAAATCAGAAACAGTGTCACCAACAAGGTGCACTTCAGCCACCAACAACCACTTATACTATACCCACCACCACAAAAGAGCCTCACCCAGCTCCACTCACCTCTTTGTCACCAGACTTGACCCAGCGTTGAATGCTGTGGCCACCACTGCTTTGGACACCTAAAAGACCAAGAGAAAGAGTTACTGTTCTGCTGATCAGTACTCACCAGCTCCGTGAACCCACTCTCCACCACCCCAGCTCACATTCAATGCTCATCTGGTTCCAAAGGTGGCACGCACAGCACCTGAAAAATAAGGGAAACGTTTAACAGAGCTGATGTTAATACATGGCTGACCCAGCCCACAGGCATCTCACCTTCTCCAACTGCTCCTCAGGACATGGCTTTGTCACTCCAGCACTGTGTGTGATACCTGCAAAAGTCAAAGCAAAAGGCACATGCCGAGATATTGCTCCGAACAACAACCAGGCCACTGTGATGTCCATCTCCTGCTCCTTTACCTCAGCCTCTCACCCATCTGCCTGCCATCTCTTTGGGGTGCCAAAATGAGGTTAGGAGGGCACCTGAAAAAAACCACAAACAACAAGGCACGCTCATGACCAACCAACAATACAACACCTGAGAAATTACTTCTCCTTCAGCCCACCAGCCTTTGCTCGCCTTGCCACAGCCACCTCCGGTGCCCGTAGCCCGCTTTGCTCGCCGCTTCCACCTTCAAAATGACAACAAACCATACTGTGGTCAGGTAGCTAAGAGAGACACGTTCCTGTAGTGAGACAGGACCAGGTGCCCTGAGTTATTGATGAGTGGGTGTGGGTTCACCTGTGTCTGGCCTCCCTCCTGAGCATGTGCAGGAGCACGGGGCCAATAAGAGAGCAGCTGACACCCACAGAGAGAGCTCTCACTCTTCATTGAGAATGGAGAAGCCCACAGCTCAAGGAGCCCCAGGAGCAGGCAAGAAGGGTTAAATCCCGAGGCCCATGAGGAAAGAAACCCCGGAACAGAGGGAAACCAAGCCAGAAGAGCAGATACAGGAGGGAGAATAATAACTAGAAGAACAACTTGCAGAGACTCTGTGAAAAGTGCCTGGTGCAACTTGCAGAGGCTTTGTGAAATATGCCTAGGCTAAGCCCTTGAGCAGAGGGAAATCCCATGAGGAAGGGTTAAATCCCGAGGCCCATGAGGAAAGAAACCCCGGAATAGAGGGCAAGTGCCTGGGACAATTTGCAGAGACTTTGTGAAGAGTGCTCAGACAGCTTGCGGAGACTTTGCCAGAAAGGGGCTGACATCGAGTGAATATATGGGTATGCTTAATTCCCCTTAAAGAAGGTTGAAAGAAAGAAGGTTGAGAATTCTCCCCAAAATACGTGTAAGGGTTGAGAATTCTCCCTAAAAATATATGTAAAATAAGTTATATGTTATATGTAAGTTATATGTTTAAATCTTGTAAGTTATATTTTTGTGTAAAAATCCTCTAACCTCTCGGCGCCTCCTCGATGCTCTTAGTTGAGTGTCCCGCGGGGCCCGAAGAAAAATCCTGTAAAAATCCTGTATGTCTATGTCTAAATCCTGTATAAGTGTGTTTTGTACTGCCCCTCGGCGCCCCCTTGATGCTCTTAGCTGAGTGTCCTGCGGGGCCCGAAGAAAAATCCTGTAAGTGTATTCTTGTGTATAAAAAATCGTGCTATGTAAATATGTAAATGTCTATGTAAATGTCTGTGTACTATGTAAATGTCTGTGTAAAAAAAAAAAAAAAAAAAAAAAAAAAAGGGGGAAATGTAGTGAGACAGGACCAGGTGCCCTGAGTTATTGATGAGTGGGTGTGGGTTCACCTGTGTCTGGCCTCCCTCCTGAGCATGTGCAGGAGCACGGGGCCAATAAGAGAGCAGCTGACACCCACAGAGAGAGCTCTCACTCTTCATTGAGAATGGAGAAGCCCACAGCTCAAGGAGCCCCAGGAGCAGGCAAGAAGGGGTAGATCCCGGAGCCCCAGGAACAGCCCTAGGACATCGTCCAGGAATGGGCTAAGCCCCGAGGCCTCAGGATCAGCCTTAGGAGCAAGAAGGGCTCCTTCCCGCTTCACGTTCCCACCAACTCCACACCCTGACTAACCTTAGGAGGGTTCCCTTGTTTCCTCCTCCATCCATTTCTTGCTCATCCTAGACACAGGGGATCTGAAAAACAGGATTACACAAGTTACCAGACCACCGCTCAGCACAAAGTTGGTCAGGTTGTGGCACTTCCTGTGGCCCCTGAACCTACATAGCAGGCAGGGCAGCTCCAAGCCAAACACTCACATGCACTGACCGACCCGAGACACAGCCATGTGAGTCACCAGACTTGACCTCAAGATAAAACTCACAGCAAGAAGAGGGACTCGGGAATCCAAGACAATAAGGGCAATAAGACCTAGAGTGATGCGTCTGCAAAGCGAGGGAATGAAACAGTGGATGCCCGAGAAGCCGCCTTCAAGACTTGAGGACGCAAGGATGCAGGGTCCGAGTCCAGATGCTGACGCAGTTGACAACGTTGTTTCCAAGTCAAGAGACCGATCTGCAATTTAGTTCTTCAGGGCTCTTCTGAAAAACCCTGACCCTGCAACTCTGGGAAGAGTAGCTGCAAGACAAACAGACCAATTCAAGACACAGCCCTGCAAATCATAAGATTTAATCTGAAGAGAAGAACACCAAGCAAGAAGAACATCTCTGGGATCCAAGACTGTTCGGCAAGAAGACCTATGGCAATGCAACGGCAAAACAAGGGGCTGAGTCAAGGGATGCCAAAGAACCCGGGCTTCAAGACCTGGGAATGCAAGAATGTGGGGAACAAAGTCCCAGTCTGGGAAAATCCACGGCCAGAGATGATGCTGATGCAATTGGTGATGATGTTTCAGAAGATGACCATCAGGAAGCTTCCAAGATGAAAGACCTATCTACACATCAAACTTGTCACACAAGAAGAAGATAATGCTGACTAGGACTGTGCTGACGAGTAAAGGCCTGCCAGGGATGGTGCCCGAGATGTGGGACCTGCTCCGAGAGGACACCAAGGCCCGAGAAAGCTCTAAGATAAAAGACATACGACAAACTACACACGACCACACACCAAGGCTAGAGCTGCCCTGCCCACATTCGTATCATGTTGGAATCTAAACTGGTCCCTTCACCTGACCAAAGGGGGCTGCTCCTGGACAGCCCTCTCACCTACACTACCTTCCAACCCCCTCGCTGCCCAGCCCTTCCCCAGACCTGGTTCCACTTATTTTTCAGAGGGCTGGGCACCTGGAGCTTTGGTCAACAAAGAAATCCACATCTGTGGGCTGGGATGTTCCTGTAGCCACAGGGTTCCTCTTCATTGTGTGCCATGAAAAAATTACAACCAACAGCACCACCAGCAAGTCCCATACCAAGAAACACTAACCTCTTTTAGAATGCTGAACTCCTCCAAAGAGCGCCACGGTGGTCCACTTACCCTCTCATTCTAGAGTTGAACACCGCAGCTGTTACCACTTGGGGAACCAAAAAATACTAAGACAAAGCAAACAACCACTGCACCAGCCAAAAGCCCCCAGCCCTGCTCCTCTTACCTGTTAGAGCTGCAAGCACACCACAGCCCCCAAGCAGACTGAGGCCCTCCCTGGAGGTGGAGGCTTATATACCTTGGGTGCCACCCCCACTGCCCTTCCCACAGTCCCTTGGGAAAGCTCCCTCATCAATCTGACTGGCCACACCTGGGCTACCCCAGCTCCAGCTGGAGCCCCTCAGAGAACATCATCCCCTGCTCCTGCCACAGCTGGGAGCTCTGTCCCCAGGGGCTGCCAACACCCCACCACCACCACCCCAGGGCACCCTGAAGGCAGGAGAATGTTCATTCAGACTCCTCAGGAATCCCAGCAGAGTTGGTGACAAGGCTCAGAGCCTGAGCTGAGCCAGAAAAATAATGAAAAGGAAAGAGAATGAGGGAGAGCGAAAGGAGCAGGGATAGGAAGGAAGGGCACAGCCACACCCATGGGGGGAGGAGTAGAAGAACAGGGCCACAAAGACAAGAAGGGGGCAGGGAACCAAGACACAATCAGTGCTGCTAACGAGCATCGCACCAGCCACTGCTAACCTCTTCAGCACCCAGCTCCTCAGATCCCCCATGGTATTCTGCTCTTCTGCTCATTCCAGAATCCGTTGCTGTGACTGTGATTTCTTGAGGTACATAAGATACCAGCAAGACACAAAATTCCTGTTGTGTTTGTGAGAGGTCCCCTGCCCCCTGACCCTCCCAGCTACCATCCCAAGCTCACCCCAAATGCCCATCCAGTTCTAACAGGACCCGCACAGCACCTACAAACACAACTGGAAAATGCTGCACTGAGTTGCCACAAGTTACTTTCCCTTGGCACCAGCCTGGCCCCATCTCACAGCCCGCTCGTGGGCACGGAGCTTCACCGCCCTGGAGCAGAGCCCTGCTCCGAAGGGTGGGACCACACACGGCAGAGGGGGTCACCCACCAAGGGTAAGGATAAAAACGGGGAGTAGGACCCAGAGGAGGCAGAGCTGTGCACAAAGGTGCACAGCCCAGAGAAAGAGGGTGGGTCCAAGACAGGTTGGGGTGCAACCACCAGCCCTGCACAGCACATCACCCCCGGGGAGGCGGGGACCTCCCAGCCCACCTCCCAGCCTAGCACCGCCGCCCACCCCCTGCAAGCGAGAACCAGCAAGCAGGAGCTGGGCCACTCTGGGTAGGCCTCTTCCCCGCTAAGTCCTGACTCCCTGCAGCAAGAACCACCCCTCTTGTCGCCCTGTCGCCTTCCCCTACCCGCAGCACGTGCTGAGCCCCTCCCCCATGGAGGGGCCAAGCACGGTTGGGGCAGAGCCAACCCTGAAGGGTGGGGAAACAAAAAGAGGGGGGGTGCAGCCCCAAATGGGAGAGCGGGGCAAAGCACGGAGGGGGCGGAGTCACAGATGGGGCAGGGCAAAGACGAGGGGGTGGAGACACGTCTGGGAGGGCGGGGCCACACTCAGAGGGACGGCGACAAGCGTGAGGTGGGCGGAGAGACGCATGGGGGCACGGTCAGGCTCATAGGCACCTCCCAGAGCAGGGGGAGGAGCCACACACAGGGGTGTGGCCAACCTCAGAGGCGTGACCACACACAGGGCAGACAGAGCCGACCACGGGCGTGTGGTCCAGATGGAGGGGGCAGAGCCACTGCACCCCAGGGGGCGGAGACACTCGGGTGGGCACAGGACAAGTACAAGGAGCCCCGGGGATCGCACGGGGACATAAGGCGTGGAGGGGGGGGCTAAATAACTAACGCTGTGGAGCCACACAAAGAAACACCTCTCCGCTTACGCATCTCCGCCTAACTTCTCCGCCCTTCTCGTTTTCGTACCCGCGCAGATTGCGGAGCCGTTGTTTATAATAATTTTTCTCGCTTATCGCCGTACGTGCTGCCGCCCTGTGGCTTAAAAGCGGTACCGCAGATCAAGGACCGCGCATGCGCACCGGCAAATCCTGTCTTAGCCCGACGCCTTTGCATATGAGCTACCTCCGAGTAGCAGTGGTTCCTTCTGCGCATGCGCTGGAGAACCGAGCCATTGTAGATACAGATGTCGGAGGATGGACAGGCTCTCTGAAGAACCTCCTTAAGCGGGCTGACGTCTCGGTTTTTTTGGCGTCCATCAGATGACAGGTATCATCAGTATTACTCAGTTGACCTTTATGTTTTACTCTGATCTGCGGCAGAATGTTGCCCAGTCTCTAAATCCTCTAAGACCCAGTTCTAATTTTCTAAAAAAAACTTCATGCTGACGACTGCTTTGTCCACACCAACAGCATCCAGAAAGAGAGAGAGAGAAAGAGAGGAAGGACGGGAGAAAGAGACGGGGTGAGCCAGAAAGGTGATTGCAAGTGCCTCAGTCTAACTGGTTGGACAAAATCCAGGCTCTCCATATATGATGCATTACAAAGAAAAATGTGTCTTGTCACCATTTATGTTTGAAGGAATACTGCTTACCTATAAAGGAACTGTTCCCAGGCCCAGGAGGAGTCAAACCACAGGAGATGGTGTAGTAGTTACAGCTCTAGATCAGGTTCAGCCAGGACGCAGCCCACCAACCCTGTCCCACTCAGCTTCCCACACTCGCTCCGTCTCTAGTCTGTTTGGAGTGTTTCTTCCCTCTCAGCTTCTCTCCTCTTCTTTTCTTCTTTTATGCAGGCACAAAAATCTCCAGAGAACAGCTAAATGGGTCACAACCAGTACATCTCTGTGACTTTATTTTGGATGGTAAAATCTCTGTAGACAGAGTGAGGTGTCTGAGTGTTACGTAAAGTAGATTCAGAGATTTATTTTTTTTCCTTGGCTCACCACAATGCCTTTAATCTGAATGATCATCCATGCAATCCAGTAGTTACTAACCGCAGCAGGTCCAAGAAACATTGCAGTAAAAATACTGTCCTCAATTTAAGAACTCTGCACGTTTTGCAAGTTCAATTTATATTCTAGTGTGATACCAGCACATTGTTATTCTTAATTAAAAACTGTATCCCTTCATAATGTCTGCAGCTCTTTCACATGCCTGCAATCCAGAAATAAGGCAACATGATATCCTCTCCAAGGATATCTATCCAAGAGGAGAGGATATCGCATCCTGACCTTAGTACACAGACGGGTCTTTTTTTCAGTTATCACATAAACATTTAATTGGCACAAAAAGTAATCATTCTGTAACGGATGACAGACTGGAAAGGGAGTAATTCCCAGCTGACAGAGCAGCCATGTGTCCTCAGACCGGCCTAAAATTTGTGACAATATTTTGTTCAAACATTTCTCTAGAAGAGGGATTCCCCAGACAGCTATAGATCAGGAGATATTTCCTCATTATTCACCAGAAACTATGAACAAATTCCCTGTGAAAAAGGCAAAATAAAATGTAACAAAGAAATGCATCTAGTTCTTGTTCCAGTTCTATTTTCCTCTTCCTCCAGCAAGTGAGAGAAATGCTTTTGTCTGATTTTCTACCTGTACATATTAGAGCTGAATACTAGGGGTAAATGTAAAAGCAAAAAGAGACTTTAAAAAAATTATTTTTAAAGCAGAAATAACCACATTGTAATTCCTAGCAATGTTGTGAAGTATGAAGGCTGCAAGGCTGAAGAATTTTTAAGGGATTATGTGCTGAGGGTTGGACAGGAAAATATCAGCCAGAGTCACTGGTGTCCGCTGATGGCTTGATGTTTGTTTAACTTGTAATATTTCCTTTAGCTTAAGTGGAGGCAGGATTTCAACTTCTGCATACCGTACCTAAGAAACATGCACATTTTAATACAGGACAAGTATACTTTCAGTGTGCCTTCCCATATCCAACGCACTGCCTACATTACAAGTGTCTGAGCAGAAGCTGGTGGCATGGCTTTCTGCAGACAGATAAAGTCCCTGTGCTTTTACAGCTGGTCCACTCTGCTTGCTCTGGCATTTCTTTCCTGAGGCTTTGCTTGATGTTGTTTTAATTCTTCAAACTGTGAGACTGCATTACTCAGTCACCCTGGGAGATCCTTCCACAGTTTAGTAGATATTAGGGCTTTTTTTTTTTACTATCCCCGACATTCATCCTAAATTTTACTTTCCTTCATTTAATTCTGTTCTCCACAGTATTTTGTTTTCTCTCCATGGTTCCTTTTTTATTCCAGATAAACTACTAGCAACTAGAAATGTATATTATTTCTTAGTTGGAGAGACTTAATCTTGGGCAGGTAAGGGTAATTACGTAGTGTACTTAGGGGTCCGCTAACACTTTCTCCTTGATTAACTATACCTGTAGGGATGATAATTGCTGTTACGCATGGAAGTATCAAGCACCAAGTGGCAGCACAGCCCCTCCAGCAGTGTATGGGGTGGCACTGACAGGCTTTGAGACCAGCTCTGTGCAGTCCCTGGGGCTAGGAGAGAAGAGCTAACTGCCTCTTGGCTCTTTAAAACACTAGAGAGCAAAATAGATGGATTAAATACACTGGTGAAGGGATAACAGTTAACGATTTTCTTCTCTTTCTACTAAGAGAAGACTTCAGGAGCCTTTACCAGCTGTTGCTGGCTGCAACCCCCAAAGCTTGCCTCTCATAATTCAGTTTTAGCTTGAGGCACTTTAAAGTTAATTTGAGCAAAGGGCTTATTTGAAATCCACATTGGAAAAAAAATGAGCGTAAGTGTGCTAGTGCCAAGCTATAAACGCTTTTGTACAGTGCAGTAAATCAATAACACTGCCTTGCCTTGGAGAGACCGAGACAATTACGCCGATTGTATAGGACATGATAAAACCTGGCCAGCTCATTACAGGACCAATAGCAAAGACTGATAGTTGCATACTACCCTGCAACGTTTTGACATTCTGATATATTTCAGACCATTCGCTTTCAGCTAGTCATGCACTGAGTACCGGAAGAGATCGGACATTTTTTAATTTATTTTTATTTATCTGAAAAGCATGGTAGAAGTTAAAGAATTCAAGGAGAGCAATAGTTAAGTTCTTTTGTTGGAAGGGTCAGTTAGATACAGGTTGGGCTATGAATACTGGAGCTTTTTCCTGCACTCACCTGCTGAAATTTAAGCCTGTGAGTAGTCATACATATTGAAATGTTTGTAGGCTCGCTGTCTTCCTCTGGACAAGGGTTAAACTTATTAACTTAATGAACCCAAATAATTGATCTTGATGACCTTGCAGCACATGGAAAGTAGGAAGGAAGTCAACGAGAAAAATGCACAATGAAAATGGAGAGACATTACAGGCAATGTATGGGTGCAGCGTGAGGATGAACAAGTGGGGAGGAAGCAGGACAGGGGATGCCTGTCTTCATCTTCCAGTAGTACAGGGTCTATAAATGTACTTGGACTCAGTAATGCAGTAATGATGCTGCGGTCCCTCTCACAAATTTGTACAAAAGTAAAGGCCTTATAATCCGGCCAATGACTTTTTGCAAATAAGAAAATGCTCAGCTTTTGTTATTGAAGTGTTTCGTCCAGCTGTCTGAAATAACAGACAGCTTCCTCCCAGCCCCCTCCTTCAAGTGACATGCAAAATATAAAACAAGGTAATTTAAAAAAGGCCATGACACAATAGAGTACTGGTTAGCTGTTGGTACATTACATCCCTGAAACTTATTTTTATTTTATGCTAGAGTAAAACCTGTAACTGCCTATTAAATGTAAAGTTACTATTGCCTGCTCAATCACAGAAAACTTAGTGTAGTTAGAAGCTGAGAGCTGGCAAAACTGTCCTATAAAAACTCTAAACTGCATTAGAATGTGTGTGAAAAGTAAATTTATTTTTTTTTTACAAGAGAAAAGCAGCACAAAAAAACCTAAACCTAATAACCCTTTTAAAAAGGGACCACTCAAACTTTGAAAGAAACTGAAAGAGGGATTTGAAATGTTCTTTTAAAACTTCTTTTCAGATCCAAAAATTCCCAGCACTCTTCTTGCCTTCCTTATCGCTAATGCAAAGGTGGCCCTGTGTATATCCTAGCTGTGCAATTCTGCCAGCTCCTAATTAAGCAAGAGGAAGAGATTTCCAAATAAATATAAGTGCTGAAAGGCAACTGCCAGGTCACTCACTGTGCCAGCTCAGGTCATAACCCATGGCACTAGTTATCCATCTGCCTTGTCAGGTCTCTGAACGGATTCTCCATCCTATGGCTGGGCACAGGAAAAGGCTGCCTTTCCTCTTCTCACACAGCTTACTCTGTGGGTAGTTTTTCTAGAATGTTGTGTTGGTGGTGGCGGTGGTTTTAAACTTTCTACTAGCCATTTTTTCTGTTTGTACCTTCACTCATCTCATGACTCGTTTCACTGTTCACTATCTCACTGGGACAAAAATTGATTAAGACAGGCAATAAAGAAGAGCACATCAGTGAAGAGAAACCAAACTCGTTTGCCTCATGAGGTTAGCAACCCACTGCACCATCATGAAGCACAGACATATTTACCCTTAAATCTTGCCTTTCTGAAAGCAAGAAGAGAATGATAAGGACAAAGCATGTAACATAAAACTGAAAACCCACAAATACCTCATCCTAGTAGGACATAGTGCTGTCCCTGAGGGGCAAAGCGCATACCACTAAAGCTCCATTCATACACAGCTCATTAATTAGCAGTACTTTGCAGAGGAAATGTTACCATCTGCAGATAAAAAGGAGATACCTTGATGCAGGCCATGGAAATTTTTCTTTCCACAAAGACAAACTAAATAATCAGTATCATCTGGGGAGGGTAAAAAAAGCACAGAGGCTCAGAAGCAGAAAGAACAGTGGCCTCTGATTGCAAGTTATCTCTCAGAGCACCCCGGCCATATGGTGCTGCCTACCTTCATCCATTTACTCAGCAGAGAGGCAAGAGTGTATTTTTCCCCCTTCGGAGCTTCTGTACAGCATTACTTAGTGAGCTGGATATATTGTAGTGAAATATATCCCAGCTCTCATCCTCTCTCCACCAAAACTGTCGTTATCTGTGGAGCAAAAAGAGGGTAGATGGAAAGATAAAAATCTCATGTGTGAGCTGTTGATAACTAGGAAGTAATTCTGTCTGGCTGCCTCTGTGGGTTATGTCAGCCTAGCTAGTCTGCTCAATGTGGTACTTACTGTGCAATAATTCTCTTTCCCATATAGTGCTCTTAGTTTCTTACTATGTTGACTGCTTATTCCATAATATTAGTCCCAATTGCTTTTACAGCTAAGATCTCCAACCAACTTAATTAGTCTTCTTCATAAATTTTAAGAAATTTTGAAAGACTCAGACTTCTCTATCTGCCTTTTCTCAGTGTGCTTCACTAATATGCTATTATACTGAGTCTTCATCATCCTCATCTCTACAAGGTACAAGAGGTTTAATTAATTGCAAATAGTTAATACTAGCCTTTAATGGATTTGCAATACATTTCATTACTAATAAGCCTGCATTTCAAAACTGCAAAAGGCTTCACACAGATAATGGTCTGGTGTGGCTTTAAATTTGCATTCTCAGACTCACATTCAAGATTTGCAAAATAGCAACTGCACAGACACTTCCTAATTACTAGGTTTTTTCCCCTTTTCTTTCTCTTGATGTCAATGTCTGACCCAGACTTGAATGATGACTTTGCATCAGTATGGAATAACATTAGAAAAGGTGTCCTGTTTGCCTGAGGTGACATATATTTTGTTGTTGGGGTTCTGATGCTCACCCTAACTGATGTCAGAGTACATTCAGTGTAATAACTCAAGTTTAGCATCATTATTCCTGATTTTCAGCACAGCAAATGAGGTAAAAATCTTTTTCCAGTGAGTACACACACAGAATAAGATTGTTGGTGATAATCTGCATAATCTTAGATTGGCATAGCCCCCTTATTTTTTTGCTCCTGTACTACTGAAGAATGGCATTGATAAATGATAGAAGGGCCTCGGTAGGGTTTTCAGGTGTAAAATATTCCAAACAACCCCCAAGAACTTTGAACAGTTGACTTATTTGTGGCATATGATGTGGCATGCTATGGAAACTAAATATCAGGGTTGTTTTTCATCATACAGTTCACAAGGGGTTAGTAAAGAAGTCTGCTTGCTGTTAGTTTCTCTGCAATATAAGCTTATAAAAGTACATTAATTCCTCATCAATTTTCAGTTTAGCTCTGAGTAGCATTCCCAATAGCATTGTGGGGAGGAGTGAAACAGCCACAGGGATTTTGGAACAAATCCTTTGCGGAGGAGATATTGATGTGCGATATTTGCTTAGATTGTTTTACTTTCACCATAATTGCTACATCGCCTTTATTGACAACAGTTAATTAAGCCCAATGTAACTAATTGTGTTCTCCAAGGCAGGTGGTGTAGACATTTGCAGGTGGTAAAGGGATGCTGTGAAGGGCAACAAAGTTCTTGACAGTGACCCCGATTTGAAGTCCTCCAGATCTCCATATCCCTGCCAGTGCCCATGGACTATGTTGGGCCAGGCAGCTGGAGCACACTGGATCTGACCCTCAGCCTTCCTCAAATTGCCAAAAAGCTTCAGACAGAGAAATAATAACCCAAAATCTGAGCTGAGTCTAAATAAACCCCCGAACACAGAAACAGATACGTAGATAGCCTACCTTGAGTTGCCTTTTAGTGCTCTCAGTTAGACCTCCTCCTCCATTTGTTTACTCATTTACAGTTACTTAAACTTCCTCAGGTCAGGATGTGATGGGACAGATCCTGTTTTTTCTGGATCAAGTAAATATGAGCTCCACATGTCTGACTTGCACATCATTCTGATATGTAGCTGAACGTCTTGCTTTACACAGATGGGCAATTATGCATACAGATGCTGCTAAAATTTATTCCAGAGTTGCTGAACTGTTCATACAGGCAACTTTCCATCTATTCCTAACACTCCACATTCTAAAAAGGTGGGTTTTTTTCTTGTTCCCAAAATATTATTCATTAAATAAATATTGGTAAAACAGCTATGCCTTTGAGAGCTGGAGATTCTTAATCTCCTAACAGGCTCTTTGTGGCTAGAGAAAAAAAAAAAAGGAAAAGGCTAATATTTTCCACAGTGCTATGTTGCCTTCTAATTTCTTGTAAAAAATGGTACATGTTTACCACGTCTCATCAGCACTCTGACTTAAGTGTGGCAATAAAACCTTTGCCAACAACCATTTTACAAGCAAAAATTGCACATATCTCCCTGAAAGCTCTTTTAAAGAATATTTTCTGTGTAGAAAATTCCTTTTAACATTTCATAGCTTAGACATCCTGCTTCCAATCTAGCTTTACTGATTTCAGCACCATTACAGCAGGAATGAATGTGACTTGCTTTATTGTTTTCAGTGGCATGATGTTGCATGCATTTACCATATCCTTGGCAACAGCAAGGCTGCCCTACGGCCATTTAAGAGGAAAGAAATGGAGTGAATCAGAATACACCATAGCCACTGCAAAAAGGGGAGAGGAGAGGGAGAAACAGCCACAGAGTGGGGTCTGTGAAGATTAGGCACTGGTTTGAAAACAATGACAAAGTAAACTGAAATCCAAAAGATTACTTGTCTACTTTCTAGCTGCACCAATAGTCACTTCTCTACTAATTATCTTACCCTTCAAAGAGAGGGTGCCGTTAGCAGTATCATCACAGAAGTAGTGTCTCAGTCTACACTCAAGTTGCTGCTTCCATTTGAAAACATTTTCCATTGCTGTTATCTGAAGCCCACAGTTTTTAACAAAAAAGGGCTGATTATGAAAAAACAAAGTGACATTGGCCTGTCAAAGCAAAATATCCTCACCACAAATCCTAGTCGGCAGCTGGATCGTGCACTATGGAAGAATGACTCTATGGAAGCAGAGTGGAAAAGTGTCACTGAGTGGGGCAGCCCGGCTGCTGTGCAACTCCCTTGCAGGTCCTTATTCACCAGAATGCATCAGCCTCTTCACATGAGTTTTGCAATTGCTTTTTGTGCATCACTTGCTTCTAGATCAGAAGGGGCACACTGGCAGAATACATAAAGCTTTAATAGGAACAGTCTGGAGTCAATATTTCCCAGAGAAAGACTTCCGATGTGTAATAGAAAACATTCTTCTCTGCAGTGTTGAGTAAATTGTAGCCCAGGAAAAACCAAAGACTTTTGTTAAGGGCCTGAATCTTATAAATTTTCTGTCTCACAGATCACGATTATATAAAAAAAAACATCCATCTGAAAAAAGAACATATGATTAAGTGGATTCTTTCTCTTTACGTGAATGCAGGCACACTGCTAACGTTCACAAGCTTCATTTTACACCCCATCAAAGAGAGCTGTTTTTGCTCCTTTGCCTTATATTCCAATTTCGGACCATTCCACTGATAATTTCAATAGAAACTACTGCTCTTAAAAAAAAACCGGTGCCACATAACCAGGGGCAGGACTCAGTTCACCTAATCCAGGCAACTAAAAGCTGAGCTTTGAGTCTATGCTGTTTTATTTTGGCTTTTTCTACAGTGAATGGAAAACCAGGCACTTCTTCATAGGCAACAAGTTCCTTGCACAGTATAGCTATCACATTGAGAGGTCTCCAAAGGTACCTGGATTTTTGCCTCTGCCAGTCTATGGCAAATAGTTAATCCTTGACTCTGAATCACCTGAAGCTGGTTAATGTGCATGATGCATTCCCCTTCCTTATTTTCTTAAACATGGAATTACTATAGCATCTTAATCTGATGTTTTGTTGGGTAATTTTGTGAAACTACTTGCCCCTTCTTACGAGAAAATGGTATAAAAATGTATAATTTGCTCCCTTTGGCAGGATGAGTTACAAATTTTAATTCTGCACTTCTCAGTGGTACAAACTATAATGTCATAAAATCAGCTATTATTGCTAAATTAGGAAGTCTGAAGTCAGTTTTGGGTAGAAGAGCTTGGTTTCTAGTAAAACTTATTACTAGAATGAAGATGTGGCTTTGATAAATTCAGAACACACCCAAACTAGAAATCAGAGGTTCTGTTAACTTCCAGAGACCTCCTCCTTGGCATGCAGTCGGCTGACTTTGTTTTTCTCTGTTCTTTTTTTTTGTTTTGGAATTCTTGGCAATTTCTACACTCACTGTGCTAGTTAAGACCAAGGCTATCAGTAGGATTAGACAAACTACTGTCGTCATTTTTTCTTGCCAGCAGAACGTTTTTTTTTATTATAGCCCGTCTGGAGACTAAAATATGAGCTAAGAATAAGAAGTACTATGGAAAATGATGGTATAAATCTACTGTCTTTAAACATTTCACCCACAATGGTGAAGAGCAACACAGTACCATGTCACGCTGGTGATACCTGTGTAAGGCGCTCCACTGCCACTTCTAAGTTTCACACAGAGAGATCAGACTTACCTTCGTCTGCAGCACAGCTGAATCGGCCTCCTGTTGAAGAGAAAATATGTGTGAGATTTTGTTTCTTGCTAGTAGGAAACTATTTGTGATGTCTCTGGCCCTAGAGAAGTGCCAGGCAAAATTAATATTGTTTAAAGCATTGGGCTTGCCTCTGATGAACAAGAAGGGTCAGAGGCTAGGGACCTTATGTTGAAAGCTAATTGCTAAAATGATTTGTCTGGTTTGGATGCTTGGATCCTGCTGCACAAGTTAGAAGTGCAGAGTGCCCTAAGTGCGATGTTTTAATTGAAGCTCTTATAATACAAGAGAGTAACAATTACATTATAATCTCATTAGAGGCTTGGCTATTTACATCTGGACAGCTTCTTCTCTTTGATCTCATACGAAAAATTCCCACCTTGTAGTCTTAAAAAAACTTGCAAGTGCCGTAACCTGCAGATTTCATCAGTAGAGAAATCTCTGCTCCCATCTCTGGGTGAGCAAGAGAAGAATGCCCATAAAACTAGTTAAGCTGTTTAACTGTTTTAACCACTGATAAACCACAGATAATCCAGAGAGCAGAGGCTCTTTGACACCATCCATTCATCGAGAAAAAATATGGCCTTTCTTTGTCTTTCACTCCAGTGGCACTTCAGAAGAATTTGGAATTCAATTTCAATGCCCACAAAGTCTTCCCAGCATTCTGTACTGGGATGTCATCTCTGTAAGAGCTCTTGTAAAAGATTTAGTGAGTAGACATGCTGGAGAGACGCTTACATGATGAGATTAAACAAAGGAAATACTTTTTCACACAAACCATGGCAGCAGCAGCAGACGTGAGGCATCTTGATGGTTGAACTAGCTGATCTTTAAAGATCCCTTCCAACCCAACCATTCTGTGATCTTCACTCTTTAATTCAGCCATGAAATAAAATGAAACCTTCAGATAGCTTTTTAGGAAAGAGATACAGAAAATGACAGAATACTGACTTGTAGAGGGCTGGAAACAGGCTTGCCCAGGCAGGAGTCAGACCTCTGGAGCTATGGTGTTCAAACAGTGCTAGCCTATAGGGAAATTCAGTAGACTGGGAGGGAGAAGTGATGGTTCAAAAGACTGTAAGGCTACAGAAAATTCGCAGCTTCAGCTGGTGACCAAGTCAATGGACCATTGCCAAAGGTGCTGAATGAAGTAGATGGTTTTATTTATTGTGCATTGTTTTCCCAAAGTTGATGATATCTTTGCCTTGCTGTTATTGAAGGCCCCTTTGTTTCAGAGTTTCATACTTGCAAGTGATGAACTATTGCCTGAAGGCATTTGAAAAACTGTCTGTGTGGGAATGGACACAATGCTATACGCTGACTTTGAAGAAGGGTCGTTTTCTGAACACTAGTACTGTTGCTAGCAGGAGTTCTGTCTGGGTTCTGGCTATCTGGTGATCAGACATAGTGGCAAGGTCCCAACTAGGCAGAGAGGAAATCAGTCTAAAGAAAGTAAATTACTGGATTCACGTGGAAGGCCTGAATTTCTGAGCTCATCAGATGCTTTGCTTGAATTTTCTCAGCATCCAAATCTTGAATGAAGCCTCACTGCCATTGTTAGGAGCAACATTCAGTTCTTGCCATGCTCTCATCAGTGGTCAGTGCCATTCTGAAATCATTAGGAAGAGGTATAAGCATGGTAAGGAATGTAAAATGAGACTGGAGGGAAAAGATGGTGCTGAATAAATCCATACTGGGATGAATACAGTGCTGAGACAGAATATCATTCAGCAGAAGGGTTTATTGCTAAAACTGGCATGTTGCAGTTGAACTGAGATTTTCTAAAGAAAACTCTGTCCACAGACAGCTGACTGATGAGTTCACATATAAAAGACTGTTGAGGAGTTTATCCACTGAAAGGCCATTTAAAGGCCCTACTTTCTCACGGTCCCACCCTGGAAAGAGTTACTCCACTTGTAAGAGTTACACAGGCCATGCATATCCTCCCATTGTTTCAACTTAAGGGAACATCAGCTGTTTTTTTCTATTGTGAACAGGGACCAGGATGGAGGGCTAATTAGTTCTGTTCAGTTAAAATGTCTTTTATGAGGCCAGGCTATTGCATGCACTGACACTGGACAATGGGACTGGCAGTCTGAATCTGCGATCTCTTTAAGACAAGGAGTATTTACACCACTTCTTAGGGATTTTTTTTCCCTGTGTAAATTTTCATCTGATTATTCATACAGATGGTTTCAATAACTTTTTAGAACAATGTTTAATTTATCTGATGGGAAGAACAGGAATCAGTTTTCCTAGATTTCTCATATTCCCAGATCATTTTAAAATTTGAATTTCAAGTATTCTTGCCTTTCTTTTTCCACTCAAAATATCTCAACTGATGAAGGCTTTTAGAGATACATGTACTTTGTATCTAACTTGTAGGAATAAATAGTATTTTCAGAAAACAGCTTGAATTTTACAAATTAATCTAAAATGGCAAAAGTTAAGCATAATTCTTCTTCATGTCTACTTGTTGCCACTAGAGTAGGCCCAGTAATAACTACAGGGAAGAAAATTAAAAAAAGAAAAAAAGCCACATATGCCTTTTGTCCCATATTACGCCTGTGGCTTGATTACACAGATGCATTGTGTGTTGAGCTAAAAAGCAATAAAGGCACTGCAAGAAGTACCATTAATGAGTCAGCATCAGCTCCTGAAGATCAGCTTCATTTCTGGAATCTTTCTGGTGGAAATGCCTTTTGTTTCTTACGTTTAGCTTTATCTCCAGCAGTCCATTTTCAGAAGCCTCCAGTTTGTTGGTACTGGTGGAAATAGCTACAAAAGGGTAGCTAGTATCATCATAGTGATGTCATTGTGATCACAAGATTTTGTCATTGTGATCACAAGATCACAATCAAATTCTACCAGTTCAGCAGTATGTATCCACCATGCAGACAGTAAACTTGATGAGAACATGTTATCAATGAAGTAAGAACTCAAAGACACCTTTTTAAGGTTGAGAATAGTCTTCCATGGGATGAAGGCATGTGGTGGAAACATGAAAAACATGAAGGCACATGGTGAAAACCTGCAGAATGGTGGCGATGCAGAGTAGATGTCACTGAATTATATGTATGTCCTGGAAGTTATTGCTATGAGGGATTTCAGGATATTAGACATTCCCAAGGTACTTAGGGTTCTCCTGTCTCCTAAGGCCTTAGGACTTGGTCAATTTTCACTTATGAAAGTTGAAAGCAAACCTTCCTTGAGGGCATGGAAAGTTGTTAAGAACTGCTGCATTTTCCAGTACACCAGTTTTGAGGAAGCATCCCACAACATTGAGAAATCACATTTTTGCCAATGTGTTTATGGTAAATGGTTGAGTAAGACTGAAAGAAAGTTTTAAGTATGGAAAGAGTAATTTTTTTGTGAAAACTGCACAGCTTGACAAACATGACAGTTTTTAAAGAAGAGTTTCACTGGGGGAAGGGGAAAGTAATAAAAAAAGCCATTGTAATGCAATGGCCACAGGACACACAGGAAAGGTACAACCTCTCTCCACACTTTCACCTGAAAGGCGTTGAAGACCTCTTAACACCACGTGCCACAGGTATGTCTATCAACACAGATTAAAAGTGAGCTCCTGCATCACTGCATTTAGGTTATCTCCAAATATACAAGTGCATTTTCCACCCCTTTTTTTTCTGCAACACCCTTTAGAAGCCATGGCAAAGAATTGTTGGGCCCAACCTGTGACTTTGGAAACACTGTCTGGCTGCTCTGGATTTAAACACCTTATATCTATAGATTCCATTAGCTGATGTTTCATCCTGATGTTGCCAGACAACAGCAAAAACAAGGAGAATTTTTTTACCTTCTCTGAGAGCTGGATAATTCACTGGATTACCTCCATCTGCAGCAAATGGAAAAGTGAAAGCTATAAACTCTTTTTAAAAGTTCACTGTGAACAGAGAGTGCTGCAGGAAGTAGCAAGCTTATCAAAGATCTTTATGTTGCATACAGTATCAAATGTTATGTTCACAGGGAAACCAGACAAACAAATTGGCAGGTTATGTCAATATAGTCTAGACTGGAAAAGGTCCCCTGAGAAATTAATTTCCAAATCTTTAATCTACCACATTTTATATATTTCTGACTACAATAGTACAGCTTTTCATACATATGTACTTTAAGAAAAATGTAGTTAAATACCATTGAAAAAAATTAAGGGAAATAAAAGGAATTGCTGTGTTCCTTTTTATCCAACTTCATGTTTTCCCAAATGAAACTTCAAGCCTTATCAGCAAAATATTTACATCTGTGCCTTTGTCATACCAACTGCCCACACTCTTTCTGTCCTCACTGGAGCTCAACTGGTGCTTTAGACTAGGTGTTGAAATACTCTGCTGAATCAGAGCCATAATTTAGATTTCTTTTTCTTTCTTTCTTTAAAGTAGAGAATGAAGAGGTTACTCTTCCTCCTGAAAGACACAAGAGTTTGTAAAAAAAGAGACGATGTGGAAATCTTGTTGCCCCTCTTCTCCTGGGTGACGTCAAGAGTGTTGCTGAACTTACCATGTCAAAAGTGATAGCAAGGAGTGATGCAGCAGTCAGGACCATGTCACCCATTCTCAGATCATTGCTTTGAATGTTTATTTTGTACCTGTGTTTGAGATAAACATATCATGGAAAAAGAGATAATTATGAACTCTCCCAAAAGTGTTTGGCATTGCAGAGGACACAGAGAGTTCAGAAAGAATTGAAGTAAGGGTTAGGAATGAAATCCTAGTATAAGATAGTCTGTGTTTTTAAAACTATTTCAGCTCTAGCCCTCATAAAAATCATGGCTTTGCAAGCATTTATGCCCAACTTGCATGACAAAAGGATTTTGTTTGAAAAAACTTATATTAATTTTAAAAAGATAATGCCATGCTGTCCTTTGTGTTTTGTAGCATTGCTCATTGCTTCTGTCTGCTAAGTCTGGGTAAAGGATTTAGTCACTAGTAACATAGCAATTGGTCTCATCTTGTGAAACTGAAGGTGATTTTTTTTCTTCTTGAAGACACGCAAACCTTAATCCTTAGGTTTTTTAAGGAAATAATACTTCATCTGAATGCGACAGAGAGGATACATTGTTTTGAAATGTGTGCGCTGCGTATTCTTGTGGATATCCTTCTTTGTACTCTACTTACATTGCTGCCATTGTATGCATACTAAAAGAAAAATTGGAAAAAGCACAGCCTGTGAAGACATCATTAGTATTTCATACCACCCAATATGGCTATTTCTTTACTTGCTTTTCCCTTTCCCAGAGAAGCATTTCAGATTGTTCTAGACAGGATGCCTTACCTACACTTCTTCTTACACACAAGACACTCACCAGTGCAGAATGTCCTTTTATCAAGCCGATTCTGAAATCACTGTGTTTTTATTCCACAATGAAATACACTGCATTGAAAGAGCACGTATTTCCTGTTACAAACTCTTTCATTGAGCACTCCTCATGACATCTGGGGAACCTGTCTTATCCAATTGCTTTCTTGTTGCTTTGCAAGATATTTCACTGAAGGAATGAGAACAAATCAACTACAAACTTGCATGGAAAAGGCACACAATTTTAGATGTCCATCTCCAATTATCAGTGATGAAAGGGGAAAGGACCCTACTCCAGTGCCACTCACAATAGCCCTCTCAGGTGATCACACTGTTTGTCAACTCGTTCTGACAGCTATGTTAGAAGTTTCTGGGTTTATCACTCCATATAATCTTTTTCAACTGTCCATCCCCCCTCTGCCAAAGAGAAATGACCCCTAACCTCTATTGACAAATTAGACAGCCCTTTGACACCAGGAACAGTTACCTCTCTTCTCCTGTGGGCAAGCACTTCTAAAGGGAGCTTGAAGGGACACAGCTCTTGCTTGCTTCACCCCACAGCTGTGAGGTGAACATGGGGTATACTATGTCTGAAGTGTTAAATAACCGGAGGAAGTGACTGGAGAATTACAACAGCAGCAGTAGGGAAATTTCTTCGGTGATTTGAGAAGGTTGCCTGGTGCAAGCTGGATGGGTAATTATGTATGCACTAGATATCCACTTCTCTCTCTTTGAATAACACACGGGCACCAAGAATTGTTTACTTTAAAATATCAAAATGAGCAATGACCATGTTCTAAAAATAAAACCTGTGAGTTTCAACTCCACCACTTCTAGGAAAGGCCGTTGGGAGGGATAGGATTGCTAGAACTAGGGGAGGCCTCATTTTCCTTATTTGCTATCATTTAACAAAATCTGAAGACATCCTCCTTTGCAGAGAGCAGGAAATAACTCCTATGCAGTTCCAGCGCCAGGCCGGGGTTATGGTGCCCATTTCACATGTGGTGCTAAACAACGGAGGGCTTCATGGGGGCCAAGACCTGCACTGAAGCTGAACTGAGTCAGATGAAAATACAAGGCGCTTAGCTGCCTTCTCCCTCCAGTGTTATCTAATACACTGGTTGTGTTCCACTACTGGAGAGATTTTTCAGAGTTACATTCACAAGTGCATGTTTAGCAGACAAAAAATTCTAGCCAAAATTTTCCTGCTAATTGATGATTGTTTTTGAAACCTGAACATTGTTAATCAATGCTGTTAATCAATGTTAATCGACCTTTGCTCAGAGTGTGCTTGGAATTAGTAACCTAAAGTTTTATGGCAATAAACTCCAGTATCCTTCTGAGAAGAACCAGTGTACGTGTTGTCTACATACTAACAATGCAACCAGGCTTTGGCATGTCACCGAAAAATGACAAGGATTGTACACATGGCATATATATGATACAACATTAAGATGTCTGCATCTGGGAGACAGATTGTAGCTGCCGCTTCAGTCCCAGGAGTAAGCAGCCCAAGAAGTGCCCAGAGCTGAGAGATCATTGCCTTATATAGACTGAAACATGGTGTCATTGACTTCAGTAGCAAAATTCTCAGTGACTTGCCCAGGATGGATCATTGTTCCCCGTATATGGTAGCAAGTATTTTACCAGAACAAGCACGATTTTTGCGAATCTGAGAATATGTAATTACTTAGACAATTTTTAACAATAGTTATGAAATGCACATCTCAGATTTATTTTGCAAGAATATACTTATTTTTCTAACCAAAGCTGCTTGTTATGCAAACTCTGAAGACTGTGAAATACTGCATTAATAACTTTTACACAGTATTAATAATAGTGTGTATAGAAAGGATTAAGAAATAGATCTGGCTACAACCTTACTGCAAACCTCCCAAACTCATACAATTTACTAGGTTTGTATTGATGTGGAAAATTTGAATTTGTTTATGTCTGCAAACTTACCTTAATCATTTTGCTCCTCTAGTTATTAATCCAGTTTAACACCTTCAACCAGTGGGAGTTTTTCTTCTTGCAGCCTCCTCCACTTTCTTCCTTGTTTGTATAAAGGAACATCCAGGTTATGAGATACCAAGAGGCTAGCAATGCTTTAGCTGCTTTGCCAAGTATAAGTTCAGCTAAAGCTATCAGCTAATTACCCTGCTTATTTTGCTCCCATTACCACCAATCCTGCACTTTGCAGAGATTCCATCTCTTGTTTGCAGGCTTGTGAGCCTTTCCATAGCAAGTTGTCTCCAGATGTGTTGTCGTAGCATTCCCGGTGGTGAGTCAGCAATGGTAATTGAGCTGTGACACCAAGCCAAAACCTCCATCATCCCTGAGCCCTGCCCATAGGGTTTTTCACACTTTCTGGTCTTTAAGGTTCCAAGCAAGGAACTTGCTCCAGGATGGGGGCCACCCTGAAGGGCATTTGCAGAAGAGATAGGCTCATTCCCTTCACTATCCCAGGGAATATTGAGCTGGAATTAAACAGACTGAAAAAATAGAAATCTCCAAAGCCCCTTTTTATTGTTGTAATTTTTCATTGGCTTTGTTTCTGTTTTCTCTTTGACCATGTTGTGCCAATACTGATTTTGCAAATATTTTTGTATGAGTATTTATGAGGCATAAAATCTTTTCTATATGCAAGTTCAGCTTAGCCTAGAATCACTGAGTTGCTAGTACCTAGTGGCTAACCTGTATTTGTACTCACATAAAGCATGAAAGTGTCCTGGATTTGCATATAAAACTGATGTTTGGCATCTAACCATCAAATTTGCTGCTGTAGGACACAGCAGAAGCAAACTCAGTCTCACTTCTCACTGCACAGTGCCACACACGATCTCTGTACCTCAGAGCAGTGCTGTAAGAAATCCAAAGACTAACATTATGGTCACTTTGCACAAATGAACATAACTAGATAAATACTGGAGGTAAGCGGAATTAGGTCTCATGATTATAAATTTTGAACTAAAGAATTAATTTATATTCATTTGAAAGAGCTCAGTGAGGCATAAAAATATTCAGGAATGTTTAATCCTGAAGGGAATGAGGTTTATCAAAGCAGTTTGAAAGGATAATACATTAATTTCTGGTTCTGCAGGCAAAGAAAAGCTAAAAGAGTTTAAAGCATTAACTTAGAAGCTATTTTTCATGCTGCTATCATTACCTCAAGTTTGATGCTACAGTGAAAGGCAAATCTGGTTTTCGTAAGCAATTATTAACTTGTTATAAGCATTGGGCTTACATTTTAAGATCAAAGCAAGCATATATAAACCATTTTGAGTACATATCCTCTGCTTTATGTCCTTGCATTCAGTTTATATCCAGCCATCAGTGTTTTTCCATTACCTTCTTAGCAAGTTCAAGAGCAAGTAGAATCTGTACTGAAAGGGAAATGTAGTTAATTTAACTCCTAGTAGTATGTCATTGACCCAAATGATCAAACCATTTATATTACACATTCACCTAAACAAAATTCCCACTATTCTGACAAATATCAAAGCTAGAGCTCCCCATAACTGAAATTGCTACTCAAAGATTATCTTACAATGACAGGGTGGAAGGTTGGCAGTTTTCTTTCTTTCAGGTAAAGAGTTACTACTATGATAGATTCCACCTCCTCTTTCCAAAAGTCACCTTGGACTACAGCTAAGCAATCTGCAGGTCATCACTGTGACCTAATCCTCATGTCTTTACTTGTGATTAAACTCCACCTGGGATCTATTTGTGCAGGTTTTTTATGCTTCATTAAGTCTGGCCCTTTGCTTCTGTTTGTCCTCTGTTTAGTCTAAACTTTCCATCTGGGAAAAAACTTAAGACATCATTTTGAAAACCATTACTGAAAGTCTATTTTCCAAGCATTTTACGAAGAATTTAAGAGTACAGATTTCAGGCTCTAAATAACACCTTGAAACTCCTTCCAAACAGCTGTCACTTCTTCCAGTCTTTACTGAAGAAAAAATATTTTATTTTTCTGATTCAATCCTTACTCACTGTTCCCCCAGCCTCTAGTTTTCAAGAAATATGATTTCTTAGGGAAAAAAAAAAACACAAAACCCCCACATCTAATTAAGCTATTTATCAAACTTTTCCTAGTGCAGAGAGTGACAAATTAGCCCTATCTTCCACCAGCAATCTGATGGATGAGAAGATAAAGATGCAGAGGCTGTTATTTTAGCTGGAAGCCCTCTACTATATCAATTGCTTGGCCTCAAGCCAAAAGACCCTAAGAGATGACAAGAACTAATGATGGGTCCATGAAGTTTATGCAGCATGAGGCCTGACATCAAAGGAATCTGTCCTTATTAGCAATATCTCTATGCTGTCCCCCTGGAAAATGAAATTTTGAAAAAAACTTTTTTTACTTCATCATCCTACTTTATCAGTAAATGGAAAGAAAATGCAAACTGTAAGCAAATCTGCAAAATAATATATTGCCAACAAGTTCTGCTTTTCTCTACAAATATGTGATTGTTGTGACATTACTTTTAAGTCCACCAAGAGAGTCTAGAACAGGTGG
Source organism: Calypte anna (assembly GCF_003957555.1). Classification (NCBI taxonomy): domain Eukaryota; kingdom Metazoa; phylum Chordata; class Aves; order Apodiformes; family Trochilidae; genus Calypte; species Calypte anna. The sequence continues at coordinate 48,987 of NC_044249.1, forward strand.
ACTGCAAATAATTTTCCCTAAAATTCCTTTTACTTCAGAAGACCTAGGCTTCATGTACACCAGATACGACCTGTGCATGTGGAATCAAGAATGGAGCCCTGGTCAGAAGAAGTCAGTCAACTTCAGTAGAGTCAGGATCCCCAAAGCTGCAACCCTCTGAAATCAGGTATACAAGGGCTGCTGCAGATAGAGGATCAGAATGCCAAGTTTCCTTCAATTCAGATAGTGGGAAAATCTTTTCATGGAATTAAAAATCATGGAGAGTTGGAACAGTCTTGCACCACATCTGACTAAGCCATGTAGCATGAAAGAACTCAGGAGAAAGAATACTATTTGCGTGTGTATTCCTACACTCCTACCTCTCTAAGTGGTCACTCTTTGCAGTTCTAGGACAGAGTGTTTTTGATGAGGTGGATCTTGGGTCTTATGCTGTTCTTATGTAACAGGAACACCTTCAAAGTTTCTAACAAATCTTTCTCCTTTCTCCCTGTTATTTTCTTTCAATCTGCATCCAAATGTAATTGAGACCCTATGTACAAGGTGAAATACAGCTACTACTCTACGGGAAAGCAGGAAGAGGGGACAGAAAAGCCAGAATGACTTCCAAGAAAAAAATCCAAAGAAACAAAAACCTGCTTTGAGACATGATCATATAAGTTTGATTTTAAAAAAGCCATTTCTGCAGATAATATATGTTTCTGGGAACTAGAAGTAAAATCCACATATTTTTCACTGGAAAATTGTTTAAAGATTTTTCTAAAAGTCCCAATTATTATTACTATTTTTCTTGTGGAAATACAACAGTGTTCAATTTGCTGGCAGAATAAGAAATTGTAGCAGTTCTCTATAAAATCCAACTGCTGTAGTTCTGCATAGCTGTGTATTCCTAGAACTGATCAGCTTGGTTCATATTTTCAGCAGATCATTTTGACAGTATGGAATTAAAAACAATAGTGCAATGAAACATGACAGTGTTAGAAGTGGGTGCGAAGCTATATTCAGCACATCCTATAGTATTTTACCTTTGTTCTCCAGTCTGGATTTCATAATATGTGTAGAAGTCTGCAAACCTACGGTATGTAATCAATCTTGAACTCTCCTGTGTCTCAACAAAATTCTCAGAGTTCACCTTTGTGAAGAACAAGTGACTTTGCACTCCTGGAGTTTTTCCTTCTTGACACTTTTCAAAAGGGGACGTGCCATTGCATCTGCCACGCTGCTATTTAGCCTGAGACACAAAGGCAATTTACATTGCTATCAGCTGTAGGAATGTCCACAAGTGCTCATGTTTTTTCAGGGAAATACAAACGAGCTAGGAGTATGTGAGGTCCAACATAAACAATCATGGAAAAATCAAAAGAGAACATTTTAATACTAAAACTTTCAACTTCAAAACCAGGAATTAAAATTCTAGTTGAGAATATGTGAATCATGCAATACCATAGTAATTCGACTTTTCTTCCTCCAGTTGCCCTTAGTATATTTAAGTACATGATGTACTTTCATAGCTATTTCTCGTTAATGGGGCTGCATAGGAACCACCTTGTAGCTTCCTTTTAGGCCAATCACAACACTTTGGGTGAAACTGTAAACAAAGATAATGCAGTGATTCAAGTTTTATGCTCAGAACCACATTTTTCCAATAAAAGTGAAGTGTAACTATTAAGGCAATATGCAACTAAGCGTTCAAATGTCATTGCTTCCGACTCAGGAAGGGAACTCCTCAGAAAAGTAGCTTATGTGCAATTTGACTGGAAATTAAATGTTATTCAGCAAAAGATCAGTACTGAAGTTGCCAATGAACCAAACTGCTTACTTATAATCAGTGACATGGTCATTGTCTGGCTACCCTGGAGTACTGTAACTATGCCTGGGCAGATTGTGTGATTTAAGATAATTCCAAAGACAGTTATTCATTGTCTCAAGAGTCCAGTAAAACAGCTCGTCTCTTAGTCACCGAGCTTGGCTCAGGGGGGTGGTGGCTACCACTCAATCCTATTTAGCCTCTCTTCAGTAAACTAAAGAAGGGATTTTCCTTTTCTTTAAATATGGCTCCAATTATTAAATATAGCTAACTCATGTAGAACTGCAAGCATCCAATTTTTCAAAGTCTCCTGCATTTCCCAAACATATTAGCAAACGAACTTAAGAAATTTTGTTCTATAATTTCCACCTCATTACATGATTCAATAGAAGACTTTAAAAAAGAGCTTCCTCAAGAATTAATAATAACCAGATACTTTTTCCACCCTGCACTTATCTTTTATTTGCCAGATGACCAGTTTGCTTCACTTCCTTTCCAAGTCTGTACATGTACAACTCCTGCCTGGCAGACTGCTTCAGCACTTAAGCCCAGGTTAAAATATGAACTAATCTTTCATTTATCTTTTAAGACAATCTTTAATCAGTTTAGGCTGAAGGATACACACTGTCTGCCAGCAAATGTTGCCTAGCAGATTTTATGGAAAGTTTGGCAGATCAAAACTGAAAAACAGATAAACAACCCCCTACACTGCTACTAAAGCTACACAGAAAAGCGGACAGCTTAGTCCTGCGTGAATTAGATTTTCCACTGTGCCCGTGCGACTAAAATGGAGACAGTAAATGAACCAGAGCGCAGAGATACTTAACAGCTATGGCAATGGAAATACATGTTTCAGCCACCAAAGAGATCTGGGTTTCATTTGTCTTCCTTCTAGATCACTTTAATATTATATCTTTTTTCAACTTAATTTTAGTCTCCTGTGTTTGGAACAGCTTCTGTTTTTAAGATGACTTTCAAAAACATATTAGATTTTGGTCAGTAAATGATACGTGAAGATAGTAATGACTTCAGAGCTGTATGTCATTATTTTAGCTATTTCCACTATCAGGATAAGATATCCTGATATGCTACAAAAATAGTCAGTGATCTTTAAACAAAATCAATCTCCTTGAGCTGAACAGAAACAGAGGGGTGTAATGTGCTCATAACAGAACCCAGTCAGGTGCCCAACCTGGCAGTGGAAGCAGTAAATCCATCAGAGCACATCCACCATGCATTGTGCCCTACGTAATCTGGGGATTGTTAAAAATCTCAAAAATTTATTTTTAAAACATATCATCCAAGTTCTAGGCCAAACAACTTCTGTGAGGATTTTGGGGAGCATCACTCTGTGGACGTGAAGATATGGGCACGAGTTAGAGGATGTGGACTGATAAATGAGACGCTACTAATGGTGGATCAGGAATCACCTATTTGAAAAGATGGAATGAACTAGAGCTGCTCAAGCTAGAAAAAACTGAGGGGCTGCATGAAAATACCATGACAAATACATGAAAATGAAGATGGGAGTAATAGTTTCTTGATTATGAGATTGATTTGAGACAGAGCAATGCCTAAATGACCTCTGAGGTCCCTTTCAAACCTTAGTGAAGGAGCATAAGATATGTGAGAATAAACTTTTTTTAAGGTTCTGGAAGCCTTCTTTAAAAACAGACAATAAATTCACCACTAGCTTAAAGTCTTCTAGGATGGCCTACATAAGAAACCATACATTTGCCACAAGAGTTACATTTTAGTTTTTCTAATGTGCATTGGTTTCTTCTCTAGGGAACCTGTGTACTTTCTGGGAAAAAGCAAACAAACAAACAAGGAAAAAAAACCCAAAACAAAACAAAATAACCCCAGCAACCCAAAACCTGAATTTAAACCATTCCACTAGCCTGAAGCAATGTTATCCTTGCTTTATTCAAACCTTTGTGTTTTGAATCACTTCTGCTCCTCTGATAGCATGTCTAAACCTTTCTGAGTATCTTTACAAGTGTAACCATTGATAGAATCATGAGTAAATTTAGTATACCTCCTTTATTTTGTACTGTTTATTATTACCCTAAGGATGAATATTAGCTACTCTCCTATTTTCTGCACAAAGTCTTCAGTGCTACTAAGATACAGTTAGTTATGATAATGAAAAAACTGTCTCAAAGCCTTTATGCAATGTAACTTCACTAGATGGCAGCAGAGAAAAATATTACTTCATATAATTTTCCTTTTTAAGAGAAGAATGAAACATTCCAGCGAGTACTGCAATTTATTAGTACTGTCTTTATTAATTCTAGATCACAAGACAGCAATGTTTTTGCTCACACAAAAGTCTGGGAGTTTCTGCACAGTTAAATCTCCAGACAAATGTTTGCTTGAGCACAGACATGCACCCTACCAGCAGTAACATGAAGTGGCAGTTACATATATTAATCTTCAGAGCTTTCTGTCACAATTGCTCTTCCTTTCTCTCTTCATATATGTGAATAAACATCACACTGCTATTGTCATAGTCATTAAAGCAATGCCAGAGGAAGAATTAATACTATCATGTCTTAACCATGGTCAGGACCAGAAGAAGATGGGGAAGAGTTGTTCCCTTCCCTGTGTTTGCTCAGCAGCTGGTGGAACAACAGACTGGGCATAACCCTGTGCAGATTTTAGGATAGGGAATGAAAGCCTTAGACAAATAAACACTAACACTTTTCTAGAAGCAGCACAATACAGCTTCACACTGAGGGCATGAACAATTTTGCATAAGCTCAACCCTACCACGGTCTTTCTTGCTATGTGAAATCAGAGACTGTCCCTCACAGAATCATAACATTAATGCCATATACACGACGAAGAAAATAAGTGAAGTGTAAAAAAGAGTAAACAAGTGACTCAAAGAGTTTTGTGAAGAACACTATTCAAGAAAATATTTCTCATTCTTAAGGCCTCTTAAGCACAAGTTCACTGGGAGAAGCTAGTGTCCTTTACAGACAACTGAAGAAACAAAGTAGAGTTTTTGAGACTCCTGACAAAGCTTCAAGATTAAATACCTTAAGCAGCAAGTTCTGTAGCATCTAAGCTTCAAAACCTTCAAAAATTTAATCTTTTAAATATTACCGGTGTCTGACAGTCTTCAGAAATTCATGCACTTGAACAAAAAACTTAAAAAACAGACTGGAGTGGATTATTTCAGCCAAGATCATTACTTCAATTAAAAGATTATTGGTAAAATTCTCCAGAAACTATGGTGTTGTGTGACCTTATTTATAATGTTCAGAAAGCACACATTACCATTTTGTACAATGAGGAGATGGAAAAAAAGGGTTTCTTCTAGCATCAAATATAACAAAAATATTTTCTAATACTTTCTTGCTTTTGGAAAATGTATAAAAGAATCAACTCACTGCACAAATCACACTTCTTTCTACTACATCTTGCCTTCTTTTTAACCATGTCCAAAACTTTCCCCTTAGAGAGTGATACTTTGTCCTCTTGACATCTCATCTGCGTGCTCACCAGTTTGCAATAGCTAGAAGAGATTCAGGATATTGCAAGTGATGATGAAAACAAACCCTGTTCTGTTGCAAGTGACTTCTTGACTTATGCCTGCTAAGCACAAACTTCCATTCAAAGACTTGAATTTTTAAAGGCGTAACGGTCCATATTTATTTTTGTGTATATATGAGCAGATGAGAAACAATTTCTCATGGCATTCATTCTGTGAGATTTCCCTTACCTTTCCTCTTCACTGGCTGTTGAGAAACAGAAATATTTGGATGTGCAAAGCCCCAGGGTTTCATCAGAGACACGGTGGGTTGGATTCTCTGCTAACTTGCACATGGCTCTGGTCTAACAAAGATAAACAATACAGAAGGCTGTCAGAGATAGTCCAACTTGTCACCTAAACCAACCTGATAAAAAATAAATTACTGCTCCCTAAGGATCAAGAGGTAGGTAAAAATTAGGAGTGGATTATGTAGATTCCCAGGAAAAAAAAATACACTTCAAATCAGCATGTTGAACTTTCCCAAATGGAGATATTGTAAATAAATAGCTACAAATCAATATGCTTGTGGAACTAAATACATTCAGCAGAAACACAAAAGGTCAACATGACAAAACAGTGATGCATCTTCCAGTCACTCCAAATCCAGTTCCAGATGTTTGGGGGTTTTTTACCATTAATACCAGATAGCTTCATGCTGGATGCTCAGGGGTGACATCCAATGGGACAGTCAGGTATGTGGCAAGATGCCACAAGTCCATTTAAAGAGCCTAGATACCGACAAAGCAGTCCTTTTAGGTTATTTATTGCAAAATAAAACTGTTCCACTACATCCTTAGCCGTTCTCCCGAAACACGCTCACAAAGGCACTGTCTTTGCCTGGAGTCTGTGCCATAATATTCCTCTTAATAAAGTAGCCTTCAAGTAAGTGGCCAGTGAATATTAATTCATATGGGTCTCACTGCAATATGTCATCACAATGTCTCCAGGTGCTACTGATGCGAAGAGAATATCTAGACTTGCTCTGTCCGCATTCATGGTCAAATGAAGGAGTATGTATGGAACAGCTATGTATGGAACAGCTTCCCTTCCTTTCTAAAACTACAAACATTTTCCAGTCTACTTAATTTGCATTTAATTTCTCTTCACAGCGCCAGGATTTTGTACAATCCTTTCTCGTGTCTGTCCTGCTGTCATTATTCAGCCAAAGTAATCTGAGATTCCAATGATATTTTAAGGCCTCTCAGGTAACAGATGATGGGTGTACAAACTATATTTATTCTCTACTGGGCCACCCAAAATATTTTTCAAGTTTGAAACATTTATTTAAAACAACTGTGTATTTTTACAGCAATTATACTATGCCTTGATCAGGTACTAAAGCTCAGCTAGCAGCAAAAATGGAGCTGAAGACCGCAAATTTACAGCTAAAGCCTTATACACCAGTAAATCCTTGACCAAAGTAATGTAAAGACCCAATGGACAATTAGTTACAACATAAGCAGTAGAATAATAAGGCAGTATTTTTATTATCAATCCAAAACAAGTTCTCGCTCTTAAATATATTTCGTAACACAGCCTTTCATTCCTGCTCAGATTTGTATTACCCTTTTCTAGCTAGTGTTTAGAAAGAAACAGTTGTTAGAGACATACAGAGTTTAACTTTTTTGCTATCTTTTCTTCCACAATGGCAACAAAAATGTGCACTGCTGTGTTGCTTGCTATGGGGCCATAGATGTGAGTTTTCAGCTTGCACAGTCGAACTGTATTTGTATTTACTATGAAGGAATGAAAAAGGATAATTTTTGCAGAACTGAAATTATATAAATTTAACTTCTGAATTGCTCTGGAAACTTGAAATTGTTACATAATTAAGAAACCCATTCAGATGTCTTTCCAGTCCTTCATATTCGGTCTTTGGTGCATTTGCCACAGTTTTTTTTCATAGAATATTAAGCTTTCCATATGGTTTCATTTACATTTCTAACACAAGTTACCTAGTTTGCCATTGTGTGTAGTTTAGATCTCAACTGTAGGTCACATCTAATTCAGAGACATCTAGAAAATGAAAAAGTCCTAGCACCTCTGTGGTGCGTCCTCCTGAATAAATAATTGCTGCAGTAGCTGAATTTTGCTGTACAGATGTTGGAAATTTGCTATCAAAAACCACCAGTATCAAACTGTCAGAGGCAAGAAATGGCTTTAATTATTTCCTCCCTGGAGCGGTAATAGCCATTACTTGAAAACAGCCAAAGCTGGAACATGTTTGTGCTGGTAATTTCTTAGCAGTCACTGAAGGCAGCTTACCTGCTCTTCCCAGCCCTGCTGCTGTTGGACATTCTCCCTCATCGCAGGAAACGCAGAACAGTGCAATTGCTTCGGCAAGGGCCTTATCATCTGGAGACCACCTTCACAAACTTTTGTTATTTTTTCTGGCCACCAAAGACCAACATTGTTTTTCTGCTTCATTAAGTACTGAAAATAGAAAACAAATCAGATAGGAAGCTCTTGGAAATAACTACAGGAAAAAATATCCTCTGGAAAGAAACAGTTAAATAAAAAATCAGAAAATGTGGTGGAAAAATGCACAGAGAAAGAAGGTGAAGTCGGCAGGACTGTTGTAGGAGTCTCCTTGTCCTCCATGAGCAGTGACCCAGTTCTCATCCCTACTTGCATTAAGTGGCATAAATAAAACCATAGTCTAAAACACACAGCTTAAAAAAAAAATTAAAATTTGAGATCAGGTCAAAATACTTGTACCAGTTTATAGCAATTTAAACATTATTCTTTGTCTTTTTTCAAACAGATCCAAAATGCAGAAATATTAAATACTGATGTTAATGTGAACATTTCCACAAGAGCCTGCAACTGGCTTTGACTCATGCTTCAGAAGAAAATAAAAGCCCTTGGAAATAACTCTTGGTCTAGGACTTTTTATTCTTCATTCCCACGCTGTATCAATTTAGGAAGGCAATCCAACCTCTGTACCCTTGGAAGCTGTCTTGTCTCTGAAGTGGGATAAGGTTTTTCTCCCTAAAAGATCACGGGGCCTTTTCTCCTTCTGACAGAATTTATTAAGAAGTGCTGACGCACTTCTTGTGAAATCTGGAGGAATTTGTCTCCTAGAAGAGACAAAGAAGAAAGAAGAAACATTCATACGTTCGTGCAAGAGCTGTGCACTTGGCCAGCAATAAACTGCTCTTCAGGGCTGCACACTTCAGGTATTTGTGCACAGAGATCAAACACGTTACCTTATGTTTAGTAATCTTTGCTTCTGCTGGCTGCATGTCACAGACTAGAGAGACATCATATATGTAGCATTGGTCTCTGGGTCGCTCCAGAAAGAAGGGTGGGAGTCTGGGAGAAGCATAACATTGCTTATAAAAAAGAAGGATCAGTACAAGTCTACATAAATAGACTTTCCTTTGGAAATAAATGCTAGCTGAAAAGTCTTAAACATGTGCAACATGTTTGATATTAATTTATCAGGAAGAGGTCAAGGAGTCTTTTAACTATAGCCAAAATTTCCTTCAATTTGTTTTTTGATTCCTTTTGCTTGTAGGTCAGTGATAAAAAATAAAAATCAATAATAACCAAAACCACTTAACTACTTTAAAGCAAGACCAAAGAAAAAAGACTTTCCTTTGCACACCAGTGAAATGAAGACCTATGGGTTCTGTTGATTTTTGGATCAGGTATTAAGATATTTTTCCAGCCAAGCTTCTGTAATTAATATTTTTAGTAGGTGATTGCTTCTAATAGCAATAATTACTGTGGCTGTTTTTATACCATAGGAATGGTAACAATCACTATGTGCCAGTATCACAGACTGACCATTAACAAAAAAGACTATATTACTGTTTAAAAGAGGTTTGTGATCAATAGCTATTAAAATTCTGGTGTTAGCCCTCCATGATAGCCAAGAGCATAAATAACAATGAGTAATGAAGTGATCTTTAGTTTCTCTCTGTGGGCTTGAATTACTCCAATTGCAACAGGCATGTCTTGTGTGTGGCATATCTTAACCACAAAACTGATTATTTATGTAGAGTTTGGTGTCATCGACATTCAACTCACAGCTGAAACTATTTTGGAGTTTTGTTAAGGATGACAAGATTTGATGAACTGAGATTAATGATTAAAATCTTCCAGGCCTTCTAAGTCCTCACACAATGTGATGGAAAATAAGCTTTCAAATCGATTTATTTTTGTTCCTAGCAGCTGGATATCTAGAGCCTGCCACTCCTGAGGGAGTCCCAGAGACCTACTTGATGATGGGAGCATTTCACATCTGTAAGAGACTTGGATTGTCAAATAATGACTTGAGCTGTAACATATTTTAGTGACTAGACTCTTACAGCCCTAAGGTTTTCTAATTGCCTACAGCCGGCGTGCTTACAACTGGAAACCTGCGACATCCAATGCTCTAACATGAGGCAGCAAAAACCTGTCTCTAACATGTAATTCAATTTCCAGGAACTTATTCCAGAAAAAAAAAACAACAACCCACCACCTTTCCACCCCATTTTTCTGCTGTCAGAGGTGCAGGTGAGACAGGGGACTTGCTGGCACAGGCAAGATGGCACTGCTCCCAAGGGACACGTGCAAGGTGCCACTTCTTGAGCATTGTTTAAAAAGGCACAGTGATGACTGATGGATGAATGGTGCACACTGGTTCCTATCGAATGAAAACCAGCAAATGGCAGAAAAACTGTCCTCTTGCTCATGAAATCTTTCCCAAGGGTTCATCCAGCAGTGAGATTTATTCTGTTGGCAGTGGCAGGTGAACTTCTCTTTGACCATTGTGATATACGCTTTATTATCACGCAGGAAAACAGGTGTGAAAATTAATTGGTTTGCCTACCTACAGATAATATTTCCTTGCAAGGCAATTACTCAAATACAAGCATTTCCATTTTGAATCTGAATTAACATGAAACTTGGACAATGGCAGAGAAACAATTGTGAAGTCATGATGACAAAAGCAGAGCTTTTTAAAAGCACCTTTTTAAAGCTGCATGAACATTTAACAATCACTTTGAAACTCTCAGAGATTTAATTACAGGTTCTGTATTGATCTATACTACCAGGCCTTGATTATTTTTGCAAAATATGCTACGTTAACTTACATATGATGTAGTTGGAGACTTAAATGTCCTTGAAGTATTATAATTAAAATTAAATATCCATAAACAAAATTAATGAAGGACCTTTTCTGCTTCATATCCCTAGTTTATATGTTCTCTATTTACCGGCTGATTAGTATGCTAAAAGAAGTTATTTTCTTTGATGCAATCATAATCCTGAACAACTGTGGATGTAATTCTGCTCAAACCTCAGATGACAGAGAATTAAACTACAAAAAGTTCCAGCACTGCCTTGAAATTAAAAAAATCTTACAGTGAACATGCTTCTGTTAGAGAAAATAGATACATTCATACCTATTTTAGTTACTAAAATCACTAAAATTATTTGTAATAATAATTTTATAATTATATTTATCATAAATATAATAATGAGGGGGAAAATCCTCACTAAATCTGGAGGCTAAAACTTGTCGATCAACTTATTTAAGTTTTCCATATTTCTTGTATGATTCATTTTTTATTATGTGGCAAGGCATTTGGGGGGATATTGTTCACATTATTTACATGAAAAATATTATTCTGAAACATCTAATATTATCCTTATTTCAAGTATGCTGTTACATATGTAGATTTAGTCCAAAACAGAAATAGCTATAGTTCCTCTGGAAAATTAATCTTTTTGGATCCTCGTCCCTAGCTGCCATATGGTAAAATCTAGTGTGACATTAAGGGTCATGAAGCAGCATTTTGTTTGATGTAAATTTATTATTCTTACCCTGTTTTGACATGTTTTAGTGCTATGCATGTTTTTGGCTAGTTGTTTTCACTAGGCATCATGCTTTCTTGCCTTGGTCATATACAGCATCTTGTCACAAACGAATGCAAGTTCTACTTTGACTTTTTCTTTCCCAGAAATTTAGATTGTGTTTTTTCTGACTTATTATAGAATGCCAGGCAGTTCAGGCATCATGTTTTAATCTGGTATCAATGCGCCAGAAATCAAACCAAACTATGTGCATTCATAGCTGAATAGCAATTGAGCGAATATGGAAAAGCTTCAAATCTGAAGGTGGAGGAGAACAGCATTTAAGAATTACCTTAGCAAAATAACCATGTATAAAAAAGAATATTCCTGTGAAAGAGGGGAGATACTTTATGTAAAACCCACACTTTAGAAATATAACTGCTTGTTCACACAGAATGAATAAGTGGAGTATCTTACAGCATTCTGGAATTGACAGGTTTTTACAATAAAGGGCTCCTCTAGGAGGAAAAATTGAGGTTCTGCAGCCTCCAATATCCTTAGGGTCAATGCTGAACCCGGTTCTACTCTAGGAAAGACTTAAATTCCTCAGAGAAAATGGCACTTACATGTTTTTTGCAGCAGTCTGGCACACTTCTTCCCTGTATATTGATAAAATGGAGTTACTGCCTTGACCCATGCAGCTGTGCCTCAAGAGAGAGGGAACCCTTTTGCCCAGGTAGGAGGGAAGCCGTCACCTTCTCATCTATTTATGGATGAAGAAATGGGGAAGGTTTTCTTCAAGGTGAGTGACTAGGTACTGCATGGTCCAGTAACTGCCAGCCTTCCAGGTTTTTTTCTCTTCAAGTAGTTAAGTAAAAATAGATAATGTTTAACTTAATTTCCACCTGCAGCTTTTACAGGATCACACTTTTAGGTAAATAGATTCTAGCGTGTCCTCAGCTGTGGAACGAGAGTCAGGTGCAGACTAAAAAAAATAAAGAGGCTTGTTATAATCACTCCTTTTCAACACAGCTGGTTTAACAAGAGCACAGAGGTTTATTTGGACCATGCTTGGAAAATGGGAATTTCCATCTTTTTGTTCTCTTCTTAATGTACTGCGAAGAAAAGTCACTTCTTCTGGCAGTGGTTTATATCTGACATCTGAGCAGATCCTTAACAGGGGTAAATTGCCATAGTTCAGCAGTATAAATATCCACAGCAGCACTCACCGACCAGGGATCCACTCCAAAATCCTCTTGATTAATTTCCTGCACTGGGTTGGTCTTCCAATGCCTTTAGATAAGTTCCTGGCAGCCAGTTAAAACCCCCTGTGCAGAGTGGCATTTCCACAGTTTTGCCTTTGATTCACAAGCCAACACTTGACACTTTCTCTTGATCAAATTCACCCTCCTCTGCTATTGGCCTCAGTGGGGAGCTGACCTGAGAACCATCCTGGTGCCATCTGTACTGGCACCAAGCAGAAAAGGAGAATTAATGCCTCCTGTCCACCCTCTGATGATTTTCCCTCTGATCTTTACCAGCCTGTGAAGTCCTCACCACGTGTGGAAGGACTTCATGTCCTTCTGGCATGTAGGGCTGGGTGAGATAAATAGACTGCTCTTTTTCTTACCAGTATACATCTATGGCTCTTAACTTTTAAAGGATTTGTTTGTTCACCTATGATGGAAGCTTTTCAGTAGCATTTGTTTGATCAACATATACTTCAAAAAACTAAACAAACAATTAAAAAATGAAAACAGCTAGCCCTTTCCACAACACATTTCATGAAATCCTTAAGGATATTTTTTGTGTGTGTGGTTAATTGGACTAGAACTGTTCAACTGTAGCATTTTATGGTAATTTGACTTTAAATACAGTTGTAGCACAAGTGGGATTTACAGTCATAGGATTCACTTACTACAAGCAGGTAAAGAAAGATAAATTTGAGCAGCAAAAACCCAAAATTCATAGCAAACCTCTGAATAGGGTAATTTCTTCTACAAGGTTGTAATACAAGGATTAAGGACTTAATTTTTCTGTTGTCTACATGGGTTCTGATGAAGTGTAACCAAACTCAGTGAAGTTACTTTTGACAGAGAACAAGTATCATCCTCAGGGAGCGCAGTGGCAGCAAGTGACCTAGTTTTTTCATTCATGCATTATATGGCTGTGATTATATTTTCAGTCATATGTAAAACCACATGAATAACACAAGGTGGAAAAGGACATTTCAAAAAATAAGAAAATCAGGGAAAATCATAGCAGCTTGAAAGCAGGGGGAAGGAGATGCTCTTGGGGCTTCTTTCTTGAGTCCCAGTGACCACCTCCAGGTAGGTCAATGGAGGTGGACATGAGGCAGGACCTTGAACCAGAAGTTTAGCCACAGTCCTTGCCACCTCTGTTTCCCAGATGTTACTTTCAACCAACAGACTAGAAGAGTAACTGACAGACACAGGGCTATGAGAACAAAAATGAAAAGATAGCATTCAATCTCAGATTTTGGGCCACATAGTGACAGTGTGGAGACAGAAGTGTTCAGGTTCCAACCTGCCTGTACTCCATCTGTTTGCAACAAGATACTTAGTCCCTGTGTGAGCAGAGGGAAAAGGGATGTTTTTTTTTTATTGCACATTCATGTAGATTCTGAAAGGAGGAAACCAAGAAAGCTTAAATTAAATATAATTTTCTCTTTTTCCCCACAGACTCAGTCTGAATAGATGCCAAACCACATTTCAGAAGGGTGAGAAAGGCCCTACATCTGCTTCTAGCTTAACTGTTTGTATCTTCATTCTAGGAAAATTAGGTTTGAAATAATCTCAAATTGTCTGACACCTGTATCCTATTAGAGGTGACACATGGAAACACCTTCAGCATACCAAATTTAGCATCACGTCAACAGTTTAAAGTTAACAGGAAAAAAAAATGGTTAAAATCATTGCTTCACAGTTTCTGCTAGAACAGATCTTGTATCATTTCACAACATTATACACCAATCTTGATCTCTAAATGTAATGGGGTCTGAACCTGTAATTCTAACATGGTTTATGTCTGTAGCTATAGCCAGAACTGAATTCAACATGCACCTCCAGGTGACAAATGTACTGCATTCTGAGCTCAGTGGAGATGCATTGGTTGCAGAGAGCACCTAGGATACAGACACGCAGGGATTTCAGGGACATTTTTTCTGAAGTCTTGTATTTTATGACAAAAGAGTGGTTCTCCTTTAAAAACTTAGTGAGAGCCAGCATGGCTGTCTCCAAAAGTCTAAGTGAACCTGCCAGTTAAGCTACACCAGCCTGTGCTGGTGAAAATCTGCCTGTGATTAATGAATGATTTATAAAAAGCTACAGGAGAAATACAGATTTTGTTCCTTATGTAACTGCTAATTATCTTAGAAACAAGATGCACTTACATCACATGGGTTTGGGGGAACAAGAGCTGCTTTCTGGCCTCCCAACCGCCCAAAATCACAGAGGAGGTGGCAATGATGGCAGGGGTGGCTAAGAGCACCAATTGTGGTGGTAGCCTGCCCACTTCACAATCCTGAAAGAAAGGAAAGCAGAACAAAATTACACATAGAAGGTCAGTCACTGCCCTGCAAGAACATCTGGATCCCAGCTGCAACTTCGGCAACATTTTTTATTTCTTAGGAACCATCATTTCTGCAAGACCTATCCAGAAGTAACAATGCCTTTTACAATATAACATAGACACAGAAACAGAAGACTAAGACATCTGAATAAAGCAACTCCTTCATACCATGCAAAAGGAGATCAAATATCTGTATCAGATGTGTCTGGGTGTGTGGCAAGAACTGCTGCTGCATGCCCCTGCTCCCAGACATCCAGCTATGACAAAACCATGAAAATTGGTCACCCACCACACAGATGAGCAGATGATCCTTGATGGATACACTGCTGGTGACGTGGAAAGAGTGTGCCTGGAACGTGAGATCTTTCCAGGCCTCATTAGTTAGTAATACATGCAACTAAATCATACACAGACAAGCACACATCATATCCCTTTTAATAAATATACACACATATGCTTGTGCCACCGGTATATGCCCAGGCTACAGCCAAGTTTCCAACAGCCCCCCAGCATGTGACCCTGTGTGTCAGTTCCTACCTGGGCGCATGCTTTTAAGTACATTGGTAAATGACTGAAAATGTCCATTTAAATAGAAATGCTGGCTGATTCAGAAAAATGCAAAAGAAAACCTGACAGCTATCTTTCATTGATGTACACAGAAAATGAGTCAAGGCATTTTGCAGAAATTTCAAGTCTACTTAGATTTTTTTTTAAGTAGACTCTTATTTGTAATTCATTGGTTTAACAGGACATATACTGCTAAGGTCAAAGTCATCTTAAATGCTTTAAAATATTGTACTAATTGTTTTCTTTCCACAATCATATTACATACCTCATACATACTCCAGAAAAACACAATATAGAAAAAGAACTTCCTTAAAAGCGTGAAATCTGCAAATTCAAAGAAGATCCCTCCTCCCTAGTACTATTAGTGTTTATTGATTTAGGGCAAAGTTACTCAGTTTGTCTTCCTAGAATTTCATTGGACTGAAAAAATAAAAGGATTACTCACTTTACACTTTCAATGGAAAATGACAACATGATTGTGAAGAAAACTACCAGCAGACCAAACTATAATAATAATGTCCATTTTCAAAGTTATTGATCTGAATTTGTTCTCATATTCTTTCCTAGAGGCTTAAATTAAAACAAACAATTCTATTCACTAAGTATCCTATAAGTGTTGCTCAGAACAACAGAAGTTTGAACTCACTGAATTGGAATTTCAAGACTTGTTCCCTGAATTCATTGGGAGAATAAGCATGTCTGAGCAGGCTCTGCTTTACCAGCCAAGAGCATACTTAGTTTTCACAGAATATATTCAGACTGTATTTGTCTGGCAGAAGTTACACAGCAATTTTGAGAAACCTGACCACAATGTGTTATCACCAGTGAAGATTTTTCTCCACTGAACGTGCAATGCAAGGGTCTTTTCTGAGAAAATGCAGTTTTGCTGCTTTCAGACACAATTTCAAGGCAGATTGCTCATATGCTGACAATATGACCAAATATTGATGTTCTTGTTACTTGGCTAGTGATCCCATGAAATATTGCATCTATCAAACAATTACCTTGTCACTAGCTCTTTAACATCTAGAAATATGTATATGCACAAACAGCTATTGCTGATGCATGTCTTTCCCCACGCCGGCATCTTGCAGCTGGGAAACTAACAAACAACCTCATTTGTACCTTGTTGGGTGATACGATGATCTGACAATTCACTGTGAAGAGGAAATCCAGGCTTTTTGAAGTGGTTTTTTTTTTTGCTGATTCTCTGGGCTTCCACTAAATTTTTACTGCACTCTAAACCAGGGATTGTACCCCTTAACCTATAATGTTGAAATTATCTGAATTTTGTTATTAGCTTCAGCTGAAACAGGAACAAACTTCAATTCAGCAAGTAACTGGCTGCTTCATTAAGTCTCCAGACCCAACTAGCTGAAACCCTGTGTATACTGAGGTAAAATCCTGTCTCTGCTCTGGCCCTGGTATTTCTAAATCACACTGGTTGTTAAAACATTGAAAAATAACTCAGAAAAAAAGGCTTCTATCTTTTAAAATAAAATAATAATTTTATTTAGCTTCTAAGGAAACCCTGCATCCTCTTTCTGCCCTGTCTCTCTTTTTCTGGTATACATTTTGAACAAACAATTTTTTGTGTATTCCAGTTATTATTTTCCCCACGCATACCTGCATTCCTAGCATACTCTAAAATAAGAAATCTCACAACATTTCTTTAATGGACGGATGAAAATATCTTGAATACAAATTAAAAAAAAAAAAACCACTGAAGAACAAAAATCCATAAATTTCTCACTTAAAGCCATTCAGAATCATTAATCTAAACCGTTAACATGCCCAAATGGAACCTCGAAACTGTGTCATGGCAGGCAGCAAATGCCCTCTAAGGTTTCACACCTCTATGAAGACTGCAGTCGAGCCATGGTGGCATGGGTACCACCTGGCAGCACCACTTGACACATTTATGTGGCTTTCATTCATAAACAACTTGGTCCCCACCCAAAAAGCACATGCTTACACTGAAGCACACGTGCAGATCTTGTGAAGCCAATGCCATTACTGGAGGAATATTCTATTGTGAGATTCATCCTCTCAATTTCTATATTCTTCCCTTTAGCTTTCTCTAACCTAAAGGTCTAGCACCATATTCTTCCTGACACAGAATTTTTTTTACAATGTTCATATAGAAAACCATCATCATTATCACCACAATGAAGTAATTAAATAGATCTGCAAGAGAAATCCATTGACTCATTGACTGCAAGAAACAGATTCCTTTCCTTTTTCAAACAACAACTGTTTGGAACAAGGATCCTGCTCCTCAGGAGCAGCCAATGTTAACTTAACATTTTAGTAGTACCAATAACAACCAAAATACTGGGAACCATATAATGTAATTTGCTATAGTGTCTGGAAAGCAACTGTAAAGTTACCATTTTTTTACAGCTTTTTAGGATTTATAAAAAAAATGACACAATCTTACTGTATTCATTGCCATACCAAGATCATAATTTTTCTACAGTGACTTACCAAATTTTGACACCTGAAAGAACGATGCCCTGTATCCTGAGTCTGCTATCTTATTTTTCCACAAGAGTGCAAAGGAATACAGATGTGAGGCTCTGTCGTATAACAGCAATAAGGGTTCCTAACATTGTAGTGATTTCACTCGATTGAATTTAGATGTGTTTTCAAATGCAAGCTATTAAACACTACTCCAGAGTTATCCCTGTCTCCAGTAGCTTGTTGGATTGTGCGTGGACATAACAGATTGACGTTATTACTGATCTTGGCCAAATGCTGTGGGCAGAGTGCTCAAGGTCACTCATAGCTTACCTCTGCCTGTGCTGGGTGATGTACAGCACCACTCAGCTGCACTGATGGGTTCATTGTTCTCCGAAGGCAGTGACCAATGTTGAGCAGCTGGCTGAAAGGCTATTTGATTCTCCCACTGCTTTGCAGGCAACACCACACTCCTCAGGAAAACAAACAAACAAACAAGAGGAACAAAAAAACCCAAAAAAACTGAAAAAGCCCCAGTTGAAAAGATTTATCAGCAAATATAGACAAGCCATGCTTGACCTCTGTATCATTTCTTGTTCTCCAAAGGCAGCACATGCAAGATATTTCCTGTCTTTCATGTTACTCACTGGAATGTGTCACGAAGTCCAAATTTGCAACCTGCCGTGTGTTTTAGTCCTTAGGCATGATTTTGTCTCCTGATGAGAGCTGCAGCCAACTGTTCACTGTTTTAATGCATATTTTTTTCCAGTATTCCTCTCTTCCCCTAAACAAATAAACAAAAAACCCAGGCAGTCCGAAAGTTGAAATTCAGTCATCATCTGAGTCTGCTGTCTCTTAGAGCATCTTATTTCCACATCTGTGCATCACGCTCTGTTCTAAAACCAAGAACATTAGTCAATATACTATTAGTCAATATACTCCAGCTCAGAGGGCAAATTCACAGGCTGCCAAGCAACAGGCAAAAGTATCTAGGAGATTTAAAAAGAGCTGGTCCCAATGCTTTTATGACTGAGCACAAAAGTTGAAGATAATTGGCTGCAACTTTGTTCTATATTCACTGATTTGTCAATAACATCCATGCATTGTGATCCTTATATTATTTTTTTTTAATTATGTCCACTCTGTAGAGATATGCCACAAGTTATTTATCTGGAATTTTAACAACTGACCATCTTCAAAATCAGCTTAAGACTATTTACAGGGACATTAAAATATATACTCTCCACACAAACAGTACACAAGTACTGGTTATGTCCTTGCCCCACACGTATATAAATATATATAATTTTCAATGAATATCATAAAAATGAATGAAACTCCTAGAATCCCAGACCATACTTAGAATGTCTTCTGCAACAGAGAAAAAAAAACAAAAAAACCCTGAGATAGGGCCCTTATGCTAAGCTGATACCTAATCTGAATGCTGGACTGGTGAGAAAGATCGTACCCTAATAGAAAGTAACCTGTGGGGCTGCTCTGCCCTTCCAATAATAAAGGCTCATTCCGTAAGATCTTAATTTCCTATCTATTTTTGCCCTTTGTCCCCTTTATCTCCTTTCAGTACAATAATCCTGGCCACCTGCTCTTCCCTGCAGCAGCCTGAGCTGCAGACACCTGCAGCAGATAGTCTGGAGGCATGGGTTGGCCCAGCAGCTCCTGTCAAACCCACCAGGTAACTGATGGTGCTTCTGTCAGTGTGGGCACCAACATGAATCTCTTCTCTCTATCCAGCACGCAGTGCTCACATACCTCAGGCAATTATTGAGATTAACTCCCACCTCAAATTTGGTTGAAATTTCTGAGCTGTTTCTAAGGTTATGAAGGGGAGACAGGCCAGCAGATTGGAAGGTGGGCAGCATAAGGCTGGTGTCCTAGGTTAAAAGCATCCCATTCCTTTCATAAAGCACCAACATCCAAACCCTTGCAACTAGGACAAAAACAGCCTTCGGCTTTACTGCACTAACAGCTCAGCAGCTACTCTGTAAATTACAAGGCCATTTGATAGTTTTTGAACACTAGTTTGACATCAGCCATTTCAAGCATGTTGAAAAGACCTAAAGGTCAACTCATCCACTTATCTGAAAACACAATTGTTTATCCATGCACAACTTTGTAAATCAGAGACAGGCTTTGCTGGTTTTAATGGTTTGGAATTGCAAGCTAGAAAACTGACAGAGTAGCTGTTCAGTTAAAAATGTCGGTCTGAAGGGACGAAAAACATTGAACTCAGTTCTTTAACAACAGCAGGATCCACAGTCTTTCCCTTTTGGGAAAAGTTGCAGGATTCTAGGCACGAGTCACTTCTTTGAAGAAAAGGATGGAATATTATAACTACTTTTGCCCAGGGTCTTCACCAAGAGGCAGAAGGCTTTAATGGAAATTGTCTGGTCAGGCCAAGTTAGGCTCACTATTTCCAGCCTTTGCCCACCTATATCCATTTTCTTCAAAAGTGGTCAGCCCTGGTGGATTAGGGCTGCTCAGGTAGTTTATACTGTTATGCTCCCAGCTGCAGATAGCACCATACAGTTCAGTCCTTCATCTGTAGACCATAGGCTGACAGCTTAAATTATTCTGACTGGAATTACTTTCCTTACAGGTTGAAGTAATTAATTGACTCTCATTACCTGTTTCAGTTCTGGATTTTCTCATTAGTTTTAAACAGGTATTAAACAGATGATTTTCAGGAAACTTGTGAGAATTACAAATATCTTTAAAGCAAGGAGATTCTTACTAAGAGCCATTTTCCTTTAATTCAGTTATGAATTACAGAAACTTGCATGCCCACCAGTCACATGAGTTAGTTTAAGGCTTTGCATAAGGTTGATAAAACCCCAGAATACCCCCATATCTGCTAAACTTTTAGACAGTAGGGCAGACCGTTGTCCTCTTCCCATATTAGAAAGGGGTTTTCTAGTATATTTATGACAGAAGATCCAGAATAGGAAGAATATGTTGGAGAGTGGGTGTGCAGTCCTCTGAACTGCATTGCCTCCAGACCCATCTGTAGTGTCCCTTGGGCATCTACGTAACCTTGGGTTTTATTTGTGAATTACAACCATATCGTCTATCCTTTTCTTCAATGCCCTTTTCCTTGTCTGAGCATTATGTCTCATTCTGGGTTATGACAAATGACAATTTCAGTTTTACATCTAAATGGGGCTTGACATGTCACACAAGATCTGTGTTTAATACTTTACATCACCATGTCTATTTTCAGGAAGCATCTATACACACATCAGATACTGCACTGAAGCCTCACTTACACAAAGCAGCAGCAAGCGCTGTTTCCTGAAGCAGGGAATTTAGCTTTTTTACCCTTTGAAGACCACTGGCCAAACTCTTACACATTAATTCAAAGCACAGGCTTTTTTTTTTTTTTTTTTTTTTTTTTTTTTTTTTTTTTTGTCAGTTTAGATAAATGGACTGTGCCATTCAGAACTCCGCTAATGACAGCCACATTACTCAACATACAGTTTGTATAGTTTTCAAACTATTATTATAAAATACTGTAAAGGGAAGGGACAAGCACAGTGTTTTAAAACTTTGCCCACCCATTTTGACCATCTGTGTAAATCAGCAAATGAATTACATGGTCACTTGTAAGATACAGCCCGAAATCTACAATTGTTACCTGACAGATATGCAAAGAGCAGAGGTAGGAATGCAACTTAACCTGGCAGTGCCCCACCCTCCTTAAAAACAGGAAGACCTACTACACATCTTAGTCACTCTGCTAATTAATTGGTAAGCACATGTGACTACAGATAAACAGCATCTGAAAGACAAGAATGATGACTGAAAAAAAATAACCAACAACAATTCGACAAGAGTGAATCAACACTGCCCATCAGAAGTAAGAGCAGGGAGTCAACAAACAGACATAGCGTGGAGGATAACCAGACCTGTTTTATGCATTCATTTAATTATTCACGCCTTACAGAGCCCAACTGACACAATTTCTACTTAATTTTATCAAAAGTCAATTTAAAAATAAAAGTGAAAGTAATCTACAGGAGCTTGGCTGACAGTGAGAGGGTAGGCTTGAGGACATTAGTACTAACCAATGCATTCTGGGGAAATGTAGAGCCAAATAATACCTGTCTTCTGCAAACTGCACAATTTACATGAATTACTCAGTGCCCACAGACTAAAGCAAATTTGATAATGGGAAAAGTAGTCCTTGTTTGCATCACTGAAAGAAACAGGACTAGGCTAAGGGAAAAATAAGACTGTTAGGAAGAGGAATACTGTTCTGACCCCAACTCACGTGTGACTCAGTCAACTGCCTGTAACACTGAGGTTGGCACTGTATAAATTCACAGCTTTGCAGAAGGATGAAGCTTGCTGCCTAATTCATCCTTGCCACCATCTAAAGAATTAAGAGAGTGTCTGGCAATGAAGAACAATTTAATCATGTTTATTGTGACAACCATGATTTTTATGAAACAGATACTCTTACAGCACATACTACACTCCTCCCAAACAACCAGATGTGTAGAAAAATAGCTAACCAAAAGATATTTATCTTTGAAGTAGTTAAATATTTGGTTCTTACCTGAATATTTACTCTTTACAGTGGAAACAGCCAAGGACATGTAGCAATTAGGAAATTTCTGAACCAAGGTCACCTCAAACACAGGCAATATGATGTTACTGTCAAAGTTAATATTCAGTTTTCAAACAAGTAAAGCAAAGACTGAGGAAGGAATGCTTTTAGAATGGAGATGATAAGGGGTTTAGGGCTAGTTAAGATAAAGGGCTATACTATCATCTGGCACCACTCCATCTAGTCCACAAAGAACAGCTACAGCCTGATTATTTCACCTTTCCAAACTCCCACCATAGTACATTTCTTCAAGGCTAAATAGCAAATAGATGTACTACCCACAGGTCCTTCATGTTCTACCATTTAGGCATGAAGACCACTTAATGCTGGCGGTTGCAGTGGGTCATTTTGAAAAGGTCTTCCATAGTCACAACACAATAATTAAGTTTATTTGTCTGCCTTGTGCTTCAGTCATCACCACCAGGTAAATATATGCAAGGTTTGAGATGGAGAAGGCAAAGTCAGTACAGAAAAAGAGCTGTTGTACACTGGGCTGAGCTCACAAGACTAAACCACATCTTAACAAATCACTGGAGTTGCACTTGCTGGTCTCTTACAGAAAAGTCTGTTGTGCCAGGTAAGCATTAGGGGTCTGGATTTGTAAATAGTCTTACCCTACCCTGCCAATGAAATTGGTGAATCTCTTTAACAGTTAAAAACATAGCTTGGCTTGATTTGTTTCCACCTGCTATCAAGGAGATGCAGTCCTACACTAACAAATTCCCTAGTGAAGCAACGATACAACTCCAATCTTGCTAAAAAATGGAAAGAAGGGGGAAAATGTCACTCTGTTTTGTAGCTGAAAGGGTCAGCTGTGTTTTATGCATCAGACTCTACCAAAAGTAGTGAAAATATGGCTTTCGCTCAAATTTCTTACAAAGAAAAAAAAAAGAAAAAAAAAGAAAAAAAAGGCTTAATGAAGAAAGGGCTCTCATCACTAAATGTTTTAGAAATACCTTGCTGTTGAAGACTCTAGAGGGGACTCAGTAAAATGAGTCCCTAAATATTAAAACTAAATTATTCTCCTTTGTGTGGAGAAAGAGAATCAGAGGCCTAAAGTAAATATTTGAGTCATCTGATACACATGCTGTAGCCACAACTCATTAGGTATCTGCTAATATCTAATCTGCTATCTAATATCTTAGAAAGATGGCATGGAGTGATACAAGGCAGTCCTAGATGTATTTAGTTAGTTTTACAACCAAGGAGCCTGAGAAATCCTTGGGTTTTCTTCTTCAACAAAGAGCCTCTCCATTAATTACAACCACATCTTATCCTTTTTTATATATGAGAAACACTACAATCCTTCTAAAAACTATAAAACAGCCATTGTCATTTAGGGATGCTATTAATCAAGGGATTGTCATGTGTTTTCCCTTCACTGCTTCCTTGCCTGGATTTCTATGTAACAGCTCATTGGTTTTTAACTAAAAGCAGAATGGCCATTTGTCAGTGCAGGCTTTGCAGAAGGTCTGAGATCCTGATTTCAGTGCAGGAAACCTTTGACTCTGATCCCTCTTGCAAAAGGGAGACTCTGAAGTGTCTGTGGGCACTACTGGCACTGTAAAGATAGATCTGACAAAAAGGATTGAAAAAAGCTACATCATTCTGAAAGTAACTTTCACATTGATGTTTCTTTCCTTCTCCACTCCTGGAAAATCAGTGCAACAAATAGGAAAGGTGATGAATTCTTTTTGTGCTGTCCCAATCAGGTTATGTCTGGGACCCATTTACATCCAGAGGTGATGTAAATGACAACCTGCAATCCTTAAGATTAAGAGAATCTTTTAACATTAAGGACAAATAGTTGCCTAATGAAACTGAATGTTGTTGTTATTGAAGGCATTTTAGGAGAGTTTAGGCAAGCATCTATTAGTGTAAATATTCTGCTTTGGGGCAGGAACACTGATTAAGTGACACTCCAGGAGCCTTCCTGGTTGCTTCCTGGTTCCTGTTCCACCCTCCCCCAGACAAGTGACCCACAATCCATTTTAATAAGTTTCTGTATTATTTTTAAACTTCACAATTATCCCAGGGACTCTTTGCAGATATACTTGCAACCTCTGAGGAAGATTGAAATCTCAGTTATTTAGTAGTAAAAAAAGGGAATAGGAAAAAAGAAAAAAAATAAGGTATTATCTCATTGAGAAATAAAAAAAAGGGACATTGGTTAGTCCTTTCCCCACGCCAAAAATCCAGCACACAGGAAGAGGATTGGTTGACTAGTAATGTCATGATTCTTCCATGTGGTTTTATCATGCAGTTAACTTTTATTGCCTGGTAATTACTGAGTAAGACTTCAGAGAAGCTGATGCTACAGCCCACATGGCAACAGACTTGTGTGGGCAGTCAGCTTACAAAAATCATGCTGCAAGGCTAATGTTTCAGAGGGGAAAGTCAGTTCATTAGGAAAGCCAAGTTAAAGAATAGAGTTTAGCCATACTTTA
This sequence comes from Calypte anna, assembly GCF_003957555.1. NCBI lineage: Eukaryota > Metazoa > Chordata > Aves > Apodiformes > Trochilidae > Calypte > Calypte anna. The sequence continues at coordinate 73,814 of NC_044249.1, forward strand.
GAACTACCGTTAAAGAATTTAAGTACCAACTCTCAAGTTAAAAACCAAACCAAAGTCAAAAAAAGCAGTCAAAGAATAGGAAGGAATTACCAGGTATAGGTTGCAAAGATTAAAAGTACAAAATATCTTAAGAATAAAAAAGAGCAGAAGATAGGTGAGCAGGAATCAGATGACAAAGATGTTCCCATGAACAGAAATGCAAAGAGCTTTATACGTGAGGTGGGGCTAAGATACTGCAGAACAGATGCTTGCTTATAACACCACTAAAGTTGGTACAACAAGGAGGAGCAAACAAGAGGGAAGAGATGGCCTTAAAAGAGAAAAAGAGAGAAATACTCAACATGCAAATTTTTCAAAGCCAAAGCAGCATAATCCCAGGCTACAACAGCTGTTGCTTTAAAGCACTTCGTAACATTACCAAGGAAGTTGCTTAGTATTTTTTTCTTCTTTACTGTTTGCTACTACAGCACTATTCCTTCATGTAGTCAGTAATATGAAATACGTGTGAGCAGAACATATTAATACTTGTAAGATCAGTACTAGCATTCTTCTCTGTAGGGGCATCAAATATTTCTGAGGCGAATACATTGGTAAACCCCAGACTGTGTTCTGTAAAATGATGCTAGCTAACTCATTTTGATCCTGTATACCTGTTTTAAACTTTATTTAAGCCATAAAGCTAAAAAGTATCAAACAATTCTAAACCATGTGATGAACAGATGCCAGTCATATCATTCCCAATATCTTCTGTTCATTCTTTGCAAAAAACCCCAAAACTATGGTTGATTTACTGTGCACTTAAACACTGGGAGAATCCAGGAACATGTGGGATCAGTTTAGGTCAGGATCAAAACCCCATAATTTAGCTGAAAGCAGCTTCCAAACTAAGCTCATATTTTTTCGGACTATATTTAAAGTGCAGTTACTATGTGCCAGTACATCATTAAATGTCATAAGAACTAAACCAAACCTTTTCTTTACTGGGAGGGCTTTTTTCCCCTTAAATTAGAAATACCCATTCTAGAAAAAGTCTGCATGAATTGGCAACACTCAGTATTTGGTCTCCATCTGATCTCCATGTCTGATGGCGGCTGAGCTATCTACAGACTTTTCTTTTTGCTGGTGAGATTACAGCCTCCTGTTCTCAATTTTTCTGGCTATGACCACTGTTTCCCCTGACCAGGTTGAAGCAGGAAGAAGATTTGGCAAAAAACAGAATAGTCTTGGGATAAAACAGTATCTGGTTCCACCAGAAATACATTAGCTTTGAGTAGGCTGTTGAAAAGAGGAAAGGATAAGCTGCAAAAGCAGGAAAGGGGAGGGAGGGAGATATGGAAGGAAAGGAAGGAAAGGAAGGAAAGCAAGGAAAGGAAGGAAAGGAAGGAAAGGAAGGAAAGGGAAGAAAGGAAGGAAAGGAAGGAAAGGAAGGAAAGGAAAGAAAGGAAGGAAAGGAAAGAAAGGAAGGAAAGAAAGGAAGGAAAGGAAGGAAGGAAAGGAAGGAACCCCAAAAACTAAATGAAGAAGCCCTGAGCCATTTGTGCTGCTGCTTGACCTACTGCCCAAAATGCAGGATGGATAGTAAGGGCTGACTCTGATTTCCACCGCCATGTTTGTGACACAAAGCTCCCTTTCATGGGCTACTCCATCTGTATGATACAGATAATGATGCAATTTCCAAACATTCTGGTTTCTGTACTATGTACTCAGCCAGTGTGGTATTGTTTGAAAGTCTGATAATTTCTGATTCTGCTGCATTAAAAGTAGCAAACTGAGAAGAGTGTTGTGCAGGAGACAAACTGGACATTGATCAGAGATCTCCTTTAACATATTCATTGGTTCTTTTTTAATGAATGCTCAGAGCCAAAAACTTGTCCTTATCATACTGAAGTTGCTGTCTGTAGGGAAAGGCATGGTGAAAGTAATGCTGATGTGAAAGGGAGACAGCTGACTCAGTATCTCTCTCAAACAACACCGGGACATGCTGAGCCCAGAAAGCAGCAAATGAATGAGCAAAATCATGTCACAGATTAAATCAAGAGATACTTCTGCTTTGCAGAATCTACAGCTTTTGCAACACCCATGAATTTATTTGAAACACAAAACATAAGCTAAAAATGAGCTGTTGAAAGCTATTTTTTACTTTCTTTTTCTTTCTCTTTTAGCAATTGATGCATCCATAAGATACAGTCTCACTACTAAATGGTTTCCTGAGAAGAAAATTACAGAGTCAGGGATAAATACCCTGGGATTTACGCAGCCTGTGAATTTTGTACATTCAGTGGCAGAAAACTTTGTCAGGTAGCTATATGCATACAGAACATGGCTTCTAATGTCTGACTTTAATAAAAGCACGGCAATATTCATAGGGATGCACCAAAAGGCAATCAACATGGCAAGCATTTAGGGTGCTTCTACAATGATTAGCTTGATCCAACTTTAAATAGTGATGTCAAAATATTTTTAGATTGTTATCAGAAATGGGCAAACTTACAAAGTTGCTATTTCATAATAACATATGGTTAGTCTCAAGAGGTCAAGTACTCATCTGTTTCCAAATCATCTAAAAATGGAGAAAGAACTGCCTTTTTTTTGTCTCTGTGCTTTTCAAGCACATCAACCTGCACACAAAATTATGGGTTTGCAGGACTTCTTAGCTCATATTTCTCTCAACATAATGGCTTCAGTGTAGACCCACAAGGTAAAACACAGTTTTAAGCATGTACAACAAAACTGAGCCTTCAATTAATGTAGATTTGTTGACAGGAGGAAATAATCTTTGACACATACAGATAACACTGTGGCTTAAAATAAGCTCAGACAGCTGCAACACAGGAAGAAAAGAGCCTGCAATCTTTTTGCTTGCCTGAAACAAACAGAAATTAGGACTAGATTTTTAACTTCACTTTCAAAAATCTGACTTCAGACCCCATAAAAGCAATTACAATTTAAATCATTCTGTGGAGACAGACAACCTGAAGCGAAGTACAATCCTCTTGATTGATCCCAATTAAAAGAAGGAGCCACACAAGTCTGGAAGCCTGCTACATTCTTAAGTGACATCCATGACCTTGGCAGGTACTTCTGTGAATGGGGCTTTTCAACATTAGAATCAAGGAAATTGATAAATTAAGTAAGCTAAATCTGCCAGTGCATTTCTTTTCCTTCCTTTTCTTAAAGCATCAAGAAAAGTAAAAAAAAATACAAACCAAGCCCTCAACGATTTCAGTACTGAGCTCTAACATATTAAATCATAGATGCGAGTCAACAATATCATGCTGCTGGGAAAAAGTGGAAAACCATTCTGGGAAAAATAAACAGAAATATCATCTGTAAAACATATGGTGAAATGCTCAAATTTGGCTCAGTGGTGGGAAGCAGGCAGCTCACTCAGCTGTGGGTATCATCACCCCAGGAGGATGTGGACAGAACGGAAAAAACCTGGAGAACAGGAACAAGGATGAGGAGGAGTCTGGGGAAGGCAGCTTATTAGAAAAGGCTGAAGGATTAGGGCTGCATGTTCCGAGCACCAGAGAAGCAGTCCCTTTGTGGTGGTCTTTGGATGTGTGAAGAGTGGTTAGGAAAAACGGAATAGATTCCTCCACTCCCCCAGTCTCCTTGACACCATTAAGCTCACTGAAGAGCATGGAGTCCCAAAGGCAAGACTGAGGCAACCACCCCTGCTGTGACTTTTAGAATACCAGGAATTATATATTTGTGCAATATAATCTGGCTACTTTCTGAAAAACTTATCACGATCTTGCTAGCTGATTCATTCCTTGTACACATGTGTTTCATCTGAAGTTATCCTCCCCCCTCAACCAAAGCAACTGTGTGAGTGCTCACCATTTCCTTCTGGTGTCCACCTGGCCCTCTGTTTCAAGCTGTTCAACTTTGATCTTCTGTTTACTGTTATTAGCTCATAAGGGGTCTGCCTGTCTTTTTCCACAGCCTACCTCTCTGGCTGGTGGGAAACGTGCTGGGTTTCCCTTTGCTGACTCAGAAACATGTTGCACTTCTCCACTTGGAGCAGCTAAAACAACAGGTATTTTCCATGGACTGACCAGGTTTCACAAAATATGCCTTGCAAATAAAACGATTCTGTTAAAATAATTTAAGACTGACAGAGCTGCTACTGACAGGTACCTGCAGGGAAAATATATTGAATATCACTGGAAAGTAGCTAGAGCTTATTTAAATACAACACAGCAAAATGCAATATTCAAGGCCTCCAAGAAAAAATAGAGATGTGCATGTTTAACATCTGTGTGCAAGTTACCACAGCAGAGGCTAAATCTAGAGGGCAAGTGAGAAACAGATGAACAGATTGACAAAGCACTAAGTTAATCATCCTGCAAAGCACGTCAAGGTTTCAGATCTATGGAGATCACAATGAATCCCTTTCCATGCAGTAAGTTTGCTCCCCTCATGGGATAAGAATCTAATGACAACAACAAAAAAGTAAGGTGTCACATCATAAACAAAGTGCTATTTATGCTTGGTGCTCTCAAGCCAGTGTCACCTGTGGGAGCATCGTGTCCTGAAGATATTTCTACAGCTCCTGGGTATTTCATTTATCTTTTCAAGACCACAAGCCATTTGCAGATAAAGCTGGAAAGGTAAAATTACAGAAGCATTGCTACCATAAACAGAAACAGCACAGATATTAAAGCTGGTTAAAAAAAAACTGTTAAGAAAGATCCTGACACTCCAATGAATTGTCTTCTTCCAATTAAACCATCCCAAACAGCTAAATATTTTTCCCATTATACAGTGTTGCCCGTTTCCGATATTGCAGGAGCACTTAAGGGGTATTCCCCTTTTCCTCAATCCGCTTGTATTTCGACAGCAATTAAAAGCATATGTGCATTTTCATATGTACTTATATTTTAAATTTTTGCTGTGGCAAGAAGACTTATTAAAACTCAAATTTAAATATTCAAAAATTTTTTCCTTTCTTTTTCTTTTCAATTTTCACAGTGTACTACTCCTCACTCACTGGAGGCCAGCAGTTCCTCATCAGCCCAATCAGCTAAACACACAGGCCTCCAGGTTATGAATCTGTGAACTACTTTTATTGAAAAAAATGCTGTGTTGTCTTCCAAGAAAAGGTTTGTGTTGGACCTGATGGGAACAGGTCTCAGAATTCTGAAACCAGCACGAAATGCAAGGAGATAATGCATATAACTAGATCCTTCCCCCATGGAAAATCAGGGCTTCTGACTATTAATACATACAATTATGAGACATACGTTTAAATTTTAAAAAACAACTTGAGACTAATAATATAGGCCACTAAAGGCAGATAGCAAATTCATTCCTTTTTGCTCTTTTAATTTTGGGATGGTACTAAATCTGTATTTTAATTTTAAGGCTCTGTATATTTGTAAAGAGTTCTAAATTATATGAAGTACTGAAAATGCAAAGTATTGCCTGCCAAACCCAGCTCCACAACGCCCTAGACAGGTTGTGGTTTAACTGCATAGCTTAGGCTGTTGGGTAAGTCAAGTGTGGTCAGTGAGTATGTGCAAGTCAGCAGGTACCACCCATGTCCTGCACAATAACACAAAGTCACCTGGAGGAAACACTCCGTCTGGACCAGGTAGGTATCATAGCTGATCCTCTTGTGAAATCAATTCTGCCAAGCTATTTATTGAGGTTTTTAGTCTGGTAGGTTTGTTTCGTTTTGTTTTTTCCAGCCTGGAGCTGCAGAGGAAAACCAAGCAAATGTGTTTAACCAAGCAACAGCGATCTGCTGATTGACAACAGCAGTGCAGGAGAGATCAAGTGAACACTCACATTGGTCTTTTAAAGATCAGTAGCAATGCGAAAACCACCCACTTCTCTATCTGTTTTAAGCTAAAGAATTGCAGGTATTTGACTGTGCATTTCTCTGATGATATTGTGGTGTTTTCTTCCAGAGTAAATTAAGTTTTTCCTTAAGAAAGATACTTTATCTGGTTCCTCCTTCCACCAAACACAATATGCAAGTTTTTCAGGAATTATTCTCTGAAGAGCAATTTGTAGCAATTGAAAGGATTATCTTCTCCTGTGAAAGAATAGCAGTGATATTTTTAAAGAAGTATTTATGTAATTTATTTTTTGAAGTAACGATTTTGTGTTTAACTGCTACTCTAACAAGGTGAAAATGTTCCCATCACTCACTTGAGGCAGCACAATCCTACCTGAAATCTTGGGGAAACAGAAAAGAGAGTAGGAAGAGGGTAGAAAGAAAAGAAGAAAAATCTTCTACATAATTACATGTTGATTAATCAAAAAGGAAAATTTGTTTGAAAAATGTTTCTAATGTGCAAGCATCCCAGAGTCCCAGCAACTCTGATAGTGACATTATGTTACCTTTGTGAGAAAGCAGCTCTGCACTGTGATCTCTGGAAAGAAGCTAGGAGTTTTCTTGGAGCCTACTCATAACCCTGCATTTACATTTAATAAATTGCTTCACTGTTATATCCCTTCCACTTTAGCATTTTTAAACAAATATTTTTTTGTGTGTAATACAAGAATAATTCATCATGATGCTAATCTTCCAGCATTTTTGGTGTCATTAGACCAGAATTTTAGTCAAAGTCTTCCTAAATTTCCAGAAAGTTGCTTAGGAACTTTTGTAAAGTAAAAAACACTTTACGTCAGGTTTTTACTACATTTTTTTATAAGACTGGCATTAATAGCCTGATTTTAATAGTTTTTTACCAAAATAAAGTATCTCATTATCTAGACCACTATTTAAAGTTAAAACAAAGTGATTTATAATATTTTAACCATAACAGATAAAATTTTTCCTCCATATGTTTTCATGTTATATACCAAATATTTGTCAGTTCCCAAACTGCATTCACAATTTCTTGAAAGAAAGACACAGCATCCAAATTTCTTCTAATTTATGCAGTTGTAATTTCTTTTTAATATAATGGAGTTATTTTACTAAAGTGAGCAGGACCACAATCTCAGCAAGCTGGATCTTAAAAGTAAGTATTGCAAATGAGGTAATGTCAAGGTGAGCATTTCTTTGTAACTTTCTTGTAGAAATTCCTCCAGGAAAATCCTCTGTCACAGCTTTATCCATTATTTTTGGATATCAAAGAATCTTCCACAAAATTTAGAGATACCAGAGCAAGAAAGGTAGGCAGTCATGTGGAGATCTGGCTTTTACCACCTCCCAAGACACAACAACTAGTGACTGCAAAGTTTGACATGTTTTATGACTATACTTCTGATTAGCAGCCTAGCCCTTTGTGATGATGGGGTATTTAATAAAGAATTATCTCCTATCCCCACCTCATAGACCAGGCTCACCACCGATAACCCCTCAGATACTGCCATATATACAGAAATGAGCATCCACCTGCAGCTTGAGAAACATGCAGCTCACACGTTCTGCTCCTCTGCATCTTTTGCCACTTAAAATTCAGCTTTTCCCCAAGTAGTCTGTAAACTTCTCTGCTTAACCTTAAATTGCCTTTCTCCCTTATTCATGACTGACATCTGAAATGAAAAGAAAAAAGGAAAAAAAAAAGGAAAAAAAAAAAAGCCTGGCTTGTCTTGGGGTGTTAAGAAATAAAACCAGCTTTTAAACAACTGAAAAACAGCAAAAACAGGTTTCACTGGGAATTCTAATGTGGTGTGAATTATATCCACTCCTAATTAAATAATCATGCTGACTGAGATCCTAAATTAAGAGATACTGTCCAGTGTGTATAGGGCTCAGATAATTACAGAAAGTAACAAAATTAGTTTGTAGAGCTAACGTAAAATAGTTTTATTAATTAAATATTTCTTTAGTCAAGTACCAATACAACAACTTAGTATACAGCAAATGTAGGAATAGGTAAATACAATTGCTATCCTCTTCCACAAGAACCAACAGGCAAATTCTTAAGAACCAACCTTACTTTTCCTAATCCATTTGGAAATATTTTGTTTCAAGCCATTAAAAGGAATTTTTGTCTCATATGTTATTTACTTATTTACTTTAAATCTGGAAAAATAGGGGAGATTTTGAAAAGGCCATTTCTTCTTGAGAAGGGGATGAAATTACATACTGGCTCTTATTGAAACCAGTCTGCATATTCCAGGCCTCTCCCCTCCCCCCACTCCCCATATATCCCCCATCCACGTAATCTGCACACTTATGCATCAAATCTGATATAAGAAATTAAACTCTCCAAAGACCTAGAACCTGTCTCTACTCTGTCTCACAAGGGCAACTCCACTCGAGGCTGTGAAATGGCATTAGAGTAGAAAAGAGAGGAATATGCTTTGCAGTATTGACTTGAATTAAACTGGAACTGAAAATAAAGACTCCTGAACAGAGTTTCTTTTCGTAGCACTAATAAAATCTGTATTTTTGGCAGCAGGGACTGAAAGCTGGCTGATGTACTGAAAACAGAAACCCTTCCTCTGGCTGGTGTCACCCTTTTTCTTTCCAGGACTGCCAAGAAACACAGATCACTGCAGAAGGGGAACACCCATCGTGGCCAGACAGCCCTGCTCCTCCCTCCCACCCCTGTCCTCCTGGTCCTCCTCAGCCCCAGCTCTTGCCATGGCATGGGTGCCGTGGACAGATGTGGCTCCCATCTGCTGCTTTCTCTGTCTTGTTAGCCCAGCACTTAACAGCTGTATATTTAACTAAAGTGAGTGTTCTAGAGCACTGAGGGTCCTGCCCTAGGCACAAAACAGGTTGGGATTTAAAAGCCAAGGGTCCAGGCTCATTTGACCATGCAGCCACTTTGGCTTGCAGAAAGCTTTGGCTCAACCTCTCCTCTCCATGCTGCTGGCTGGGGCAAATGCTATTCTTGCCTCCATCTTAATTAACCTCTTGCTGAAAAACATCACAGAGAAGGACTCCCCTTCTCCCATTTCATAATCATAACAAAGCATGTTTGGTCTCTGCCTCTCAGTTTAGGGCCCCACCAGAATGATTATTTGCTCAGGGATACGAAATCACCTGCCCATGTCCTCAGCTGATGGAAAAAACGTATTTGTACAGAAATGACTGAAAGGAAGGAGAAAACCAAACAGCAAAATTTTGAAGTTTTCAATGGTTTTGGTTTGATGTATATTTTAAATCTCCAAAAACCTTTCTCTAAGTTTAGAAGAACGGAAAAAAGTGATTAGCAAACCCTAGTGCTTGCTGGAATAATCAAAGTTGATGGACCACACTCATTTTTACTGAAAAAATTGTATCAGTTGGTTCTGTAGCTTCCCTATACCAGGTTCTTTTTAATGTTTCTTTGTTGCCACCTGTATGTATCACCCTCTTCTATAACTCTATAAAACCATTTTTCCAATGGCACCTTGTACATTGTAGGATACCAGTGAGGATCCCCATGAAGACTGGCTTTATACAGCAGCTTCTCATGTCCCACAGGACACAAAGAGGAATCATATTCAAAAGAAATCTTGAAACTCTGCAGCAGCAAGTGCTGAAAGGGAAAAGTAACTGATAATTTGAAGGATTTATCTATGTTTCCTGCAACATGGCATCAGCCATCAGATGACCTGCCAGGAGCTCATCAGTCCCCCCAGTGAACCATTACCCTCAGTACTACACTCTTACAGTCTTTCTACAAGCACCAGAGGCAATGACAATAAATAAACTATGGAAGCCAAGAAATACAAGAAATTTGAAATCGATATTTCTGGCATTCTGCTGTCATCAGCATCTAGAAATTTTCTAAAAGTATTAGAGTGACCTAACACCTTCTCCTAAACTCATACTCTCTTCAGCCTGCACACAACTCTAAAGGGCTGTATTTCCCTTGTTTCTTCCTGTCCCAGGGGAAAAAAAATCACTAAATACTTGGCCTTTCAATTGCAGAGATCCTTGTGTACAGGACAGATCTGCAGGATTACTTTTCTCAGCTGATACGCTGATTTATCTTTTTTTCCCCCATCTGTTGAAAAAGATGTGCCCCTTTTTTTTCTCCAAGCAAGGAGTATTGATTATCTTCCATGTTTAAATCACAGGCTCCTAAAAGACAATTCATGCTGTGAACACAAACAATATCTAACAAATGACATTCCCAATTTCTGTAAGGACTTTTCACTGTTGCTATAAAGCAAATGCATTCTTCTAAAGCAGAAGCAGGTGACACCAAGAAATAAACTCACAGCACTCCCTCTGCCCTAAGCAGGCCCCACTGATTCCCAAAGGTGACCTGCATGGTGCCCTCCTGAGGTCCAGTGAGGCATATATGGACCTGCCTGTGGCTAGCTGCCAACCAGACAGCAATGCCTGCCTGCAGAATAAGAAACCCCAGAGGTGTGGGAAACTTGCATGCCAAGCAAAAGGGCAGCGAGTAAATGAGCTCCTGGTGTGAACACTCACTGGCTTCTGTTCCACCTCTTTTAGTCTCAGGTGTCCAGACCGTGAGAAGTGAATCCACTCAGAACTAAACCCACTCAACTGAACAGTCAATTCTCACTTTCAGGATACAGATCTATCTTCAGGTGACATAACCAGATTGACAATCATTGTAAATGAAAAATGTCTTTTCCCTGAAGGAAACTCAATTGTTCTGTTACATGCAGAGAAGGGGCACAATCTGTAATGCTATTGGATTTAATCCCTCTGAACCTTTGTCTTCTGATTTTTCTCTACTAAATGATCCTGCCTGTTTAAGAAAAACCAAACCAACCTTTCATCGGTAGTATGCTTTTCTTGCAAGAAACACTGAAGATCTCTATAAACAAAACACTGCAAATGACTACTCATGGAACTGATCAGCTACTTTTTTTTTACCAAGTACTTTAGCAAGGTGTCTGTTCAGATCCCTCGCAATTGCACAAGATCCTGCCACCTGCATTTTAGATAGCTGCATGCTGAGAAGTGAGTGCAGGAAATGCATGAAATCACTTGCATGATTTATCCTTCCCCATCTGAAAACACCAGAGAAAACTGAGATAGTGCTGTAAGAACAAGTGAAAGCTGTTGGATATCATCCTTTGATTTTTTAGCATAGAATTTCTGTCTTTAGCTGATTATGTTGTCACCTTGGACACACAGTAAATAAGTATAAATTTCCTGGAGAATACATTTTTATTTCATGAAACATTTCCTTAACCAGTGTGAATGCAATACCTGGCACTACACATTTTGAAATGTGGGACTGGTTGAATACTACAAACAGCTGAGAAAAGTGTATCTAAAGTGACGCAAAGCAGAAACAACATGGAAATCATTCTTGCTGATACATGGATATTTCTGAATGCTAGAAAACACACCAATTACCAGTACATTTGGGGACTTAAGAGTCAAAACATCTGGAATGCCAACTGAACAAGTCCAGCTGCATTACTTAGCTAGTATTTAATTCAGAGAAATACACTGTGCTGTCTTTTCCTTGGCGTTTACTTTTCTCTTATTTTTCAAAACAGGATAAAAATAAAAAACCCTCAACAAATACCCCAAGGAATCATCCTGCCAGCAGACACTTGCCATTATTAATTCTTTTAACAGTGAAAGTAATAACAAGAAATGCCATTAAAAAAATCCTGGTGTCTATCAAAATCAGGTAACATTTTAAACCAGTCTGTGGAATACCCCACAGATTGTCATTAAGAGATTATCTCTGTAACAGACCCGAGGTTTTTACCTTTGGAAGATGACTACAATATGTGTACTTACATCACAGTGTTTCAGAAACTACAAAAGCAATGGGTTGTCAAGGAAGACCATAAGTAGTCATCACAAGAGGCATCATCAGGCTGACTAAAAATGGAGAGGAAAGCAGATTCCAGAAACATTCCGTCTCATGGCTAAAGCTGCCAAGAAAAGAAAATAAACTTATTTCCCTTGATTGTAATAGATGAAATTATTGCAGTACTTTGTATTATTTTCTTCTTGCTGGACGGAATTAAAAGAGGTGGTTGGAAAAAAAAATAGAGGAAAGGAATAAAACCTGCCCTTTCTGAACTGGGAGATGTACTTTCTTGGTGACCTGTCTCCTCAAAAAAGGAGAGGAAAACAGAATTTCTACAAATAAAATAATTTCTTTCTTCCACATGTCACATTTTGCCAAAACATTTTAAGCCCTTCTAAATCATTACAAACCACAGTCATGGAAAGGAAGCAAAACTCCGTTTATGCTTTCCACATCTATGTTCCAGTGCATACAAAAATCATACAGCACTCCTCAATATATTTCCTGAATACTTGGCAACAATGTGTTAAATCTAACCATAGCTGCATGTTGGCACTTTCCGTCTGTAGTCAGAGGTGGAAGACATATGAAGTGGTGTTCATCTTTTGAAGTTTGTAGGATACCTTTCCTTTTACTTTTAAGTACATATATTACAAGGTTTGGAGAGGGTAAAGTCAACAAACTGCGCCTGGTAGCTGTAACAGAGAGGAGAGAAACCAGTTCCTGTTGGGGTTGAGTCTACAGCTTCACATTAGTCATCAGGAAAGCTCAGTCTTCAGACAGAGGTGCTTTGTTCTCATCACAGAAAGTCCCTTTGCACTCTGAGAAGCTAGCGCTCTCAGAGGCCTCATCACAAAGGCTTTATAGGTTTGTTTATGGCTTTTTTAAGGCTGGGAAATTTACAATGACCTGAAGTCCTATGTGCCAGCATTCTTCTCACAGTGTTGAACTGTTCTGACTCTAAATGCATAGGAGTGGTCCAGGAAGCCATTATCTGCATAAGTGTATGACACAACTTTATGAACAATGCACATCAGACAACTGTTTGTTTTGACAGTGATCCCTAAAAAAACCGATTTATAGGCATATACAATAGATAATATATATATATAAATTAAAATATAAAATAGATCAACTTCTATATAAAATAGATAATTAAAAATGCATTTATATTCATATAAAATATATTAGCACACTATGGGTTGCCTTGAACTAATCTATGACTAAAATCAGATTCTTCCTTTGATAGAAGTATAGTAAAGCAAAAGTTAACAGGACTTTAAAACTTAGCCGACTCTAGAGAGTAGAAATAGAGAGCAGATTGCTTGCTGTGTCACAAGGCCCTTAACAGAAGAAAGATTCCACCATGCAGACAACACTGCCACTGGGCTACCCAGTCAGGTTTTTAGGAGGCTGCTGAGAGTCAGTTAAGGAAATCATTGTTCTAACAGGAAAGCAAGACACTGGCAATAGCTCTGGTGCAGCCTGCTACTTCAGGTACTTACCCCAAAACAGAGAGAAATTGCACAGGCTTCCACAGCCAAGAGAAACAACATGCAGGGAATCACTTCAGTTTTCTAGTGGATCCTCCTTGTACATTTTCATCTACATTTCTTTGGCCCGGTGGAGAGCAAGTTAGCACAAAATATAAGGGTCTCCCTCAAGGAAGGAAAGGTCTTTATTTAAACCCCACAAAATTCATACCTTTGAGAGAAGGGAAACTTCAGTAAAAATTCACATTCCTACTCAAGCAGATCAGTGTCAGGTGACAAGCTGGTATTGGCAGTCAGTCTTTCCTCTTACTGCTCTAAGTTGCTCCATTTTGCATTAACTGGCTTTACGTTAGTGTAAGAACTTTACCTGTAAGCTTAACAAGAGTGAAGCCAGTGGAAATCATTCCTTTCACTGGAAGGGAAAAAGAACAGGCATTTAGGTTAATTAAGGACACAGAATAGAAAAATTGTAGCAGACCTTTTGGAAGCAGCCATCATGAGAAAGAGTTTAATTTACTCTCAAATGTGAGTAAAATTGGAGGTTCTGACTTGAAAAAGTATATGTTTCATGCTACACAAACATGGATGAGTTTGCTTTATAAGACATAGAAACACAAGGATAATGACATTCTCTTTTCTACACAGAAAGATGTTATCCTCATCCCAGTCTGACTCTGTATCCTCTACCCTGTAGATCTCCAATCCATGACAAATTTCATCCTGATCAAGCAGTTAACTTGAGTAAACCTGCTTCCTTGGAAGGAAAGGCCAACAGAACAGTCCTGTCACACAAAAAAGTCTCTTCTCCAGCTTTTTGCCTCATTTGAATTTCAACCTGAACAACAGAATGAAGGCCAAGCTTTCAGAGCCAGGAAGAAGCATTTAAGAGATTCATCCAGCAACATTAATACTTCCAGGGAAAAAAAGGAAGGCTGTGTAGCAGTTCTTCAACCCTTTAAGAAAAAGCCTACAGGCCTTGCACAATAATAAAAATTTGACAGCAGTTCTCTGCTGCCAGACTGATCCTCGCATTGATCACCTGCAATTCAAGATGCATGACATTCACCTGCAATACACAGGCCAAAGCCATACCTGGAAACAACAGCTTGGTATTAGTTTTTTATAAAGGTCATCTAGCAGTGTCACGCACAACATGCACCTTTTTGAGGAAGGCAGAGAAACTTTGGAAACCCAAAGTCACTTCTACCACCAGATGGGATCACTTGCATCATTACAGACCGTGTGAGTTGTACACACTCTACAAGAGATCTAATAGGAAATTTCAGTGGCTGCTACAGGCTATCCTCACTGTACCAGTAGGCCACAAATACACTTAGATTTGTATGTCCCCAGAACAGCACTGCTGCAGGATCTGAGGATGTAGTGAATGAGTCCAAACAGAAGGGCCTGCCAGGGACAAAGAGTGTGTGGGAAGCGAAGGGGTTTCAAACCAGAGCACCTTGGCTGTACTGCAACACGGTAATTTGGTGCTTTCCCACATGGTCAGCCAGCTTTCCTGGCCTGCAGGAGAGAAATGTAGCAGAAACATCTTTCTTTTAAAGGATTACTCCTGGCTCTAGAGAGGTCTGTAATTTTTGGCAGGCTTCTGATGGGGAACAGGAACCTTTTTGCTCTTTCTCCCACACTGTAACCACGCAAAGCCCAGCCATGATGCAAGTCTTAACAAAGCAGCACAGATGTGCCCTCTAGGCACTTAAAGACTAAAATAAAAAGGAAACAAAATGTGTTTATATATTGGTATATAACCATAATGCAATGCACTATCCTAGATAGAAAATGAAATATCTTTAAAACTATTGAATCCTTTGTGAATTTTCTCAGTGGATCAGCATGAAGCTATTTAGCCCAGATGTTTCTATAATTCTGACATTTTAGGAGATGCTCAGCATTGCGGCCAAGTGTTAACATAATGAACTATAGTGTAAAACATATAAAGATACTGGCTTCCAAAGTTACTAGGAGTTTTCACTCTAACAACTCTACCTACTTATGCAGCTATATTTTCTTTACAATATGCACTTACATTTTAGTGCATATGGAAGGAGAACAAAAAACACACCCACACCCTACAAAACCTTGTAGTGAAATGAGGCAACCAGGTGCCACTAATTGCCAGGTAGTGGGCGTGAGCTTGTGTTAAGCCCACCTGTACCTGATTAGGGCGGGCCCTCACTGCGCATGAGCAGGACCAGGGGGCCAATAAATGGTAAGGCCTGAGTCACAAATTCAGCTCACACTGGAGCTCACAATCTTGGCATGCTTGGCTTTAACTGCTTCTTTCAGCACTGCACTACCTTTGTTGCTCCACTAGAGCTCATCACCGTCAGGGTGAGGCTTTGAGGAGTCTCGAACCCATGGCCTACAGCATTGCTCGGGTTGTCTTGTTACTGCGTGCTAGCAGGCTGCACCACTCAAGACTGTCTCATACATGTTCTAGTCTTCAGGAAAACAAAACACTTTGTTTAAAACAATGGACTCTTGAGAATTCTTTTCAAGAGCTCCCTAAGGGTAGATCCAAAGTATGCTTCAAGACTAAAACTAATGGAATCAACTGTTTCCAACACTGATATAATGTAAGTCTTCTCCCTTTACTTAAGCATTCATATCTTTCAAATACATGCAGATTATACTCCTGTCCCATTATCTGCAAAAAATCTTTAAAAATTCTTTTCACATATCTGTTCCTCCATTCTCTAAATTATTTCTTGTTTTGCCCTTGAAATTTCAGAGGTGGAGCAAAGAATTTCCAAAGCAATTTTGAAAAATGTAAACATCAATGAAATTAGTAAAATGTTAAGAGACAGAAATTACCTTTTTCCTAGAGGGAGCTCAAATATGCAGAGTAGCTATTCTTCTGTGAAACAAAAGATCACTTTTAGTTCCTCAGCTGTGATCACAACTGAAAAGCAAAACACAGTACTTAGTGCAGCTATAATAAAAATGGGTAATACCACTTGCAAGTCCTGGAGCATTTTGGCTTTCAAACAAAATAAACTTTATCAAGAAGCTAGTCATTACATTGCAAAAGCCAACAAATACTCATTATTAATTGTGTAGAATTTTATCATCAAGGGCTTCTTTAAAGTTTTACATGGCCTATCCACTGCAACATTTTGCTTTGTTTGCACACCTCATGTCTGCAAGTCAACTAATTCGGGTCTTACAAACTATGAGTCTATGACAAAACAAACAGTGAATTTCATATCTGTTTATAAAGTATAAAGAAGAGGACCCAAGGAAAAGATGAGCACTCAGTGCATAACAAATAGCCCTTTTGTCTTCAGTATGCTGATGTGTCATTGTAAACACCGCCTTCTTTTTGAGGAAGCCCAAAATCAATGCCCCAGGGACCCATAGGGACCGTGAACATAACATCACAGAAAACAGGTAGAGAATGGGAATACTTGCTCCTATAACATTTTTACCATGCCACTTATGAAGCTTTTTTGAATTAGTTACGTAAGTTTGACTGGAATAACAATATATTTCCAGATTAATGGTTAAGCTCTTAGTTCAACTCATGTGACATGTCTTTTGCCTGAAGCAAGATTTTGAGTAAAACAGCACATAAGAGCATTATAACTATTCTTTAAGAAAATTTAAGAAAATTCTTTAAGGCAAATTAAAATGCAACACATTTCTTCACAGTTATATATCTGAAAGGTTAATAGTTAAGATGTCTCTCTCCTTTTTTTTTATTCTATGTCTTTTGGCAATCAAATCCCAGTGCCTCACACCACTACAAGTGTTACAATATTCTTCAGGACAGCTGCAGCTGACATATGAATTTCTCATTGTATCATAGTAGGTGTAAAAAAGCTCATTTGGCACATTTTGTTACCTGAGAACGTGAAAATAGGTCAAGTTAACAAAAGAAAATGCAACATCCTTGCCATACATTGTTAGAAAACCCTATAAATGCAACATGAGTACATCCAGAGAATCATAGACAGCAGGACTGCAGCTATCAATTATTTAAGGAAAATCTGTCTGGAGACAGTGATGCCAAGCACCTGAATCCACTTAAATGGTGGAAGTGGACACACATGCTTGGGGATTTCAAATCCTTTTTGAGTAACACTCACTTATCATATACGTACAGAAAGAAAGCTAAGGAAGACTGCAGTAAGTGTGTGGTGTTCGGGGGAGCATGAAGTTCAGCCACCTTCACTCAGCGTGGCTGCTTTTTTACTGCTATCATCCAGTAATGCGCAGGACCTGTAGTTCAGTTTGTTGATGCACGGATGAAAGTCAGGACTTTCATGTGATCTGCCATAAATTAATATTTCCATATCACAGCTGCTTGCTTTAGCAGTACTTATGTTAAAAGATTTAATGAAAAAATAAAGTGAATAATGTTGCATGCTGGAAAACATACTCCTTTTGACAAACTGATTAGCCAGAAAGCCTCCACCAGCACTTCTTGGATGCATTCCCAGGAAAATCTCTTGTGTTCCTGCTACTCCTCATCCTAGATAAATAAATGAATATAAAACATTACTCAAATATGGAGAAAGTTGTTTTCAACAACTGATAGGAAGAGGTTTGACAACAGTGCACTTGGCATTAAAAACACATCTCAGCATTTCCAGAGAAGACACCATTTCTCATGCTATATTTGCTTAACAGAACACTTCAAAGTCCCTTATTCATTTGTTAAGAGCAGCAGAATATACAACACTGCAAAAAACTTTACTCCTAGAATATTTTTTTCCTCTACCAATATTCCTTCACAATAACTTGAAATTTGTGGAAATAAAGAGTTTAATTTTGAGCAAACATAGTTTGAAAATACTCAAATCAATTCACACTTGTGTGCTTTTATAGGATATAAATCTTCAGAGCTTTTTCCATGAGATAATTTTACTTATAACCTGGGAAGCACAAACTGCACTGACATTCACTCCAAAAGGCAATCTACATCAGTCAAAGCAAAAGGAAACATCACACACACACACACACATACTGACAAAACGTAGCCACAGAAGCTTGTACGCAAAAGCTGCACAGTATGACAATAGGGGAATTCTTTTTATTTTTTTTTAAGATGAGTCATTAGAAAAGGATTTAATGGGAAATGAAAGAGCAAATAATGGAGAAAAGAAGAAAAGTGTCCATTTAGAGCTCTGATAATCTACAAGCAGAACAATTTACAGGAAAGAAGCAGAAAATTTGGCATAATAATTTGAAGGAAATGCCCAAGTGTGACTGAGGCTGGGTGGAAAGAAGAGAGGCAGAGAGAAAAGCAGAGAAGGGGAGAGAAAGAGAAGAGTAGAGGGAGAGCTGAGTTCTAGTGCTCTCTGGCCACAGCACAAAAAGCTTCCCAGCCACATGTGTCATGGCCTAGCAGGCAATGCAGATAAACGCACCTCCCAGAGATCTGTCCAGGCAGTACAGTTTTTGGGGTGAAAGTATCTTCACTGCTTCTAGAAGAACTTGAATTAAGTTAGAATGTACAGTTTTTATTATGACTATGTCCCTAATTTTAGAGCTGTAACAATAGCGTAGGTCCATAAGATGGTCCTGCTCTTATTCTGGTACAATTATTGTCATTCTCTTTTACCATTAACTGGCTCCTCTGTTCACGGCCAACACGGCTGGAGTAGCCAGATGCAGACAGGGTCTCTGCTATGCTATTAACTCATTCAGTGTACTGGAATCTAGGATGTCCGCTCACAGAAAATGAACTACTAGGTACTTTGCTAAAATGCTGAGCAGTAAAAGTGGTATGCATTGAGTTCTCAGAAACTGCAAATGATGAAGAGAGACATGATTTGGGTTTCCTTCATAGAGAATTTAAAACATTCCAACCTCAAAGAGTGTACAATGTACATATGAGTGATCAAGCTAAATTGCCAGGCATTAACCTGTGAGATTCTGGTACTAGCTACCTTCCTTCATAAGGTCCTCTATAGGTACAATGAGATAGCTGAAGTGTGAAGAGGTACAGGTAGCCTCCAGGCTTGCTTCTACTTTTACCCCTGATCCCTCTTTGCTGGTGTTTCTATCCTGTTGCTGGCAGTGTACTCAGAACAACCTCACCTTGAAATGAACCTTTCCTGCAAACTTTTATAGGCTATCCTCAAGAGCATGATGAGTTTTTCAGCTTGTATCAGATAATGATGCCATGTGTTGCATGGATGCCTTTGGAGGATTTTATTCTGAGAGGTATTTTTTCCTCTTTAGAATTTAGTAGCCCTTCATTCTGTGATCTTAGGATATGCTGCTTCTCTTCGTCACAGCATAATGGCAATTACATTTCCTGTGCTTAGTTTGCTGAAGCTCATAAAAACATATAAGCATAGAGCAAAACATTCTTTTATCTCCACAAGAAATAATTATTTTCTTCCTGGCTCCTCTTCAGAACTCAGTTAACAGGACCAGGCTGCCTCTTCTGAACACAAGAGATATTAACAGAGCTCTTGGCCAAATACCACAAGAACTTCTGCTAATCTGATTCAAGAAAGGTATTGTCTTTTGCAAGAGAGAGGAGAAGAAACAGTATGGTGAAGTCTTATTTGGTTTCGTCCAGCAGAGTTGGATGCTGTTGTGGGCTGAGTGAATGTAGGCTGAATAAGCTGGCAAGAAAAAAAGTGTTTGTCAAGCTTGACTGTTGCCAAGTCTGATGGGTACCATAGAATACTATATAGAATAATGTCAGAATGTCAGATTAAAATCCATAAAATAAAATAAAAAAGACCACAGCACGCAGTCATTAAATCTCTTCATACGCTCAGGTCTGGCTGCATAATCCAAGTCAAATTACTTCACTGGGCTCAATGCCCAATAATGAGATGGAAAAGGTGAGAGACATTTCTTGGATTTACTTGTAGGCAACCAGGATGATATCTGACCCCAAAAAGTTCATGTTTCTTGAACAGTTTATGTCCTTCTTGTTCATCACAATTTTGGAAATGTAACAACATAAAGGAAATCTAAAAAACAAGCAATGCTGCCTTCATGTAGACACTGCACATTTAAGAAGAAAGAATTTTCCTCATTTGAAACATAACCAACATTTTGTACTTGCAAAATGATTTTCCAGTCCCCAGTGTTTTTTCTAGTTCAACGTGCATCTGTGTTTTAACCTACATATCCTTTTATCTTATGACTGGTATTTAACTTCTATTAAATTAGAGTGTTATAGGCCAAACTTTGACTCCTTAGCTGAGGCAATTCCGTGAAGCAATACTCCTTATGAATGGCTACTGCCTTGCTCACCTTTGGAAGAAAACAAGGACATGGGCAATGTGCTGAGCAACACTGTAGTCCTTCGATGAGCAGAGAACAAGTAACTATCACAAGAGTGATAGTTAGATTCCCAAAGTTGGATATTCTGAATAAGAACTAAAAGTGGTCAATTCTTTGATGATTTCATTTTTCCAGGTCCTCCTTTTTTTTTCCTCTTAACACTACCTCCTTTATTTACTTGTCTCAAATCTCCTGAAGTTGTAACAGGATTGACTCAGTCCTCAGAGATAGCCATTAAACTTTAACAGACTTCTTCGGCTCATCTTTCCAGTGTTAAATATTTCATCAAACTCCTGATGTATGCCTAAATTAGCTACCTATTCTTAAAGATCTGTTTCAGTATTTAGTTTGCAGTCTTAATTATTGGTTGTCAAAAGAAGGTTCAGGATTTTATTTATTTGCATGGTGCCTGATGAGATCAAATGTATTAAAATGAATGTTGACAACATGTACAGTTCTTAATATTGATGCTGGGAGGAAAACAAAATTGGTAAACAGAAAAAAAATCCTGTTATTACCTCTTAATGAGAACCACTGATTATTTTTTACATTTCATTTGACAGTCTTCATATGTTAATTAATTCTACATGTCAAAGTTAAATTATTCTGGTTGATGAAGATCATTCTGACTTTGAAATATACTTATTAAATGAAATTAAAGCATGGTGCTAATCAGGCAAAGGAACATGTGTTACTAGCCAAACATACAAACCCTAACAATGAGAAAATGACAGGTATGGTGACATACGAAGTATTGGTATTTAAAGGTAGTCAGATGCTTTGAGCTTCTGAAAGGGCAAGAACAATATAGATGTAAATCTCTACAATCTTCAGAAAAAAACATCTTTTGCTTTTTAAATTGTGTTTGGTTTGTATCTCAAAAATACAACATCTCAAAAATACAGCAAAATCTGTATAGAAGACTGATAAAGATAATAAAAGTAGTAGACTGGGAGACTGTAGCAGAGCCAGGCAAGACTCACAGCTTAAAGCATGGCTTGCTGTTAAGTACTGCAAGGGCACTTTTCCCTTAATGACCACTAGACCTTGAGTTAAGGCAATCCTATTTATGCATAGGTGTAACACTGCACTGCATTTTGATGTGATGGAAATTTCTGAACTAGCTTCAAAAATTTGTTATGTTAAAGGACAAGTGAGATGACTAACACCAGAACTATTTGTTCTCATTTGCATAAAACACACGGTTCTCTGGCTGAAACTATTTACAACTTTTTCCTGGCAAACCTCTGACACAAGAAAGGGCTAAAGACCTGGCAGCCCAAATCAGGATTCAGACTGACAGACTAAGCGTGGTCCTGCAGAGCAGAAGAGATTTCTGGGCATAACACAGATATCTTTTGTGGGTCTGAGAAAACGGGAAGATTTCTGTACGTACCTGCCCTGGCTGGGGCAGTTCTACAGCCTATAGGCAGTAATAGGCAGTTTACTATCCCCCAGATATTTTGGGAAATCCACTATTCATAGAGATACAAGTATCATGAGAGTTCACGAACTCTCATGTCTTAAATTTCTCTTCATAACTTTTCAAAGATAAGACATAAGCACAAGTAAAGAGCCACATGCTCTGAAAGACTGTGGATGAAACATCTGACCATATTATTTACTTTATTTACTAATACTGTGTAACAATTACTTATGGGTTCTCAGGAGAGAGGAAGAAAAGTCAGATAATGTTCAGAGAAACTTAAATCCTATGCTAGTCCAAATATAAAAGGGGAAGTTCACCCTAATATTTTGCTCCCTGAAGTGCTCCCCCCCCCTTCCTGACATCTATTATTCACAGACTGTCCAAAGATATAATTAAACCCAGATCTTATCTTCCAGGAACAAACACAGGTTACATGTTAGAAAATAAGGCAGTGGGGGAATTAACACAGTTGTTTCCACCATATCATTGCCTGGATCCTTTGGTCTTTATTACTGTCTTTTTGAAGTAACCACTGAACTACAGAATAATAAAGTGCATTCATTGGTATTAATCTCTTCCTACTGGGAGGAGATAAGAGTCTAAAGTAAGTGGACATACAAAAGGACAGAAGATGGATGCAGACTCAGCTATTATTTAAATTTGCATTCAGCTCAGTAGTCCCATTTGCAGAATAATTTGGACCTGTATTTTGCACCAGTTTTGAGTCTGCGTTTTTGGGCCTGCAGCTGAAATTCAGAGAGAAGGTGTAAATGTATTTGAAGCACATGTATTTGTTTAGATAGTTCAGACATCTGGGTCTGAACTATCTAAATTGCTACCTTCATCAGCAGTTCTGCACAGCAACAAATAATGTCATGTCATTCTGTGAGTGTATATTTATTTGTAGATGTCTCTTGGGTGTAAAAGTATAAGTCTAATCATGTTTTTTCTTTCCCTAATATAGCATATAATCTAAAAGTACCCATTTCAACATTGGTATAACTTTCAATGAATTGTTGCAGTTCTTACCTACTTACAATTAAGATAGAACTGCATTTACCATTTTGCAGTCTGGAATTACTTTATACAGATAAGGATTGAAAAACTGCCATCTTAAATATGTCATTTGTAGTGTAGGATGTGGTTTAAATTATTATGACATTTTTATTACTTTTGTCTCACAGATTTTCAAAAATGAAATTTTCACTTCTAGCTCTTAGCCTATCTGCTTTCATCTAACAGTGGTGCAGGTGCATTGTGTCACTTTGTGGTGGTGTACATATCAAGAGTTTACATCCATACCATTTATCATTCAACAATGAGCATGGGTGATGCTGCCATTCTTGAACAGAATTAAGTGCATTTTGTAGGGAGTGGAATTTATTGTAGCCAACATATTTTAAGAACTATTTTTCCCTGACTTTAAATCTGTAAATACAGATCCAATGTTATGTGTGTCCAACCCACCTACTGCCCCTCAGTTTCTAAATGCAACAATAGATATGGTTGCAATATTCAAGATAAAAAGAGGGCACAGAGAAGCAACGTATCACCTCAGTACTTAGTGGAACATATACCTTAAAAGAACTGCATGTTTTTCTACTTAGCCTTGATTTACTCTGCCAGTGTGCTAAATTGCTGGATAAATACAGTGCTTCACACCACCAGCACTGCAGATTCATTTACTGGGGCAGATTCTTATCCCTTAACAATGCCTTAGAACAACTATAGATGCCTAAAATGAAGCCTAGTTCATGAAGCAAGTGTAACACAAGCCTGAATTAAAGCCAGTGAGAACTCTGGGTGCCTAAGAACATAGGATACTTAATATAAGCCATTAGAGACAAGAATCCTGCTACTAATAAGAAACTTGCCAAAATAAATAGAGAATGAGACAAAACTTCACCCAAAATGCACACCAAACTTCTTGAGTTTTGAAAGTCCATTTTATCAATAATCCCTACACCCACTCTGAACCCCTCTTTCTTGCAAGACTAGTAATAATGAGCTATTTTCCAAGCTTCTAGGTAGATGAGTCTTTTTTCCTTTTTCTTTTCCAAAGGGAACCTCTGTAAATCACCTGCATGAAACTCTGCACAGTCTTGGCATGGTGGATTATTCAAAATTCTCATTCTTCCCTAAGTTGCCCTTGTCTAACAGTTCTACTGTCTGACAAAAGAGTGCAGTTTAAGCAACCCACCAAAAGGGCTTTTGCTCAACAGTAGAATTAACCTTCATTTTACAAAGTCCTCAGAAGCAACCTTTGGATTGCTTTTTTCAATGCCATCTCTTCAATATTCACCTCTGCTTTGTATTCTAAGGAGCAGATGACCCGTGCTTATCAATAAGGGATATGGACATATATCCTTCAGCACTCCTGCAGGAGCAATAGGTTCTAACCAGTCTGGAGGGCTGAGTCCTGTTCTCCAGCACAATGTCTGATCATTATACTTGAAGCTTTTTGTTTTAATGGAAAATAATAATTCACTTGGGGGAATAACAAGAGAACAAAAGTGCAAATTTAAACTATGCATGTTAAACTAAAGCCTTTTCCAACACACTGCTTCCATCCTTTCACAACACTTTTCACACTATTTCTTTCCACACAAGCATACCTTGCTCTTGACTTCACTTGCTCCTGGGAATCTTTCACCAGAAAGCATCAATGACAAGACAATGTCAGTGACAAGACACATCCCTTTCTCTCAGGGGCAGAGATACAAAGATGCTCTGAAGCTATGACTACACAAAGACCTCATGTGTCACTGGTGGGTCAGCTCTGGATGATCTGTTATGCCAAGAAGCCTCTTTTTATACCATTTTAGGTCATTATGAAACTGCAAAAGGTGCAGAATACCAGCAAAAGACCCAGACTACTTTTCACATGCAAATATATGAATAGGAAAAGCTACAACTAGAGGCAAAGAGTCAGACAAATACAAATGCCAAATCCTGGCAACCGTAGACAAAAGTAGCATGTGCCAGGCTCCATGCACCCAAACTGAAGCTTTTTTGGCTCAAAAGGTAAAAGACAGACAATCTGGAACCATTTTAACATCTAAAAAAAAACCCCAAACATTTGTAACCCCGCTATCTTGTGAAGAAAAAATGCTGTGGTATTAAAGATGAATCATATGAAAGGAAGGCAACAGCCCACAGACACTCTATGGTCTACAGCTGTCCAAGTTTTTACCATAACATAATGTTCTTTGCCAAGTTGAGGAAGAAACATGACAGCAAAAATAATTCTTCCTCCCAAGATTAGACCAATTACATACATTTTGTTCAAGGCCAACAAGCTTCTAGTTTCCTCCAACTTTTGATCTGGGGGGTAAATGCCTCTTACAAATGCTTTCCTCCAAGTCTGTTCCTCCACGGTTCCGGCAAATGGTGCTGTGGCAGGTAATTCAAGGTCTGCCCTTGTGTGAGCTTGGACATGCACCAATCAATCAATTTGGTGTGATGTCTTTGTCCTGTTCAGTAAAGCCTATAAATCTGTGAACCTCATTTCTAGTGATCTGCATCTTCTTATAGCATTAGAACCATAGTGAGATGCATCATAAAACCTCAGTTTAAGCACCACATATTTATACATATCCTACTGTTTCTCTAGTCTATACAGATTAGGCATAAATAATCCTTCCTCAAAAAGGGGCTATACTAAATATTATAAAGTTTAGAACACATATATGAACCAACCATTCCTTAGGATAACTATGGAACAGCAAAAAGCTTAATCAGAAACATCTGGAGTGCTATATTAATTTTAATTCATGAGTATCGTTTTTTAAATATACTTTTCAGGATATTTCTGTCACCCAACAAGATAGCTAAAGAACCAACTTGAAAACTTTTGGATCTGGATATCTACAATGTGCGTTACAGTATACTTTTTTCTAGCTAAGTATATGCAACAGCTGATGTAAATCAATCAAGCTTTATTGATTTCAGAGCCATGGTGCCAATTCATAGTACAGAAAGACTTAGTTGTATTGTTCCAGCTAAAAAACAGAATTTCACTCAAGCTATCCAAATATACTTCTGACTCATATATAAAGAAATTAAATGGACTTGTTTTGATGAGACTATACGATGAGCGGTGTCTTTTCCTTCTTTCCCACAAGTGCACCTTTGTACAGCACTGACAATCCCTTAAGTCCCACCCCTCTCAGTATTGTCTGTCTCTTTCATAGAAGCCACATGGAACGACCTCATCCTACATGCACAATATTCTTGTCTCTCTTCATTTCATTCCCCTGCCTCAAGTATTTCCTTTTGATGTCTCAGGACACACAAGAAAAGGCTCGCAAGCTTAGAAAAGGGGTTTGCCACTTGCAATTGTTAAAAGAAACTTACCCAGAGAAAGTGAAAGGAATACCACCAGACAGCAACATGTTTGCACATAATTTGGGACTAGCAGCAAAATGGGTACTTACAAGTTCTTGGTATCCTTGTTGCGCACCCAGTGCTGCATGCAGGTGCGTGTATATCCCAGTTCCTAGTCATATAGGAGGCCTCACTCTTGTGTGCATGGCTGTGCTGGGATCCTGTAAGAAAAACTTCTTACTTATAACTACTTGTTTGCTTTCTGCAAAACATTTCTAATTCCTGGCTTTCCTTATTCATATGACTGTGAAAAGAACCGAATCACTCAGGTTTGGAGAAGACAGGCTCTTAGTCTGCCATACTGACATACAGAGTGAACACACATTTGACATGGCTGCATACAAACTTTACTTCACAACAATGTGCTGCCATTTTGTAAACCCATACATTAATGGTGAAAGAAGGAAAGGTGATATTAAAAAATAAAAATAAAAATAAAAAGTCCATCTTCAATTGTAAACTCAATACAGAAGTTTGAGATTCCCAGGTCCTGAATACCTGGTAACATGGTTTGTGTGCTACCAGGAAGATGACCAGATGCAGAAATCTGTTCCTCTTTCTGATAGGCCAGCAATGTCTTTATGAGAGCACAAAGCTGAAGTATTGAGATCAGGGGAAGAGATTAGAAGCCTCAAGAAACAATGCAGAACTCTACTTACATAAGTACATAATCATAAAAATATTAACTTTATAGAGTCTACTTACTTTAATTTTTTTGTACCCTGGTAGATGAATGCACCTGGCAAGAGAGGAGAAAAACTCAGAGCAACTCATAGTAAAGGCAGAAAATTACTATGATCATCAAATAAATGCATCATATACATGAGGTAAATGCAATCATATACATGAGTGGCACATACATATGGATAAAACAGCATGTTTCTAGCTTCTTTGAAGTACATTTAAATCATAGTTTTTCACACAGTATATTTCCTTCTGTTAAAAATATTAGAACACTTCATTGAAAATAAATGCAGATGTAGGTAACAGCAGTCATAAAATGTTATCCAGTTTGTGGAAACAAAAAGTAACTCCACTGCATAACCATTAAAAAATCCTTTAAAACTTGACACTGTCACATGACATACCCAAGAGATAGTTATTGATGTTTTCTTTCTTCAGGAAAGCATAAAAGAAAATAAACTTGCAAAGCCATATTTACTTTTTCATGTATAACTCTAATTAGATTATCCTACTTGGCTTTCCAAGATTCAGCTTTACTATTATAATCTGTATCTGACAGCTACAGATGCTTGCTTTGGAAGATAAAAGTTATTTTTTAAAGTTTAGTTGTTTGGTTTTTTTTTTTTGCTTTCCCTGTGTGCTCCTGGACCAAGCGCAAAACAAGTAATCAGAGACAGCAACCTGAATTATATAAAAAATATACTACATTTGAATGACTTGAGGTATTTCACTGTCCACATAGTCATCTGAAGCCTAAATATCACGTTGTAATTGAAGGGGAAAACCTTACAAGATGTGGTTCTCGAAAACTTTGAAAAACAACTTGCCTTGACATACTCCTCCTCAAGATCTGTATGCTTACAGTTGTCCTTGACCTCAGGTTAATAGTTTATAAGCCTGCCACTGTTCTCTGCTCACGAGTTAATAAAATCATAATTTGTCCAAAGATTTTTTCTTAAAAAAAAAAATTATTTCAATGGCACTTATGAACTACCAACAAGCATACATTTAACTGAACTGCTGTATCATGCCAATGCTTACTTTGAGTAAGAAAGTAGTATCTAATTTCTGTTGTTATTCAGAAGGCAAGATTTACAAAACATTATGTTGATGCCTTATCAGGGGTGCTTGTCACTGAATACACCATGTATTTTAGCTGGCTTCAAATCACTGTCAACAAAAGAAAAAACAATGACTGACTACCCAAGCAAAGACAATTTTCAATTTTCAGAACAAACTTTTGTTTCATGACTAGTGCAGAAAATGTGGAGTTCTGCAAGGTATCTTGAGGAATACTGGCTGTATACCCTGCTTTCATTCAGGGATTATATTTACTGAGATATCATCAGTAAATGGCCCTATCTTTCCACTACATATCCATAAATCAGACACACACTTTCTTAATTACTGTAGGGAGTGCTGTTATAAATCTATCATCTTCACAAGATCTACAATCTCATAACATTAGAAAAATGTGCATCATCTCCCTTGCATAGCTTCTGGCATGTTGTTTTCGCTCCCCTTCCAGCATAACTGAATACTCTGTTGGATATTTCTAGTAACAGTCATCAGTCTCTCTAATGCAAGAAGCCTGGAAAAAATATGGAAGTTTTACTATCAGATGCTATTTCACAAAAATAAATCCTAGTGTTTTCCAAACATGTTTGATTTTCTTAATATCACTAAATGTTACTATGTTGGTGAAAGCATTTGCCTACAGGGTCATCAGTACTGAAGCTAAAACTATTTGCAGAAAATAGGTGTTATTTATACCAAATATTTCCAAGGGAAAACTCGCTATTTTCTATCAGCCCATTGTCACTCAAGTCTTAGAAGAGTCAAGATAGAAGGTCTTCACATCTAGTTGATTGTCCAGCTAAGTGAAAGCACTTAAGGGCAACAGCCCTTCCTGTTGACCCAGTAAGGCATAAGGGTCAACTGACCCTTATGTATAAGGGACAGTATCACAGAACCACGGAATTGTCACAGTTGGAAAAAGGTTTTTAAACCCTTCCAAGGATGGTGATTCCACCACTTCCCTAGGCAGTCTGTTCCAAGCCTAACTACTCACTTGGTGCAGAAATTCTTCCTCAGTTCTAGTCTAAACCTCCCCTGGTGCAACTTCAGGGCATTTGCTCTAGTCCTATCATTATTTCCTTAAGAGAAGAGGCCAGCACCCACCTCCCCTCAATCTCCTTCCAGGAGCCCAATAAGGTCTCCTCTCACCCTCCTCTTCTCCAAACTAAACATTCCCAATTCCCTCAGCCTCTCCTCACAGGACTTGTTCTCCAGACCCTTCACCAGCTTGGTTGCTCTTCTCTCAAACTCCACTCCAGCAGCTCAAGGTCTTTCCTTTAGTGACGGGCCAAGAACTAAACACAGTACTCAAGGTGCAGCCTCACCAGTGCTGAGTACAGAGACACCATCACTTCCCTTCTCCTGCTGGTGACATTATTCCCAATACAAGCCAGGATGCTGTTAGCCTTCTTGACCACCTGGGCACACTGCTGGCTCATACTTAGCTGGGTGCTGATCAACACCCCCAGGTCCTTTTGGGCCAGGCAGCTTTCCAGCCACTCTTCCCTAAGCCTTTAGCATTGCCTGGGATTGTTGTGATTGAAATGCAGGACCTGGTACTTGCCTTGTTAAACCTCATACAATTGGCCTCAGCACAATTCAAAATGTCCAGATCCCTCTGCAGAGCCTTCCTAACTTCAAAGCAGTTCAACACTCTCACCCAGTTTAGTGCTGTCTGAAAACATGCTGAGGAAGCGTGCAACCCTCATCTAGATAATTGATGAAGATACTGAGCAAGACCAACCCCATACCAGTGGTGACCTGTCACTAGCTGGATTTAAATCCATTCCTCGCAACTCTCTGGGCCTGGCCATGCAGCCCCTCCCTCTAGAAGCTTAAACATAATTTGACATTATTATGGTAAAACAACAAGCAAGTCAGTAAAATATTTGTTAACCAGAAACACAAATAGGAAAGCAAGTTAACTTCCAGGTTTCTCAGTTTTGCACAGGAGAAATAGACTATGACTTCTGACTTAATATGACTATAATAATATATATATTATATATCTAATAAAATTTAAGTCATACGAAATATGATTTAAATCAGTAGATTTGCTTGTGTAATTAAACACCACCTAGCATTAGGAATTTATGTGCCTGTAGATTTACAGTGTAGGTTCATTAGACAATAATTATAACTTTCTGGCTTTAATCTAAAACTGGAATTGCATGAAGCAGAGAACAGAGCTTTGCCTTCAAACTTGGTATAAGTCTCACTGAATGGGTTAACAGAAGAGCTGAATAAATCAGTGAACACAAATGGCTGAGGTTCAGAAACAAGAATAGAATTGCAAAACTGTGAAAACAGCAATGGGAAAAAAAGGAAGCAACATTACACTGAAGCTTTTCTTCTGCCTGGTGACTGATACCTATGAAAGTCAGAAATTTGCTAGTAAATTAAAAATAAATAAATAAATAAAATAAAGCAGGTAAGGTTGATGAAAAAAAGACAATAAATCCCTGAAAATTCCAGGTGGACCTCTGTGGGGTTCTGTTAGCATTTCTTCACTGTTGTTCACTGTCTTCTGTTAGCAAAACCTTCACTATGGACTTCTGGTGGGCATACTTTGGCCTGGTTGTCTCAACCAGGACATTGGTTGAGAGAGTGCCTTGGGAGACAGTCCTAAAGGACAGAGGGATCCAGGAAGGCTGGACATCGTTCAAGAAGGATGATGTACAAGAAATCTTAGCAGGACTGGGTTGTCCCCATGCACTGCAAGAAAAAACCGCAGGGAAGACATAACTGGCCTGGCTGAACTGGGAGCTTTTGCTGGGACTTAGTTTAAGAAGGAGAGTTTGCATCCTTTGCAAGAAGGAGCAGGCAGCTTGGGGTGAGTAAAGGGATCCAGATAGGTTGTGTAGAGAAAAAATTAGGAAGACAAAGACCCAGCTGGAACACCATCTGAGCACTGCCATAAGGGACAACCAAAAAATGTTTTTACAAATACATCAATAACAAAAAGAGAACCAGGGAGAATCTCCATCCTTTACTGGTTGTTCTAGAAGCTTCTGTTTTTACTTCCTACCTTTATGGTAGCTACTCATTATATTCATTATTAAATATATTTGATCACGCAAATCAACATCCATGCTCAGCTGAGACACAGTAGAAATTAAGGTAACAAGAAGCACATTCTTCCTAGCTCCACCGTGACAAATAAGGTATTCAATAAAATGATCCCACTGCCTGACCTGGAATTTTATGCTCCCTCTGAGCATGACATTTTTTCACCTATAAAGTCAATCAAATGCCAATGTTATTTTTTCTTTTACTACCCAGGTATAGTAGAGCACTTTCAGTAAAAATAATTTATACCAACTGTTTCCGGTTAATGAAAATTCAAAGTCTTAGACAGTGTTTTTTACTTCTGGTGCTTGAATTCTCAGAGAAATACTGAAGTATAATTGATACCATACGCTTTTTATTATTTTCCACATGAAAGAATCAGGATTTTCAGTGCATCATTGAATTATGCTGTGGCATTGTGCCAAATCATCAAAAAGCAAGGTCATATGTGTTGAAAGTACAGTGTTCAAAATAGGAATAGCATGTATCTATCGTATCTTTGAATTGAAGGTTTACTTCAGTTTGACTGGGTAAACCCAGCCAAGAAATTTCTGAGGTTTTCCACTATCTACAAAGCATATCCTTGTAAATTACTGGAACAAGTCCAAGAAAACATGCAAATATTCACCAACAAACAACAGAATTAAAAAACACTATCATTTTGAAGAGTACATTACACCAGAGCCAAGCCAGTTGCTTCAACCACTTCAGAAATGTTAATAACTACCAAATATGAAAATAACTGCACCTATTGTATTTCAGGAATACTGCAATCACAGAAAAATAGTCTCTTTCCCAAATTGTTGTGCCTGCTGAACCATTAATTCTGCTTGGTTATGTTTTGAGCATTAATTTATCTGCTTTACACATCTGATTCACCAAATCACCAGTAAAGGAGTATTTTTAGAAAATCCTGCACTTTTCAGCTTTGGGGGAAAAAAAAAAAAACAACTTTTCACTTTCATACCACGTCTACATCAGATTCAGTAGCTGAATCTTTTTATCCTTCCTCTTTGACACACATTTTGTGATGCTATGTCACACCTCCGTGTCCACTGCATTGTTTCAAGATGAAAACTTGCTAGAACGATAACACCACCTTCACAACACGTGTCTTACACAGTGGAGAAACTAGGTACACATCCAAGAATTAAAACTCCAGCACCAAGTGTCGGTCAAAGACTCTAAGGTTTGCTGCTAATTACCAAGTAGTTGCAGTGCTTTTGGTTTGGATAAGACTCAAACGCAGGGGCAAATCTTTCATTCTTAGAAAGTTTGCTCTTCACATCAGACAAGGAACAACATAACAAGGAATGACCAGGCCAATGGGAATATGCCTGGAGTTACAAATCTGAACTGCTTACAGGGCTACTGTTACAGCAACTCTTCTTTTTAAGCTGATATACTAAGCCTTTCTTAAGATAAGGTACACAGCACCAAAAGAATGCATCAGAAGCTGATTAATTAAAACTTTTGTTTAAGAGTTTATTATGTAAATATTATAAACTAAAGTGCAATTGACAAATTTTATCCACCAGTTGGGTTTTTTAAGAGAAACAGGAAACAAACCAGATTTGATCTCTCGGTACTACTCAGGCAGGAAATCTAATTTTTCTCCTTCTAGAAGGGTTTGAGTTGTAAAGACTTTTGAACAAACATAACAGCATTACAAGACTGTAGAAGAGCCTTATAAGTCCTTTGGCCATCTTACTATTTTCAAGTTTTCTCCACTTTTTACCTCTGTCAATACTCCCTTGTTTATAAATAAATCAGCTGTATTAAAAGATGCCTTTATATCAGATGAATACCAAAACCCTTAATGGCAGGTTTCTCCATAACTTGTTAATCCCTTTATCTGCTGCTTAGACCAGAAGTAGAAAGCACAAATAACAGGGTGAAAAAAACACAACAAAAGCCATTTTAGCTCATGTTGCCCCTACAAAATGCTTGGATGGGATTGGATGACCTTGAAAATTAGGCCACATTATGATCCCTACTCAGGGAAACATCAAATATTTGCCCAGGCTGGCAAGCCTCACTGGAATGGCATGAGCTATTTTTAGTCCATCTTGATCCAACCCTGGTACACCCTGGCTGCACTGTTCAAAATGTTCTGCACACATGGGCACAGGATATCCACACAGCTGTGAAACTGGCAGTCCTTCCTCTTCCTCTTCCCTACCTGAAGACCCATCCTGCAGCTGTTTGGCCTAAAGAGGGAAATGTGGGAGGATAGGCCAGAAGGTTAGTTTCTGAAAACACTTAAGGGAGGTTCTGGGATTTACTGGCTCAACAGGTACCTACAGAATAGAACAAGAAGTCCAACA
This sequence comes from Calypte anna, assembly GCF_003957555.1. Lineage (NCBI taxonomy): Eukaryota > Metazoa > Chordata > Aves > Apodiformes > Trochilidae > Calypte > Calypte anna. Next base: position 107,208 of record NC_044249.1, read on the forward strand.
TTTTCCATAATAGAATGTGAACGTACACACCCTAGAAATGTTACCTTTTTCTTTCACAGGATGTTGAAGGCAGGAAGAAGAATGCTTCATTTTTTCTTGAGGGAGCAGAAAAATATCCAAGAATTCTTTCTGATTAATCAAAGATAATACTCATTTTTCATCTCCATAGAGCAGTATCTGTTGCAAGACAAGATGAAAAATACCCATATTTTAGTAGTATGCATCTATGCGGTGTAAATCAAATGTTTATCAAGTGTGTACGTGTACAAATATCTATTGAGTGTAAATACCTACCTACTGGCTTAGTTTTTACACTCAGACGACATTTTATATTTGCCTTTGTTCTCTGGAACTGTGTATGAGTGCAGGATTACCCTTACAGCTATCTTATTTTTTTCTCTCCAACTTAGTACCTTTTTCTTTTTTTTTTTTTTTTTTTTTTTTTGTAATAACATATTCTTGGGTGTCTACCTAAGGGAATTTGGATGTTCTCAAAAAAAGGGAATGCTTAGGTCTTCCTCAGCAAGGGGAAATAACATGTGTTTATGCTGGAAATTGCTAAAGGGGAAAGAAAAGGGGCAGGAATCTGAAGTATGACAACCCTTGCAAATCCAGCTCCCTGTTGTGAACTCAGGAATGGTTCACAGCCAGTTTTGATCTCTGTGTCTTGTCCTCATTTTAATGTGTGCATGTTAAACCATACCAACTTCAACCTCTAAAACTATTAAAACAGTAAAACATGTTAAAACATGTAAAATGTGTAAATGAGCTCACAAATGAGCTCCTGTGTAAATACTGGTGGACAAGCAATACTCAGAAAAGTCAAGTCTATAACAAATGATTGGACATGATGGCTACAGCCATGAAATGCTTTCACCAGGGGCAAATAAATTCGTAATCTGGCTGTTATACTGCAGCATATCTTATGCAAAATGCTAGTCCTTAATATTTATTTAGACATGTGGAATGAGATATGAAGCTATGGTTTCTATAAAATCCCCCGAGGAAAGCTTGTAAAGCCAACACACCAGGCTTTTCTTTTGATGCCATGTTCCGTAATACCCTTTGTATGTGTTTCACAGTTCTACATATGTAAGATTAGAAAGAAAATCCATCACTTCACCAGCAGTTTTGCCATGTGGCTTGAGCGATGGCAAGGCATTCCTTAGTGTACTGTAACAATACAGTTCTTGCCTCCTTGAAAATTTTATTTGGAGGGAGGCACTAGCAGTAATGATACATGATGATGATGATGGTGAAGCATCACTTTCAGAGTGCATTGCCCTCCTTCAGGTCTATTCTAGCCATATATTATGGGAGCCTATGCTAAATGTACTTCCAAGCAATAGATATACTCTATTTCTGTACATTGGCATAAATCCCTTCTCACAAATATCCCACATATTCCCACTTATAATAGAGAACCCATCTGAAAATGCTTCCAACTGCACACAGTTCTTATTTTTTTCTCAAATAGATTCAACAAAATGACAAAATCAAATGAGAGGAAGCACAAGCTTTTAAACACAAACAAATGAAGCACACAACTGTCTTTCTCAGATATATGTGGATTGTTCAACCCCAGCTAAGTAGCCAAATCAATGTTTTTACCAGATACCTAAGGACTCTGACTTTTTATTAATTTCTAAGCAAAAGATTTAGAGTGGAATATTTAAGGAACTCATCGATTCTGTGAAAAGGACAATGCAGTTTCATCTCATTATTGCTACACATCTAATGTGGTAAACTACTTTATTTGCATCACTTTGCAGCCTGTAATAACTCTGGACTTTGAGGCCAATTGCATGAAAGCAATTATCCACCTCCTTTTTTACTTCAAGCTCTCCTGTGAGAATAGTCTGAGCCATCTGTTGTCAGCACCAGTAGGTCTGAAGTCCATGTAAGTGTGTAAACTAGCTTAGGGTCAAAGAATAAAAGAATCTCTTTTCCCAAATGTTAGTGACTAAGGTGCCTTGCAACTCACACCTGTCACAACAATCCTATCCCAAATATGTTCCATGCCCAGAAATCATCACAGGAACCATGAGCTGCATGGCTCTAAGATATTAGGTTTTCTTACTTCAGCTCTTAAAGTTTTCACACTGGGTGAGTATTATATTTTCTGTTCATTTTTAAAAGGTGTGTGTTTCCATGCTGAACTGAGCTTTAGTACTTGCTTCAAAGGTATTAACTACAAAGCAGAGGCCTTGTGAGCATGAAGGAATGATTCCCAGAGACTGCCACCACTGCTAACAGATGGAGCTATCAACAAAGCAAGAAAGATTTAAACCTCAGCTGGAACTCCAGAGACAACTTCTGCATCAAACAGCTACAGGTTTCAGTTAGATACAACAGGCTATAGGTGGGATTAGAGATGGTCAAATGTGGAATTTTTATAATATTTCTTCTTCTGTAAGCGGTAATATTTTACTAATGGAAAAAGATGTAAGTGCCAGAGCATGCCTTGTTTACTTTTACAAGCAAAGGACCAATCTGACACTTGGGAACAACATCCTCCGACAAGGACCTTGCACCCTTCTCCAGAAATTCTGCCTAGCTCAGTGAAGTGTAGATTGTATATCAAAAATAAATCAAAATTCTGGCATCCAGAACCCAAGTCTGCAGCATTAGCACATTTTTTTGGCTCTCTTTTGGCTTATTTAGCCAGTGGCACTGACTCTGCAATTACATTTTTCATTACTGCAACATAGTAATTATCTCTCCCTCTTTCATCCACATTTGTCACAGCAACTTCCAATCACATACAGAAACTTTTTACAAGATAAATGTGACAGAGCAAATCTGAAATTCAGCATCACTTCTCTTTCCCTTTCAAGGCAGCAGATAAAGACAGTGTTCCTGAAAAAGTAACTTTTTTTTACTAATAAAAACATCCGTAGGTCCAATGCTGAAAAAAAAGCAAACCTCTTTGCCTTGTATTTTTACTAGGAAATTGCCAATATAGACTGATGTCTAATTTCCTAACAAAAGAACATAAATGAAAAACCTAAGATATATATTGTTATGTTTATGTCCAGTTACTTTTGTCCTAATTTTGAGTGCAGGTTTATAGACAAAACTAAGCAGCAAATGTAAAAGGTTGAAAGTCATGGAACACTAGGCTCAACAGGTATGCATTCTGCTTGGTTCAAGAAAAAAAATTATAAATTCACTGCATGCTAATTTGTAGTAAAACGGTAGTAGCATTAACTAGCACTGGATAAATTTGTGAATTTTAATGCAACTGCAACAAGCATTGGAATTCCTGCATGTAATCTCTTAGTGCATTCAACAGAAAAAAATATGAAAAATCTTGGATAGTATTTAATACGTGGGATTTCACTAAGTATGTATCACCAGACCTACAAATGTGATCAATTTAATCACAGCGGTAAACAAAGAAGCAAGCAGATTACTCCCGATTATGTGCAACTGTGACATTAACACTAGATGTCCTCACATCTGAACCAATTTAACAAGTTCAGGTTCTGACTGTTGGAATACAATGTATTTGTGTTCAATGCTACAGCCAGAAAAACAGAGACATTGTCTTCGGTGGTCCAAACCTTGATGTGGATACAGAATACATGTCAGTGTTTCAGTTTACTTTGCTTCTTGCTTTACATACAACATATGCTCAGTTATTAGAGGCCTTCTGCATATTACATCACTTTTACAAGTGACCTCATGAACTTGCACCACTAATTCAAAAGGATTAGAGACATTTGCTCTACTTTTCTTTGAATTTACTTCTACTAAAGGATGGGCTGCTGAACAGAAGGTTCATCCTGTTGCAAAAATAATATAAACTAGAGCTTGGTATCTGTTAAAAATGTTTCAGCAGACAATCTCCAGTTACAACTGGGTATTACTTTTGATAATACACAGAACTTTGATCAAACCATTATACTCTATTGAAATACATTCATCCATATTGTCTCATGCAGTTCCAGTGGCCAGGCTACTTCATCTTCAATTACTACAGCCCAGCTCTGACAGATCACAGAATAAAGTAGTCACAGCAAATCATCCAGAGTTCTAGATTATAGTTGTTACTAAGTATTCCTACTGAACTGGAGGACATAAGGCATACAGCATTTTACAGTTCTCAAACAAGATCTTTCACATACACTTTTGATTATGACTTGCTCAGACTCATGCAAGAAGGAATAAAATTTAAAATTTTAATTTTTACATTAATAAAATTTAAAACTTTGGTTTTATTTCTTGACATACTTGAAAAATACTTGATTCAGATATCTTCCCAGCTACATCAACAACAACAAAAGGCCTTTAGCCTGAATGGGGTCAGATTTTTAGAAAGGTGAAATCATGTATCTCATTTGTTAAATCTGGTTTCCCACTTGAGTTTATGAAACTTTTAATTCATTTAATCACATTTACTTAATATAGACAGAAGCTTTCATGTCAGGAAGAGAGAAGTGTAAATCAAGAGAGAAAGAAGAAATGAAGCAACATGAACAGGATAGCTTGCTTTCACATGTATACTTATACAGGTAAAAAAACAGAAAAGATACCATCACGAAGCACACGCTGTGCTTTCTCCAATTTTTCTTCACATCCAGCTTTTGTTTCTCCTTTCTTCAACTTCAGGGAAGACAGCTTTTCTTATTATGTGTGTACAGCACTTAACACAACTGTCAAGAACCTCTGGATTTCACTGAAATACAGAATACAAATAAAATAATGGAACACACAGAGTTTAATCTCAACTAATCTCTGGATAGAATATTCTCCCTTAAACAACAAGCCCTTTCAGGAAGTATTCACTGTGTTTCAAAGAGGTTGTTTTATACAGAGAAAGATGGGTAGGAAGTGGTGTTAGATTGCTAAGTATCATGTCAGTCCAAGAATTTCACAAAAACAATACAATACACAGTTTAACTACAAGTTTAACTAGGGCTAGAAATAGGCCAGTGCTGTGCCATTTGAAATACAGTTTGCATATTGTAGCCTCTATGCAAGCCTGCATATAGGCTGCCCAGAGTCTCCTTCTCTAGAGACTTTCAAGACCTGTCTGTGTTCCTGAGTGACCCACCCTAGGTTCTGCCAGGAGGGTTGGACTCCATCTTCTGAGGTCCCTTCCAACCCCTACCATTCTATGATTCTATGATATTGGAAATATATGGGTAATAATATGCATCAAAAGCAGATTTCTTTTGCATGGGGAGAATAAAACAAAAGGAAAAAATAATTATAAAAACAAAGCCAAATTTTAAGTTAACCCAAATCCAAAGAATAATGCCCAGGCAAAAATATATTGTGTGGTGTCCTCAGAGTTGAAAAGCCAATGTGGCTTGGGAGGCAGGAGAGATGGGAGAGTTTTGTTGATCAAATAAACCACAACACTTAATGCATAGTTATTATTACATAGTTTATTTGAGCAGATAAAAGAGGTTGAGAATGTTACTTAGGCCCCATGGTATACAACTGTTACATCCATTGTCAAGTGATTTCTCATCATCTACCCTTAGATCCTGCTGGCAGAAAATACCCAGTGCCAAGCAATGTCTTCTCAGACATTGGCCTCTCAGCCATGGAAGGCTAACCAAACTACAGAACAACTCTACTGAAGATGATACTCACCAAATGGCTACTAAAAGAAAATACAGTAAGTGTGTGCCTTGTAATTCTGTTCAGTTCAGTATATAAGAAATGTCAAGTTTAGAACTCCATGCTATTTACTAAAATAAGCCAGCACAGAACCTTGCCCTTCTCTCCCACTAGCAAAAGATAAAATGCAATTCATAATGTAGTTGTCCTATGCATTAACAATTCACATCTGAACCAGTAATCAACCTGATGGTTGATGCTGAGCAATCTTTTTTTTGTTGGCTTCGGGTTTTTTTGGTTATTTTTTGGCGGCAAAGTCTGTGTCCCTTCGGTTGGGAGTTGGGTCACAGAAACCGATTTTCTGCTAATGAAAAGTCAACATTAGTCTCCTGAACTCATTTCAGTTGACACACAACTCACAACAAGAGCTGACAGTTTCATTTTGCAGTAGTTCTCTGATTTTTCAGTCTTTACATTAAAGTTTTATGCTTTCTTTGTCTTGATGCAATTTCAATTAAAAATTTTGTAACAAGATAAACCTCCCCAGGCTGTAATTCATCCTATGGAAATATCTGATCTGGAAGTTTAGAAATATCAGACGAGGATTTTTAAAGCTGTTAACAAACACTGCAGACATTAATGCCAAAATCCAGGTTCTGTTTACAGACTCAAGTCTTATGGGAATTTAATACTTTTGAAAATGGCAGATCTGACCAGAAATAGCTGCAGATTTTCTTGATGGAATGCCTCCTCCTGAAACTTTGCTGAATCTTTCAATTTTGCCTGTCTACAGGGAGATATAACTGAAGAATAATGTTAGGGGGAAATGGGTTTGTCTTGAATGTACTTGCACTGAAACACATCAAACTTTAGCTGGACAAAAAAGATCAAGCAAGTTCTGCAAATTATTAATTCTCCACAGGTTGACTGGAACATGAGTTGGCCTGTCACAACATGCAACTTACTGCTTTTATCTTTCAAAACACTAACTGGTAAGCTAATTTCAAAGTTACATGCTTGACTGAGTAAGATGAATTTTGGATCACCTACAAATCCCGACCACAGAGCACTCTCATACCCTGATCCAGAAATAGTAAACAGAAATACTGCCACATGACTTATCTGAAATTCAGTTTCCAGCATTATGTTAATGCACTGAAAAACGCAACCACTAATACCAGCACTGTACAGGTGAAGAATATATTCAGCCTCAAAGACACTCCTTCAGAGGATATATAAGTTAAGCCACTCAGAATGCTGTTCACTGTAGACTTTTCATTTGGATCTAGTTAAAATATAAACAGCCCTTGAAAATTTAGTTTGTTTTTCCACTTCCTGTGTTGTACAATATACTCATGTTACACAAGGCTGTTTTTTCAGCTGGATCACAACATGGTAGCACTTGCCGACCAGTGCTGATGTTTCATTAATGATCTCCATAACAAGAAGATCATTGTTTTCTTTTATGTAAATGTTGGCTAAGATACAATCACATTAAAATTTACTACATTCCTTTTGGTGGCCAAGTATCAGAGGGCAGGTTACGCTTCCTACCAGTAAGGATACTCCAACAATGTGTAGGCTATTTTGGGTGAGTGCCTGGTGATTAAAAATGCCACGTAGCTAATGAAGTCTGCCAGCAAAAGAGGAAATATCAGTTGTTCATGTCAAAACAAGAAGAGGTGACATTCAAACTACTCTGTAAAAAAAGGAAAAAAAAAGAAAAAGAAAGAAAGAAAAAAAAGTATAGCTGAAGCTCTTCCCAGTCAAAGTGTCCATTTTAGCAGACTCTGGCTTAGAATACACTTTCAAAAATTCTAGCTTCGTCACAGAATTCAGAGCATGCCCAGCCCCATTCATTTCATTCCTCATTTATCAACTACAAATTAGAATTGATACTTTTCTTCTGTTTTTGAGCTACTGAACTAAATTGTAAGCTTGTTAGTTAGGAATAACTAACCAGGTAGGTGCAAAACAGGACAATGCAAAATAGCATCCCAAACTGTAAATGAAAATAAGCAGAAGATGGTAGTGCACACATTAAATACAACTGTAATTTGTAGAGTAACATTTTCAATTTACAATGATGCTTCAAGATCACAAATCGCTCAGCGAATATATTTTCCCAAATAAAAATCTTCTAGCATAGTAATGAATCACCATGGTAAGGTGAAAAAAAAAAAAACCAAAATCACACTCTACTATATAGAGTCACACTTAGTTTCAGCTACAAACTGGCAGGAAAATGCTGACCGTTCATGAAATACCCAAACACTATTGCAAACTGAAAACAAAGTTTTGAGAACAAATGTTTATGGTGTTAATATTAACTTTACCTTACAGAAAATCATGCATAAAAATCCACCCAGTGCTCTCCTCACATTCAGACTATGACACTTTGAAAAGCAGGAGGGGTTAAATCTCCTGTCTTGTCAAGTGTCCAGAAATACTGCTGTGTGTGTTTTGAGTAGCTCTCAGGCATAGCCACAAGCCTGGTTACAAGGACGCAAACAGTCAGGTTGGCAAAGGCAACTTTTCATGCATGCTCATTTATACCTGCATGAAATATGTTTTATCCACAGATGTCTTGGGGGACTCTGGAGAATGAGACTGGAGATTGGTGCAGACCCTCTGAAAGTGTGGGAGCAGCCTTTCTTCCAAGGCACTTTGCACTCAGACGACTACATCCACATTTCTAAGCCCTGTGCAGCATTTCCAGTTCTCTCTGGCTCTTCATACCATCCTTTTCTGGCCACAGAAGAACTGCAGTGCTTAGCTAGGAAAATTCAAAAGATTTTAGTGAAGTATCATTGTAAGATATTTTAGTGAAGGAAATACCTGATTCATTAGCAGATTTCCTCATTTCCCCTTCTCACATCCTCCATTCTGTTTGTTGGTACATCACTACAGAAGTTGAGACAAATCAGATGCACCTAGCTGGTGATAAGTTGTTGCAGGTCTTGTTCTAGTCAATGGAAGATATACATGTTTATAGATGATCAGCAAATAAGGCAATTAACTACCTCATGCTTCAGTTCCCACATCCACAAAACAGGAGAAATTATTACTTCTTTAGAAAGTGCCATCAGAATCTTACACGAAAACTGCTGAAAGCTTCCTCTTTTCTGTAGACCAAAAGGGACCTGACATTACGCCAGTTCCTTTATCAGGCATTACCAACTGACTAGCTGCCCTTCTGTTCAATGACGCAACTAGAGCAAGGAACTGGAGGTCTTCAACACTCTTTTTCTTTCTTGCCCACTTTACCACAGTGCTATTATGCAGTGGTACCTGAGGTATAAAATACCTCTGTCTGGCTACCTCTTCCCTTTCTCAGAAAGTAGGAAAGGAAGTGAAAAAGTTTATTCAGGAGTAACAGGGATTTGAATACTATCTTACCCAGCCTAAAAATTACCAGGAAATAGAAGCAGATCTATATCATTATTTGGTAGGAGATGGCCCTGCCAGCAGATACGATAGTCCTAGCAGCCTCCATTCAGCAGGTTTTTTGCTGTAAAAATATTATTGCACTGAAGTGAAATATTTTGGCCTCACTCCAGTAACAACCAAGGCAGGCTATTGTCGCACCGGAAGGAAATTTTGCTTAATGTGATTGAATCAAACGCTGCCTACTGGAGAGAATATTCAGCAGAAATCTATCTTTGTTCTAGTATCCCTTGACTGAGCCTTGCTTATTCACCCTACTGTCAAAAAAAAAGAATACTCTGCAAACAGGACCTTAGCGGCAGACAGTGGTTTGAATATATGCTGCCTTGGTCTGGCATACTGCCTGTTGAAACAGACATTTTCTTAAAGTCGTAAGACCTTCTGGCTTTACTCTGAGTCAGACAAGTTCACCTAAAAGAGAGTAGAGAGCACAAGTTTGATGTAGTCAGCATGCACTTATTTTTTTGCTAGGCATCTTACAAATCCTGACACTACAGCTCAAGAGTATGAAACTAAATAATGAAAACATGTTGTTAATTGGACTGTCAAACATAAAACCTAACAGAACACATTTAGTTATTCAAATCCTTCAGATGCACTTTAGATGCATGTGCATCCACCCTTTGGTAGCCAATATGCTGAAAAGAACACATCAGCAGTTGGCAGAAAAGAGCAGAGACAAGACATAGTATGATAGTACTCTAGCTTCTCAACTTTTTACTTCCTGGCTTGCCACTGACACTGTTAATGTATAAAGCAACACTGGGCAGCAGTTAAGTAGGGCTGTTTTTCACCATTAACTTCACAAAGGAATATAAATGAATGAGCTTTCCCAGGTTGCAGTAGTTCCAGATTGTCTCTCAAAGGGCTGCATCCATTACTGTCACTTACTTGTCAGCAGTATGCCATGATTAATTGGCAAGATCCACATTTTTCTGTGCCTTACGTCATACACAGCTTTGCTTTTCCATCTGTTTTTATTGGTGCTATAGACCGAAACGTTCCACACCATGTACGTTGTCAAAGAGATATTAATGTCTCACAATGGACTCAAGCTAAAACAACTTAGACCCCTACAGATTACCTAAATGTGCTGAAAATATAGATGTAAAGAGAAGTGACTGGAAGATTTAGTAGAAGTGAAAGTTGAGATGCAAAAAAGAGCAAGAGACTTTAAGCTTTCTTCATCAAAACGAGAATGTTATGCTGGCAGAATAAAGGAATTTGTTGTCAGTACCTAAAATATGTGGAAAAGTGTTTATCACTAATTCAGAATAAGTAGTGCTTTATAAAAATGCCCATGACATTTATGAAGCTTATTGGCACTTAGTGAGAAAAAGTATGTGACAAACAGCCTTTAGTTTCAGTTCTTCAAACCCTCACTATTGCTATGGAGAATGGTGTTCAAATGCCTCTTTTTTTCCAAAAAACATGAGCCCCGTAGACTTCCATGGAAGTCCAATATGCATTTAAATGTTTCCTTGGAGTCTTACTGACTGCACACACACGGATGTGCTAGGTAGGTAGTGAACAAAACCATACATATACTGAAGAGCAACAAAGCAGGACAGCTTATGGTTTTAACTACAGTGAAGGCTTTATCATCACAATACCATTCAACATCTATGTGATCATCTTAATGTGTATAGATAGATGTGCTTTTAAAAAAGAGTAATTAAACAAGTGTTGCTACCTTTCTAGCCTTGATAGCCATCTGAGCTTCTACACAGAAACTGGACTGTTGAGAATCCAACTTTTGTTCTTTTAAAATATACTTTTCTCTCTTGGGAAGAAGAGAAGGAAAGACTAAATATCTGAAATCTTCATGTTTAGCCTCCAGAACCCATCAGTTTTTTGAATCCTTCTCCTTAGAGCCTCGAGATCTATTTCAGAAGATGCTGTGAAGAGCAACTATTGCATTGCCATGGCAAATATGCTTGCCCTTCCACACTGATCACTCAGCAAATATTTACATATGATCATCTCCTGGCTTTTTGGTTGCGTTGGCTTCTAAGCTCAGAATCATGAAAGCTACATTGCAAAGCACTTTCTTTGATTACGCTTTAGTTAGCAGAATTGATTGACAGTCCAGGCCAAACATTAAAATACTTGTATATCCTTCTTTACTTTCCCCACAACTCCGAACAGCATCGTTGTAGACACAACAGCAGCCCACATCTTGACTCTAATTTAGGAGACAGAGAAATTACAAGAGACATGCAATTACAGAATCGACTACTGACTGGGCTTTTATATTCACAAGGGAGGTTACCAGGAATTATCAAAGAAGTCTGCTAAGAAACACATAAGCTTTCATAGGCTTAATAAACATATTCTCCTTACTAATAATATAAATACAATGATCAGTACTATGCTCAGAAGCAACAATTTACTATTCATGACTCCAAGAACTATTAATTTTCCATTTCTGGAAAAATCTTGCCTTGTAACATTTAACTGGAAACTAGTTGTTTTACTAGCTGAGAGTTGTATTTCTGCTTAGTAAGGGCACTTTAATATTAATTAATGGGACATGGTTGAATGGGAAAAAGCCCTTTTCTACTCTAAGCCCTCTATAAAAAAATGGAATCATGAGCTAATCCTAAAAGATGAATATATAATAAAGTCCTTACACTAATATGACTCAAAAAATAGAACTCTGCTCACCATACCTAGTGAGCAATCATCTGACCAGTAGTTATTGGACTGAAATTTAAGTACGATGACTCTCTGTAATACTAGGTGATTTTTTAAAAAATTTGTTAGGCAAGCTCAGGTGCGAGAGTAGATCACCGAAATATAACACAGAAAGGTACCAGTCTGATGGTTATTAACCATTCTAATTACTATGCAGTAATTTATATCAAGCAAAACCATTTGTTTTTTCAATTTTTCTTCTGCTTGTCCAATAATTAAATTAAGTTTAAAAACGAAGCATCAAACTTGCATACTAATCATACTAGTTTTTCTCTCTGAGAACAGGTAATATTCAACAGGCAGCCCCTTCATCATCTCTCCAGAGACTAGATGAATAATGTTTGGTTTTGTGAACACAGAAGGCATGCTTTCTACAGATTGATTTTCAGAATGAAGTTCAAAATCATTAATTTCACAGCTTTTCTGCCCACTACAATCCTCATTTGAAGTCCGAGGCCATATTCAAACCCTACTTATCTTACTAAGCTGATGAAAAGTATCAAAGTAAGGGAAAGAAATCATTGCGTCCTGCAGGGTAAAAGGAGTGGTCAGAAGAATTTACAGCAGCTTTGTTTTACAGGTCACTAAAGCTTGCCTCATTCATAGCTCCAACAGAAGGCTTGCTGATCTTGAATCTTTTTCCTGTACTGAAGAGCTAAGCCTAGCCCTGTCATCCCAAACAAATATTTTGGACCTAGGTGAGGAGGTAGTTTAGGAAGGGATAATCTCACCTGCTTGGCTTACCGATAACTACCCTTCAAGGCGTAAGAAACTTTCCACTGCACTTATTTTAGAAAGATTCTTAGGCCAGGTCACCAAAAACAGCTGCAGGATTTTATTTCTAGACACACAGAGTTAATTTAGAAAACTGAACTGTTCTAAGAGATTTAACAGAAAGTGACTCAAGGCTTCTCAAATAATAAGAAAAGATATGAAAGCTCAGGCCTTGGCACAATTTGCCAAGAATAATGGAGTAACTCAACAACCTTTTCTTTCTGTAAAAGCAAAACAGTAGGAAACGTCCTCTACATAAGCCATCCATGACATCTAACCATCATGAACTAAACTCTGTGCTTAAAACCAGAAGGCACTAAGTAGCTCTGCTTAGACACTGCAAGCTCCAAGAAATAAACACAAAAATGTGCATCTTGTGTTTCCATAAAGATTAGCCTTGTTTCAATTTAAAAATTCTTTTTCCTCTTGATTTTTCTAGATTGAATTTGATTAAATAGGTATTTTAAATCTTATTTTATTATTCATGACTTTTAATAGTTTAGTTCAAACTGACAGAAAAAAAGAAAACAAAGCAAAAGAGATCTGTAACCATCATTTTTTTTCCTCCATGTCCAAAGGGTTTTTATTATTCAATCTCAGCGGATTCAATCCCCAGTCTATCTATTATGAAACTGAACAAACTGCATACAGATGCAGAAGATAATGTATAGAAGACTCCTTATGCATTTTATCACAGTAAAAATGACCTATGTTAAAAAGGTCAGAATCCTCCAGACAAACAGACCTCCATGCTTTAAAACATTTAGACAAGAAGATGACATTTCCTTCAGTATCAAAGTGAATTTATGATCTATCTTGATTTTGGCATATAAAAATTTGTTAAAAAATACCTTAAAGCCTGAGGCATAACACAGAAAATTCCCACAGTATTAGTACCAAGGTCTTAATATGGAGTGAAGGTCTCTAATCCAGCAGCAACACTACCTGTTGTACCACTTCTTCCCAGTTTTGTTTGAACAGCTGTTAAACTGGAAGTGAACTTGAGGATTTAAGGTTGTACAGTCTTTTCCCTGTAAAAGAATAACAAACAAAACCTCCTATCAACCCACAAACCTCAAATGGTTCCTTTTCACTGAATGACCTTCTCAAAGAAAAAGAGAAATTAAAACTATCCCTCTTCAATTTTTGTCCAGGAAAGAAAATGGTTGCTTCATCATGCAAGAAACGGAACAAGAAAACTGTAAACCAGTTATTCACTTTACTATTTGCTAGATCTACCTGACATTAGTTGCTGTCTAAACAGAGAGATGCTTTCATGATTTCAGGGATTTTATAGGTAAAGAGCATGAACACATGATCAATGATACAGTATAGTAGTTTAAGATAACTGTGAAATTAATCATACATATGATCAACATGACATATTAGTAAAAAGCTACAGTACTGTTGATTTTTTTTTAATATTTTTTTCCCCCTGGGCATTTTCTGGTTATTTGTAGCCACGTTAAAATCACAGTCTTCAAATTCTGGTTTCCCATCAGAACTCACTACACTGTCAGAGTATGTGGCTAAAAGTGTAAGTGACTACATAAGCAGAAGAGAGATACTTTAAGAGATCAGAGGTAACTTAGTAAAAGTTATACTTTAAAAAAAACATACTTCCCAATAACACACTTCTTGCCCAGACACTTATTCTGAAAAACACTGAAATTAAACGGGTTTTGTTCTTGTTTAAGGTAAAAAGCACTTACCACCACTTTCAAGGCAGGCATCAAAACACACCACACCACATACATTTCTGTCAACAACTGAAACACTACCTAGCTTTACACTTTTGTTCCTTCATCCTACTCTCCCAATTGTTCTGAGATGATCAGGCCTGGGACACATACAGGGATGGATATCCAAGAGTATCTTCTTGCCTACCTCAGCTGGAATCCCCAGAGAAAAATGGACCAACTGTCTCTCCTCCACTTGTGACATAGGTGATTATTTCCCCTGGTTTCTTTCGTCACTAGGGGGTGATGACAATCTGTATGTCATGAGCAACCACACTCCTGTTGATCACACTCCGGTTGTAACATGAGAGGTAGCTGAGATTAGCAAACTCAAAGACACATGCTATTTGAACATGGCAAACTGGGCAGTGAAAGTGACACAGCATAGCAGCAAATGCTTTAAAAGGGAATGGGGACAGAAAATAAAATACACTTTAGAAAATAAAATACATTTTAAAATACCAGCCGAACAAACAATAGCTAACAAATAAAATTATTGTAACCTGGCAGTTCCAGGTTGAAATGTTCAATGGATACTTCTCCAGGTCAAGAAAACTGTTTATCAAATAATTTTTTGGCTGTTACTTGGCATCTGTAAATTACTTCATCTTCTTGATGTGCCACAGCATGTACTAAAGACAAAAATAAGCTGTCAGAATTCAAACATTCAAAACTAGTTTTACAGCTGTAACTGCTAGCATACTCTTAACTAACATTGGCCTAAAAAACCCAAATAGGCAGACTTCAAATCTCACTGTAAAGGGAATCCCTGTACTTTTGTGCAACAAGTATCGATGTAGCCGAACTGAAAACATTCTATTATAACATGAACAGAAACTGACAACAGCACTCTGAACTCCCCCATCTCTAAAACTGCTGCTTTAGATGACTATGGTAAATCTTTATTCTTCAAACACCATGTCAGTGGTATGTGAATAATAATAGTATTGTTGGATATTGACACAAAAACAAAGCATTAAAGGTTGCAATTTAAAACACAGACCAGAAACATATATAAAACAAATTAACTCACAGAATGTACAAGCTGCTTGGAGTACCCTAGGTTTCTGCATTCAGATATAGCAATATAAAATCCCCAGCACACATGGTAACTTATCCTGCTTCCTGCTTTGTCTCATTTCCAGTTAGAACTTATTAATGTAAACTAAAGGATGCATCAGATCCTTGACAAATGTAGACAATAAAAAACTATAAATATTCCTGAACTAATGAAGGTTATATTCATGATTTGTATCTGCTTTTGGCTGCACATTTTATCATTATGAAAATCGAAAGGAACAAGTTTGCAGCTGTTCCTGACACCAAAGACAACATTCTCTCCAAAAGGGGTTAACTGTAATGGAAAAATATAGAGAATAAATTGAATGCTATGATCCATGGAAAATTATCCAGTGTAGGGAAAAAAAAGAAATCACAGCCTTCTAAAATTTCAGTGACATGTTATTTTAGCACTATCTCTATCTTTTTACATTATTCTGCACAGCATAACTTACTATGGAAAAAGACAGCATTTTAACTAGTGATTAATCTTGTCAATTTGTCATAGTAGACAGTAAAGCACAATGTACACATACACTACATAAATTTAAAATTACTTTTAAACCAAAAGATTACAATTTCTCATTGTATCACCTGAAAATAATGTTATCTGTCTTTTCCAAAAGTAATACGAAGTGGGAGATTGCCAACTGAAATTTTTACTCAGAGGAGAAGGGTTTGTTGACTTAGTTTCTTTGGTTTTATGATTAAGACTTATGGGGTTTTTTTAAGAAAGCTATGGCCAAATAGAAATCTCATAATTGTAAATCTGCATTGCACAAAAACTCAATTACACAGCTCAGCACCATGAATTCAGTAATCTGAATCACATTACTTCCAACTGTGAGAAATTCAAGCACCTGATGGAAAGAGCAGATCAGTTCTTGCCGTGGAAACACCTGCAGCTGCCAAGGCAGGTGCTGGCTCTGTAGGAGCTCAGGCAAATCTGCAGCTGCTTTAGCCCACAGGGAAGATTCCTGCAGGAAAGAGTCATCACCTGGAGCTGGACTTCAACCTCCTGCACCTGCCTCTTGTCTTTGCCATGAAGGTCTTTCATTCATACACTGATCCTGTCTTGTTGAAGCTACAACAAAATCAAAGCTTCAGTTAGTTATCTGCTTTACTGGTTACATGCATAGGATTAATCCTAGTATGTATTACTGTAATTTATCCAGCAATAATTAAAACCAGAAAAAACATGTTCTCTTTTTCAAGTACTGACTTTCCACAACTAGCTAGATTTCTCAAAACATGTTACACAACTTTGCAGCAAAAATGTTAGGCAAAAGGAAGTGGTTTTTACTTTATAATTTTAATGACTTTATAATTTATAATTTTTAATTACTTTATAATTTATAATTACTTTATAATTCGTATTTCTACCATATTTTTCATGTCAAAAATATAGTATATTTGATTTAAATAAATAAAGTATTTGCATGGAACTTGCAAAAATTCCAGGTTTTACATAGGTCTCAAGAAACAAAAGGGGCATGAAGACTTAATATGCTTTTACACATAGGTGGCTGTCACAAACAAGTATTCATAATTGCAGTACTTCAAAATCTGCAGGGAAACTAAACAATATGGAAATAATTAAGCATATGCATCTCAACAAGAAAACCAAATGCAATAAAACAGTCAAGTGTTATCAAGTAATTATAATTCATGAAACATCAACCATGTACTTTGCTCTCAAAACAAATAATATGAAAAACTACTAAAAATAAAAGAAAATAAGTTCTGTATTTAATGAAAAGACCATAGAGGGTATAAAATAACACCATACAGACTATGACACAAGAAAAAAGTACAGAACACATATATGTACTACTGCACTTGTCTGTCACACACCAGTGTAACATCAAAGACACCGGTTCCACACTATTACAGAACATGATATGAAACTGGGTTCTCCATACACAGGTCTTCTCCAGGATCCTCTTCATACGAATCTATAACAGGGTAACTGCTGTAGTTCATACAATTGCATTGCAGTTTGGACCACATATCTGTTTCTTTACTATGGTTTATTCTTCAATTCGTATCAGGTTAGGGGACACTGCATTCCAATTTCAACTCTGCAGATACAGCTGAAGATCACCCTTTTGCCTGCAGAAACTTTGATCATTCAAGACGAGCAAGTCATATGTAACTTGAGCTGAGGACCTTCAAAATAAATGGGAGGGCATCACTTAGAAGTTTTCTGTAATGTTGAAAACAGTGACAGTTCCTGCTTGTCCCTGACAAATGTTAGAATTGCTAGCAGCAAGTGACCTGGTTTTGTTAAGAAAGGGACTCTGTAAACTTGAGTGTACAACTTCCTGTAAATGAGGACACCTGCAAATTTCTGAGTTTGTTGTAATGGAGGCCTTATAGGCTTCCAAAAGAAGAGGGCCTGAATACAAACAGTCTCGTAACAAAATAGGAAGTTTCCTAGAAAAAAACAAGACCATCTGATATAGACCCTGTAATTGTAATTACCCCTGTTAGCACCAGGCCTTCTTCAGCTTCTGAGGTAAACACAAACTGTCTTCTGATTATTTTCTGTAAAAAAGTAATGGCTACAGAAAACATCAGTATTGCGATCCAGTGTAAGGTCTCAAAAAATCAACACATAACATACAGATATTCAGCCAGAAGAATGGGATCCAAATGGAAGTGTTAACCACTAAATACATCAACATCTATTTCTAGCTATTTCCATCACTAGCAATACTGCTATTGCTATTTCTTTTTTGCTCTTCCAAGTAGAAAATCTAACGTATGATAAACAGATTTGAGTAAGGAGTCTACTGTAAGATAAAGAATTATGCTGTTCATTTCAGCATAGCAGTCCCCGCTGCATTTACAAAAGCTGGATTCTTTTCCCATGAAAACTAGATGCAAGACATCCCAATCCAGGTTAAATTTAAAAAAACACTGACAGGTCCAAAACTAATATAAACAGTTGACTACAGTTCAGTCTTAATATTAACTGCTGATAACTCAGGAATTTCACATGCAACCACCCTTTGAAGTTAGTTTTACTGTCCGTGTAGATAAAAATTTCTTGGCTATCTAGCCGTTGTTCAAGAGGGCCTCTGGGAACTCCTTTCAAAAAGTTTTGCTGCAGTAAAAAACTCGGTCTGAGAACTTGAACAATTTCATAGTTACCTTAGTTGTAAAGCAATATTTTCTCAGTGCTCTTTAATAGAAGTAAAATAGATACTCATGTGAAATGAAGAAATCCAGAGCACCAGATTCAGCAACAAGAAATATTCTGGAAACCAGCTGTTTACCAGGAAATCAAATATATGTTAACTAGGCAACATTAACTGCTCAAGCCACTCTGTCATTATTTCCACTTGCCTTGCCAATAGCAATGGTAACTATGAATTAAGGTACTCAAATTGTTAAATGTTTTTTACTTCAACCTTCATTCATGTAGCCAGAAGCAATACTTCCTCCTCAGTGGTCATACAGAAGTGCATAATGCAACAGATTTCCACCATTTCTGTACCCATCAGTTTCGGCATCCCAAGAACCTGTTGCAAGTTAATGAGTTTCATCTAGTAATGAGAAAGCCAAAAATTAAACCAGAAACCACCATGTTACAACAAAAATCCAGAATTGAAATCTGACTAAAATATGCCTGGATGTAATCACCAGCCAATCACCAGAATGAGAAATTCTGCATTGATTAAGAATTAAAGAACTTTAATGGAGTCTTGTAGCATGGATACAGAAATACAGTTGCAGACAGCAAAGGGTTCAGTTCCAGATGGCAATGTTTTCCACGTAATCCTACCAATATCTAAGTTTCTAAGTATTTAATTAAGAAGGTGAACTTAAAGCTATTTGGGTTTTGTATTTGTGGGGGGTCTGTTTGGTTTGGTTGGTTTTTTGATTGTGTTTTATTTTGTTTTTAATGAGGATAAGATTTTCCCAAAGTTCTTTTATCTTCAACTTTTTATTTTCAAGCTACATTTTACTTTAGGTGAATGTCTGTCTTTGGTTCTCATCCTAATACCATATTTTAAAAAGTGGAAAAAACAACACTTCACTACAGTAATACTGTTTCTCCTGACTATGCTTACTAGTCAGGTGAGAAGTCTGTAGTTTGTATGTGTACAAATAGAGCACTTTGGAACACAAGATTCTGTCTTCTCACACAGGACGTAATTAGCTGTCAGTTTCCCCATGAACGTTTTCCATGTGCACTTTGAGGTAGTCATTTCTTGTAAACTTCTTGTGGCACAGCTGGCATTCTGCCATCGGTCGATTGGGGTTGTGAGTTAGCTTGTGTCGGATCAGCATTTTCTTCAGGCTGAAGGACAGATCACAAACCTAAGGCAGTGAAGACAAGACAAGAACAAAAGAAGTCTTCAGCTTTCAAGCACATATGTTACAATGCTCTTTATGTGACATCGCTGAGGCCACAGCCACACATACCTGCAACACTTAAAGAATGAGCTGATCTTTGAATTAGTAACTCCTTCACAGAGCATCGTAACTACTATTACTGTCTGGTATCTTTCCATGTTTTACTTTAACAGTGGAACTGCAAGCACTGGGGAAGTGGATTGGGAGAGAACGAGTCTTCAAAGTATCAATACATTGAGGTGCCCCAGTTACATTGTGAGTTGTTTGGGTTTTTTTAAACCTTTTATTCTATCTAGGATGCAGCACAAATAGCTTGTGCTGTTTTGTCATAACGACAAAACATCACATGCCTCTGTCAATTTGACCTCAGATGAAGTATCTCTTCCCTGACCTCCAAAATACATCTGTGGTTTCCTAAAAATGAGTTCAAATTCCTTAGTTACAATGAGGAAGAAGCAAGAAAAAAAAAAAAAAGAACGAGCATACAAAGACTGGAAGACTGCAAGAAAGGTTAATAATTATTATAGACCTCATTGTTCCAGTATTCCTCTGCCTGGCTAAGAAACAGAGGACATCTCTCAAATGAATGCACAGTTCCTTTGTTGTATCATCTGGTGTGCTGCTTCCCTTCCTTCACTCAGTCCAGTTCATTCTGCCATTTGAGTAAATGGATAGAGGAATGAGAGACTCCACCATGCTAAACCCATCACTTCTTATAAAAAATTCGGTACTGAAGTCAGAATGAAAGGTTGTGAACAAGTACAGTCAAGAGAAGTTAGAACGAAAAGTGATAGATCTGTAGGCAAGACAACAAGTAAATTGAAATCACGCAGTTATTTTGTCACATTCACCTTCCATCCAGGTACACACTGTATGCATGAATTTTCCAGGAAAAAAAATATAGAAAGCATGTTCCTTGTCTGACAAATAAAACAGGCAAGAGTCATAAAACTGAAAAAGAATGAACTTGCAATCTTAGCATCCCAGGTTCGTTTCATAAATGTTTTCTACACAGAGGAAACAGAAACTAACACAATCCCTCTTTAGGATAATTAAGTTTTAAATTCATACTGGTATCAAACTAGTAATGAAAATGCTGATTATCCAAGTAGATAATCTTAACCTGCAGTGTATGCATTTTACGCCAATTAAGGCAAAATCATGCTATGATCATGAAATCGGCACTAATCAGAGGCAATTTTTGTCCCCACAATAATTTTTCCCCAGACAAGACCACCGCATGTGCTGTTGCAATGGAACATTTTTGAATTTATGACATGATGCAATACCAAAGACTTTTATGCAGCAACTGTAACCCTCCAACTTTTTCCTCTCAATGTATAATCAATTATGTGTTTCAGATCGAAGCAACAGTCACCCTTTTGTTATGCAACAGTGAATGTCACTTACACCATCCACTGGTCAGGTTTTGATACTGTTTGCCATTCCTCTTCCACAGAGCATACAAAGTGAACTCATAACATTTATTTAACCATTACCGTCATGTGTGCTCACAAGTCTCAATCTGTTAAAAGTATCACACACTTGTAAACACAACACATTTCTGGGAAGCCAAGAAACCAGCCAAGGATATACACACGTACAAGATAGTTATATGTTGTGTATCTCAAACATGCCTCCTCATTTTGAAAGTAAACAGTTTATAACACAGCCTTATAGTACATTTTATCATTTACAACGCTCATGTAGCTAGTATGATGTGCTCGTCTCTGGAATGTTCTGCTAATTTCTTCCAAAAGAACACAGAATTCAGAGGATCATTACTAAAAAGATCATACATCTCATGCTCTGCTTATGCATAGAAGTTAATGGGGGGGGAGGTTTAAGAGTTTGCTTCATATTTTAATTTTTTAAGAAAGAGTGACATTTTCTAGATTTACAGCCATGCTTCATAATGTGCACTTGAAACTCTAATCAATCTCTTCAAAATTATCAAAGTTTTGATTGAGTAAGGAGGATAGAAAAGACTGACATTTGAAAGTAAGTGTAGGGTCAACTAAAGGGAGAATTGAGGGAAATACTGCACTGGAAAGAAACCAGGACAGAAATACTGTACTGGAAAGAAACCAGGACAATATGTTGTCTCTGAGGCAACTGAATTTTAGTTAGCCTCCACTAAAAGACTGTTGATCTTAGAGAGGACAGAAACCTAATATACTAGGATAAAACCACACTTTCTATTTCCATATTTCAGTTATTTTCACTTTCCCACATAAGAGCTTTGAGTCATTGCAAGTAAGTTTTGCAAATGCTTTTGCTGAATGGTAAGACACAGGAACAGTTGCACAAATAAAATATAGCACCCTCACCAAACAGGGTACAAGGATCACTTTTACATGTAGCCCAATCCTGTACTGTAATGGCTGTTGCAAACAACTGAGAGAGAGGAGAGTGAGAGAGGAAGGTAAGACATGGCTTTTATTTCTGATTCTGAAGAAAATTCTACTTAAAGCAAAAATACAGCCTAAAAAAAATTTGCGTGTAATTTTATATTGGATGGGGAGGGGTGCATAGTGAAGCGAAGCCTGTTCTTGAGCCCATAAAGTAGTACTTTTTTGTTTTAATAGCCAACAGTTTTCTTTTTTCAGCTCTATGGCACAGTTCTATCCCTGTTAGTAAGTGATAATGGTAATAAGAAATGAAGAATATCTAGACAGCAAAAGTTAATAGGTTATTTAGAAGAAGCTGAGGACTTTCTATTATTGTTTCTAATTCCATGTAGGAAACAACAAACCCCTCAATTCCTCTGAAGACTTTTTGTTTCAGGATGGCTTCATGTATGATTACATTTATGAAAGTGCTAATAATTGAAAAAACAGTTTGTTTTTCGCCTTTGAAGGATTCTTAGTAGGTCTGGCCATTAGGTTTGCAGACTTTGCCAATTAATGAGTAAAAAGCAATCTTTAGTATTGAGGAGCCAACAATAATGTCTCCCATGGGTAAATTTTTCTGCAACTGTCCACTACCAGTTTTCCTGTAGCTTTTCCTGAAACATCTGGTAACATGCAATGTGTGAGACAGCTGTGAAGGAATGGTCTGCTCTCACATTCACTATATCTGTAGAAGGAGAGTCTAGATGAAGTAAGAAGTAACTACTAGAATATAAAAAGTAACAAAATTTTCAACACTCACCAGGTGTGCATTAAGCAGCAGACACCATGGTAGGCACTTGGGCAACTGAAGAATGTATGAATGAATAGTAGAGGCAAAAGCTATTTAAGTACAAACCCTGAAAAGTCAGCAATCTCTGCAGTGTGCAGCTGGTAAAAGAATAGTGCTGAAGAATAAGTTTGGTGAAATGTGACAGTAATTTAAAGTATAGGAAAAAAAAATCTCAAGTAAATGAAGGTACATTAAAAATTCTCAGAGAATAACTAGGACTAGACTCAGATAATAGTTGTTTCTAGAAATATTATGATTTGGGAATATAAAGTTCTACCTAATTAATGAGGAAAAGAGAAGGAATAGTTGAAGCAGCATATCTTGTTCCCACACAGCTTCTATTTTCAATTAAAGTAATTTGAAAACATAATAAAATGTGCAGCTTATAGACAGTGCAGGGATCTGAAAACTGAAAAAGTTTTTGACAATGATTTGGAATTAAAGAAATTAAAGTAATTAAAGAAATCCTGTCTAGAGCCTGGATGAGTTTGTCTCAAAAGACTAGAAATTTCCTGACTCGCAGACATCAGCAAAATACTGTAGCTGATTTTTTTAAATTAATAAATTGCATTCTGAATGAAATGTCACCAGATTGTTTACTAAAAGTTAGATCAATTAACAAGACACATGCCCACTAGCTATTCTAATTTTGCATCTAATTTTAGTAACAAATTTACAACTGCTAAGACTAAGCCACCTAGCCATATAATTGAAAGCTGGCAGTTCCCTTGTGACTAGTTCATTAAGAATTAGTATCACAGCACAAACTACCTATACTAATTTCATCACCTATTTTGATGTCTTTCTCCTAAATTCTCGAGTAACAACATGAATTCTGGCATTTGATTATTTTGAAAGATTATCTTTTCCAACATTTGCTGCACAGTCTGCCTCCCCACTTACCTTCCAAAAGCTGGGAGATATGCTGTGTACAGGATGGGGTATGCTGAATGAAAGGTACTTGACAATGATCTATGAACTGCAATATGATACACTGCATTTCAGTGCTACAGGCATACACAGCATCTGCAGTTTCTTCATTGAACAAAAGAAAAACCCTCAACTTATTAGCAGATGTTAAAAATACCAGACCAGATTTACAAAACAGCAACAGAAATTTCTGAATTTCTGTGTCATTCAGTATCATCAGAAGCATTCAGATTGCATGCACTGAATTCAATACCTTTTCTTGCATAAACTTATGTCCAACTATTAACGTGCCATACAATTTAAATAGGAAACCAAGCAGGATGGATTTATAATTTGTAACATCCAAATGGCATTAGTATGGTGAAAATAACTCCTAAGGGATCCAAAACCATAAAATAAAAGGTGTTCAACTCTTGGCAACTGAAGACAGTACATACAATTCCCCGAATGGTCTTTAATTAGCTAGGTTATGAAAGTCCATGTGAAGTGTAACTTTAGGACGCAGCCAACAGACACAGCACAGTATCACTGCAATTAAGTCCTGCTGCTGCACTGAAGTCAAGATGACAAAGAGATCACTCACATCACACTGGAATGGCTTCTCTCCGGTGTGGGTTCTCATGTGCTCATCCAGGCCTCGCTTTTGACTGAAGGCCTTGTTACACTCAGAACATTGGTACGGTTTTTCCTGTATGAAATGACAATAGTGAGTGAAAGTGAGTCAACACAGAGTCTGAGTCATTAAAGAAGTGGAATTCCATGCTGGATAGTGCAAGTTTTATATTCTCTCCAAGGGATTACAGTCAGTGAAAACAACACAAAATGACTTTCAAATGACTAAGTGAAAGCTGGGAAAGCTGTGGCCTGACAGTTTCCACTTCAACACCCACTTATGAATTAATTATCTGTTCCAGCCTTTCAAACCCAGCCATTTTGGGAGTCTGGTTTTTGTAACGTGAAAGGTACAGGAACATAAAATTCCAACGCGCTTTCCTTTATCCTCCACAAAAGCACAAAGCATAAAGACAAGTAAGACACCCATAAAAAACTCCACTTTGTTAGCACATTTCCAAGCAAAGGATGAGGTGAGGGGAGGAAGTGAGTTTGCACAAAGCTTGTGATAAAGAAAAAATTTATTTTGAAAAGTGGTGACAGAAGGTTAATCATATATTCATCGCAGAATCTCGAAAGAAGTGCAGATGGCAACCAAGCCTTCTGTATTTTCATTAGAACTATTGGTTAGCAGCTACTGTAACACACGATATTAAAAGTTGCAAGCTCACTGACATCAAATAAATAAATAGTTACAGGTAGGTATGGAAAACCACTTAAAGATTTTCTTCTTCGAAGTTTTTCCTTAGTATATAGGAACTTTCATATAACTCCTGCTTTATTCCACTGAAGTTACAAATGAACTTTATGCAAAACAACATTTAAATAAACTCACGAAATGTAAAAGTTAATCTGCACATTGCTTGACTTAAATTTCTATGCTCTAGAGGCATGTTTATTTTGAATCAATTCAGTTGATTTCACTCTCGTGCTACTTTTTTCTGTGATTCCTAATTCTGTATTGCTTAGGTGCTAAAGATAGGTATTTTAAGCAACAATGTAAACAATTTTTACAACATTAAATTCACAACAAAGACTGAAAATCAATAGTCAATAAAAATGCTAACTCCATGAATTAATAAATAACATGCAGCGATATTCATGGTCTCTTGAGAAATGATGTGGGATCCAAGGATAAGTGAGAAGGAACAACTAAGGTTAGGTGTGGAAGCTAAAAAGTGAAGAATTTATCTGGTTATTTAATTCCTATTCAGACTATGTAGTGGAAAATCAGGTCTCCATATATTGCTAAATCCTGCCAGGTACTCGGCATTAGTCACACAAGTAACACAATGGACTCTATCAGTGTTGCCCTGTCTTTAGGGCAGCTCTTTGCAAGTACAGAGATTTCAGCTAGGATGAAGACTTGGTTATACATTTTGCTTTAGCTGCGATGTACTACCCTCTCATAACATTTCCTAGAAAAGGCAGTGTCGTACACAGAAACACCTCAAATTTTACTGGTAGGAATCCTCTAGCTCACCAAAACCAGACCATAAACAGTGTACACAGGAAAAAGCATCTCTCCAGCAATTTCAGTTTCAGGTATGAGTAAAACTTGAGCTAAGTACATTTCAGTATGATGCAAGAAAAAACATTCGACAGACACAGGGTGAGTACACAGTGCCCAGCTGCCTATAAACTGACTGGCCCAAAAGGAAGCCACTAATGAGCTTTCAAGATTCTTTTTCAAGATTCTTCTTATACATTTACCATCTTTGTGTTTCTTAATCATTATTTGAACCTTGTAATTTCCACAAATCTTCAATATAGAGTAAAATATAACAAATTACCTAAAAAAGATCTGAGCTGATATTAAAATAAAATCATCTAGACCAAAAACTTCATGTCACAGGGAATCTTGTAAGACCAATTAAAGAGTTCACAGAACAGGGTCTGTAATTTTTAAGGAAAGGTACAAGCAAGCCATATGAAAAGCAGGTTTCTGTAACACCCTCTTAATTGATTTTGCATTGCAGTTAACTTAAACCACATTTTCTAGGAGTCCTCTGAAAACAGCATCCCTGTGTAGCTTGAGCCACAGAAAGTGCAAAGTGTATGATGTGTACATCTTAAAACCTTATGAAAACATTCACTACTGCAAACTGTACCAGGTGTACTTGCTCTCTTTTTATCATCAGGTTCTTTAGGTAACTGAAGGGTTAACTTCATGATTATCTTATTGATTTCATATCAATGGACTCCAGCTTTCCATTTTGGAGAGAGTCACTATGATCTCTGAGAAGATGAAGTCACAAACCTGGGCTGTAATACTTTCCCCAAGGTTATGTTTGGCTATTTGTATTATTCTCTATGTTAAGAATGGTGTATCTAACCATCTCCTTGGCATGTGCATTCAAATTCACATATGTAGTACATGAAGCACATCCAAAGCTGCCTTTGATCTAATTTTAGGTACCTTAGATATGTGTGTTCCAGTGACTTCAGCAGACACAATTCTAATTCACACTAGCCCACTCTCCCCATTAAGCTAACCTGCCCTTCATTAACATTAATGTCACTCTCAATGAAATTGGTTGTGTTGTCCAGAACAAAACTTGGGCCTAAGTTTCCCTCCAGAGAAAAAGACAAATTTTTTGGTTGTAAGACACCACTCTTGAAGACTAAGTTCTTCAAAACAAAATATTCTGTTCTTTCCTTTTCTCCTTCCCCCTTTTCCCCCTTATATGAAATTTCTCTTGCACAATATTTGGAAAAGGGAACATTTGTAACATGGAAAAGACTGTTAGGTTGGCATC
Organism: Calypte anna; assembly: GCF_003957555.1. Classification (NCBI taxonomy): domain Eukaryota; kingdom Metazoa; phylum Chordata; class Aves; order Apodiformes; family Trochilidae; genus Calypte; species Calypte anna. The sequence goes on from NC_044249.1 coordinate 134,347, forward strand.
ACCATTTCTGCTCTAAAACATGGAACAAAACAAAAAAACAACAACAACAACAACAACAAAAACCAAAAAACAACAACAAAAAAAACCCCACACAACAAACAGCAGCAATAAGTCTAAAAGTTGCGAGAGTTCAATAGGTACCAACAATGACATTATAGGAAAGTTGGACACACTTAAAATATCACTTACACATGCAAAGCACATTGTAATTCCTCCAATTTTAAAATATTACCTCAGAAATGTACAAGTTGAGCATTACAGCCAGCAGCCTTCCAATCACCAGAAATCACATTTTTTAAAAAGCTATAAAATTACCTCCATCTGTTATACCTTCAAAGTATAAATGAGAAATATTCAAGCCAAGTGATGAAAAAAATTTGCAGTGGCATCTAGTCTGTTTTCCATCAGTGCCATGTATTTAACTGAAACAAATTGTAATAAAACTACCATTTTCAGAAGTAGTGAAATAATCAATTTGACATGATCATAACTCTGGGCACCTATCAATGATGTTATTTCCAAACATTAGCAATTACATTGCAGTAACATATATTAATTTCTCTACATGTTATGTAGAGAATAAAGCCCTAGGAAAGAGCTCAAGTTTACTGCACTGTAAAGACTAGAAGTATGCATGTATTTCCTCAAAGCTGATATGGTTTGTAAATTCATTTCATCAAGAACTTCAGTGAGTTCTTCATTTATATTTCTTAGGCTGCTGTATTTCTTCTTTTTAAGGAAAAACAAGACAAAACAAAAACACACTATCCAAAAAACAAACCATAAACCAAACACATCTACTTCCACAGAAACAAATCAGTACTCCAGAGACATTTTATTTTAGGTGGTTGGTATTTTCTTCTCTTGACATTGTCAGTAGGGGTTTTGGCTTACCTTCTCTGTTTACTTCAGAGTTCGAGCTGACACCTGTGGCCACCCAGGCTGTACTCAGTTTTGCAGCTGCCAGACCTTAATCAACTTTCCACAATGATTTTTCCAGCAGCCTTCCCTGATCCACAGGATCAAGTTTGGCATTTAATCCCACTGGTAAAATATACCTAGATTTAATCACTAAAATGACATTTTCCTTGAGAGTGTCATACTGTAACTTTTAAACTACTTCACAATTTTTCTGGCAAAAAGACCAGGCTTTTTTTTTTTTTTTCCCCAAGGTATTTTACCAGAATAGATCCTTTATCCCTTTATTTACAAGGGTGCTATGATTATGTTTATTTCCACATCACCAGGCATAAGCTGACACACACACGGAAAAACACTTCTGGAGTTGGACTTTTTTGTTTATTCTTTGAATAATTACTTTCCATGCAAGAATAAATTTCAAAATTAAATTTATATATAGGGCAGGGTAAGAAAAGAACTATGTAACAATCTTACAATCTTTTAAAAGTCAACACATCAAATTACTGAAGTACAATTTCCTGGATTTTTTTTTTCTTAAAAGTGACAAAAATTGGCAAATACATTACATTTTTTTTCCTAATCTCTACATTTGTCCTTGTTTAAATGGCCCAGGATCACAGAACAAGTAAATTAGTATCATGCTGAGAGGTTTCAAGCTATTTCTTTGCAGGTATAATCTCTCTTCACTAGAAAAGTTCCTACCTAGTGCAGTTTGAATACACCTCCTTTAATTATCAGGTGTGTATTTTGTATCATTCATATCAGGTGTGTGCTCTTGAAGCACACTTCCCAAATGTCCCCTGCTGCTGTGCTTTGGTGCACACTTCCAAAATGTTTTGGACTGCATGACCTAGATTGCTTTAGGACAAAATTAAAGCAGGAAGTTTAATGCATTTCAGGGAGTGCTATTATGCATTCATTCCATAGGGCCAGACTATACACAGCCTGCAGTAAAATCCTTGAAACATATACAAGATAAATTCAAGTCCTCAGCACCAACTCTCTCACCTTATATACCATGACATACTACTGCACTGTACTACTCCTTAGCACACACATGGTCTGTGTGTGCACACACATGAGACTCTGTGCATTCACTTAAAAAAAAAAAAAAAAAAAAAAAAAAGACTTAAATAGCTCAGAATTTTCTGTTCCGCTTACATTGCTCTTGGTTAAAGATCTGAAATGCTTAAAGCTGGAAATTCAACTATTACTATATGCGATTAAGTTAGACTATTAGCCTGCCTATGTTTAGCCTGTACCTGGGGCTGAACTACATATCAGGAGCTCTCTCTCCTGATGACCTCAATTTGTTTTGATACCAGCCTATAAATTTCATATTTCTTTTTTTTTCTTACACATAAGCAGCAAAATATGATGATGTATGGGAATATATGTAAGCAAGAAGTGACACAGAAGAGGCAGTATCAAGCAGCCAAACAATTTAGCAAATTTTCTACTAATGTGATAATTATATTTTGGAGCATAGCTAAGAAGAAGAAACATCACTACAAAGCAGACTCAGCAGAAGAGCAACTAAGTTCTCCATTTGGTGCAACTAAAAATCTCTAATTTTAAATGACCTTTTTTTTTTAATAGTTAACATAGTATTTCTCATCTGAACTGTGTAGTAGTCAGAACTGATGCAATTATCAAAAAAACATACAACTATCAAGAAAAAAATATAGAGCTTTCCTCCACAGGTACTACATTTTCTAAGACTGCAGGATGTGCAACACTGCTAAATAACTGTTACCAGTTAATTTAATCTTTATTGCTTAGAAAAAAGTAAAGTTCTCTAACCTCACTCACAAGCAAATATTTGGGAAGAAATCATCATTAAGTGCAAATCACTACAGTCAACAGAGATACATCACTATGGGATCTAAAAGCTTATTTGGGGGGGATTTTTTTATTTTGATAGAGGCTGAGGGGGTGGTTGTTTTTACTCAAATTGTAAGACAATCAGAAAAAAATTAAACTTGGCACTGTTTCAGAGCTGATCTTGCTTACCACTCCTCCCACTCACAGGCATGTCAAACATAAGGTAACAAAATTTCTCCCCTTGTATGAAAAACAGCAGTGGGGTACAGTAACAAAAGAAAAGATTTTATAGCACTTCTTACAGTAATTAAACAGCTGGAAAGAAGGAGAAACAACTAAGCATATGGGACTAGCCTGCTACCAGTGAACCACCGTGAAGCACTGCACAAACAACTGAAGTTTGGGGTACATGAGCTAAAACTATCTATGACCTCCAGTTAATGCCTTCAAGACTTGCATACAATGATAGAAAACTAAACAGCTTCGATCTTGTCCTTACTTATTTAGAAAGCTATTCTGTGCAGAGATTTGCATAAAGAGACTACTAACTTAACAATCGTCCTCTCTTTCCTAATAGATAAGGAACTTCCTTGGTTTAGCTTCAAGGCTGTAAGCACTAAGAGCTGCCATGGGGTTACTAGTAAAAACTACAGTTTACTTCAAACTTTTTTTTTCTCACAGTGGATGAGGAGGCAGAGGTACTTTAGTATGTGGAATACTAGACCAGCTTAACTTCACCTGGAGACCTCCTTTTACTAAGGGAATACACATCAGTCTGTTTGAAAACACCTTTTCATTGCTTTGCTGGCTGAATCATAGAATTATTAAGGCTGGAAAAGACCTCCAAGATCATCAAGACCAACATCACCAGTCAAATAAAACAGGTCCTCAAGTGCTACATCCACACATTGTTCGACCACCTCCACCACTTCCCTGGGCAGCCTTTTCCAGAGCCTGACCACTCTTTCAGTAAAGAAATTTATTTTAATACCCAATATGAACTTTCCCTGGTGCATTTGAGTCTATTTCCTCTCATTCTATCACCAGTTGCATGGGAGAAGAGACCAACCCCCACCTCAGTACAACATCCTTTCAGGGAGCTATAGAGAACAATAAGGTTTCCCCTCAGCCTCCTCTTTAGACTAAACAACTCCAGTTCCCTCAGCTGTTCCTCATAAAACTTGTGTTCCAGACCCTTCAACACCTTTGTTGCTCTTTGGACATGCTTCAGAAATTCAATGTCCATCTTGTAGTTAAGGGCCCCAAACTGAACCCAGTATTTGAAGTGCAGTCTCATCAGGGGCTCCCCTCTTCCCCAAATCTGTAACATTGCCTGAGGTTGTTTTGACTGAAATGTAGGACCCAACACTTGGCCTGGCTGAGCCTCATACTTTTGACCTTGGCCCATTGATCCAGTCTGTGCAGGTGCCACTGCAGAGACTTCCTATCCTCAGGCAGATGAACTCTCCCAACCAACTTAGTATCATCTACAAACTTACTGAGGGTGCACTCAATCACCTCATCCAGATCATGAATATAGAACAAACAAGACTGATCCCAAAACTGAGCCCTTGGGAACACCAGTTGTAACCAGCCACCAACTGGACTTAACTTCATTCACCCCAACCCTCTGGTCCTGGCCATCCAGCCAGGTTTTAATCTAGCAGAATACACCTGTCTATGCCATGAGCTGCTAGCTTCTCTGGGAGAACACTATGGGAGACAGTGTCAAAGGCCTTAAAGGCTGAGTGAGGCCAAAATCTAGCATTTGTCCTCTAGTAAATATACACACACAACTAGGCTTTTTAAGGAAAAGTGGGAACCTTTGTGCTGAGACTCAAGGTTCAGAAGTAATCTTGGAGACATCTGCAATTGCCTTTTATTTTGCCTTTAGTTAAATAGAAGTTAAAGTCATTTTGCACAGAAAAAATTGGAACACAGAGAGAGAGTCATAATTAGAATTTAACAGATAATTACTTAAATCTTTTCCCCTTATTTCAGTAAGCATAAAATATCTTGGTTGGTATAGCCTAATCTCTACAAAAACAGTAACTATTTGCTTTTTGTCACATGATTCATGGACAATCCTCAAGGAACCATAAAAACTAAGCTGCACTTAAACCTTGTGTAGGTCTTACCCTTGTGTGGGTGCGAATATGCATCTTCAATCCATCATTCTTGCTGAAAGCTTTGTCACAGTAAGGACACTGGTATGGACGCTCACCTGAAAACAGGGAAAGCATTAGAATGACCAGTACAGGAATGCCCTACAGCACCATTATTTTAAAACTGAAGTACTTTTAGTTTGGGTTTGTTTTTTTTTTTGACCTTGTCTTCACACTTAGTTCAAACAAAAAGTGATCTAAGCATTAGGAAAATTACAAACAAAGGTCCAACGGAGCAGGATGCAAGACTCAATCAAAATATTCCTCTTTGCTGCTTGATTTTGTTCTAGCAATATATGAATACACATAGAGAGCCTTAGGAAGGAAGGCGAGAAAAAAAGATCAACCGCCACATTCTAGAGACATACGCATGGTCACTTTTACGGTTACGTATTAACTGCTCCCAAACATTTCTACTGTTTCACATCTGGTCATTACTAGAGCCCTCTGGATGTCAGAATACCAATGAAATACAAAATCTACTCTTTCAATGCTGTATCTGAACTGTGTTACAAGCTAGTTAATCAAAAGCTTGTGAAATTTTTGTGCTGCAATTTATGACTGAAGTGGATCTAAGCATCCCCTTTGCAACATCCCGTATCTTAAAGGTATTTATTTTAATGCTCCGTTAAACCGGTGTAATATAGCATTAATTTTCCCAAACTCACATTAGTGTAACGGGGATACTGAACTATTCAAAGAGTGAAGGGTTTCTAAGGTACCTCCATAATTTGAAAGAAGTGATAAAGCTTTATAATTCCCTAAGGGCATTTCAATATTTAACTCTTTGGGCAATGCACAGGAGTCTGGGTCTCTTGCCTCCTCCTTCTGCATACAACACTTTAGAAACAAATACACATTTTTTTTCTAGTGTAGAAACAACAGTTTGAAAAATTCAGACCCTACTTCCCTATTAACAAAATGGAATTTTTTCAACACAATCATAATGCTGAAGGTGCAACAACCCTTTATTTGAAAACAGAAGCAAAGCAAAGCCTATTCTACTAAGTCAATGCATGGGTTCTTGCTCATGAACAACTTTTTTCATACATACAGATTTAACATTGTCCCAACATCAAACATTTATTAACCATCATATTGGAAAATATGTAAGATTAATTACATTTCTCAGTTTTTTTAAAAAAGAGACATATTTTAATGATATGCCAGAGATCAGAGAGACAAGCATATAAAGCTCCAGTGTCCCTAATAACAGGGATATTCATCTTGATTTGGAGGAAGCAAGCCTCATCTCTCTTCTCAGCTTTTCTCCAGATGAAGTGTTTACCCATGATTGCTCAGAGGGAAGATAATGGATGCTTGCTTTCTTGGAACTAGATGTCAAAGGATGACAAAAAGTATGTAATGGAAACAGCTTCAGAAGGACAGACTGTTAATATAGCACAGCTGACAGCCACTGTTGTACATAAAATCTCCACATAGTCACAGGTTGTGCAGAGGTTTGAGGGCAACTGAGATTATACGATTTCAGGGGATAAAAAAATCCGCTATTTAGGAGATAGACTATTCTGTCACTTTCTGTCTTTAATTACTGTTTAGGTAATTGTGTGACTGACAGCAGCAAAACAGTGTGTTCCAAAGTATTTCTAAAATAAAAATATTTTCCTCTCATGTTTTGCTATTTCTCAGAAAGCACAACTGTGTGATTTTGCTTTTTTTATTTTTTTTTTTTACGATGATGACAGCCATCACTGTGCTGTATCTGTGTTTTCATTGAGCAGTCTGAAATATACTTTCTCTCATGACCCTCAGTGTCTTTATAATCCATGCCTCTAAAATTCAAACACTTCAACAGCTGTCACTACTCAAATATATAATTAATTCAGCTGACATTTTAAAATGTTATTGCTTTTGAATGTAGGAGTTAAAGCTTTCAGCAGTTTGTAAGCAGACGAGCATTGACATGAAGGAATTGCACACCTCCTCCCTGTCTCCCCCATTCCTGAGTCTTTTATGAGAAAGGCTTTTGTTTTTAAAGGATGGTTTTGAGTTTGCCTGAAATAGGTCAAGTATTCTTCAGAAATTGACTACGGAGACCATGGTACATGGGGAAGACCTAAAGAGCCTTCAGCAGATGCCAGTAGAGGGCAACAGTATGACTTTGTAACAACACGAGGCACGTGAAAAAAAAGACCAGCTTCAAGCAGCTGTTACCTACTTTAAATTTTCAAAAATCTTCATTGTTCCAAAAATCGAGTTCATTATATAACACAGATTGCGAGCTCTGCCTTAACATTAGTGCTTGGTGACACCCTATTTTTCTAAATTATATAAATGACTTCTCATGCACTTATGTTATTAATAATGCTCAGCAAAACAACTTTAAAGATGACCTCAAGTAATTTTACTGTCGCTCTTATTTTTTGTTATTTTCTTTTGCCTAATCTTTGTAATCCGTATGCCCAAAATATATAAATGCCCTAACACTTACATAAGCAACTTTTTCTCCTGTGCACATACGTCTTTTAAATGTGTAACTTCTACCTCAAAGAGTTTTAGGATTTTACAAAATTAAATGTGGGCCACTTAAAACAAATCTGTACTTGCAACAGCCAAGTTCCTCACAATAAATTTCCCAGTCTCTGTGTAACCAGTCCAAGGATTAGTATGTGCCACTGTGCAGGAAATAGATGTGTATTTACAACTGGTTTAAATAAAAAATAACTTGTATTTTTAAATTATTTCATTTATGAACAGGAGTAAGATTCCCCTCATTTGACATCAGCCATGGGAAAATATAATGTCTATTTTTAACCAAATGTTCTGAATCCCAGTGATATAGATAAAAGAAAGTTAGCATGAACCACCCTCTGGAAAGGGCCTAACTTAAGAACGGCATAAACTTCCTGCCATCAGTGAATCTGTTCTGTATCAGGAATTTAGGAAACTAATTCAGAATAGGTGTCTGAATTTATGGAGAACAGATTTTGGCAAAATTATTACAATCCTACTTATTCTGCTCAAAATTAACTTCCCTCCTTGCTTCAGAACGGGATTCAAACATGATTCATGCTACCAGTCAGTTGCTCACAAGAAAGATACCAATAAGATATTCATTAATGAGACTACTGGGGAAGCACGAGTTCTCCAAGAGAAGTTTTACACAGCCTCTCCCACTTTAAATCCTTTAAGACAAACAGGAGCAGTGGATCCTTTCTCTAATACTGTGAAACACAAACAGCATAAAATGACAACAAAGAAGAAATAAAATGAAATCATGAATGCCAAGTATATTCCTCCCACACATGAGGGTTTGCTGAAGTGCAATGTTTGATACAGAAGTATTGTTAGTGTACACAAATGAGTGGGTTTTGTGATTCAACAAAATTTAGAATTGTTACCAAGAAAAACTGGAGAGCTAGTTCAATCTGTTAAAAGCTCCTGGGAAGGTGACATTGTTTATTAGAGCTTTCACAGTCATTTGCAATCAAGCAAAGAATATGGATCTGTTACAGATTAAAATGACTAAGAGAAGCGAAAGAAACAGTGTTGCAAGTCTAGTATTGCTATTTCTCTCGCCCTCAAAAAAAGGAGTTAGCAAGCATCAAAATGAAAGAAAGCTATTTCCTCTATGACAAACTACAGATTCTTGGTTTAACTGCTAGCAGCATGCCAGTGAGATATGGTGTTAAGAGAAGGTGCACCTTATGCAAGGCTGTTGATGGAGATTATTACATAATTTACAAGTTGAGTTTTTATAGAAATATATTTTTATTTACAAATATATAAAATCTAGAAATACCTTTCTATTTGGAGGCAATGATAAAGCCATACTAGAAGTATCATACTGAAGTAAATCAGTGCACTGTTTTATTACTGTAATAATTACTTTTCATCTCTGTCAACAGTAAATTTCCAAAGGTATTCTTCCACAAATTGAGGTTGGATGATTAATGAGTTTGTTGGTTATTTTAAAAATTTTATTTATAAGAAAAATCTTGGATGGGAAAAATATTTTAATTTCTAAGCATACTTCTAAGCCTTAATCCTAACACTTCATATTTGGAAAATATCTGAAAAAAGTCTCGACCTTCTATGTTATTGTTCATAACTCTGCCACTAAGCCACAAATGACACAATGATCCCCACTTTCAATGAAGACACCAGGCTTTCTTTTTAAATACTGTATCAAAATCCAGTAGGTGTTATTAAACATATCTTAATTTGACAGCCTGTTCAGCCAACATGCCCAGAAGTAATGCTGTGAATGCAACAGTGACTAAGAACAATTGCTACCATTAAAACAGCAAAACAATCAAGTAAGAGGGACATAATAAAGGCGATGTTTACATTTAAGTTACAGCTGACTGTCATGTCCCTGCTGTCAAAGAACAAACTGCTCAAAACATTATTGGCATTTCTGTACAAATAACCTCAAATAAATAATCCTTGGATAAAGTGCAGTGGATTTACTATAATTCATAGTCTAGACATTCTACTTCCAGATTTTCTATGAACAAAACCAAAGCTTTTAACATAATAAAAATAAATTTAACCCTAATACAAGGATTACAAAAACCAATTCCATGATTGAAAACCATATGGGATTTTGATCCAAAACCATGTCAGGATAGAACTGATATCTTCTTTTCCTAAAGTGTGGACATCTCTAGCTCTAAATTACATCTACTGGACCTTTGTGTAGCATAAAAAGTTAAACATCAGGTTCTTCTATTCCCATTCAACTCGGGATGGGCAGTTCCCTGTGAGACAGTAAAACGCAGTATTTACTGTGAGCTTTTCGCACCCAGATTTCAAAAACTCAGACACCCTTGGGAACAAGCCAATTAAGAAACAAAACCAATACACATTAGTTCTTGAAGTGGCTAAAGCTACGCATTTAATACAGACTTCGAGACACAATCATTAAAATTAATAATGTGTTGCTCTTTTCAAATGGTATTTTGCATTCCCTGATGTAAGTTGAGCCACAAAAAAAAAAAAGTTATTCACAAAATCAGGAAGCAACCAGATATAAACACCAGCATTAGTCATTACTTTGAAGCAATGACCTCAAGTAAGATCAACTAAATATGTACTTTATCAGTGACAAACACATTCCCATCAAATGACACAAATGAAACATGCAATGCAGAAACAGTCCTAATCTAAAGAGACTGTAAAAGAGACCAGAAAACCAAAAAAAGAAACAGGAGTACAGAGAAAACAGCCAAACACATTCTAGAAGTATGCATTGATATGACAAATTACTACATTCAGTTTTTGAAGCAGCCTCACAGAGCTCTTTCAGACCATATTCAGGCATTACTTCTATTTCATACTGTAAATTTAGAGCCATATTTACTGTCCCATGCAGCTTGCTTAGTCGGTTGCATACAGTTCTCGGGTATGTATGTCAGCCTCCATATACAAATGGAGTATATTTGTATATGCTCTTTATGGAGCTAAATTGCTGTACTAAAAAAAAAGAATTTGAATTATGCAGCTAAATTAGCAAGAGCAAGATGGGGTTTCTATACTTTTTAGTATGTCTTTGCTTGATCAGTTGGGAGTACTCAGCACGACTGGTCTAGGTCAACACAGCCACTAGAAAAAGACTGAAGACAGACTGCACTGAACATCAGATCACGTACAGTGTATGTGTATGTAAATGAAAAGGAATTGTTTTCTTCTATTTTCTTTAAAAAAAATAACTAATAAATATGACAATGTTGACCTTTGGAATCTTCTACAGAACATTTACCATCTTCTAAATATAGCTCCTTCTCAGATGGTGAACTACTTATTATAAGGATTAGAAAATTATTTCTTCAAAAAAAAAAGAGTGTATTATTTTGAAGTGTCAAAGAGTGTATTATTTTAAAGTGTCAATTTTTAGAAGCGTTATGGTGAAGTATCCTTTTTAAAGGCCAAACTTAAGGCTGGAGTAGAGAAGAGGGGAAGAAGTGAGACTCCACCATTACCCAACTGCGGTGGAAAGAAGGCAGTCCACCTGGGAAGGAATTTCAAGTCCAAGGGCCATCTGGATCACACATGCAACACTCCACACCAGGTGATAAACAGGGCAGCCCAGGATGGGAATTGCAAAGTGGCTTTTTCGGTCAGAGATAATCTGAAGTGATGACAGAGTTCAGCAGCAAGTAATGATGAGCAAAAGGTTAAAATTCTAATTTGTGACATATGCTTCAGAATATTATCTGTTCATATATAGTACCTGACAACTTTACACATTTATCCTCAGCTGCTGTTGCTCTCTATGAAATGGTGCTCCCATGAAATAAAAGTTTGTGTAAAATGTAGAACTCAGCTATTCCATTACACAAATATGCACACACTGGCAAAGAAACCCAAGATTAAAAAAACTACATTTCTTCCACATGAAAGGAATTTCATTAGGAATTAAAAATTAAGGTAAATAGGAACTCAGGAAAATTCCAGAAAACCAATTACTGATTGAAGATAAATATTCACACTTTAAGAAAATATTAAGTTAATGTCACCCCCTTGCTGTTTTACTGAATGTCAAATGGCTCTTTAGAAGAGAAACATTTCTTCAAAATAATAAACCTCTTCTCAGGTAGCAGTTTTCTAGATACCAAGTAGCTTTTTCAAAAGCATTTAATATCCTAGGTCTCTTAAGCATTATTATAATTTTAATCCAGGATTCTATGAAGGGAAAATAACAGGAGAGTAATCACGAAGCCTGGCCAACTGCAATAGCTAGCTGCTCTCTTTAAAACACCTGGCCTAGCTTTAATGCAGACTAGACAATAAAAAACAGTGATCTGATCTGGCCTACCCAATTTTCAACCCTTAAACACCCAACATTTTATACTTTAGAAAGTTCAGAAGTACTCACGCAGGGGTACCTTTCTCATGCTTCATTCAAAGGGTACAGCTTCTTTGAAAGATAAAATATTCATGGCTCAGAAAGACCAAATGTACATGTAATTCCATGCTCATAGCCTGCCAGATAAAGGGCGGGATAGCTCTACTTAGGTATGGGCCACCAAGAGACATTTCTTATGTATTCTTTATTTAAACCAACATTCAAACTTGGCAAACTCTGAAGACAAGAGATTTAACATTTCCGCTGGTTTCTTTTCTTTGACCAATGATTAACAACACTAAGACTGTATTTGTGAATGCTTCCTAACCAAGCTCCAATACTTGTATATTTTCCAGACAGAGGGAGAATTGGAAATGGTTTTATATACATCAACCAGATCTATTTCCCATCCACTGAAAATGGTCACATATTTAATAAGAAACTCGAATACTATTCTTTTCAAAATAGGCAAGTAAAGGATTTCTTAAACGATGTTTTTTGTATTAATACTCTTTCTTATAAGCACTTAGCCAAGTCTTATTTTTTGAGTCATGGAAGCGGTATTTTCACAGCTGGTAAGATTTGTTTTCTACAAAGTTTTGTGTTAATTCAGAGAATTCAGATTTCCTATCATAAAAACGTTTGTCCTGTCTAGTCCATAAAAATTATCACAAAACAATTGAAGTTTTAGATGTAACTAAACTCATTATAAAGACTAGTAACTGGACCCTAGATAATAAGGAAGCTATCTGAATCTGTATAGCAAAGCATGAAATAACTACCATTATTACTTAAAGACTCTCATCAGTTTTACAGCACTATGAAGATTTTAGTCACAAAAACCCTCTGATGCACTTACTTTAAAGAATGAAACAGTTTCATTCTTTGTATCTATCAGCGGAATTAAGCAATAAGGCTTCTCTATGAATGGAACATTAACATCTATGACTTCAGCGAGCCCAGTGGTCAATCAGTATGTTAAAGTATATGTATTAATCAATCAGTAGTTCACTTGATCTAAAGATGTCACTAGCATTCAAATAATCTATCCCTTATGAAAACACATTTTCATTCATGGAAGCAGACAAGACTGCAGCATGAAACTTTACAGGTACTTCTAAAGATTTAACAGTTGTCTGGAGATAAACAGGACAATGATGTATAAACTGAAAGGTTTAGAAATGCAGAATCCTTACCTCAGGCCTTCTGCAAGCTCCTTTTTAGGTTTGGTAGATAAAAGAAAGATCATTTGTAAGTTATTTAATAGAAGCAAACTATCTGGATACATTTGCAAGATGTTCATTGGCTAGATAAAGATACATTTTTTCACTTACTTCATTGTGATGTGACAAGTTGTTTTTCAAGCTTCCCCCCCCCCTTTTTTTTTTTTATGTAACAAAATACAAATGTCTTATAAAGTAATTTACCAGAACATATGATAGAATAAGAATCCTGCCTGTATGTTCTTTCTTAAGTTCCTGAATAAATATCTGCCTGTCAAGGTATTAAAATGTTGGAGACACACTTTACACGGTAATACACAAAAGTTATACTGTACTTCAACTACTTTACGGCTTCAAATACTTAAAACTTAGGTTTCAAGTCTTATGTTCATAGATGATTGAATTTGGTTAATAACCAAAGATTTTTTTTGTAACTCTAAATCTTGAGTTTTGTTTGTTTACTCAGGAATTCTTATACAAAAGCACAAAACTTGGATGTAGATTTTTATACAGTTGACCCTTAATTATGATTTTAAATACACTCAAATGCCTAGTTAATCAAATTGTAGAAATGTGACTACAACGGCCAAGTTAGGACTGTAACATCAGGTGCTCAATGCAGAGGATGAAAGACATCTCAGGAAGCCAATCAGTACCTGGAGGTACAGGGGTTAACTATGATGAAATGTATTCATGATCTTAAAAAAACAGTCTTTAATTATGGAAATGGGAATTTAAATGGTAAGCTTACCTGTGTTGACACAAAGTATATAGAAATCCACAGTTTGAATGAGTTTTGGTGTTTTAAAGTAGTCTCTAGATAACACCTTTCATTCATTTATATGGAAGTAAATTTACAAAGAGCTTTCTCAACTCACACTTATGAAACAAAGCCATGTTTTCCACATACCAGACAACATAACATGAAAATTCCTCATTAAGTCACAGCTTCTAAGAAGTGTAGAATAGAAAGTTCTGTGAGGGGAGGTTTAGGTTAGATATTAGGAAGAAATCCTTTACAGAGAGGGCAATCAAACATTGGAATGGGCTGCCCAGGGAGGTGGTGGATTCTCCATCCCTGGAGGTTTTTAAGAAGAGACTGAATGTGGCACTCAGTGCCATTGGCTGGGAACCACAGTGGTAGTGGATGAAGGGCTGGACTTGAGGATCTCAGAGATCCTTTCTAACCTGGCTGATTTTATGATTCTATGATTCAATAATCTTTTCGGGAAACATTTAGGACAGATGTAAACTCATAGATATCACACTTGGCTTTTTATCAGGACTTTGACTAAATGTGATGTAAAAAGCAAAACAATGCTATGCTTTAACATACATTTGCATGTGTAAGCATTTTCTGGAAGACTTGTAGGGTCACAAGCAGACCTTCACCAGTCCCTATATAACAAAGTGCACAGAGGCCAGAAGTACATTTAAGACACTCAATTCACTTAACTAAAAAAAAAAAAATTTATCAGCAAATATAAACAACCAGAACAACAACTTTCATTGTTTCACAACTTGATGTTCTACATCTCAAGTGTGGAGGGCATTAGGGTACAAGTAATTAGGAAAGCAACAGTAAAAATATCACCGATAAAATGTATTTGTGTATATATTTATATATAATACATAGGCTCATACAAATACAGACACACACATTCAGCAATTAGAACATTTAAATATCTGTAAGACAACTGCAAACCTGCACAAACCACAGCCAGTCACTGTTAATGCAAAGTTTCTTGAAACTTTTGGGATGTAATTAACCTCCTGTCCTCCAGTTTTCAAGCCCAGAAGCAAACCATAGAATTTCTTCTGCAATTTATGAACAAGCCAAGGAATTTATATCACAGTCAGAGGATTCTTTTGCTGAATTCCTAGCTCCCTCTGACCCTAAGAAGTCATAAACCAAGCAGAGGGAGAATGTGCTATAGTGTTTCAGCTGACCCACAGAGTGCTATCTCTGTCATACCAAGGCTGGAAATCCAGATGATGAATTACAGAGCAATATGCTGGGTTCAGATGCAAATATCAACTCCTTCCCTCTATACATGCACATACAGACATCTTCACTCACCCAAAACCTTCTGCAAAAGGCCAAGTACTGTTAGGGTTCATTTACAAAGTTTTACTCTAAGATAAAAGAGGGGAGAAATTCTCTTCAAAAGAACTCTGCCTGGCTTTATTTTGTAAACACCAAGCAAAACTTCTTAATACAAAGTAACTAATAAAACTAAACCTAGCTGAACATGTGCATAGAAAATGTGATAAGGCAAGCATCTGCACAAAGACCTCAAACCTAGTCAGCTGTAATCACTACGACACAAAGGTCTTAGCAATATTTACACTTAGGGTATACCGCTTACTTGCACCAAAAGCTTCACCGCAGCCGAAGGCTTATTCAAAAAGATGAATCAACTCTTAAAGATGGACAGCGTCCGATTGTTTCACTTCTAACTCAGAATGAAGTGATTCTCTGAGGGCTTTGAAGGGCACAGTTCTGAATTAATTTGAAATTACAGAATTTAAGAGATACTAAAAGCACGAAGTATTCAACACTGCAATGTTCAGAAAAAAAACATTCATCCCTAAATAAGATACACTTATGTCTCCTTTGTCTAACAAACTGAAAATTTCGTAGTACTCAAAAAAATCCCTGAAAAGTTGTCAAGGATTTTCACAACGCGGTGAACTTTATTGCCAAAACCACCTCTCCAGAACCTAACTATGGCACTTCCTCACTAAATCTCACAAAAGGCATTTTGACATAGATATTTTTTTAAAACCACAAGTCAAACTTAGTCGCAACTCCCCTCTCTCCTTTTATTTTTCTTCTTTCACGTTTCACTTCACAAAGAAATGGTCAGGAATCATAATGGGATGACATAAAGAAACCAACCTTGATAGTCTTACTAAATATATAAGTAACTATAAATAGGTCCACAAGTAGTTTATCTACAAATAGAAATACATTTTACAGGTAGGCCCAACACAGCATCTTTTTCAGATATTTTATCTTCTTCTTAATCCGTAATACCAGAATCTTTTCTGTAATTATGTATAAAGTGAAATGTGAAAGTAAGACTTCTTTGTTCATCACAATAAACAACAATGTACCTGTATGGCTTCGAATATGAACTCTCAGTGTTCCATTGCTTGCAAACTTCTGTCCGCAATATGGGCAAATTTTCTCTTTTTCTCCTGTGTGAGTCTCCATGGGTTACAGAGAAAGACAAGAATGAGAGCTTCAGCATAGCTTTTTAACTTTATTGACACTGACCATTATTGTCTCAATTATAGTTTATTCAATATCAGGAAGTTATTCCAAGGACTTAGATATAGATGTTCTTTCGATTTTCCTCTAGAATTTCTAAACAAATCCCATTATTAATAGCAAAATAAACTGGCTTTTTAATTCTTAAGCTTACTATTTCCTAAATATTTACTATTAAAAATGCCCAATTGACCTTTGTCCTTGCAACACAGTAGGGTTGGCAAGACCTTTACATATTTTTCCTCAGTTTTAAACATAATTTTGGGTTGTAATGCACAGTACTCACCATAGTAGTGTGCTTAAAATATTGTACCAGGTTACTCAGTTACAGTCATTTTTATTATTGAAACTTTACACTCATACTATATGATAAAATAATATATGATGTTTTTGAACAAACTCTCCTAATGGGCATTTGCTGGCAACACCTGAGTGTATTTTCCTCAGGTGACTTGTTTTTGAGTCAATTATTTTCCTCACATTTCTTTCCTTAATATAAACCTTATCTCAGGCCAAACTAGTGCTAATTCCATAGCAGAGATCAGTGGAAAGGAGCATCGTTAGAGCAATGCAAACAGTCCCATGCTGCCACATGCCTGATGTGTGGGGTACTTATACTGGATTTATTCATAAACACCCTCTGCAAAATCTGCATGCCTCTAACAGCCTCACTATTGCAATAAGCATTTTAGTATGTTAAGCACCATGACAGCTTTCTACTGAAAAACCAGAAATGCAGAAGCATCTGCGGACTTTGTTTAGTCACAAACCTAAGGACACAGAAGGAATAATAAGGATAGAACAGATTCTACTCACTTTTTTATGACTCTTCAGGACTGAAGGTGTCACAAAAGCTTTATCACAGAGATCACACTTGTATTTCTTATGTCCATCATGTACAACTTGAATATGGACATTTAATGTGTCCTTTCTTTTGAAAGTAGCATCACAGTGATCACACTTGAAGGTTCTCTCACCTTATAAAGAGAAAAACACAGTTTAAAGATACCAGATTTATTGTGAAAATACACTAATGCTTATTGTTTCAGAAAGATGAAAGCCACAATGACAAATGCTAAGCTGGGTCCTGATAACAGAAATAAAAGAAATATTACATCAGGTAAAAATGTAATTGGAAAACTAAGAAAGTAGAAAGTAATCATCACAACAATGTAGTGAGAAATATGTGATGAAACTCTCTAGCCAAAGGGGAAATGGTAACGAGTGAAAATGGCTTCCAGTGAAACAAAGCACAGATATTATCAGCATCTCCAGTAACAGACTCTCTTTATAGTAACAAACAAAAGATGAAATAGGCTTCATCTTTTAAAACTTAAATGGTAAGAGACAGCTTCCTGAATTTAACACAATGTCAAAATAAGAAATACTTGCTTTGAGTAACCTATCTCATTTGCATCAATAGAGGCAAACTCGTGATAAAGATGAACTGTTACAACAATATTACTACTCGAACTCTGGTAATGGTGGCTGAAAGTTATGGTAGAGTCCAGAGTAATGTTGCTAATGGTTTTACAATTCAATAATTTAGCTGGGAGAGGGAAGGAGACATTGTATTCTGAAAATCTGCATACATCTTCCAAGAGAAAAACAAAAAAACCCACATGATTCTTCAGAGAAATCACTGTAATCAACCTTCATTTTATCTCTACTGTGAATGCAGAAGAGACTACCCTCTTCTATTTGTTAACATCTCAATTAAAATTACAAGTTAAACCTCTGCAACATGGCGTTCATTCAGAAATCCACAGTCTGAAGTGGAGAGAAGGTGCCCATTTGTCAAAAAACTTCCCTGTTACATCACAAGAAATATCACCATAATCTAAGGACCATTCTCCACTTCTTATTCTTCAGAACAGGTCTGATCCACTGCCTTCTCATCCATATGGATATGATAGATTCATATAAACACAAACTACTTTTGCTAATGTAGCAATGATTAATGTGTAGAGGTGCACTTACTTTGCTATGGCTCATTAAAGAATAAAATCATCCCAGCCTTTAATATGCTGTTACATGGTTGTTTAACACTGATACTGCTTCTAACTGTTAAATCACTTTAGTCTTCATGCTGGGAACATGAGACTAAACTACTGAAAAAGTGAAGTCATTACTATTTTTACTAAAGTAACATGCAATGTTCTACTGGTTCAAACAAAAAATATTCTATTTCTTTTAAAAGTTTCTTCTTCTAGGAACTTATAGGCTTCATGGATTTATTTTTAGGTAGTCATTTGCTTCTTTCTGTGTCTTTTAATAACTCCATGTCTGAAAAAAAACTGAGGGAAAAATGCAAGAACAGAGAAAATTTTAACATATTGCCATGTCTTTTGAAGCAAGAAATATTTGTATCATTTCCATAAATTTACATTATCTCATCGTGGTAAAAGACAAGACTCAACATCTATTGACTTTCAGAAGGATTTATCCTTTTTATCTGAAAGTTTTGTTCGCAA
Organism: Calypte anna; assembly: GCF_003957555.1. NCBI lineage: Eukaryota > Metazoa > Chordata > Aves > Apodiformes > Trochilidae > Calypte > Calypte anna. The sequence continues at coordinate 153,042 of NC_044249.1, forward strand.
TAACTCCTAAAATTTCCAGTGCTGCACTTCTACTGTGATTTGAAAAGATAAACTAACTCTCTGGGCTTAGAGCGGAATCTTTATATGTATTTAATGTAGCAAGCTGCATACTGGAGCAAGGTGCCAGTGGTTTTCTCAGTCAAATGCAGGAACCGAGGATGTTAATTTTCCTCTCTGACTTAGCACTTACTGTTATGGATTAACAGATGTCTTTGTAGAGAGAACGGGGTTCGGAACAACGCTTTGCATTCCTCACACTGGAACGGTCTCTCTTCAGAATGGGTCTGGAGATGAAAGAACATGTCAGAAGAAAGGTTCAGGGAAATCAATTAGCTGTCATTACAGTAATTATAGCTAATTTTCTAGACTGGATTCAGGAGGGAATACCATAGCAATTTGAATCATCAGGGGTTGGAGACTTAAAACAATCATTCAGTCATTATCCAGAATCCTGAAAGTCAGCATAGCAGGTACTGAAAAAATGTACCTTGCCCATCCTCAGAAGCATTACACAAGGTGTGCATGTAAAGAGAAACAAAAATATAGAAAAACCAGGAAAAATCGATAAGCTCAGTTGCATTATTTCATTAGTAGTAACACTGGCCTTAAATACTTATTAATACAAATAAATGCTTTAAAAATAAAAACATGTACACAAATCCATTTATCTCAGTTACATCTGAATATAAAACTGCTCTGATTATCTTAAGATAGTATCTAAAATTTGACAAATAATATTTCTCAAATCATGAGACTAGCCTTACATATAATTGTTTCAACTTGTTGTATTAAAAATAAACTAAATTTAAAAATAAACAAAACTACCATTTTTATTCACTGTTGAAAAATTTGTCATGGCAGAGAAACAGCCTTCAAGTCATAAACAAAACAAAAGACTAAGCTTGGATAAAACTCTCAAACTGCCAGTTGCTGAAGCAGATTTCTGAAGCTTGGGAAACATCCAGCTTCATTCTTCTTTTATCTATTTCAAAGCACTTTCCCTATTTCCTAATGTTATTAAGTACTGTCCCACTGTAGACAGTTTATGATCTAATACCATTTATTATCTTCCAAATTTCCTAGTATTTTTGCAAAGGCAAAGCAAGTTTTTAAAGCATCAGTGTCTAAACATTCCATTAGCTCAAAGGACCTTAAGTAGAAGCTGCAGTGCCAAAAGGAAAAGGGGATGGACAGCGTTTTAGAATATCCACAGAATTGCGTAAATGAGCATATTTTGTAGACTAAGGGTAAATACTAGAATAGCACATATTTATAGTATCTCTCCCTGCTCCTCCTAATACCACACAATATTTATAGCTATCCCTTAAACTATAGAGAAAAAAAAAGTGACTGTGGGGAGCAAACCAGCATAACAATTTAGATGTAGACTGAGGGTTGATTTTAACATAAGTGTCCTCTTACATACCTATACCTACACAAGAGTACCAAAACATTAGAGTATGTGCAACAGTGTACAGAGGCTTTGGATTCAGAGTCAATTCCTTGACCTCAGCCTTTGTCATTTAAGGTAAAAAGGCAATTGGAACACGATCAGATGTGTGGAATATATCACACAGATTACATAAAACAGGCTGAATGTTTCAGTCCAGCTTCTACAGTTTTACATCACAGTCTGCATTAGCTGAAACCCCGCTTGGCAGGCTCAGCCATCAGGCCAAGGATTGACAGGACATGAAGAGACTGAACTACCTTCTCACCTCAATAGGTGGTTCCTCCAGAACAGGGTTGAGACATATTGATGAGACACTGTGGGGAAGCTCGCAGTGCTGCTGTCTGTGCTGTACCTGTTCTGTGGATAAATAGAAGGGTTCAGTCTCTAGGGCTGTCAATCTGGCACCTTTCACGAGCGCAAAATTCATGTTGTTTATACAAAAAATGCCATTTTAGAACACTCACCATTTGAGTGATAGCTCTGAAAAGCACAGTGATTTGTATAGAATTACTTCTTAGTATCTCCTTGACAGTTCTCATTTTTTTATCAAGATACAACTATTCATCTGCACATCTTAACTTCACTACAAAGAAAAACACCTAACTAGGCATACCCACATGTGAGGGTACACAGATCATGTGCCTCTTTTGTGAATGGTCCAGAAACAAGCCAGATCTATTATAAAAAGCCATGCAAATCTTAAAGAGGAGAGGTATCCCCTAAACAGGCACATAATACTGTCCTTTTTTCTCCTACTAATAGGTTCCAGATCAGAGATGGCTTTCATTCAGTCAGAGCAGGGGACAGTGATACAATCAAAGCAACTGAGAATGGGCTCTCACAGAACATTTCATGGCACGTTTTCCATTTGTGGAGGCTTAAACCCAGCCAACTACTTATTTCCAACAGAGAAACTGGGGAAATACAGTTGTTTCAATTTATTATGCTTCACAGAACCAAATAACCCTGGATTAATCATAAACCCTCTAAAATCCTACGTCTGTTGACCTATTTCTGCTCACTGTCATATCTTCATATTTTATTCTCTGAACTCATCCTCTTGTACATAGCAACAGAGAAGAACAAACAAAAACTTCACTTTCTCCTGTATGGAAAGAATCTGCATTATACGGCACAGAAGATGCATCTTCATCCAATCTAACCTGGATTAAAGGTGACTACATTTATCTGTAGTATAGGCCAATACTACCTTTGCCTCTTACCTTCAGACACCATTCCCTTCCCTCCCCAAAAAATGAACCATATTCATCAGATGATCTTAAGCTCAGACTTAGTCGAAAAGTGTGAGCTTTTTCAAAATAACATGAGCCAGTTCCATGTTGCATAACAGTTCCCAGTACTGACATTTCCAAGAAAGTGACAAAGCAAGCTTGCACATGTACCCACACAGACCACTGTAGTACTTGTACACGTAAGTAGCCTATCAGAAAGGTAGCAGAAGAAGATCAAGAGTTCCTCCCTCTCAAATCTGTAGATAAGGGTGTAACAAGTGCTAAATAAATGTTCACATCACAGTGCACCACTGAACAGAGCAAATTAGCAGCTCCGCTGTCTCTCCCAGAGAAATCCCATGAAATGTGAGGAACTCAATGACCCAACATCCACCCACATCTGAAAGATGTTTAAAAGCATGTGTTGTGGGAGCCATTTTTATTCTAATACTTCCAACACAAAATCAAATGATCCCCACAAAGGAATCACAGAAACAGCAGTAAGTTTCAGTGTGTAACACAAAACACAAATCCAAAGGTACAAAATGCATATGTATCCTGTTTCTTATAAAGTGTTTACCTCTGCTGTAAAACCCAAAGAGCTTTTTCAAGCATGTTGTTATCAAACATGTAAGCATGTTTTCTGTTAAATGCTGTGGATTTAAGTGTTTTTAACTACCATCATTCTTACTGCAGGTTTCTAAGGTCCCTGCTATTAGCACAGGAACTGCACCCTGGAACTCAAAAAAAAAAGCACTGTGAAATTAATCAGAGACAAACATTTCTTCCTCCAAAAGAAAATGAAACTCAGGAGGTCTTACAGCAATATATGCCTAAAGAATAAGTAAAAACCTGAACTCAAGAAATACACAGAAGCATGATATACAGTGAAAGCTTAAATTGCTAGTTACTGGATTGACATTCCTGTGAACAAGCAGAACTATCATCTTCTTCCCCTAGTTGTACTGCAGCTCTCCCAAAATCATGGGTATTTTGGCATCCCAAACTCCCTTGACACGCTTGACTCACACCTTACACTTAGTTTTGTGTGTACACACCCATATTCTCCTCTCCCTTATCTGTTACTCCTCCTTCTTTACACTGTTGTCTCAATGGAGACATGTCTAAAAAAATCAATTCAGGATACCTGTGTCAGCCTCCTACCTCTCATGCTCATCTCTTCAGTTAGTAAGTGAAATTAAGAGCCCTAAATGTGGATGCGTGAATATTCACACCATTGGGGTAAACTTCACGTAAACACTGGAATAAGCTTCTCTCAGCTTCTTACAGAGGACAGGGTTGACTTACAGCCAGTAGTATGTGCAAACAGGTGCAGGTAATAAGTTTTCCAACGTGTTTTAGAAATTATGGGAGAATTAAATACTCACTAAATTTGTCTAAATATTTCCCTATTACGTAGAGCCTCTTATCCTTGCCTATGCTTATGGTGCTCCTGCTTTAAATGCAGAATTGGGTCAAAGTGTTTTCTCACTCTTACTTAATCTTCAAGTCCATTTTCAGCCCAAACTTCCTACCAATCATCATCTACAAATTAACAAAACAACACATGTAAAAAGTATTCATTTATGATACCCAAGTATCTTTTCAGGTAGCATTTTATACATGTTTTCTTAAAATAAATCCAGTATGTGAGATTCTGCCCCATTTTCTTAATCAAGTCTGAAACATAAGATATAATCACAGCATATATGAGAGCTAATCTTGTCCTTCAGCAGGCTTCTGCATGCTGTTTTAGACAGTCATCACCATTTCATCTGGAGAGAGTCATTATTATTACTCTAATATGATTTATGGCAGAAAGAGCAGGAGATAATGCAAAGATCCTGTGCCAAATTCCCAGATGGCATATTAGATGAGCCAAACTGCAGAAGACTTGTAAGCATGGGTATATCAGTTTCATTGAAAGGGGAGAGAGAGGGACAGGGGTTTTTTTAAACAGTAAAGAAAAAAGAGCTCCAAAAAAAAGAAAATTTAAAGAAAGAGAGTTCAAAACCTGGGCAAAGAAAGAGAGAGATAATTTGTTTTCCCTTTTTCTACAGTCTTTTAATACTGAAATAGCTGTCATGGATATAGCCTTGCAATTAAAAATGCAACTCCAGGTTAAAAATCATGGAACCATAGAACATCAAGGGTTGGGAAGAGACTTCTGAAGATTGAGTCCAAGCCCCTTGCCATAGCAGGACCAAATCCAGGGCAGGTAACTCAGAAATGCACCTAGACATGTCTTGAAATTCTCCTGAGAAGGAGATTCCACAACCTTTTTGGGGAGCTTGTTCCAGGGCACTGTAGCCCTTACATTAAAGAAATTCTTCCTCATGTTAAGGTGGAACTTCCTGTGCTTTATCATGAATTCATTGTCTTTCACCCTATCACAGGACACAAGTGAGAAGAGGTTGAATAATGGCAGGCATCACCAAATTTAAGCGTAGTAGACTTGAGCTTCAACCAACTGAAGCAGAGCATCCTTTCATGAGCCTAGTTTTCAGGGAAAATTTCTTCTGATATTGTTATGTGTGAATGCTCCTCAGTGCAAAGCCAATTTAGCTTGAAAGCATCTGCTGATAAGACAATGACTGCAAAAAGATTACACGTACTTTTATTCAAATATGGCATTAAAAAAACCTAAAAATTGGAGACATTTTGGTCACATTTTTAACTTGATAACCTAATACTTAAAAAAACACTAAAAAAAAAAAAAGAAAAAAAAAAACCAAACAGAAAAGTCAGCTTGGGGGGTTATTTGATTCTTTTAACCAAGCAACTCCGAGTTCTTTTTGCTTGTTTAATTTTTTTTTTGGTTTTGTTTTTTACCCAAATTCATTTAGCAGTTCGATACTTTGGATATAACAAAGAACACTAAAAAAATACATTCTCCAATACTTTAATCCCATGTTTATAAGCATGCCAGAGCTTAATGACGAACCACTTAAAAGAAAAAAAAAATCTGCAAAAGTGAGGCTGGCAGACCTGTAAACAACAACAGCAGAGTGCTTTACCTTCTTGTGATTCTTGTAAACATTTCTGTGAGCAAATCCCTTTCCACAAAGCTTGCATTTATAAGGTTTATCTTCACTGTGTATTATTTTGTGTGCAGTCACTTGATCAAGTCGTTTGAAGGACTTATTGCAAACCTCGCAGGTGTAGGGGCGTTTTTCTGCAGAAAATGAGTGGGGGACATTTAATCTCCTATTTATACAGGGGGAGAAGATGAAAGGCAGAGACAGTCATCTCCTCAGAGAGATTTTTGCAATTAAGTCAACCCAATTAAGATTAAACCAATTAGAAAGACATCTAATGCCCTTTATGTTAGACAGTTAAGTCACTTCACAAAAGATGAGCCATGGTGCATCTCAAGAAATTGGCACATTCTTTGCAATAATCATTGCTAAAACTAAATTGTGATTAATTAGCTTAAATCAAAAGAGACTTACTTCAAAGAGGAAAAGTCTGTTTCCAGATTACAAATGGGAAAGAGGGCATGACAGTTTAAATGTTTTAAAAGCGTAATTAACAATATACATATTAGCTTCCAAAACCAAAAGGTCCTATCCAAAAAGCCTTTATGCTTCAACTGATGACTGCAACCTAACTACAGTAACACTCATACAAAAGTGTCAAAAGAAAGCCAGGAGCCTCTGAGATACAGATTATTTTACAAGAAATGAACTTTTGGTGTAGACTGATACCGAGAAAATAGTTCAGTTATAAGCCTGGGCAACTGTAAAAACCTGCATTTTTAAAATGCTAACGTATTTGATAGAACATTTGTGTTTCCATTGTGATGTGATGTTTCTAATCACTGGTGAAAGACAAACACTGGACTGCAGCGATCAGAAATCCTAGCAGAGCCAATTCGTGTCACACTGCCAGACCTATGGACAGGCTCCTCCTTGCTCACAGTAACCTGTTCTGGCCGAGGACAGGCACAATGAAAGTGTGGTCTATGAAATGTGTGGAGCATGAGCTGTGTAGCTCTGACGGGAAACTACGGACACCAGTCAACTACTATTTACATGCATACATGAATGACTTTGTCTTTTTATCACAGATCTGTCTGACAGCATACCCCATCTCCCATCCTATTCAACATGAAATTTCAACCACCAGTTTTTCACCTCCTCTATCAACCAGGTAGCAATCTTTTGCCTCATTCCAGACAGCATCTACTGCAGACTGCAAGAAAAAATAGCTTTACAAGGCAGCAACAGGAAGGTGACTATAGCATTACACTTTGATTTTTGAAAGGCTTAGAAAGGATAAGTTAGACAGTTTCTTTGGAACGTGAAAAGCGTTTGAACAGCTCAGGACGGCACAGAATTCATCAAGCTTTCTATAAGAAACAGACACAGGGAAAATTCAATACACATCAAATATATACACACATATATGTAGGCTTTTATTATTTTTATACACTACCTGAATGAGTGATCATATGGCGTTTTAGCTGGTTAGCTGAAATAAATTTCTTGTCACATTCCTGACACTCAAATATCTCGTGGACCTGCAAAATGAGCATTTAATAATTAAATGCATCTCAAACAAGATCACAAATCTTAAATATGTAGGAATTCTCTAACAGATTGTAACTATTTCTTAGCCAGTAGCTATACTAATATTCACAAATATTATGTAATTTGCCCCTTGCTAGTCCCTTTATGAACAATATCTCTCAAAAAAATAAGTATTCATAATTGCAGACAAAAAACTATCACCAGAAACACAGGTTATGGAAATTTAAACTATCAGATCCATTTAAGATATCATTATACCTACATTAATCCTCTATTCACAGCTAAACTATATCAGGTGCTCTCTTCTCCTGATGACCCCAGCCAAGAAGGGGAATGAGGAAAAGGAGAGGAGATCCATGGGTTGAAATGAAAACAGATTTCATGACATAGCAAAATTAATACTAACACCAACATAAGTATAAAGGGTTATACTCGGGCCAGCCCCTGGGAGCAGGAGGGGAAGGAGCCCCAGCAAGAGTAGCTCCCTATCCCCAGCATACCTTTCTCCTTTATGATGAGGGTGAGGTTTATGGTCTGGGATACACCTGGTAGTCAGCTTGGGGCAGCTGCCCTCACTTAAGCTCCCAGCTGACTGGAAATTGCCTTCATGGCTGGCCTGTTATTATGTCCCAGGGAAACCAGGACACAATATTACTAAAGCTTTAAAAATACAGATGCAGAATACCTTTGCAGAACATTTCTGTCTAGTTAATAAGATGTAAATACAAATTACACAGGAACTACTTAATAGCTTCTGTAAGAATTTTAAAAAACAAGTACTTTCAAACTTCTTCAGGATTGTTTGTCTTAAAAGCTTTCAGAGGCAAGATAGTGGAGGGGCTGCAGTGTCTCAAACTGCAAATGCAGAAAGCATCAGCAGGATTGTTGTCACAGCACATAGCATTATCAAGGATTAAATACTAGAAGAACTGAAGAGCCAGTTGAGAGCTGCAACTTGTGAAACTCAAGAAAAAAACAAAACAAAACCCTGTATTATTTATTGTATCCCAAAATCGTACATATAAACCATGAAACATACATATTTCTTTGCCTATCAAGATTACCATTCACCTTCAGCTCTGTATTGCATTTATTACCAGCAGCATACCCTCAACCTAGTTACAGTGCATTTCATCTTTTTGGAACCACAGCCCCAGACAGCAAAACTTCAGGGCAGAGATCACTTTTCATAAAGTTTTTTTGGGGAACTCTATAGACCTTCTGTAGGAGAATCTAGCAGCTAAAAATTACAAATAGTGAAACTCTGATACAACACTCAATGAAAAATATTTGAGGACAGCATAGTAAAGAAGATCAACTAAGACTTCCACTTCAAACAAACAAAGCCAGAGTTCCTGTTTAAGTATTCTGCCTCACCATATTTTTATGCTGCAACTCATAAAGGAACTTTAGAAGAAATTACAATGTTCTAATAATCTAAAAAGTGGCTGTTCCATTTCCTACAATCTCTGCAAACTTGCACACTTTGCAAAGTGATGCTTAATGAAAACCTCAGACAAAATCAGGTAGTAAACTCAAGCCAAGATCATTCCTTCTAAATATTCTGTTATTCAGACACATTTCAGACTAATTTCTGTGGCATGCACACATGAGCTAGTACTCCATCCCTTCCCAAAAGATTAAAAATTTTACTTAGGTTGTAGACTAAAGTTTACATAATTTTGCAAACTATCTGAATTCCCCCTCCATCATAATTATTTGGAATAACTTGTAAGGTATTTTTAAACATAACATTTAATATACTAGAACCTAGACTTTAATGCTTACAAATGTCTGATTTCAACTTAGGAGTGTTGTTTAATAAACAGTCTCATTGAATACATTTGTGTCAAAGCAGATACTTCTGTGCATGTGCATTAAAAAGCTACAGCTATCAAACCTATATTCTACAGCTGATATCCTTCAATCAATTCTTTAGAATCAGTTGGATTTATGTGTACATGCATTAAATATTGGTAGCTATCAAGCATATATTCTATAGCTTTAATCAGTTCTTTAGAAAAGTGAGCAATTACATGGCAATAGCATTAATAAAATATAGCATTTTTTAAATGAATAATGATATTCAAACAGATTTTAATTTTAAGAATACATGTCAAGTAACATGCTCTAGGAGTATACAAGCTGTAATACCACAGACAATAGTTCATGCAATGATTTATTTGTATAACAAAACTAGTCTCAGTCGGGGGCAGTAACAACTATCACCATAGACATCTGTTAAATTAAATTGAGAACATAAAATTATTTCATAGGTATTTCAAAAACTACACCTTCAGATAACAACTTCCTATGTGTTATATTAAACACCAACCATCTGAGCAACATTGAATCATAGAATCATAGAATTAGCCGGGTTGGAAGGGACCTCAGAGATCATCTAGTCCAACCCTTGACCCACCGGAGCAGTTGCTAGACCATGGCACTGAGTGCCACATCCAGTCTTTTTTTAAATGTCTCCAGGGATGGAGAATCTACCACCTCACCAGGCAGTCCATTCCATAGCCTAATCACCCTCTCCGTGAAGAAATTCTTTCTAATATCTAACCTAAACCTCCCCTGGCACAACTTAAGACTGTGTCCTCTTGTCTTGTTGAAGGTCGTCTGTGAAAAGAGTCCACTTCCCACCTCGCTACAGCCTCCTTTCAGGTAGTTGTAGACAGCAATGAGGTCTCCCCTGAGCCTCCTCTTCTTCAGGCTGAACAGCCCCAGCTCTCTCAGCCTCATCTCATAGGGCCTGTGCTCGAGTCTCTTCACCAGCCTGGTTGCCCTCCTTTGGACCTGTTCCAGGACCTCTACATCCTTCTTAAACTGAGGGGCCCAGAACTGGACACAGTACTCGAGGTGTGGCCTAACCAGCGCTGAGTACAGGGGAAGAATTGATATCTGCTCCGATGAATACATTCCTTCACTTACAGGTCTACCTTAAAATTTTAAAAAGGTGATTCAAAACAGATTTTGTGGGGGTGAAACTGAGCTAAAACTTTGAAGATACAAGTAATTCATGACCAGATTTTCCAAAAACTATTTGGAATTTCTATCTATCACTCTAAGAATTGAATGAAACTGTCTGATGGAAAGCAGAGCTTTGAGAGAACAATGAGATGACAATATTGCATCCAAATAAAATTGTTAAATGTTACTGTCAGTTTTAAAGTGGTGTTCAAAATTTGGTTCTCTCTGCCTTTCTATGGCTTTTGTAGAGACTGCGAAAGATAAAGATTTCTCCCACTCAAACAAAAAGGGGCAGAATAAAAAGCAACACAGATGACTGAAACTGGCAGGTGAAAAAAAAGGCAGAGAGGAAGTCACAGATTATGTTTAAGGGTGACCCTCCTCATCACAATTTTTCAGGGAGTGCAGCTCTACACTAAAAGTTAAGAAAGAATAAAGGTTTTATCATAAAAAATAAAACATTCTTATATCGAATGATTAGTAGGATACTTCTTGGTTCTGTCATTTTCTCTCCAGCAGACTGAGCTATACCATGCCTCTTGGAATATTACAGACTCATGTAAGAAATCCACTAAGACATACAGAAGGGCAATGACACAAAGTACTCTTACCAGCGAAGCACAAACCTATATTCATTCAGGCACTTGTTTTATGACCTTTTCCAAAGTCAAAACAAGTTTTACTCCCTTGCATTCAAAAGTGCCCTTAATCTTCTTTCTTAACAGGAGAATTAGCTGCTTTGCCATTGAAAACACCTGCCTACAACATGAGTCAGAAACTCATTCCATAGCTGTAGAGCCAGGAAGATACATACTCTGTCCCACTCTTCCTCTAAATACTGAAAGTATAGTACAATCAATTCTCCCTGCATCATCTAGGAAAATAAATAAGCAACAATGGTATTTTGTTTGAATCATTCTTTCCACTTGAAGAACAGAACAGCCTCAGTGGAGGGGCCTGGCAACCTGTGCTATTCACATTCATATGCTTACTTTCAAGTTTAAGTTCCTGTGAGAAATTAAAATCAAAAACATGAGACCTACATTCAAAGGTACAAAAGGAACCCTTTACCAAGAACATGCATCAATGAAGTCAATTCGCTTGCTTGCTCACTATTATCGCTGCTGAATGACTGAATTTTGCATTTACTTAAACCTCAAAACTTGGTATCAGAATATAGTTCAGATGGTGTTTCATTTGCTGTGGCAGTAGAGATCACAGATCTGCCAAAAGGTGATTTTACAATAAATTTCTTAATTTTATTACCCAGTCTTCTGGGAGCTCCTGGACAGCATTTCCTGAATTGTGTTTGCTCAGAGATAACTTTTATACTACCATATCACTTAGCAGCCCAAATTATGGACTACTATAAATATCAGATAGAATGATGTCATTTAACAACTGAAGGATAGGGCAAAAGAAAGCAGGTGGTAATAGAAAGAATGTAAAATAAAAACACACTGATCACCACTAAAAAGGTAGTAGTATTAGTGGATCAATATCAGAACTTGTTTAAGGTTTGTAGGAATCATGCAGAAGGCGAGCTGGATTATAGTAAGTAGTTTTGAAAATAAAATCAAAATTGTAGATGAGACTATTCTAGATAGACCTATAATCACTAAGACAAGATCAGAATCCAAAATTATTTCCATACACTGAATGAAGCTTGAAAACACTCAGTATTTAGCCATGGGAAATTAAATGCACAAATGCTACATGATAACCAACAGTTTACATTGCACCACTACAGAAAACATTATTTCCATACAAAATAGGAATTGATACTGCTGTCAGAAAGCTCTGTCACTCTGATATGTATTAATAGACATGCTGCTCTTTTTGTTTAGACAGCAGACTTTAAGAAGCACATAGGTGAAAAAGAGAATCGACAAGAAAAAGAGCTTACTAAAAGAAAAATTTTTTTTAAAAACAGATGGGTGAAGCAAGGTTGAGATAGCTGTGCTTGTACAGCCTAGGAATTGCAAATGGAGTTCATAACAACTTTGCAATTGCTACTTGTTATAAAGATGACAGTAGTGAATTTTTCTTAGCCTTCTCTCAGATAGGGAAAAGAGCAATTAACACAATTTGCAGTGAAGAAGATATAAGTAGGACATCAGAAAAACAAAACAACACAAAAACCAACAGTGACTGAAGAACATATTACAAAAAGTTGATGGCACTGAAGCTGAAAATCAAAATACAAAAGGTATCTATGGAGATAGCAGAATTTTCTTTAGTGGAACTTTTCAGGAGATGAGACAGCATATATCTAAGATGACTGAGATACATGCTTACTCCTCTCTACAAAATACAGTGGCTTAGAAAACCTCCTGAGGTCTATTCCAGCCCTGTATTTCATTGAATTGAATGAGATGAGCAGTGCCACCAAAAATTAGCATAGTATAAGCAACATTCTGGAAGACAAAAAGGGAGGACTAAGGGACAGAAGATGATTTCAGAAAAGATGGGGATTATTTTACACATTGAAGAAACAAACAATCTATAAGACACACAAAGCTAAAAATTATTTTAAATCAAAGACCTCACAAAAGCTAAAGATCTTAATTACTCTGTCTTCAGAGAATGAACAGATCTCTTTATCTCCCTTATATATCCACCCTCTGCACCTTCTTTCTCTGTGTCAGATTTTCTCTATCTGTTGTTTGGGTTACATTTTACCTTTACTTTTATTTCTTGACATTGACAGAGTATGGGTGAAAAAGAAAGGATCTCTTCTCCCTGTTTCACCTATTCTTCTCTTACTGTTTTTATATATATTTTTGGCAATGTTGGTAATGGATTTCCCCCTACCTTCTACAAAAACAGAATAATTCAGGTAAACAGAAGGCATGTGTCCTGCTTGCCATTTCCTTCACTGTCTGACGTAGGTATGTGAATCTAAATACCTGTTTTCTGGATGTCTTAAAAGAGGAGCCAATTGAGAAGAGGAAATAAGGAAGTTTTATGCACAAAATCTTCATGGTGATTCTTAAGATGAATGAGTGCTCAACTGGCCAACCATCAATGCAGCTTGAAAGCTTGCTAGCATGTGTCATAGCATCTGCACAATTACAACTACTGAAACAAACCAACCATTTTTTTTTAAAATGGACATATTAACATGATATTTTGCATATTCAGAGCCACCATAAGGTGCATTGATATGTAAAACAGTAATTACATGCAGTAATGAAGACCATCATTTGGTCTGAGGTATAATTAATTATAGCTCTATAAGACAAGAAACGCAGGGCATAGTAACACAAGCAAGAAGAAAAACAAACTAAAAAGGAGAGGCCCCACCATTCCCTTTGCAACAACATATTTTAATTGATATAATCTACATCCTCAATGGGCACATGTGATAACCAGGGCATTATTAAGACTTACAGTTAATCTGATAAACAGTACAATGTAGCTTCTTGTCAAAAAAGAACCTCCTGGGTTAGTGATTTATCAAATTAATCTTGCAGGGACTTCCTTTGGATAAAATGAATTCTGAATATCATATTCATAGTCCATCTCTATTTCTGTATGAACCCCCTTATTTCCAAAAGACGCTTTTCAAACTGTTAACCTGTCTTGTTCTGGTTATAAAAGATTACATGCATAAACAAAAAGACCTTAAAAATCTGCTTTTGAGGAAGAAAATTTTTTTACTACGGCATAACTAAATAACAAGTAACACCCTTACCAGTATGTCAAGAAGTACTAAGAATTGATTGCATTTTGTGCAAAAAACTGAAGGCTCATGAGCCTCTTTTATAGTCTGGATATATTCTACCTCTACATAACACACCTTTACATTTAGCTTAATGTTTAAGAATGCTGAAGAACAGCAGACAACTTTGACTTAGTTGGAATGCATATACAATACAAGCAGAAACATCTTTGTATTTGAGAAAAGATGCATTAAAACTTCAGGAAAATTTTTAGTTTAACAAATTGGGATTACAAAGCTTAAGGCCTGCAATAAAATAAATTGGTTTTGTAACCATGTAAGAGACTACCTAAAGGTTTATAGTACAGCAGCTTTCAAGTTACCTAAGCACCAGTCTCATGTCTTAGTGAAGTCAGAGCCTCCTGTGGGTTACCCTTCACCTTACTGACCTTTCGATGCTCTTGGAGATTTGCTGTTGAGGAACATTTCTTATTGCACACTGAACACAACAGCTTCTTCCTAGAATTTCCTGAAATAGAAACAAAACATCACCACCATCTTAAAAAGGAAGGGCTAAGAAAGAGTATGTGACTGCACGGGTCATTTGACTAAGATTTTTACATTTGTAAAAATATTCTTCAAAGTATTCCATATCAGGAGATCTCTGTGGGTGTCCAACAAACCACCTACTGCTGGAATGTACATCAAGAAAACTAGAATAGTAAAGAAATATAACCTTCAAACAAATGTTATCATACATCACCAAACCAATATGAAGAGCATAATTCACAACAAAGAACAATTCACAACAAAAAACCTTCTAACTGAACAGTTGATTCCTTACAGAAGTCAACACAGGAGTTAGTGCAGCAATGACAAAAAAAAACAAACCCTAAGTGAAGTTAAAAGCACCATTTCCCAATGTCCTTTTTTCAGAAAGCATTAAGCATTCCTCTACATAAAAGCAAGATATCATTAATGATCTTTAACTGAACAAGAAAGAAAATGTATTAGCATAATATTCTTAATTCAAATATCTAAAATGTAAATTACAAAACAAGCTGTAGGTCAGCTACCAGATACATCTTCCTTCCCATCTAACAGTTGTTTTTAAAAATGACAGGAGCATTTAATTTGGTTTATCTTTTATTTACCTTTTTGAAATTCATTTTAGTAATCCACAATGCTCCTTTATTATACGACAGAGCCTCCACAAACCTAATTCTTTATAATTGCATGCCCATGTATTAGGTATTTCCTAGTGCATGTAAAAAAATGTTCATATCACATTGAACAGTAAAAAGAATGGACACAGAATGAAAGAGGACTGCAATACTGCTTAGTCAAGCATTGAGGAAATACGGGTCATAAATCTAATCATAAGATGCCTTCCAGATCAAATTTTCAGACTCTCAGCATCCTAGATTTCCTATTCTTTCTGTTTTTAAAAAGATTCCCATTATGTTGATTCTTCTTACAATATACCGTGTCAATTGATTGCTTCAGTACTTACATTTGTAGTATAAAAAGGTACTTAACCTCCCATGTGCATTTGCTGTTATAAAACTTCTGACAAATATTTATATATACACTGATATATACATAAATACAAGAATACACTTGTTAATAGATTTGCATAACAGGCAACAGCCATAACAATCATTTCTACTTTCCCTTGCCTCAAGGTAACACAAGGCAAGAAGGAATTCTAGTCATAGGCCATTTTCCTTCCTGCACTAACACTGTCTCTGATTCTGAGTCCCTAGTGGTAAAATAAAAGCTCTGCTCCTTGTGCAGACAGAGCAAAAATATTCTCCAGGCATCTGCTCTCAATCATAACTGGAGTGATCATTCAAAAGAACGCTGGAATTTGTACACCACTGCATAAAT
The DNA here is from genome assembly GCF_003957555.1 of Calypte anna. NCBI lineage: Eukaryota > Metazoa > Chordata > Aves > Apodiformes > Trochilidae > Calypte > Calypte anna. Next base: position 168,789 of record NC_044249.1, read on the forward strand.
GACCAAAGCTAAGCCTAAACATGACAATAGTCATGAATTAAAAGAATGGTTACTGCTACTGAAAAAAAAAGGAGATAATTTTTATAAGAATTAATACTGAAGGGTTTCTGTACACGGTATGAATTTGGCAGAAGAGAAAATTTTATTGTAATGAAAATCTTACAAAGCATCTCAGTGCTGCCATCACCAATTAAAGCATGTTTTCTTTCCACTCTGGTATTCTTCTGTCTCCACATACACTAAACTTCCACTGACACTGAGAGGGGATATACAGAGGGAGCAGAATGCCAGAACAGAGATCTGCATTCTGGACCCAGGCATAGTATTTTGCACTTTCATGAAAACAGAGTGAAGTTTGACTTAAAACTATTGATTCACAATGTACAGATACAAAAACTCTAGTCCTAACAGGACTAGTGGATTGCCTGTTTGGCTTCCTGCATAACAGAGGCAGTACAAGTTTTATGCAATACTTTCATCAAGCCTAATCATTTGTGAAGCATGTCTTCCAGAAAGACATCCCATTGTGTTCTAAAATTATCAAAAGATCAGGAACTCACCACTTCCTGTAGCAGTTTGTGCCAGTGGCTGACTTTCCTCAGCACTTAAATATTTTGCCTTACCTACTATTCACCCAGTTTAAATTTCCCCAGAATCCTCTATTACATTTTCTGCAGTAGACTAATGATTCATCTGGTATACAGTAATTTCTGTCGGAGGGAGGAGAAACAGTTACTCTTGCAATTAGCTACTTCTTCATTTGTTTTTTTTACACAAATGAATCCATTAAAAAGAAAACTAAAGACAACATTTACTCTGATTTGCAAATTTAAGGCTAGGAACATGTTAGAGGGTTTTTTTCCCCAAAGAAACATTAAACTCTGTCTTACCACTGTGAACATTTTCTTTATGTTTTTTCAGGGCATCCTTACTCTTGAACCTCTTCCCGCAGCTATCTGCTTTGCATATGAATCTGGCATCCCTTCTGCATGCCTCTTTGTGCTGTTCATAACTACATGGAATGACCAGTGAAACAAACAAACAAACAAACAAAAAAAACAAACCAAAGACATAAAGCAGTATCTACAGAAACCAGACACACATAAAGTACTCTGAGCTTAACACATGCTGTACTGCAGAGCTCCAAGGCCACCACATGCATTACTTACAGCAAGTAGGAATGAAAGCATTTGGCTCCTTTCACTTTTAGGATTCACATAAACTAACAAGCTTGAAAGCTAGCATGCAAAGGGAAGCCAGCAATGATATGACAGCAGTCCAGTAACTCAGACACAAAACCTCAATTCTGAGCTGAACGAAGTATTGCAAACAGAGCACTGAAAACTTCTTGTAGAGTCTCCTGGGCTGATATTCTCTGTACACTGAAGTACACTAAAGAAATAAGGAAAAGTAAAAGAAAAGAGTAAATAAATAAATAATAAACGCAGGGAACATACTACACCTTACACAGGCTTGCAGTAGCTAAAACATGTATTCAGCTCTACAAATCTTTAGGTAGGTGAGTAATCTATTTAATATGTGAAATTTTTAGGAATTTAGTGGGACTACTCAAATGCATGAAGAGCAAGAGTCAGGATCATACCCCTGTATCCTCAATCACAGATTAATCTTACTTTGCATGATGTAAAAATTTACTTAACTGGTTATATATAGCACAAATCCAGCTTCCGCTTAGAAGGAACAACTCTAAGTTGAAGAAAAATATTTAAGTGCCTCCACAAAATATTTGCTATGTAATTTTACTTCTTTCCAAAAAAGAGCACAGACCTCAGGTAGAGTTTTCAATTCTAGGAAAGTTCACATGATTCACATAACTTGATGAAAACTCAGTTTATTACAAAATTAGTCATCAGTGCATTCTATGAAATATGTCTGTTTCTTTCCCATAGGACAGTTAGATCAAATGTACTGTCCATAATCGCATAAGCATCCAATGCAGTATCTTTAATTAGATGCATTAAAAAGTAAATTTTTATTGCAAGCAAGAAGGTTTATAAACCATGACAAAACCATGTTTTTGTATGTTTTTGTACAAAAGTATAATTGAAAGGTATATGACTTTCATGACAAAAAAAATTACACTAGCAAGGACAGTAAAAATGTGGTCTTAAATCACTTCTTTAATCTATTTGGGTTTTTTTTTGCCGTCATCCAAATATTTAATTAAGCAAATGTGAAGCATTGTTCTTCACTTTTTGGTCCATCTAGAACACCAACTATTTTCTTCTAAATCTTACTTTAGTAGTATAACAGCACCCACACCTTAAAAATTATATCTCCTTAACTATTAATAGTCCACTGATGAAGACCAACAGTTTAGCACCAAACAACAGCTCTGATCTGGTCTACAGTGTATTATTTTAAAACACAAAAAGTAGCAACATACTTCCAATTCAAATTGAAATCTCCAAGAAATACAAGAAATAAAAATAATAACAGAATAAAGTAAAGGGTACGAGTACAAATAACTAAGCCAAAAGAAGTAAATGATTGAATTAAATTGATTTAAATGATCTCTGAAAAAAACAGTCTTGTTTCTACTCACTGTCTTTGTAAAGCTTGCTTAACAGGGAATTTCTTCCCACAGTTTCGACACTTAAATTCCTTCTCCTCACTGGGTTTTTGGTGCAAAGTCTGAAGATGTTCTGCTAGAATCTCCTGGCTGGCAAAACTGGATTCACAGTATGGGCACACATGGTCCTGTTTACAGGTGAGGAGATCTACATGATCGGAAACAAATAAAAAAAAAAAAAACAAAGGAATGGTTTCCAAGGAATATTTTGGTTGCAATAAGAGAAACCCTTTGCCAGAAATACATGATGCAAAATGGCCTAATGAAATTCACAGAAGACATTGTCTCTTAATGTATTATGGACAGCCTATCTTGAGTGGATGACCATCAGCATTATTGAAAATGGATGCGAAGTCTGAAGTTGGGTATGACTTCAGCTGTTAGATGAAATTACTCATCAACATTGTCCTTACTTCGGTAAAGATGCTGAGAATTCACCAGACAGCTCAGGTCACATAACTTCTCTTAGCCATCTTTCCTTAGGATTGGCTGAACTGTTCTATGGAAGGCTTTATTTCCCTCCTGTCTAACTAAGGTATAACCTAGCCCTGTTAGCAAATATTTTGCTTTCATAAGACTGTGTCAGATGAAATAACTCTATCTATAGCTGAAAAATTAATGGCAACCTCTCATGAAATCCATGTCCATCCACTCAGTCAGTAATTCACAGGAGTGGCTGCTTCTTACTAGGCAAAGTACCTCAACTCAAATCAAAATTAAAAAATGTAAAAATAATACAAGAGCTCAGACTAAACCTGGGGAGCCTTTTGGTTCCACAAGCTTACACAGTGCTCTCTGTCTTCTTTATTACTAATTTAAGCACTCAAATTATCCTACATACATCCTCTCAAGTTATCTTACGTATTGCTCACCTGCAGTTTTTTCACCTACTGGATGTACTTCTTTTTTGTTGCCACTCCCTTCATCTTCCTGGATAGCAGTTACTTCCTCCTCCTCCTCCTCTTCTTCTTCCATGTCACTGTCTAAGTACCCAATCAAAAGTTCTGTGTCTGTTTCAATATCTTCCACAGCTAGATAGAAAATATTTTCCCCTTCCTGTTGCAAACAGTAAGTCAAAGCAATGAGTAATTATGTGGGGGAAAAAAAAAAAAAAAAAAAAAAAAGTAAAATCTAGAGACAAATAAAGGGCTCTGAAAAAATATTAGCTCCCAACTATGGAAGGGCTGGCTCCATCCCTTGGGGAGCCTAACACTTCTTTCCCACTGTGGCTCCACAGATAAAACACCTCTGTACTGTGGTATTCTGGAAATATTCTGCTGACTCACCTTTGAGGCTTTTCCAATATGCATCATTGCTTAGAACAAGGTGTTATAATTCTCCTCTCCTGCCTCTTTTTTATATTCTACTTTGTTATATATATAGCATGTAATCATTCAGCTGCCTTAAGATTAGGTTTTGTTTTTTTTTTTTGTCATATCCTGTATTACCAATTCTTCTGGATTTTTAAATTAATTTAGCTACTTGTCCAGCAATGAAACCTTTCTTTTTTCATAGCCATATTAACTTTCAAGTAATGATAAAGAAGCTAAAACAACTTTATTGATGTAATTCATAACTCCATAATCCATAACATCATTTTATCATCTTGGTGGCAAACAGACAACTCTCAATTAAAATTAAAGGGTATTGTTAGTGGACATATTCCACTAATGTTTTGCCTGCTGATTTCATAAAATAAAGTTCTACTGCACCAAATGGCCCTAAACTTACTTACATTAAAGACAAAGATTGTGTGACTAAAATACTAGAGGATTTGTGTGCTGTATTGTTGTTTTTCTTAAAGGAATAGCAGAGTTTTGGGATTTGCATCTCAATCTGCTAAAGTGAGATCAAACCCTGCAAAGAAATAGGCACATATTCAGCTTTTTTCAACACTAGTACTTGTTCATGTTATTTGCAAATAGGCACTTATAAATACCTACACAGCTTCAGGGTTGCTCACATACAATGCACAAGCTACTTTGGCAGCTGATACTTTATGGTAGTTTTTAAAAAAAAAAAAAAAAAAAAAAAAACTGAGAAAAATTAGTACATTTTTGTTTATTTTTATAACTTTGCCTTCCCTATATTCTTCATAATTTTGTACATGCTGATCACGTTTATTCTGATTTTCCCTGTAAATATTCCAAATGTTTTTCTGTAGAAGCTTTTCTAGGACTAACATTCTTGATGCATTTTTTTCCTACTATAAGCAGGACAATGAACCTTTTGATAGATTTTGGTATAAATGAGAGACAAGGACATATGTAAAACATATAGAAATAATTGCATGGTGGGTGGTCATAGTAAATTAACCACTGACTTGTCAAAGCCATCAGGAAAAACATAACAAAGCAGTCATCCGGGCAGCACTGACAAGAGTTTTTGCCAAACAGATGAACTGTGAATGCTCTCTTATCCATTACTCAAAATTCAATTGTAGACACAATGCTGAGAGCTAGAGGTCTGAATCACGGATAACAACCTGGAGGTCAGTCCTTGAGGAAAGGTAGAGCATGAAGCTGTCCATAGAGACCTAAAACAGAAACAGCAACAAGGTCCAAGGAAACAACAGCAGCAGCAAAACTGAAGCCCTGTTTAGTCAGCAGTACGTGATGGAACCTCACAGGCTGGCACTCAGTAGAACTAGAGCTCTGGGGAGTGGGAGATGCAAGTCAAGTGAAGGCTAGCAGATAACCAGCTGGATTTCCTAACACAGTACACTGTTAACAGCAGCCTTCAACTACTGTGATGATGGCAGAAGGTGGAAGGAGCAGATAAACAGCAGAACAGAAAACAAAGTCTCACAACTGGGGCAGGAGGAGGGAGGCTGATCCCAGCTCTGCAGAGAAAGTAGAAGCAGCAATCTCACTGGGCAGCATTTGCTCAAGATCCAAATAATAAAATAGTCCCTCTGACGAGTAGGCCATTAAGGACAGGTTATCAACAGAGAAATGGAAATTATTTGTGTTGAGTCGCACTGAGTAAGAATAGAGGGGAAAGGGCAGGGAAAACAGCAGTAATGCATCTGTCACGTAACTACATGCCAGGGCTTTACTAGTATCCTTTTTCTACTTAGTAGTTTTAGAATGTTTGTTCCTGTTTAATTTCATCAGGAATGAACTTTGTTTTCTCAGTAAGGAAAAATACTTTTTTTTCTGTTTGGCTTTAAAATGCACTGGTTTTTAATTATTTTCTCAAGGATCTGCAGGCAAATCCTAGGAAAAAGTCATCTTATCAGCCTGATAAGGCTGAGGGGGAGACCTTATTGCTCTCTACAGCTACCTGGAAGGAGGCTGTGGTGGGGTGGGAGTTGGTCTCTTCTCCAATGTAACTGGTGATAGGATGAGAGGAAATGGACTCATATTGCACCAAGGGAGTTTCAGATTGGATATTAAGAAAAGTTTACTTATTGAAAGAGTAGTCAGGCACTGGAACAGGCTGCCCAGGGAAGGGGTGGAGTCAGCATCCCTGGAGGTCTTTAAAAAAAAAAACATTTAGACATTGTACTTGAGGACACAGTTGAATTCAGTGGTGGTGTTGGGCTGACAGTTGGATTTGATGATCTTAGAGGTCTTTTCCGACCTTAATGAGTGTGATTGTATGATGAAAATACATAATAATAATTTTTAAAATTGATGGTAAATGATACGCCTTTTCCTGTTTTTTTGTAAGGTTGGATTACATCAACAAATAGCCTCGTTTAGCCTGAAACAATACTTTGTAAAGTATACTTTTGAATGCAAAAGCTGAATGCAGCGAATGTCATTCTCCATTAATTCAACAGCTAATTCATCCAATGCAATGTTGGATTGGAAATTATTTGACTGTAAAAAAACTCAGATATTGAAATAATAAAAAATCATTATCTCCAAGAGGACAACAGCTGTAACTAGAAAAGTATCACCGTCTTTGTTGCCTTCTGCAAAGCTAAAGAATTAAAAAAATGAGATTAAATAGACTAAGACTCTTCATCTTGAGAAAACAGCTGTCAAATAAGAGGGAAATGATATAATATATGGTTCTATAAAATGAAGGGCGTCATAGGATAATTTGCATAAAGTAACTATTCACTGTTACAGAAGGACAAGGGAAACAAGTAGAATTAAGAAGTTTCTAGAAGTAAAAAAAATTAGAATCATGTCTCAACATCACATGTTGTTAAAAGAGTGGAAATCATTCCCACAGAATGCTGGAAATGACAAATATAAAAGTATAAAAATAAGTTGGATAAATTCAGATCCACAGACAAGACTAGAAAAAGATCTGTTTTCATTAACTTACCCTCCCTCAAGCACTGCCTGATCAACCTCTCAAATAATTAGATGTATCAATTTGCTGATTTCTACCAGAATATTTTAAGCACTGTGCTCGCTTTCATGACCTCTCACATTTTTGTATTTCATTTCAAACTATTACAGGAATGCATGATTCTGCTTTCCACACACCTAAGCCCATACCTGAGCTCTAAATTCTGACTCCTGATTAAGCCCAATTATGTTTTTAATTTCCACAATGAAAAGGCTGTTACATAGCAAGTTAACTACTCTGGAATTGATAATTTACTTATTACGCAAACTATTCACTTTAAGCCAGGAGAAATAGTTCATGTGAGCAACTAAGTGCAGTTCCCATTGCAGTGGATTAATATAAACCTTTCAAAGAGTATCAGATGCTGACGAAGAACCACTTTGTCTTTCATCCTGTCAATCTTATTTATGGTATAATAAGCAGAAGAGTTACCTTCTAAGAAGAAAAGTAGGAAAAGAAAAGTAGTTTGCTACTTTTCTGAGAACTTGCAATTTTTCTTCATGAGATAAAGACCAAAGAGGAGAATGAACTCATAAATCAGTAACTGGAAGCAAATTGTAGGAATCCACCAAATCTACCTGGATAGCAGCCAGGTTCTTCTGTTCCTGTGATGGAGCCTCATGGACAAAACGCAGCCAATTAGAATGGCGTGGATTGCTTGCATCCAGGATATAAAGGACTTCACCTTTACTCCCACGAACCTGAAACATATAAAAAGAAGTCATAATTAAAATTTTTTATCAAACACAAACAAACATGTAAAACACCAAGGTATGCTTGTGCACAGTAAATACATCTTGCATTCAACGAGTATCCTCTGAAATAGTCAGTATATTACTTATGGCTGTAAATTATTTAGGAGAGGAAACACATTCAGATTTTGTCAAGTAAATGAAGCCACTTGAAAGAAAGAATTCCACACTCCAGATATGTTATCTCTATATCAGGAACTTCTGGCTATCATTACAGATCCATAGAATTTCTATGACTGTGACAAAATTCCAGCTTACATTGAAAAAAATGAAAACATTGCTGGCAAAAAAAGGGGTTGCACAATCACCAGTTCTCAAAGATGCAGATACTCAACAGCTGTCCTGGTTCTTCCCTACTTGAGCAGGGAGGTTGGACCTCACTGCAGACATTTCTGCCAACCTCAGTCATTGTGTCACTCTTTTGACTATCACCTCAGGAAGTAATGCCTGCTTCTTGATGGAATTGTTGCTCAAATTTGGAACATGGGCAGAAGGAGAGCAATCAAACCATAAAAGCAAGCTCCAAATGTACAAAGAAATAAATGGTAATAGTGTGGTCACCTCCTGAAAAGCCACCTACCAATCAGAAGTGCTTCAGTGATTATACTGTAATAAATACCAAATTCTAAATGGGTAATCCACTCATCAGAACCTTTCTTTGAGTGAAAATGGCTAATATTGCAGATTAGCATCTTTGAGCAATTACAGACAAGCTAATACTTTGTGACTTTGTGACAAGCTACCAAAGCACAGGTCACAGACGCCTACCATGTAGGCTATACAGGTTTCCATCAGATCTTGAGTTGGAATGAGAAGCCATCAAGATTCTATTATAAAAACCGTATGTTACACTAGCTGTCCATTCTTCATTTGCTTGATCCTTAAATGACGTAAGAAGCATTTATATTCACTTCAGTGATACACAATCATCTCAGTTGTGTTTTCTTAGTCTCTGCCAATCCATAAAGAGATATCAAATAAAAGTAACACAGAAGGAAGCTCTTGATAAAAGAACACCTTAAATCCCTTAAAGCGATATTATATTTTCTACTGCTTTTCTCACCTCATGAAGAAATAATGCTGTATCAAATACACAGATGTGAGAAAGGAAATTCATGAAGAACAGTCAAAACATTGTATTTAACATGGACTAGACTTGAGACATGTACTGTGTAGCCTCAGTAATTTCCCCTCAAAACTGGCAGCTGCTCAAGCTATCACAGCATGTGATGTCAAGCTATTTATTTGTTCCTCAAGAAATTTTATTAAAGATTCTGCAATTTCCATCTCTAGACCACAGAATAGAACTCTGCATGTACATTTCTCAAACATGATGAAAAAAAAGCCTCCCCATACTGAATAAGGTTTCTTGGCTTTCATTATCTCCAAGAAACCTCTTTTACAAATATCCCCACACATATCCTTACCACTTACTCCATATAAGTCTCAGAAAACTTAAATGGATTCATTCTGCAACAAAGCTACCAGTCTGCTCCCAAGAAACTCCTTTCCACTCACCCAACCACTCCAGGGAGCTTCAGGATAACCTGTCTACCACAGTTACGCTGGCAGGAAATCATTGGGAAAATGAGGATGTCTTTTGGGAAGAGGAAATGAAAAATACTTTTGTATATCACAAACTGAAGTAGAAAATTGTTTAAGGAAGATTTTCTTAATGTATGTGCAAGCAAATTACTGCATTTCCCCAACACATCTGAAATGTTAGAATATTTTATAACTACAGGTCACTCAAAAGATTGTTATGGGTCTGAGTTTCCCACATAATTTTATGAAGTAGTATCAATTCCATAAAGCTAGTGAACATATTTGTATTTTGCAGTTGTGACCTTTCAACCTCTCATCTGTCTACATGAGTAATTCCATGTTTTACTGTTATTTTCCCAATTTCTATCCAGTTGGTATTACATGCATTTAGCAAAATCATCCAGTTATCTTGAGGCATGTTCCTTTAGATCTTCAGGCTGCATTGGTTAATGCAGAAAGAAATTTAAAATTATTTTAAGAGGACCAGAACTCAGGTACAAAATTAATTCTTATTATTTTTTTAATAACAAACAAACTAAAAATGCTTCTAAGTCATGAGATCACTGCTAAATAATAAAGAATCAGTCATCTTCATAGATTAACAGAGATCTAGAAGGGCTAAATGATAGGTCTACATGAAGAATCAATGAAAGAGCTAGAAAGATACTTCAAAAGCCTAGCCACCAGTAGATAATATCATACTACATTTTTTTGTTTAAAAGCAGGACCTTATCACTATTTCTTCTAAATATAGTAGTAAATCCACAAAAATTGAGTCTGTCTCCTGTAGTTCAGTAGACCACTCTGGTCTAGGACCCATTTACTACTGAGGCCCTTTCAGCCACTGAGACCAAGATGTTCTTATAGTTTCTGTAATCAATGGAGATAACTTGGAATTTCTTCTACAAGTAAGTGCTGTGACCAGGATTGCAGCCACCTTTGATTTCCCAGGCAAAAAAAATAAGTAACAATTTGTTTCATGCTTCTGTATAAGCAGGCTCTGCCATGAGCCAAAGGCTGATTCGAATTCATGCATGGCAAGGTATCTATTTCCATTTTACTACAACACCCTCAATATTTGGTCACTCACTACAATCAAACACCTAAAATGTATACGCATAGCCAAACCATGCATCAGACACCAGCACCTCAAATTGAGTCATCTAAGAATTATGTTCTTGTGAATAACCAAAAAGGTGTCACTGAGTTAATGCAGTCAAATGTCGTCACAGTAAGATGAAAACCCTGACCTTTACTGTTTTAACACAGGAGGCTTTACAGGACATCATTGAATTATTCCACATAAACCAATGCCGTGACACTAGACAAGTATTTGGAAAAAAAAGTGTCCTTATTCACTGAATAACCATATGAAACCCTACACAGGTCTAAACAAGGTTTAAGCTGTTTGTAATGCCCATCACAAAAGGCACTACTCCATCTGCTAGTCTTTTATGTGGCAATGAAATGATTTCCAGATTTTCAAAATACATCTAAAGTTGTCATGTATGCTACTTAAAAATGCTCACGAGCACAATTGCAAGTGTCTACCATGCACACCTGGCAAGAAAAGAAGTAGAAAAAAAAATTTCACTGAAAATAAGCAGATGGTTACCTTTGCTGAAGGCTGTAAACACACCATCTGCTTTCCGGAAACCATTTTCTAAACCTTCATAAATCTAAGAATCCATGTTCAGTCAAAAAATCATGAAAAGTACTCTTTTCTGCATAGCATTTTTTTTTTATTAGCTGAAAACATGATTTTTATTGTTATTAGTGTAAAATAGCTAGATGCTTCTGCATCCTCAGTTTCAGACCTTCATCACAGAGCTCACTGCTGAGTACAAAACTCACATTTCAACACCGCTGTAGAAAGTATTAAAATAATATTTATAAAGGAAACCTGCAGTAACAACTGTTGATTTGCTTACTCACTAAGGAGAACTGAAAGTCAGACAGCCATGTTGCACTTCTTTTCAACCAAAACTCCTGCTACTGCATGATGTTACTTGACTTTGTCAGAGACCAAATGGTTCAAAAAGCTCATTCCTCAACATCTGCTAACATTTTCTGGGCCTTTCACAACCAGGGATGAACTTTATTTTCACTGGAAAGATACCCACATCTCCTTAAGAAAATTACGTGTCATCTTCTATAAAAAGCTCAGATGACAATAGTAGCACTTCAGCCTATCAAGAAGTACTTTCTAACACGGTAAATAAATCACATAGCTGAATAGGTGAGGAGTAGATTCAGGATTAGATTCTTCTCATCACCAAAGATGAGAAGATAATTAAGGTGCCTATTCCAAAAATCATTGAAAATAAAACAAAATCATACACTTCACATGAATAAAGATTACCAAACCTTTAAAAGAGTTAGTTAATTACAGTTATCTAGATAAACAAACTGGTTAGAAAATGAATAAACAACTTTGGACACCTATGTAATGCAGTGGGCATTAATTTAATGAAATTTAAAATCTATGACAAACTTGCACCTGAGGGCATCAGTGTTTGACTGTTATGATCAGCAAAAGTTATTTTAAATGCAACTTCTGTAAGAATGCATCCAGATCCATTTGTCTAAGAAATGGGAAAAACAAACATTTTTTTAAAGTCAAACGAAGATTAATATAAGAACATTCAAAGCAAAATAATTAAGTACAAATACTGTCTGAGAAGTAATGACTGGAAAGGTAGATTTCATACAGAAAAAAATAGTCTACGTTGCTAAGGACTAGATTTCTAATAATACATTCATCTTGAGAACAAATAAAATTCTTCAAATCAAATTATTTCATCTTGAAACTCAAGACATAATTCTACGTAATGAGTTGTATGTGAAAAGTCTTCCTATGCCAGAACCACAGCTAATATATGACAGAAAAAGGTAAAAAAAAAAAAAAAAAAAAAAAAAAAACAAAGCAAAAAAACCCAAAACAAACCCCACAAAACAAACCCCACCACCACCACTAGCTTAAAGTGCTTGATTTCTCAGTCCTAACATTCAAGCTCTGGTCTGAAGCTGACTGCAGCCAATGGCAGATTTCTGCTGCCTTCAATAATTTTCAGGCAGGGTTATTTAACTGAAAGCAATTGTCTCTGCAAAAGTGAGTGTTCAATGGTATAAACTGAGTTCATTTCATTTCCCCATATAAATAAACACGAACATCAGCTTCCACTGGAAGACTGGCTTCTAGCATGTTTCTGTTCTTTTCTGTTTTAATATAGCACTGAAGAAAACTTAACCTTGAGAGACAGAAACCAAACCCGAAATATGTAACATTCAGCATTACACAGTGTGTTATCTGTCATCCAACCCTGACATTTCTTCATGTATCAAGAGTATTTGAAAAACTAAGTCTTCCAAGCCCACCCAGTTTTAACAATATGCCAGATACATCATCAAAAATACATGCTAGCCACAATCCAATACGAGTGAAATGAATAATACTTTCTCAATTAGGGGTGATAAAACAAACTTAACAGAAATACTGCCTTCGCAAAGGGACATCTGAGCCTCCAGAAACAAAAACTGCTGCAAATTTTAATACCTAAAGATTATTCCAATCTTGCCTTAAGGCACTTGCTCTTCCAGCAAATACATATAATTTAAAATTTCTGTGCCAAGTATACCAATGAAGTACAAGTCGGTACCAAGTACAGACCAATGAAGCAATATTTAATCAATGTGTTAGTGGGATACTAGGAATCAGAAAAAAACTCCCAATTCATCAACAGCAACTAGCTACATACTTAACTAGCAGAACATGCAAGTCAGTCTGAGAGATAACTATTTGAGGGTTGGAGGATAACAGGGAGGTGGCTTATGTTGGAAGAAGAAAAAGAAAGCACAGTGTCATTTCAACTTTTTCTTGGCTTACTATTATTACTCCTAACTACATGATTACTACAGATCTGGATTTTTTTTTCCCTTTCACATAATTTGTAAAACATTTCAGCATGTAATGCTTTCACAAAGATAACAGCGAGATCAATGATGCTCCTTGATTAAATGTAAAACTTTGATTTCTATAAAACCATGCAAGATAGAGGCTGACTAGTAGCTTGTTGCTATATTTAATTTAAACACAAACCCTCAGAACTTTATTTAACAAAATCACTGGACCAAATAAATTCTTTCTCCCATGTTTTCCCAAAGACCAAAAGAAAACATAACATGTATAATTCTGTTTCAATAGGATATCTCAGAGATGCCAGCTCACAATACTGGTCTCAGAGAAAAAGGAATAGCTTGATCAAAACAGACCACATCACAGACCATGACTCCAGACAGCTAGAAATGCATGTGGTAACCTTCCTCACAGAAAACTATTGCACAAAATTATAGCTCAGATCCCAGGCTTCACATACCAAGAAAAGAAACATTCCATCCATGTTCATTTTTACTTGACCTATAAAAAGTCTCTACTACTTGGCCTTATTGTCCTCTCTGAAAAAGCTTTTTTTTTTTTACAATCTGCCTTCAGATTGCATGTCTCCATCCAGTAGTCTCCAAATTAATTTAACCGATAAACCTTATTTAACAACCAGCAATGAGGCATCTGGAAAATTACATCTTTCCAACAAATTTGAAGGCGTCTCATTGCTGTAATACACCCACCATCCTTTCTGATAACATTGTTATAGCTCAAATATTTTATTTAAAATAACCTGCAGAAGCATCATGAACAGGCAAGTGAGAGAGGGCATATTAACACGTACTATATATACAGCAAAAATTTGTAATAAAGCATATTGTGTTGTTTCTTTTCAGATGAGAACAAAGATGATGAAACTGCTTGCTTCAAGTATTTTTCAGTTAGTGCATTCTTCTCAACTAGTGAACTCAGATTTCTGCTACAGGCAAACACAGCTACAACAGGAACTAGGATGGGTTAAGAACCTAACTACAAAATCTAGCTTTTAAACTACTGCTGCTGCCTAATACATATAGAAGAGTTTAGAAGAGCCCTGAAACTCATTATGCTTTCCTCTGCCCACAGCACCTGGTTTTTCTTCTGCTAAAAATATCTCACAATTACAAACTGCATTTCAAAATTTCTAAAGTTTAAAAGCTTCACTTATACAATTGCCAAACACTAGCACAAGTATCACACCTCAGGAAATGTTTTATGTCACAGGTGGAAGAAGCTTGGAGCTGCTGATCAGCCAAAATCCGTATCTCCGTAACTTACAATCATCTTCCCATATTCAAATTACTTATATCTTTTATTATTTTCACATTTTTCAGTAATTTTTCACAATTATGTTATATTTTGTTTCCCTTGACCTGAAGTCAATCGCCCTCTGCCCAAAAAGCATGTTTTCCAAAGCATGAATAACTACAAAATCTCCCTATATAATCTTTAAGCTAGGGAAGACCAAAAAAAAAATTAAAAAAGCAAAACAAGCAGAATTTTTTTGTTACAGTAAAAAGTTAATTATGAGAACAGCTTTACTAGGTGTGATTATGTCATACTAGGATACTCACTTCCCACATAAGCCTGCAGTCTGTGTCCTCATCCAGTTCCTGTGGCATTCGCTTCTCCCCTGCAAAGGGGCCGAATTTTTCACCCTAAGGAATAATCATAAAAGGAAAAAGAATCAGTGAAGGGGAAAAAAAAGCAAGTTAAGTACTAAACCCCAGCAGAGGTATCTTTTTTTAGTTTCAAATGGAAAAGTGGTCCTTTGTCATCCTACTATATGCCAAGAAGGTGCACATTCTTGAAAGTTTAACTTCATGCTCATTCCTATTCTTTTCACAGCTTGTATGCCTTTCCTCTGCATGCCTATTTCCTCTTTGGGAAACACCATTTTTCTTTCATTTAAATAAGGCTGAATTTTACATTTCTTATTTCTTACAAGATTTTCAGGAAGCATCTTGCAACAGGTATCCAAGCAAAATGTCAAGTATTTGGCAAGCACAAAGTTTACATTAGATTTATTTGCAAGATTGTTTGCAACATTACTTTCTGAAGTGTCACAAATCAAAATACTGAATAACTGAGGTTTTGATCATACAGAATGATTCCTTTAAAAACACAGGGAGTATGCATGTGCCTATGAATTAATTCAAGACTTCATAAACAAAATCAAAATATGCCACCTGCTAGTCATAACACATGCTGTGAAAGCACCCATTGATCCGGTCTCCTATAAGTTTTGCGTATCAGTGTTGGTTTTCAGAGGCCTAACATCCCCCTCCCAACCTTATTTGCACTGACAAGCCCTACAAACTGGAATGCAGACTGCTATGTTCCTTTAGGCAGGATTCAGACCAAAAAGCACTATACACTTTTAAGCATTGCAAATTATAACTATATAACAAAAAGCAACAACTGTGTTTCTTTAAAAATAACCTGTTTTGGTTAGTAAAAGCATCATGATCCCAGAAATACCCTGCTACATGTTTTCCCTCTTGTTTAGATTTTACAGATTGTCTACATGTAGAGCAGAGAGGAAGAACTGGAATAGAAAACATTCCTCTTCAAAACAACCAAACAAATAAGAAAGTCCTGATTATTAAAATCAAACCTGAGGAGATAATAAACAAAGGTAAAGAAAATTGTCATTGCATAACAAGGCAACAGAATGAAGTGCCACTATCTTTAAATGTGCACAACAAAGATTTCATTTGAAAAAAACAAAGCAGAAAAGAAAAAGACAACAGCAGATAACTGGAGTCCTGAGCAGTAACTAACTCACAAATACAGGCAGTGCTATAGCAACACTGTTTCACAGCTTCGTTAATCAAAGGTCAAAGTTCCTCTCCTACTGGCTTTACATATACTGGGATTTAACACTCAAAGAAAAATTTCCTTCTTTTACCTTCATTAGCAATGAAGGTGAAAATAAACCAATATGCTTATAGGTGTGAGATCATCAACATTCTCAGCTTATGCTGATGATTATGCCAAGTCCCTTATGATATTGGTCTTGTAGGAAGATCTTGTAGCTGTTGAAGGAAAGAAAATACAAGAAAATTGTAGCTTTTCTTAAGGTAACAAAGCAACAAGTTTACACCTTTTAGGATTACAGACAAAAACTTAAAAGTACAGCCTGAAGTCACAGAAGCAGATGGCAGACAACAGTAGGCACAGTGTACTACCACCAGAACCTTGCTAACGGCAGAATTTTCATAGGCTACTTCATTATTACTTCACACTTGAAAAGCTAGTGTTGAAATTTCTGATTACAAGAGCATCTGAGACATATTTTACTTTCAGATGAGATAACTGCAGTTGTGTGATAGCAGCAGAGAGAAAATGATGCAGTTACTTGCTATGCAGGAACCTATGATTCTACTTCACAAGTGTCATATTCAACAACTCCTCCCAATACCAAAGCTCCAATTAATTCATTTAACATAGCTATGAAGTATACCAGTGCTTCCTGGACAGAATATGTTGAGAGCACTTGTGATTTTTCCTTACAAGGAAAAGAATAATACACAGTCTGGCTATGTGTTACTTACACAGCTGAGCAGCTTGGGTGACACAAAATGCTCAGGTCTCCAATCACTTTGAGGAGTGAGCGTTTCAACCACTGCCAACAGAGGAACTCAAGAGCTCCTCATCCTACACAGGCAGAGTGAAGTCTGCCTGTGAAGCACATACTCCTCATCAGGGCTTTGCATACCACAATTGTCTGTACTAGCAGCACAGAGGATTCACTGCCAAAGGGCAACAAACACCATCACCAGATGCTCCTTATACAAATAGATCTTAATACAACCACATTTAACTTTACCCTCTGCATTTCACACACAATATATGTCATACTTTCAACATTTCAGTTGGACTAGAGTGTCCCACGTGACACACTCATACTGGCAGAGATGTGCAGGCAGAGCTCCAACAGCATCCATTTTGACAGTGTAGAGACCAAGAGTAACCAGAAGTAACTTGGGTAAGAAAACGCTCCATTTTCCCAATAATGCAGCACAAATGGTTCAGCGGACAACAGCTCAAAGAAAGAAGGCTCAGACCCAGAACTCTAAACTGACATTTAGAATTCATATTGACACGTGGAAGACAATGTCCATGAGGCTGACTCCAGAGCTCACTCTGTTTTGGAGTCCAGGGATTAATATATGCTAGCAGTGTACACCCTTCCCTGCTATGTGAACTCACAGAGTTTTCAAACAAATGTTCAGAACCATGGTGGAAAAGATTTAAGCCAAGTGATACAAAACTGTTCCCCTTCCATCCCTCATTAACACTCAGGGACACCGTAAAACAGAAAGACCCTCTATCTCATGGTGTCTAAACCACTGAAAAAGCGAGGCAGCCCTTCGAACACACTCAGCCAAAACCAGGATGAAGGTGGAAAGTAAGAGTAAAACATACAAAATACGTATAAGTGAATACCAATGCACGGTTAGCAACTTTAGGGATGCTTTTATCTGTTCAAACTAGCCACCCAGATAGTTATAATTGGGATTTCAGATCATCAAGAGACTTTCATCAAGAGACAATTACGAGGTGTCATGGGATGCTGTTGGGGTTATGAGACACCTGAAGTTCAGACTAATCACCCCTTTCACAGACTAGGCTTTATCACCCCGAAGAGATGAAATAAATCCTCCATCCCACAGAAATCTGAGTGCGGCAGCGACAGGAGCCTGCGCCCGGCGGGAGGGAACCTCTGCCTCCAAGGCAGGAACCTCGTACCTCAGAGCCTCACCTCGCTCTGCAGCCAGGCAGTAAGGAAGGAGGCAGTTCCGTCCCGGGGAGCTCTGCCCCCAGAGAAGTCCCAGAAACACAAGTGAAGTTTTGATTGTTTTTTCTTTTTTTTCTTTTTTTAAACAAAACAAAAAAAACACCAAACAAACCCCACAAAGAAAACCCTCCATCGACCCCCGCCGGGCAATCAGCGACCCGGCCCAGGAAGCCCCCGCCACCACGCTCAGCGGCAGCGCCCCGAAGAGGCTCCTTCTATCGGGGCTGGGGGGCGGGCGGTGCCACCACTGAGGAGCAGGAACCGAGGAACCGGGACGGACTGAAGCGGAGGCAGCGCTGGCCCAGCGAGGCTGAGGTGAAGTTTGACCGCTGCAACCCGGTCGGCTGCGAGGGGTAGAGGAGCCGTCCTGTTCTCCTGCCATACGTGGCAGCCGCTCCCTGCTGGGCCGGGACAGGCCCTTCGCCCGCCCATCACCCACCTTTTTGACTCTGCGGGCCGTGTATAGCCCCATCCCGTCCTGAACTTTTGAAGACTTCAGGGCAAACCTATCTGGCACGTACATGCCCAGCATTTCGCACCGACTCGGGTCGCTGCCTGCTACCGGGGAGGACGGTTACCGGAGACTTCCATCGCACCGGGAAAGAGAAAGAGACCGGGGGAGGGGGCAGGAAGAGGGGCTGGTTACAGGACTTTCCTGACTCCAGAGGAAGAGGGGAGGAGCCAGGCCGCCGGCGAGGCCCTCGCCGTAGTCGGGCAGCGGCGGGACGGGGCGGGGCAGAGGCAGTGCCCGTTCGGCCGCGCGCGGGGGCTTCGCGCCCTCGACGGGAGCTGCGCCGCTGCGTCAGATCGCGTCGTCTGAGTGTCGTGACAGGAAATACAGGACCTGCGGGTTTCCACCATCCCCGGCTGCTTAGGCCTCGCCCCAACGACACGCTCCGGCGCAGGACACCGTGCTGGCAGGGTCCTGATGTGCCACCGTGAGGCATAAGAGCATGCTGCTTACCCGGTGGATGGCTTTCGATTCCGAGAGTAAATGTCATCTCCCACACACAGCCTTGTGGTCCGGCACCATTGTGACCATCAGTCTTCATCAGTGGGTTGGCTTTTCCCTCAGGTTTTTGCAGCAGCGTGACCTAAGGGCAGGTGGAAGAGGAAAGAGGTGAGCAGGTGATTGCAGAACACACCTATGCCAGCATCTCCTTCAGCTGAAGATGGAGCACATGCCAGTGAAAGGAATCTTCTTGCTGACATTTCTGTCATCTCTAAAGTGACCAAAAGAAACAGCGAATGTGCATTTCTGTTACATTTGCTGCAAATACACCGGCATTTGCTGGCAGGAACTGGGAGCCTGTAGAAGTCAACACAGAAGCATGGCTCAGCTACACTGACAGAACTCAGGGCTCCCTCAGCACACACAAGCAGCCACCAGATAGCAAAGAACAGGTGAACAGCTTTCTTCTTTATCAGTAGTGGTTGAACAAAGTACTGCAAACCATTTTCAGCCCATTTTTCCAGACTGAGAAGTAGGCCTTGGTGTGCACCTTCCAAAAGCACTCTTAGCAACAGGTTTTTAGTCACTGCATCGTGATCCACTTTGACCCATCAAATTTCTTTTCAGAAGGTCATGGCCAAACAAAAGGCATTATTGTACTAAATATTTCAGCAGCTATCCTGTACAGTTAAATCATCATGCTTACTGGTTTGCTTTCATCAAGTCTCTTTCTCCTAAGCAACAGAAAAACCTGCCCAGGTAATTATCCTTGCTCTGTTTTAAAGTGTTGCTTCCTTGGCACTTCCACTTAAAAAAATGTGCAGTTGAGAAGAGGGTTACAATCAACCCAGGAATGTTTGTGTTCATAGAAACAACTAGCTTCATTGCCAAAAGATTGTCTGGGTGGCTTAAGTGAAACAATTGGGCTCTAAAGCAATGTATAATGAGGTTATATACATAACTGACAGAAGATCACATGCAGAAACCACAGTCACAGAGAAAATACAAATTACTTATCTGAGACTTCTTAGCCCTGATAAATGACAACACTGTCATTATTCAGTGGAGCTGATCTACCACAGCCAGGCTAAAAAGCAGTAGATTTTGTTCCAAAACCAGAAGGAAAGTAGCTTTGATATATGGATGAGGTCAAGCTATTAATTCCTATAACCAAGTGTAGAAATACTCAACTGGGTTCCTATAAG
Organism: Calypte anna; assembly: GCF_003957555.1. NCBI lineage: Eukaryota > Metazoa > Chordata > Aves > Apodiformes > Trochilidae > Calypte > Calypte anna. The sequence continues at coordinate 188,873 of NC_044249.1, forward strand.
GTTTCAAATATTCATTTCCTCTTTAGCCAGAGTCCTGGAAAATGGAGCATAAGGAGGATCCAGTGTGGAGAAGATACAGAACATGAAAACACACACAAGTTTTACTTTATGTTGCAAAGGGTAATTAATCCAGAGTACTAAACAAATGCACAGTTGAAATGACAAGTGTGAAGGCACATGGAAAGATTGAAAAATATTACTGGTTTATTGTGAAATGTTACAACAACCCAGTTGTGCAAAATTTCAGTGACTTCTTTCCTCTTCCTAAGGGAACAGAGTTTGTAAGGAAATGTGAAAGTGGAGAAGATTGTTTTCAATTCTGCATGTGATGGACTTAATTCAAATCATAAAAGCCCACTGGCATGTATGTGAACATATTCATTGCTTAATATATATAAAATACATTTCAGTTAACACAGGTAGGAGACTGAAGGTAGAATAAGGACTTTGAATTCTGCACCAGTCACTGAACAACCTTAAAACATAGAGATCTTTGGTTTTTTTCACATGGTGAGGGTGTTTGGTTTGGGTTTTTGATTCCCCCTTTAAGCTAAAAGTTGCTTGTACCATGCAAGGATATGGCTTTTGGAAAAATCTTAAAGTGTCATTATTCTTTCCCAGTTACTACTATATAACATTTGAAGTTTCTGCTTTATCTGCTTCATTATACTTTTAATTAATTCATGTAGACAATTATACTGATTTTTTTTTTCCTAGTGTTAAGGTAACCTCATCACTTTTGTTTTGCATTCTTAACTCACTGTGCATTTTCATTTCAACTCAACCAGTCAGATTAATTATTTGGGATCAAAAAAATTGAGGAATAAACCTCAAGTAAAATGATTTATTGTCAAGTAATGCAATAAATACAAAAAACCCACATTTTGGTTGTAACCTTAACCAAATAACACAATAGATTAATAATGAAGAACAAAGAAAAACAAGGCATAAAGTACAATTTAAACTGTCAAAAACTTAAAACAGTAATGGTCATTCTTATAAATTAAATATTCTTAATTCCTTCTTATATTATCTTACTTCTATACGGTAGGTTCTATACATGTTATTTTACAAACTACTTCAAACTGACTTAGCAGAAGATTCCCTTCATAAATCTTTCCTGTAGTTCTGTTTTTGACTTTCTTCATGGCTTGGTCAGATATGTAGTTATGCTTAGAGGTTAACACAGATCTACAAAGCTTCCTATTGCTTATCCTAGGACACCTCCACAGCCTGTACAATGCTGAGCAGCTGGAAAATCTCAGCAACTAAACAAGGAGCTACAACTCGTTTGCAGTCTAGCACAGAGAAGCCCAACGTGTTGACTCACTGTTTCTATGTAGCTCCATAGCTGCTTGTGTAGAATTACATGGAACACAAAGGAGAAATACAAGAGCATCCGTTAGCCTTCAGATTTGAAGCCTAATGTTGTTCAGGAAATATTTACATAACTTTATTGAAATGAGTAAGAGGTATTTTCAGAAGAAAGCTTTTATGTAGTCATGGAAACTGCCATGTCCCAGATGAAATTCCATGTCAGGAATTAATGTATGGTAACAAAAATAATTACAAGAGTTGCTTGTCTGGAGTTACAATATTTGTTGCAACATCATACCAGAAGCATGGCATGATACTCATTCCTCCTTAGGAACAGTTAATGAAGTCATACTTAATAAATTAACATGTCACATTCAAGAAACAAATATTTAAGACAAAAATGGTCTTTAGATTCCAGAAGTAAACATGCCACCAACTGAAGTATACAGCAGCTAAGAAAGAAAATGTGTTCTCCAGAAGAAAGGGTGTTTTTTTTATATCTAGTCCCTTGTTTAGATGGTATAGTATCATCCCTAAAGACTATCAGAGACTTCACCTTTCTTTCCTCTCTCCTCCTGCCCTTCAGGCAGTTGGACTGAAATTAGAGAGCTAAATGTTTATTATTTTAACAATTTCTTGAGTTCTTAAGTATTAGACTATTAGCAATTTCAGCAACCATAGCAATACTAGAATGCAATGCATCTGACAGATCTGAGAAAGGGTGCTGTTCATTATAATGGCACTCCTTCCCAAGTTTTTAGTTTCACAGGTCCACAAGATATTTCTGTGCCACAGATTATTCAAGCTGGAAGCTACTATTTTGAAAGCTTCCTTGCTGGATCTACAGATCTTCTTTCCAAGATCATACATTTCCTTTTAACCTGGTAAGATCAGGAGCAACACTTTAAAAACAACATTTTGCTTACCTGGGAGCTACCTCAATTGCAGGACACTTAAAATTTTGTCATGGATATGTCCTCTTTTTCTTGTATATCTGCACGTTTCCAGTGTGTAAATAACATTTAGGTCTGACCAGGTATGCAAAAAGTTTGATAATTCCCTGGAATTCACCAAGCCCATTTCTCTGAGTAGGGATCATTACTCTTTTTTTCATTGTAAATGACTTCCCAGACCTTAAACACTGCATTGTGTGGACCAGGATGGAAAAAGGGCTTTGCACTTCCTCATTTTCCATTGAAGCTTCAGGAAGCAAGGGTTTCAGCTTGTCTGATGACAGAATGTGAGGGGAAGAGGGGAAGAATCATAGCCTACAGACATCTCAGGGGGGGTTGCCCTGTTCTCTGTTGTACAGGACTCAGTTAAAAAAAATTCAATACTCTATTCCCCAGATAAACCAATTTACTTTTTAAAGCAAATACCAGCAATTATGGTATAAAATGGTGACAAGCTGAATATGAAACCATATTGCCTTGCAACACACCAGCACATGCAAACAAGACAATTCTTCTATTGTTTTTGAAAACAAATCCAGGGAGTGTAATACTTCTATATGAAAGCTTAAGAAGCAAAAGCAGCAAGTTAACTATCAGAGCTTAGTAAGAGCTGTGCATGGCTTTAAAATCTGCTCTCCTCTGGGGACAATGGCACCCTTGCTACTAGTAGTCAACAGATACACGGGTTCAAAGTACCTGGAACAAATTGTGGAATCAACTTAAACCATATGTTATACTATCAACTAAAAACTCCATCTATTAGATCCAAGACCATCTACTTTCCTAAACAATTCAATGTGCCTTTTGTCACTATGAAAATCAGCCCCATGAACTCAGTGTCTTAGGGTTTTCCTCCAGTTCCATCCTTGGTTAACAAGACCAACGATTCAGTTTAAAGCTTCTGTGGGTTCTGCTTTACCACGTGCAAAGTCTGCCTATATAAAATGCTTTCTCTTAGCTCAAGTAAGTTTTCCCTGACATTTCAGAGAAAACAATGGCATTCCTCTGGGTCAGGCTGCAGGGAGGTTGGGTTTGATATTGTTTGTGAGACACTGCTCTATTTATCACATGGTAGGGTTTCTGTTTCTTCATCGGTCTATTGTGTTAAATCACACAGCTTTTTTTAAGTTACATTTTAAGTAATAGCCTGTTGGTGCCCTAAGGCATTTAGACCCTGGGTGTCCCATAAATTTAAAGTTATTAGTGCTTGATATTGCCGTGAGTTAGTCATCTGTTCTCATCAAGCAGCAAAGGGATGGACTGAAAATACAATGCAGCTGCATCATATTTCAAGAGGTACAAGACATTAACATGCCTTTCAGAGACTATACGAGTGTCTGCCCAAACTACAATAATTCATCACAGAAGGGCTGAATGAAGCCTTGTTTACACTTGAGGAGGAAGCAGAGTTAGGTCTTGTTGTGCAATGTGGCTGTGACCAACCTGCATGCTAAACATGCTTCCTTGTTCTGTTAGTGTAGATGAAAAGCATTAACCTGCACAGCCACTAGATACAACACAACTAACATGGTTCTGGCTGTTCTGTGCCAAGAATGTTTATTCTTTGAGCATGATGGAAGTCTCAGAGAGAAGTGGGAGAGAATGAAGAACCATAGATGTGCAGCACTCAACTTGCAATTGCTGCTACTGTCCTGACTAACCAGTGCATTTTTTAGCATAGGATTACAGAATGCTAGGGGTTAAGAGTGACCTCTCAAGTCATCCAGTCCAACACCTCTGCCAAAGAAGGAATACCTAGGGCAGGTCACACAGAAACAAGGCCAGATGGGTCTACAAAGTCTCTAGAGAAGGAGACTCAACAACTTCTCTGGGCAGCCTGTTCCAGTGCTCCATCACCCTTCTAGTAAAAAATTTTCCTCATATTAAAATGGAACTTCATGTGTTCCAGTTTGTGCCCATTGCCCCTCATCCTATCACAGGGCACCACTGAAAAGAGACTAACCCTTTCTTCTTGACACCCACCCTTCAGATCTTCATAAACATTAGTAAGATCCCCTCTCAGTCTTCTCCAGACTAAATAGCCTCAGGTCTCACAGCCTTTCTGAGAGATACCCAGCATACCCAACCTGCTTCTCACATACAATCTCTGCACACAAAGTGAGAATTAGAAAGGTTTCGATCAAGTAAAAGCTAAGCCTGAAATACTTTCCTCATAAGTAATCTACTGCTCTTAAGAGTCTAGAAAAGAACAGATAGTAATTGTGCTAACACCCCCCATGATATTTTGTTCACCCTCTCCAGCTTACAGTAGGGCAGAATAACCAAAAAACCCCCTCATTGTATAAATAAAAACATTTAGCCATTTCAAATGCAATGCGACATTGATGAGTGCTACAGCAGCCCAACACCAGTAGGAACTAGCACTAGCTTGAATTAAATTCAAAGACAAGTCTTTTTTAGTAGATTCTAAGCATACCTTTTATCACAAATAATTTACTGAGAATTTTATTGCCTCTCTTCAACTAAAATCACTATAAGGATGAAGAAAATATCAAGTGGCAAAAATGGACTTTCAAATGGAAGGAAGGATTGTCAGGAACATGGATTCCCTGCAGGTTTGAGTAACCTGCAAGCTTTTGCTTGTTCATTCAGCAATCAAACAGCATATGCCCACAGCCCTCATCCAAGGGACAGACATTTGCAGTGCCTTAGGCTCCAGAGGCCATGTGTGCAAAACTCTAGTATGCAACCGTTATTAAAAAGGCTGCATGTTTGCTATTTCTGTGGTTTGCAAGAAGGGTCATTGCTCAAGATGTTTTCATTTAATGAAAAGTGCTTCTATTCTTGTATTTGTTGTTTGATTGTTTCTTTCATATATGTTCCTTCTCCTCAATGTCATTGTCATCATATTGTGAAGTATCTTACTGTTCCTCTAGACGACATGGAACTTGTTAGATGTTATATATTTGTATAACTTGTCATTACACTAGTGGCTGGTTTACAGATGCGTATACTTCTGCTGTAACAGCTCTTCTGAACCCATTAGGAAGTTTTGGACTGGAGTCAGATAAAAGAAGTCATATTCAGCATGCAGAGTAGTATGGGAGTTGCATTACTTTAGCAGGAAAAAAAATTACGCTTCAAAAACTCTTCAGTTACCCATCAGATCTTTCCTCTAAATCTGATCTAGGCACCCAGAAGGAGCAGACACCTACACCTGCACTCACACAGATGATCTACCACAAAAGGACAAAATGTGAGCAAAATCATTCATCCCAAGCAGAAAATACCTCAAATACTGAACCTCCACTCTTAATTATGAGATCTGCTGCACTAGCAGAACTAAGCAGCCTAGATAACAAAAAAATAGCAATTAAGGGCGCAGAAACAAATTCCAATTGAGTTACAAGGCAGTCAAAACTTTGTGCAAACTGGAGGGGTGGGTAACTGTACATTTTCTCCATTATGTGAGAAATCAAAAGCCTGTCTTTTGTATTTTGAGATGGAAAACAAATAAATCACAGAAATTATACAAAGGAGCACACAACTTTGAAAAGATAGCCAGAACATATTAACAGATGAGTTAACAGTAGCTAAATATTTAGATTGTATATTTCCCATTTATCACAACATACTCCTTTTTTTCTAGGAAAAATGTCTCCAAGGCAGACAGTATCTAATTTGCTAGTTTTCTCTTGGTATATTATTTTCATATTAAGAGAGTAGCCAAGTGGGCCTCTCTGCAGGAGAAAACACACAGTACCTTCCTTTGAGGTACTAGATATGCTTAAGGGGGGGAGAGACAGGGATCAAGGAGACATGAGCATGCAGTTCAAGGTCAGGAGATTGCTGAAAGCAGCAGGAGAAGCTAGAAACCAGCCCCAGTGACAATGGAAAGTCTTCACTGGGCACCACAGTGAACTAACACTCTACTTCAACCTTCAAAGCCACAGAACTGACTGAAACCAAGACTGGAAGCAAGGACAAAGTGAGCAGCAGGAGATTTGCTTATAAACTCTTCCCCATGTCTAATCTGCCTTTTCTTTCTTGTCTCTGTTGTAAGAGGTTTGTCTAATGTCTTCTTCTTCAAAGAAAACCTGAGGTTTGAGTTTAAAAGCTCTTCGAAGCAAGTCTGGATAGACCTACCTCAGAAATTTATTTTTACTTTTTAGAAACAGCAGTATCTTAGCATTTTATTTAATTTTGACAAATACTCAACTACTGCATGCAGCATATGTAGTGGCTTTGTCAAGCAATACTTCTTGGAGAAGGGTGAGAGACAGCATCGCATGCTATGCACAAGGACACTTTGAGCACAGAAACAGCAGTGGTCTCAGAAGCAATTCCTTCACAGTTGGATACAAAGTCAGCCTGAGGCTCTGGTAAAAAAGGATTTCTTAATTTTCCAGTCTTTCTCCACTTCTGCCATACTTCACCCGAATTAGGAGCTACTGATCAAAAACTCTGGGCAGACCCTCCTGCAAAAGCATGCTATGAATTATTATACCACCAGTTGTAATGTCACTTGAGGGAGGACAGAGGAAAGGGATCAAATGTGTCCAAAACATGTGGAGAAAAAGGGCTTCAATTGCCAATACCATTAGGGAACCTACAGCTAAATAGGATTCAGGAACAGTTCTAGCTTGCTTTAACCTGTTGCTCAAAGCAAAGCAACAGGCACTGTTTTCTGTCTTTTGGGCCTGCTCCACCCTCTCCGGCAAGGGTGTGAGACCAATCACCCAGTACTCAGCAGTCACCAATCACAGAGGAAACAGAACCACCACATTGTCTATACACTATTAGGTCATCTGCCTGCAAACTGTGCTGCACCAGCCATTGTCACTGTGCTGTCCTCCCCACAAGCCAGCTGCATTGTTTGAACAGAGGGGGGAAGAACATAAGGAAGCCATTAGGAGCAATTGCCCAACACAATTCAAAGGGATCTGAAGAAACATAATGGAATCACTCACAAGCAACTATCTATCCGGTCAACATCTGCCAGCAGCCTTCAGCTTCCCCTGCTCTCCAGACAGATTAAACCAGCTCTCTAGAACAGCACAACACATGCATTAGCTTAGCGTACTTGCGCATTAGTTTTAAATGCAAACATTTTTAAAAACCAAAAACTAAGGAACAGCCATGAAGATACAGTACTTGGGAAAAGAAAAACTAAGAGGAGGAACAGTGCCTTGCTATTGAACAACCAAGGGAGAGAATCGTCTCCAGCTTCTAACATTATGCAAAGCAACTTGAAGTATATGTATTTATTTCACATTCAACTTCCCAGTCATGTGGTGGGAAGTTGAGGAGAATAAATACAATAATAATGGGGCCAAATTGCAGCTGGCATATGCATGAGTGTGTGGGAAGAATAATACAAGAGCTCCCACACTCAAGAGTGCACACAGCCTATGCACAAGCCCTGCCTTTACTCAGCAGGGTCTTCATCCTTCTGTCCTCAAATAATTAATTCCCCAGGACACAGAGGATAAGTAAGTCCCAATTCCACCAAGGAGCAAAATAAGAACCATGCTTAACCACTTGAAAGGAAGCACTGTCCCAACATTATCCCTCCCCATGATAAGTTACCTGCCTTTGAGATGTGACATCCTTTTTAATAGGCATAATATTTTGTGTCTATAATTCAAGTAATAACATTTCTGGTTCTTTTTCAGTTTTCCTCACAGTAGATAGGATCAGTAAGAAAAGTCTTCAGAGGAGGACAGGATATCTTTTTGAAGTTAAACATTTATTTAGCAGTTCATCAAAAGGTATCTCTATACTTTTCAACATGCAAAAATCAAACTGTATATCAGTGAACTTCCCAAAATACACAGTGGCTGCAAGATCAGAATGCCAGCTATATGGCCATTATTCACTCTTGCCTATTATGAGATAGATGTCCTTTTTTTTTTTAACAGACAGACACCTATCAATAAAGAACAAGTTGTGCTGGAAAGTAATAACTAGCCACATTCAAAAACCTATCAGTGTTATGAGGTCACAAACTTCCATTTATAAACATTTCTCTTTTAAAGAAAGGGCTTTTAAAAAAAGGAGGGGAGTATGTCCCACACACCCTGATATCAGCGGTGGCTGTCCAGACAGGTGAGGAATATGGTTATTATGATCAGATATGTGAACTCTAGAGAAGCAATAAAAGCATTCTTCCAAAGTAGGCTTTGGAACCACTGAACAGATAAAATGAAGTAGTAACTTGCATCTCTGGCAGGATTAATACCACAAGTTTATAAACTAGTCTAGACACTTATTTTCAAGATTCAGCCATCTCTGAATTTCATCAGTTGCTGTGGCAGCCTTTCACAAATTCACTGAAACTCCACAATCTGTAGAATAGCAGCAAATGAAAGGTTCTCTACTGTTACATCTAACTACTGAGGTAAAGGTTTAATATGGAAACTATATTAAAAGTTCAGATCCTCCTCTTCATACAAGTTTAAATTACACAGCTACAAACAGCAGCTGCAGCTCAAGAGGAGACTGCAACATTTGGAACACAGCAGTTTGTATAGGCAGGGGGTAGGGAAATCAAGTAGAAATTAGTGGGCTGTAAATATTAACACTAAAATAAATTGGAGGGAACAAATAAAATTTAAAATCTTCTACTTTACAAATTATTTAAGTCTCAGGCTTTGTTCCATGTCCCTGTTTTGCCCAAAATATTGTGCTAACACAGATGTGGAACAGCACAGATAATAATATAGCTGTCAATTAGGAATAAAGTTAAACCACTGAGCACCAGACATTTAGTCTGACCCCCATCCAACCCAGCCATACTTTAAGCACAATTATGTCTTGTCACTTGCTAGACTTTGAAAAAGAATTTTGTCACATTTAAAATGAGAACACAGGTCCTTTAGGAAGGTATGTATTATAGGATTAATAGTTAACAATCCTGTCAACATTAAACTGAGCTATTGAATCAGAAATATACAGTTATTTCAGCTGCCTTTTGCTACAAACACACATTTCTCTTAATAAAGTGAAATATCTAAGCACACACCTGCTTCCTTCTGGCAGGTGTTGTACTACACTAATAACCAAGAGGTTTCAATGGCAACATGACACAATTACTGTGTAACCTCTCTTGTCAAAAGCACCTTGGCAAATTCTTCATCTGGCATCTAGAGTATTGAGGACAGGCTGTCAAATAAAATATTTGGTCATGTCTGTGGACCCTCCTACCATGAAAGCTAGTATGAGTAAATGGGATAAGAACTAATGCCTTCTGGAAAAGCCTCACTTAAACTAGTCCACGCATATCAAATGGGATTTACTGCAGTGGGAAGATGCATTAGCATCTGCTGAATCTAGGATGTGGCCTTTTTAGATTGCTTACACTTACAGAAGCACAAGAGCGATGTAAAAAATACCCTGGCTTCAAAAGGCTGAAGATTTTACTTCAGCTGTCTGGAACAACACATTGGCCCTAATAATCCTTACAGGCCCTAACATCAGAGAAAATGCCCAGAACAACAGCTTACACAAGATTTGTATTTTTTAAAAAAATTATTTCACATTTTCGTGTCTTACTTCAAGCACTAAATATACAGCTGGCATTGTAATTAAACAACCCAGTACCATGAATATGTGCAGAGATCACAGATAGGCTTAGTTCCTCTTCAGATCAAAACAAATTAAGCCTCTAAATACCCATAGCCTTAAGCAGCATAGAGCTTACCCTTATTGCCATACAAAATAAAAGTCTAAACTAACATCTGAACCCAGTCTTAAAATACAGGCACAGCAAAGGTGATGGCAATCAGCATATGTACCAACACAGCATTAACACCCCCCAAAAATAGCCACTATTTCCTCTGTATCAGCCTTTTAACACCTTTGCTATTATATTATCAACCCACATTTATGATATGAAATACTTACTTATTGCTTACTCAGGGAGCAGATAAATATTTCCAGAATTCTTTCATTATTTTTTAAAGTAAGAAGATACCACATCTTATATTAAACCCCTTAGGCATGAAGTTGGCTGGCTCCAGAGACCTAATACAAGAAGTACATACATTTTTCAGATGGGAAAAAGGAAAGAATAGAAAAACACTTTCTGACAGACAGACTGGACCACCTACTTCCAACAACACATCCCTATCTTCCCTCCTCCCAAGGCACGGCAGGCACCTTTTATAGTTAATGTTAAAAGGCTTGTTAGAGGAAGCAGGGTCACCTGGCCTCAGTGGTGGGGCTGCTAATGAAGCCCAGCTGCATCCTCCCCTGGCTCTGTGGTACTGAGGGGCAGCCCCACGCTCAAGAGCAGGCTGATGTCCCCCTGGAGCTGGCTTGCACTTTATACAGCTGCTCACATCAGTGAAAGCAAGGCAAAAGCAGATGGCAAAGCCATCATTTGGTGTGACTTTATTTTGTACCCATATCACCATAGAAATCTATGTAAGAGGGAAGGCCAGCAGAGAAAGGGGTTCTTACAGGGTTTTCCTCAGGTTTCTGTGGACTCAGTAGGTGGCTTTACTAATATGCCACAACCCCAGGTTTTTTCACACAATCATTGTTACTTGCATCTCAGAAAAGGAAGTGAAATTGCTCTGTTTATTGGGCAAAACTGTGCATTTTATTCCACTGAATCTTCTAAGCATATGTGTTTGACTGAAAACTGGCAGGCAGAAGTAACAGGCAAAAAAAAAAAAAAAAAAAAAAAAAAAAGGAAACAAATGTTTATGTCCCTCAGGCTTCCTTCGAACATTGCTGGAATGCCAGGATACCTTTTAAGTAATAGCAAACATTATGAAATGGAAAAGGACATGAAAGGATATGTTAATACCTCAGGAATACTCCAGTCCTTCCTAACTCTCTGCACTAGAATGAGAACTTCCTGTGTACTTTGGCATTCAAAGTCTTATCAGATGTTTTCTTTGCATATTCCAAGACTTTATCTCTTCATTTTAGCTTGGACCTGCAGGAATGTTTGCCCAGTGACACTGGAAAAGGGGAATAAGAGTGGAAAAGCACAGTTCAATTGTCCACTTTAGTTTACCATAAGCAATTTGTGACTGAGAAGGATATAGGTTACTATTGTTGGAAAAAGAAGCAAAACAACCTCCCCTTCCCAAATAGTCAAATATATTCTTGGCCAAAGAAACAATTCAAATTACACTACACACATTATTTATGAAATGCTGTCAATACAAGGTCCTTGTACTCTAGAGGGCTTCCCAGTTAAAAGCCCAAAGCCTGAAATGAGATGTACTCAGGAGAACGCTTTCTCCTGCGTTGACTGCCAGCCACAGCAGGTCCCTGCTTGGGGTCAAAGCATCATGTGACAAGACAGGGGCCCAACTGGCATTAATTTTACCAGGTAGCTACTAATTAAATTGATATACAAAGCAGGGGAAATTGCTGGCCAGCGTGCTTTGAGAATTGTCCCCTGGACCAAAAGCCAGCATGCAGTGCTGTCAGCTAAGTAATCCTTCCCAGCATAGTTTCTTCATTTGCTAATTTAATTTGTTGTGCCAAAAAGTGAGTTTGATTGGCTTCTCTGGGAAATGGGCTTGCACTTCTGAAGCAGACAAAAACACTGCAAGGGGGTGCCACACTTTTCAAACATGAATTCTGTTCCTGGTGCCTGCCAAACAATAAGATAAAATATGCATCCATGCCCGAACTGTGAGTTTCATCTGAGACATAGAAGGAAGTCTCCCTTCATAGAATCATAGAATCATAGAATTGGCTGGGTTGGAAGGGACCTCAGAGATCATCGAGTCCAACCCTTGACCCACCGTTGTGGTTGCTAGACTGCACATCCAGTCTCTTTTTAAATATCTCCAGGGATGGAGAATCCATCACTTCAGTGGGCAGCCCATTCCAATGCCGGATCACTCTTTCCGTAAAGAAATTCTTTCTAATATCTAACCTAAACTTCCCCTGGCACAACTTAAGACCATGCCCTCTTGTCTTATTGAAAGTCATTTGGCAAAAGAGACCAACCCCCACCTGGCTACACCCTCCTTTCAGGTAGCTGTAGAGAGCGATGAGGTCTCCCCTGAGCCGCCTCTGCTTTAGGCTGAACAACCACAGCTCTCTCAGCCTCTCCTCATAGGGTCTGTGCTCGAGTCCCTTCACCAGCCTGGTTGCCCTCCTTTGGACCTGCTCCAGGACCTCGATATCCTTCCTGAACTGAGGGGCCCAGAACTGGACACAGTACTCGAGGTGTGGCCTTACCAGGGCTGAGTACAGGGGCAGAATCACTTCCTTGGACCTGCTGGCGATGCTGTTCCTGATACATGCCAGGATGCCATTGGCTTTCTTGGCCACCTGGGCACACTGCTGGCTCATGTTCAGCTTCCTGTCGATCCAGACTCCCAGGTCCCTTTCTGCCTGGCGGCTCTCCAGCCACTCTGTCCCCAGCCTGTAGCGCCGCATGGGGTTGTTGTGGCCAAAGTGCAGGACCCAGCACTTGGCCGTGTTAAACCTCATCCCATTGGAATCAGCCCAACTCTCCAGTCTGTCCAGGTCCTTCTGCAGAGCCCTCCTGCCTTCCAGTTGATCCACACTCCCCCCCAGCTTAGTGTCGTCTGCGAATTTGCTGATGATGGACTCAATCCCCTCATCTAAATCATCAGTAAAGATATTGAACAGAACTGGGCCCAACACTGATCCCTGGGGGACACCACTAGTGACTGGCTGCCAACTGGATGCAGCCCTGTTCAGCACCACTCTCTGGGCCCGGCCCTCCAGCCAGTTCTTAACCCAGCACAGGGTGTTCCTGTCCAAGCTGCGGGCTGATAGTTTTTTCAGGAGGATGCTGTGGGAGACGGTGTCAAACGCTTTGCTGAAGTCCAGGTAGACCGCATCCACAGCCTTCCCCTCATCCACCAGTTGGGTCACCTGATCATAAAAGGAGCTCAGGTTGGTCGGACAGGACCTGCTCTTCCTAAACCCATGCTGGCTGGGTCTGATCCCTTGCCCATCCTGCAGGTGCTGTGTGATTGCACTGAGGATGATCTGTTCCATGACCCTGCCAGGCACTGAGGTCAGGCTGACAAGCCTGTAGTTTCCTGGGTTCTCTTTCCGGCCCTTTTTGTGGATTGGCGTGACATTCCCCAACTTCCAATCATCTGGGATGTCCCCAGTGAGCCAGGACTGTTGGTAGATGATAGAGAGAGGCTTGGCAAGCTCTTCTGCCAGCTCCTTCATTACCCTTGGGTGGATCCCATCTGGTCCCATAGACTTGTGGGGATCCAAGCATCTCAGTAGGTCACTGACTGTGTCCTTCAGGATTACAGGGGGGCTGTTTAGATTCATGTCACTTTCTATGAGCTCCAGAAGCCATCCGTCTTCAGGGTAACCTGTCTTTCTGCTGAAAACTGAGGTAAAGAAGGTGTTAAATACCTCAGCCTTTTCTTCATCTTTGACAACTATATTCCCACCCGTGTCCAGTAAAGAATGGATGTTTTCCTTGCCCCTTCTTTTGCTGCTGATGTATCTGTAGAAGGACTTTTTGTTATCCTTCACAGAGGTGGCGAGATTCCGTTCGCATTGTGCCTTTGTCTCTCTGATTTTCTTTCGACATGACTTAACAATATTCCTAAATTCCTCCTCAGTAGTTAGCCCTTTTTTCCATAATTGGTAGGCCCTCCTCTTAACCCTAATTTCTTTCAGAGTCTCCAATTCAGCCAGGCTGGTCGTCTTCCCCTTGAGTAACTCTAACCTGAAGTGCTTACTGAAAGTGGCCTGAAAATCTGAGAAGGCTTTCTGTCCAGATCAGCAGAACTACATGACAAAGTAGCATTTGGAATTAAACACTGCACTCCCAAGTACAAAGTTTGTTGCCATTTTTATTAATAGCAATATATTTTTTTACAAGACAAGATAAAAATGAATACCACTTGTAGAACATTGAAGAGACAGCTTCTCTAACTGGGCTAGGCAGGGGTCGGTGAACACTGACTCTTCCTAAGGCTCTGTCAAACAGCTTACTTGTATATGAGTAATATTTATGACTGTCAGTCTTTAAACTAGGGTAAGAGCTTTTCATAATGTACACCAGCCGTCAGCCTCATGTACTCTACTCAGTACAAAATAAATGTAAATCATATGCTTTCTTGAAATGGGTCTTTACTGCTAATTAACTCTGAAGACACAGTGATCTGAATTAATAGGTGTAGTACTGAGAAACCAAATTACTGGCTGTGCTGAACAGATCTGGGATAATTTCTGTGTAGTCCATCAGACCAAAATGTATGTGTTGCCTCAAAACTGGTGGGCTGATCTCTGCTGTCACGAAGGTTTTTGAATAGTTTTCCAAGCAGAGAGAGGAGTTCAGGGTTCCTCATATACAGTTGCTTATAACTGTTTATGTACTTAGGTAACGTATTTTTTGCATCCCATCTGTGTATTCAGACATGATAATTTAAAGCTAAATATTGAAAGGACTTTGAGAAATCACAACTAGTCCTTGAGTTTTTTGTTTGCGTTTTGTTTTGGTTTTTTTCCAAGTGCTAAGGTAAAAACAAGTTTTCAGTTCTAAGCAAGGATTCTCTTTCTCCCGTGTATGTTATCACTCCTAAAATTGCTGAGACCCATATGTTGTTTTTACAAGTGGAGCCCTTGAAATGAAGTTGTATGCCTGTATGTTCAACTGATTGATTTATTCAGCAGTTTTGCTACCACTATAGCCTTAGTCTTCTGTAACTCACGGAGCACTTTGTCCTTGTGACTCTTTGAAGTTTACAGAGTAAGGCTTCTGCCAGATTTGTCAGTAAGTAAATCAGTTGTATTAGATAAGCTCCACTTTGATTGATGAAGGTGTTGAACGGCTCAGTGACTCTTTACTCATTTTGAACCAAGCAACAACAAAGATAACTGCAGAGGACTTCTCTGTTACACAGTCCTGCAGTATGTATGCCTTAACGAGGTGCTGCCACTAGGGTGGGCCACCAAGTACTGCTCTCCTATAGCCCTTAACGGTTCCTCAACTTCATATTCCAGCATGAATTTTATTCCCAAAAGGATGCATACCATCAATACACATGCTGAACTCCATTTAACCTTCTATTTCCAAGCTAATGCTTCTGTTTTAATTACCTTTCCAGCTGTGTGATTAGAAAAACTTTTATATGCTATATATATTTGTATATGTACTTGATGATGGCTTTTTTGAGCAGGTACCCATCTGTTGCATTCTTTTAACAAGTTTCTCTTATATGCTTAATTGGGGAGCAAGAAATACAGGTGGGATAGTGAATTAATGAGATGGTCCACATTTGTGACTGAGACCCAATGCAAACCAAGAGTTCAAAGAGACTGTTTTCTGCCGCCCACCTGAAATGAGTCTGTAAATGTGTTTTATTTCTCAGTGGACAGAAAACTGTGAATCAGTGGGGAGGTAAGCAAGACGAAGACACATATAGTTGGAACTGCACTGGTGGCCGGGCCGAATGGCAGCCATGGGGAGAGGAAAGCTCTTTGATCACCACGCTATGACTCCTTATGCAGGCTCTGTGCTTCATAAACCCTCAGTTTGGGGCATTCACAGTAAAGGATACCCACTTCAGATGCCTCCCACTTAAGGGTGACATATTTGAACTGTATAAAGACTGCTGCCCTTATTTTTACTTCATCCTTCGAAATAAGAACTGTCTCTCTCAGATCCACTTGACTCCACTAAGAACTGAATAACAGGATGATTAACAGATGAAATACTAGTGTGGTCTCAGTTTCACACAGAAGAATAAACAGAGCTATTTGTCTGGTAAAAGAGGAATTTCAGTAAGAATAAGGACATATATGGTGACATTTTTCTTTGAAAAATATAGTGTTCTGACATAGAAGATGCGTGCATCTTAAGGATTTTTTTAATTTTGTGACATACTGCAGACAGAGAAGCCTGGCTAAAAGGAACAAATACAGCTGGAATGGCACAAAACCTATGTTTTCAAGCAAACATTATAATGGAAAGGGTACCATTTCCTGCAAAAATGGCAGCAGTGAACAGAGAAATGCTTAAAAAATGCAACTGTTACCTTTACCTAAGGATTCAGTAGTTCTTTGGACAGTGAAGTGTAGGGAAACTATCTCCTTGGCAACTGGGGATCAATCCCTTGTACCACAGTCCTGTTCTTGAGGGATTCTCAGCTGTAGTCATCTGCTGCTTCCCCTGGCACAGTAATCTAGCAGGCACTGTATTACTGAAGCCATCCACTTTAAGAAATCAAGAGAGATGTTTTCAAATAAAAAAAGGAGATGTGAGGAAACAAGATCCAGCCTCACCCAAAACAAGTGAAGCTGACTTACTCCTTTAGTACTTTAGTACAAATGCATGCCACAAATACCCCTCTTTCGGTGGCCTGCACTACCTGGCAGATGTTAAGTGACTCAGTAACATCGGTAATTCAAGTGGACTTCAGTCTCCTAGCCCAAAAAGTTGAGAAGCAGCCAAAGAGAGGCACATCCTAGCTGAATTTGGTTCAAGGTTCAGGATGCCCATTCTTCTTGCCCTCTTAAAATGTCAAGAAAAAAAAGAAATATATAATCTAATATTTTTAATTTTATGTACAGGAATATAACATTATGGCAATTCTGTACATTGAATACATACAGTATTTAAACATGAAAATGAGCCTAGGTAAGAATTTACATTAGCAATTAAACTGCTTCAGTGAAACCCTGTTAATACTTAGTTTAGATCTGTACTTTATTGGGGAGAGATTTTAACAGTTTACAATCACAGAAACAGAAACATTTAAAACAAGACTCTATAAAATAATTTACAGAAACCCTACCATCTACACTGAGAGAAAGGGTGTACATCTGTGAGCTTTGTGTGTGAATAACAAGGTGGGAAAATGATGTATCTCAGCCTTTTAAGTATAAAATAATTTAGGAGCAGATCAAGCAATATGGAAGCAAAGGAGTGCCAGTTCCTTTAAGGTTTTCTTGGACATCTAGTGAGCATCACATGTGAGTCGCCAGACACAGGATAATACCACTGCCAGATGCTACCAGAGAGCACCAGCCTCAGTTCATCCAAACAATTACTTACGTAAACATAAACATACAAGTTGGTATCTTTTCTACACAGTACAAATACAGGCCACAACTTCTCAACTGTGGAAGTAGTCAATCCATATACTTAGAAGCAAGATAATGTTCAGACCAGAGTTCTATTTATTTCTGTGTACAAGGGCACTAACAGAACTTCCGCATTTTCACCAATTTGCTTTGATATTTCACAGACTGCCCACCATGCCCTATCACATAAACGTCCAGCAGGTAGGACTTGCCAGGCTGTAGGCCTCTGATTGTCTCTGTGGTCACTGCTTTCTGGATGTTCTGACTGTGGAAGTATTTACAGAGAACCTTTTCCGATTTCTTCCTCGTATCTGGACCCAAGCACTGGTTCTGCTCTCTTTTCTTCTGCTCTTCGTTGTAATTGTCATCCACTTCCCTTTTGTAGATGCAGAATTTGTTTCTCTCCTGTGTGCCCAACCATGCCACCGTGACCATAGAACACGTGCGGAGTTTGTCAAAGGCTTTGATTCGCGTATCTTCAGGAAGAGAAGGAAATGACTGCTTGTTAGGCCTGGATGTAGCCAGGATCTTCAGCATAGAAGCACCTTTTTTGCTTCCTTTCAGCCTAATGAGATATTTAGCTTTTGCTTTTCCCCGAAATTGGAACTGCCGCACACCCTCCACGTTTTGTGACAACAGAAGTTTTCCATCTCTCCTAACTTGGATCTGAACAGCATCCAGGCATGAATGAACAGAGAAAGTGACTTTTTGGTGAGATGAAACAGGAACAAAACGTAGAAATTTGGCTCCCTTTCTCTTGATGAATACATCTGTAACTTTGCCATCCTTCAGTTCTACAGTTTTCTGTTTTGCCTCTTCCTTCGTTCTGGCAAAGGTGCCAACATATGCGGTGCTCATGTTAGTGTTGGTATTCACTGCAAACATGTCAAAGTAATACTGCGTATCAGGCTTCAAGTCTGACACTGTGAAGACATTCTTGTTCCCTATACAAACTTTATGCAAATCAACTCTCAGCTTCAAAGATGTTTGGCGCCCAAATTTTGCTGATGACTTTAGGAAGCCTTTGCCAGAATTGTTGTCTGACGGAAAGCCAAAAAGGGCAAAGTCAAATGGACTGAAATCCAGACCTGGTTTTGGAGCCATCATGAAGGCATCATCAGAGCTGAGCTTTGCTTCAACAGCACAGAGGCTTTTGAAATTGTGCTCTTTATTGATGACTATGCAATACTGAATGGGCTGTTTAAGTAAGAAGGCAGTGGGACTTGGTTTCCAGGCCAGTGTCACTGTAGTACGTCCCAAAGAAGTGACATCAATTCTGGGATCATAAGGTAATTCAGGATAAGGTTGATCTGATTCTGGAGTAGTGGTTGCATACACTTTAAAATGTGTATCTTTCTCCGTTGACAGCAGATCTAGTTGGTACAAACCAGATGGTGAACTAGCAGACACAAAATACTCAACGTCATTGCCTTTGTAAGAGAACAGCTCTGTGCCTTCTTCATTAGTAATCTGATGTTTCTGTTGCTCAAGAGGTTCTGGTTCACCTGGGTTATAAGCAAAGAAAAACATTTTTACAGACATGATCTGGGAAAATGAGAAAATAAAACTTTAAGAGACACTTCTATGCAAAATACAAAAATGAGGCAAGAAAGGAAGGTCTTCTCTCCTGAGGAAGATAATTCTGTCAAATGAGAAAGGGAAACTGATTTGGCACTTGGGATAAAACCAGATGCAGAAGAAATTCTACCTGACCAGTATTAGTGGAGTCTTGCAAGTGCTAGCTAGTACCTTCCACTAGACTACTTCAAGCACCCAACATGGACCTGCTGTGCAGCTCCCCAGGGGAGCTGCCTGTTTCTTGGCTTGGATCCTCTGAATCAAGCTAAAGCTTTGTGCCTAAATATGCTGGGGGCCATAGGCGTGTCTGCAAAACAATGTAGTGTGTATGATGTTTAGCACATGTGCAAGAGGCTTTGGAAGCCAGAGATCTTTTCTTTCCTCAGTAGCAGTTGTATGTTTACCTGCAGATAAACTCAATGTCTACAGATGAGTCCACTCAAAGGGGTGAGCTCCATGCCAGCCCCATGTGTACACAGCTCCCAGCAAAGCTTCTGGGGAGCAGAGCAACCCAGGGCAAACAGTTGGTTGTGGCAGCATCCAGTGCCCTCTATAACTATAACCTCAGTTCTTACTTTTAGTTTTTTACAACTCTTTTTGTTGTCATGTTGCTACCTGCTTGCCAGTTTCCTGCACAACAGGACGGGCTGAAGATCCAAACAGTGAAGGATCATAAAGATGGACCTGCTGTGAGACACGGTGTCACACAGAGATGGGTCTGAGGGGCTTCAAATCCAGGAGAAAGGAACAATGGTTTGTTACCTGAACCTTCTCCGCTGGCTTCTTCTGGCAGCTCTTGAACACTCAGTTTCCACTCCAGAGGTGCATCGCAGGGTGTCACTGTCACTGCTAAGGGAGTGTTGTCCTCTTCAACCACAAAGAAATATCTAGGGGAAGGTTAACCGACCCATATGTAAGTAAAACCTGATGGCAACCAGCCAGCAGGGACTTGACTTAACATGATCAAGATTGATTTTGCTGGGGGAACAGACGTAAGTGTGCAACAGGCAAGCATGTGCAGAGGGAATAGGGAAATAGGCCAGTGGGTGAGAACTAAAGAGGTGAGGAGAGTTCCCCCACTAACGTGGTGCTGCAGAGCTGTCTTTGCTTGCCAAGACATGCAGTGAGGCTTCTGGACTCCTGCCCTGCCCTGCCCTCCCCTCCCATCAGCTTCACTTTTTACGCCTCTGCTAACTCTATATAGTATAAATGGTTATAAAGATATAAATGAGGGAAACAGGTTCTTTCCTGGAATTTAAGTTTATGCTCTTCAAAGCAGGACACACATTTTGTGCTATGTCCAGGTAAGGGCCCCAGAAAGGGGCCCCACATATTGCTCCATACTCCTTCAGCTGTCCTGCTGCATCCCCCCAAGTGCTACATGTCATTTATTGTAAAACATTTATTGCTAATGAAGGCTTGAAGAGGTGTGTGACATGAGGAGGTAGGTTGGCAATGCTGATCTTCCCCAAACTGTTTGGAGTCTCAGGTTCTTCCCCAGTCTAACCTTCGTATTTTCTGACCTATAGAGCTGAGGTTGGAAAGTGGGGAGTTCACACAGAACTGGCTTGTACTGCTTCTTTAAAGCACAGTATGAACTGGTGAAGAGAGACAATTGTCATGGGGTAAGCCTGCAGTTCCTAATTGCCTTCCCACTCCCTTTGCCTCCAGACATGGTTATTAGCTCCGCTTCAGGGAATTTCTGTGGCCTGGGAGAGCTCTGGGCTTGTCCTAGAGATCAAATGAACTGGACAGAACCTCAGCTGGGGAGGCCAGACTGGGATGGAAACTTGCACAGTTACTTACTTCATCAGACAGAATATCAACGTTTGCGTTTTTATGGTTTGGATCCAATTTTCATTTCAAAACACATCAGCAAATAAAGCTATTCAGAGTGCACACTCCTCACTTGAACTGGGCATAAATACCTTTTGGGGGTGTCTCGGAAGAGGTAGCTGCTAATTTCAGCTCCATCTGGGATGACTGACGAGTCGTGAAAAAACGCTTTGTCCCGGATCTGCATTTGGAAGAGCTCCTCATCTCTGGTAGGTAACTTCTGGGGCCTGGAGCTGAGTGGCAGCAGCAGGAGCACCAGCAGCAGTGGGCAACACAGCAGGAGCATCCTACAGCAATGACAGGGATTCCCACCTGAGGAGGGCTGCACCACACACATTTATTCTTTACAAAAATAGAGAATTCTTTATAAAAATAGGGAATTAGGAAAAGATGCAATATAAACCCATGCAGATTCAAGGCACATTGGTATTAGCATACAATTCAGCAGAGCTTAATCCTCAGGCCTGACAGGAATTGCAAAACACAAAAGCTGAGAATCCCTTACAAATTAGGCATAATAATTCATCATCTCGGTCTTTCACTATTATGTCTACAACTAGGTCAGTAATGACTACCATATACAGTGGGACAGGCTGGAAATCTCCTTTCTCTGCTGTAGAGGATCTCATATGTAAAGTCTCTAGTAAGAGAGGATGGGGTAGCAGAGGGGGAAAAAAATTTCTGATATGAGTATAGTGAGTTTAAATGGCTGATATTTTTTTAATTAGAAAAAAAGGTTTAGGTTATTACCTAAAGTGTGTTAGCCACTGGCTTTGGGGAGACTCACAATAAAAAACAGAGTTGGCAGGAACAGTTTTATCTCATTGTAGGAATAGTTCTATCATGTTACCTGGCTGAATATGGTCATGCAATGCTCCTTGTACCACACTGTAAGTTAACTGTAGCTTTATAGCAAACTCTTTTTTTCATCTTTAAGATAGTATCTGCTGTTGAGACTGGGGGGAGTTCCCCCTCCACTTGACCTTTCCCTAACATTTTATATAAAAATACCAAACACACAGATCCTTGAGAAGTGGCGTAATGTAGTCTAAGCCACAACAAAATCACTCTTTCCCTTCAAGCACTTCATGAAAATAGAAAGAGGTACCCCTGAGGGAAGCCCAGCAGCCTTCTCCCTTCTCCTCCCATGGATTTACCTTCCAAAAACCCCAAATAAGCCACAGGAGGCCCGTGCAGGACCCCCCTCCCTTCCCCAGCCCACCCACTCTGGCTCCATGGCGGCCTCCCACTCTCTTCATGGAGGCAAGTGGCCAGAACCCTGCCTGTCTCTGCCCCTCTCATCACCATGTCTGTGCTGAAGCTCACACTGAGCATCAGCATCCCGAATGCAGGAATTCACCACAGGTAGCATGGGATCTCTATCCTCTTTTCTCACCCCAAGCTCTTGCCAAAATCTTCCCAAATCCCTGCGGCCTCCAGCTCCCCTTCTACTGTGTGTAGAGAGGTGGCTGTGGCATCTTTGTGTCCCACAGTCTGTACTCCTCCTGGCACAGCTGAACACAGCCACCCACCTGCAGGACAGCCAAGTCTTCTGGCACCAGCAAGGCCAGTAGAGGGCTATTTTTTGGCCTCATATTGGTCCCTTTGCTTCTAACATCGTCGTTTAATTGGTCTTTCCACCAACACTGCCACACATTCCTGTATTTACAGATTATCCCCTTCCTGAGTGGAAAACCCCAGGAAAGACAAAAGCAAATGCTTCAGGTTCACCTGGCAGAGTTTTGCCCACAGTCACTTCCCAGGTGGGCATAGAGACCATTGAGAAGCCCCATGTGCCCTGTAAGCAAGCACGCCAGGGAGCCCTGCAGGGCAGCCCTGCTAGTGCCCAGGCTGCCAGAAGTTATTTTGCAGCTGGGGAAGGCAAAAACATGGTGACAGCAACACCTGCCCATGGTTCCCCATTTGTGGGATTGGAAACACTTCATCTCCAGAGTTCACAGGTCTCCAGTTTTGCGCTTCTTTACTATTTGGTAGGTTTTAATTACAGGTCACTGCAGTGCTCTGCAGAAGAGAAAGGAGTAAAGGGCTTTGCCTAAAACATGCAACTTCTCTTTCTAGTTAGATTGTGATTTAGATTCCCCAGTGTTTATCAAAATTTATCCCATCCAGGTCCTGACTGAGCTTTTGATGACAACAGACACATTTCCTCAAATTCAGACTGGAGTGTTGATACTGATCAGCAAAGTTAATGACATTTGACCTTTAGGAGCAAAGATCATAAGTCAAAATAGTTGCTGACTTGAGTCACTGAAGTCAAGAGAAACCTCCCCTCACACAAAGCAAAGGATGAGTGCCCTGTGCTCTAACAAACTGTATATTAATTTTTCAAGTATTATCATTGGCCAAGAGGGAAGAAATTCTTTCCAACTTAATCACAACAGTTAGAGCAGATTATTTGGTTAGGTAAGAAACTCTGACACTTTCCGCAGACAGCGTCCTCCTTGTGAACCCCACGAAACTGCAGTCTTGTATAGTAGTCCCATAGTCAGTTCCAGTGCAATGTAACCACTATTAAAATAAACCATTTTTTATTACAGGGCTGCCCAGCCTAAGCTTCACTTCTTAAATAATTTCACTAATTCACTTTTAAAAGTCCTGTAGATGCAGTGTTTCTGTCCCTGTTAACTACTGGAGTGGAGAGACAAGGTACAGATTTGTCTCTGATTTCTGTATCTAATTGTAAAAACATTTCGGCTTAAAAATAACTACAAATGACACCTTAAGGTTAGATCTGTGATCCCTGCTCAGCTTGGGCAGGCAGCACCAGCCCACCCATACATGAAATAGCTTGTGAAGCTGTCAACTGCTAATGAAAAAGCCAAGTCTCATAATCTTCTTCTTTTGCAAGTGAATGGGATTTTGAGTGCTTTCATTTTCACATATCCAGCCTCAGAAGCTTAAAATGGGCCCAATTTTCATGCATGGCACTTCCCAAGGCAAGATAACTCACCAGCAGAGTGGCATGCAAAACTCACAGTTTGGAAACAGTGTTGTCAGTGTTATACCACCTTTTCACACCAGCTGATAAACAGATTTTTTTTTTCAGTGCACTCATTATAATTTGGCAGAGTTTTAAGCTAAAGCCTCTATTGTTTACTCATGGAAAACATCCAGAGGAAAGAAAAAATATCATTTATTCATTCCATGTTTCTTTCTGGGCAATTTCATCACTGGGCAATGACTTCAACAGAGTCCCTTGGAAAATGCCCTTTCTAGATGTGAGCACGTGAGTGCATGCTCTCCTACCCAGCCTTTTGAAGCTCCCAATGAACAATTTTCTTGTCTTGGTGTGCCCTGCTCTGAGACAGTGCCATTTTCAGAAGCCAGGTACAAGCTGAGGCCTAAGCACTGCCCTGTAAAACCACACAAATTATGTGAAACACGTGTGATTTTTCTTTATTCAACAGACTGTACTGCTTCCTAAATACTTTTTATTCCCTTTTCTACAAGTTGTTCTTGTTTTCTTTCAAACTCTGAGTCAATATTTTATTGATATATTCCTGCTGCCTGGAGGGATTTGCCTGCTGTTTATCACTGAATTTAAGAGAATGCCAAAGTCAACAGTCCGAAGTGAAATAATAAGCATTGTTTTATTTCTCCAAGATTGCAAAAGTGCCCTCTAATGGTCCAGCCTTACCTCTCACTTTTTCCCCAAACTCTCTTCTAACCCATCCTTAAACCTGTGCACAAAGTCGACCCCCTGCCCTGTTCCCAGGGGACAGGCTGGGTATGGAGCAGGAGCAGAGCGGCGGGTACAGGACAAATTTGGCACCCCAGGGGAGGTCCCACCCACACAGATGGTCCCACCCTGGCACAGGGGAAAGGGATCTCCGGCCATGCCAGCTATGCCAGGATGCTGATAGTGCCAGCACCACTGTAGGGGTGGGAGATCCCAACAGTAACACAGGAGCATCACACAAAACAAAAGGTAAAAACCTGCCACAGCTTGGAGGGACGAGGGTGGCACATGCAGATGCTCACAGCTCTAGACCAAAAGCAGCACTGAAAAATGTCCTTGAGAAAACACAACTTGCTTTTTATAATCTTCCATTTCCAAAAGAAAGAGGGGAACTGGAGGAAATAAGTTGTTGTTTTTAGTTCCTTTTCTCTTTTTTCCCCCCTCCCTTCTCTTTTCACCTTAGCAGACTGACCACTGGGGAACCAGGCTGGGAACAGGAACACCCAGGAGCTCCCTATCACTTACCAGCTAGGGCTGCTTCCAGATCACCTTTCACCTGGATGGAGCCATCCAGTTTAGCCTGCCAAGCCCAGGCAGACCAATGCTGGGGCAGTGGGAGTCAGGGCAGGTGGCCAGGGTTTCTTTTTATTTCAACCTGGAAGGCCAGTGGCAGGTCTCCCCTGGGTGAGCAGCTCCTGGGCTGCACTACTGACAGAAACAGCTATGCCTCTGAAGAGGTTTATTTAATAAACCTAGGTGGATTTATCTAAATAGATCAACAGGTGCAAAGTGCATGCCTGCGTTTGGTTTTAAACACTTCAAAAATTACTTCCTTGCCAAAGGTTTAATTTTTTTGTTTTGTTTTCCTTCAGAAAATTAAACAAATATGTATAAATAAACAAAAGCTGCCGTCTGACCTTTTTATAAACTTGAGCTATAAGCACATATGTGAAAATTATTGTTAAATCAGATCACAGACTTTACAATTGTTACAATTCCTTCCCATCTTTTGAAATTATTTTCTCTACAGCAATGAGCTACACCCCACCTTCCAAAAGGTGGGGTAAGATCCCACGTACACAGGCCCTCCATCCGTCCTTTAAGACCTTTGTATAACAAACTTCAACCATACAAAAGGCCTGCAAATACCTAGGTAAAATGCAAGTCAAGCAGAAACAGAGAGGATAATGGGATTTGCAACTGGCTCAGGTTCTGCAGCAGGGAGCAAATTACCTGGAGCTACCTGTCACAGAAATCCCACCCAGCAAGCCAAGAACTGACTCACAGGAAGGCTCAATGTCATCCAACATACCCACGCTCCATGGAAAGAGAACACGAGTATAAGATCCACCATGTGCAATGCCAGTGTTATTTACATTTTCAAGTGCCTCAGTCTACAGAAATAATTTGCTTTACTTGTCAACTGCAGGTCACAGAGCAGTAAAGGATTTACAAAAAACAAACAAAAGATCTGGGTTTGCTTGCAGCAAACGCATCTGGAATAAATAAACCCTAATGTTTAATTACAGAGAGTGGAAAGTGCATGACTGTAATTTAGTGAAGATAATTTCAAGGCACTGACTTCCACAGTGCTTTTGTGTTGCATTTCTTCTCATTTTATTGTATGGGTGGTTAACTTTACCTCTTTACATCCTATTTTTAAACTTGGGTGTGTTGGGGGTGGTTTTGGCTGTTTACATTACCCATACTGCATCTCCTAATGAGTCTGTAGATTTATTGACATAATTTAAGTCCAGCTTCAATAATAAAAGGGCACTGTGTGACTTCTTTGACTTTTCATAGGAATGCTGCAAGTAAAGAGGCTGTGAGATTTCCCATTACACACTTCACTTCCAGAGATATAAAACTCAAACACATTCACCTCAGTATACAAAGTTATCACCACAGACATAGATGAGTTTACAAGTGCTTACCAATTCTGACTGTAATATAATTAATTATTTCTAGTGTGCAAACAAGAAAAAATAATACCTTTGAAAATTAAATTATTTACTGAGAACTGCTGAGTTTGTTTGTTTACAGGGAGACCAGAGGGTAAAAGGGAAGGCCTGCCATTTAATACTTACCATTCCCTAAAGGATCTGGAAAATGTTTGGTATGTTTCTCATTTGGGTGGGTTTTTTTAAAAGAGCAGCACTCTTGAAAACTTATTGTCTCGTCCCACCTGGTGCCTGGGCTGTGGGAGCCTATCCAGGAGAACAGCCATCACAGTCCCAAGCCACCCCTCCGCCAGAAGTGTGCATCAGCCCAAAGCCTTTCCCTGTGGACACAGAGGATCAGGTGACAAGGAATGCAGCCCTGAAAAGGACACAGGGGCGTATCACTGTACCTTGGATTTTAAGAAGCAACATTTTTGTGTAGCACCATGGCTGGCTTGATATACCAGCTCTAGTTGGCAGGACCAGCTTTAACTGGGAGGGCAAGAGCATTTAGGGACCTGTAATCCATGGATTAAAGCTCCCTCACTACACATGGGCAGGATGGACTATAATGGTGCCTTTGAAGTGCTTAAGAGTCCACTCTGTCAATAATCCCTGGATTAACCGACCACCTTTTGCAATTCCAATTCAACCCATGATTCTCTTTTGCTAGGAGTATTGTTTTACCCAAGCAAATCAGTAGTCAGGGGAGAAAAAAATCCAACTATGTAAAACAAGAATGTTTAAGAAGTAAGGGTACATTTCCACCAATCCTTAATGAGCAACAGTGGCAATGAACTACAGTTTAAGGGAGAGGTTAACTCTGAAGGGATAAGATTGTAAAATGCAGAGCTGTCTCAAATTAGACATGTTGAAAGCAAACATACACAGGGAGACATAGTATCAAAAATCAAATTTTACATGGACTATTTTGTTTCTAAACTGAGCCCTATTTGTTTTTCCACTTTTAGTGGAAACAGATTTAACTCTGATTACATGGAAATCGCCATCTTGGAGATGGTGGTAGCTGGATGGTTCAAAAACCATCTGAGCCAGGAGATGCCACATGGGACACTTGAGGAAATGCCTAGTAGTTTTTCTTTTCTTTTTAATCAGAGACCACATACCAGCACTTCTCTCCTTTACAGCCACCTCGACCCACACGACCCAGCAGTGAGTGACAAACCCAAACAAACAGCGAGTCCCCAGTGATCTCCATTACAATGCTCAGTTGTTCCTTTGTCCCTCTCCTTGCAGGAAACAGCAGAGCATGGGAAGGAGGGATGTGCTGGAGCCCTGGGTGGCAGCCAGCTGGCATTCCCCTTCCCTTGGCTGCCCTGGCACGGGCTGGTCTGTGTCCTTACTATCATACCTGCTCATCTACTGAGGCTCTACAAAATCCCCAGATGTTTGGACATCACTCTTGGAGAGGGCAAGCATCATGGGATGGCTGACTGATCCCAGCTTTTCCAGAGGAAAACCTTATGTCAGACACCCAGCTTGGAGAGGGGAATTTTTTCCATAGTCTCAGCAGGCTTTGAACCCCAGCCGAAGAAATAAGATTAGGTAAATAAATCTTTGTTTGCACAACTCCAGGCCATGTAAGATAACCAACTCTGAATGCCATGCAGCTCTACCACAAATCTTTCATCACAAGATCTGGAGGTGTTTTATAACAGAGTGTAATTATTATCCCCTTGTTACAAGCAATAAAAGTGGGGCAGTGACTTTCCTTGTTCAAGGAAATCCCAATATAATCCCTTCCTTTAATCATGAAACAATAGCTACTTTCCTCAGCCAAGTCACTCTCCCTTCAGCACAGCTCTCTGAGTCCAAGTTCCTGCCTCTCCATAATGGATTTCAGCATGGGGATAAGTGGGGAGGAGCACATACAAACAATTACAAATTATAACCAACACAAGCACCTTGCTTTTCGTACAGTTTCCCACTGTTTCTCTGGAATAATTCTGAATTGCATTGCAAGCAAGTGCCCATGCCAAGACCCTGGACAGACAGGGATGCCCTAAATGTCAGAGTAGGATAAAGAGCAGGAACGGAACCAAGGCCCATGCATCCTGCCACTGCATCCTCAAACCACCAGTGATTACAGCTGAAGGGCAGAAAAACCTTTGGGAAGAATAAAACATAAAAACAAAGATCATTAACTGAATGAACTGCTGCCGAAGGAGTTAAAGTTGCCTGGGGCCTTGGGAATGCTGCTCACATGGCAGCACCATGACCAGCAAGGTGTTTTGTTCAGGGGAAGAAAGTAAAGGACCGGAGCCTCCAGTCCTTCCAGCAACAACCATGAGCTGTGTCACCAGCACACTGGAATTGCTTAAGATCTTCTTTCCTTCTGCTTTTTGGTAGACAATTTAAAAAAGGTAAAATTGCTGACTACTTTGAACCCCTTTAAGCGAACAGATTCCCTCAGCTTCCATCAGACACGCAATTTTCTTCAGCATCAGACACAGCACTACACACATACACAGGATTACAAACCACAGCCAGCCTATTAGTATTCATGGCCACTTGCCTACCTCCACACAGTTTTTCCTGCAATGACTACTCAGAAATTTTCATTTGTAATTTTACCCTATCCTCCTTTTCACTGCCTAGAGTTTCTCAGTGCTTCCAGGCTAACCAGTAACAACCAGTAATGCCTGCAACTGCACGAAGAGCAACAGCAGCAGCTCTCCAGAAAACCCTCAGACAACAGCTTCAGTAACAACTGTAAGAGCAGTGATTCTCCAATCCCTAGGGCAGTGACTGCACCCCTGTGGTGTCCCACAGCGGTCTGGAAGGGAAGGGGACACCTTAGAGGAAAGGCACACAGCAACAGGAACTCATGAAGAAACCTGTAGGAGGCATCTGGCACTAAATGCAATTGTAAGGTTGGATTGTCTTTTTCAATCCAGGCACACTCATAGTTAACTAGATAAGAGACAAGGAGAAAATAGAATTTACATGAACAGAGGGGAAATAATTTCTATTTTGTTCTGTTCTCTCTTCTGGGGTTTTGGGGTTTTTTTTTTTGGTTTGGTTTTTTTTGTTTGTTTTTTGTTTTGTTTTTTGGTGGGGTTTTTTTCCAGTCTTACCCTGTGCTGCTTGTAGTTACACCTGATTCATGTAATCCAGATCCTCACCTAACTTCAAAGAAACTAGGACTTCTGCAAAATTAGAGGAATCTAGCCCATTTTACTTACGGCCACAGTAATACATGTTATGCTGATAGATGATCATCCAAAATTTCAAAAAAGTATTCCAATTCCTTAATTATGCTCAGAATACAAATTTTTTTTCTGATTGAAATTGCTATCCAAAGTTGGATTCAGTTTTAATATTATCTGCCTTCAGATTTACACAAAGGAAATCTTAGGCCCCACAAAGCCCTTAATGAACACTTAGGGGGCTCTCTCATAATGATTTGTTACAGATCACAGTAATTCAGAGATGCTGTGTCTCGTTTTCCTGAGTTGGAAAAGGGTTGCTGAAAATATGTAAACATTTGTCAAGTGTTTGAAAAAGGAAAGTATCAAATGTAGTGCTGAATATATTGATATTTACATATTTCTACCAGCACACTCTGAGTTAGAGCTGGCAAACCTCAGCAACAGTTACAGCAACAAAAACTTCCCAAGAGCCATCATGGATATTGTCCCCCAGTCCTATCCTCACTGCCCCTAGAAAGCAGCACATACAATTTCTTGGTCACACCACCAGCTCTGGGGATACCTCAGAGTCTGCAGTGGCTGAGAGCACAAGATGGCCCCACCACAAGTGAACCACATGGTAGGCAGGACCATCAGCTTCACCACTGCAGTGGTGTGTTCTGAAAACTGCCTCTTCTCAAGCTCACTTCTACATGGGTAGGGATTTGAAAAAGCAGGAATGCTCAGTCTAGCTACATTTTGCCCACTGATACTTATTTCCTTGGCATCCTGCTTTAAAAAAGACACAGGTACCTAACAAAGGGCAACTGAGTAAGCTAGTGAAAACTGAGCGAAGGAGATTGTCCGCTCCACATTTCCTGATGCAGCCACCTGCAGACACCCCCCACAGTGCCTAACACTTCCCACCACCTCCAGAGAAAACCCAAACTTGTGTTTCCAGAAATTGTCTGACCTTTGCAGGGCTAGGTGTGGGAGATCTATCCCACCCAGACCCATGGGTGGAGGGTCCGACCCCTATTTCTTAATCCTCACTCTCACCACTAAGAAAAATTACAGCAGCAAACCCTCCAAATGATTTATGGCCAGAGAGATGGTGAAGCATAGCCACAGAGATTGCTGCCACAGGTGGGCCCACGGTCAGAGCTGAGAGATGCATCGGTCTGAAGAGGTTACAAGACCCCAGGAGTCCAACTACAGCTTGCCAGCCACCATCCCACCATCCCAAAACAGGACAGTAGCATGTCTGGGAGCTGCCAGTCTCCAGGGTGGCCTTCTAACAAAGACTTCCTGGCTTTTCTAAGTCATGATCAAGCTGAAGTCTTTCCCAACTACAAAAATATGGGTGCTCTGAAGGGACTTGCTGCAGGAGCTTCAACCCTGCTGAGGTTAACTGCAGAGCTGTGATAAGGGATGTCAAAAAACAGATTCTAGAAAGGGGACATTTCATCTCCACTCTACTGCTGGGCCAGTGTTTATTTGTCCAGGCTGGTAGGCAAAAGGTTAGTCCTTTATCTAGTTACTGTGAACAAAAGCAGAGAGAAAATATATGGGTGGATAGGTCAGATTGTAATGGGTGAATGAACATCCAAACAATCCCAAAACCTTCAAGGTCCTCTTATGGTAACCATACATGTGCAGTTGACAGCAAGGAGAAGAAAGAAGGAAAAAAGACGGGAAAAAGAGAAAGAAGGGAAAAAAGAAAGCAGGGGAAAAAGAAAGCAAGGGAAAAAGAAAGAAACTCGTGCATTCAGAGATGGCTGCCAGGGTAATTTCCCTTCCCACAGTGGCAAGGCATGGCAAGAGCTGTGGCGTGGGACCCAGTGCTGACTTCCGGGGGTATCCCTTTGCTAGCGACTAGAAATGGCCACAAGATGAAGATTACTGCTAAAGGCATAAGTGTCATTTCAACATCTCCCTTAATATTGCTCTGTAAACCCCAAAAAGCTGTCAATTCAAACAAGTATTGGCTCAGTGGTGCTTTGTTGCCTCAAGGCATTTCAGAAAGTTCAAGTGACTTGGGCTGGAACCGGGTGGGGGGACTCTGCCTGTGAGGATGATGCCTCTGGGTCCCACTTCACTCCACACATGAACATTTTTGAACAAAACCCACACTGGCCATGCCTGTTGTGTTAGATGGGGATGGACACAGACCCAACCCCAACGAGCAAAAGGTTGAAGCGGGAGATTGTTTTGGCCTGCTGGGAGTACATCTCACTGATGGGTACGAATTTTGCACTTTCTAGTTAAAGCCTTAATTGCCTGGATTTTCTTATAAACACTGCACAACTGCTTTTTCGTGAATAAGTGTGAATTAGAATGTGCTCCATAAATTACATAGCACCTTTTCTTTCCCTGAGCCAGCCAGTCTGCTATCACACACTTGCAAAAGATGTTTTATCCTCTTGCTTTGACATACCTGCTTAATTCAAATGTTACGTTAGACTTGCTGACATGATGTGAATGGATCTTAAAGCCTACTTATTTTTCCTGGTATTAATTTTTTTCAACTATTGTACTGTAACAGGATTATTAAAGTTTTAATTGATTGAGATTAAATCTTTCCTGCAAAACTGTAACTTTAATACCCCATAGGACTATTAGATTTTCATTCAATATTTCTCATTACTGAAAAATCAGTTTGAAAGTGCCCCTAGGGTCTTCTCCAAATAAGGGTAAGATCCTATTAGTCCTACAAATCATAGTCAAGTAAGTAATTCATACCCAGGAGAAAAAGCCCACAGGGAATTAAATGCAGATTTAGTAGCCAGAAGAAGAAAAAGAACAGGGACTAGAAACTGCTAATGCTGCTCACTGATGTTTTCCTTCACATCCAGAGACCAGCTGGCAGCTCCAAGACACTTGGCTTTCCCTCACCACCATCATCCTGATCTCTAAACTGCTTAATTTGCATCAGGTTTCTGGATTTCAAAATGCTGAGACACATTTAGACTGTTTGACTATAAACAAATTAGCGGTAAATCTGATGCAGCTAAACAAAGTAGTGAGAGAGAGATCACATCTTCACCAGACTCTGATTGTTTGGTAAAACTCATCTACCCTACTGAGCAATCACTGCAGACTTATGCAAAGAAGCCAAACTGCAGACTTATGCAAAGCCGTGCCATCACACCTCCTGCCCACCTCCCCACCAGCCTTTGTAGCTGCTCTGTTATGGTACTGAGCAAGTTAAAAGTGAGAAAGATTAAAAGAATACTTTTTCCTCTACAAGAATACTTTTTCCTAGTAAAGTTTCAGCCCCTTTAAAGTGACTTTTCCTTAATAAATAAATAAATAGAATATGCTTAGTTAGGCAAACAATGCTTTTCCCCTTTAAATCTAAGGAAAGGGTCGGCCTCAGTAGTGTGTCACATTGTGAGCGTGCGAGGGTCACACTGGAGGGGCACTCATATCCGGACGCACGGAGTGGGGAATGAAGTAGGAAAGATAAATTATTGCCCTTTGTTTTTTATACTTCCAGGTGCTTGCAGTAAGTACCCACTGCTTCTTATCTCAGCTGTCACACAAGCAACAAACATCTCTCTAACTAATGAATTTAATTACCCAAAAACCAGAGCAGTCACCACTTGATTCAAAACCCCAGCAAACCCAGATGCTCTTCAGCAGTCTGTGGGAAATGCTGAAAATGTTGCATTTACTGGAGCACTCACCCCTGTGCAGAATAGTGCCCACTGATTCATCTGCATCCCTTTGGTATGCTTTGGTATGCTTTTGTTTATGGGTCTAGTCATGGACTGAGGGTTAGGTTCTCACACTGCTTGTGTTGCTCATTACTTGGGTGGCTTTTAAATCCATTCTGTAAAATGTCCCCCAGACGATCATGTTTTGGTGAAGTTACAGTATCATCTACCCCACACATCAACTGAAAAAGACAACACTTTGCCTGCTTCCAATGTGTCCTGCATGACTGATGTGCTCCCCAGGGTGCAAAGTCACCTATGCACTCACTAGGATTGGGTCTGTGACAACAGACCTATTACAGCTGTGTGATAACATTTATCTTTCTCCTGTTCAGTGGGTGTCTTTGCATACTGCATATTAGAAAATTCAATCAAAAAGAACAAACCTCTTTTAATATTTACTCTCTCTCTTAATTTATTTCCAGCTGTATGTGCTCCTGGAGTTATGATTTATTACCCTGACCTAATTCCCAATCTAAGGGCAAATACTTCCTCTACTAATGACATCTTTACTGAAGTTTTCAAACATAGCATCTCAGCCTTCAAAGCTCCTAACATCTACCCATGAGCACTAGCTTATTTGAATTGTTTTCTCAGGCAGAAACTATCCCTGCTTGATCTCATGAAGATTTTTGTCAGAGAAGTAGTGTACTCCCAGTCACAGTGCAAAATGAAGCATGGCGAACGCCACTTCCATACTCTGCCTGTTCTCTGAGGTGATGCCCACTCACTGCACCCCTTCTTATTTTGCAGAGCTCAAGCAGTACTCGAGTCTCTTCCTGCTGGTCTTACCTAATATATTCTTTCCATTTAATATAATTCTGATTTATTCTCCTGCAACCTTACTTGTACAGTCAGGGACACCAAAATATAGAGCTCAACAGCATTTGGTACCACACCAGATCTCCGCAAGCAAGATAAATGTTAGTTTCATGGGCTGTCTATACACTCTGTCACACACCTCACACTGCAAACATGCATTTCTTGATAGATAATTAGTGGAAGATACTGGGCATTCTCACCAGTATCTGTGCCCTACTGTACAGGATTGCGAACTTGTTTTCTTGCACGAAGGAGGAGGTCTTTCCCTCCTTCAGCTAGGTCCACCCTTCTCCTCTCCACTTTAGAATCAAACAGAAAAAGAACAAAACCTCCCTCATGTTTTAAATCTCACAGCAGGCTGAACTGGTAGCCCAGAGCAGCTACACAGTCTTCCACATTCATAGTATCAGCTCCCTTGAATGCACTGATCGAGAAATGTGCAGTTTTCATTAGCTTGCCCTTAATTTAGAAAACGTGCACATTCAGCAAGGCCAAATGGAACCCACCATCACTGGGGTGTCCATCAGCACAAATTAGGAAATCTGCCTCCTGCGAAAGCAAGCTGAGGACAAAAAGGATAAATATCCACTTAGGAAAACAAAATAAACTGGCTTTTAAGAGATGCAAGAACCCGAAGGAGACCCTTGAAAATAGTGAAGCAATAGGCTTACGGTTTTATTATTCATATAAACTTTAGTGACTTCAAAATGAATGCAGAGCCAAACAAGACTTGTTATCCCACTAAAATCTGTGCTGTAACTCAAGCCAGTGCCCAGATGTTCTGTGGTAAAATCTGCTGCTTGGCTGCATAAAAGCACTACATACCCTGTTGCAGAGTCCTGGCTTGTCTTTATCCAAACCTTCTTAGATTCTGGATTATTTTTCTAGCAATCTTTTAAACTGCTATAGGAAGCATAAAAGGTGGTCTCCTACAAAACCATTTGGTACCAGCTTGAAATGTAATTGCAGGAATAAAACACGATTTCTATTTAATAAACTGTTTACTACCAGTCTTTCAGAACATAAATTATAAAAGCAAAAGCAGAGTCTGAGTTTATTAAACATCTCATCTTTTTATATATAATAAAGCAGAAGACCCTGGCACACTTCAGAGTGAAATGTCCAGCCAACAGGCTCCATCCAGCCCTACCAAAACCATGGGATGAGGAATGGAAGGCCACCATGAAGCTGGAGGCTTCCAACCCCATTGTGCAGCCAAGGTTAGCCCCCAGACACCATTAGTCCACCTGTCCCCACCTTCAGCTCTCTGGGCACCTCCTAGAAGGGGGGTTTATCCCTTCATCTTCAGGGAATGTCAGGAGGACAGACTTGAAGAGAGAGTTTCTGCCTCTACTCGCAGTTTTGGTGTAGAAGAGAGGATGCTCAGGGGCAGCCCGGGCTCTCACCATGCAGGCAGGGTTGGTGCCCACAGTGCCATGTCCCCAGCCCAGCTGGCAGGAGGAGGAGAGCTGAAAAAACTGCAGCAGATGGGCCAGAGCTGTGTGCCGGGAGCTCTAAACATCAGATGAACACCAAGTCTGTGGGGAAGGCATTGGAACACAGCAGGGAAGGCAGCACAGGCGTTACGTGATTTGGAACAGCTTGCTTGACAGTTCGCACCATATTGTATTTATAAACACTGGGGAAACCTAAGTGCTTTTCCTTGGTGTTTCCGAGTAGTCATCCACAACAAAACAGGCACGCAGGGTGCTCCTGCATAGCACTGCCTCACCTCAATGACAACCTTCTTAAAATTAAAAAATTGATTTAATCTCTGTGGGCTCAGCAACCCATACGGCATTCAAATTACCTTGTGAAGCACTCAAGTCACCCAAACCTGACCTCCCCCAGGGAAGCTGGGGTGTGAGGTAACCTGCTGCCCAGTGATGCCAGCAGCACATCACAAGTGTGCCACCTCTGCAGGTGCAGCTGGTGTCAGAGACCAGCCAGCTCCTCTGAAGCATGCATCGCATGGCATCGCATCAGATCACCTCACTGAAAGGAGAGATTAGCAGAATAGGAGGCTTTGGAAAGAAGAGACCTTATTCCTCTCTACAAGTACCTGAAAGGAGTTTGTGGGGAGCTGGGTGTTAGCCTCTTCTCTCGAGTGAAAAATGATAGGACTAGACGAAATGGCCCAAAGTTGCTGGCCCTCCCCGAACCGGGGGAGGTTTAGACTAGATATGAGAAAGAATTTCTTTACCAAGAAAGCAGTTAGGCATTGGAATGGGTTGCCCAGGCAGGTGGAGAATCACCATCCCTGGAGGTATTTAAAAACCATGTAGATGATGCAATTCAGGACATATTCCAGTGGGCAACACAGATATTAGTACATTTTATTTGCAGGGAATGTTGACAGTTGGACACAGTGATCTTAGAGGTGATTTCCAACTGTGACAATTCTGTGACATGCTGTGGTGCCCACCCACAGCAGGAAAACAAATGGGTTTTCTATCTGGGACAGTGCAGAAGCAGGGACAGCATGATGCGCCCATGGTCCTCATCACAGAAACATGACAAGCTTGAAGGGATATTTTCAGATTTATTAGAAAAGTCTTTCAAATTAAGAGGCAGTCATCATCTGCTGACACAGAAAATCCACAAGAACACACATCGTTCTTACAAGAGGTTGAAACACAGGGCTGGGACACCAAATGCAATACCAGCAAGTGATGCACTACTGCACATTTTTGCTTCATCACATTTTTAAAGGTTAAAGCACAGTACAAAAATCTCTCAGTGTTTTAACAAGTCCTCTTCTCCGTCAAACACTAATGAGTTTTAAATTCTAGACATTATGTACTCATAGAGACTTTTACTGGCATTGGAAAGCTGACCTCGGCAGCTCTCCTCTTGCAGGTATATGCTTTGCTACGACTTAGGAGAGCAAGGCTGAGAAGATGAGGCACTCCTGACAAGAAGCAATCCAAAATTCCATTCCTAAAATAGCTAAGAATCAGCAGTTTTCCTAGTAGGCTGCAGAGAAATGGCAATGTTTTTCTCCGCACTCCCTTTCAACAAAGCTAAGGGTGCTGATGCTGTCTAACACCCAAACACTATTTTCATAGAAACCAGGGCACAGTCACACCAGCAGTGCCTTGCCAGGTTGACTGATGTATAAATCACTCGCAGACAGATAACCAGAGAGGAACTGACCTCAAATTGCTCTCCTCTCTTCCAGTTTTACACAGATACAACTCCATCGGCTCAACCAAGCATAAAATCTGTGCACCTAGGTTGAGAGCCTATCCTAAAATGGTGCTGGATGGGGCTGCCAGTGGAGCCTGACTGTAGGATGCTCTGAGAGAGACACGGTGCCACATCGGTGTCACTGAACATCTCCTAGTATCTGCCTGCAAACAGCCAGCTGAGCCAGGGAGAGCTGTGGGGACCTTCCCCTCTTTTCTGAGCTCTCCTCCTGCAGCTCAGCTTCAAGAACAGCAATATTATTTAAGGGTTTTGATTAAAGATCTTAATTAGATGTTAACCAGATCCTTCAGTGGGGGGGAAAAATCCGAGGGATGTTATAAGCTTCCCAAGCTGCTCTCTGAACTCAGCCTTGCCTTGCTCACAGAGGTGCCCACAGGGATCAATTCCAGAGCAGCCCTGGGCACCACAGCACAGACACAACCACACTCATCCCCTGCCACTGAGATAACCAGTCTGAGAAATCAGGGCATGTCACACCTCAAGTGTTAAACCCATCCAGAACAAAAACCACTCAGAGAATCGCTGAATTTCAAAGATCTGCACTAGCCTTTAACTGTGAAGATTTAAATACAGAAAAGTTATATATCTGCAAGTGATTAAATAACACTCTGTAGCCATTGTCCCAGCACCGCCGAAATAAAAAACACTTGCATTCTACTGTTAAGTTTTCCATCTACTTTTTTTTGGTAGCCACTTTTTTCTTCCCCCCCCCCTCAAAAAAACCCAAAACCAAACAAAAAACCCCCCCAACAAAACACAAAAAAACCCCAACCAACATAAAAAAACCACAAAAACCAACCAACCAAAAAAAAACCCTAACAATGTATGATGCTGAAGAAGCTCATACTCAGAGCTGCTGAGTATGAGATCGGGCTCCCAGCAGCAGCCAAGGCTCCAAGCTAAAAGAAGGCAAGAAAAAGGGAAAAACCAAAACAACAACAAAAATCAAAAGGGAGGAGGAGGGTGGAGGGAAACAGAGGGGCAGCCGAGGTCCGAGAGGCAGTATGCCGCAAAAGCCGCGGACGGAGCGGTGCCGGGACGAGAGGCTGAAGCAAAGGTCCCACAGGCGGGGGTGCACCGAGCCCTCCACCCGTCCCGACGGCAACTGGGGAAGGACTGCGCCGGCGGCCCTGTTCCCTCGCCCCCCGGTGCCTTACCTTTCAGCGTGCGGTGCCGTCCAGTCCTTGTCCCTCCCGAGGGGAATGATGAGCTTCTTTTTTAGCGGGTGGAGGGCTCACTTAACAGACCCCCGAGCTCCGGTGGGGACGGGCTGAAACGAGGACTGTGTCACTCACGTCCCTTGGTGGTTTATAGCGCCTTGCCTTCCCTTCCCGCCCCCCTCCCCTCAGAAAAAGAAAAGGAAAAAAACCCAAAAAAAAACAAAGGTGGAAAACCAATCAAAACCAGGCAAAAAGGAGCCGAGAGTCCCTCCAGTGCACCCGCCACCGCCCGGGGCGAGGGCACGGCCCGACTTCGCCTCTCGGGAAGAACGGCGGAGCGGCTGCGCGGCGGCAAAAGTTTACAGAAGGACCGCGGAGCACCGCGGAGCAGAGAGGGGCGGAGGAGCGCAGGAGCGTCTCGCTGGTGCCGCCAGGGCGGGCAGGGGTTCCCCGGGGGGTCGGCCGCCCCGCCCCGTCCCCGCGCAGCTCCGCGGAGGGGCGGGCCCGCGGGGGAGCCCCGGTCGACATCCCCAGGGAGGAGGTCCCGTTCCCGTTGTCGTCCCCCCCCCCTCCCCAGCCAGCCCCAGGCAGAGCCGTCCGGCTTTGTGCCGTGCTGCGAAGAGCTTTTCAACATCCATCTTGGAAGTGCGATCCTGCTGGGCAGTGGGGATGGGGTGACTTCGGGGAAGCGGAGGGGATGGGGTATGGTGGGAGAG
Organism: Calypte anna; assembly: GCF_003957555.1. Lineage (NCBI taxonomy): Eukaryota > Metazoa > Chordata > Aves > Apodiformes > Trochilidae > Calypte > Calypte anna. Next base: position 228,000 of record NC_044249.1, read on the forward strand.
AGAGAGGGACGGGGAGGTTGGGGGGAACATTCCAAGAGCAATAGGCGCGGGTGAGAGGACTGGAAAGGTGGTCAGGGATGCGTGAGAAATGGGACTCGTTAAACCCTCCTGCAGTTCTTGGCATATGGTCTTACAGCCCCTCACCTTCTCCCTCCTTGCGTTTTGATTAGAAGCCGGTTTCACGGTCGGGGAAGAAAGGGGAGTTTGTCTCACTCTCACCTGGGAGCTGCAACAAAGAGGCGGAAAGTATCCTTTGCCATTTAAAACCAAACCCCAAACTCTTCCCCCCCCCCCCCTTTTTTTTTTTGTCACATTGGTTGTAAAAACGTCAAGGGATGCACAAGGATTAAACAAGTTATTACCAACAGCAGTTTCACTGTTTCTCGGACAGTAATCATGCCTTCCTTAACTTCAACTGATTTGGGGAGCAAAAATAAAATCAAACCTCCTTTTTTTTCCACAAGATTGCTACATAAATCTGACAGCAAAGCCTCAGAGGAGGGATGCAAACTGTCATATTCTGCAGAGTGACAATCAGCATCACTGTAAAGACGCATCTCCTAAAAGAGCTCATGTCTTCAGGGACACATAGCTGCCCAGACCTCTGCTAATTGCCATTAGTAACTGCCACTTACCTCCCACTCTGTCAACTCGCAGAGTATCCGGGTTCGCTCACGGCAAGCCTCTGCCAAAGGGTCTGCACACCACACCCTGACTTCTTCCTTTCTACAGGATCATTTGCCTTCCACTGCAACACCTCAATAAAAAAAAACAAACAAAACAAACCAAAAAATCCACAATCTCAGCAATCTACATGTGCTCTTCTGCTGCAGAAGATGCAGAGACTCCAAAAGTCAGAGAATCTAACTAAAAATGCCAAAATTAGTAAAGAAAACCCAGAAACCTCACTATATTTTGCCCAAGCCTTTGGATGGTGCAGGAGCTGACAGAGAGGGATGTGCTCAGGTAAAGGCAGGCAGCTACCTCCGGGTGCAATTCATGGCACCACAGTGTTCTGTAGAGCCTGCAAAAATGGCTGGCTCTGGTTTGAGGTCATTAGAGGTAAAATATTGCTACCCAGCCAAAGAGCTCTTGAGACTCCGTGCTCCACACACAGGCAAAACGATTATTTTTAACTCGAGGACAGTTTTAGTGCTATTGTTCTTAGAGGGTATTACTGGTTGTGATTTCAGAGGAAGTGAGATGACATTCCTGGGATATTATTTACTAAGGTATGTGAATACTGACTTCTCTGCTTATAGATAACAATTCTTTTTTGGATGCCTGCAGTTCCACCTATCGCAACTGTAAATCTCTGTCGTGATTTAAAGCATAACAATTCCCAGCCAGAAGAACAGTTAAAACTCTTTCAATACAAGAATTTTTGCTCTCAAAACTTACATGATACAGAAATACTAAGCACAGATATAAAAAAAGGGACTTGGGATTTAAATGCTGAAAATTACATGAATGCCTAGCAAGTACTAGGACAGCCAGTTAATTGAAAGAGAGCAATTAAAGTCCAAAATACGGAAAATTCTTCTGGGTACGTGATTCCTTTTAAAACCAAATTATTGATTTGTCTGCAGCCAATCTTTGAAGCTGTGCATCATGTACTCAGGGGCTGAAACTGTTTTGACTTAAGTGAGCAAATAAATATCCAAAATTTGGAACATCTGTAATTGGTTCATAAAGGCAACTGTAAACTGTCTGGGTAACAATTGTACTGTTCACAGTTTCACCATGCTGGGAGCCCCTATTAGGGTGGGTGGATGGATAGGTGCTACCACAAAACAAGATGAATGTTACATATTATGGAGAAAAAGAAGGGGAAATGTTTAACAAGCTACACAGTGAATAAATCAGAATAATAAATCTTTGAAAACAAAACTGGAAATGGGCAATTGGATAGTCCAGGAGGAGAGAAGGAGGTATAATTCATGACATAAATAATTAATTGAAAATTTTAGCACTGAGAGCTGCTGTGCATTTCATATGGAAGGCAGATGACACTGTGTGTGCTTGCATGTGTGTGTTTAATTGTGTGTATATATATTTTTTTTCACTCAATTTTGTGGTTCTCATTGTGATGCAGCTCTGAAGATGTGTTATTAGTAATCCATCAATTAACTTTTTTTTCCTTGGGAAAGGCTATTGTTACTTATTAACCTCAGAAACTGAGATGCTAAACCGGATTTATTGATAAATTATGGCTCAAAGGCCACAATGGTTTTTTTAGTTATGCAGCATCACACAGTGCTTACTCTTTCAGATGAGGAATGGACTGGTCAGCAGGGGCCTCCAGAGGCATCTAGGAAGCATCTGGCTCCATAGCGACCACTGCCTCCCCCAGAAGAGCAACATGTGAATGCCTGTGTGGAGTCTGAGCAGTGACAGCATGCAGGTAAGTGATAAAACTGAAATAATTTGCAGTAAGAGTAGAGATGATGTTCCTACTTGGTAAGCATACAGGTGATTCTCCGATTTGCAGCAGAAATACTAATGTTGTTTGCTGGGTTTTCCTTGCCTGAGGCTGAGCCACAGGTTTCATTTGAGCAAGTGGTCAATTTTTTCTTGTGCCTGTAAGGCACAGAGCAGAATGACCTGTCACAGGTGATGGCTTTTCAGAGCCTGGTAAAGCAGGAGACTGCATGAACATCTTCCCCCACAGTGCTGCTGCTTTTTCAAGCAGGCAGGCAAGAAGCATTGTACCCAAGCACATTTCCACTAAAAACCCAGAGTTCCTGTGATGTGTGAGCATCCTGCAAGCACTCTGACACCTCCTTTCTTGCCTCAATGTACAGTTTGTTTTGATAAGAGATGTTTTCTTTACCCTATCTTAATAAAAATCAAAAGCACCCCAAGAAAATACACATTTGGGCTGCCCTTAACTCATTACTTGCCTATTTTAACCAATTGTATTTTACTTCTTAAGTTAATCTTTAAAATCTCTTGTTGTTGACTGGTCTACTACTCCAGTGCATTCTTTTTAATTCTACTGTTTTATGAAATTTTTAACAAGAGTTTTTGTTCCAACAGGAAAAAAAACCCACCCTCAAATATAAAATACAGTCCTATTGAATTCAGTAGCCAGATTTGGCATTTTGTCACTGGAAAACACCTGCTGTTAAGACTCTACTGTAGCACTTGTTTTATTTTGCCGAAGTTGATATACCATTAGGAAAACACATTAAAGATGAATGATTTCACTGTAAAATCCCAGATCTGCATGTGGAAAATCATGACAAACAGAGCTCTCAGGCTCCAATCATTATTTCTTTATCAGAACTTTATTCTACTAAGAAAAGAAAAATTATATTATTTCATGTAATTTAAATAGTCTAATCTACTTTCCACATAAAACTGTTAACAAACCACTGACATAATCTCAAGACCTATGTCACTGAGTGTATTTAATCATCAGAAACCCATGATTCCCAGGAAATCAGAATATGCAATTTACTTAAAAGACAGAAAACACTATAGAGGGAAGTATATCAGAACTAAGATTTGATTCTCCACAATTACTGATAAGGACCAAGGAGGAAATAAAACTATTACCTTTCTTCTCTGGAGAGCTTCCGGTTTCAACTTTATCCACTTTCAAAGTCTGCACTGTGGGCTGCAACAAAACAAAAAAGAATCAAACTTGGTGCAACAATTCAAAACTCCAGCTAGCCATTACACAGTGAGTATACATCCAGCTACATTAACTCATGTATACTCCTTTTTTTCTTATCCAAGTGTAAAGGGTAGCATCCAGAAATTCACAGTGATGTTTTGCGTTACTTAAATGGAACTGAGGAGAGCACCAGGCAACAACAGAACCACATAAAGTAGTTCTTCTAAAGATATTACTGAAGGGAAGCTCATCCTACATGATTTGGAATAAAAGATCATCTAACTGTTGTTCTTCATAGAAATCAGAAATAGCATGGTATGAGGTAGTAGGCTTGCTTCATTTTGTCTGAAACTAGAGGCTGCTTGATATGAACGCATTTTTAGTTGATTTGTGGACCTTAAAACAAATCCAATAGCAAGTGAGTAAAATTCAGCTGTATATTTCCCCCAGGCCATCCCCAGGCCATCAAGCATACTACCCACGTTCAAGATAACCATAATGTCCTCATAGCCAGAGTACTTGCATTGCTCTCTGATGTATTAGTGTAGTTGTTTGATTAAATAAATAACAAATGTGCTTCTAAAAATGTGTTTTAAAAGCTTTTGAGGCACAAATCTGAGAGGTGATGTGCATACCAAACAAGCATGGTCCTAGTGGCACTGCTATGTAGGTGGACCTCTGAATTCACAGATGACATCTTTCAGAAAACTTTACAGATTGAGACATGCCTAATCCTGCTTTCTTTGCCACACTACAAAATTTTATTATCTGTCTTTAGGTAATCAAGTTTAAGGCTAAATACTTTTCCTTCTCACACCCAGTAGTATATTTTTTTCCCTCTAAACCATTAAGCAAGTTTTCTGGTGCTTTGATTTTTTATGGGTTTAATACAATTGCTAAGGGGTGTAATTATTATAATGAAATACAGGAAGCACACCAACGGATGGAAAAATTTGAGGGAATGACTGCCAGAAGAGTTCTGCAAAGCAAGTCAGCAACAAGAAAATTAGAAAGTCAATAAAAGCTTCAAGCTGCAAAAATACATTTCTTTTTTCTGCATCCTTAGTATTTAACGTTCCCCTTTAAAAGCAAGCACTTGGGAAGCCAGCTTACTCAATTCAACCCTGTTATGTGAAACAACCCAATAAAAACAAGGTCTATGTCTTACTTTCTCAGCTTCTGCGGATCCTGCAGAGCTCCATTCCTCAAACAAGAGCTCCATCTGGTGGGCTTTCCCAAGAGCTCAAAGCATCCATAAAATCGTTTTGGTTGGAAAGAGCTTTATAAAAGATCATCAAGGGCATCTTCTCCAGCTACTGTATCTGGCTGCATCGACAGGAGAGAAGCACAGCAAAAGAACTACAAAGTTCCCAAGTTTGCACTTTGGGATGCTACCATAGTGTTTAATCCTCTCTTATTAAACACTGGAACCTTTTAAAGATATTTTGCCAAGGCTACGTAGGACATCTGTTTTAAAGACATATAATTGCTTCCCATCTCAAGTAAATAGATGATCAAGACCAAAGCAGAAGATTAAAAGTTAATTGTAACAAATGGCATTGTCCAGGAAAGCAAAATTTAAAACCACACAAGATCAAAATGATACAGAACACAATTATGCAAAGCAATACCCAATTATACCAAACATCTTATTCAGCAGAAGAAATTTGTCTCTGACCAAAAAATACAGAATATGGGAACTTGTTTGCCTTCAGAAGCCCTAGCTGTGCTCTCTTTGGCAGGAGCCTCCAGGAACTGGGCAGGATAGCAGAATTCCCATGGTTATGTGACCGGCCTGCGCACAGCCTCAGATACGTATGTGCAGTCAACGCACCCAGCTAGTTAGTCTCTCTTTTCAAGAACATTCATATTGTGAGGAGCAAAAGGCACAAGAGAGACACTTTTTATTTACAATTTCCTTGCAGCTAAGCACAGCAAAGCTATTCAGAAGAAGTTGTTTGCGACTCTTAATAAGTGCAGGGATGGCATGTTAGAAGATGGGCAATTAACAGAAAAATGCAAGAACTGAAGTCTGTGTGTGGTCCTCAGAAAAGCCCATGGGAGAGATTGCCTCAAGATGTCTGTGCAGATGAACTTACTCCTGAAGTCGTAAGGGCCAAGGAGGAATTGACATTTATTTAATCTTTCCTCTCATTTTTATGACACCAGCTGGAGGACAGTAGGACAGCAACCAAATGACAGAGTCAGAGTGATAAGAGTACCCTGCACTAAGGGTCTGGAAGTACTTTTGGGGTATTTCTATTCCAAATTGAATTGTTTGCTTGAAAAATAATTATTTTTCTCAGCACCAGCTTTAAGTTTTTTCACAGCAGCCAATGAAATATTTCCCAACTCCAGTTTCTTCTACCACCCTGCCACACAGAACCAGTATTGCCTGTAAACACCACGATCTGCTGTGCTGGAAGGCTCTGAGGAATGCTATTAAGATCACTGCTTAAAAAACTCTTACACTGAATACAAACATGCAGACAAAAACTTCACAAGCCCCAGATTTTTTACTGGAATCCATTTTTTTTCCCAGGGTCCACGGGTAGCTCTTCTTCTTTCCTTCCTCTTTTGCTAATGTTACTGGGGATAATCAGAACACAAAGCTGAAAAAGGAGGTCCCTGTGGCAAACAGGGGCCCCCTGAGAGTGGAAAGCCCTCCATCACATTGTATACAGAGCATATGCTAATCGGCCAACACAGGCACAGGGGGCAAAGTCATTCAATGCCTTTGCATATAACCAATGGTTGGAGCTCCCCATTGTCCCAGCAACAAGGCCTAAAAAAATGACAGCCCCTACCTGGCACTATCTCTGGTGTTGCTAAAAGGACAGGTCTTTCAAGGGTACAGGGTTGCTTTCTAAGATTTTTGAGTGTTGGCTCAGCAAGGAGAAAAGGAAACAGCATTTTAAAGCCAAGTAGGAAATACACATCTTAGATGCCACTCATTTTCCCAATCACAAGCTTTGAAAGAGGGTTATGTATATATGTATATACATAGGTGTAGCACATTTGGACAGACCTGGAGGAACCTGAGTTATCTAATCCTATTTTTCCTATAGAGCAAGGAAAACCCATGCAGTTTAGCAAAGCCAGAATCAGTCTGGCTTTGCAGAGTCCCCCTGGGTTTCTGGGGACTTCAAGAGCTAAAAAGTCTGCACAATTTCAGAGAATAATCTGTAGGATCTTAAGGAAGTCTGAAGAATTTAATGGAGATTATGTGCCTGCAACTGAAAGTGATATTTTTGAGAACACCTGACCAAGATGAACGACATTGTCTAAACATCGTGTCTGTGTTACGCCCTGCTAGCATACCTAAATCAAAGGGCAATGTCTGGATCATTTAAGAAAGGCTTACAAGTGTTCCTAAAATTAAGCTGTTCTAAAACAAAATGAAATACTGACCATAAACAGTCAGGGTGTTTACATACAGAAACTAAACAAAATAGGTTGAATGAATCAGAACAAACACGAAACTCATAAAGAGATATTTCTTCCTTATTAATATCTTCCCCCACCCCTGTGCCCCCCCTACCCCTCCCCAGTACTACTCAGAGGTTTTTTTGTTTACCTTTCCCATGTTTGCATTCAAAGTGAACACTTCTATTAATAAGCATTCAGTTATTTGGAAAAGTTTCCTATCAGGACAGCACCATGTTTATAACTTCTCTTCCAGTAGGAATTTTACTTTCTACAAAAAAAAATACAAATAAGATGGTTTGATGTGACTCAAAAGTAATGGACTTCAGAGGAACAAGCATGAAAAGCAGAGCCTGTCACAAGCATCTGTGGAACAGTAGGAAGTTATGGTAAGCTTGTGAATAGTAGCACTGTCTACAGCTCCCCATGGGAATACTATTAAATTAACAGCACATTCAAATTAATTGCTTTTTTCTTCTGGGGATTTTTTTTTCAGTTGCTCAACAGGTATCTCGTAATGCAGAACTGCTGTTCACAGAAGTTGGCCTGTAAAACGGTGGCTTGGACTTGGTGCTGAGGTTTTCTGGTTTTGCAGCTTTTTTCTTAGCAGTTTTTCAAAGTCACAGGTTACCAATTTATCAGACAGAAACAAAAGCAGCCATAGCTCTCAGACCCTGATACTCAGGGAAGTCAGATGTCTATTCAGAAGTCACGAACACTGAGACAACAACATCACACACAGCCTTTTTAATTGTCAATATTAAGGATTAGGAAAAACCTCTGTGAGCTGGCACTACTGGTCAGACTCAAGCCTGCTTTTAGCTAACTGTAATGCGATATTTACTTCTCAAACCTGGTTTTAGCAAGTTCCCTTCCCTTCTAGAACAAGTACATCACTGGAGGCTCCAAGTCCCCTTTTGATATCCCCACCCTCACTAATTCTTGACCATGGGGGAATTTTAACAGGGATTAAAGTAATATCTCCTGTTGCTACTGTCAATGTGAGGGAGCATTGTTAGACCAGTTCATAGAGTTCGTAGGAATTGTCAGCTCACTAGGGTAAGGTTGTATTCCCAGTCTACTATAGGGGAAAAAAAGAGGGAGTTGAGCAGCTGCACTTTGCTTGACCTAGAGGTACAATCATACAACACCAGCTTTTTAAAATTCTATTCTAGACTACAGAGAGGGAGAAGAAAATGCAGAACAGAAATTCTGAGCATCTTGTAATCCTGAGCCCCCCAAAACATGTAATGAAAAGTGGAAAGCTGGCAAAGCAATGATTGGTAGGTTGTTGGGAGAATGATGGGGAGCTAATGAAGTGGAAGCCTTAGGGTGTAAGAAACCATAATCAGAGAGTATACCCACAGCATTCACCATGCATTTCTAGTTCTACTATTTAAACAATTTTTTTCATCTCAGAAGCAAATATTTTCCTTGATGATGTGTTCTTACCATAATTTATAAGATTATATTTAGCAATGTAACACTTTAGATTGTGGTGAGCAACACATCAATTCCTCTCAAAGGACTGTCAAATGGCATTCTTTGTCAGTGGAATCAAACCAAAAAACTTTGCCAGAAAAATGCTGGTCTTGAACCTGCTACCTCCACTTAAAAAAAAAAAAAAGGAAAAAAGAATTCCCCAGAGACCCCAAGCTAATCAGTCCCTTATTTGTGTTAATGACTCCATGAATTCCGAAGTCCTCCTATTTTAATGTTGGATAATTATTGTTAAAGCAATCAAAATATCATTTAGTGAATCAAGGATACTGTGCTGAAATTAATTTTGAGTAGTATTGTAAGCAAATAATTTAACTAAATTTCATTAAATATGTGAAGACTTGTTCTCATTCACAGAAATGAAAGTTTTTTGACAATCTGTTCATATGTAACACAGCAACCAAACAGAAAAAGTTTGGTTTATAGGAAAAGCCTACAGAAACCCATGCCAAAACATACCTAGAATGTTCTCCAGAATCTGTTACTTAATCAAGTTTTGCGTCTATTAGATCGCAACCTGTGCCTGGATCCCTCCCATCATTTTAACTTGGGTGTTAAAAGTAAGTATCCAAGTAATCAGCTTCATTATGAGACAGTTCCTTATCATACTCATAAAAGTTCACCACCTTGTAATCATTTTTAGTACGGTAGTTGAGTTCCTGTACCACAGTTACACAGGGATACAAGTCAAGTGTTTCTGACACATCTCATGTGGAGGGCCAACCGGCCAGCACGGACACAGGGCACATAGGTCTTTCTGCTTGGCAAGTGCACTCATCTCCTTAAACTGCTGAAAAGTTTTGGAAAAAAAAAAAAAAACACTATATGCTTGTCTAGGTGTCCCAAACCACCGTAAGAGAGGAAATAAGTGGAACAAAAATGACAAGTGTAGCTTATTACTGCTGTTACAGGTATTCCAATAAGTGCATGGTCCAGTAGGGAAAGAAGGTTATTCTGTGTATGAACAGCTCCTCCTGAGCACTTCCTCTGGAGAAGGAATTTAAAAAAATAAAGACCTTTCACAAACACATTCGCCCTTACTGTGAAATTGGTCCATTCACCAATGATACACAAAAATATTTAAAAAAAAAAGAGAGAATCAGAAGGAAAATTTGGAAAGCGTTCAGAAAATAAAATGTATAACAAAGATTAGGAAATGCCAGTTTTTTAAAAGGCCATAGGAAAAATTAGGAGTGCTGAAGCTCAGTTTTGACAAAGTTTAAGAAAGAAGAAATACCTGTTATGAGAACTATGGTTGATCTTAACTAAAATAACTCACCCCCACAAACTTCCCTGGGTTGCTGCAGAAAACATGTCCTTTGCGAGTATTTCAGTCTGACAATGCTAATTCAAGCAGATGACAGCACCTGCAGTTGGGAAACATACAACATGACAGGAAAATCAAGAGGAAAATCCACTTCACGAGCATTTTATATACATTTTAAAAGATACGCCTTATCTATTGTGTAATACAAGGATTAACCCACATGTAGCTTGATTAGGATCTGTGTGAGTCAAGGTTTCAAGTCTTGTGCCCAAGCCAGCCAAACATTAAAAGCTTGTGACTAAACAGACAAAAGATAGCCCAAACATAGGAGGAAAAGAAGAAAAGAAAAAAAAAACCTGCAAATTACTTTCTTCTGTGAATGGCCTGCATTGAATCATTTGCTTGGATCAGATAATGTTTGTACAAGTTGTCATATAATGAGTTAAGCACCACAAATGGAAGGCACAAACCTTTGCAGTTAGTTGGGGAAAACAGTGGAAATGAATAAGACGGGTTTGTTGCCTCCCACACCAACCACACAGAAGCTCGTCTGTTTGAAGGCTTCACGGCATCTTTGAGTATGGGGTGCTTTGCCCACAGCACTGGTCACCTGCTGAGAGCTTGCATTGAATTAGGTTACATTATAATTGGATTTTCCGAAGGCACTGCATTAGCATTTTCCATGATCTCACCCTTATTAACCAAATCACTAATCAGGAGTAGTGTGGTCGTATTGTTTGCTGGTTAAGCTATCGGGTGCTACAGAGTCTGCAAGCCAGCTCCAAATTCACACAGAAATAAAAAACTCGTTTCTAACAGAGACTTGGGAGACTATTCTGTAGCTAATATTGCAGTCAAAGTCTAATTTCCAGTCATTCATGGAAAAGCAATTTCTACCCCGAGGTGTGTTCACTAAGAGCTTTGCTCGGGTTCTTCCTGAGTCCGCATTGTAAGCTATGAGCGTCATTTCTTTGTTCAGTGTAAGCAAAAGCAGCATTGCTGTAAAATGTAACAGCAGAAAAATCCTTTCCCATGAACTGTTCCTTATTGTGCCCAAAATCAAATACTGAGCATGTTTAATCTGTAAGGTTACGATTTTAATGCACAGGCCTTTGTATATTGGTGGGAATGGGCTTTTAGAACCTGTTCTAAAAACAGAAACAACACAGGCAGGAAGATCTTGTGACTGATGACTCTGTTTTTGCACAGTTCAAAAAGCTGATTGCTTGGGAACTTTAACTACTCTGAGCTATGACAAAAGCACAAAGGAGGTTTCATGTGGCCTTATGGTGCAAAAATCTCAGTTCCTTCTTTCAGGTGGGATCCTAGCAGGTGCAGGTACCTGTCTCCCAAGAGCTGCTATCTTAAAAGCCTCAAGTGAAGAGAGAATCTTGCAAGTAGATTATCAAGTAATGTTTGCTGAACATCTGTTTATCATAATTTTCTGGAAAAAATTAATGATCTAAATACAATTTCATTTTAAAAGCCAGGTGAGAGGTTACATGATGATGTTCAGATTCATTACAAGAATAATTTGGAAACAGCCATTTTCACTAAGGAGTTGAACCCATTAAATATTTCAATTAAAATTCTTCTGATAAAAATAGACACACACAGAAAGAAACCTGTGATTAGATTTTTCATACCATTCTGGAGGCAAAACAAAAGGATAGCTGGTGTTTACTAATAAAGGCTAGTAAGGGCCTCTCCCTGAACTGGTTTCAGTGGTGCCCTGCTTATAGTTACATTAATGTGTTAAAACAGTGAAGCAGATTTCCTTTTTACCAAAAAACCAAGAAAAAGAGGACAGAATTCAACAAATCATTACTTGGAATAAAAGAAAAAAGAATATAATTCTCAAAAAAAATTTAGGTTTCTAAGCTCTTGAATTCAGACCAGATGTGACTGTCTCTGCATCCCCAGCAATAGCTTCATCTTTTCTCAAAAGGCTTGTTAACAGATTGTCATAGGCAGCACAAACAGCATCTTCAAAACAAAGGACGATAATGCTTCCTAGCAGAATTTAACTGGATCATGAGGATCAACAGCATGTATGATCTGCTTTTCTATTGTCCTTACAGGGATTTCACCAGACATAAGTAACATGCACTGAAGAGATAAGAAGCTAGGGCCATAAAAAAACCTCAAACTCAGAACAAAACAGAATAATAAAGTTGCAAGACTAGCTTGCAGCCTTTGTTCTACATTTCTCCAGGTCATGGGGCTGTCAGCAATGGGCTCCCTTTTCTGAGGACAAATCTGTGAAAGTGAATCGGTATAAATTATCTTGACATTGAGAAAGAATGCTCTTATGATTAATTTCCCTCTATTTGGTAATACACACACCCAAGCCAATACTGTGCACTAGTAAGTGTGAAGAAGCAAAAGAGAGTAGGAATATCATACAGTGCACTAGAAGTCTCTCCCTCTTGACTTTAATCTAGTCCTGATTATTGATACGGATCAAACCATAGGGGCTAATAACCTAAAGGCCCCAGGTAAAATTTTTCTAATCCTCTAAGAAGAACAGCTGACATCCAGCAGTGCTTACAGGTGTACATCAGCATTAGGTGCACCCAAGAGATTAGATAAATATGACAGAGGGAAGAATTAGGCAGCAGTACCTACAACTAAATAGGTGTCTGTGGTTCAAAGATGAGTTTGATAGTAACTCGCTCAAGCTAGGAAAAAACAAAATAGAACTGAAGAAAGGAGATATACTATGGCCAAAGTAACACATACTTCCTTCCTGAAGTTTCAAAAAAATTCTGGAAATGCTGTAATGTATTGCTAGTAGCACACAAGCATATGCAGTATTTCACTTACAATAGAAACATTAAGAGCAAAGTATTTCCAGCAGGATTTTGAATTCACCTTGGAGAACTGCTCTGCAGCTGCTACACAGTAACCTCATCATTCACTTCCAAACCCACAGTGCTGATGATATCCAAATGAATTTAAAAAAAAAACAAAATTGATCCAGAAAGTCCACATTTGTAGTAAGCAGCAGTACCATGAATCACTGATTCACACCTTTTCCTTGCAGATAGTATCAGAATTAAAATTCATGTTATTGTTCATAGAAAGCAAGAAGAATAACAGTTAGCAGACTGGTTCTTTGTGCAAAAAAAAAAAAAAAAAAAAAAAAAAAAAAATACTTGCATGTTCGTTTAATTTCATGAAAATAGACTCCCGTTAGCAGCAAAAAGAGTGGAACAAAACTTTTCTAAGATGAAATGTGCTTCCAAACTTCACATCAATTGTCAGCATTTATATAACAATAGAAAGTGAAAAGAAAAAAAAATGAGAGGACATAGACATTCAAACACCCCAGGCAGCTATACAGTGGGAATGTCCTTCAATTATTTTTGGTTTTTCCCAGTCCCAAGTCCCACTGGGACACACTGAGGTCACCAAGATGCTTTTGGTTCCTAAAGTTCTTGCCTAGCTGAAGCAAAACAGCAGATACCACAGTACTGAAGGCACTGTCTGCCAGAGAAGAAAAGCAAACATGATACATCATCTAGTTCCCAAAATTGAAGAGTGTCCATGTTATAACATGTAGTTCTGACAACTGAAAGAGTGTCTCTCACCTGGGAGAGACACTAATGGTTTAGCAAATCTTTTGGGAAATGAGGAAACAGAGATATTTACAGACAGCAGATGGATGCTTCATCAAGTCACCAGGAAAGGGAATGTTGTAATGAGAACAGTTAGCATGTTATTCCTCACCTAAAGACCGTCAGCAACTTCCCCTTTCAGGCAAGTTCCCTTAAATGCTTTGATTCTTCCATATTTCATTCACAAAAGGAATAAAAAAATCCATTATCTGATGCCATTTAAAGTCTAACTGGTACTGACTGACAAATCGTGGTACATTACTCCATAGAAATAAAGCTACCAAATCATGCAGCTGATTAAATCACATATTCTGTTCCTCTTCACTTGAGAATTTTCTGCCTGGTAGTCTGACAAACTACAAGACATTCTGTAATCGTTTGATCAAGCTGACTTTTAAAAACAATACCTTTGTAAAAAAAGGCAACTTCTCACATTCTAGAGTTAGAAATTACAGGTATGCTAACGGTCTTCTTGTTACACAGCAGAAATAAAGCTGTATCAGTAAAAATCCTGAAAATAATCACAGATTCATTCCCAATGGGGATGGAAAACTGTTAATTAAGTTGCTCTTATCTAGTTGAGAGCTCTCATAGTTTCTAGTGTAATGTATGCACTGAGGATAGGCTAATACCAAAAATATTTAGGGCCTGGGATTTTCTCCAGGAAAATTAAGATGTCACTTAATTTACTTTTTTCCTGTCTGGTTTTCATTGAAGACCTCCACAAATCCATTTTTCAGTTTTTCATTTTTCACCCCCTCTCCTACATATGTCATTATTTTCAGTGAAAAAACCCACACTTCTCCCGCCTCTTCTTCCAATTAGCTGTAATTATAACAACATTAGGAGCAAAATAGGTACCTTGAGGGCAAAAATCTAGAAAACAGCAGAGTGTGGAAGGGAACAAGAGATGATATTCTAATGAAAGTAAGCATGATTCTAATGAAAGTAATGCTTCTTCATGTGCTCATATGGGTACCCTTAGGGCTTTGCATGCTGATTTCTGCTTTCCCTAGGTATGCCATGATGAGGTGGTGACCAACTGCTCCCCCACAAGCCTCCAGAGATACCCCTTGAACTGAAAGGAAGGTGAAGGGCTATGTTTTGGCTTCTCCGTGTACCTGGTGTAACTGGATCCAAAACAGAACTGTACAGTTTAGGTCAAAAAAATCCAGTAGTTATTATATCTGATGTTCTGAAGGGGCAACTGGTGTTCTTAAGTATCTATAAAAAGAATCCTTCTGCCAAGAAAACATACAGTAAGATTAATTTTGGAAGTGAAAACGGCAACACATGCCAGCAGTTCTAGCATGCAAACGGATTCTTGCTCTGAGGAGGCTTTGAGCAATAAATCTCTTTCCAGAGAATTTTTCATTAAAAAGCTGGGTTCAGGGAAAATCTCCAAAAGTCCATTTTTTTTTCAACTGTCTTTTCAATTTTGCACAGTTGGATAAGGAAGGAAGTCAACACTGCTTGCCAAATAGAACACTTGCTGGTAATCTTTCTGCCTTGCTCCTTATAAAGAAAAAAAATTTAAAAACCCAACACAAGCAAAACCCAAACCCAAAAGCAAATAAGCAAAATGCAACCAAACAACAAAAAATTGAACAAAAAGTACAAAAAGAACAACAACAACAAAAAAACCAAACCAAAACCCCATCAACCCACAACCAAGAACAAAAAGATGAGAAACCAGTTCCAGGAATGGTGAGTGACAGAGCATGGAGAGACTAAGTAACCAACGTCCCTCCAAAGGCAGCATTGCTGGTCCAACAAGGGTAAGCTGGAACAATTTAAGCACGGTTTAGGACAATGCTTTCTGCACAGCAACATACCTGGTGAGGGTCCAGCCCAGATGTGGGCAGGAAGAGTTATTGTCTTAGAAATAAATTGCTGGTGTAGTGACATCACATCTCATCTTCTTCCTTAATCTCTACCTGCCTCCCATTGCCTATTTTTCCACATTGCCCTTTTCTCTTTATTATGACCTTCAAAGAAATGTCTTAACTTTTCTGGAACACTGACAACTGTCCCTAATCCTGCTGTGGAGACAAGCAGTTGCCTGGTGAGGACTACTGGAGCGGTCTTTCCCTGGCAGCCTGACCTCCACTGCTGCCCACTTAAGACAGTATGGCCGGACATAAAACATTCCTACCCACCTTTTCACCCCGCCTGATTTCAGCTGGAGCATTACACGTTTGGGAAGTTATGGAGAAGAAATACTTATGTTTACAGACAAGCAGAACTCTGGTATCAGAGTTATCTGAGTTTTTAAGCAGTTTAACAACACCAAACTTTCTGGATACAAATGGGAAGAAAATGCTATTAAAATCAGACCAATAAATCTGAATACAGCCCACATCCTCCTATTTACAAACTACCTCCTGAATATTTTTGGGTTCAGTTTGGATCCCAGTGGTGGTGTGGAAAACCGAGCTCTTGAAGAGATTGCAGCTTGGAAGAGCAAGAGGAGAGATAACAGGTTAAACCCTCATCTCCCTATGGCCATGCAGATGTACAGAGGACAGGCAGCAGCATCCTGCAGCGCATCTTGGCACAAAAACCACCCTGACCCATGGGCACGCCTTTAGTACCTGTTGCACTGTGAATGCACATGAATGTGCATCAATCTACTGAAAATCAATCTTCCTAAATGAAACTGCCTCATGGCTAGAAGTTGCTGCATTGCTGTTTTGTTTTTCTGTAATAATGCCCAATCTCAGAAAAGATAAGATTTATTGGGCAGTTTACCACCTAAGGAGGAAATGAAGCATGAGAAATGAGATTCAGGATGTTGCTTCACATACTAGCTCATTTAAACCCACCACTGTAATTAGCACTTTTACTAGACAGAATGAAGAAATTGGAACATCAGAACACTTTCATCATGTATTCTTGGAGTTTCTACCTTTGAAACCTTTCTCAAAACACAAAAATGCAAATTTAATATAGGAGACAATACTACATAAGCCCATAGAAGTTGGACTTCTATGACTTCTTTGTGACCAATGGCTAATAAAATAATCTTATTTTTATCAGCAAAGATAAAAAAAGAGCCCTGAAGATGTTAAAATAAAACATTTCACACAGCATTGAGATGGGGCTCTTGAGAATTCCTCCTGAGAATTCTATTGGTGACTGAATACAAAAGGAAAGGGAAAAGTCTTCAAGTGTCTTACTCCCTGTCCCACTGAGAAGGAGGAATTTGGATGTTCTGGACAAGAAACAGTAGCAGAAGGCCAGAGTGTGGATCAAAACATGAGCCAGAAGTTGAGCCATATAATCAAATTGGGTAAACTCTTTTTCTTCAGATCTTGCAAGTGTACTGCCCTGGACCACAGGCACAGTTGCTGATTGAATGTGTTTCATTTACTTTGATAAACACCTTCCCTGTATTCTCTGGTGCAGTAAATCACTTTTTAAGTTCAAGTGGAAGGAACTACAAAATTAATCTCCTGTCCCCTCTTGCAGTCACAGGACAACTTTCCCCACAACCACATCAGAGCCCCCTGAGCAGTCACCATGCAATTACAGGGAGCTCATCCTCCATTTTGGCAAGCTATGTTCACACCCTACCCTCTTCTGTGCAAATGTGGATGACAATAAATAATGGAACAGTTGCTCTGTAGCCATGCTTTTCTTCTAGATGTTACAAATAGCTTTTTGTGAAGAGCCCCTGCCACCCCATATGGTACCCACTCACACCACGGAATGGCAGACATGTAAAGAACACATACTCCTGCAGTGCACACCAGCAAACTTTGCTGGTCCTCCTGCAGCATAGGAAGGTGTATCATTATCTGAGATGGTATCTCTTGCAAAGGGCCTCAAGACATGAGCAGAAAAAAACCCAAAAGCTTTAGGTGCCATAATTCTCAACCTTTTGAGAGAAAAGGAGTAGTTCAGAGGAGTTTCTGAAGGAAAAGATCCAGAAGGGCAGATTCTCACCCAGAACAATGTCCCTTCTTCCTTGTGCTCTCTGGCATCTAACTTCCAAGCGATCTGAAATGAGTATTTTGAAACACACAGGGACTTGGCATGATTTCAAATCCAGGTACAAATATTAAATAGCCCCCCTGTTTTCCAAAGATAGGTTGCACTGACACTTGGGCTACTACTTACATTCATCCAATTACATGATTTTATTTTCAGACCTTGAACTACCGGAGCAGATCAAGAATACCCATGGGCAATTCGCCTTTAGGTGAAACAGTGTTCTAAAGCCTATACTGGGTTCCCAAGGTCTTCTAAAATCTGCCCCATCTCGGCCCCAGGTTTGGCACATAATTAAATTTAGATTTAGCTAGAGCGACAGAAGCTCTATGGACAACTCTGAGGGTATCTGTTCTTTACGACTGGGTGTTTAATGAGGCAAATGTGCAATCCTATAATGTGTAATAGAGACTTTATGAATTGCAGCAGAGCTGAAAGCTGTAATGTAGATGGTATTACATTAGAAACCTCACCTGTGTTGCACATACACCAACCTCGGCTCTCTGAGGCAAAGCTGTCACGTGAGCACTCAACAGATAAAAAGGAAAGCTTACTCTGCATCTCTTAAAGGCCTTCACTTTTAAAAAGTACATTTAAAATATGCTCTGTACAGCTGTTGTCTTACCATTTGCCTTGTGCTGCACATCTGGCGGAAACT
This sequence comes from Calypte anna, assembly GCF_003957555.1. Taxonomy (NCBI): domain Eukaryota; kingdom Metazoa; phylum Chordata; class Aves; order Apodiformes; family Trochilidae; genus Calypte; species Calypte anna. The sequence goes on from NC_044249.1 coordinate 246,086, forward strand.
GGTCAGGAACATACCACTGATAGTCTGGCTGTACAGAACAATAAAACATTATTACAGCAATATGGATTTCATAGACACTTCAAACAAAAGAACAGTAATGGGATAAAAATATAATCATGCTGTGAAGCATTTTATTAGTCCTACAAAAGCAGTTTACAAATAAATCTATTCAGCTTTGTATTTCCACTGAATGAGTCCTTCAGCTTGCTTCCTTTTTTATGACGTGGTTTGGAGGTTTGCTCATTAGAAATATTGGTATAAACCTTTCTAGATCCCACAAATCAAAAGCAACATTAACAGGAACAAATCAGATTTTAAAAGGGATAAGGAACAAAGTGCACCAGAAGATATTACCAAGCATCCCATTCCTGGTACTAAAAACCCCAGAGAAACCTGGCACACACTGACCTGACAGGTGAAGCTGTTTCAGTGTGAATACATTTTGTGTAACAACTGTAACATGTTACACAAAATGTGTGTCCATGTGACAAAATTAACCCATTTATAAAAATTTCTCTACCCTCCTGCCTTCCCCACAGGTTAGCATTAGTGTTACTATAACACGAGCTGTTCTCAAATAGCTTCCTAAAAATACTGTGGGATGGGAAAAACTTTCATCTTTCCTGCAAGAGAAAATACTGAGAAGGTTACAACCATGTAAACATAATTTTGTCCAGGGAAATTCTGGAAGAAATATTACATTATAGTTTATACCACACACCATGGTAAATGAGTAGCAAATTACTACTAGAGAAAACAATTTTGGGATCAGACATTTAAACTGAAGTCGTATTAAGATGTCTATCTGGCGTAAGTAGTACATGCAAGCTTGTCCAATTCCAGGTATTTACTGGTTCAAATTACTTAAACTGGAAAAATAATTCTTGTTTTGCAGAAATTGCTCTGAGAAAATCCTGAGTAGTCCCAAGAAGACTCTTAGATTTCAACTTGCAGGGAAGAAATCTCAAAGGCTTAAAAAGAAGTTTTGCCTAAATAAAGATAGCAGGATGAAGCTCTAGATGCACGAAACAGATTTAATTTTTATGTATGCTGTAACTCATAGGTAAAAAAGCAGTAATCACTCTCACATGCTGTTGGGGAAAAAAATGAGCTAACTTACTTGTCCTGGTTTGGACCAGGATAAAGGTGATTTTCTGTCTTGTACTTTTGCTTTTAGCTAAGTCTCTTGTAAGTAGTTGCACGTTCATTTACGTTCATACCATCCATGGGAATTATTAACTAATTCCATCCTTGTGGGCAAAAAAATAGGCTTTGGTACACAGCAAGACTGTTTTGTTTTAAGCACAGGGAGTTCTAGTGATGGCTCAAAATAAGCTTATTTGCATTGCTTTTTTAAGTTTGTTGAATTTTCTGTTCTCTGATCCACTCTCCTCCTTTTTAAGAATTTACACCACACAAACTTGAATTAATTTCAGAAACCAGAGGTGCATTTTATATTAGACTAAACAAAATGCTTCTACTAACAAAATAAAAAGGAAAAGGTGCAAGATATAAAAAAGAACAGAAAAGGAAAAGCACAGACTAAATACACAAGATTACATACATTAACTCGGGACACTCATTAAATTCTAACACCTTTCCTCATTTCCAAACAAATTGCTCAGGGAGGTATCAAAAGCTCAGAACAGCAACATTGCACTCACACAGACAAAGACTTTCAAAGAAAACTCAAAAGGAAACCGGGAGTTACAAAGCAACCAGTCAAACCGACCCCATGCTCCAGCAGGAATGGCCAAGTTGTAAACCCAGTGATCCCTCGCAGAATTAGAAACCCAGATGATGAAAGTTCAGGGAGAAGAGCCAAAATAATCTGGGACAGTGTCCAAATTGCAGTGAAAAACATTCTGCAATACTTCCAACTCTGATAAGTAGGCAGATAAGCATACTCCTGAAGCACAGAAATTACTTGTTTGACCACAGCTTTTCCAATGGGTTTCTACAGCCTAAAAGCCTTGTATGTGTTCTGCAAAAAAATCATCATTTCTCCAATAATAAGCACCTTTCCATATGTGACAGCTTTATAGTCAGAAACAGATATTGTGTACTTAAAATGACATTGACCATGTTTAAATGAATTCTTACCAGGTCTGAACATGCACAGCCTGCATTGATAACCCAAAGCACTTAAAAAATATCCTCTTTGAAGCAGTATTTTTCTTGAGATAGCTAACCCTCCCTCCCATAACATGCCCTAGTGCAAAGCTATCCTTCTTCATGCTGAGGAACACAGGACCTTGTTGTGTCCCAGTAAAAAAGACAAATTTCCCATTGTGTTAGCCACACTTGGATTCAACTTCCACTTCTGCTGATTTTTTAATATATTTTTTTTCAGTACATAGGCTTCCTTGAGAAAACTGCATTCCTAAAGTATTCACAGCCAAAGAGTCTCGCCCTCATCAGAGCCTTATTCCTCACGTAATCCCATTTCACAGCAGCTTACCAGAGGAAAGATACTACTGGGTACAAGTAACAGCATCTGTGATTTTGTCCTTACAGTTTAAAAGCAGCATTGTGAATCCTGCTGATAGCTTGTCTGCCCACCCCAGAAGGCACACAGGGAGCATGGGATTGTGCAGTCCAGCTGCAGCAACACTGACTGACGGCAGAATAGTTATATCAGCTTTGAATACAGAAACTGTAAGTGAGGAATGAAAGACATTTTCCAAAACAGGGGCAGAAAAAGAAATACCCAGTGTGAGATATAGAAATTAGAAATTTTAGGCCACAAGCTTTCTTAGACTGAATAGACGGAAATAACCAGAAGAATGCTGACCACAGCATTATACTGAAAGCACAGAACTACGCTCTTGAGAACAGACCCATATTTATGACTTTGGGTAACTACATAGCTAGAAAGCCTAATGAACGTGTAAGCCCAGTTGGGTTTAATGGCAGTAAATTAATAAGAAATCAGCAAGAGTCCGATCAACCAACCTCATTTTTTAAGTTAAGGAATTCCCTTTTTCTTCTTGGTGCTATTATAGACAAATAGTATTTGCCAAACTAAATTAAAAATACATACACATTTATAAATAAAGTATATATCATCAGACATATATTTAAATTGCTGCATTTCTTCCACTTAGTGCAGATTTCTGTTGGTTATGCTTTGATTTGCACATGACATCACAGTGCAATTCACTATTGAAGACAGAGGAACAGAAAGGAAGCACATGACTACTGAAGAGAAAATCAGCCTTTTAATGCAGACAGCAAGGGAAGAGAGAGATCACAGCTATTAGGAAGGCTGTTCCAGACCTAGGACTAATTCTAAAACCAATAGAAAATATGGATGTGGAACTGGGAAACAATGGATTTAGTTACTGGTGAGGATGACACTGTAATAACATCATGTTTTCTCCTGAAAACCATGCTGAGAAAAAAAACAGTGGCCTTGTGAAATGGAAGATGGTAGGAACCTTACTGAGTGGTGTTGCTGCTCATGTGCCCTGCCAGATGTTCCATGTGCTTGAGGATCTTGATAGTGCAGAACCAACCCACAATTCCCATAATTAATACGTGGTGAGAGGTAGAGGGGAGGTGGGTAGCTGGGCCTCTCAGACTGTACCAGGAAGTCTTTCATCTGTCAAAAAAATAAGAAAAGCAAGAAGAAATTCATTAATAGCAAGATATGATGACCAACAGAAAATTCAAAAAGCAATGGGGAAGAAACACTTCTCTCTCAGCACAGGTCACAATGCTGCTCGTTCAGTCCCTTCACACTCTTCATGGTTAAACAAATTATTTTAAAAAGCTGACTTGTGCCATACCAGAGTCCTAAGGCCCACCTCTCAGCAGACCAGGGTGCTCCAAGCCCCATCCAACCTTGACTTGAACATGTCCAGGGTGGGGACAGCCACAACTTCCCCAGGCGACCTGTGCCAGGTTCTCACCCCCCTCACAGGAAAGAAATTCTTCCTAATATCTAATCTAAATCTACCCTCTTTCATCTAAAAACTGCTCTCCCTTGTCCTATCACTCCATGCCCTTGTAAAAAGTCCCTCCCCAGCTTTCCTGTAGCCCCTTCAGGAAGGTTGTCTAAGATCTCATCAGAGCCTTCCCTTCTCCAGGATGAACAACCCCAACTCTCTCAGCCTGTCTCCATAGTAGAGCAATTCTAGCCTCTGACCTGCTTTCTGGCCTTCCTCTGTACTCAGTCTCCATGTCCTTCTTCTTTTGGGGCATTCCCTCTGGAACTGTTATTCTACATCTGCATGAAATGCTCCCAGGCATATATAAAATCAGAGCCAACCTGAGGTCTTACTGCAGCAGTAACCAGGATGCCCAGCCTGCTCTCCATTCCCAATGAAGCTGATGGAAGTGAAAGGCAATTGACAGCACTTTCCTCATACTATTGCAAGACCTTATTGGTATGGAAGTAATAATAAGCCAGTTTGTTGCAAATAAGCCAATACTAGTTTCCATTTCACAACAACATTGGGAAGGACAACATATCACCACACAACATTTCAGTAATCATCCATTCTTTTAGAAAATTCCACAATTTTGTCAAGACAGGAAACCCCGAAATGGGGATTGAGTTTTGCATGCCATGATTTTACTACAGGTTCCTGAATGTCAGTGAACAGAATACTGAGACTACTGTGAAGAGAGAAAAAAAACCCCAGAGGTGGCACCAGCAAGTTATTATAGCAGTTGCTCAGCTAATTTGAATGGAATTTTTCCTCCTCAGCAAGAGCATTACCGTGTAATTCCACTGTAGAGGTTTGGACTAATTACAGAAAGTTTCTATTTCAAAAGTTGGTTAGATGTTACAATTCTTCTATCAAGTGCCATTGAAACAAGCAACAGTCCTCTGGATTTGTTTTTTGGTTTTTGTTCCCTTTTCCCCTCCATTTCAAGATGCATTTGAAGAGTTTTTGCACTAAGTACTCTGTTCATCTACTTGGAAGTAATATCCAATCATTTCTCATCTTCTTACTGCATTGCTTCAGAATGATTTCATGCCAGGTGGTGCCCTCATATGAAATAGAATGTCAATTAATAGAAGTCAAAAAGCCTTGGGTTGTGTGGAAAGTGAGAAAATAAAAATAAAATACGTATGTGCTGGCAATGGTAATTTTCTTCTGACTCATACCTGAGAGCTTAATTTATTCAGTTGAGACTGTAATCTCTCCCTACTTTTCTGCAATGCTTCTTTCTCTTCATTAAGTCTTTCTCTATCAGTTCTTTCCTTTCTGAAGTCTTCTTTATATATTTGTACCTGCAATCATTCTGACCAAGAGCCACAATGGAAATTTTCATCTACTTTGTTGTTTGGTTGCTTTTTAAACACTGATGTGCATTAGGGATCCCTACTCTTTACAAACCTGCAATCAAAAGCTTCCCTTGTCTTTTTCATGACCAATAAAATATGACAAACAATGGCTATTTTCCAGTGACATCCTACAATTGAAACAGCCCACACCTTCAGTATTCATAGATCCCTAAAATTTTAAAGGTTGATTGGTACATATCAGTTTTAAATATTATAAATAAGGTAGTAAATACTGATCTCTTTAAGGAATAAACAATAGGACAAACAGTTTACCAACATTTTTTCCTGTTTTCTCTTCAAGAAAGTTTTGCACGTTTTGCTTCCCCCAGCATTTCAAATGCAAGCAGCCAGCATCCTGGTGGAGATGGGAGGTGCTGGTACAGCACAAAAAGCCTGACTTCTAGCATAGTCTGACAGAACGTTACCACCTTACCCAACCTAACTTTAAGCCACTGTATAATCATATAATCAAGTAACATCCTGCCTTTTTATAGCCCACTAACCCTAACCCTAAGCTCTCCTGGCTTTGAGCCTGCTTTGCCTTTTTTTTTTTTTTTTTTTTTGCTTTCCCTTTCCATAGTTTCCTACATCTTTACCTTTGGCACTGTGCCAGCTGTCTAACCCAAGGCATGGCCTGAAGGACTAATTGTGTGGAGTAAGTGACAGCATTTAGAGCCATGGTCACATATTAATGACCAGAAGACTTGGACTACTTAGGACTGCCAAAGAATTCAGAACTTGTCTGTGAGGAAAAATAGCCCAGAGGAGGCTATCATGCCCCAGTTGTCAGAAACTGTACGTGGGAAAAATAATTGGCCCATGTGTCTCCTGTCTGCATTATAGGACTTCTTACCAATTGTTTCAAACTACAGCTCAAAGAACCAACCTGATCCACTGCAGAAGCAGAAGGGAATGTTATGTACATAATTCAAAATGGAAATACAGAGGTTTCAGCCTGTTCCACAAAGATAAGCTGCCTCTCAAATACTGAAGGTTGCAACAGCTTAACTGGTTTTTTTGTCACCAGGAATCATAGCACTTCATCCCATTAAAAAATATCTGACTACCCCAGGCACAGTCAGCAAGCACATGAATTCAGAAGCAAATCAGAAATCCATAAATTAGTTGGTGTTAAGCTGACTGGCTTAATTCTTCAGCTAACAAGCAGGCAACCATAAGGAGCTGGAGATTTATGGAACTTCTGCTGATAAATAACAGCAAAAGCAACTTGGGGTGGCAACAATCTCAGAAGTCCTTTCATGTGCTCTTGGTTAATAACTAAAGCCTGCTGCCACTTTATTTCAAAAGAACTTGATGGTCTGGCTCACGCCCTGCCCATCACACACATCCAGTCTTCTTTTTGCTGGCAGAAGCACCTTGACTTCACAGGAGGACTAAAGAAATGTTAATACCTCGAGGAAGAAAGAAGTCCACACAGGGCTCTATAAATTATTTTTGTGAGTTGCCTGTTGCAGCTAATTTTTGCAACATTTGGGTTGGGTTTTTTCTGACCCTATGGTCCCCCCAATAGATATACCCCTCTTCCTGAATAACACTGTAAAAGGAACAAAGGCTTTAGGTGTGGTTGCACAGGGACTCGGCCACACAGCCTGTCCCTTGAGGAGGCACGTGAACCCCCTGACCCTCTGCAGCAGGGCTGTTGCTTGCAGAAACACACATCTCTTGTATCCCTGTCCTTCTACGTGGTTTTCTCCTCCTTTCTTTCTCTCCCAATTCCCCCTCTGCTATCCTGTCCCACCCCACCTCCTCCAGCTGTATGATCTGCTGAAGTTGCAAGGGAACCACTTTGTCAGTTTTGCTATACATGCTGTTGCCCTGAGGAAGTCAGGGACACCTCCCAAAGAATGAATGCCTTCATCTCTTCTGTCACAGCCAGGGATGGGCTGGTGACAGACAAGCTCTGTTGAGATACTGTCACATCACCATTTGTCCCAAGAGTCCCTCCTCTGTATGGTTAAAGCCTTCTGCTCATTTTGCACAGGAGGAAGTCTGGACTCACTGTACAGATTTACAAAATGAAAAAAAGATATTCATAAAATGGATATCCCATGAGAATTCTAAAAAAAAAATAATAATGGTTTATTCTATTTTATTATGTAGAAATAACTCTTTACTGTATGATCAAGTGCAGGACTTTTTCCTCCAGCATGTGGCAAGCATTACATTAAAAAGCAAAATCTGCCTCTGCTGTCATACGTGACAGAAACAAGTATTTTATTCCCACTGAATAAAATTCCCATTTTGATCACATCCATTTGTGTGTCAATAATGTTAACCCTAACACTGTCCAGGATGACAGGCAAAAAACATAAAACTATCTGAAAAGTATCAGGTTTTTAAACTCATTCTTTCATACGGAAAGAAGAAGAGTAAGCAAAGCACTAGAATTGCTCACATCAAAGATTAAAAAAAGCAAACACACTTCTTTCTAGTGATCGGTATGCAGGTTACAGATGCAAATGTTTCACCTCACACTGTGTAAAATTGCAATGCCAACACTCTTGTTTTCCAAGACCAGGATTCTTAGGCAAATCATTAAACATCAAGCTTCTCAGAAAAATAGGAGCACAAGACACGATCAGTAACTCATGAAGTTTAGCACTTCCTGTGGATTAAATTCAGCCCCTAGCAGAGAGCTGGCAGGTTATCTCCAAGAATCAGGAGAGCCATTCTGCTGCTTTGAGTCCAACATAAGTCCTTGCTCTAGGAGTCCTTGAAAAGGACTCGGTTTCACTTCATGGACACTGCTATGATGACAGCATCTTAGGACACCCCATTTGAATGGGACTAAGCTAAACTGGTTCTTCCTTTCAATACCTCTACATAGAAAGTCTACCAGGCACAGTTCTTGGGAGAGAGGGCAAAACTATGCTGGATGAAATCAGCTGTTCTCACCTGCTGTCTGGGAACTTCAAGTTGGGTTCTCATGTCCTCAAGGCTGTTCCTGTCACCTTCTTCTGAAGTAGTTCCAAGAACAGGTGAGTGCTGCTTTTCCAACACATTCAGAAGGGCCTGCAATGTCAAAAAGTAGAATTACTTAACAGAGATTCACTATAGAGAAAAAAAAAGGAAAAAAGAAAAAAAGAAAAAAGAATCCTTTTAAATTGTTAGAATTTGTGCTCTCTAAACATTAGAGTTAGTGGGGTTTTCCCTTTACTTGCAGTTGCTTCAGTTACGTACACTGGATATAAACCCCGTTATAAATAAATTATAAACTATAAATTCATGACGAGGTCCAAATTTTCAAAGTGCCTACACTACTTTCATGAATTTGAGACAATGTCATTTAAGAGCCAGTACTTTTACTTAGATCTATAACATTTACCTATGGAAATCACAGCTGCAAATCTCATTTGTAAACACCATTCCCCTGTTCAAGTCAGATTTGGGAAAATGAAGACAGGTGTCAAAACAATAAAAAGAACCCAACCCACAACCATAAAGCATTATTCAAAGATGGTCTAAAACTGTAGCTACATTAAAGTCTGACTGAAACATTTTTTCCACTAAGAACAAATTTCTTTGACTGGAACTGCAGTAAACCCTCCATCTGAGAGGAAGCTGTGGTCTCTACAGTCTATCACTAGAGGGAGTTAGGAATACACACACTACACTTTTACTCTATTTGCTTTGTATTCTATTCACTCTACTTGGTTTTGCAATGCTTTCACTCTATTTTTCTGAAAAACTCTGCCACAGCTCTCTCCAGGCAACCTCTTCTAATATTTGACCACACTAAAAAAAAATAAGAAAGTGTTTCAGATGATCTAATTTAAAAATAACTGAGTGTTCTGCTTCCTTCACAACATACCATTTTCCCAGTTATCTGCTGGGCCCACTTTTTAAATGGCTCTTTCTTCTGTTAAAAGTCCTTCACTACAGCATATCCTACTAATCATGGCTGACCTGACATTATCAAATGGTAACACACCTTTGGAACTAAGTATGTGTATTCACATAAGATGTTAAGGATTCTCTTAATTTTTGAAGAAGTATCACTATATAGGAGTACTTTTCTTCCAGCTAACCTCCTCGAATCATTTAATGATTTAACCTTGTTAGTTATTTGGACAGTTCTTCAGGATTTTTTAATGTGTATTTGTTTGGTTTGGTTTTGGTTTTATGAGAAGGTTCTATAGCTCCCATTAGGAGATTAAAAAAAAAAAAAATCACATAAATCAGAAAATTTGGTTTTCAAAAGGTTAACAGTAGAGAAAAATACGGTGAGGATTTTTAAAATTTCATTTGGAAGCAATACAGTGAGACTCCATTTTATCATTTCAAATAAAATAGGAAACTGGAACACAAACAAAGCTGAACTGGTTTACTGTCATACTAAAGCCACATCAAAATCTTTGTGGAAAGATCCCAAGAGACATTCTGAGAAGTGCTCAGTATAGAGGGAAAAAAAAAATCTGTAATGCTGCTATTAGGTCAATAGCAAATTGCTATCAATAAGTGAAGTTATTGAAGAAATTAAGATATTGCTGTTCCACTAGTTTTAAAACACAACTTAATAAAATTATCATGAGACATTTGAAATTAAAATTAATCAATTTGTAAAAATATGTAACTGAGATTAGTACCGTCTAATTAGCAAATCTGAGAAATGACAGCTTCTAGGCACCCAGAACTACCCTGCTTCTAAGAGGTACAAAAAGGAATAATGGTCCATGTATGTAGAAGCCTCTTAATCTAAACTCAAGAGTGTGTTAAACTTGGACGGAAGTCTGGAAGTGAATTTCCTTACAGCCATGAGAAATGGGATGAAGCTAAACACTACTTAAAATTATGCCTTTCATTAAAAAAAAAAACAAAAAACCAAACAGATTAACAGATTTTCCTATCAGGGGAAATACATTAGATTTTCTTAATCTGTGCTTCAGTAACAACTGAGATGATGCTGCAGCAAAGTTACAAACTAAATTGAAATCTTGGCTTGTACTTGAACTGCCACAGGACAGCTAATAAAATTGGGACATAGTGTTGCAAACTGTTAATGGCATTGTAACATCACTTTCATGCTGCAGAAATGAAAGTAGGATGAGATCAGACTCTATGCTTCGGGTACCTGAATGCCCAGCTCAAAGTTGGATGAAAGCAAAAGTAAAGAAGTCAATGTACCTACAGTAAAACAAGTAGCAGAATCTTCACCAAACTGAGAATTAAGCAGCTGAAAATGAGATGAAAAAAACATGTATATATAATAGTCATAGTTGTATTTTAAAAGAGTAAAAGAGCTGGGTCAGCTTAGCTAAACTGTCCTCTGGTGAAAATAAAATTGTTCTGTGTAGCTCTAGGGAGTGAGTGCCCCTGACATGAGTCATTATTTTCCCTAGAGGACAGTTCTGATACATAGAGAGGAGATCCTTGTGTGAAGCTGGTCTGCTCAACACTACGACCAGAAGAACAAATTAACATCATCTGGCCAGAATAAATTGAGCCCAATTGAAACAGATGAAAGCATCTAATGAGAGAAGGGTTGCAGCTCTAGAACAGCCATCCAACAGAAGTAAAGTAGTACGGAGAAGTAGAGTTAAGTATGTTTAAGGAACAAATTGTTTGATTTCAGAGAATTTTTAAAAATGTCTAGTCAATGAACCCGCAATAGCAGGGAACTAAATTTAAAAGGGCATAGAGGGCCCCTTCCAGTCTTACCTGCATTCATGACATGAATTTGAAGGATGCAAATTCACAGAAATTCAATAAATTACTCATTGGAAAGTGTATTATATGAAATTGATGACCATACATGAAACTGATGAACATACATGAAATGGACCATTTAAAAGAATGGTCTATTTACGCACCTATCCTTGTTTCAACCACACTGTAATATAGGATAGCAAAATAAAATATTGAAATAAATTGTTTTACAAACAAGACCTTGAATTAAACTTATGCTGAGGCACTGAGCAAATCTTGTCAATGCATTTTAAAAGGAACTAGTGATAATTTGTTCTGTCAGATTTTTTAAATATGGCAACATTACTTTTTTGCTTTGACTTTTGTACATCATGACCCTTTAGTTTATGCATCACTTGAAGTTACACAGCAATAGCATTTCCTCAGGAAGTGTTTGTGGTTCACCATGAAATATGAAGTTGTTAGAAAACACCCACTGCTTTATGTGATCTTTTGATTTAACAAAATTAAATTTATTACTTTTCCTCAGTTAAGAGGAGATAAATCCCATTTAGTTATTTTATAGCAATTTCCTCAGTGAGACAAATGTAACATAATACTTATATGTACACATATAAAAAGTAAGATAGGAGCATGCCTTGTGAAAAGAAACCATTATTCCCAATCACAGAATACATGCAAACCAACAGGCTTCAAAACTGTATACATTTTTTTTAATAGCAGTGTTTCACTGGATGCATATGAAAGCATCTTTTTGCCATTTCCTTTTTTTTATTCTAAGGAGGAAGAAGGTACAAAAAGATAAGATATTACAGGCAGAGGTTTACCAGAAGCCAAAGATTCTCTTAACTTTCCTCTTTACAACATAACCCAGCCACATGCAAAGAACAGCATGCATAGGTATTAGCTAAAATAAGTTCTTTCTTGTATCCCCAGCTCCTGAATAGCAATCATGAGTTTGCTACCACAAACACATTGTTCACCCAGGACTGAAAAGATGGACATCTGGTAGAGGTCACTGCTTGACAACAGAGACCCTGTAATTAAAGGAAGAGGTCCTGGTCAGAGGGTCACTCTCATTCATACCTTATTGAGACAAGCTATTTCACACTCATAGTGTTCTTTCATTCTGATCACTGAGGCATTCTTCTCCTTCAGGAGCTTGTTCTCTTCTTCCATTTCAGGGAGAGCTTCACTAAGGACTTTTGTCTCTTTCTGGGGTACAAAAATATAGAGATGTTGCTGAAATGCAGATGGAATAATTTTTACAGAACAATTTTCAGAATATCTGCTGTCTGGCAGATGTGAGGCATTTTTACTGTCCCAAAAACAGCTGGGAAGGAAGGCAACAGGAAGGCAGATGGTTAGTAAAACCCAGATATGATAAAGCCTGTTGAAATTGTTTTGACCACTCACCACATGATGTGACAGAGACAAGATAACAGACTAAATCTCTCCTCTCCAAGGTCTGCAGTTGCACAGAAGCATGAGAAAGCTGGCAGACCAAGTAGATCAGTGCCATTCAGATGATTATCCAAAACCTACACTGCTCTTATGTACTCATAGTGTAAGGCCAGGGCGAAACACTGATGGATTCCCAGCTGTTCAGTGTTATACAACATTAAAGACAAAACCAGATCTCAGTATCACATACTGCGGGGACTTTTTCCACTACACAAGAGACTGAGGCAGGTCTCGGCCCACTCAAGAATTAGCAAGCTACCAACCAAGGCTTAAAAATCCACTTTCTTTGACCCTATCCCAATAGCTGTTGACTTGAGCTTGACTCTTCCTAGTGCACATGCCTACACTGTTGCCACCACAGTGAGCTAGCAAGAAGATGTCCCTGCTTGCACCAGTGCACATACACTAATCTTTGAAGGTGATAGTATAGGAATTATTAGGACAAACTTTGATTGTCTTCTCCTATGGCTTGAAGCAAGGCTATTTTCAATTTATGAGCTAAGACCTGAATCAAGCCCTGAAGCAAATGGCACTGTGTAAGTTGCCCCCATAAGTGCAACACATTTCTCATTAGCCTGCTTTTGACAGACTATCTTAGACCAAAGTTGTTTAGTCATACAAAACAGAATGGCCTGCTTAAAAATAAAATAATAATAATAAAAAAAATAAGTAAGTTGCAGAAGACTATTTTAAAGTGACTGGAAAAATGAGAGCCAAAATCTCATTCACACAACACAATATGAATGTGGTTTCTTCTGTTCAACAGGCATGTCTCTGAACAGCAAGCCAGTAGGCATTTATGGCTTGAACTTGGAATTATCCATTGTTCTAATCAGTAAAAGGCTTCTTCCTATATCTCCCTTTTTCTGACAACAGCTCTAGCAACATAAACACATTTCATTAATTTGAGAAGAGCTTAGATGAGTGTAAAATATTGATGCCTAATATGACTTAGCCTAATATGACTAATGTCTCACCTCTCATTTCAGTTTAACTCTTAAACAAAAAACAAACAGAACCCAGATGGAACACAGCATCATGACAGGCTGCAATTAAAGTAGGGCAGATAAAGGAATCATAGGCTGAAGGATGTGCTGAAAATTAGTTCATTCTGCAGACCTAAATTTTCTCTGTCTCAAATATTTGCCTTTATACCACAATAAATATTTTTATGGAAAAAAAAAACCCATCAACAAATAAAACCAAAATGGTAAATGAGGGAATATGTTTACAGACATTTCTTGATGCATCATTTCTGTTCAATGCATCATTTCAGAAATCAAAAAGCTTCATGTGTAACAAAGATGCCATGGGAACATCCCCTGAATGTTCTTTCTGGAGAGATAAGCATTGCAAAAGCAGACTGTGCTTACCTCAAGCGAACACAAAGTTCTCTGAGGACTTGGACTCTCTTGGGCAATAGGTTTGCGGTCCTCGTACAGCTGGTAAGTGTTATGCTTCTCTATCGGGTTTCTTAATTCAACATCAAGCTCTTTACTTTCATACCTAATTGGAAAAAAATAGCAATGTTAACTTTTAGACCAAAATTTAAAATGCAGAGAAGTTAAGTTTGTTACTTGTCTTCTGAATGTGACAACACAGACAACAGAGCTGGTCCTGCACTGAGCTCCTGCTGCCTTCCTTCTTGTTACACAGAGAGCACTTAGAGCAGCATCACACAGGCAATCTCTAAGTGTTTTGTGACAGAAAATAGTTTAAAATACTTAAATAAGCAGTCTTCATGAATTTTGCTACCTTGTATCTACAAAATCCAACTCAATCCTTTTAGGGATTTTATGAAGATTGGTCATGTGCCCCCAGCTCCCCCTATCCACCTTAAGTTTCAAGAATTTGATGTTCAGTTTTAACAAAAATGCAATCAAACTTATTAAAGTGGTTTTCAACTCCAAAACTATCTGCTTTGTTCACCAGGTAATTTGATGGCACATTTTTTTTCCTGTAACATTTCATTATACATACCTGACATGCATTTTCAAACTTTTTTTTCCTGAAAGTTTATTTTAAAAACATTCACATCTTGTAAAAATTGTTCTGTTGTGAATAATATGAACCTGTTTGGTGAGAAAATTCTTTTCTTTCAGACTGTCTGCTAAGGACACAGAGGACTTACGTGTGCTTAAGGGTGTGCTCCAAATTCAAAACACTAACTAGCAGTTAGTTAGGGCTGATTAACTTGATGGAATGTGACTTTACAGAGTGGACCAAGGCATAATTAAAAAAAAAAAGTCAGAAAGCCCTGGATCCAACACAAGTTTTCAATAAATTCTCACATCTTCTGAAAGATCAGATCTTCATTTCCTAATCAGCTTCAACCAACTCTGAATATCTCAATATCAGGAGTAACTTCTTTACAGAAGGGTTGTTCAGAACTGGAACAGGCTCTAGTTCATGGTTTAGTGGTGAATCATTAGGAATAGGCTAATAGAGTTAGGACAAGGCTGGACTCAATGATCTCTAAGGTCTTTTCCAGCCTGAGCAACTCTATGATTCTAAATATAAGTAACGTATGACCAGAAGCCAACCTGCAATGCTCAAAAGTACCACAAACCTGTTCTATCAAAATTTTTCTTGATTTAGACCCTGATTGCCAGTTCTTGATGACTACCTGAGCTTCCCCTGAGGAACTCTAGAAGGTACACAATATTTAACTTCTACAGAAAACGTTTTTTTCAAAACCATTTTTTGCTTTGTGAAGTTCCCAGGGAGGTTTCTACACCATTAATAATCTTACTGTTCTACACTGTTGCAAATGTTTTCTAAAATAAAGTATTTTGGCTTTCAATAATTAAATCATTCAAACTGGCAGTCTGTTAGGAAAAAAACCTTCAGAAAAAAAATTCCATTAAAATCTGGGATTAAATGTTTTTGTATTACAAAATGTTACAGATGTTTTTGTATTTTTTTAAATAAATCATCAGACAACATTAAAACCATTTTCATGTGGCCATGTAGCTTTATAAACTATATGAAGACATAAAATATATAATTCATCCCACTTATATACCATGCTATGATTAATTAAAAAAACAATATAAGAGTAATCAGAATATGAAAACCTCTTTGTAAACTTAGAGTTAGGTGATAAATATCAATTTTTGAGAAAATTAAAACATTTCACATGGAGGGAGAACCTACAGATGTAATGAAGGAAGCTGGTCTCCCAGCATAGGTTTAGCAACTTGTAGAAAAAGGAGAGAGCCCAACCCTACTCACAATTTCCATGTCATATCTGAAGAGTAGTAACCAACATCATTCTAGCCATGTCTTCCAAGAACAGGTCATTAAGTCTGTTCTCTCTGTTTGCATGTTTCCACATCCATGCAGGTTTTCACAGTTAGAGGCTATCATGTCATAATAGCAGTTATGTGGCAACAATTGACATTCCTACATTTCCTAAGCCATTTATTGTAAAATATTACGACCAAAGAAATATAACTATTTAAAATAATAATTTCAAGGCTGGGTTGCAGGAGTCATTATCCTGTGATTGGTGAAAGCACAAACACACACTATAAACAATTGTGGAAAAAGGTTTCAAGGCAGGATTTACAGCCAGTTTCCAGCACCACAGAGTCATATTTTGATGGGAAATGAATTCCAGAGTCAAGGGGTTAAACAGATGCTTTATTCCCTTGGGTGGGCATTTGGGACATAGGATTCCTGCTTGACTATGCTTCAGTAGCATATCCATGATAAAAGTAGTTTAGCATTTGAACTCTGGAGGATAAACTGGTTTGGATAAATTAAAAAAACATGGCAAATTTCAGTGCAAACTAGTTCACCTAATATTTCCTCTATTACAATAATGCACTTCATTTCATAAAAAGGCCTTTAGAATATGAGAGAAAATGAGACATGGAAGACAATGTTTAACTAATTCGTACCAGAAATAGACTTAAAATAGGAATAAAATTCAGCATTCTTAAAAATGACAGTCAATCTGTAGAATTAGACTATCCTTTTATGTTCCATGTGATTTTACAGCATTTTTGCTCTTTAATTCAGGTTTGTACAATTCTTAGATTTTTTTCATGTATGTACATTGGGATTTTTATATTAAAATCTTATTCTGTTAAGACTAAATGACAAAGAACTTCCAGTCCAACAAGCAAAGGAAGAATGAAATTTTGCCAAGAAAATATGACTACTTTTATTACAGAAAAAAAGCTTAGCAACCTCACCAGCATATACACGTTTAGTAGACTGAGTTGATAGAGAACAGTTACAATGCAGTGCAGCTCCCTAAGGATTTGTGATACTATTCCAGAACCAAATACCAGCAAGGGGTCTTCACTCGGTGTTCAGCTTTGAGAATTTGCGCCAGACCTCTTGGACTTGAGCTCCACTAGGTTCTATGTTCCATCTCACATCTACCACTATAAAAAAGTTCATTGGGCATAAAGCTGACTGTGGTGCTACAAACATAAAAAGGACACCTGCCTTTGATGATAATGACAATATATTTCAAAAGAAAGTGTTTAAAAAAAAACGCAGGAAAAAAAACCACCCCATTTTTTGAAATTATTTCCAGCTTATTTTTTTAATTCAAGTTTCATGCAAAAAAAAGCCAATCACCAGCAGCATTTGAGATCCACCAGGGAGAAGAAGTGCATTGTCTTTGGAGCGACACACCCCAGTTGTTGAGGAAAAAGGTGCTGCACTGCTGCTCGGGAGATAAATGTGAGATTAACAAATAAACTCACTTCAGTCCAAAGAAGAGCATTCCATGAGGCAAAGTGTATGATAAGGGTTAAAGCTTGTACACAGAGTGACTATAGCAGAGAAAACACTTAAAACTTTCTCTCAAATCTGATGTAGCCAAAACATCTGTCTATCACCCCATAAAAGTCCCTACACTTCTGTTCCCTTTATGACACAGGAATGGAGCTCTTAAGGCACTTGTAATAGCCAGCAGCTGTTTGGCTGTCAAATGCCACATCTGGAGAAATTGTGGGCTGTTAATGTGCACAGAAACAATTATTCTTTAATAGTTTTGCTTCATTTTAAGAATTACACAAATCACAACAACAAAAGGGGTGTGTGTTCTTAATGGAAACACATTTGGTTTCTTCTAAAAAAAAAGCCAAAGGGAAAAATAAAAGGCCCTGCAATTAACTGAAGCTGCACCTATAATCTGTCTCATCTCAGTGAAGAGAGAGTAAAGTTACTGATAAACAGGCACTTCATGTCTACCACACATTGCCTATCCTCCTCAACAAGTATGCAGCCTTCAAGAAGCTGATGACTAGCTGGTTCACATAAATGGCATGTTACTTAGCACTTGGGGCTGCTCCTCTCCACACCTGGAGGTCACTCACTGTCCTAGGACAGGGGATGAAACCTGGGTTTCAACACTGCCACCCCACTTCTGTGCGTTACGCAACCTGCACGTCAAGAAAATAACTTTATTCCTCCTCCACTTGGATCTTCTACTGAATTATACCACCAAGACCATAATTGAATTTCTTTCTGATGGACAGTATTTGGGCTGAGATCAAATCTCAGGAAAACAAATTAAATTTTTCTCATCAACTTTCTTAAACTTTAAATGAGTCATGAGTTAGTTAGAGATGACTGCCACTGGAGAAGCAGAAAATGGAGTACTCAGGACACATGTAGCTGATCTCTGAGGTCCCTTCCAACCCAGCCTATTCTATGATTCTATGTGGATCACTAGTGGAAAGGAAATGGATGTTTTGCCATGAACTTCAGCCTAGGGGAAAGCTTAGCCATGCAGAGCCAACAAGTATCGTGATATTTGAGCAGAGGAATTACCCCACTGAAATGCACACGTGCAGAGACCTGGTGGGAAATGGCAGGGAAGTGTTGAAAGTAATTAAAACTAAGTTAAAAAACAAGAAGGGAGACAAATAGAGATGTTTTCAAGTACTCTCTCTTTTTCTATGAAGACCAATAGCTAAAAAAGCCTGCACCCTGTTTCACTCTCCTAGCCTTACTAAGTGCCTTTGTGAAATGGTCTGCTCTCCTACAGCCCTTTCTGGACTGTCTGCTTGCCCCACAGATACAGCCTGACTGCTTGCTTGCTCTATTCAGGTCTGCCAAGTACTCACATCTGTGGAAAGCTGTGGTTCTGACACAGTTACATAGCTGGCATTTTAACTGGTACTTTGCACTATCAGACTAAGACTTCTAAACAGCCCACTTTTCCTCCTACTTCAGCCTTGTCTGGGATGTGGATGCATCAGCAGCACGCTACTGACCTGGGCTGCATCCTTGGAAAAGAAGTTTGTGATTCATTAGGGTCACTGTCTCACATACAGACCTGAGGTATTTTCAGTGATCTACTAACAAGCAGAAAAAAACAGATGAACACCCATTGGAAATGCAGCCAGGAAATTTAACACAGGAGTTGACAGAGTACAACCATCTCTCTTAAAAGTCAAGCCAAATTCTTGCCATTTGTTAGGCAGCCAAGCTGAAAAGCAGAGGAAGCTTCATAGCTCTCTGTGTCACAGCTCTAGGGGCTTGAACTGCCACTGACTGGTACACAGTTTCACAAGGGATGCCACTGAGCCACCACCAGACAGGAACCTGGCACCTCTTTACCTTCACAGAGACAGGCTGGGGTCAACCTACATTCACAGCAGCTCACAATGTCTTGAATAAATGGGAAATCCCACTCCATGAGGGATTTCAATCCCAGTTACCTGGGATTCAATAACAGTTATCATAACAAACTAACCTGGGTAAAAGCACTTCTTACACAGAATCATAGAATGTTTAATTCTATGACTGCAATAAGAAAGAAAGGTAGGGTCCTTTTTCTTGAGCTTTCCTGAACAATCTACAGTTAACCTTTCAACAACTTTTCTTGCTTTATCTCTCTCTCAAATCCAGACACTATATTTATTCCTTTTTAAAGCTACCATTTAATCATTCTCAGCTACCTCAAATTTCTCTTTTTCTTTTTTCCCAGAGGTTATCTTGCTGAACACAGCAGTACTTACTTAAGTACTCAGCACTACTAATTTCCTTAAAGCTCTTTATTACTCACTGACAGTTTTATAAAGGAATCACCATCATCACAGCCTCTTTATAGCCTAGAGTACATCACAACCTTAGCTTCTCTATAGTATACAGTACAACCACTTCTACTGCCATTATCAGCAGAACTAATATTAGTTAATGAGAAAGCAGGAGGTTGTGTCTAAAGAGGCTGTGAAATTACACTTAGAGATATCTGAAACACACCTAGACAGTCCCTCAATAACCTGACCCAAGTATCCCTGCTTTGAGATCCCTACACCATTCACTATGATTTTTCTCTTTTCAGTACAGAAAATTTCTATGCTTCACTTATTTAAATAGAACAGGTACAGAGCTCCACAGGACAGACTAGAGCAAGAAAAAAAAAGTATTAACCTAGATCTCTGGAAAATAAATTGACTGACATACACAGGAAACACTCAAGTGCAAATTTCTGATAATTTACTGTAAATAACTTCTTTAAAAACTAAAAACAGTAAGCAGCCCACATTTAGATACCCCTTTCTGGATAAAAACTCCAGACAGTAAAAAAAAAAAGCAAGCTTTTTTAGTTATGAGGTACCACCACCTCTCCATCACAAATGGGAGAACAGATGGTATAAAAAAAGAAGCCAATGCCACCTTATGCAAAGGAGTCTTTCTGCTCTTGTGCTGTGCTTTGGCAACAGCCTGATGTTCCTTCAGGCTATGTAGGACATCCTCACTTCATTAGAGAAAGAGCCCTGAGTTCTTACCCTTCTCTCTGAGAAACAGTAGCAACGTGATAGTTGCTGGAATTAGCAAACTGGCAGATTGCATAACACCTTTCGTAAGAGCAGCAGTGTGACCCCTGAAAGAAGGAGCCATCAAGATAGAAACTTGCTATTTATAAGCAAATAAGTTTTCAATTTTAAGTGCATCTCTTTATTGGCAACATGAGCTTTTATGTGAAACCACAGCTCAACATTATATAGAAACCATGCTGCTTCATCAATATGAAGAGCAGAAATTTAACATGAAAGGTTGGCAGGAAAAGATCTGAGATGTTTGGCATCCTTCCCACTTCTTAATTCCCACTTCTGCAGGCATTTCTCGCATTTTGAATACATCTGGTAATCACTAATTACAAGGATCCTATTAACAAAAAACATCAATTCATTTCATGTGAAACTTGATTCTAGCTTGTCTGAGTTTTAAGAGTGTCTGTTTAATCATAAAAAACCATGGTCAAGTATGGAAAGCTGTATTTGAGTTCAGTGGGAGGTGCAGAAATACTAAGCCTTGTTTTAGAATACCTAAATTTGGCAAAGTGTCTAGCTCAAAAATATAAAATATGAAAAGTGTCGACCTAGAGTGAACACTCCCTACACCACTGAAACAACAAAAAAGATAAATTGACTTACTGAAATTTGACCATACTCATCCAAAGTAAAAAACAAAAACCCACCAACACAGAATTTTGACTGCTACTCCATTGTTAATTCATCCCACTGGACTTACACGTTTCAGCAGGCTTAAATGTACTTGCCAAGATACACAAAGTATTGCAGCTCATGTGCTGAGAAAACAGGCCACATCACAGGGACACAGGTTAGATGTCATCGAAAAGAAGATACCTGTATTGGTAAAACTCATGCAAGAAGCAAAGAAAGTTTTGAGACCTTGAAAAGAAAAAAATCAAACAGGTGAGGAATATAGAAAAATATATTTATTTATTAGATGTGGCACTTCCAGGTTTTGCACTGACAAGATGGCAAGCCAGACTGCAGGACCTGCAGGGGAGGGGTGCCACACACTCCTGCTGGGATCACACAGTGGGCACATTGGGGTTTTCATGGTCAAGCTCTGCCAAGTCAAGTAAACACACAGAGGCTGCTGAAGCTGACAATTCCCAAATCCTTGACTGACCTAGCTGCACACCCAGCCAGCATAAATAAGCACTTCTCCAGAAGTCCCACTGCTAACATGTGCTGGGGTGGGAAGGTACCCAGGGAGTGCCAGCTCTCCCTCACTCTCCCAGTGCCTTGGCAAGTTCCACTGTACCTGTCTGCTGACTCTTTAGTCACACACAGATTTTGGACCTCAGTGCCAGGCACCTTGATTGAAGGCATGTCTATACATGCCATTTTGTTATCATAGCATGGGCACTGAACCTCCCTCTGATATCCAGTCCAGCGTCTGGGGGAAAAGGCATACAAAGTTACCTGCAGCACAGCTGGCATGACCTCCAGAGCTGAGCACAGTCAGAGCCGAGTCAGCTAGTCAGCTGAGCTACGTAGTGCCAGCTAAGTAGCATTGACACTTGCTTGGATTTGCTTCCACTGTTTCCCAGCTGAGTAATTGCTTTGCCTTTCATTTCTTACAGGTTTTGTTTTTGGTCAAGTATGAAAGTTCTGAAAGGCTTTTTAAATAAATTATTTAATTAAAAAAAAATAACTGAAATTCTCCCCCCAAAAAGCGATGGGTCTGACATGCATTGGCAGCCCCAGCTGCAAAACTTACAGTTACAAATCTGAAAGGAAGAGATGCAGCTAGGTTATTGCACCATGTGTTTTTGTTATTAAAACTGTAGGTTTTGAAACTATAATATGCAATTTAATGCCATATGGCTTTATTTGATCAGAAAAATCGAAGCCAAAATGGCTAAAACTCAGCTACTTCAAAGAATTAAGGCTCTGTAAAAAATAGGAGTTATAATGGACATGAAAAGGATTGCTCAGAATTACATAAATTTTCTGCTTTCTGTCAAAGTTTTTAAGAACAGAAACACCCTGAAGCAAAACAGCATCTGTTTTGCTCACAGATTCATGGGGTTTTTTAAGCTGCTGATTTCATCCTGTATATTAACTACGAGTTACAAAGACAAACATGAAAAACTATAGACAGGTAACAAACTTTAACCATATCTCATGTGGAATATTGGAGCAACTTTTGGCCAAACAAAACTTCCAGTTTGTATCTTCGTCAAAAATGAGTTACAGATGATCTTACGAATCACCCCACAAGGTGTCACTAGAGGTACACCAGTTAAAATCCTCCCCAAACATCCTCCCCTGTATATGCTTCCCCTTCCTATGAAGCATGTTGCGGACAGCTGTGAAAATATGACAAGTGAGAGCTGAGCCAAACTGTGCTCATGCAGCACTGTCCTTTAAGTTGTGGCCTGCTAAGCAGCTAGGCAATAATTTGAACAGTGAGAGAACCTAGAACATACAGATTGATGGGAAATGCAAGTCAGCTTTGGGCATAAACGTTTGAAGAAAAAAATTGCAATGATTTTTAACTTTTACATAGTGGGAGTCAGCAAAAGATGCATTGCCTCATTTTCAGACTCTGAACATAAAGAGGAACAAAATCAGTTATCAGTTCTGCCTCTGTTCCACACAAATACCAGGAAAGATGTCTGGTCACATTTTACTTTACTTTCATCATTCACAATTTTATATTGATCTTTTACCAATTACACCTATCCCTGCAAGCTACAAAGATGTTTTTCAAGTATCTGTTATCATCAGGTATGATGGCATGTTAGTATCCTCGCCTTACTTAAGGCCTTTCCTCTTGAACAATGAACAATACCCGCCTGTGCTGTGATCCTTAGGTCTGACCTAAGTCTTTAATCTTTAGCTTTTAGGAACTGTACCTTGTTTCTTTGATAGAACCTTTAAATGGTCACTTCCCCCCTATTTCATTCTTCAGAAAAAACAGGGAGGCCAAGATAATCCATCAAATCTTTGCAAAGCAGCCATAGGCTAATTAACTGCTAATCAACATTGTCCGGATTATACAATCCAGCCTGATGAAGAGCCTCTTAACTAAGAATGAAGCTGCATGGGGAGGGAGACCACTGGCCATTTTGTCATCACAAAACTGCACTAAATTTCACACCTAAAATAATAAATTAGGGCTGTGGATTCTTGCATCAGGCTTAAGCCTACTAAAAAAGTTACTCTGCATGGATGAGTAAAAATAAGGCTGGTTAGCTCCTCTCCTCTGACTAGTAGTTTAATTCCACCTTGGACTTGACAAACATACAGCAACAACTCTTTGAAGAACTTAATTATTTTATGAGCATGCTGCGAATTATGAGACTTCACATTTTTTTTCATGGTTTTTGTTACCTTTGATAGCCAGGTCTCTTAACCTCTAATTACACCAATCACAATGTGTTCATTTGTACTAGTGTGCGTGTGGCATTTCAATTATATCTTTATGACAAGACTTGTATTTTACAGCTGATCTTGTCAAGACGCTGAATTTGTTTCCCTACACAAGGGTATTTCTTCTAACTTTAATAGCGTGGTTCCTCCACTCCCTTCGAGATTTTAGAGGCTTTTTTGTGTGTAATGTATTTTAATGAATATCTGTGGAGATTGTAATAAAAATCACTTTTTGAGAACCTTGACATTATTAAGTTCACCATTTCAGAACTAAGATTTCTCCTGATTGCTAATAAACAATTCTTGATTTCCCTCCACTTCCATTTCCCCTTTGGCTTCCCCTCATATCATCAGATTTGGAAAGCAGGATGCCTAAAGCTGCAGGCCTTTTAGTACACTCCAGAGTTTAGTACACTCCAGGAAATCAGGTGTATCTAGGATTTCAGAGCCCTGATCTCTATTTTTTTTTTTTTTTTTTAGATCCAGTCTAAAATTTGTTTTGAGTGCTCAATTTCCAAACAAGACAGACACACTATGTGTGATATTTGTTTTGGAAAAACAAAGTTTTGCAAACTCCTTAGTTTAGGTTTTATCCTTCTAGTATATGAGGCTGTGGGTAAGCACAAAGAATCTAACACTACACCCTCCCACATACCAGAGCAGACCCATTCCCTTCCTGACAGTGACATCCTCTTTCTGCAAGGTAAAACATAATTTTAAAGTATCAAGAGTGGATTTAGATGTTTAAGCTGACAAAATCAGAAAAGTATAGCCTTTCAACCTCAGTATCTTCCATCTACATCATGGCTATAGCAGTGTTTTAGCCATATCCCACAATATATCACAGAAACCTCAAAGATAAAAGTAAGGAAGCCCTTTAAGAAATTCCTTGACACATGCAGCTCTCACTGGGAAACGAAGTAAGAGACTAAGTTTTTATTAGCACTACTATAGAAAGAGAACTGTGTAATGAGAGCACGTTCCATAGCAGAACAATTCTCTTAGGTGTAAGGGCGCCTGGAAGAGCAAGCCCCCCACTGCTTTTTGTGTGCAGCACGAGTGCCATCTACAGTCGGATCCAGGACAGAACACAACACCACGGCTCTGCAGTAGACAGATTTTCCAGATGTTTTTGCCACAAATCTGCTATTCAGAATTCCAGCCTGACTGAGGACCCAGCTTCAATACGCTGCTTAGTAGGATGTATTTTTACATTTTACCCATGGAGATACTGTATACTTTCTATCTATTTCTTCTCCAATTTCATTATCTTAAGACTCTTCAGCTCTGGAGCAACCTAGTAATAACGAAGATGTTCAACAGGTATGTCTATAGAAACCACATGGGAGAGGCAAGAAGCAGAATAACATTTCTCTTCACACACAAAAGACACCAAACAGAGTGTATTTTAAAGAATACTAGAATGAAGCTACGTTTCTGTAAGCTACAGTTCAGCTGTCATCTGCACAGTGAAGAAGGACATCCCCACTTGTTACTTTCCTTGGAGCAAGGAAAATCAGCTTTCCCAGTGTAGCTGGCACATCACTGAGAAGCCTTACTTCCTAGCAATTAGAAATATGAAATGTCAAAGAAATAGAATACGTAAGTAGAAATATCAGTAAGTTGCATTAGAAATAGAATGTCAATAGAAATACATGAAGTCAAATTCAGAAATAATAGATGCTACACACACAAGCTACCAGACAGAGAGCATTAACAGTCACCTGGAAGCTTAAGCTGATGCTACATTTTCTTCATATACTCAGCAATCCAATGCAGAAAACACTTCTTCTTTACGC
Source organism: Calypte anna (assembly GCF_003957555.1). Classification (NCBI taxonomy): domain Eukaryota; kingdom Metazoa; phylum Chordata; class Aves; order Apodiformes; family Trochilidae; genus Calypte; species Calypte anna. Next base: position 271,483 of record NC_044249.1, read on the forward strand.
CAAATATGTCAAGTGGAGCCGATCCATTTCACCACTCTGCCAGCGCTGACTGGCTCTCCTATAGCATGCACTGCTGCACATCCCTCCACACTACCTCATCTCACTGTCATTACAGCTGCACCCAGGGCTGTTGCCAAATATCTGCCTGATAAGCTGCATGTGCTTTTCCTCCTGGATCTCCACCTCACACTTAGTATATGCAAACATTTTGTTAGGTAACTACAAGTGCCTCAATAAGTGCAAGATTTCTTACCATATGCAAGCCAAATGTGACCAGTACAGTGGGCAAGGTCATCCCAAGGGTGCAGACAGACTGAGATAAGAACTGGACATGTAGTTCATACATCTGGTGGTCAACCTTGATGGAATACAAATTCTGAAACACAGAGCTGTTTCATTTCATCAAAATTCAATGCCTGGTTATTCTAACCTGTATAAAAGAGATAAAGGGGTCACAAGGAACTCAATAAATTGCTTCAGGAAAAGAAGTAAGAAAAAAAAAGACAAAGACTTAGCAAGAAAGTAAAACTGATGAGGTGAGAAAAAGAAGCAAGGAAAATGACAGAAATCAAATCTCAAATTCTCATTAAATGAAGCTGATTGTTAGGAAAGCATGACCTTAAACAATAGATAACCGCAGAGTTTGGTGACTCTATGAAAGCACAAGGTTCCTGGAGATGTCACTGGAATACCAAAGCTACCATTCTTCCCAATCTTTTGCTCTGCACTTGGATGCCTTCTCTTTCTTAAAACTGCTCCATAAACATTTTTAAACTTTCCCAACTTTGCTAACACATTTTATTCCTCATCTATATTAAAATACAGCTTGGGAGTATTATGTTCCTATCCTATCTAAGTCACTGAAATAATTTAATGTCATGACTCAAGTTTTTTCTCTGGAAAATAAATCTAGTCTTCATCTTTGATGCTTTCTGTATTTCTCGTCTCTCAGGTGTCCCTTCCCTTCACCAGAACAATTTTTAAGCTTCTGCCATACGAAAAGACACTGAAAACAGAATATGCAAGCATTACATATTAACTGATCGTGTGATCAGCGTATAGACAGGACTAACACACTGCCAAGCTGAGAATTAGAAAAATGAACTGTTCTGCAGTTACAGATTCTGTCAAAGTACATAGTTCTCATCAGTCAGATGAGTTATACTAACTGAGGAAAACTATGATAATAAACCACCCTTAGCCCCTACTCTCCAGGGCAGAAACTTCTACTAAAAGGCCCCTGTCTAGAAAGATGAAGAACAAGCAAAGACTGTAATGGTCTGCAAAGAAAGTCCCAGTTGCAACTGCAGGCAGAAATTATTGCCGTTGCTTACACCATTATTCAAAGGTAATGTACAGGGTCATATCTGCATGACTGCCTAAAGCAGAACCTGACCTCACTCGTGTGAGGTTACCCAAACATACTTTCTCCAAATTGTTATTTTATCTAACACATTTGCTTAGATAAGTAGAAGTGCTCTTAATTCCTGGTTGCCAGGGCAAGTCAGGAATCTTCTCCTGACATTGCATATATACAGTATAAATAATATATATATAGCATGACAGACATAAAAAGATAAAGAATCTAGAGATATGCTCAGTGTCCTAATAGTCCAGTCATGATTTTTCTTGAGTCTTGTAGGGCCTGGCAAACCTCTTTCTCAGGAGCAGATTATGTGCTATACAAATTCAGAAGCGATTACAATCTCCTTTCAAGAGTGCCTACATTCTAAAACAGCTGTGGAGAGCTTGGAGAGCTCACAGGGAGCTTTTTCTCCCTGTAAAAGCAGGGAGAGCTTTCACACTCACCCTGCGAAAAAGTGATAAAAATAAAAGCTGATTTTTTTTTATTTCTTTTTTTAATTCACACAGCAGGAAAGACAAGATCTGGATGACTGAAAAGGTTATCTCAGATATAAACTATCTCCCAAACACTACATTAAATGTCTTTTCCAACCTAAATGATGCTAAAATAACAGGTTCTTTGAAATGTACTCATTTTCCCTGACCACTATAGATCAATCTGTCACTCAAGCTTCAGAGTAATTCATCTGTTGAGTATATATCACTATCACAATACAATGATCCAGGATTTATATGCACAACATTAACCTTTGCTAGCTGATGGCATTCTATAGCTGAATGCTGCAGCAGCACCAGCTTTTCTCAACCTGTAGTTCTATTATTAAAAAAACAAAAACAAAAAACCAACAAAACAAAACAAAAAACAAACAAAAAAAACCAAAAAACCACAGAAAAAAACCAAAAAAAAACCAAACAACCCATGACTAAGAAAGGCCTTCTTGTATGACAGGCAGTAGATACTCATTGTATTCTACCATCATGTGAACCACATGGAAAGGGGCCCAACAGACTGCAAAGAGAAACACCACTGTCACCATCATAACAATTGCTTGCTTCTTCTTCCTGAAATTGCATCAAGACATTGTATCACTAAGAATAGACTGGTAGGGAGACACGCCTCTTCAAGTTACATCTGCAAATGGCTGCATATGCAAATAAAACCCTGGAAGAACACTCTGAAGTACACAATTCCCTTTAAAGGAAAAAAATGCAGCATCATATAAATTTAGTACATAAATTAACACCTTTTATTTTACTCCTTCAGGAAAGCTATGCACTTCACAGCTGTAGCAAACAATGCCATTGGCATATCTTGCAAGACATTTTCACTATTTGAAAATAAGGAGCCACGTCCTAGATCTGAGAGGACTGACCATACCTGCAGCACCTGATTACAATGATAATTTAACAGAGTAAGTGAAACTGCACCTGAAACATTCAGTCTGCTGGAAGGTGAAATGGTAGAGTAAGAGCAAGAAACACACTCCTTGCCTCCCTAAACTGGTATGCAATTCATATAACTACATTTATAGATGTCAAGGTGGATCTCTCACTTGAGCTAAAGCAGCAGCACTTCATTGGTAGAAGCTACAGGGTCTTCTCCCACTGTGCCAAAGTAAGCTAAGGAGCAGCCCAAAGACTACATCTGGTTTTTTTTTCCCATATGCCAGTTTAACTTGTAATAGGGCCATAAGAAGCATTCACAGCCTCAGAATTATATAAAGAGCTTTGCACAGAACATACAGAAATAATGGACATGTAGCAGTAGGACAAGGTGTCACAGCTTCAAAACAGGAGAAGGTAGATTTAGGTCTGACACTAGGAAGAAATTCTTCAGTGCGTGGTGGTGAGACACTGGCACAGGCTGCCCAGGGGCATGGTGACTGTAACCTCCCTGGAAGATGGGGCTTGGAGCAATGTCCTACAGGGAGGTGTCCCTGCCCATTGCAGGGAAGGGGGCTGGAACCAGATGATCTCTACAACCCAGATCATTTTAGGATTTCAACATGAATTCTGCGTCTCCTCTCACTCCCCTATTTCTCCAAGGACACATTCTTTTTCCTCACAAAAGGCTGAGGTGGGGGAACTGTGCCAACTGCTACCAGAACAACCAGATCTGCATAAAGACTGATGGATCACTGGCTAGATAACCTCAGTGGCAGCTCACCACGATCAGTTCCTAACAAACATGCTGCCACTTTTAATGAATACAAGCATGAAAGCCGCTGAGTTTAACCCAGCCTGCGGGAGCGGTGAAGCCATTACTCAACCCTGAGGAGAAGCAAGCAATGGCAGGCTGAGGTTACTGAACCGCACCCCTGCACCCCGCCACAGGAGACTACGACCACCTGAAGCGCTCCAGCAAGTCCAGGGAGCGCAGAGGTTTCAAACTGTCACCGCAGAGTTCAAGCAGCCCCCTCACAGCGGGGGGCCGCGACCCTTGCTCTCATCAGATAAGCGACCACAATGGCCGAGCCCTCACAGGCGGTGGGGCGGGGGAAACTGCTCGCGCTATCCTGAGCGTCAGCTCCCGCCCTCCGCCCCTCACCTCCCTCCAGCTGCCGCCGAGCCCGTAACGGCTCGGGACTGCCCTACCCGGGATTGCCCCCCCCCCCGGCACCCACCACCGAGCCACTTGGAGGAGGTGTTCTGCAGCATGGTGAAGGGGACGCAGAAGAAGGCGATGAGGAGGTCGCTGAGCGCCAGGAAACAGATGAAGATGTTGGTGACTGTCCTCATGGCTGTGCTGCGGGTCACCACGTAGAGCACTAGGCAGTTGCCGAAGAGCGCCAGGGCGAAAATAATCACGCAGATAAGAATGAAGGACACCTTGGTGCGCCCCGGCAGCTCCGGGATATAGACCAGCGGCTGCAGCCCGTAGAAAGCTAGGAACTGTTCCCACGTCACGTTGTTGTCCAGCAGTAGCTGCGCGAACCGCTCCGAGGTGATATTCAGGGACCGCATGGCTCCCTCCCTCAGACGCTTCAGCGCCCCTCCGGCGCTCTGTCGAGGCTCGAGGCGAAACAGCCAGCACTGGCCCGGCCCCAGTGCGGGGGCAGAAGCGGGGAAAGAAGCAAAGGCAGGACCCCGAGAAGAACGCGGCGCCAACCCCCCCTCTTTCGTCCGGAGACAAACTTCGAGATGGCGGCACCGCCCTCAGCCTCCGCCGTTTGTGGACGGGGCGGCAGCCAATCAGCATGCAGCGCGGGACCGCCCCGCCTTCCCCTCACAGCTCCGGTCGCGGTGCGTAGCTCCTCAGAGGTGGCTCGGAGCGTCGCAGGTGCGTACTGGAGCTTGCGAGGCAGCCTGGGGTCACGTTTGGGTTCGGGTGAGAGGGAACTAAAACGTTGTGTAGGACGTACATGGCCGCCTGCGTCAGGGAAGACTCGTGTCTCCCACAGCGCACCTCTGGCCTGTGCCCAGCTCAAGCGAGGCAGCGGGGGCGTTACCCGCCCTTCCAGCCGCCTCTGCGCCAGCGCTGCCGTTTGAGAGTGAGCCAGAGCTCAAACAGAAAAGTAATTACCCATACTTCGGCCACAGATTCCAGGAGGCCCCTAAAGATTAATTTCCCACGCAGGCGTTCAGCAGTATAACCACTCTTGCTCTGGAGGAGGCTTGACAGAATCCCAAACCACTTCACTCAGCTGGCTGGGCTACTGAGGTAAGGTTATGCAGGCTGCTGCAGTGTGCTTAGCTAACCGGCTGCCAGCAATAGCCGAGAAAATGCCACAGCAGTTTTAATGTGGCTAAGACTGAGCTAAAGTCTTAACAAAGAGGTCAAGTTAAAAATATTAATGATTTTTCTTCAAACCTGTTTTGGATTGCCCAGCACAGTTCTCTTGATAGCAGAGGTGTGTACCTTTTGTACCATATGATAAAACATTTTATAGCAACAATGTATTTAATCAGTCACATAATTATTAAAAAAGATCTAGAGAAGGAAATAGCAATACAGAAAGCTGTTCTGACAACACTTACCCCTTCCCACAGTGACAGATGTTTCACAAGGAAACATCACATGGAAGAATGCTGCAAAATCAGATTTTGGGTTCTCCTCGCCCTGGATCTTTACCTATACCAGAAAATCATGAAATAGGATGAAGAAAAGTCTAGGAAAAGGGTTTTTTTTGTTATTTATTACACTGCTGGCTTGCCAAGGAAAATATGAAGAGGGAACAGCTCACCACCACATCATTCTCAGCATTATGAGAATTCTCAAAAGGAGCAAATACATGATTTTGCATCAGTTCCGAGAGAAAATACTTGTGTTAAGTGGAAACCAATGGAGAGGAGTTACTGTTCCTGCACTATGTATGTATTCTAAGTTGGTCCTCCAAATGTTGACAATCCAATCCTCTTTTAAGATGGAGCTCCATGACAAAGAATTAAGATTATCCTTGTTAGCCCATCATGAAAGGGCTCTGGCAGCCTTCCTGGGTGCCATATGGCTCTGCATTTTCCTCCTGAGACAAATGTAGTAAGTCTTGCTCCCTGACAGGCTTTCTAAGCAATGTTCTGGAAGGCAAACACTCATTAGACCAACCTATTCCTGACATTCAGAGAGCCCTTTTCACCTTCTCTTAAACCTGCCATGTTGGCTAGAAAAGTTCACACTTCCAATGCTGTAACAATCCTGCTGAGCTTATGCTCCAAAATGGGGACAGATTTCTTGTGGGATCAATTTTCCTAGCACCCTTGGACTATACCAGGTGTAGCCTAAAGGCACCTTCATGGACTCTGTTCATACACCTGGCACCAGTGATTTTGTGATGTTATTAAAGTTTTTTGGAAAGAAGAAAGCTAACAAATGTTTTCTGCATGAAATTGCTATTATGAATTACAAGTTCTTGTAATTGAACACTATAACAGAATAAATAACAGACTGGCTATAAATTTAAAGTTTATTCCCAGGGATTTTTGAAATTAAATGAAAAACAGTTCAGTAATTTCTCAGTATCTATTTCATTCATACTGTGGTTCTCTGAGCAGAATTTTGTTCTGCTAGGTTATGCCACATGGGTTTGAATTTGACAGATAAGTAATATTTCCATCCATCCAATAAATGAGCAAAACTAATCAAGAGTAAAACAGAATGCAGAAAGCAAACTAGAAGAGACTAGAATCTTACATGTACTTTACATATTACAACTCAAAGTAATTAAAATTCATTATGCCACAGCAATGAAGCAGGGAAACTGGACTTGATCTTTATGAAAGACATGTGGAAGCCTTTGCATCAGACAGTAATTCTCATTGCATTCTTCAGCAAAAAAGGAAAGCAAGCAAGGCTTCAAAATACACATTAAGTTATCACCATTATACTTCTCACCACCTTTTCCTATTGTGCCTCTATTACAGTATTACCAATACTTCTATGTGGCATCCATAAAATTGTGACAGCTAAGGAAGTCAAGAGTTAATTTCTTCCAGGAAAAAAGTAATAAACTATTTGTTTTCCCCCTAAGCACTTGCAAACTCATATGAAATCCTTAATTAAGTCCCCACACAGCTGCATGGAGGAGATTGGAGAAATGGGATTGATTGATTCCCTTTAGTGTTAATTTTTGTTTCAAAATCCAGTCTGTCTCTCACACTTCTGCCAGAAATTATTTTCAAAAAGCTTCCAATCAAAAATGCCTTCAAGACAATTAAAAGCTATCAATAAAATTTACTTAAGTACAGACTACTGCATCACAGCCCAACCCAAAGGGGAAAAGATGAGGAAAGAGACAAAACGTGCAAATGCAAGCACAGGATGATACCCTACAGACCTCATGTCAGTTTTACAGCTTCAATTTCTATATGGGGCACATTTTTATTTTTTTAAAATCAAATCTATCATTACTGTTTACTAGGGACAAGCCATTTTTCCATAGCATTTGCTCACAGCCAATTAAATATATTCACATTTTTACTTGTAATAGCATCATAAAGAAAGAATCTAAAGTTTGGGTTTGCTCTCCTGCTCTTCAACTGCTCCTGCATACTTTTATAATATCTAGTGGCTTTATTTCCCCATCTTTCCCTTTCTTCCCTGGCTTGTTCTTTTGTTTCTGCTCTTCAAATGCAGAGCTCTTCCTTGACACTTCAGTCATCTGGCTACTCAGCAGCCTGCCAAGGGAGCCACTTTCCTTGCTATGTAAACCAAATGAGAGATTGCTGAATGTGTACTTTGCACATGAATCAGACTTGGCAGCACCAGGTCCTGACGCTGCCTGCTCCTCCCCTGACAGCCATTTTGGAACATTCTGCAGTGTATTCTGTGCTCATACCTTATTCTTGTGGCTTCAGGATATAGTTGTAAGGCTGAGGAACCTGGAGGCACCTGATGACGAGGCAGTCACACTTCCCCTGTTAACAGATATTCCTTACACTCCTTGACAAGTGACAGCCAACCCAATAGAGAAATTAATGTGTTCCAAATCTCCGCTTTTCTTTCACTTTTTTTTCATGACTTCAAATCTCTTCTCTCATTTTCTCCCTTCTTCTTTCTCTGCAGATCCCAGAAGCAGTGATATATTTGAACAAGAATGGTGTGGTACAGTCTAAAATCTCTTTAAAATATAAATTTGACTGCATACTAGAAGTCCTAGAAAAGAAATTGAATTCAACCACCAGAAGAAAAGCAGCAGATGGTTTTTAACAAAAATTGATGCCCAAATGGTAACAGTATCTAATGAAATGGTAATTCCAATACAGCTCTAAGAAAAGCTTTTCCTTCAGAGTTCACCATCAATATCAAAACCAAGGACTTTCATCCTCTGTGAAGGCAGGTGCATCTGATCCCCTATCAGAGATAAGTAAAGCTTTTCTCTGCCTCTGTGCTATTTTTACACATTTAGCACAGAGTGGCTTCTACCAGAGTTCTAAGAAAACTCTGTCCTTTGCTAATGCCTAATTTCAAGACCTGACCCTTTGCTAGGAAAAACAGGACAAAAGATCAGCATTTACAGAATTAGCTGTTGGGAATTTACAAGTTAATTCAACACGTAACTAAGATCTGTCTCCAGTTATATGCAGCAGAGATCCATAAAGCAGAATATTTGTTTAGCTTTATCAAGTTCTATTAAGTATATTACATGGAAAGAAGTAAATTACATATCACAATAAAGCCAGATGAACCAATGCCAAGAGTAAGTCAATAGCTGATTAAGACTTCATGCAGAAAAACGTATCTGTTCACTGTATTTCCTAGCTCAGTAGTTTTTCCCATCTGTACACACTAGTATTGCCATTAAAATGATAGATAGGATGGACAAAATTTTACATCTTCCATACTTTCAGAGTTACTACATGACAAATGACAAGTAGCGATTCACATGCAATACTGCCATCCCACACATCATAAATTCACATTTCTGCAGTGTTCTGAGCATCTTGTTAGTTTAGTAACAATGATGCCAGAAGGGGGGGAACTGTCACTGACTTGCTTAGTTGAACATGGACATTGGTTTTCACTTCCATTTTCGCAATGGAAAAAATGACAAAATTCAATTTTTGTTTGTGAAAGGCTGTCTCGTGCGGATGGTTAAAGCAACAGCACATCTTAGTTGTAGATTCTGATTTGGTTTTGGTGGGAGAGCTAAGTCATGACATTTCCAGGAATGCCCCAAACCAGACATTTAGCACTTAAACAGCTTCTCTGTAGATTTTCAGTATTTACTATTTTTCTGCATGTGCCTAAGAATGACTGACATTTTCTTAACTTGGCTATCTGTAATCCTCTTCATCAGCATCATGCCCTGAAGCTAGCAGGGCACACACAGAATTAGCAAACTGTCTAGGAGTAGCAGAGAAAAACATTTAACTGCCTCATAAAAAATACTTTTAAAATCAGTTGTGCTGTTTAAGTCTTTAAGTTTTAAATTCGGTAGAAAAAAGAAGCAGAGAAAAGAAAGTGAGAGTGCATGAACAAAGTGTGTGTGTAAGAGAGAATGGGAAACAAAGAAGGTTGTAGAGTGGATTATTCTTTAGTTAACATATTTACTTATAAAAAGAGCTTTTGTATTTTATATTGGAAACAAATTGCTTATTAGCCAGAGAATATAACAGTAATAATTCAGAATTACAATATTAAAAAATATCTGAAAATTCACATTTATTCAGTTCTAAAGTTCTTAATCTGTAAAGAATCAATTTCAACAGCATTGTTAAAATATGCAGTTTCTACAGCTGATGTGTGACTGATAAGCTAAGTTTAGAACCATGGTGCTGAGTCCTTATAATGCGTAAAACAGAATTCTCTTTGTTCTCCTTCACACGTGTCACTTTGATTTCCAGAGCCAGTCATAAATGAGGAAATGAAGCAGTGAATTTAGGGCAGTCTGTATAACAGACTGGTGCTTCCTTTGCACTGTGTGTTGCTCCCTGCTAACCTGATGAGAGTGGTGCTGCAACCTCCTCTTTTCACCCAAGATCCCTGAAGTATGCATCATTGTCTTCCCACCTCCTCTTTCACCTCAGAAATCTTCAACTGGCCCTACCAGTGAAGCATGCCTGCTCTGCTTTGGCACAGTGAAAACAGCTCTTCTTCTTCCCCTCAGCTTTGGAGAAGAAAATGACAACACGAGAATGCAAAGCCCAGCAAATACCCATAACCTACTCAAATAACAATTCAGTATTCCAGCTATACAAACAGCTTCATCACCATAGCACTCATATACTAGACATCAGGATGTACAGATGGAAAACATCATACTTATACTCAGAAGCCTGTGTAATAGTAGGAAAAATATATCAACAGTTTGAAGGAGTGGAATCATACAAAAGGAAAAAAACAGATCTTTGCTCATTAAAAAACACATACAACTGTGCTGAGAGGGAAAAAATTTATTGGTCCTTTAGATTTCCAGTGATTGTTTGTATTATGTTCAGCAAATTAATTCAGAAATTACATGCCAAAGGTATCTTTTCTTCATCTGCAATGTTAAAGCTAGCTTAACATTTAGTGGAAATGTAAGGAATAAAAGCAAAGGAAAAAAATTTCAAATTATTAGTAAAATACATAATTCTGGTTTTTTCCTATTTCTGCAAAATACTTGCAAAGAACTGGGTTCTGTGCTCAGTACTCGTGTTCCATAAAGACAACTCTCACATACTTACAGAAGGCACTTCAAATTCCTGGAAACTGACATCAGAAAGGGAGGGACTAGCTATCACTTGGATATGCTCTTTTTTAATAAATGCAATACGAGTATAAATTCAAACAGCCACAAAGCATTAGGATACAAAACCTTAGCTGGACATGCTATCTAAAGGGCTGCAAAGCTGGAGTACAACAAATCCTTTGTGTCGTTGCTGCCATTATGCATCATGATCAGTCATCATCTCCACCACAGAGGAGCAGGAGAGCTTTCCTGTAGTCCCCAGATGTATCTTTCTGTTGATAGACCAAGCCCATGAGTCACAACCACAGAAATGCCAAGAACAGCAGCAGCCAAGGACTCCAAGAGATGATACATCTGTCCCACCCACAGGAAATCCATTTAGATGACTCTTCCTCCAGGAACAATGCAAGGAAATTCTCCATCTCTCATGTTAGAGCTATATTTACACAGACAAGACTTTCAAAAAAAGCCTCCAAAAGCATTATATCCACCACCAGAACTGAGCTACCTATTGCATATTACAATGCATTGATCTGCAAGCGAAGAAGTCCAAACACAGGAGAAGCCCAAAACTGCACCACAAGCAACCACCTCTCAATGTGTGAAGTGCATCTGCCATCACTCAGAAAGGCCTCAGCCCTGCTCCCTGTAATTAATGAAAGGCTCTGCTGCTAATTCTTCAGGGCAGCTGCATGGGCCCAACTGACAGCGTCAAAAGCAACTCCACTCAGTCTAATTAAGACAGCATAATGTAGGAATAATAACAGAAAAACATAAAAAATAGCATTTAAAAATAAAACAAAATACCCAAAAAAATCCTAGGAAAAAAAACAACACCTTTTTTACTTCAACTCTGCAGCAACAACTGGCTCTGGATTTCTTCCTGGCTCTTTCCCTTCCTGCTCCTTTCCATCCACTCAAAGGAGATTATGATTCAGACTGATTCCACAGTGAAATGCTTTCCCCTTTAAAATGGTGCAGAAGGTACCACACCACAATCCAAGATTTAAATTTTGACCCCATGATAATTTGGACTCCCAACCCTAGTATTATTTCTCTGGAGCCAACACCTCTGAAATGCTGAAAACCACAGAGAACCCAGTCAAGAACATTAATATGAAGCAGTAGCTAAAAATGATGTATGAGTAATTGTCATGTCATAAAGCCACATGTGCTTTCCTGGTGAACACCTCTAGCTTTTCACAGGAAGTGTCCCCAACTCAGATCATTTCACAAAACTGCAGACCAACCACTACTGCTCTCAGAATGCACTGTGTTGTCCAGCTCTAGCCAAATCTGCACCCTCTGAAAAAATAGTGTAAACAATGAAATCTCAATCACCCCTGTTTTCCCTGACAACAAAACATTAATTTTACCTGGATCATTTGATGCAATGATTTTGCAAAATTCTTTCTTAATTCTTGTCTAATATTCAATAGATCAATTTCACTTCTTGAGACCATGACTCTGATAAGGGTATCATCATCAGTGCCAGCCCCCTAAAGACAAAAGTTTAAATAATGTTAAAATTTTAATTTATTCTGGACAGATGCTGCATCAAAACAACAAATACAAACAACCAGAGTGCAACATGAAAGCATCCAGTGGAACAAGTGGTGTCTGAAAACACTCCCACACTACATATCTACTCCAAAACACAGAATAGCTGGGACAGTATCACAAGACATTCAGACTGCAAACAGAGTGCTGACTAGACAAGGTGTTCTAATTCCTGGACTTCTTTGGGTTGCCATATGGCCAGGCCTCTTATTTTATGTTGCATCTCACAGGCTTCAGCCATGAATGCCCATATAAATTTTAAATAATGCCTTTCCAAGATGACACAGTAGCATAGCTGATCCCCACAATCAGAATCCCATGCAAACAGCCCTTTCAGTGTAGTCCGAGACTGCAGAAATGCTGTCAGTTCTGGAATTGGGGCCATAAATCCTAACAGTGACTAATGCAAAGCATGGAACATCATACATGAAAGACACAGGCAGAGCAACTCATTTCACAAATTATTCATCTGCTTATTATGAAGGCAAACTTCATAAACCTTTTTCAGCTATGCACACATTCTCCACTCTTACTCGTCTTTACTGTTTTGAGCATTTTAAGTTCCTGTGCTGGCAGGCTGTGCCTTACCAACATTCTGACCCCTCCTGCTTGGACAAGTTAGATCCCACAACAGCTGAAGCAGTACAGATTTTCACATGCTGACCTGCAAATGCAGCTCAAGGAAGGACTTGGCAGAACCCCCGTGATCATCTTCAGCCTAACGTCCAGCGTCACTCACTCCTTCGAACTGGATGTAATATTCTTGCATTACATCTAAAAATGCCCTAAAGCTGCTCAAAAGTTATGCCATGAGTCTGGTTTCTAAGCAGGATTTGACACCAGGATCAGCTAAAATCCAGGTTCTGTCCCATCTAATCATGAAAGCCAACTACACACATTGTAGAACTTTGCCATGCCGAACTGATTAAACAGAAGTACAAACTCTTCTGCCAAAGTAATAAATTATGATCTTCCTTATCTGACATGCTTATTGTTTTTTATATTAAAAAAATATTGGGGATCTCATCAGCAGACATTAATCTGACCCTTCATAAGAGAAATGAAAAAAAATCTTAAAAGGTTTTCTGTTACATTATTCTAAAAATAGAATTAATACATAGATAAATAAGTGGAAAGTATTACTCCTGACAGAGCTCTCAGAATATTGGTATAATAATCTCTGTTTTCATCCTGAACTTTATTTTACACTGATGTTTATAAAAGCAGAGAAAGAGCTTTTAAAAATTAAGCAATCATTTAATCCCTTTTCACTAATTCTCATGCTGACATCTCATCAACACAGCCATCTGCAGACAAACATACTTCAGTGCTTTTCAGCAAGGGGAAAGGAGGAATTCTTCAGAGAAGCTGGTAACTTGAATGAAAACAATAGACTAACCACTTTGATCTTAATTAACATTAGCCACTGGTAGTTAAAAACAGTTTTCCCTGCTTATCTCTTCCCATCCAAGTCATGGTAAAGCCAACAAACACAGCTGTGACACTGATGGGATTACCCTGCAGAATCTTTTGTAGCTGTTTAAGCCTCTTCCCCGTTCCTCTGAGTTGTTGTTTTTCCTTCTTAAAATGGGGTGGATGGTGCCCAAACATGTTGCAAAGCTTACTACACCTTAAATCTGTAAATACCCATCTCAAAACAAAGAGTATTAAATTTCATTAAATTCATTTCATTCTTTACAAATACCTTAAAGGAGGTTGTAGTAAGAGTGGGGTTGGTCTCTTCTCACTGGTGACAGATGACAGGATACGGGCAAATGGCTTCACGTTTTATCAGGGGAGATTTAGGTTGGGTATCAGGAGAAACTTCTTTACAAAAGGGTTGCTAAGCATTGGAACAGGCTCCCCAGGGAGGTGGTTGAGTCTCCATCCCTGAATGTGTTTAAAAATCACTTGGATGTGATGCTTAGGGACATGATTTAGTGGTGAGTCATTTGGAATAGGGTAGTAAGGCTGGACTTGATCTTGAAGGTCTTTTCCAGCCTGAGAAATTCTACAGTTCTATGAAATCTGTACAGTCTGCCATTTAGTTTTTGGTCACCTTTACTTCCTCATTATATCCAAGACAATGCAATATTTATTAAGCTGAAGGTGCTCAGTGGATGTACCCAGACATTTTCCACTATTCCAAGTCCAAAACCAGCTGATGAGACCAAAACCAGCTGATGAGACTGATATTTCTCATTAAAGACTTATGGTCTGACAAACTTACAATGAACTCTAAGAAAAGCTTATGAATCGTTTGTATCCTCTTCCAGATCTGCATTCCCCAAATCTCTAGCAGATGCTTAGTGATGACACTACCCTGGTGGCATTTGCAGTGAAAGAAGAAATTAAGAGCAAGGGAAAAGGAAAGGAAATGTCGCTGGGGGAGATGGAAAGTGATATATGGAAAGCATGTATTTACCTTCATAGAATAATACAGAGTTTCAGCAAAATAGGCAGGCACACTCCGGATGCATTTCACTAAAACAAAACAAAAATAAAAAAGCAAAGGATTAAATTACTGATTGTTACTCAATACAGGGCAATCTTTCACTGTCAAGACAAGGTGTGTGTTACTGGGTTATTCTCTCCAGTGTGGACAATTAAGTTATACATTTGTCACAGTTAGTCTGTTCCTCTGCTACAACACTAATACCAAAGAGACTTTGCTAGTCAAATTCTACTCCTAGTTACAAATCTACGGTAACATGATCCTAAATGAGATGCCAGGAATACAAAGAAAGACAGAGTTTTGTCTCACTTTCTGACAGGTGCACAGGACTGAACAGAATGCAGTTTGCTAACATCACCTCCTGCCCCACTTCCCTCCCAGGCCCACACTATGAAAGGAAGAGTAAAGGCCTGTTCTCCAGATATAGAACACAGGTGATTAACCTTAGAAAAGAGGTTTAGAAAAGAACCATGTCTTCATGCCATTCCTACATCAACTGTAATTTAAGAAGGCATGGGAATCAGTGAAGAAGGTCAGTTCTAGACCTATTAAGACTTAATTACCAACTGCCAAGAGCAGGTTCTCCAGATCACCAGAGGTTTCACGGTCAATGGTCTCTTCAATTTGGAAGCCAGAAATAGTCATGTATTTGTCAAATACTGCAAAACAGAAAGTGTGCTTATTCACCTGTAAAACCAGCATTTCTCCCCGGTACAGGCTAATGCCATCTGCACCTCATTACCCACAGTTCAAATGTTAGTGTCCATTCATTCTTCCAGGGTCCAGTTCTGGGCTCCCCAGTGCAAGAGAGAGATGGGAGTAACTGAAGTGAGTCCAGTGAAGGGTCACTAGGACAATGAAAGGACTGCCGCATCTTTCCTCTGAGGAAAGGCTGAGAGAGCTGAGACTGTTCAGTCTGGAGAATACTCAAGGGGACATCTCATCAATGCATACAAGTATCTATGGAGGAGTGTAAGGAAGACCTAGGCTCTTTTCAGTGGTGCCCACTGCCAGGACAAGAGGCAATGGGGTCAGGAGGTTCTCTCTGAACACCACTGAACACTTTTCTTGTGTGGATGACTTAGTGCTGGCACAGGTTGCCAAGGGAGGTTGTGAAGTCCTTGGAGATGTGCAAAAGCTGTCCAGACATGGTACTGGGCAGCCTGCTCTGGGCAGCTCTGCTCAGGTAGGGTTGGACAAGATGACCTTCAGAGGTCCCTTCCAACCCCAACCATTCCATGAACGTTTCCAGTGAAAGGGTGCAGGGGTAAGAAGGGAAGGGAAAGAAGGTAAGTTTTAGGAAATCAGAAGTATTTTTCCCAAGGTGCAGCTATCATTTAGCCTGAATGTTAGACCTTGTGTACACTGGGCTATTGGCAGTCTGTTAAGTTTGTGTTCATGAATATTCACAAGCCCTGAGATTGTTATGAAATCTTACACAACTATCATGCTAAGTAAATGTTGGATGCATCAAAACAAACTTTAGGATTTCTTCAATGGAAACAATGGTAAAAAAAATAAACAAGAAAACTACAAATAAAATTACCTTTAAAAGTCCTAACCAACTCAAAGATTCAAAAAGAAACCCAAAAGGACTTGAGAACCAAAGCAAAATATTTGGTCATTATTTCCCATGGTCCAAAAAGCTTGGTAAAACAGATTTACAAATGGGTAAGGAGCTGAGGAAAACATTATCATATCTTTATTAACAACTGATAAAAGTATGAACCTATAAAAGAGTTGATCTTTTCAGGACTGGATCTCTCTCAGATTATGATGACTCACAACAGATTCTCAGCATCCCTTCTACCGCCATGACCTCTTGAAAAAGGGGAAAAAAAGTAATAAACAAGCATCCAGAAAGGCATACTCCAGCTGTCCCTCAGATATATGGCACCACTCCTTCAAGCAGGAGAGATCACCACTACTAGAGGGAAACTGAATTACAGGAAACAAAATTACATGTATTAAGTAGAGGGAAGAGTAAAATATTTCTGGGTTTGACAAATGCCATACCAGAAACAACTTTCCTTCTGATTCTACCATTGGCTGGGTAAAACTGAGACTTTGGGCAGATGTTTTCAAGCATGAACCATACCACCTACCTCTCCTTAAATGAGAAACGCTTCGGGTTCCCAAGATGGTAATGAACTTTTCTTCATCTGTTCCCCATTTCAGCTCCCCAGCTCTGAACAGAACCTGTTTGAAATTCAAGAGATAAAAAACCCAGCACTTGTTACGTGTCTGCACACCTTGCTGAAAAGCTGTCTTGGTCTCACTCTAAGGAGCATTAAACTTACTGACAAGCTATAGCTGGAGAGGAAAAAAAAGGAAATAAAATTGCTAGGTACCAAAATTACTCTAGAAAAAAATAAATGACAATTTCTGAAATCAACTAAGGAAGCATTTACATGAGTAATACTGCTTAAGGCTCTAAAATTGACTGTGCACGTAGTTCCTCTCATAAGCCTGAGGTTTTCCAAATCATTAACTTTGAGTTTTCCAGCACCGTCTCTCACCATCTTAGCAATCATAACTATTTCAGTGATCTAATCACTATTTCTTTGAGGCACCTCATAAAGTAATAAGCAAAATAAGATACATGTTACACAGAATTGTGTGAGTACCAAAAATCTTGATCCCCATGTTTCAGGTTTTGACACTTCTTTTGACCAGAAAATGTACAGGAAAGAAGGAAAATGTATTAAGAAACACATAATTTTGCTCTCACTTTTGAATTCTAGCTGTACACTCCTTTTGCAAATCAACTTGTAGAAATGCACCAAAACCCAAGTCATTCACCCACCTGAGCATCCTGCTCAACAAGACCCTCATCAACTCCACCATCAGGATCTCTATTTGCCTAAAGAGAATTTCAAAGTGTTAAACAGAAGAATCAAAAGAACCACAAAACAACTTATCTGTTATATTGAGCCTGTAAGAGTTTCTGCAAGAAGTCAGTCCCTAATGCATCTTCTCCAAAAGCATCTTACTTTTCTCTTCTGCTTGTATATGTCTATGAAATCTATGTTCTCTTCTCCTATTGCCTTCAAAATTCCCCACAGCAAACTTTCTGCTATACCCACGAGCATCACAGAAATTTTTCAGTTCAGTGATGTGGAAATGACCCATTACAGAGCTCAAGGCTGATCCCGCAAATGAGGGGAAGTGAATCACTCCCAGAATCAAACCTGCACATCACCAGGTCTACCCAGAATCCCAGCTAAGTAAGCAGAAAGTGACAAGTGTATATCAGACAGGAAAATAGAAGTGAAAACCATACACTCATGCTTGCACACAGAGATACTGACCTGCAGCAGGACCACCAACAGTCTCTGAAAATGGCCTGATGTTTCTCCTGTGATCTTATCCTCTAAGCTGGCCTCGTACTCTGCAAAAGAGCAATATCCATTCACCACCTTACAGACTTCCTGACTATTTTGAGGAGAAAGCAAGAAAAAGGAAAAATTCATTTGACTCACAGGTTGTAGAATAATTTATCAGGTACAGCTTTAGCAACTAGGACATATTTTGCTTTCACTTATAAACTAATGTGACTGTGAAAGAGGGGAAAAAGATATCATCTCACACCTAGTACCAGATGATTACTCAAAATATTTTGAAATACAAGGCGACATGCACGGAATCAGTTGTTGAAGGAACTAAAGAGGATGTATGGATAATCTGGAGTTATGCTAAAATAGAGCAGTCTCATAACTGCACAACAGCTGTGAGCTCAAAAAATTCATAATGCTAATAAATTTTGTGCTTGGAGACTCTAAGTTTTGCCTCAAATTTTATTAAAATATAAGAATTTCTTGTATGGCAGGAATCTGTACAGAGGTAAAAGAAATGTGTTGAATTAAACACTGCCTTAAAAAAACAACCCTGCAATCACAGGGTAAAAGCACATCACGTACTTCTGCAGACAATCAAAAACTGTACCAGCTTTAGAGCAAATACATTTGAATAGGACACCGAGTAAGAGGCAAAAAACCCCAAACAAATCACTTTTTTTTTTTTTAATATGAGACCAGTTTTCTAGTTTCCAATTACTAAAAATCTCCTTTCAGTCAAAGGGATGAAAATAACAAATGAAAAAAATGCAAGTGAATGAATTTTAACTATAAAGGCACAAAATGCCAGAGCTTGCAGTCATAGTTCTGAAAGAAAACTATTTAAGTTCACAATCCAAACTCCAGTTGCTCTAAACACAGAGCTTTAGAACACAGCAGAATGAAATGCCACTTTTTGGACACATCCATTCAATTCACAGATAGGCCTTATTTGGAAGATGAGCTAAAAATCATATTAACAGCACTTGACCCTAGATCTTTCTTTTATACAGAACTTTACCTTGTTGATAAACTTGCTTAATTCTCCTCACTTCCTCAGGTGTTCTGGAAGCAAGAATTTCAATCAACACTTTCTCACTGGTTCCTGCTCCCTGCAGGGGTACAAGTATAAATCAGTTCATGAAGTAACAAAAGGAAAACAAGAATCCCCTTTCACAATCAAAAGCAAGCATCAGCTTATACACTTTGACCACATAAAGAAGAATTTTTTTCTTCATCCTGGTATATTGTGGGGTTATTGGAAGAAGAATTGTAACCTAGATAGTTTAAGCTGCTCTAATTACTCTTATTACAGCAGGCACAAGGATAAAATTTACAAAAGCCAAGCCTGTATCTTGTTTCCTCCAGTCTGAGTCTTTGTAAGAGTAAGCCATGGCTCTTTACACTTCCAAAGAAGTAATTTCCCAGACATAACACTGAAATACAGTACTGGGTTTTTTTTACTTCAGTGTGTTATTTACAACCCTTCCTCTAAGAAAAATCCAAATACTGACTGCATAGAAAGATATTCAACTGTATATGAAGCTAAGCAAAATAAAAAACTGCCTGGGTCATGTAATAATTTTCAATGTACAGGTTCTTTCAGGAACACACACACACAAGTGAGGCAGGCAGAGTCATTCTAGTTCTACTCTAAGCAGCATCAGTGAAAACTGATAGGGCAATCTTTAGCACAGACTTAATGCTCATAGTTGAGCTGTTATCTTTCACTGAAGTCTCTGTTATGGCATCATCTTACTGCTGATGATGTTCAACAGTAAGCTGAACTGTCACTGGTATCGACAGTTTCTCCTGTGTAAACACATTCTCTAAAATCCTATGATCTTGTGTTGAATACATTTTTTTGTAAGTGACAAGAACAAAACAGTGCTTGTATCACTATAACTATTTTTCCTCATTCATCCATCTGCTCTGTCATTTCCCTGTCAGCCTTTGACTCTTAAGTCAACAAGAGGAGAATGGAAATAGATTTTTCCCTTTTAGTCAACAAGACCTTTATCAGTTGCTTTGTCAGGTGCCATCTCCCTTTCCCCTACTGCATAGAAAGACGTCACAGAAAATTTCCAGGATTCAAGTTTCTGCTTTACAAGGTAGGATTTGTTGGGTCATGGGCTCATGAGCTTGCACTTGCAGAGTTGACTCAAGTCTATACATTAACCAGTTGGTTATCAAGGATCTTGGGAGCTTATGTGTAAGTGTCACCCAACCAAACACTACCTGACACTACTCAAGTTCAATGTCCTCTACTTTAATCAATAGGTCCCATGAACAACCCAGGGACATCCAATTTCTGAATTTCCACAGGCTGATGATATCATCCGGGCATAACAGAGGGGAAAAAAAAGCATAGGAACACACGGAAGAAAAGAACACAGGTAATACCTGCTCATAATTTTGGCAGACACCAGTTTACACAAGCATGCAAGCCCATCAATGTTGGGGTTGCTCTGTAATCCATAAGGGGCAATACACACTCTAGCACATAAAACAGTTAAGAAGAGACATACAAATAACATCACAGTCTAATGCTGCAAATTTGTTCAAGGCATTTCATTAGGTTTGACAGCTAGGCTGCTCACAACAGGACAATCTAGTGTCCACTGGACTTCAGCACTGCACTGTAGCAGCAAAAAGAACTTAAAAGCAACATGACCATCAACTCACTGTATCTAAATCAGAAGGAACAAGTCTTATGCTATGTAGATTTTAATCTGCATCTAGACACTGTTCTCTTAAGATTACAAAGTTTCTCATGAAAGCAATTTAACATATGCAGAGTAGATCTCTAAACTGAGTTATTAGGATGAACAAGAAACCAGACAAAACCACAGCATTAGCAATAACGGCAGATTAGCATAACCCTTCCAATTGAGCATATTTCTAATTTCTAATGTTAGCATAACACTTCTAATTAAAATAAAAAACTATATATAGGCTATTACTGTTCACGTTCTCCTTATCAAACAGAAGTTCATTCCTAAAAAAACCCATGAAAAACAAAAATCAAATGAGCAACAGGCATTTCATATAATGTATTAATTTCCATCCCTCACTCCTCTTACCTTGATGGCATGCTTTAGGGCATGAGCATCAAAAATATAGGTCGGTCTCATCAAAGATACCATCAGTGTTTCAAATTTGCCAGTAAGTTCAGACTTCAGGTCATCTACAAGATCCTAATGCAGAAGAAGCAGTGCTGTAATGAACAAGAACTGACCATCTGAAAAGGATGTGTACATGTCGGCAAGCCAGAAGACTTGAGACACATCACAAAGGCAAGAGAGAGGGCTTCTTCATTTAATCGGTACCTGAACTAAAGCAAATGGAGCCAAATAAAACAGAATCAAAGAATACATGGTCATTTAGGAAACCTGAAACATACTGTGATTTATTTGACTTTTCAACATAGAAATTCTTTGAACTTAAAAGTTTTTCAGTGCACTTGCTATATGAAACAAAGGTTCTCCAGCCAACATATTGAAGGAATCAACAATGCTGGGAGAGATAAAGAATTTGTCTGTTCTTTGAACTCAATTAAGGCTTTATCTACCTTATATTTTGTTTTGTTCTCTCCTTTGGTATTAGGCTGCTTTATTTCTGTCACATTTTCTAGCTCTAGAAAATTCTTCTTCAACTACCATATTACATTGCAGACTTTGCATCAAAATACTTGATGACTCCTTCCAACCAAGAATGAGGCCAGTAGTACAAGCATACCAAGAGGAAACCATAGGAGCTTTCACATAAAAGCCCATTTAAGACATATTGGACTGAAATACAGAAAAAGGAAGTAACCACCTTTTTGCAAAACCCAAAAGAAATATTCCAACCTAGACAGCAGTTAAGGATACAGCAGGGTGGGGAAGAAGGGGACACAAAAGCAAAACTGATTTTCTTCAAAGGATCCTTTTACAGGGATCACGACGAATGTGTCTCAGTTTTAAGTAATCATTATAAGCCATATTCAACACATTTCTAGAGATGCTTTTCTTCTTCTCACCCTGCCAAATAAGGTTTTAAAAGCAGATGCAATTTCTTGACGCTGACAATTGTTTCTGCTGGTGAGGATCTTCAAAATAGTTTCTTCATCCGTCCCTGAAGTTAGAAAGAACAGAGTTACAAACACATGCTAAAAAACAAATAGCAGTGGCATGAACTCAAAAGACAGCAAAAGATGCTTTAATAACAGCCTACTGAAAAACAGCAGAAGCATTTAATAACAAATGTCACCATACCCCAAGCTAAGCCACTAAGTTTGGTGTTGTGCTATTGCAAAAATATGACTGGGGGGCCTACATGCTGTTCAGGCTCCATCAGTGCTCTGTTCCAGACACCACTCCCAGCACTCCAGGAACCAGCTACAACATTTAGTCACAGTCTGCTTTCTACAGAGAAGCCTTGCATTTCGGGTCACCAGGGGATTTACTTCAGAATAAACCATCTGCTGACTCCCAATAAAACTCAGTCCAGCGACCCCAAACACCCCAGAGTCCAGAAGTGTGGAATTATCCATTTTATAGATGATAGTTTGCAAGGTAGACCTCACAGCACAGCATCCTACTAGACCCACTGAATATGTCTACAGGCTGCAGTATATCACATTTCCCTTCTTCCCTTCCTTCTGCTTCCTCCTGCAGGGAGCCTCAAAGAAAGAAGAAAATTAGGATTTGTTCTTGCAGGGAAGTTTGGGGTCAGAAAGCTATAGTATGAGTTTACAGACCATTTATTAGCCTATACTTATGCTGTGATCCTGTATTCTTTGTTTACTCTAACTGTAAAGTCCTAACATAGTTCCAGACTGAGGGGGCTGCCTCACATTTTCCACACCCAGAGCTCCTAATGTTCTGTCAGAACTCTCCACCACAGTTGGCATCTGTACATCCACAGTCAAGCTTACTGTGCAGTAAAACTGTGCACAGAGAGGCCTGTGGAGTAACAGGTTTTAATGGTGAATGTGCAAACCACCTTCTTTTTTCTCTTATGGTAACCTAAAAGTAAATATCCCTGAGTGCAACACAGTCAAAATTAAGACACACCCAGACTCCTGCAATCCTGGTTTTGTCATTCCATGGCTTGCAGATGCAAGTCCTACCCTTACAGTACAATAGCCTTGCAGTATTAAAAAACTACTTCAGAGAGAATGTTTACAAAGCAGTTAGAGCCCTTTAGTCTTTGTAAAATAAATTTTTCTTACCCATTCCCTTCATGGCCTTACGAAGAGCTTCTGCATCAGCTCTGGCATCAAAAGGAGAGAAGGCTGTCACGGTGCCTCTTGTGTCCTATAGGGAGGGGAAAGAGCTCAGACTAAAACTGAATTCACAATCCAAAAGATGACTGAAATTTTTTTTGCAGTTGTCTAACTAAATAGCAGCCTGTGGGTATTTAAATAAAGTCCTCACTCAAAAGGTACTTCCATGGTTTTACTCAGCAGTACACTTGCTATGTTCAAATATATTTATATAGCAGTAGTTTGTAGGAATGGTCTTCACAACACTGGAGCCTGAATGCAGGAAACCAACTAAGAAATTGTCATTTCTTAGAGTAATTTGGGAAATCTATGCCAAATCCAATATGATAGAAAAGCTGTACAAAAAAGCAAGAAATATTTGGAAATAAGAACTTCTTCTTCTCAAGAAAAGCCTACTGGAGCTCCCCACCAGTACCACACTGGTATTTCACATCATATTTCAAATGAGACCTAGTGAACTCTGCAATGTTTCGTCATATTTTTCATCATGTTTCTTTTGGCACAAGCAACTTTTCACTCAAGTGATCCAGCTACATTTCTCATAGTTTACAGCTAGCAAGAAATATTAGTTCACACATAAGGATAAAAGATCAGCCCATCCAAACACAAAAATAGTTCCACTATGTTTCCACGGACCATGTCTCTTCAGGGACTTTCTCTTTTGGTCAAACACAACAGGATATTAATTGTCCTTACAGAAAAGCTTTGTCTTTCTTTCACCATGGCAGTTCAAGAACCTCTATATGTAAAGCACACCAGTTATTTTACAAAATACACAAGTCAAGCAGCAGCCAAATGGGGAAACAGATAGGTTTTGGGAACAGGGAGGTTCTTCTAACAGCTGAAGAGAAATTTCGTGTAAGCACCACTGCTCAAAAGTAGTAATCAGCACAAGCAGGGCCTTCATCCACTCTCAAGAAAGGGGCATGGCTTGCAGCACAGCCACCTGGCCTCTGTGATACAGCCTTTCCTACAATTTAGCAATTTCAGCCACACAGTGTCTTGGTTTTAAGTCAATGTACTCACCCAAGATAGGTCAGCCAGAAGAGCACAGAAAGAAAAGAGCTGGAGAGCACTAATTAGAAAACTGCTGCTCTCCCCTCCATTGCCACTGCAGAAGCAGTAATGCTTGGTGTTTACCTGGGCCACATTGCAGCAAATCAGAACACAAAGTATCACAGTGTTTAATAGCAACAACAAACGTTTTTCTGGTAGATGCTTTCCAGCACATGTGAGAGGTATGACAGTTCCCCTGATGCATTTTACTTTTCTCATTACAGCAATTTTTTAGACAGTACTTCAAATACAAGCACAGCAATATGTACTTACTGTCATTTTCTCAGCTAATTCCAAAGGCTATAATCAAAAAAGTCTCAAGGATTTGAGACTCAATTTTATAAATCAAATTTAATTATGTAACAGAGATAAAGACTGTAAAAGCCCTTGCTTTCCCCCTCCTTCCTTACTGCCACACCAGCTAGCATAGGGTTATTTAGAATTACATTTCCTGCTGTTCTGCTCCATACCATCTTAACATTATTATTATTGAACTACCAGAATTCTCCTTTGGACATGACTAACCATCAACAGCTCTCAGAGGAAACAGTTATTGATCTTTAAGTTAGTGTTTTCCTTTGCTTATCTTGTTATTAGCAAAAGGAATTCCTCTTCACAATTCCTAAGTCCTGTAACAACAGCCCAACATTCCTATGTGGGTGTTTTAGACAATATCCATGTGAACATTAAATGCTGGATGAAATCTCTCATTTTTGTCAGCTAAGAATCCTTTCATTACTCTCTTTCCCAAAGCACACTGTGAAAAACCTCAACATACACCAAACTTGAGCAACAGTTCCTGAAATTCTTTTGGCACAACTGTAGTCCAAGTTTTCCTAATGCCTAGGCACTACTTGCATTCCAGACATTTCCTTCTGATGCATAGTGCTTACTGGATTTTGGCTACCTAGCTGTCATAACCACCCTCAATCAGTATTTGAGTTGCACCTAGCTTGTAAACCAGAAGTACTGCAGCAGCTCTGTCATCCAAAATAATAAAAATCTCCATCACTCTGTACCACAAAGGCAGCAGCTGTAATGGCAGAACCTCCAGCTACACCTGCTGCCTCTGATACTGTATGCTGGTGCACAAAGAGCACAGCCACAGTAGCAACTGTTAGGGCAAGACAAGCCTGAATACAGCTTTGCAGGCCCGGGCAACAAAATCTCATCAGGAAAGATGTTTTTAACCAACACTTCAGAGTTATAATTATTTCTTCCAAGAGACAGTGATGCTTCTCAATTTGATGTCATGCAGCCACAGAGGCCAGCAACAGCATTATCTGTGAGATCAGCAATATCCACTCAGTGAGGCTCCTTTTGATTTTTCATACCAAGCACACAAAAAATTTCCCACCCACAAGATTCCATGTTTAGCAGCTGTTAAATACAAAGCATTCAGCAGACAAAAGACGATACTTGAAGCAATTCAGATTTTTTCCCAGCTAACCTTACTCTGTGCCCACTCACAGTGAGTTCTCTCCAGACAGACATCCCATGGAAGAAGAGCTTCCCCCTTTCAGGATGCTGCTCTGTAGCAGTAAATATAGGGCCTCATCAATTTGCCACTGAAAAGCCCAGTGTCTACTGCAGCAAAGGTGGCATGTGCCTTTATTTCATTAAAGCATCCATCTGTTTACAAGATGGCACAGGAAAACAGTGGAGTGGATAAGAATGGAAATGGAGGATGTTTTCCAGCAGACAGGTTGACAGAGTGGATACTATTTACAGAAGACAGAGGAGGCCAGAAGGTCATGTGCTAGAGCAAATGAAAGACTGCCTTAAGGTTTCTTATACAAGAACTGCCATCTTGCAGATGAAGCACAACACAGTGTTCACTGGTAAATCTTTGGCTTTGCAGCCATTAAAGACCACACAGAGATCCCAGTTCAAATTGTGCTTTGAAACTATTATGTAGGAAATATATAACTATGTCATAACTTCCTACTGAAATTTAAGGCCAGTAGGATGCAAATTACATTGTGAGTGGATGAATACAGGCACAGAACCAATGAAATGCACAACTAAAAAGATGTCTCTCTACATTTAGTAATGATTCAGACTGCCCACTTAAATGAAAGGAATAAGCTTTGCTTAACAGATTATTCACATCTGGCCCACTAAATTTAAACTCCTGACAAAAAGTAGAATTACGCAACATTCGTGTTGAACTCTGAGTCACTACACCATGGAGACAGCACAGGCAGGGAGGAAACAGAAAAAAGAAAGAAAGAAAAAAAAACCCAACCAAAAATGCAAACAAAAGAAAGAGGGGATGGGAAAAAGGGAGAAGAGCAAGTAATAGCAACATGGGAACCAATGTAAGGACCTTTGCAAAAACACACAGAGTAACCTCAACAAAGAGCTGCTTAGGAACGGATTCTGAAAAAGCATTGTATTTTGGAAAGCAAGACATAATCCTATGAAACACCACTGGAACTGGCAATACTATTCCTGTGCTCCAAGTTCTGCATGCACATGGGCAGAAGAGGAACTCCAGAGACAGCGCACAGCAGCCACACCTTCACCAGCAGCAGGCACTTCTTTGCCAGCAGCTTACACACGGAACTCGAAATACTCAGGGACCAAAGTGGCAGGATAGGATAGCACAGCATGCAAGCAGAAAAATATTCTTATTGCTTTCTTCCTAGATTTCTAAATTAACAAAGAGAAGGGGGCATTTCCCAGGAAGCTTGTTCATCAAGCAGGAAGAGATTTTACTGAGTGCATTTGTGCATTAACAAACTACCACATACAGATGTGTGAGAAAACGCAGCTGCTTAGGACACAGTGGTCCTCTAAATAAAGAAGGTAAACAGGCATGAAGAGACCTGTCTGGACAGTACATGACAGCATGCTGTAGTTTTCCCACAAAATGAATGAACCATCTTGTTTGGGACACAGAACACACAAGTCCCTCAGGTCTTCAGGGAAAAAAAACAACTTTCCATGAGTGAGCAAGAACAAATACTTCAGTGATCAAGATTCTAAGGATAGCTTTCTTCTTCAAAGGTTCTGTTCTTCAGTGATGTGATCTAGACTAAACTGGACTTCAGCACACCGTGCTGGGCAGCTTTTGTGAACTCCAAACCTTCAGTTGTACATATAAATAACAGCTCTCAATCAAGACTCAACATTTCATGATTGCTTAGCATCTTGATTTCTTGCCATTACTTCATGGCACAACTAAATTTAGAACAGACACTTGTCACTTGTCTGTGGCACTTGCCACAGACACAGCTTATTCTTTAACTTCTTTTTTTATTAAAGCTACAAAGCTTTAACATTCCCAGTCTTCCATGGCTGCAAAATCCACAGGCAAAGATGCAAGGTTGCAGAGGTACTCAGGTGAAAAGCAGCCCTCTGAATGTGGAAATTGGGGAACAAGGTCTACCTAGTACAAAACCTTTTCATTTCAATTTAATTCAACATACCATCACACAGCACAGTTAGTAACCTGGCCCTCAGGCAGTAGGAAATTTTACTGTGTAAAGACAAAAGTAATTGCTTCGCACTAGCAAATAATTTTTTTTTTTTTTACAAAGAACAAGAACTCAAGTTTGTGTCTCTGTGGAACAGACGAGAGAATGGCAAGCTTCCATTTTTTTTACTAAAAATAAATTACCTGCAAGCCTATAAGCAATGCTACATATACCATAATAAAAAGTTGTCTGTGTAGATCTGTCTGGCCAGATGTCCTGCACTGACATAGGTAGAGGCCCTAGATTCCCAAGATGCATCCTACAGGCTGAGCTTGATGTTTAGAGAAAAATTCCATCTTTGCCCCTATATAATTTTTTTCCAAGTATTCTTTTTCTTCTTTGAAAACTAAATTCAGACAGAATCGAAGTAAACAGGAGTGTTAACACATCACTGGTCATTCCACTTCTTAGGTTAAATTACTGAAACTATGTTGCTATGGAATTACCCTTACCCCTTGTTGGCTTTCACTTCCTACAGCAATACAAGCCCCATAAATATACCATTAAAGTCTTAATGTTACTTTCCAGAGCGCATGCATCTGATGCCACTACAAATGCTGGAATCCACCCCGTTTCCCCATAGTGTCACAAGAGCTACAAGAGGTAAAAATCACCTGGCAAAGTACCGTGAGGTAACTGCGAGGCTTCCAGGAACCTACGGGAAAAGCTGGGAATGGGAGTACCGAGCCACAGCCTCCACCGGGCACAGCCACGGTGGCATTTTCCCCCTCCTTCCTCTTCCAGTGGAAGGAACCTCCGCCCAGGCACTACATAAACAGACGGTACCGCAAACTTGGACAAATTAGTGGAAACTGCCGGAAAAACAAAACTTGTGCCTGACGCGGGCCTCACATGATTACCCTTCTCCCCGTCACCCCCCTCAGCGTCTCCTCTGGCTCGGGGATGGGTAGATCTAAGGTAGACTGAAAAGAAATCGGGAAGGAGACAGATAAGAGGAGGAGGCTGTCCCGGGACCGGCAGACGGCCCGAGCCGGGCCGGGCCGAGCCGAGCCGAGCCGAGCCCAGGCCAGCCCGCGATGGCCGCTACCCCCCCACGGCCGCCGCCACCGCCTCACCTTCGCCATCTCTGGGATCCGCCGAACCGAGGCCGAGTTCGAGTCGCCTGCAAAAGGTGCGATAGTGAAAGAGAGGTACGAGAGCCAGAGCCCTTCTCGCCACGCCCCCCCTCCCCGCTTCCCCTCCGCAGCCCCTCGGTGCGGGGCAGCTCCCTCACCGCACGCCGTTCCGCTGAGCGCAGCCGCCGCCCAAAGCTCCCCGGGCGCACTGAGGAGAAGGGCGGGGGCCCCGCTGCTGCCGCTGCCGCCTCACCCGCGGGCCGGGTCAGCCCCTCCCCGGGCGCACTGCCAGCCCCGCCGCCTTTCCCGGACCGCCTGCAGGCCCAGCTGAAGAGGTTTCACCCCGTCAGGGCCCCGGGGTTTCGAGCAGCATTTTGCTCCGCCGCCCTTCGCTGCCCGGCTGGGAAAGACAGCAGCCGTGCAGAGCTCCTCCTGGGTGGCTACTGAACGAGCTTCCTGCGGGGCTGAGCGCCTCTGGTTCCCTCCAAACAAACGGGGCTAGCTCGGGACGAGCTTCACCTCCCTGGGGCTCGTCCCCGTGAGATGATTGCTTTCTCCTCCATCTCTGTTACGCCATGGGAGTATACAACTAATGCTTTGTTTCTTAGTGATAATAATCCTTTTAAAAGAAAAATTACATTTGCAGATAGGTAGCCTCCAAGAGATGGTCCTGATGAAATTTGTATTAAAACCAAACCAAAACAAAAAATCAGTTTCCATTAATATGAAGAAGTTTCTAACTCATCACTAAAGGGCAACCCTGCACGGAATTCTAATGTAGGCATTTTCTAGCTGACTTAGATAAGCTGCCAAGCAAAACAAGCACAGTGTTGGAACACAGTGTAAGGGCTGCAGTTCTAGACTGGCAGTACAGGAAGCATTTTGCATGATAGTACTCCTCAACACCTTACAGCAGGACCATTTCACTGACACAGGGATATCAAGAAGATACAGCCAGTTTGGAAAAGCAACAAGGATGCAGTCTGCGGGGCAATTCAACAAGGCTTCTCATCTAACACTGAAAACTTGCTCTCCCGACCAGTGCAAATGCAATCCAGCTGTGTGCTAGATGGACGAAGGAAAAGAGACTGCAACACCAATGGAATTTAGCATCCTTGCCAAAATAAGACATGAATTTAATCGTGCTATGTGAGCATTTCAACATGTAATGGTCACTTCTGTCTTAAAGTGAGTTGTGATCTCCTCAGAAAACACCAACTAAAATGCAGATTGTGACGTAATTTTAAATATTCTGTCCTTTATTTCTTTTTTACCCAGAAGTGAACATACAGTTCAGCAAAAAAATGAGATCCACCCAGCTGGCTTCCTTTGCAGGACCAAGGGTAACATGGTTTGCTAAAATGTCCTGATTTACTTACTGAAGTCTACTTTGAATCTGATCCACTGAAGCAGCATTTCACACATGCATGAAAGAGATAATGAGAAAGGCACATATGGATTATATGCAGAATAACAATATTGAAGAAAATGTTACGAAATGGTTTAACAA
The DNA here is from genome assembly GCF_003957555.1 of Calypte anna. Lineage (NCBI taxonomy): Eukaryota > Metazoa > Chordata > Aves > Apodiformes > Trochilidae > Calypte > Calypte anna. The sequence goes on from NC_044249.1 coordinate 301,698, forward strand.
ATAGTAGCTGACAATCAAACAGGTTGTTTTTAGTTTAAACACAACCTTCCTTACACACAGTCACCTCTTTCTGCAAAAACCCTCTTCTTGCACATTATATCCAGAGCAAGTAAAGGTCATACTGCGATTGTGTTTCAAGCTCTGCTATCTAGAAAGTCCACACATGTATGAAGAAATGCAGAGGGATTAAAGCATTGCAAAATTCAATTGTTCATAATAAAGCACATAAATGCATCAGTAACTAAGTACAGAGCACCAAATGACACAGGTCTGAGCACAGCCAGATGGAATTCAAACCTTGCTAGTGACTCAGGTGTGTGATGAGTTATTGGGTAACATGCAGGTTTAAAAAAAACAAGGCTTTATCAGTGTCACATGAACAATTAATAAGGTATCTAGAAACTAAAAAGGCCTTGTCACTGAAATATGTTGACAGAATCTCTGCAACAGCAAAAAAGCACAAAGACTGGTACATTACCTTCACTGATACAAAAGTATCAGGTTTCACAAATAAAACAAACCCTTGAATAATTTGGAAAAAGGTTTATATTATCTAACAAATTATTTAGCTGTTAGCATCTTACCACCTGGAATCCAAGTGCACTGCCTCAGAAAGAGCAGTCCTCTCCTCCTCTGCATCAAGCTCCCCCTGGCTCCCAGCCCCGCAATACACACTAGGAATTCCTGGCTTCCTGAAGCATCTTAAAGCAGGAGATGTGGATACAGTTGCTGCAAGCTTCATGAAAATGGTGCAAGTGTGCATGTGCACAGTAGCACATTAAGAGGCAGGAAGGAAAGCTTGTTTTCTCTCCACCTCTCCTCATACCTTCTGATTTATGAGGAAGGATTTTTCTGCATTTTACAACTTTTGTTTCCTGTGTCTTAGTATCCCTACACTCAAATTTAAGGAAATTATCAAGCAGATATCTTTAATTCAATTTTTTCCCTTTAAACTTTGTGTTGGAGATTGTGAATTTGAAATTAAATTAATGCATGCCTTACATAAGGTAATGTTTAGTCAGTTAAAAGTAACCTCTGGATCTCAGATCCATGAAGGACAGAGAAAAGAAGCTTGGACATGAGAACACAGAATACTTTCCTGCTCTGGAGCAGGTCTGAAATACACAATCCAAGACAAACCACTAGAGTAAGGAAAGGCTAAACATAGGAGAAAAGAATGATCTTCTTGCCAACAGATGAAGAGAGAGGAATAAAATCTAATCGATATAAAATGTTATCAGTATTTGTGTAAGCAAGCAAATATTTGCATGGCTTCATGAAGCAAGGATGCCTGGAGGGGAAGGGGGAAGTGATAAGAGTAAAGCCATATGAAAGATTTGCCAGTCCCATTTGGCAAGAGCAGCTGTTTGGAAAAAAAAAATCTGATTATTACAAAATTTCAGTGTTTGCATTGATTTGAACCCTAAGGGAAGAGGCATAACTACAGCAGCAAATTCAGAATAATTCTGAAACCATATAACTGGAAGGAAACTCACACTGTGCTGACTGCCATTAGTGCAAACAGCTTACATCGGCCTAAAACAGCTACAGGTGGCAACTCATAAGCATCAGAGACAAGGCCTTAATGGTCACCAAAGGCAAGTAGTTAACCTGAGAGCAGCTCTAGTTCACCCACCAGCCTCAAATAAGTCTTCTAGATTTAGTATAGTCACTTTACCTTTCTCTCTTTTTTAAATGAAGCCAAATTATCACACACTTATTCACAAGAAAAAAACACGAGGTGAAAAGCAGTCTTCCAAGCCACTCCCTGCTCTTTGTATCTTCATACCTTAGCAGTATCCTACTCGTAAGTAACCATCTGCTTCCCAGTGCTGCTGCTGGCACAGTTCACTTCCAGTCCTGCTGTAACACAGAGCTGAAAACACCTGCAACAACAAAAAGCAATAAAATACCATGAGAAGCAGAGTGGCAGTGCCTTAATGATGTATTCAGCTCTAGCACACATTGCAACTTTGCAAACAGGGTCCTGCCAGTCCCAGTCCACTTCAAGACACGGGTATTGTCCACAGAGAGTGAAATCCTGGGGTAGCACTGATCACATGTATTAAACCATAAAGTACAGTAGCACCCTTGCACTTCCTCACAAAAATGGGATTGCAACCGTTTGGGAATATGCTCTAAAATAAATTTTTTTTCTCTGGAGATACATTGGCTAGTGCCAATGTATCTATTGGCTTTTTTTTTCCTTAAAAAAAACACAAGTGAAACTATTTGTCTTCACAGCATCTTCTTGCAGAGGAGATGACAGAAGAGAAGAAAGGAAGATTATAATGGGAACTGATCTTCCGTTATCAAACACTTCTCCACTTTTGGGAAAATACAATTTTTATTGCCTCTCAAAGTAGTGCCCGAAAGCCACCTTTCATTCTTAAAGTTATTGTTCTGTTGAATACTGTTCTGTTGATATTGTTCGGTTAAATACTTTTTTCCTTTTTAAAAAAAAACATAAATCCCAAACCTTAGTATAACCTTCACCTCTTGGCTGATGTTCAAGAGCCTGCAGGCAGGATTGCACGTTCCATAGGTGAAAACTAGTATGCACACGTTACCCAAAGAATGATCTCAGCAAACCTTCTCACTTCTCTATGAAATTCAGTAGATCTCAGCATGTTCATTTAAAATTAATAAGCAAGAAATTTTTCCTTGAGCACGGACCACAGTATGAAGTCAAAATCTGCCACCACACCACAGTGATACAAAGGCATCATTATGGTAGGGAGGCAAAGGCTGCATACAGGAATCATCAGCTGTGTGAAATAATTAACTTGACACGGTATTTCTAATACAGGGTTGAAAATGGCCCTTACGTTTTTAAAGTCTGGTTGTAGCACTGAAATGCATCTGCATGTTTTTCTAAAAGCAATGTAAAAGTGTTAAAGGATGAAAAGTTAGCACAGAAGGAGTTAATTTTAAAAGCAGGCCCTCTGGCAGTCACTGCTGTGAGATCACAGAAAGAACAGTCACTTCAATTTTTAAAAAATAAATAGAAAGATGGATAGTTTGCTGTATCAAGACAGTCTTCCAGCAGGTGTCTTCATCTCCTGCCAAAAGCACCATACATCATTTTGCTACCACGATTTCTGGGCTATTATATGACCAGTTACCTCTAAGTGCACCACAGAAGAGAAAACCAAGAAAGGCCTATATTAAAGGGAAGTTTTCTTCAGCTATCTATCTGAAGGCTGCTGAAAAGGGAAAGATCCTTCAATTTCTCCAACAGAGGCAGAACACAGTAATCACATCAGAGCCCTTTTCAATGATACAGAAAGGCCAAGGACAGTTAAAATATTGTCTCTTATTTAAAAAATGCCATTGCAAAATATTTAAAGAGCCTATTGGAGAGGCACTGACGTGCATCAGGCTTACCAAGGGATATTTTCAGGCTTATGAAATTTCACAGAGCATACAGTTAGTTTCCTTATGAAACTGTAACTGATGATCAACCTTAAATGCTTTTTCACACTTTAATGCCTCTTTGGAAGTGAACCAGTCAAAACTGATGAACCACAACTCAGAAGCAAAGGCAAGGGAGGAGGAGAAAAAAGAAAAAAGAAAAAAAAGAAGAAAAAAAAGTAATTCCAAGTTCATCCTTTGATTAATACTGATAGGGAAGCAGTCAGTTCTGTTCCAGACTGGGTGCCAGTGGATGGCAGTTCCTCAGCACCTCGTTTCCCTCTGCTCTGACACAAGGACAGTTGTTGAGCTGTTAGTACTAATGTGCTGCACTCCCACCTCTGGTGGAAGGTACAAGGCAAACACTAAGCAGAAATGCTATTAAAATAAGGGAGAAGAGGGGAGTGTTATCCTGGTTTACAGGCAGGGTAGAGGGTTCAGATTTTAATACTGACAAAGTTTATAAATTTTTTCCATGCTGCATTTGCCAGAATCAGGGAGCTTCTAAAGGACAGCCTAAGATCATGAAGCAGAATGGTGTTTTTTAAATTTTTTAAAAGTACTTTGAAACTTGCTTTGGAGACTAACTATTGGCTTGTGTTCCCACAAAGAAAACTTCCTGTAAGTGATTCATTATTTATAATCCACAGCCCATTACCCACCAGTGCTCTGTCAGATTTCTAATTTCTCTTGGGACATCAGTCCAATGTGAAAAGGTTAATAGGAGCTAAGAGCATTCATACCAGTTACAGCACCAGACAGCTGAATTCATCTCACTATAAAAATATTTTATTTTCATCAGAGGAGGTGCAGGTTTCTATGAAATTTTCTTTAGCCTAAGACACATCACAAGGATGTCTTTGCATTTATTATCCTCAAATACTTCTGAGATGCTGTAACAAGACCTCTTTCTCATCAAGGGACAGCCCCGTGAGAGTCTCGAGATACACAAACACCATTATCTACATTTTCAAATGGAGAATAAAGGTAAGATGAGACTCAGTGGTTTTCCCAAGGTCACTACTGGTGACTGGTAACTGAACCCAGGTTTCAAGTCACAAGCTACTGACTTTGCACTGCTCTGTTCTTTCTCTCTTTGCTTTGCTGAAGGGCCTTGGTGTCACTGAAAACTGCCTCCTTGGTTTACATATTCACTGATGGAGATCCCAAAAATTATTCTAAAGGTGCCAGGATAGAAGTACTCTCCTATGTCTGCACTCTCCACAGCTGTTCTCACCTGAAACACCAGTAGCCATAAGAGCAGAATCAGGCCCACAAAATTTTAGTTTGAAGATATGTCTCAAGGCAAAACCAAAAAAAGCCTGTATCAACTTACTTTCTCTTCAGCCTTTCAATAAGTTCCTAAAACATGCTGCAAGACTGATGATGTCAGAAAAAACTGGGAGGCGTGGCTCCCACAGCAGAGCTGTGCAGCCACTCAGCAAGACCTGGACAGGCTGGGGAGTGGGGCAGAGAGGGACACAGTGAAGGAAACAAAGGCAAGGGCAGGGTCCTGCACTGAGGGAGGAATAACTGAAAGCACCAGTGCATGTTAGGGGCTGACCTGCTGGGAAAGCAGCTTTGCAGAGAGGACCTAGGAGTCCCAGTGGTAAGTTAACTATGAGCCAGCAATGTGCTCTCCTGAGGTTAAAAAAAGTGTGGCCAGCAGGTTGAAGGAGGTCATCCTTCCCCTCTACTCTGCCCTAGTGAGGCCACATCTGGAGTAGATTGTCCAGTTCTGGGATCCCCAATGTGAGAAAGAAAAGAAGCTACTGGAAAGAGTCCAGCAGAAGACTGCAAAGATGAGGGGACTGCAACATCTCTCTTATGAGGAAAGGATGAGAGACCTGGGTCAATTTAGCCTGGAGAAAACTGAGAGGGGATCTTATCAATGCTTATGTATATTTGCATTATTTATATTGCTTATTTATCTGATGGGTGAGTGTTAGGAGGATGGGGCCAGACTCTTCACAACAGTGCCCAGTAACAGGACAAGGGGCAAAGGGCACAAGCTGGAAGATAGGAAGCTCCATCCGAATATGATGAAAAAACTTATTTACCTTGAAGCAAAAGCAGGAACAGGCTGCTCAGAGAGGCTGTGGAGTCTCCTTCTCCCAAGATACTCAAAATGTGCTTGGATGCAATCCTCTGCCACCTGCTCTGGGTGCTTTAGCAGGGGGCTGGACTAGATCATCTCCAAAGGTCCCTTCCAGCCCTTAACATTCTGTGATCATGATCTTCCAAGCCACTGTTCATCACAACCTTGAAAAACCGAGTGCTTTGATGGCAGACTTTACACAGCCCACACCACCACCTCAATAACCCAACACTTCCATCAGAATAGGGTCCAGGAACACAGCAGCAAATTACATCCTGATGCAAATGATGGTTCTGTTTACTTAAAGGAGTGTTCCCTGCAGCCTCTGCTCCAGAAAGAACATGTATTTACCTGTTATTCAGGTGAAGTATTGTTAAGGGTTAACCTAGTTTTCTTGTCCATATTGACAGCTTTTTGTCACGCTAATCTTTCCAGAATAGAAGGAAGAATTGCAAGTAGGGGGCTGTGAGTTCTTTTCAAGATCCACCATCAGGCTACAACAAAACCCAAGTCTCTTGTTTCAGGAGTTATATGGTTAAAATAATATTTATTCCTCATAAGAACACATCAATGAAAATTTCTACACAAAAACTTACAAAAACCCCTAAATCCTGAACTATATAAGTATTGTATTCACAGTGTGAATACTGCCATGTATCCTGATTCATTACCAGACAAAAAAACAGACTGGTTTTTGGCATTCAGATGCAACAGGATGAGCACATTTTCAAGGGGAACCACAGACTGCCTTATGCTAAATGCCACTTCCTTGTGTACCTTCATTTTGTTGCAGCTATTTCCAGTCAGTGGTTTGAATGACTTCTTGTGAACTGAACCTTCCTTGGCAGCAGAAGGTATCTCTCTCCTAAAGACCTTTCAGAACTATCCCCTCAGACAGGAGCAAAAGTAATTGTTAGATGTTGCCATGGGAGAAGTTACTCACATTTTTGGCTGCTTGACTCAGATTTTGGTGAACTAAATAATTTTGAGGGATCTGCAATGAAAAAACATACTTTAAAAATAACAGATGCCTTTTGTCATTACTGTATTGCTAAATATTTGCCAGGAGACAAGAGCCACTGCCCTTAGAGCTGAGAGACACCCCAGAGTTAGATGTGGCATGACTTGCTGGCTCCTGCACCCACTTTTGGAGATGCTCAGTGTGTGAGCCCCCAGACTCAACAGAGAGGTTACTGAGAAGCACGACCTCAGCTGTGGCTCACCCACACACACACACACTTGGAATGGTGACAACTTTAAAAACAAACAAACAAGCACCAAACCAAACACCAAACACCTACTGCTTTTTTGGTACCATCTGTCTGCTTGCTGACATCATTCATCTTAAGTAACACCCCCAGTGCCTCCATGGATTTATAAGCATCAGAACAGAAGCTTGAACATAAGCATATATTGCAAGTTTTGTCAGGGCCATAGAAAATGTGTTAATTCCAGTAGAAACTATTAAAAAAAACAATTCACAGAATTTGACTCCTAAATCCTCCCAAATTCTTAATACAAGTATAGCATTACAGCAACTTTGAGCTAAGGAGGTAACTACATACTGGGTGTCCAAATCTTCTATCCTTATTGGACCTCTCAAATAATACTTCATAGTAATGCTAAATAAATTATTTAAAGCCATCTGGAGAAATGATAATTTACCTTTCCTTGAAGAAGGAAATTTAATTTTGATATCTTCATCAATACTGTGTGGCAGCACTGGCCATTTCAGTACCTCTTCAGAAGACTACAGAGAGAAACAGGCAGTAGCAACAAAAGACCCCAAGAAACTGTGGAATTTGTTTTCCCTCAAGTTTGTTGCTTGCCAATAATCCAGCCTTGTGAATATTTCCTACTTCCCCAAAAGTATTGCAAAGCACTGAGAAGCAGAAGCACTGTTTACAGGATCAGAACTTTTGGTGGGACTCTGGTGCAAAAAACTTCTTTCTCAGGAATAATAAAACCCAGGAGATTATGTGAAGCCCAAGTATGGGTGGAAATAGTAAGAAAATTTTGGCATTTCCTCAGAAATCTAGTCTATGAAAGATGATCAAACATCAGAATTTATTTTAAGTTGCTTTAAGATAGTCTTTTGATGATTTGCTGACAGTTCTGTGCAAAAAAAAGTAGTATTTTCAGTGTGTATTACGCCTTACACTCAGTGTGTGTTATTTCAGTGAGTATTATTGTCTTACTGTAAACTGACAAAAGGACATACTAAGGTGCCACATTCCACCAACTTTCCTATGAAACGTTCCACAAAGACATTTTCCCCTGCTTATACAGCTTCTCTATCTTATTCTGTTTAACATTGGTGGGAAGATATAAAAATTTATCTTGTTTCGACTCCAACTAAGTAAAAAAATGCTTGTAAAGGCCTTTACTTACAGGCAAGGCTTCAGAACCCGAGGAAAGGGTGCTCTGACAGATTTGAGAACAGGCAAGGATGATTCTCTGGCGCATCTGAAGCTTCTGCTGCATGTTGTTCATGCCTTGCCCTCAGTATCAGCCTGGCTGTTTTCTAGGTGCTGCAGGAGCTTGAACACCGACATCTTGAAGACTGGGCACTACAACGGCCCTAGCCACTCAAACAGTCCAGGACGCCTTTTTTTTTTTTTTTTTTTTTTGGTCGCTTTTCTGTTGAACTCCAGACAGTTTACCTCACGACGGCCTCAGTGCCCCCAGCCCAAGCGGCCTCTCTCTCTTCGGCAACGGCCCCGTCCGAGGCGGCGCTCTGTGCAGGGGAGCTCCGAGCGGTCGCTGTGCCCGTGTGCCGGTGTGCCGGTGTGCCCGTGCCCCCTGTTCTGGGGTGCGGGGCCCGTGGCTCCCCCCATGCCGGGAGCAGCAGCCCCAGACGCTGCCGAGAGGCGGGAGCGGGAGCAGAGCAGCAGCTGCACCCCTGCGCACTGCAACACCCGTTGCCTGCTGATGATGCAATCGCCGCGCGTCGGCTGCTGTCAGCGCCTTGCAGCCCAAGATGAAGGCCCCGCCGCTCTCCAACTGCGAACGGCGCTTTCTGCTGAAGGCCATCGAGGAGAGGAAGGTGCGAGAACGGCCTGCCCTGCCCTCCCCTGCCTCCCCTTCCCCCTCCGTCCCGTCTCGGGGAGCGAGGGGTAGCGCGGCTTTGCCCGGCTGCTGCCTGGCGGTAGGCCAGAGCTCTCCCTGCCCCCTCTGCCCTGGCATGGCGCGTTAACCTCTGTCTGTCTGTCTGTCTGTCTGTCTGTCTGTCTGTCTGTCTGTCTGCCTGTCTGCCTGTCTGCCTGCCTGTGGGCCCGCAGCGCCTGGACGGGCGGCAGTGCTATGACTACCGGAACGTGCGCATCTCCTTCGGCGCCGACTACGGCTGCTGCATCGTGGAGCTGGGCAAGACCAGGTGGGTGCGGGGGGGAGCGGAGGCGCTGACTGGGGGCGCCTGAGGCCGCAGTGCCTCTGGCTTTAAAGAGACGTTCCCAAGGGACTGCACAGCGTTGGCTGTCAGGCGTCCGGAGGTCCCCTGAGATCACAGTAAGGTCACGGATTTTAGGGACCGAAGCCTAAAAGTCTCGGCAGTTCAAGAATGGGATCATAGAGAAGTGGGATGGGAAAGAGGCAGGAGGAGAGGGGGTTTCCGTGTTGGTTGTAGGTTACAAATAGTATATAAGATACAAAATTAATGTAATTTTTCATGCCCTTAGTGACTGATTTCACATTACCCTTTCTGTTCCTTCACAAATAAACATTTAGGTATATATCTTCTTGTGTGTTTGATTCTACTTTAATCTGGAAAGACAGGAGAAAATTGTCCCTTCTACATCTGGATCTCTCAGCTGTTGATCAGATTTGAAATATGTGTGATAGGGATTGAATGAGAAACTGTGAGGAGTGAGAAATACAAAGTAAAAGCCTAAACATGTGATTTTTAAAAGTACCTGTTTTGTTTCTAGCAATTGGAATTTTTCCCTGCTAAATTCCATGACTCAGATGCTTGTTACCATTGCAGGGTTCTTGCACAAGTCTCATGTGAGCTTGTTACCCCCAAGCCGAACCGGCCCACTGAAGGGATCCTCTTCTTCAATCTGGAGCTCTCACCCATGGCTGCACCTGGGTTTGAGCCTGGCAGGTATGTGGCTTTCTTGAAAAGACTAAACAAGGACAATGTAAGAGCCACTGTTTCGATACACCTAAGTATGTAGTGTAATCATATCCAGTGGTGATTTTGTTTTAACAGACAATCCGAGTTACTGGTGAAACTGAACAGACTGATAGAACGATGCCTGAGAAATTCCAAATGTATAGATACAGAGTCTCTTTGCATTGTTGCTGGTGAAAAGGTATGAAAATGTACTAATTTTGAGTGGTTTCAAACTAAAAGTTACATGTAGTCTGCTTATAAGGTGGTCTTTGTCTAGTTTTGAAAACCAGAAAGTCTCATTTTAGGTTAATGTAAGGATTCACACATGGGACTTTACAAGTATTTTTAATTCCCATATCTGCATAGGCTTTCTGAAGTAGTTTGAGCCTGAGCCCTGCACGCTTGGATATTTCTCTGCAGAATAAAGCTTGTATTGTACTTTAGTGTCATGTATTTTGTCATAATTCAATGCAGCACACTGGTGTCTTGGGATATACTGAGATCTGTCATCCCCTTAAGGACAGACCTGCAGAATGTTGCTTTTTGTTTTTTTTTCTTCAAAATAAAAAAATGCTTTGAAAAACATACCCATGTTACACAGGCAGTTGCCAGGCAGTTAGGTGATGTGTGTTTGCTCCTCAGGTTTGGCAAATCCGTCTGGACCTGCACCTGCTGAACCACGATGGCAACATCACCGACGCCGCCGGCATGGCGGGCATCGCCGCGCTCTGCCACTTCCGCAGGCCCGAGGTGTCTGTGCAGGGGGACGAGGTGACTGTGGTGAGTTGTGCCACAGCACTGCTGGGACAGCTCGGGGCCCCAGGGAGGAGGAGATGTGCCAGCAGAGCAGCTCCAGGGGGAGGCCTGAGGGTTGGGGCAGATGTGTTCCTGTTCGGGATGGGAAAGGGTAACAGGGAGTCTGCTAAGCACAGGATTTAATCAGCTTCAGCACAAGAGAATATTAATGGTAAGAGAGGTGTTCTACTGCGACCAAATCGAGCCTGAGGCTGAGGAATATGCTACACTTCCCCTCATAAACAGGAAAAATTGCACAAGAAGAGTAAAACTAATTTTTATACTAGTTAGATGACTAAACATTTGTTAGCCTTTCTTTTAATTATTTCTTTATATATCTTTGTACAGTCTATAACTTTAAAATTTAATGTATTTCATAAATAACTGTCTTCTGGGACAATTCTTTTCCAAGTACACTCCTGAGGAACGTGATCCTGTCCCCTTGAGCATCCACCATATGCCTGTTTGTGTCAGTTTTGCCTTCTTCCAGCAAGGGTAAGAATTTTCAGTCTTTTTGACAGAAAAAGCTTTTTGTCAGTTCTGCAGAATTTTAGATACTAAAGAGTCCTAAGAACATCAATATTGGCAAGTAGATTTCTTAAAACATTTTATCTGAAGTGAGATGCCATGGGGAGATATTTATGTGTTCTGCACACTGTAGCTAACTGGCAGCTTTCCACAGCTGATGTAGAAAACTTTTTGGGGGAGTATATTTGTAATTACTAATATGTAAACCAGTTCCTTTTGCTTAATTGTTTTAAGGGTAGTCACTAATTTTATACTTCTACTGTTGCCTTGTATTTAAAAACTTGATTCCAGGACCTATCTATTAGTGGATCCAAGTGAACGAGAGGAATCTGTAATGGATGGAGTCCTCGTCATTGCCATGAATAAACACCAGGAAATTTGCACCATCCAGTCCAGTGGAGGGATTATGCTTGTAAAGGATCAGGTAAACCTTTGCTTTGGCCACTCATGCTCTTGTATGTAAACTAATTCCTGTGCTCAAATCTTGATACTGAAATACCCTTGACATTTGGAAGCTAAGGAATCAATTACCTGTCTGATTAATTGGAAAGAGTACTTGGTTTTAGTTCTAGTGGAAGACCACAGTACTTTGTATCATGCTCTAGAGATGAGATGTAGAGAAAGAAGAGAAGTCATATTGCTTGGTCGGATATTCATCTTTTTTTTTCCCCTGTGATTTGTCTGAGGGAGTCTGTAAATTAATTCAGACTGCATTTTAGCATAGCCAGAGGCTATTGCATGAAGCTTTTGCATCAACTCCTAGCTTAACCAGTCACACAGTCATTAAGGTTGGAAAAGACCTCCAACATGTCCCTCACACTAAGATGCAATATTTTAAGTGTCTGTGACTCCTAAGAAATTCTTCAGTTCTAGTTTTAAATGTCTTGCTTTCATGCTCATAAAATGTTGTTTGATATATAACAAACAGGTTCTGAGATGCAGTAAAATAACAGCTGTTAAGGTTGCAGAAATAACAGAACTCATTCAAAAAGCCTTGGAAAACGACCAGAAAGTTAGGTGAGTGTTTTGGGAAGGAAGAGAAATGGGTACTTTGAAGAAGCAAACTAAAAAGCAGTATCAACCTGTAATTTAAAGAGCAAATGGTTTTCACTTTTATTTGTTTTTAAATTGCAAGTACTTGACTATCTGAACCTGAGGAGAGAAAGCATTTTTAAGTGTGAAACATCCTGATATTGTTCTGTTGCTCAATAACTAGGAAAGAAGGTGGGAAGTTTGGCTTTGCAGAATCTATACCGAATCAAAAGATCACAGCCTTCAAAATGGAAAGTGCTGCTGTGGACACTAACAATGTGGAAGAACAAGCAGAAGAAATCATCACTAAAGCTGACCCTCCTTCAGAAGTGTATCTTTTCTGTTGTATTGTTCAGGGGAAGACTGGGCTTTGCATTAGAACCACTAGAAGCTAAGCACACTCCCAGGATTCCTCACAGCTTAGGTAGCCTGTAGCCTTCAGTGGAAACATAAACTTCATACTGGTTTTGGTTCTCATGGCTTTTAGGTAACTTAATTCCTAATGTAAAGTGCAAAACTGAGGTCTGAAGTGGCTGATTGTTACAGTAACTGGAGAAGTACTCTCTCCCCATAAGGATGCTTGCCCCTGAGGAGAAAAGATGCAGCCTATAAAATAACTGGTTTGATCTCAGAATACAAAGAGTTAACCAGCAAATGCACAAGATTTTTCTTAACTACTTCAGTTTTGCAAAACCAATATTGCACACTCCTGGCACAGCCCAAATTGGGGAAGGAATAGAGAACTCTTGGGGAGATCTTGAAGAATCTGAGAAAGAAGAAGCAGTGGAAGAGGAGGGTGAAAGTGAAACTCCTTCTTTGAAATGTCAGAAAATGGAAGCTGAGGACACAAGTACATTGACAGAAACTGAGAAGGGTAAGGGTTACTTTATCTTAATATCATGTATGCTGACTATTATCACTGTATTAACAGTCTAGAATTAAAATGTGGAAGAGGTCCTTGACAAGAGAGGAGAACCTCCGTAGCCGTTTCACCCCGAGTTTGTTACTTGTTCCCCCCTTTTGTTACTTTGACTTCACCTGGTCACTTGTTTTCTTCAAAAGACGACTTGGTTTCTCTAGTGTGTGGAGGGCTCCACATTACACAGTGACCACTCTGAATGTGTCTTTAAAAATGCTGGGGTTCTTGGTTTAAAGAAGTTGATTGTACAAAGCTCATGGCCACTTCATGGTTTTTGTAGATGAGCCTATTGTACTGTCTGACAGCGAAGAGGAAGAAGTTGTCATTCTGGAGCCACAGGAACTACCAAAGAAAACAAGGTAACCACCATGTGGAATTAAGAGGCAGAAGAAGTTTGTAAGGAATATTTTCAGGAAGCACAGGATTTCAATTAGGCCAACAAGTCTCAGTTGATGCAGGGCAGAAGAAATAAGTTTAAATCTAGGCTTACTCCCTAGGAGGACATTCAGCAGTGTGGCTGACCTGCAGCTTTCCATAACAGTGAAAAGTATTTGATTTATCTTCATTGCTCTGAAAGCAGCAATGGCATAAAAGTAGATTTAAATCAGATGCTCCTTCACAGATGCTGCAGATATTCTATATGCCCCACTACAGCTAATCTTAAATTTTATCTCCAAGAAGTGAAAGTTATTGCTGTGCCCCTGCCCTATCCCTGGGGACCCTCATTGCTGTGTGTAATGCACATCCATCCAGAAACCATGGTGGATGGTTGCCCTGTTCTGGATGATCAACCTCTGGTTTTTTTAAATAAAATATTCCCTACATTTCTCTGATACAAATGCTGTTTGTTCACAGAACACAGACCAACTCAAAACAAGAGAGTACTAGCAAGAAAGCATTTAACAAAAGGAGAAGAAAGAAGAGAGCTGCTTACTAAAGCCATCATCCCTCTTCAGAAATGCTGTACAATACATCACTTGGTTTGTCTTTACTGAACTTATTTTTATAGATAACTTTTTCCTCCCACCCCATATCTGGTCCTGCTTCTATGTATATTTTATAAACTCTTGTACACAACTTTAAATGAAAACATTTTTCATGTAAGTGAAATTCAATTCTTACCATCCAGCTGCAGCAGAAACACATTAGTTCAGCTTGAACTAAGTCAAGTTCTACATCTTGAATTGCAGAGGTAAAATGCAGTTTTCCTAAAAAAGATTTTGGCCTTACTGAAGTGAGCTGTGTAGAGTCAGAGAGAGTGGGTTGTAGAAATGGCAGCTCAAGTGTAATGCCAGGAAAAGCTCCTTTTAATTAAGGTAGCTATTGCCATGCCTTGAAGTGTTCTTCATAGGGGTAAATGGTGTCAGTCCACATCTTACCTTGCACTTTGTATAAAAATGAACAGAAATGCCCATACTTACTGTATTAAAACAGCAAAACTTCAGAGAGCAGCAACTCATACTTCAAGGATGTTTCTTTACAAGTTTAATTAAATAACCCATGCAATAGACAGGAATTCTCCTTGAACTGTATTTAGAGAATTGTGTTCTGAGTTTAGATTTGGGCAAAGGAAAGAGACAAGAAGGTTTCCAAAATACCTCACCTAGCTGCTTTGTTGGAGAACCAAGTCCAACTGGAAACATGCACATATTTACAAGAGCCAAGCAGGACTATTTAACATGTGACATCAGAATTGCATGACAAAAGAACAGGAAAGAAGTTGCTGTAGCAGATACTGCATTCTTAAAATCAGGTTTAGAATTTAATGTAAAACCCCAGATCACTCCTAGCCAAGCAAAGCTTGCCCTTCCATGGTCACAAAATGGCTCAACTACAACAGATCTGTGTCCTCCAAGGTTTCAGTATTCCAGTACCAAGCAGCAAACCTGACACTGCAGTTTTTCACAACTAATTTTAGCTTTTCAGTGGCAACCTACTGAAATTAAGCCAAATAAAACTATCAGAGAATGTGGCTGACCAATGAAACATTGTTCATTAAACATGAGAACATGTGTAAAAGTGCATCTTGTAAAGCCAAAAAAAAACCAACAAACCACAACACCCCCACCAAAACAAAAAGCTTCAGCCTCTGCTGCACACTTACCTTGACTCCATTGTTTCTGTAACTGAGTCATATCATGGAGGGCTCATGCAGCAGAGCAAGTTTAAGTTACCGAGTCAAGACATGTGAGTTGTACCACTAGAAAGATTATCATCCTGACAGAAGCCTAATAATTTTCTTTGAAAAAAATGTATTCTAAATAGCTCACACCATAGCAGCTGTTTCAACATCTGTTAATTCACTGTTATTTGCTGAGTGTTCAGATAATCTGACATGATCAGCTTCAAAGTGAAGTGACACAAGTTGTCCAGAGCTTTTTGGCAAGGGCTGCCCTGTGCATGAGTGCCACTTTAAAATGTTAGTGCTACTCCTTGGTGACATGAAGGCATTGGCAAGACCACTAACATGAGATGTAAAAACTGTTTATTAGCCAACCTGGAAATGGCTTCATAAAACCCACTTCTACACACTCACTGCTTTACATGCAAAGAACAGCAAGTATGGGGCAGCATCACTCCATGTGCACTGCTTGAGTGTAAACATTCCACTTGATCTAATGCTGATTATGTGTTGGTTTGCCTGTTTTATGTTCTAAAACTAAGGAAAAAGAGAAGTCCGTCTATGTCTGTGCTGTGTGCTGCAGAGGAATCCTTTCCAAGCAAGAGGGATGTACATAATCCATACCATTCTGCATGTGGCCCACCCACAAGACCTATCCTCCTCTCAAGGGCACAGAGCAGTAGTTCACCCTCCTGCAGCTTAATCCCTCCACTGCCCCTGAGGAGGTACACAAGCAGACTGATGACTAGATTTTAGTAGGTATTGATGAGCTTTTGGGACAGCTAACACATCAGAGCAAAGTCCATGGGTTTAAATTAGTAGCTAGATTTACACTTTGACTAGAAAATACCTACAGCAAGATAGTTTTCTTCATATCAGGAGAGAATTAAGAACTGTTACCTTTTAGTTGTGCTGTCCCTTCAACCTGTCACCCAAAGGAGACCTAGCAATACATGACAGAGCAATCAGGGTTCCCTATACACCGGAAGATCCCCAAGAGCCTCAGAACAGTCAGTTCCAGCCAGGTGTTCTCATAGGAATGTAGCTGCTTCCAGTATTAGAGCCCTTAAGCCACATTCTGGATCTATACTAAGTCTCAGTCTAAACTAGACAGTATGAAAACACTACAAATACTGCTGTGGGGTCCAAGCCATTACACTTGGAAGGAGTAGAAGCCCTACTATAATAATGCATTGCTAACATTAATGTTTAGTCTATAATTAGATAAGCAGTCTCAGACTTAATTTGGTCTGCATGGTTAATTCTGTGCTTGAAGAGAACATTTTTATAAAAACCCAGCTAAATATTATAAGATTGCATATACAAAAGATTTACATTTAAACCACATAAAACTAACTTGATAATTAAGCTCATCAAAACCTGTATTAATTTTCTGAGTGATTACTTCTAGGATTTTGAACCATGTTTAAAACTGTACATCATTCTCTTGTAATATACATCTTTTAAAAGGTCAGTCTCTTGATTATTGCAATAAGTTTAGTGTCTCTGGTGGGTCAATAAGCGATACTCCATGGTACCTGTAGAGGGGAAAAAAAGATTCAGGATGTCATCTTGCTCAAGTGCTCTGACATGAAGAAAAGCATATATCCTGTAGTGAAGCACATTTCTCACAAGGCACAGCCAGCAGGAAACATTTTTGGGCTTGCCAGCTGCAATGCCAACACAGATTTTTAGGAATACCAGGTACCATCTCCTGTCTGCAAAGTATTGCTCAACAAAACATTGTGCACAAACCTGAGGAGTCTTACCACCATCTCATTTATATGGTAGATGTGGTTAGCTGGGTCTGACCGAAGACTCAAGATACACCCCACCCCCTCAAGCAGTTCTGTGCTAGGACAGTCAGGCACAAGGTGCAAGCTTACCATGCATCTCTACAGATACTCACTTCGTACTCTTGTACTTTTCCCTGATGGACTGTTGTGTGTGCTGTGCTGCTTTGAGGTAGGTCTTGTGTAGGTCCATGAGGCAAGGCTTGATATCTTCAAGGGTATAGCCTGTTACTTTGCACAGGGCTTCAGGCTGTGGGAAAAAAGAAGAACATTTTAACATTACTGTTCACTTACACAGGTGGAGCTTTTAGCTTCATGCTGAAACTCTGTTCCAGTAGGCTCATTTTCTTAAGCACAAAATAGTTTAATAATGCTCAGACTCCAGCAATTCACATAGATTTCCACTTATCCTGAAAACTACCATACTCTAAACAAGCATTCCTTGCTTCCAGAAAGCCTAGGTTTTCCTGCTGCCCTTTCCTCATCACAAGGAAGCTGCTTACAGCTTTGAGAAGGATCACCAGAACAGAGTGCATCAGTACATGAGCGTAGAGGGGCTGTGATTCCTGCAGTCCAAGAATCCAGCACTGCTTATGAACACATTAAACATGCATAAAGGTACAGGAAGGCTCAAGTTTTAGTGCTACATACCCAACTTTGTCCAGTGATTGTATAGTCTGCTAGATGAAATGCTGCAGCAGCTATAACTGATGGCAAGTATTTCAGGTAAGGATCAGCATCAATTAGACTCAGCTCCCCAAGGTACTGCAAGGGAAACAACAGAATTAAAATCATCTGCATCCAAAATAAAGTAGAAGAGAATTTAACAGCTGCAATAGAACCTGAATTTACGTTTCCAATCCTGTAACCAGTCAGAGGGACAACTTTTACTAGTTTCCACTTTCTTGCTTAGCATCTGCTGTTAGGTACTGTCAGTGTTCCCAGTGCATGCTTTTTCAACAGCACTTCTTCTAATACTTAGAGATACTTAAGTTACACAGGCTAAGCTAGTAATTCCTACTTACCATTGATAAGCTCTCCACTTTAGCATTTGGCTGCTGATGTAGGAAATACTGAGTGAGAAACTGGTTGATTGTTGGAGCTGCCAAGTCAAACGACAAAACCTTCAAAATTAAGTGCTCCATCCTTAAAACCTGCTTCTTGGTATAGGTGTCATCTGTGATGTAGACAAACTCTGCAACTTCAGGGGGGTAGATTTCTTCAAACTTTCTGCCAGGAGAAATTGTTATGAGCAAATTACTGAGTAGTGGAGTAGAACTCTACTATAGAGTAGAACCCTATAACCAGGAAGATTTAATGAAAGCCAGCATGCTAATTTATATTTTGACATGACAAATAGCTGGGCACTCTTATTAAACAAGATTGGTGCACTTGGTTTAGTAGCTCTTGACTCAGAATAATATGTATTTGTCAAGCTACAATAGCCTGATCTTTTAACACTAAGCTACTTGGGAGTCAGTTATGAAAATTCCAGAAGAACCCACCAAACTAATAACTGGTACAAACAACTTTCTTCCATATCCCTCGTGCATATTCCCTCAAATACTATTTAGAAACCCTTTGCTACTAGAGCTAGAAATAACGAGTCCTCACATAAGGTCAATCTACAAAGGCAACCTAGAACCTTGCCTGTAGTTTCATACAAACTACCAAGCTTTTAGGGGGATAAGTCCTGATTTTTCTTCCAGTGTGAAGCCTTCTGGAGTCAATCTGAAGGCAACAGAAATGTGATAACTACAAGATTTTCATCTGTATGAGACCAGCAGATGGAATTTTAAATGGAACAATTTCACTTACGATGCAAGCAGCATAGCTGCAGTGCCCACAAGCTGAAGTTTTCCTCTCAAAACAGACATTGACGAAAGAAACCTGTCGATGTAATTTACAGCTAAGTGCAGAGTTTCATTCTGTAATTTGTATTCTTCTCCAACTTCCACCAGCCAGTCCACAAGAATAGCCCGCATGTTGTTTGTGATATCAGGTTGCTTCTTCATGTAACCTATTTTAGGCTTGCATTTCACCTGTAGGTTTAGATGACAGATAAGACTGAGTTTGGGCTAAGTCTCAGTCAGAAAGCAGATACTTAAACCCAAATTTAAATTTTAAACAGTTTAAACAGGTCAGAAGTAAACAATAGTAAATCTGGTATCTAGAAACTATATTTCCATAATCTTGCTTTCCAGCTTTTGTTCAGTGCACAGCACAATCAACTTTACCACAAAAAAAAGTCTTGTGTTCACAGCATATTATTACTCCATTTCTAGCAAGTTTCAGTGATTGTAGTAACTAATGTTTATATGGCTTTCTCAGCCCAAGATGTTTCCCAGATAAGCTGTATGCAAACAAGACAAAAGGCAGCAGCTCACCTCCATTTCCCTAAGGTACTGATGGATATCGCCGATATAGTCTGGGACGTTATTCACGTTTGGTTTCTCTTCTGCTTCCGAGGTTATTGAAATGTCCATAATACTTGGAGAATCTAAGCAGGAGATAATAGCCATAGTAAAACAAACCCAGCCAGATGGCTTCCTTACAGCACAGAGAACTATCCAAATCTCTATCATGTTGATGGAGGCTCTCTGGGACTGTCGGGTCTTTTGCCTCCTAGGAATTCATAGAAGTCACTCAACTAGACTGGGAGTGAAAGGGCCTCTAGGGAACGTTACTGCAATAAGGAGGCTTGCCATTTCCCTATGTCTTCTCCCCCCTAGGAATAATGGGGAAAAGACCTCTTTTGCACTTATGTAGTGCTCAGTGCAGTTTGTGTTACTCTGCTACATAGAAGTAAATCCTGTAAGCTTAGCGACTGCATCTTAAAACAGTGCTGGAGTAGCAGAGCTTTTTAGAATCATTAAGGTTGGAAAAGATCTCCAAGATCATCAAGTCCAGCCATCAACCCAAATTCACTATGCCCACTAAACCATGTCTCAAAGCCTACACATTTTTTTAACACCCCAGGCACTGTGCCTCTACCAGTTCCCTGGGCAGCCTGTTTCGGTGCTTGACCAGTCTTTCAGTTCAGAAATTTTTCCTAAGATACAATCTTTTGTGGACTGCAGAAGTAGACCTTGATGAAATCCACCCTCACATATTCATGCAGGTTTTACATAAGATGGATCTCAGAGCTCCCATTTCCTTACATACTGGGAAGAGCTCAAAATGCTTGCACCAGTAAAGCAGTACCTGGGTGAAAAGTCTCAGAATCCACCTGAGTGAATAATAATCCCTCTAATCTTACAGTGGTAGCAAAAGGTAAGGCTTTAAGGGATGCTTTTTGCTGTGGTCTTGTTTTTCTCATGAGATCCCAATAGTTAAGCATCAAAGCATCAAGTTACCTACAATGTGCAGTGAATAGAGTAATTATAGAAAAATTGTTGTACTGCTACTGAAGTAGCAGACTCAAAACGGTGGAGGAGCTTTTACAAAGGGCATATAGAAACAGGACAAGGGATAATGGCTTTAAACTGAAAGAAAATAGGTATAGATACGAGGAATAAGTAATTCAGTGTGAGGGTGGCAAGAATCTGGCCACCCAGGGAGGCTGGGGAGTGGATGCCCCCTCCCTAGAAGTGTTTGAGGACAGGTTCAAAGGGTCATGGAGCAACCTGGTCTGGTGGGAAGTGCCCCTGCCCATGCAGGGAGGTTGGAACTGGATGATCCTTAATGTCCCTTCACACCCAAACTATTCTGTGATTCTATAAAATAAACCAACAGAAAAGGAATCTTCCAAGACTAGTCAAACTAGTCTGCACTCCCAAGAGTTTCAGGATCTTCAGTCCTCCTCCAGTTTGCTCTAGAAATCCTTCGGTAGGAAACAACGCTGTACAGCCCTGCTCAGCTCCGGGCTTCCTGTGGGAAGGGTCCTGCAGACACGGGTGCCCAGAGAGTGCACCAGGAGCCCGGGGCACCCCTCCCCGCGGGCTGGGGGGGTACCAGCAGGACCCTGGGGTGTTGGGAGCTGCCAGAGCACCCGGGAGGTCTGTGTGAGTGTGTCACGTACCGAAGCTCAGCTCCATGGCGTTGTCCAGGGGGGCTAAGGGCCGCCGCACCCCCAAGGCGCAGACCGCGGCGCGCAGCCCCAGCGCCGCCGCCTCCTCCTTCTGGGTGGCCGGGCTGCCCCGCCGCCGCCGCCGCTGCTGCTGCTCCCCGTCCGGTTCGTCCACATGGATAGTGAAGGGCTGCTGCCCGCCGACCGGCCGCCCCGCCGCCGCGCCATGGCCCTCACCGCCTCCCCGCGCCGCCTGTGGGAGAGCCGCCCGTCAGCTCCGCCGAGAGCCCAGCCCGGCCCCGCCGAGAGCCCAGCCCGGCCCCGCCGCTGACAGCCGCCGCTGACAGCTCCCGCCACTCCAAGATGGCGCCTCCCTCCCCTACAGCCTCCCGCAGCCCCCCCGCGCTCCGCACCGCCTCACCTGCAGCGAGAGCCCGGGACGCTGCTGGGCGCCCCGCAGCAGCCCCAGCGCCACGCGGGTGCCGGCGGGAGGCTGCGCTTTGCTCCCCGGGGGAACGTTCTCCTGGTTCTCCTGCTCCGCCAGCATGGTCGCGGCTGCGGGTGGTGCCGAAGACGGGGGCGGCCGGAGGGGAGGGCAGCGGGGCCGGAGGGAAGAGAGCGGGGCCGGAGGGGAGGGCAGCGGGGCCGGAGGGGAGGGCAGCGGGGCCGGAGGGGAGGGCAGCGGGGCCGGAGGGGAGGGCAGCGGGGCCGGAGGGGAGGGCAGCGGGGCCGGAGGGGAGGGCAGCGGGGCCGGGGCCGCCGGAGGGGGATGGGCACAGCTCGTGCCGGCGGCCGCCAAGTCTCGCGCCGCGGCGCCGCTCTCGCCGTTCAAGTAGCCCGCGACTATTGAACCGGCCAATGGGAGGGCGCGTTGCGTCACGCGGACTACGGGCGGCGGCAGGGGACAAAACGGGCGGGAGGCGGGAGAGGGCGGGGCGTGTCAGGGGTGCGGGTGACCCAGCCCAAAGCCCGCACACGGCAGGGACGCCGCTCCAGACTTGGCTGCTCCAAGCTCCCGTCCAACCTGGCCTTGAACACTGCCAGGAAGGCAGCAGCCACAGCTTCCCCGGACAGCCTGTGCCTGTGTCCCGTCAACCCTCAGAGGAAAGAATTTCTCCCTAATTAAATCCAGCCCCTTTCCGCTTGAACCTGGTGCCCCCCATCCTGTGGCCCACGCCCCCATAACAAGTCCCTCCCCCGAGCCTTCAAGATGCTCCGGGGGAAGCTGAGGAAGAAGGAGGTAAGAAAATACCTTCCCCGATGGAAAACAGGTCTGTCCTTTCAATGGCTTAAGTTCTTTTTTATTTCATTTCTGTATCCACAAGTTGGTTCATAGCTTCTATTCTTAAACACAAGTGACTCTGAAGTCAGGAAGGTAGAAGACACCAAATCCTGGGAGTTTTGAAATGAGAAACACTGACACAAGAGGAGCACAAAGGGAGTTTAATGCCACCCACTCTTTAACAAGAGTCAACATGCAGCTATAGAAGCAGCTGGCTGTGGGCTGAACTTCAGAGCACTGTCCCCCCAGCAGTGGGTGTGGTGAGGGTCTCACAGCACTGTCTCCCTGCAGCAGGCACCTGATAGACTTGCACATACTTTAATACCTCAGTATCTTCTCTGGTGAAGTCTCTGAAAACTCGTTTCTTTATGCATTCTGAAAAGACCACTGCATTTAATCTTTAACAGTACCAAAAACATCTTTGCAGAAAAGGTATTTGGTATTTACATCTCCATTTCCTTTAGCTACAAAGAACAGTGTACATAGAAACTCTGGGTGCATTTAACATAAACAACAGTTTATATGAAATTAAGCTGACCAATGTGTTCAGTGTGATAATTATGAGTAAAACCTGAAGACTGACTGCACCAAAAGACTGAATGTGGTGCTCTTCTTAAAAAGTGTCTTAAACTTGATACTTAACTACCTTGATTTAAAAACAAAAAAAACAAAAAACAAAACAAAAAAAATTACTCTGTTTTTGCCTTGTCAGGCTACAGCCTCAAAGAAAGCAATTAGTCCATCTTGATCACAGCCATCCAGAATTTCCAGAAGGAGAGGAACTTTGGTTTTCACGTTGGTGCCTTTAAATTTAAATTTATCTATGAAGAGATCTGTGATCATACCTGCAAAGGTAAATTCCCAGAATTTATAATTCACCTTGTTTTGATTATGTGGTATCTCAAATAATTATTACATGCCAACTATTCTAGCTTATTCTGGGTTTAGAAACAAGACTCCTGTGAAAGCTATGTTTTAAACAAACCCAAAACACCATTAGAACAGCCCAGATTCCAGCTCCATCCCAAAGTATGTATTTCTGTCTTACAATTACCCACATCTGAAACACTAAAGAGAGAGAACCATGTCACAGGACAGGCAGTGAGGACTCTTCCTTACACTGTGCATACAGAGGCTTAAAAAAGCAGTACCTGAGAACTGTACAGGTAACACCAGAAGTTAGAGGATTTCCTTCACTAAATGAGTCTCTCTTCTCACCCCACACACCTTTTTCTGACCAGACATAAATACTTACATACCTACTGTTGTCCTGAAGCTACCCAAGTGTACCTACTGAACAAATTATTTCAATTCTGCTAATACTGACTTCAAAACTTTTTCAGTTGTGTCCAGCATGCTCTCCAGACATTAAGTTGCATTTAAATAAAAAGCTGAATTGGTCAACAAACCATAAAGTCTCTCAAGATGTGCAGGTTGTTTCTTGTATTCCTCAAGCAGCTCATCTGCCTCTTCCAAAATGCTGCGGTATTTTGGTAGCAGGAAATCCACGTTTCCTTCATGAACTTGTAATTCCTCAAAGACATTTCAAATGATAAGAACTAACAGCATTTAAGTATGCTCACAAAGAGCATCAAAGTAAGAAGAAATGGTTGTCCATTTTCATCACCCCCTCCCCCTCAAAAAAGTTACCAAGAAAGATACATGAAGGCAAGTTTTTGATGGCAAAATCCTGGCTGCTGGAAAAAGTCCAAGAACTGAGACAACCTGCCTAGCTGGTACCTCCCAAAGAACAACCACTAAGGAGTGTATTAAGCAAAAGATTAATAAGTAGATAATTTAGAAGTTACAACACACTAGGATAGAGTTCCAAAGCAAGGAAGTCACATCTGTTCTGGAATGATGGCATCCCAAGACCTAAAAAGCTTTTAAAGGTTAGTTGAAAGAGACAAAAAAGGAACTGGAAAATCACAGTAGGCAAGAAGAGAATGTTCAATGCCTTCTTCTGTCGATTTAAGCATACTAACCCACCACACTGTTGTCTAGTTATACAGTACAAATGGGAATTTTACTTGAAGAGGTCTGTCTCCGAGATAATTAAAATACATGTCCTGGGAATTGAAAGGGAACAGACACCAGTGTTACACACATCTGACTCCCAGCCCTACAGATTGATCTGACAACAGAAAAATCCTTCCACAAGATTTTGGATACTTACTCTCAAAGCATCTATTAAGTGAACCTTCTTGGCCAACAGCTGCTGATACTCTAATTTAGGGTGGATAAGTTTTAATGTGTGCCTCACAGATTCTTCATTTATGTCTAATAGGAAGTAAAAAAAAAAGAAACTCAACAAGCAGATGAATAATTCATACTCCATTTATAAGAATTTAAAATGAAAGACAACAAAATAAAGAAGAAAACATTACCATATGAGATGCTGAGATTAATCTTCCTTTTTGTAGCCTCTTTGGAAAGCACATCCTTTAGGATAGATATTGTAGAAATGTTGTCAGACTTAAAACATCCCTCACCTTTTCTATGAAGGAAAGAAAACTTTAAGCAAACTTATCTTGAAGACACATACATGCACTAATTTGTCCCTACACTGCCCCTACAAAGGCCTGTAAATTTATGCCCAAATCAAAGAAACCAGGCTGTAAAGGCTGAAATGATTCTCCATGTATCAGGAGGCTTTATACACACCTACACTGTTCTCTCATTCCCAGTGTAATTTCAACAGAAAAAAGCCTGCTCCAGTAAATGAGATATAGTGGTGTGGACGTATCTCGGGAATTTCTGTAGACATATACAAAGGAGTCATCTTTATTGTATGGCTCTAAGATTATTCAGTGAATATTCATGACTGTATTCATTCCTCCCAAGTTTTATCACAGCAATGCCCTGAGGCCAAACAAGCTTCAGTATCACAAGGGAAAATAAACCACACCCCCCTCAAAGAAAACCACCACCCAACAACTTTCTACATTATGAGTAAACAACAGGTATGGTAGGCTGGGAACAGGCTGGAATTTGTGTAATTACAACAATTAATTTTTCCTCACGTTACGGTTACATCTTCAGGTGGACATAGATAAT
Source organism: Calypte anna (assembly GCF_003957555.1). Lineage (NCBI taxonomy): Eukaryota > Metazoa > Chordata > Aves > Apodiformes > Trochilidae > Calypte > Calypte anna. Next base: position 326,861 of record NC_044249.1, read on the forward strand.
TTGTTGAAGAAAGATAATTAATTTGAGAATAGAGTATTAAACACAATTGCGTAATAGAAGCTGCAAAAAAAGAACTTATTCAGCTTAATGATGATGGCATTTCTGTTTGCAGAAGTATTGCATGTCTTCTAAGTTCTTTATGCTCAGTACAAAAAAAAAAAAAAAAGAAATTAGAAAATAATAGATATTACACAACAATTTCACTGGATTAGTTAGCTATGTTCTTTAAATCCTACAAGCACACCATCATCTTAAAAACAGACCAGGGCTTTCCTCCTGGCAATTTTGTTTTTTGGACCAATGTCAAGAAAAACCCTATTTGAGTTACAGATTGCATCATTTCTGCACAGTGCTCACTCCTGACAATGTCTGACAATTTTTTTTAGTAAGATTCCTCTTCTCTTTAGTGGGAATTTTGATGGGGCTGAGAGCTGAGGGGTGAACAGTAGGATGTAAGTGAAATGGTACTTGCAGACTGGCCAAGAGTGAAAGAGACAAAAGCCCCAGTGCAGACCCACTGCACTTTTGTAATTGTATTTTACCTGTAAGTACTTTCAAGCTGTGTACCCAGGAAGGTGTTCTGAAAATAAAAGGTGATACTGTCTCCAGCAGGAGTCTTCTCAGGCACCTCAGGCAAGCAAAACACAACCCACGAGTGAATTTCAGATAAACTGAACTGGCCTTTGAGCATCAGTGTATTCATGGGTCTATGACATTAAAAAAATATTAGTTATAAAGGAGGGGCACTGTCAGTTCACTAGTTACCCATATGTTCTGTTCCTTTTAACATCCTGGAAAAAGTAAGGTATCTTGTTAAGTAGTTAGGTATGGCAGATTATAGTGACTTTTCTGTACTTCAAGACAAATATTATGCATACATTAAAGTTTTATTTCCTAGTAGGCATGTCAGAACTGGATGAGAAACTAGTTGGAAGTACCTGACATATCTCCTTTCAAGTTGTTGAACCTGAAACTTATGACAAAGGTAAATAACTGACAATACAGCAAGTATGACTAAGAGCCTCAACAGTCTCTCATGCTGTAAACCACAGGCGTAGCACTTGTATCAAGAGCAAGGCACAATGGAGTCCATTGGCACATACAAGCATTTGGTATCACTCCTTCAATCTTTCAGTTTTGTGTTGAAGCAAGCAATAACTTTGTGGAAATACAAGGTATTAACCAAGGAGTAGGGAAAAATCAAGCAGAAATTGCATAAAACTAGGTTGCTAACAGAGATAAGGTGGAGGGAACCTTGTCTCACTTTTGGAGACAAGTTAGCTATGGGAAAGAATTACATAAAAAGGGTGGAGGGGAAAATGAGGCTGAAAGTGAAAAGACTGTGGTTACAAACTCAGGCAAGGTTCCTTTCTACCACACCCTCAGGTCTACAATCACATGGGGCTGCAGTATAACCAGAGTCAGAAATATAGAAAATAACCTGAAAACAAGGATGAAGAATAACAAGGAAATCAGGAATGTGTTAAATCCAAGTTTTCTGTCAGAAAACCTGTAAATGGAGCTACAGGCTCAAAATCGTGGGTTAGGAAAGACATACTTCAGTTTATAGAGTAAACAATGTTTCAACTTAAATGGGTCAGTTTTTCAAGACATTCAAGAGATTTTTCTTTGCAAATACCTGTCATGGTCAATAGAGTGAGTTCTCTGATGAAGTGAAAGTGGTTTTATTTGGTACTGACGAACTTGGCAGGTTTTTGGTTGAATCCTTGGAGTTACATATGCTTGAAGTGTCCCATACTGTCCTTCAATTGATCGAACCTGCACAAATAAAAGCAAAACCCAAAAAAAAGAACAAAAGGGGAAAGATTAATTTACCACAACTTGGAAAATTGATGGGTATTAAAAATATATTAAAGAAAAACTGTATTTGTTCAAGAATATCTAGACTACTATATGCTTGATAGTGACTATAAAGAGGAGATGAAGAATATTTAAAAACTAGATTAAGTGCAGGAGTTCATTCTCTATTTCATCTGTGCATGTGCAAACAGTACAGCTTTTAAATCTTGGTGACTTTATTTCCAAAGACAAATCTATTTATTTTTATTAAAAACACTGAAGTGGATGTCTTCCTGCAAAAACACTACTTTTTGAGTTCTGAGACCTTATACACAGGACATGAACAAGGTTATAAAGCAAACCTGTTCTTAAACTCCAGTCTGCTCTTTTTTTGTGTTCAGTTTTTTTTTTTTTGTTTGTATGAAGCTCTTCTGGTCACTTCTCTGTCTACTTTGGCAGCTGTATTGGTGCTACAGGTGGGACACTCCTGTTTCTTGTCAGTTCTGTGTGAGTGGCAGACTTATTAGTGCACTCTGTGTGACTGGTCTCAGCAGAGAAGTGGTTGTTGCACTGCTGTGTGCTCAGGAGTGTGGAGAGTGTGCACTGTGAATGTGTTTACGGTCAGCCCCTGGAGATCCTCAGCGTGTGGCAGCAAGGTGGCAGCAGGACCTCTGCAGATTCCATCTTGTCACATTAGGATTCAAATGCAAGAGTGACTGTGAAGTGTTTTGATGACACACTCCACTATGAGACACAAGTTTATGAATGGTTTTAGTGGGGGAGTAGAAAACAAACCTCTTCTTGTGTATCATGAATGCATTTGATTAATTTTTCTTGTTTTCGGCAACTACATAAAGAGAAAACCTAGAGCCTGTGCATATTGAGGATTTTCTTAAACACAATATCCTACACCAGTTCCCCTGTTGGTAGCCACAAAACATGTGAATTTGGTGGACTGTTCAAAATAAGCCCCAAAACACCCACGTGCCATTCATATGATAAGCATGGAATGACTGGATTTGCTGCTTCTCCAAACTACAAATCCAGTCTATATTCCCAGGTTACTTCTCAATGCAATTTCCTTCAAATACTTCAAAGGACAAGTGCTATAGCTTTCCTTCCTAAGCCTCTTTCCATCTGAAGTTCCACACATGGTCTCCAGATTCAAGTATTTTCACAATCTGCCATTTCCCTACTGCTTTCACCTTAAGGACACTTGAGAAGGATCTCAGGTTCTCCTCTGGAGCAGAAGTTGGTCTGATCATTCGCTCAGGATAAGATGTCAGTCCAGACAGAGATCTCTCTCCATTTCTAAGTGGACAGCTACATGAACCTTAATTTGTTATGGAAAATATTTTGGAGCATTTACCTTAAGTTCAAGTCTCATAGTATTTGCTTGGCATCGGTAAGTCACAAGAAGAAAGTTGCTATTTGGCTGTAAGCAGAAAAAAAAAGTAATACAAAACACTTATGGATTCACAAAACTTAACTGTTTGTATCTGCAGTCAAAACAAGTAGATAGTTTTACTATTTGTAAAGCTATTTTACAAAACTTTAATACAAAAAAGTAATACATGGTTCCCTTGAATATTCCACTTATTTTAATGATGGTAGAATTTTTTAAATGTCTCTATATAAATACAGATCAACTAAAGCCTCTTACATTTTCTAATACCACCATAAAAACTATTATACAGATATCTATTTTTCATCTGGTGAATATATTCATCAGAATATTATAGCAACATCCAAAACCTAAATTAAAATCAGAAAAAAAAATATACCAAAAAAACCCACCTTAAAATAGAAAACTAATTTCTGAAAGCACCAGGGTAGAAAGCACCAGGGCAGACCAATGATGTGCAAATTTAGTTCTTAAAACTAAAATACTTAAAGAAGTTACAAGGAAAAAGACTGCAGAATATTTTCATAATGCCAAGGTAGTTCATGGATTTCCTCCAGCCCTAAGCATCATCAGTAACTCTGTATTTAAGTTTGTCATATTATATAAAAAATGCACCAAAACATATGACTCGCCACACAGCAGAATGTCTTTTGAATTCCTGAAGAGGCAGGAAAAAAGCATGAGAGCAGTTGCTTCTGGAACCTTGTGCATATTTAACTGTGCTGTGTGTCAAGACCTACCACTAACTCCCAATCTCCAGTATTTCTCGTGAAACTGAGCTCTCCAAAATTGCCAGACTCAGTTGTTTAAACTCAATAAATTTTAAATCACAAATATAAAATCAATATTCTATTTTAAAAATGTAACACTAAGAGCCTTCATCATGCAGTCTCTGTATCACCTCTGTTGTTTCACTCACCTCAGAATCACAGCTGCTAAAACTAACAACAGCAGAATTTTTGTCTACATCCAGCAAGTCTACTGGTACATCACTCTGCAGAACATATGAGGAAGGAAAAATAAAAAGCTTTGAATGTAGCTTCGAATGCATTTATCCTTTAATTGTCATCAATTATTTTAGTGAGGGAGAGACAATGCCTCCTTCATCTGAGAGGTAAAAGCTGAACACACAGTTTACCACTTAATCCCAGAGTAAGGTGATAATCTTTCTCTTAATCTTACATACAGAGCCCTGAACCCTGCTGTGGCTGGCATACAAGTTCTGTATTACGTGTAATTCAAGTGTGCTTTATTCATGTGCATGAAGGATCTTCATGAAGTGTTTCCCTGTTTTAATGAGGGAATTACAATATTCATTCAGGAAACCAAGGACTGTATTACACAACTACTTATAAGCCTTTTGCTTGACAAAACATTTTTTACACCCACCACTTCTTATCTGAATGTGTTTCCACTGGAATTAAAATTAAATCTAAATCTAACCCTGTTTTGAAAATGAGATTTAAGGGTATTAGAATTATTTATTCCTTGATTTGGTACTGCTTTATAACTTCACAGAAGTGTCAGGTAATGTTGAAAAATATGCAACATACTTCCTAAAACAAGTTTTTGAACAGTTTTATTGTCTTCTCGCAGCAGAGGAATACCAGATATGGCTTTTTCTTTGATGAAATATAAAGCAGTAAATTCAGGCCTCAATTAAACAATTCCATTATTCCTCACTTGGCTATGGAAACAGCAGATACTATAGAGCTGCATATTAGCTGTAGCTTAGCACTACTTTTATAATATCCTTAATAAAAATAAGATTTTTAATAAATAGTGAAAAAGAAAATCTCACAGTAGTTCTTTCCCATTTGTTATGGCAAATTCGCCTCACAAATTCTTCCTTGTGAAATTCTTCCTCCCCAGGCATATCCCCAAAACAGGTAACTCAGTACCACTGCTCTGACTAGCAAAGGTAACATTAACTTCAGTTGATGGAGTAAGATAAGTATCTAAGTAAGTTTGTATTTATCTATTTATCACCAGCTGCACACAAATCAGATGCTGTTCCATACTGAAAGCACACAAGTGGCACACACCATTCTAAAAATAACTTTCCAGTACAATGGCTACTTAACTGGCAAGTGAGAATCTGCACCTCATTTAAGACTTAACTGAGTTAATTGCTGTTTAAATAGAGACAAGCATGCAAAAGCAAACACAGAAGTTAAGTGGTAACTTGCTGGTCTGGCAGACATTTTGGTCTGTTTTGCTATCAGCATAACATTGCTCTATTCAATAAAGTTCAAATTGTATTTGTTCCCTAACTAGTTTTTACAACAGTTACTTCAACACTGCACCTCAATGCTCTCTTATAATAATTTGGGTATTTAAAAACTCATATACTTAAGATAATATAACTCACAGCTTCTCAAATTAGAAGGTCTCTGTTTTATTTAGATATTAAGAAAGCCAACAAGAACAAAAGCACACTCACTTGTAACAGGACATTATCTATAGATGTCTGCACCTCCAAGATGAGACTGTAGCTAGCATCATCCTTATTTAATGTAAACTTATCATTCACACTAAATGTGGGTACTGATGAAACAGCAGTACTGGACTGAGAAGACTGCTGGTGTTTTTCACGTTCCTGAAGTACTTTGATCTGTAAGTGCTCCAATTCATTCCTAGAAAGTGGAAACCACATATAATGTCTTAGAAAAACAAGTAAAAGCTGTCAAAGCTAAGCTACCCTAGAAATTTGGTAGATTAAGCTTGCAAGGCAATTATATTTATCTTCTGTCCACTATTTTCCAGTCAGAAGTGATTGGTGACTTCCCTTCCACATATATGAAGATAAAATATAAACTGTATCCCATGAAAATGTACATTCTGTACTGTAATTTGCAAAAATACATTTAGGTGAGTCACAACACATTTTGGATTACATGCTAGCAACTACTTTCCTCCTATCATTTGGAAGCTACAAGCAGCATGGAAGAAGGGAATCTTATCCTGCTGATACTGAGGAAGAAGGCATTAAGCCATCACGTGAAGGCGAGACAGAAAGAGACTGAGAGGAGGCTGCTGTTCTGTGGAGGACTGCCTGGATAATTTGAGACCCCAGAGCTAGCAAAAAAGCAGGGTCCCACGAGACAAAGCAAGGCTGACCAGAGATAGCAGCAAGGCAAGGCCTGCTGTCAGAAGAATAAAGATGAGGCAAGGCTCATCCACAGAAAAGGCAGTAAGGAATTTGCAGGACACCTGCTCTGAACAAAGGGATTATGTATTCTGTCAACTCTTGGCTTTTCCCAGGATATTCTGTTACGCCAAAGTGTTTTAAGCAACATCTGTACCTAGCAAGCTGGTCTTTGTTTATTATACCTTGCTTTTAAAACAATCCACCTTACTGTGATGCCATGCTTACTCTGCACTGCTGATGAATAAAATCAGACATACTGCCATCCAGTCTATGTCTCACCCAGACTCAAACTTTTTTCTCCTAATTTTTTCCTCTCCACATTTGCAAGACTGTTCATTTCTGCTTTGGAAAGGCTTGATTCTACTTCTAGATATATGAAGGATAGAGAAAATTCAGAGTGATAGGAAGGAAAGATGACATTTCAGGTTTTAACATTTTAATTCTTCGATTTATATTTCTTTCTAGTACAATTACCTTAAAGATGAAATCTTGCTCTGCATTTCTTGACTTAATTTTAGTTCTTCACCTGATCCACCTTCCTTATGGACAGGTTCTGTAGTCAGTCCTGTCAGCCAGCCTAAACCAATAGATGAAGTTTATATTCCTTGTAAGCTATATAAAAAAAAGTCTACACTCAGCTTTTGTATGTGTGGAGCAATGTCTGTTGTAGATACTGGGTCAAATGAATCAAAACTTTAATCCTTTCTTTGGAGAATTAATCTAGACAGTATGATTTTCTTATGGGTTTCAATCTTAACCTATAGACTGGAAAACATGACATTCTTTTTCATTACATCCTTTGAACAATAAATCCCTGCATCAGCTTTTAAGAGTTCTCACATCTTTTCCCCTTTCTGTTTCTCTTACAAAACCATGAATAATAACTATAGTTGAAAACAAACCGAAAAGCTGTACAATGAGCTTATAGCAAACTGTATGTTGCACAGTGTGATTTGAATGCTGTCAGCTAAAATGAAAAAAAAGAAATCACCTTTTTGTTTAATTATATTTACTTATAAGAAGCAGATTATAATTTATTATAACCTTACACCTCAGGTATGATATGCAGACTTGAATGGGTGTTTCAAGCTCTAGTTACCTCTTCTAATGCATGCAGACACTAAGACAGCATTATTATAAAATGCACTATTAAAGCCAGTGTCTTTCACGTGCACAATCTACTTCAAGTACCAAGAAAGCCCAATAATGGAGCATGAACTTCAAAAAAATCAACAGAAGTCCTATACTGCCAGACTTCAAATGTGACTTTTTCTGCTCTACGTACAAGTTTTCCAGATCTGCCAAAATCTGCAAGACCCAGTTTACTGCACCCATCAGAATCCTATCAGAATTTACCTTTCAAAGTAAAGTTTATCTGTGAAAATTCACCTTTACAGGTGAACATAGGCTTTTGTGTTTTTCTTTCTTCTGTGTCTTTCACAGATCTTTATAATGTTCCCACTAAAAGAGGCCACAAAGGACTTTGGCCACAGTATTGTTGCAGCCTACCACCACACCAGGTGAGGTGTCAGAATTTTTCAGCCATCCAAAGACTCTTTAGGTACTTCAAGACTATTTATTCTCAATAACCGGCTGAGAGTTATATCCTGCCGAAGTACGTTATTTTGAATACAAGAGGTTTCAGTTGGCTTTTTAGTACTGAAGATTAACAGAAATAGAAAATTAGTAATATTTCAGCTGCCAGCAGTTAACAGATGCACCCAGTTTGTCATGACCCCTGTGGCAGTCAGGCCAGTAGCTCCAATCATACAGAGGGGCTGAGATATCTCACATGGGGAAGCTTTTATTTTCTACTCAAAGCAAACTCAATCCCATATAAAGCCCTATGAAGCTGAAAATAAAGGAAATTATGCAAAAGACTGGAAAACAAAAGATATATGCATTTAAAAAATATTTTAATACATATTTTAAAACTTTGAAATAATTACTTCAGATGTAGGACATTCAAGTATTTCATCTGAGATAGACAGGACACCAGAGAATAACCAGCCACTGTGTTACACAGCGGAACATGTTATGAATATCTTAAAATATAAAAAGTAGTGTAAATACTAACCACTAAATTGAAATGCAAATATTAAATTAGATCTTTTAAACAAAAGATTATCCGGGTTCCAGTAAGAAGACAAATGTTAGGAGATGTGAGGTGCACTAACTACACAGCCTGCCTCACTTTTATCAGATTGCCATATGCAACACTTACTGATAACACAATGATATGAACATTACCTGAATATGTAGATGCTAAAATTTCATCATAGCCATCTTTTCCTACACAGCCACCCTGGATGGATGCAATGCTCTCTGATAAGGCCTGCAAATAAATACATTCAAACAGAATAAAACATCACTGCACTCATTCCAGAAGTCTGGTTTTTTGTATCTTGTTTTGGTTTTGAGGGGGTTAAGGGCTACACTCCTTTTACCTGCATAAGAAAATACCTGCATAGCTGCACAATATCTAGACCTACAATAGAATAATAAGCTAGCTGATGACTATCACAGCTAAATCAGGGTGTTTTAACAAATGCATTCCAATCCCACTATGCATAACAGAGATTAAAAAAAAGCAGTTTAAATCAAAACACTGATGGACAATATTTTTCCAGCAGGAATTACAATCTGGCCGATGGCTGAAATAGTCATTATGGCTCAAATGTACCATTTGAAGCAAATCATAAGCAAAGTAGTTATGCTCAATGAAGTCCTGACACCTTACACTTATGACTTTAAATGTAAAACAGTCTATACACAACACAGGACTGTTTTTTCACTGAGAGAAGCATTGCATCAGGTTTCATCTGAGAGAGACTTCAGTTGACAACAGAGACAGAACTTTAACATATGCTCTACACTATTTTGATTTTTGCTCAAATTGGGACTGTTTTACTTTTTTGTTCTTAATTATTGGGATACTGGTTTGAAGTTCATATTGTCAACATTACAGAGTTCATAAAATTAAAAATAAGACACACATTTTAGTAGTAATGACCTTGCAAATACTTTAAGTTTTGAAATAAAGATTTTTTAAGAAAAAAACCCATTTTTCCAGCAAAGAGGAGTATGATGAATGTTGGCCTACATAATCATATCGAAGGACGGGATCATCTGCACTCTCAAAGTTATAGATTTCCATCATTCCATCATCTCGCCCAACGAGTAATTCCTTAACTCCATCTCCCAGGATGTCAAAACTGTCAATACATAAAACACCTAGTGGAAAAAAAAGAAAAAATTACTTCACCTTCATTTGTTTATGACACAGTGCTACAGAGGCCACAGAGGCCACACAGACAGACTCGGGTCAGTTTTGTTTTATTAATGCTATTTCTGAAGGAGCCCACTAGAGGGCTGAAGCATCTGAGGCTCAAGCCAATCCCAAATCGAAGCCACTGCAGTCCTTTGGTGAAAGGCATTTAGCACAGACCCACTCTGATGTTCAAAAAGCTCACTTTTGAGGGCTGTAACCTCTCCTTGTCAAGCATTTTCCCAGATGAACTACTTGTCTGTCCACACTACTGTAACTTTGCCAGAAGCAAACATTCTTTGGTTCCTGTAGTTGACTTCAAGCTACTGCTAAATAAACTGCACTGAATTCTAGTTCTGGTGGCAGAGAGAGGGTTCTGACTTGTGCCAGACCAGGACAAGGCACTGCTGCTTGACAGGTTAGTGGACAAGTTCACTGCCAGCACATGCAGAACCAGCCTGTGACAGCTGATCATGTCTGGACAGGAAAGAGTTCAAGTCTGGAAGAAGGAAAAAGCAGTGAGAGAGTTTGTATAAGAATTACTATGAAAAATGAGAGGGGATTTAAGTTTTATGACTTCTTCATATTTCATATGAAGAGTAAGGACATACTAGGAAGCTTTTTAAGAAAATAATTCAGTGATGGCTTTTATGAGATAATAACATTTTTACAAATACATACATTCTCTTCCTGGTCTTCTCCTTTACAAAGGAGTATGGACTAATAGATACTGCAGAAGCAGCACACCAAGGCTGAAACAAGTAGAAAGTTGTTCTATGTTCTGACCAGTTAAGTCTCACCATGGAGCTTTAATGAAAGCCTTATTACATCCTCAGTCCAAAACCCTTAACTTTTTATTATTTCAAAAAGCAAACAAACAAAAAACAAAGCCCCAATAAAACAAACAAGTGTTGCAGGGAAGATGCTAACCTTTTCTCCAAAGAGGTATTAAGACCATTGAACATTTGAAAAATCTGGCAACCTGGCAGGTATATTTGTGTTTAGAAATAGTCATAAAAAAGCTAAAAACCTCAAGTAACCATATGTGGATCAATAATGTTTTACACATGTCAATTTAAAAATAAAAGTATACTAAAGTACAGGAAATAATATGAGCAGAAACCCACAGCAAGATAGATTGATTAGAATTGTTTATAAGAGAATTATAAGAATCAAAGGGAGCTTACTCATATTAAGATCACATACTGACATAGCTACAAGAACCCCCAAAGTATCTAGGAATAAGATGTTCCTATTATCACACTTGTAATAAAGCCTCAGATATGCTGGAAAGTTGAAGAGCAAGAGCCTGAGACACATACCTCCTCTCTTTTTTTCATTTTCAACTTCCCACTTAGGTACAGCCTCGGCACCAGCAATCTGGATAAGACCCAGTTTACCATCCAAAGTTCCATACACAACTTCTTCTCCAGAGTCACCTTAACACATAAACTGAATTTAGAATTGGTAAAATTAAGTACACCAGTTTAAAAGAGTTGAAAATATTGTGTAGTTAACACTTTGCAGATGGAGGGAAAAAGAAAACACTAACATCAGTGTGGTGCAATGTAAGAGTCAGGCTATAAACAAAAACTCAGTGGGTGAAAACTGCACCTGTGCTTATAATTTCTTCATGGCTATCACTCTTCTTTGCATGAATACCTCCCTGCTCTAGGGTTCTGCCTAACCCATCTATAATCCAATGAAATTTCAGCAAAAATAGGCTACTAAATTGCTTTACAGAAGACAAAAAAATTAATTAATTCAGAATATCCATCCATTAGTGAATGTTGTGGAAAAGACCTAGGCAAGAACTACTTTTCTGAACCAGCTCTGAAAGCCATTGTCACACAACGTGACCAAGTAAATTAAGCACCAGATTAATCAGGTTAGAAAAGATTAGCAGGAAGGATGATCAAACTATTTTAAGACTGATCCTTCCACAGTCTCAGTTTATTTGAGGTCTACTCAGTATTCTCATCCATCCACAGATGGATGCAACCAGTGATTCTAGTTATAGAGATCCATGTGTGAGAGAAACCCAAGCCCTGAGCTTTGCAAGGTCCCCAAAAGTCCACTTTGCATTTACACAGTGAGAACAACCTTGTATCTCACTGGTCTTCTAAGAGGCATTCAATGAAACGTGAATATGATTTAGAACTGTCTGAAACAATCTCGTGTGAGTGTATGCTTATTTGTATTTAAGAAATGCTTCACATGGTCATTTTTTGGCCACATTTGTATTAGCCTAAAAATCAAAGCAAAATGTAATTAACAAACACAAGCAATTAAATCTCAAAAACACATTTATGTGTATATTCAAAATCTTGTTACCCCCATTTCCATTGTTTAAAGCAAGAACAGTAGGTGGTCCAGGAACTTGTACTTCAGAAAGTAAATCAGATCCCTGAAGAAAAATAAAACCACCTTGAATGAGTTTTGTCAAAAACCCTCAAAAAACCAAACCAACAAACCCAAGCAAAAACACACCAACCAAAATCAATCCCAAAACAATTACAAAACAGAACAAAGCCTCACAACCATAAGGGCAAAATTACTGAGGATAATAGTGACAGGTATGCTTCACATAGACCCCAAATACCTATTTATAAGGCAAAGCAGGGTAAAGTTCACATAAATAATACATAGGACTCTCAAAATGTGTTATTATTAAAAATAATTGGCAAATTTGACTGGCAATTTTTTTTGTTAAACCAGTTAATATCACTCAGACTTGGCACAACAGTAATTTGTGACAGCAAGAATTTCCAAACTAGTAGAGGCTTGCACACCTTATTCCCTTAGGTGAGCACTTCTAGTTAGAAGTGACCAACTTATTACCTATTTCCACCTGTGAAATCCAACACCTACTTACAGTGGTTTCATTAATCCTCACTTTCCAAGCTTACAGTCATGTTTTTCTCTTAAAAAAATCTATACAGGCCTTACAGGCAGTAACAGTGCCAAGCAAGTTGATATGACATTTAAGCCACACTGATAAGCTGATTTCCTTTAGAATTAGTTCCATTCTATGGCATCTTTACATAAAACATGAGCAAATAAGTATTTTAACCTGCAAAACTCTGAGGACTCTATCCTGACATGCAAGTACTGGTGTAATGCAATTCACTTTCTCTACGGGAAGGCAGAGCACATCATTGATTTTATCTCCTGACAGGTAGTAGTGCTGGTCTTTGCAGTCACAGTAGTGGTTATAGATGTAGCTTGCACAAAGAAAGAGATCTGCTCCTGAAATATACCTGAAAGAGAGAAAACACCTCCTGTAGCATTCTGCCAGTAGAACAGCAGTGACAGTCTTTTAGCCCTACTACTGCTTGCAGATTCAAGGCATTAGTGGGCTCTGCAAGTTTCAGGTATACAAAACCTTTCTTACAAATGCCAAAACCATACGATTTCCATAGCTCTCAAATTTTCTATTTTATCTTCAAGTAAAATTCTAAGAAAATCTTAATACAAATTTTATTCAAACATTTTGCTGATACTAGTTCTTCTCAAGCTGGTTAATAGATGGCAGCACCTTACAACATAATCCAAAAAGAAACAAAGATAATGTGTTCCTATTCTGCTACAGAAAAGGTGTATGGCCATGATTTCCTATGGCAGCAACCCCACCTCTGCTCACCTGTGTCTGCACTGATCTGAGTGCCTCCAGACCCCCCCTACAGCTGCTAAACTTCATTGTGATTTTCTAAGTTCCTTCTTGCACATCATGGCACAAGCTAAAGCTGGAGTGGCACTTAGTGTTACCTACAAGCACACAATACAGTCAAAAAAGTATTTTATAAATCATAAGCTAAGAATCTGCTACACCTATGAAAGAAATGCAAAATACCATACATACATAGCTTTGATGCTTTCAGTGAGATTAGTTTCAAATGAAAGAAACTGCTTCCCTCTTTTTGTGAAACCTCTAACTTCTGATCCTGTTGCCACAAAAATTTTCTCTTGTGGTGTATTAAGAGCTCCTCCTAATTCCAGTCTTTCAATTTTTTGGCCTGGCAGTGTCTTGAACACTGGCTGTAAATAGATAAGCAATTTTCATCATCACAGCATTGTATCCGTGGTAATCTTTTAACTTGAAAAATAACAAATTCACTTAGGAATTTCTGGTAAAAGTAAGGATGCTACAGATTATATGCAGACAAAATAATCCATACATACCTCTTCAGAATCACAAAGCAATCAGATATTTGATAAGTAAAAAAAATATTAAAAAGATGTAAAGTATAATAAATTAGGACTCATTTCAGCGTTACTAATTCACAGGAAAATCTCAGCACTGCTGTTGCTGTTTCTTGTTTCTGGGTCTTTTGTCTTTCTTTGAAAAACCACACACACTCATTCCCTCCTACATGTTGCATACTTATTCCTGAATGCTACATATATTCTTTTTTTTTTTTTTTTTTTACATTGCTGTAGAGTCTTTATGAGCTGACTATGAACTTCTTCAGGGGAAGAAAAAAAATTATATGTTGCTAAATGTAAGTCTAAGCTCATAAAAAGCAATCAGTTTGTCAAAATCCCCTAGGGCAGCTGGCTTTGTGAATCACTGCAGGGTTTTGTCAGTTCACAGCAGCTGAGGACACATACAGGCTTAAGCCCAACTGGACTGCAAATCAAAAGGTGTCAAATTGACTTCTTTTTGTGATAAATGACACCAGTGTCTGCCTCTAACTGTGGAGGACCACGTGCTTGTCCTGGCATGAAATCAGCATGTCCTCATCATGACTACTTATCAGTCCACAGCTCCATCCAGGCACCTTCCACATATATCTCGTTTCCCCCATCAGTAAAAACAAACAAGCTTCATAGTTCATTAAGAATAAATTTTTAAAAATATTTTTTAAGGGAACACTTACCACAGCTTCCCCCTTTTTAATGCCAAAACATGTAACGACCCCATCCTGATCTCCAACAACCACCTTCAAAAGTATAATACATTGTTATTTTTTCATTATAAGCATAAATATTTTTAAATAATGCTTTTCCTATGTTGATAATAGTTTCCTGTATTCAAGTACTTCCAATTCTACAGGACTTAATTTACATAGCTATATGGGAGTAGGCTTTAGAAAGCTTTATAAAGCACAAGAGAGAGAACACTAAAGCCAGACCAGTAGAGCCAAGTCCACCACTAAACCATGACCCTAAGCACCACATCTACACATATCGCAATCACCCCCAGGGATGGTGACTGAACAACTTCCCTGGGCAGCCTGTTCCAGCGCCTGACAACCCTTTCAGTCAGTATTTTTTTCCTGATATCCAATCTAAACTTGCCAAGCCACAACTTAAGGCCCTTTCCTCCTATTCTTGGGAAGAAAGTCTGACATGCACCCCACTACAACCTCCTTTCAAGCATCTGTATAGAACTTGTATTAAGGAAATTAAACAAGAAACATTTCATCTATACTGAGTCAACACGAAAACATGCAAAATCTTCCTTGCAGTTCCAGCAAAGCTTTCCGTTTTCAAAACTCCTACTGGCGCTGAAAGTTTTCCAGTAACAAATTCAGATTTCTTTTTTCCTAATTTTTCAAGTTTTCCAAAGAGTTCCAAAAATTTTGCTTCCGAATTTTTTCCCTATAACGTACTAACTAAAGAAACTCGAAAGGTAACTGATCACATTATCAGGGTGCACTTCAAAGCCAGGAAACGTCAGCGAGAGCCATCGGAACCCGCTCCCTGGGCGCTACCGACGCCCGCTACCTTCTGGGTCGCCCTTTTCCCCGACGAGGGAAGCAGCCGCATCGTCTTCTGGGCCGTCACCCCCACCTGTTGGCAAACACACTCTGTAACCCGACCGCCTTATGCTGCCGGGGACGGGCCGGGGCAGGGCTGAGGCGGCCCTGGAAGCGGGGGCCGAAGCAGGAGGCCTGCCCGGTCCCAGCCCCGCCGGGAGGCGAATCCCGACCCGACAGAACCGGGACTCCCTCAGGCTCCTCACCAGCGCCGCTTGCTCCCCTGAGGAGCCGCCCTCGGGCCCGCCCGTCCCCGGTGTCCCAGGCCGCTGGCCCGCCGCGCTCCCCTGGGGTAGCGGCAGGACGCGGCCCGCAGCCCAGGCCTACCTGCAGGTAGTCCACGCGGGACAGGCTCAGCTCCATCGCGGCGGGCAGCGGATCCCGGCCGCGGCCACAGCGGTCCCAAAGCACCCGTTACCACGGCAACCTCCGCCGGCAGCAACACCGCCCCCAGGCGGTTTCCCATTGGCTTGGCATGACGGAGGGGGCGGGCCCGCGGAGACGCGCACATCCCCATTGGACAGAGTCCCGGGGTGGGCGGGGCCCGGGCAGCTCCTCCCCCCGCCCTGCTCTCTGGGACGGGACGCCCCGGAGCTGCCCGTGCGGTGTGAGCGGTACCGGAGCGTGGCGGGAACGGCAGAGTTCGGGACAGACTACGGCGGAGTCACAGGGTACCGGTAAAGTAGGAACATTTTATTTAACAATGAAGCATCGGAGGCGTATTTTGAACAGTGTAACAAAATACCAGCTCTGCACAGAGTCTGAATTTTTAAAAAAATCATTACTGCCACATAAAGAGTAGCTCTGGACAGAGGTCACATAGCCTCCCAAAGGGGTTTTTTTAAAAAAAAAAGTCTAATCCATCCTCTTGAAAGTAAAGATGCTTAATTAAGAAACAGGAGTGGTGGGTACATGTATATACATACGTGTTAAACAGTGCTACTGCAGTTACATTCACACCTGATTTTCATTAATTCCTTATAATCATAATTGAGTTCTCAGTTTATCCACATCCCTACCCTCCCTAATAAAGAACAAAGGCTTCAAGTCATCCTCCACTCATCTCTAGTTCATTTATGGTATCATGAAAAACCCTATTTCAACTCAGCTGCTGCAAGGAACAGAGTGCTATGCTGTATCTGTTGCTGTAATTTTTTCTTACAAATTTAGTGCAGAGAATTCTCAAAATGTACTCATGAACCTGTTAAAATACCAGCAATCCATACCATTATACCTCTTTAATGCATACATGAAAAAGAAAAAAATAAAAATCTTGCTTTTAAACAGTTAAACTTGAGAGCAATCTTCTGTGGTGAGTTAATAAAATTTCCTAAGACTAAATTCCAGAGCAGCTGTACATAAAGTTATTTAGTGCTAAAAATCTACAATACATTTTTCAAGTATAAGATACTGAAATATTATTGCCAATAAATAGTTGTGCTGTAGTCAAAGCCACGGTTCCTTTGTTGAATCATTCACATCTCAACATATTAGGATTTAGTTTCTCACTGAGTTTGTGTATTAAAATTGCTAATTCTTCTGTTGCTTGGGATTTATCCTCCAGAAGTTCATAGCGAAGACTGGAGATGTCCTGTTTGATTTCCTTCAGTTCACCTGTATTAATCATTGAAAGAAAGACTTGTTAGCAAAATCTAATATTAATTCAGTACTGTTAAGTGACATCAGTGTGTACTGCAGAATATTATCTCAAACTGTTGATGTGGACAGGCATGGGGCGGGGCAGAAAGCTTTACCTTTTCTTCACTGCCAGTGAGACATCAGCGTGTCGTCACCCCTAAATAGCACCAAGGGGTTTGAAGAGTCAAATGAAATCTAATGTTGTGCTCTACATGTATAGAGAACAAAGGTTCAAAAAGTGCTGTACATAGGTTAATGAATTAACACAGCAACACTGCTGAGCAGCTGGTGAATATTAGTATCCCTCTTTTAGAGAGAAAAGACGGAATTAAATTTTTTTCTAAAGTGATGTGCCAAAATCACACGGGAAAATTGTGGCAGAGCTGGCAATAGAACTCACAGCTTCTGAGTCTCCTCTTCCTTACCTGTATCCTTTGAATTAGAAAAAGTCAGCCTATTTAAAATTGTTACAATTTGACACATTCAAAAAACACATTTAAAATAAAACAACTGTCAAGACCAGACTCATCAGAAGCAACAGCGTATTTTCCATTATAGAATATATAGTTCAAGAGCAGAAACCTCAAATACTGTTCTTCCAGCAAGTGTGATGTATGTGAATTCTTACACAGTAGAAATTACCACAGGAAATTATTTGTCACATAATAAGACTATGTGTCACCTTTATCCTGGCCCAAACCAGGACACTATGAAATAATACCTGAGTTCCCTAGTGATGCAAAATAGGGAAACATTTAAAATAGCTGCAGTGCATAACAGTGAAGAAGTTCTTTATTTAGAATACAGCAGGCTTTAAAATTTGTATTTTCAAAGGTGGTATCTATGCTTTGGGTACCAATGAGATGGGCAGGACACAAAGAGCACTCACTACCACTACTTCACTAGCATTGAGTAGCACTCACTACTTCAGCTGTGCAGCTGAAGACTCAGTTCAGTTATTGGACTTGCCTGAAGTGGACTTTTCCCTACACAACTGGTGATAAAGCAAAACCATGATGTCCATGGACGACGATTCGCTTATCTGAACACAGATCCACCAGTACAACACAGGCATCAGAGAACAGGAAAGACTTGAAGCCTCTGATGCTGCTAGTCAGAGAGCAGTCTTTTCATCCATCACTAGGGAGGTGACTTTCTCTGTCACAGAGC
Source organism: Calypte anna (assembly GCF_003957555.1). Taxonomy (NCBI): domain Eukaryota; kingdom Metazoa; phylum Chordata; class Aves; order Apodiformes; family Trochilidae; genus Calypte; species Calypte anna. The sequence continues at coordinate 345,055 of NC_044249.1, forward strand.
AGGAATGGGAGGAAAGCAGTGGGAATTCAGCAGAGTGGCACACTGCGAGTCAGACACCTTTAGGAGCTTTTCTGCTTTTGTCAAAAGTTCTACTCAACAGTCACAAAGGATGGGGAAGAGTCAGGATAACAGTCAGTGCACACTGCTGCCTTTTAAAGGCACCGAATGGGATTGTATTTATATCTTCTTTTCTGCTCCTCACTCCAGAGTTAAAGCAGAGAGAAAGTAACAAGAAAAATAATTCTGCCTCAGTTCCACACCATAACCAGATGCCAAGCTCAGATCCACCCTTTCTCAAAACATCTCTTGCCACACACTAAACCAGTGGCTACAGTTGTCCTATTTCTGACCACACAGCTAACTCTATGAAGCTTTCTTTAATGATGTGCAGCTTCACAAATTAATATTTTGCACAGATTTATGAAGGAAGGTAGAACAAGTAGTTCATGTTGATAAGTGATAAATTGTATGTTCATTTGAATGGAATAGAGAAAAAGATACCCTGCAGCTCTAACTGGGACTCAGCAAATGTGACAGAGTTAGTGACTTCCTCACAAACTTCCTCTGTAACTGTGTCATGTCCATGCTCTCGTTTTCCACCTGTAAAATGGCACCCATATTTCTCATTCCTATTTTGCTCCTACTTGTCAATTTTGTCAAACTTTGTCAAACTTGTCAGAGTTATACTTCCACTACTATCTACTTGAGTTCCATGCCTTTGGAGGAGCAATAAAGCCTCTTATTTGAAACCTCCATGTACTGCTGTAACAGTGACACCTAATACGTGACAAAAATTGTCTCTGAATGTTGCAGGTGCAGTCTCTCTCTTACCTTCATTTACTTCATCATTTTCTTTATCCACTTGTGCTTTCAGAACGTAACGTTTTATCAGTCTTTTCATTATTTGCTGCCAGATGAAAACAGATATATAATCAGGTGAGTATATGTAATTAAACACTATTCATTTTTCTTTCTTAACTATCCTCCTTGTATCTGTGTAAATGAAAGAATCAACAGTCCTAGATCAAGCAGTTGCCTCACACAGGCTGCTGATTCATCATTACAATCAAGTGTCTTTCTCATCCAATTACCCATTATTTACATAAATTTCTGTAGGGAACAGGACAGCAAGAAAATACGTTTTGTAACACCTAATTTAGGTTTTAAAATAGGTCTATGTTAAACTAAGTTCACATGAAAGGGTGTGTACTGCTAGGAGATAGATGTTTACCTTTTAAAAAGAAAGAAAAGTTGACATTTTATGAATTACATTTTATGAATTACAATGCAGTGTCATCTCTAAAAGATTCATTAAGATGATATCTGTAGTCTTATATTGTAACTGCAGGTTCCTGGTACGTACTAATACTCTTGTACTGTGTTACCATACCTAATCTAATGTAGCTCATTCAGCAGAATTTGCACAGGTAGTTTACATACCTTCAACATTTGCACTAGAGAAACCTAGAGCTCCTTTTGACCCTTTTATTTCTGAGCTGGAAAGAAGACAGAAGGTACTATCTGACAGACTCCTCTGAGTCTGAGGAGCATTCCCATCTGCAGGAATGCTGAATGCCTCATCTCAGAATGTGAGAAGACAAAGGGAAAGTAATGCCAACATATTCAGCTCAATGCTTTTGCATTGCTTCCCCAGAAATCAGTTTCAGATGGTTGACTCTAACACTCTCCAGACTGGGATACTGAAGGAAAACAAAAGCTTAGTATGGGCTAGTTCTAAATGTTTCCAATAATGGGGCTTAAGAATAACTATCTTTTTTTTCAGTAGCATCCCAGAGTTTTATTTCTATTGGGGGTTTCTTCACCTGGTGAAGGCAAAATGTACTTGAAACACAACATTCAACTCATACCTTTACACAGTTTCATTATTCAAGACAGTGACCACTCTATGTACTTACCTGATAGCGTGTTGGCTGATTGAGAATGCTGTTAAAACTGTGTGATTCAAAAACTCTGGAGTTCGACTGAGTGAAAAGGTTTAACTAGAAAGAAATAAGACAAAAGTAAAACATTATGGAATTCACAGTTAAAATTCAGCTCAGTTTTTTTGTTTCTGGAAGACAGTTCAGTCCCTGTAATTTCTGTGACATCTTGGGGTTGTCTCCATATTCACTGCATCAGGATATCATTTTGAAAAAAAAAATAGTCTTTATTTTTAGTCTTTGCAATACACAAGACCTTGAGGCTAATTTGTAAATTTGTAAAATTTGTAAATTTGTAAAAAAGCCACATGTATCCTCTTTAACCTGTCTGTGCCCCACTCTGTCATCAGTAGAACAAGGGGAATTGTTACCTAATTCTTACAAGGGCACTGTAATGCTGCATTCCATTAATATTTGGAGAAAAACATTTTGATACTCAAATTTAGCATGCCTCTTTCCTGTTGTCTTCTCTTGTGAATGTAGCTTTTGATTGTAGGTTGTGACTGTCATGCTGACCACACTTCATTCCTTTCCTGTCTTAGTAAAAGGAAGTTTTCTCTCCCTATCCCCCTCTCTTTTTTTTTTTTTTATGTTAACTAAAAATCTGAAATGCTGAAAGCATGTTTATTCAACATTTAGGTCATTCCTTATGGGAATTATTTTCTTCTTTGAATACTCAGTTATTTTGGTTTTAATTGTGTTTTTCCAGTCATGGGATCTTCTTGTCCTGTGAAAATACATAGCTATTTTTTGTTTTTATGCAGTATGTTTACACAGTCTGAAATACAGATCTTTGAATACAAATGCTTAACTAATTACCATACTCTCATCAGAAGCACAGATTATACCCTAAAACTTGAAGAAAAAGTGGAATTCTGGAATGGACACACAGTTCTTTACTGCAGTGAAAAGATTTTAGTACCTACCCGAGATTTGGAATTGCCCATTCCCATTTCAATATCCTTCTGTAGCCGTCTCCTCCTGCACTTAAAAAAGTTGATGATCCTCATGATGAAATAGAAGAAAGATTTGGGGCTTGGTACAAGACTGAATGGTGGAGGTAATGTTTTTCCATCATCAAAATATGATAACCAAAGTTTAGAACGAGCAAACTTCCACTCTACATCACTGTCATCCTATGTTAAGATATAAAAACAAGTATGCAAATATTTAAGTTTCATTTCTATCTATGTGAATGTAACACTGTGAATAATGTCAAAACTCATGGTCTGGAAAACTTGTGTTTCCCCAACTTGGTATTTATTTAAAAATCTAAATATCTTCTCTAATTTCAATTTTTCTGTAATTTTTATTGAATTGGATGCTAAATCTAATTAAAAATAAAATAAAATATACTTTGTAATCATAACAAAATTTAAATAAAATACATCTCTTTCAATAAGCAATGCAGCCAGTAATTTTGTGTGATGTGTTCGTTACACTGAGCCATTTGGCAGACTTGGAGCAATACTGCCCCTGTGTTTTCAGGGCACATAGCAAAGCTCAGTATACCTAGAAACAAGTTTTAATATGATACCTCAAGTGGAAAAAAGCATGTATAAGAAAAGAAGCATGTAAGCACTGTGAAGTGTGACTCAGTCACAACAATCTTGAAGGTAAACATCCGTATCCTAATGATCTGTCCTAGGAACATGGTATTTCTTGGTATCTCCCCAACTGAGGGAATCTCTTCACCACACATTTGCATATCAAGATGCACTCATCAAAATAACTCCTAATAATTCTGATTTTTTTCAAAATACCAAAAGAGAGAACTTGAGAACAGAGCCCCACCTCAATTTCTTGATATGAACTGTTGATCATAGCAATCAGCATGTTGAGCAGAACTACCACCATTGTTACGTTGTATATGCCATAAAGAACATATCCAATATTCTCTATGAACTTATGATCGTATTTGAGAACAACAGAGGTTACTTCAGACAAGCCAAATATTGACCAAAATAACGTCTTGAAACTTTCTTCTACTCTGTAGGAAAAAGAGGAAAGCATAATTAATAACGACACAAATGAACATACATTGTGATAAGTGATAAGCAATCTCAAATCATTTGTCTGTGAATCAGGTTCGTAGAACATTAATCAGAACAACAAATATGCAAGAAAATGTTTTTCACAGTTTTTCTCCACTGTGCTTCACTTATCCATCACAGATAATAGAGTTGTAATAGATGTGACACACAGGTCTGTGTGATTAACAGAACACACAGGCAAAATTATCTTAGGCTGCAATGAAGGATTCCATTATACAAATAGGAAAGAACTTTTGCACTTTGGTTTCTGAGGTTCTGAGATACCCAATTTTCCACTGACTTCAGCTGTCTTCAGTTTCATTTTAAAGCTAGGAGAAAGCACACAATATCTCACAGACTTTGTTACCTTAGTGAAAAACTAGAAGTTTCCTATTGCCATTTCACTTAAACATAATTTCATACTTACGTTGTAAAGGCTGGGTTTAGTTTAGCTCCAAGGTAGTAGGAATACAGTATGAACATTCCAATCATAAATGCGAGAAATACCATAATAAAAAGGACCATAAACTTGAAGATATCCTTAACAGTCCTTCCAAGTGAAATTTGCAAGGGCCCAAAACTCTCATTTGCAGGCAGGATATATGCAATCCGAGAAAAGCTCAGAACCACTGCAATTGCATAAAGGCCTTCAGATATTATCTGAGGATCAGATGGGAGCCATTTATCTCTAGCTGGAAGATATGAAATACAGGGATAAATACAAGCAGTTACTAATTTGCCACAATGTTGAAAAAAAATTTTTTACCGTATTTTCTATTAACATGTCTGAATTTATCTGAGAAAAACACGTAGAGAGTCTAGTCTAGTAGCTGCTACTCTATTCCCATTTCCTTTAAGTCATAAGAATGAATAAAAGTTACATTACCTTTGGCTAGAAGAACAACAATACTGGAAGAAACATAACATTTTCTTCTACAGTTTGCATTTTACCCTAAACTAAATAGCAATAAATTGTTCAATATATGCACAGAAACAATTAGGTTACATATAAATTAATGAATTGTCTGTTACATGAATTAATGCACCATCTTAGCCAAATACCACTGAAATAAAATGTATTTCATATCAAAACACCACGTTTCTAAATGTGTATTCACTTACATAAAAATTCACTTAGATTATACAGCAATTAACATAATTAACAAAACTAAGTCTGCTATAACCATATATTGAAGTCAGTAAAGTATATGTTAAAATACACCATCAGCAAATATAGCCTTTGCTGGTGTTCCAAACAGTGATTCATCACACCTTTTATTACCATTTCTGCACTGCAATAACTGTTTTGTACCTTTATTCTATTTGAACAGATCTCTCCTGACCTTTCAGGGTATAAATTATTGTATTAAACAACTGAATCAATCAAGAAAAAAAAAATCACATCAAAATTTTATCTCTTGTGCATTAAGTCAAGAATAAAATAAAGCCTGCAAATACTTAAAAATCAAGAGGGTCAGATTTGGCTCTAGTATGAACACTTAGACCCAAATTATGGACAGCTGCATTTGAATTGATTTTGTCCTAATTCCTGCTGTTTGATTTTAATATACTGGCAAACTTACCTGTCAAATTAGCATCATGGCAACTATTGCATAGAGACAAAATTACTCAGGGAAAAATGGTTAGATGCTGTGAACCCAAATACGTGCAAATATTGTTTTAGAGCTTTAAATTACTAGTGCAGCCTACTAGTTTATCTGTGTTCAGATCTGTGTTGCAGAGAAGTTCAACTCACCATAAGTAAAATACTCTATTTCTGGAGGAAGTGTGACCTCTGAGAGATCACTTTCCTTAATGTGATTGTCCACATATTGTTGTGCTTTTGTGGCCTGCAGGAATGCCAGAAGCCTCGCTGTGAAAGCTGCAATGAAAATGGACAGCATCCCAAAATCCAAAACATTCCATAACTGCAAAATATATTCCCTGGGTCCTTCCAGCCACAGCTCTTTGCATTCTGACCACATCATACCTGCAACAAGAAATGAAAAAAACTATAGCAATCTCAGCCAAACTCTTTTCATTTAAACACTCCGTATTCTCCCATTTCATGAAATCAGGTGGTAACCCGGGCAACAAAAACTGATTTCTTTGCAGTGCCCCAGCAACCTGAAGTTGTACCAGGGGAGGTTTTACATTGATCTGAGGAAAGATGTAGCAAGATGAACCTCTCTTAGGTGTAGCAAGACGAACCTCTTTTAGGGAACGGCACTTCAAGGTCCAACCAGGCGTTCCAGCAGAGACTCACGAGCAATGCTCTAAGCCTATGGCTCTCAGGGTTGACTAGCCCGGATCAGTGCTGCTGCTCCAAGAGCAACTGGCCTCTCTGCTGGCTAGCCCAGGACTGAGCTGAGCCTATATCTTGGGCCTCACCTTTTATTGGCCCCCTGGTCCTGCTCATACGCAGTGGGGGCCCACCCTAAAAGCTCATGCTCAGTCCCTGGCAATTAGTGGCACCTGGTTGCCTCATTTCACTACAGAAACATTTCTTTACTAAGAGCAGTCAGATGCTGGAATGAGCTGCTCAGGGAGGTGGTAGAGTCACCATCCCTGGAGGTATTAAAGAACTGTGCAGGACATTCCTACTGAGCATGGAGATTTGTTTTGTTTTTCTTTTCTACTTTTTTTTTTTTTTTTTTTTTTTTCTGGTAGCATTGGTAACCATTGAATGCAGTGATCTTAAGCATCTTTTCCAACCACAGTAATTCTCTAATTCTGTGAGGAGGCTGCTCACAACAAGTATATGCTGGCACTATCAAAAGAGAGCATACAAGGGATCTGTATCTCCCTACCCTAATGAAATTGAAGATAAAGCAGTGCTTAAACCAGGAGATCCAGGCTATTACAAGTCAGAGTGAGGCTACTTCATGCAGCATCCTTTCTATCCCCAGTCTGTCACAGCTGAGAGTGTTGCAGTTATCATTTGGCCACCTGACATTTTGCTACCCAAAGGGCTGACTTTGATGAAATGCTCTAAGATAGAATTTTTCTGCCATACAGTTTCAAACAGACTGTCAGCTAATCAGGGTTTGCATGGGGAGGGGAAAAAACACATAGGCAGAATTGATTCATTAGTCCCTTGACAATGGTAGAAACCGTGATTTCCCTCAGATGTTATCTCAGCAGCAACACCACATGAGCACTCTGATGCTTATGAACTCCTGACTTTGACACATACAGCAGCACAGGTTTCCTCATTCTGTTTAAGCAAACTGCTTCACTGAAGTATGATTTCTGTGGTGTTCTCTTCAGCAAACCTGTGCTCCTGTTACAAATTGCAGGATTCCCAAACAGAGCAGCAAATCAGCAAAGTCTGACCCCTTGCTGCAAAAGCATGGAGATGCTGTGATCAGTTCCAGTGGACTTGTCACTGCCTCAAGAACTTCTTCTAACCACACAGCAGCTGGAGCAAAGTTTGGGACCGAAGCTTCTGTGCTTTCTTTTAGAATTTATATCTGCAGGAAAACAGCTGAAATTCAGATGGAGGGGCAATATACCTACCCAGTACCCACACCATGATCAGCATTTCTGTCCAGGTAAACTGTGTAGTTTTCACCCTAAAGATCTGCTTAGGGTAATCAGTAACAGTGACATTGGGTAGTGTTGTTATGCCTTCAAATCTGTCTGAAGCATTGAACACCAGCAGGCCTAGGAAAATAATGAAGGATGCTGCATGTGCCACAAACTTCATAAATGGACTTCGAAGAATTCTTCCAAGCTGAAAGGCAGAATGAAAGTAATTACTCATATTTCTCGAAGAAACAAATCTATTCATCAGGAATTCCAGAAGCATAAATGGGCACTAAGAGCTCACGACAGTCTAAAAAACTCATTTTACAAGAATACTCCTTCAACTGAAATGAACTATGATGCTTTACCATTTCAGACAAAAGCCTCCCAAAGACAGCCTCAAGGATTATGTTGTCCTGTTAGTGAGTGTTCATGTGATTACATAAACTGCAGATGACAACATCTTCACTGCAAAGAATTACAAATATACAATGGCTTTGATAGGAAAGTTTGATCTACTGCCCACATAACAGAGAAATCTTCCTTCTGATTTACCAAAGATCTATCAGTAGATCTATCAATGTTCTTTGCTTGCAGAAAATTCACATGCTATAAAGAAAATACTGTTATTTTCACTGTGAAATCATCAGGGAAGCTGGAAGCATCCATATTTTTTCATGTAATTTTAATGAGGTAAGAGTTTACAGCTGTGCTCTTTAATGAAAATATACTACCACATGGTTGGGATAAGGCTTATAATTTAATTTCTGTTCTATGATCCACCTGGTAAACATAACTCCTAGGGCAGGAATAACAAATATTTTACTTAAGATTAGGTTCTGCATCAGTGAAGTCAACAGATGTTCTGTTAATGTTTTATATAGGAACAGCATTAGACCTTAAGGTGTCATCAGAGGAGACCTAATATAGAATCAGAGTGGTGATTCCATGTTCTTAATACAAATAAAATTACATAGCAGAGACTGTGAGGTAAGCACAATCTATGGAAATGTAAAAGGAAAAAAAAGCTCTCAGAGAATGGTCTTTTTCCTTTCTTTAAGCTTCACAACAATTTATTTTCATGCTTCATCACTGTTAATAGTGCAAATAAAACAAATAGCATCTTTTGGCTCAAGACTAGAGACAACTAAAATTATCACTAATTAGTTAAAATGTGGAAGCAGCAGAATTAAGGTAAAATACTGCTTTCTGAATGCAAGAAAAACAGCTCCCAGAATAGCACAAGATACATAATTTATAAAATTCATTACCCTGCTACATGGTGCAATCCAATAGCCAATGGCTAGAAATGGAAGTCCCAATGCCACAACCAGCACAACCAGACACTTGATAGCTATGGTCTGCTCCCGCAGTCCCGAGAGGTTTTCATACCAGATAGTCAGTAGCTGCTGCTGACAATTTGGATGGGCAACAAACTGCAAAAAAAAAAAAAAAAAAGAAAGAAAACCAAGACATATTCTAATTTATAAAAAAATTATGTTTATTATATTACATTTATAAGATTGTATTTATTATTATTATAATTCATCAGGTATTTAAACACAAATGTCCTGACTGACAGCAGTCTAAGCATACACAGCTACCACTGAATATCTATTCAATGAATATTGGGCCATTTTTAGAATGTTCAACCCTATATCCAAATTTTAGCACTCAGTTCTCTTTTACCCAGACATGGACATGTGAAAAATGATTTTCAAATATACTCACCCAGCTCTGATGCCCACTGTAGTCCATGGTAAAATTTCAACTAACCTTAACCAAAAAGAGCCAAGACATCAAAGATTTTTGTAGCCAACTGGTTTAAAATAGGTGTGGGGTGAAAATAGACAAACATCAAGACAAAAATAGGGCACCAAGTGATTTTATCGTGATTTAGTCATGAAGAGATGATCAGACAAGTGGAAAATAGGCTTAGGAATAAAGCTCAACTTCTTCTCAGTTATTGTAACACAGACTTGCTCTCCTAAACCTTTTGTGTAAGTTTCCTTCAGCCCTAGCTTCCAGGTGTGTGGATGCAATTCTTCCCTACATGTCCCAAAACTGAAGGGGAGAAGAGACTGAAATGTTAAGATACTAAACTGGCAGCTGTTAAGGATCTATTGCCCACTAAAAACATCAAAAACAAAACAACAAAATAAACTACTGAACAGTCAACTTCTATCTGTCTTTTATGCAGAAAATACATGCAAAGATTATTTTTCTGGTTTCAGTAAGATTTCAGTATATTCACAGGGAGAGAGAGTGATTCCCCCATTCATTGTGAAATGATAAAACAAGCTGATGCAAACAACTGCATTTGTTTAGATATCCTTTAAGTTTTATCTTACTAAAATCACTTCTGGTTGAGTTTGTTGAAGCGGGAGCATGTGTTGCTCTCTTAATAAAGCACTATTTTATTTCTTTAGGATTAAGAGGAGACTGTGCAGCCACTCCATCAGGATCATGTCACATAAACAGGAGTGTGAAGACCATATTGGGTGCTGCTGTTGATGGAACATAAGGAGGTGGGAAAGAAAAATTCTATAGAAAAATTCTATGTTCTTTGTCCATTATATTGACATGGTTAAGTCCATCTTTAAAATGTTATTGTACGCATTCTTATCACTATTATACCATATCCTTTGAGACTGCAACATCACAAGAGCACATGGGACATCATTACATTAGCACAAGGGCAAACAGACAACTTATCACAGTGATTTGAAGGAATATGGAAATATATTTGTCACATCAGTTGACAGTAACTAGTAAATCTGAATGAAGAATGCTAGGCAGTTTTACAAAAAGGATTTGAAAATAATTCTGATAACTCCAATAATCCGTGTTGGATTAAGAGCATGATTTGATCAGTGTTGCTTATACTATAAAAACAAACAAACAAAAACCTAAAAAAACCCAGTGTGAACACTGGATATCCATTTTATTATCCTTTGTACTCTGTTGAGATCATAATGTACTATATACACAGTTGTTTGCCAGGTCTTGCCTGTAAATCTCCAGTTATATTCCAAATCTCATTAAAAAGTGCATAAAGTAGTACAAAAGGGCAGACTTAAAATATCAAATTAAATCATTGGCAAGGGAAGCGAAGAACCTTAAAACTCTGAAGAGGAGTAATCTGAAGCTGTTGCATGAACTTTTAAAAAGGAAGTAATCTTCATATTTTAATCTACTTTGCTCTAAAATTTAAGGCCCAAAGTATTTTGTATGTGATTCATTATCCAGTTAGATCACACTTTCATGCTGTTTGCACCTGTAGTGGAATGGCCAACAGAAATAGTTCAAAGTTTTTAAAGATCTTTTAAGAAATTAATCCAAACTTGAACTATTCTTGTATTCTTTTTAGTAGGCTATTGTCTTTGAAGGTTATGAATCATAAAAATGTGTAGCCTGGCAGTTTTTGAAACAAAACCCAAAAACCTGTTTTTTCTGTGTTTGTGCATTCTCATATATGTCCCTGGTCTCATCTTTTGCTAATATAAATTTCATTCTCAACTCAGAGCATCAAGGAGCACATCCCACAGCAGACTATCTGTGCCTGAAGACAAGAAAGCAAATAATTATATTTCAAATTACAAAGACATTTCTAAAAAGCAGGCTTAAAACTGTAGGGGAGAGAGAAGAAACAACCCACGTCATTCCTCCTGTCACCAGAGGGAACAGGAAGAAGGAGCAAAGGAGCTTTAGGGGAGCTCACCTAAGGCTATGAGTCAGACCACAGGCCCTCTTGCATCTCATGCAGAGCTGTGTGCTGCACATTCCTCCTGGTCTATCAACATTTTGATCTGCCTGTGATATAATTTTCCCCAGAAAAGGGAGGATTTAGTGAATAAGACATTAATGGTTATGACAAGCTCTTCTCTGGCAGTAAGTCTAAGGGCTCTTGGGAAGATCCTTGCAACTTATTTAATTGTTGGCAACTGCTCCACTTCCACGCCCTCAGAGTAACTTATGTCACTTCTCCCACCTATAAAAAGCTCTGAAATTCATCCTTCTTTCCAGCTCTGCTGGTATATTTATGATTTTTTTTGTTTGTTTTTCTTTTTTAGCAGCTGCAACCTCTTCTTGCTCCCATCCTCCCGTCCCCATTTATATCTATCTCCCTCCCAGCTTAATCTCCTCCAAGGACAGCAGATTCACACCATATTTCACCTACCAGTCACACCATCTTACAACCTTATTACTTCTGCATTTCTCTTCTTTCAGCCTACTTTCTATGCAGGTTCTTACTTTTCATTACACATTGATTTTATATTTTGGGATCCCACTCAAACCCCAGTGAGTAACAAAAATGCATGAGGACATTGTTTGGTCACTGAAAATCAAAATCCCAATTTAATTTAACAGCTTTTTGAAGCATAATTGACTGTAACACTTCAGATGCAATCAGCTGCATGACTAACGAACAAGTAAATATTTTTACGTATCACTAAGAGTGATTATCATGTTATTTATTCATAAAATCATAATGACTGAGTTTAGGCATAACAGGAACATATCCTGACACACTCTGATACACAAACACACAATGAGAATGTTGCATATTCTTTCTTATCTATCAGTTTTACAACTTCAGTGTTTGAAAACTAAATCCTGTGCTTTTACTAAAAGCTCTTACTGATTTCATGTGGAAATCCCACTCTGATTTTTATCTCAGCAAGAACTGCAGAACTTGGCTAAGTGTGAGCAACTTCTCTGAAATGTCAGCAATCTGAGTACTAAGACACAATACTAAAAGCACTACTGCAGCAGCAGTTCAGCACACAAAGCAAGACTACTTGTTCTAACCAGTTTGTCTTGCTTTTTATTTTTTTTTTTAATTCCATTAGTCCATTAGGGCTGCAGCTTCACTCTGGATCTCAGCTTCAAAATCATACCCTGTTTACAAGATGTGCCTCAGGTATTAAGTCCAAGACTTTCGTTACAAAGAGAATTAACAACTCCATTTCCCTATCAGTGAACTCCTGACCCAGAAGCACAGCTAGAAATACTGAAAGCCAAGAAACAGAAGCCACATCCTTGTCTTCTTCCTACAGCTGTAGGGTTGAAAGCATCCTGTGTGGAGATCCCACATCTGAATCTCTTCTACAGTCAGAATATTGCTATTACCTGCCACATCTGTAATGGAGCCAGTCTCAGCATCAAAGCACCACCATGGCAGGGACATTCCTGGCTCAATACTTGTCACACTCTCTGTAATGGTCTTTTGCAGGCAACAGCAATGTAAACACAGAAACAACTCTGTACCATATACTTATTTTCTCCCACCAAGATATTTTTTTCTTGTAGGTTCTGAACTGTTTTTGTCACAAATTGGAGCAAAAAGCTTGAGTTTATATGCAAATAATTAATCTCTTGAAAGAGAACAAGCTATCTACACGGAATTGTCTTTTTTTGTCTTTTCACTGCATAGGTTTTTATTATTCTTATAGACCAGTGATTCCTTTAATCAGTGGCAAATACCTCCTAGAAAAAAAACACAGTCTTCAGCAAGGAAGTCTGAGACACAAGACTCAGCAAAGGTTTGCTAACATTAATATGAAATAAAATAAAGAACTCATGTTACTTAGATTTGACAACATGCTTATGTATTTTGATTCCTTCCCTGTTCCATTCTTGTAAATTAATTTAATACTTTTATATTTATACCTTGAATTTTCATCGTTCATATGCTGTAGACCAGTTTTATATTGGAGAAATTATTTGTTGTTTGAGATTTGTGCTTATAGTTTTTGTCAACCTGATTTTGGGGCTATACTACAGACCAGAACTTCCCAGTTGTTCTGGCAGGTTGCTTTCACAATTCATTTTACATGGCAGATTGGCTCAACAGGTGGCCACAGCATACAGTGTTATTTATTCTGAAAGACACCCTACTTCCTGCAGAGATGATGAAACCTTTGTGGCTGTTAAAAATGGAGATTTATGATAACCTTGTAAATAGGTAGCTGTAAATAATACATAGGGACTGCTGTATCTCGAGTCCCCTCACAGCAGGATGCACTATTAACTATTTTCTGTGCCAGGGTAGTGAGATCTTCAAAAAGAACAACATTCAAAACTACTACACTGAAAGGATATAAATTATGTCAAATGTGTGACACACAGCTCAATTTTTCAGCATGTAACATTCATTCACCAAATACCTGTTCACTAAAAGGAACTTGGAAAGAAGTATCAACTGAATACACATTACCTTTTACCAAACACTGATAAATACAGGTGGAAAGATAAAGGACTGAAATGACCTGATTAACTAGCCAGATATATTACTTGCATTTTCAGGACTGAATTTAAAATATTATTTAAAGAACACACACAGTAACTCATGTAGAATTTCTCACTATAGTCAGATAGACAAGATGCTTCATTTAGTGTAATATTTCTAAATAAATTTTAAAATAATATACTTACTGAGAATTTAGACTTCTCTTTTCCATTTTCAAACCAGTAAAAGAGTTTTGTTTTGTTTTTTTTTTCCAAAAAAGACCTATGTGTTAATAGGAACACTAGTAGAAAGATGCAAATCTTACCTCCCAGAATTTATTTGTCTGATAAAGTTACTTAAGATAGAAAGCAAAAGTAGCAAAAATAAATAATGCACGAACCAGTTCTTGTCACTGGTTGAAACCAACACTTTCACCAATACAGCTTTCTCTTTGATCTAGATATTTTCATGCCGACTGGCAGAAAGACACATCCTGAATTTCTGTTTGGTTTTTTTTTCTGATTTCGCTAAGTGAAAATCTGGCTCCACTGAAATGTCTTCTTTTGGCTGTGGAGGAAGGAGATGACACTGTTCCTACAGCACTGTCTGAAAGCACTGTCTGTGAGGAGTTACCTTTTTGACTTCGTATTTAATGGCCAGCTTCACACGGCTCAGTGATGCTCTGTGTCTCTGTGCTTCAACAGGCTCCGAATTCAAATCCCCATTCAGAATGGCCTCCACCTCTTCTGAGTCTCTGCACAGATCAAGAACACCCACCACAAAATCCTTGCACTGCATAGACAGCTTGCGATAGTCATTCTGAAACAGAAGGGTTAAAGAAAATGGCCTGTGACACACGTGCTTAGAATCACTGGCAAGCCACTAACCTACAGCCCCCGGGGTGCAGCTGTGCTGTGTTCTGCTATGGTCATACCTTACACCTTGTGATGCAGCTCACAGGGATAACTCTCCACATCCTCACTTTTGCTGCCTCCCTCTGAGCAACCTTATGTCTATCTTTCAGGTGCTATCTTTAAACTACTCAGCTGCTCATATATGCTGTCATCATGAAGATTTCCATGTATCTGATCTCTTCTCTCTGCTACCAAAACGTTTGTGGCTACATTTCAAAATTTTAAAGTAACTCTGTTGGCTGCTGCCAATCTTTGCTGGCACTTTTGCTTAAGCTTGTATGTCTTACACCACCCCTGTGCCATTACCTCTAAGTTCCTATCTGATACCTGCTTCAGCAGAAACCTTGGTCTTCATTTATGTGTCCATTTCCTCCCACTTAAATTTTTAAGAGACTTTTTAATCTGAGATGCAGATGTTGATTTCCTCACATGAGGCTATAGCTGGACATGGAAATTGACCTTTTATCAAGTGTTCCAGTCTTCTGAAGCTTTTCTTTTTCAACTACTTCATAGCTTTTCTTCATTTTTTCCCCCACTAGGCTGTGAGAAGTCCAGTCTAAGCCCTCTGTTAGTCTATTTTTGTGTTGACTGTTAATTTTCAGACACTCTCTTTTTTAAAAAAACTTCAGAGGGGTACAGACTTTTCCTTTGTGGTTCTTTCCTTCTCAAAAATTACTCCTTACTGCTTCTGCCCCCATCATTTTCTCACTTAATTTTTTTTTGAGAAAAACTAACATGCTTTCAGCAGTTTCACATTATTTTGGGAAAAGAGATTGCATGGGATAACTTGAGGAATCAGCTATCAGTCCCATAGGTCAGATTCAAGTATGAATCAAAATGAAACACTTGTGTCAGCTCCTAGGTACTGTGTTATTTTGAAGGCTAACACCCCAGATAGAGCCTTAGAAACAACCAGTCCTAACAGGATACCTAAACAGGACCCAGTTATTTCCTCTGGTCATAGATGATAAATTAATTCAGTCAGTGACCCAGCAGGATGTAAGGTTATTTTAGATTTGTTTTTGGTAACCAAGGACAACAGTACAGAAGAGCCAATTATAAAAATAATACTGGGATGCATGATTAAATTCAGTGAAAGGATAAGCAAGCATAAGCATGACTAAGATTTAAGACTTTTTAAAAGGCAAAGTCTAGTAAGAAAGCTAGACAAGGGAGTGAAACATACTTGTAAGCATGGAGGTCTGAATGCAGAGGCCTTTCAGTAAAAGATAAGAAAGTGATCAGAGACCAGATCCTACAAAAATAAAAACCTTGCAGAGGAAGACTCCAGAATGATGGCTAGAACAGCAGACTTAGAAAAGACAAAGGGGTTCAGTCATTCTTGACAGTCTTGCCAAGAAACTAAGTTTCATCACAGAGGCCAAGAAATATATGTATAAACTGCTGGGACAAGGGGCAGTGGTCTATAACTTGAAGAGGGGAGATTTAGGTTAGACACGAGGACAAAAGTGTTTCCTGTGAAGGTGGTGAGACACTGAAACAGGTTGCCCAGGGAAGTTGTGGCCCTGGAAGTATTCAAGGCCAGGCTGGATGGGGTCTTGAGCAATCTGATCTGTCGGGAGGTGTCCCGGGCCATGCAGGGGGTCCCTTCCAGCCCCAGCCACTCTGTGATTCTATAAACCCAAATTTTGTCCTGGCGTGAATGAACACGGGCTGTCCAGCTGTGGGGAATGGCTTCACTTACAGGATTCTTTTCTCATTCCTTTACAAAGGAAATTCTTTCTCTGAAGAAAGAGAAGGTGAAATAGTAGACTTTTAATAGTTACAAAATAACAATAGTCACTCTTGCTAAAGAGATGCTAAATAGTTACTCTTGCTCCTTTCCCTTTACCATTTTACCATTTTATTCTTAAAATAACAGAAGAAATGTAAATAGTAGAGTTTACATTACCAAGTAGTTTACATTCTCTAACAGCTTCCAATACAAGTTTCCATGTGCTTAAGCTACAACCAACTCTCACACACATACAATATGCAAGCACTGCCTAGAATAATGTTCATAAAATGTAAATATTCAACTAAGCTTCTGCTGTAGTGACACACACAGTTTAAAAGATCAGTTAAGATAGTTTTCTCAGTTAGTACAAACAAGAAAAAGAATAAATTTTGGAAGGTATTTTCAAATGTCAAAGTGGTATAAAAACACCTTACTTTGGCAAAAGTGGGACAAACTGAGATTGAAGTATCACATGAAGGCTTCTACATACAGTGCAAGTAGTTCAACAGACCTGACTGCATTGCTAATCTATGACTCAGGATTTGAATCTTACACTAGGGAAACTTGTCAGATTTCCCTCTCCAGGTCTTTACTTACTTAAGCAAATAAAATTTATCTCATTCTACTCAATCACTTTATAAAATTAGACAGACAAACACTACCCACATTGTATCTATGGGACCTAATTCTTAATCTTCTATCTCTAGGGTGTCGTATGAGTATCAGAAACCAGAATTTGTCACCTCAGACATCAACATACACCTCTGCATACTCTTGAGAAGATACAAATGAAACCACCAGATCACTACTCTTTTCCACATCCTAAACAAGGCTACCAGAGCTCCCTGTGGGTAGTATCCATATTTGAAAACCTCTGCTACATGCTGTGCCAATTTCCAGTTCATTAACATGAAGCTAATCTTCATGGGAACACTGTGCTAAGGCATCAATAGACCTGCTTATACAGTGGGGACTTTTGCCTGTATCTCGTCACAATGCAGAACTGTTTCCTTGATCAACAAAGTACTTCTTCACTTAATTCACAACCTAACTCAGATGGTCTGACTAGTAGTATCATCTCAAATTATCTCTCCCTAAAAAATAAAATAAAATTTTAAAAACTAGGTTACACAGACATATTTGTAGCATCAAAATATCAGCCTGTAATCTGCATTTCATAGGTACCATGGCTGACACCAGTCTACACCTGATGATGACTGGAATTGCAGAACTGTGTCTCATGAGCAGTTTTGGCAGATGCTGGCACATGGCAATGATTGGATCTCAGCCTGACTAACTCTGCATATTCTGTTCTCATTCATAATATTAAAAACCACCTTGTGAGTTCACCTGGAATCTTCACAAATAAACAGCAATCTGTGTGCAAAGAATTAAGCATAAGAATAAAAATTTTTCAGCTGATTTCATTCATGTTTACGGTTCCAATGGGAATCTATACTGAGTAATCAAATGCAGTTCAACAAAATTCACATATCTGTCTTCTATTCTATGAGTCACATTCCTGTAAGCACAGCAGTTTGTGACTAGGCACAAATGTGTAACTCATGCACACACATCCCTTGCAATCACAGACTCATGTTGAGCACAACCTCTTTAATGGCCATGTTGAGATCACGTAGGCAGTCAGTCTGCCTAGCTGCAGGATCTGCATACACAGATCAAGCACAGCATTGCACGAGCTATTATGGATCTGGGCCCTGTTCTTTTAAAAGCTGGACCTAAACATAGATTAAGCTTGAACACTCTTTGTTAGTTCAGCTGAGATAACACTATGTAAATTTACTTGGAACAGTGACAGATGCTGCTTTTAGATGCACGTCTACATCTTCCATTGGTTCCACTGGCTGGAGTTTTTAGCAAAACTGGGTCAGGGATTTATCCTATATAAAGCAGGACTACAACCTTTTTGATCCTTGCTGTGTTGGACCAAATTCTCACATGATACCAGCTAGTGCAACTTCCACTGGGAGAACCGAGTTTGCTTAACCCAGGACAGTATCTAGTTGAAAACAGGTATACAGAGACTATTCTGTGGCTTTTTAGCTACCTAGTCCTATTTTTTTTTCTGTGGTGACTCCAAAGGAAAGTTCCATCAGCTGCTCTGACGTTTAATGGTGATGCTAAAAACTTCCTTGCCTCTTCATTTTTCTATTCCCTCGCTCCCTTTTCCACTACAACTTCTCCCCAGGAAGGGTAGCCAACCAGCAATGACAGAGGAAAACAAATAACTCTCCTACCAGGCCTGGTAGAAACAGGAAGAGCACTCTGAGATGCATAAGAATCAGAAAGAAAAGAGAGATGTGATGTCATTTGGAGGAATAATCATTTCACTGAAATGTTTTGATGTTGATGAGAGGATGGAATTTCCATGCTCACAAGATGCCAGATTCAGTTACTGCTCTAGGCGCTGAAACTGAATTTTCTTGCACACATGGCTAGCTATGTAAGTGGTATCAAAAATACTGAAATCTGTGAAAATAGCGGATTTCTTGGATTCTTAGGTATCCCAGAATATCAACGAATACCAGTTACAAAGTTGGAAAGAAAAATGATAAAATTTAAAACCAGAATAGTTTATTCTGTGACAATTTAACATTTTTAAAAGTGAGATAGTTGCTTAAGCTCTGGTTTGAAATGAGTAGCTCAACCAAAAAACCATGTTCTCAAAAACGCCAATCCTTTTTCAGATGAAATTTGTATTCATGGTATTAGTACCTGTAATACATGAGCTTGCCATTAGTTTATATTTTTACTGACATTTTTCTATTCAGTTTTAATCATCTACATCGACCCCTAGAGAGAGTCCCCCCCAAACAAAAAACCACAGTGATATAGCTTGCCTTAATTCATCTTTTCATGGCTGAGATCGCATTTTCAGTTCCTAAGTAACTGTGTAATACTCAAATGGAGTCACTAAGCTCACCAGTGTTTCTGAACACAAGTATAATACAAAAATTTTTATGCGGTATCAGAAAGAAAAAGACAGATGGTAGAACTTCAGAGGTGCCAACCCAGATGAAAAATTCTCTTTTAAGAAACTACAAGAGGAAAAAAAACCCAAAACAAACCAAACCACGCTTGTATCAAGACCACAAAAGCGTTATTCAGAAAATCCCTAAATCTCCACACTTTGGGCACACGACTCTGCAGACCCTAACACTCTCAGGTTGCTGGGCTAGTTGAAAAGGAACCAAGGATAAAGAAGACAGAGTTAGGCACACCAGAGACTTAACCTTCTATATGGTCTCTCTATGAGGCCCCATAACTGTTACTCATTGTGTGAAGCATACAATGCAATGGGCTCAATGCAAATGATAAATTCTCCAGTTCTTCAATTTTATGTTCACAAAGAGCTTACTTAATTCAGTGCTTTTTCAGCAGAGGAAAAACAAAAATCTGACATTTTTCCTATACTTATTAAAAAATACATTAAGGAAGTACAATAAGCAGCATGGCATGAAATGGCTTCTTCAGCAAAGGAAGGAGAGGCAAGGTTTAAGTGTACCTTTACACTTCACTAGTGTATGGCATAGTACAGGAATCCTTCTCGGCACTGAAACCTTATCATATTATATTATATTATATTATATCTCAGCTACATCTGAAACTATTCTCTCTCAGAAATTCAAAGCTTTTCCTTCCTGTGCACTTCATTAGTTTCTGCCTACACTTCTCCAGTTTGTATATTTCTTCTATGTACTCCACAGGGTCAGCAGTGCTTGCTGCCCTCTGTTAATGGAAGTTAATGAATCTTCTGCCTCTCTCATATCATCTATGAAAATATTAAACAAACAAGTGCTACCCAATACAGACCCTGAAGAACCTTATTAAATTCTTTTGTTAAAGCCAGACACAGTGCTGTTAACATCACTACTCACTGAGACCAATTTGTCATTCCCCATGTCCAGCTTCTGTTTTTACAAATAGTCTACCAGTGTTAGATTTTTTTGGTGGGGCTCGGTTGAAGGGCAGTGGGCAAGGGGGAAAGGTGGGTGGGTTTGTACTTTTTAAGGTATTAAACAGAACTGCAAAATAATTTTTTTAAAAAAGCAATGGAAAATAGATAACTAATTCATTATCTGTCTGATGGAAAAGCTGAAATAGATAGAAAAGTCAAGGTACTGACAAACTAAACCAGATACAGCTCAAAACCAGATAACAGGACTTAAATCTGTCATCAGTCTAACAGCTGGTTTTGAACAAGTGACATTTCTAAAAGATGCATCAAACCTCCCCACATTCTGTAGTCTCAACAATGTGAAGACATCATTCAAAATTAGTACAAATAAAAAAATAGGAGTAAGGTTAATGCTGCAGTATGTTCATGAAAAGTAGAACATTTCTGCTTTCTGCGCTTACAGCATTTGTAACTAAAACCAACCCTTGCCTGCTTACAACAACCAATTTTTTTTTTTCTGTCTGCTTCAAGGTTATTAGAATGCACACAGAATTTTTCCAATTTCCTCTGTACACAGCATGTGAAAAAGTAATTTCGTTTCATTTTAAATATCTTTTTCCAAAGGCTTATGTACTGAAAAACGCACAATCAGGAACAAAAACATGAAAGCATTTGAAAAAATAAAGACACGACTAATAATTTCAAGCATCTAAGGATATCATGAAATAGCAACCACTTAAAAACAATTACAAAGACAGAAAAACACCATTACTTGAATTCTTTTTCAATGTGGCCAACCTTGGGCAAGTTCATTGCTGAGCTCTAGAGCGGTGAGTACTGGATCCTCACTGGAGAGGGACAGATAAGCTGGACTAGCCAGTCCTTTGTATGCATTTATTCTGGACCTAGAGTGACTGAAAGAATCATGCTTTTGCTTCTCTGTACAGTCATTACATTTGCAGAAGTAATCATGAGGTCTTTCTATCCTTGCTCCTTTCATCAACAGCATGTGTACAACTTCGTACTTTTGGCAGTGGGCAGCTAAAATGATGGGAGTGATATCTGGAGAAAAGCGGGTACCGTCTTCATCATAGGAATAAAAATCATCATCCTGAAGCTCCTGCTCACAAGGGCTCAGAGTCAGTCGCTTATTTACTGAAAACCCAGGATGATTCAAAATTGCTTCCACTATCCTAATGTAACCCTTGCTGATTGCGAGCAGCAGGGCATCTCCGATTCGTGCCAAGTTCTCTTTTTTTAACAGAAGTTCTGTCCACTTCCAAATGTTCATTCCCTACCGCAAGCTGCAAGGCGTTTTGGGCCCATGTAGTCAACACAGTTGACATTCAGTGTTTTGGACTCCTCCAGCATTTTGCGCACCACGGGGATGTTCCCGTACTCAGCGGCATCCAGGAACCGCTCCTCCTCAGCCGTCAGACTGGTGCCCCTGTTGTTGAACATGAACGCGGGCCCCTGATGGCCTTGGCGCCTGCCCTTCTCCCTCATCATCGTCATCCGCCTCAGAGAAGGGCTTTCTTCAACATACCTAGTGAAAAAAAACCAAAAAGGTAACAGGATTTGGCTGTGTTGATTATCTGTAGCTTCCACTTCTCTCGTGGCTACAAAAACAATGACTTATTCTGTCCCTTGTCATTTGCCTGTCTACTGACAGGAAGTATCTTTTGCTGTTAGCCTCTCTGCCTTCATGCTTGTTTGTCTGCAACCTAAAGGCATGTCCAGGTTCACTGCCACAGCTCACTTCTGGGTTTTAGCATGGGCTTTTTTTTTATTTTATTTAATTTTTATAAGACATCACCTCTCTTCAGAAATCCCTCCCAACTCACTTCAGTACCTATATACATAAAATGAAAAACACATCTACTATGCTACTTGCAGTAGTAATATTACTGTCCAACACAGGCAACATTCAAGCTGATCACTTAAGGCAGGCAATAGTTATGCACACTGTATCATAGTTCACATAAATGAGGTGAAAAAAAAAATTTTTCCTGATGTCTTGCCAAGCAATATCCAGTGAACTCTGCCCGCATGCCTTCTAGTTTTACTACTAGAAAAATCAACCAAATCTGGAAGATTCTACCCACAAATCAATTTAGACAAAGCACAAGTATTTGAAAAACAGCAGTTTGTACACATTGAACAGACTTTCTGAATGTTTGCAGCTAAACTGCTCACAGATTCCAGACGCAATTCAGCGTATAATGGGGACCAGCTCTCATTCCAACTGGGCTTCTGCAATGCTGTGGGTTATGTTGGGTCTATTTCTATTATACACCTACCATTCCAGAAACTGAAAGGAAGAAGCTATCTAATGTTATGAGTATATACATATTTATAATACATATATAGATATATATATATGTATCTTTGAAAGTCCTCATGCATTCTTGTAATGCAATCAAGAAAGTGGGAAATCAAAGAGTTACCAAAATGAAAATTAGGACATCAGACTGCACTGGAAGAGAAAACCTGAGTGCAGAATAGTGAAATTGCTTAGGAAAGATAATGAGAACTGGAGAGGCTGTGAACTCCCCTCAAAAATTAGATGCAAAAGCAGAAACAGAGGAAAAGTTAAGGGGAACAGAAGAAAAGAAAGCGTGATAAAGCTAATTCAGAAAAAAGAGAAACTGGAATTATGAAGCAGTGAAGATACTGACTGACAGCAGTAGAGGGGGGCATTCTGCCCTGGTGAGGCCACATCTGTAATACTGTGTTCAATTCTGGGCTCCCCAGTTTAAGAGAGACAGGGAGGGAGTCCAGTGGAGGGCAACAAAGATAACTCGTGGATCTTACAGGGAAAGGTTGAGAGCTGTGACTGTTTAGCCTAGAGAGAAGACTGAGAGGAGACCTTATTAATGTCTGTAAGTATCTAAAAGGTAAGTGTAAGGAGGATGGAGCCAGACTCTTCACTAATCCACAGCAATAGGACAGATGCTACCTGGCTGAAGAAAGAAACAACAGGAAAAAACTACTTGGTGAGTTCTGAAACAACAGTTGTATTCAGGCTACAGCAGTCACAGCTGGGAGAAGAAAAAAACATTATGCCTGCCAGAGCAGGGGACAAAAGCCTGAAAATGCACTATGTACACTACAACCTCCCTTCACAACTGTCTACAAATAAATGTGAAACCCATCAGCAATCTCCCTTTCCTTGCTAGTCCAGCTCAGTATTGAGAGGGACAACTTCCAGCTGCCATCAGTTAATCTATTAGCTTAAGCAGATTTCATGGACAGGGAGATACCACTGCAACTGAATTAATAAGGGCATGTTTTGAATATATATAATATATATATGCTGCATAGAGTCAGACAGGCCTTACAGTGTTACAATTTGGCCCTTAAGTACTGTCTGCCTCTATAGAAAAAAGAACAGTTGGCTTCCATTTTACAGGTGCATTACGAAAATTAATTTTGTCACTTTGTCAAAAAACTCATACAAGAGTAAAAGTATAGACAGAAAACTGAAGAGGAAATTAATCCTTTTAAACCCCCAGTGTAAAACCCAGGTAATGTGCATAAGGAGAGCTATGGGTCCATGTAACAAATGCTGAGGGCAAAGCAAAACATGAAACAGCCTTCTAAGCAAACCCATCAGTCTGCAAAATGCCAGAACCAAGGGAAAATGCCACACACACCTTTGGGCACACACGGTATTTATGCATTTAAGTGAATATAGTGGAACCTTGCATGGACAGCCTCCAAAGTGGCACATCCTAACTGCTGCAGGTTCAAAGACACAACCAGAGCAAGAGCCTCTTAAATGCAGATGGGGCTTTTTTGGGGTTTTTTGGGTTTTTTTGTTTTTTGTGTGTTATCTTTCAACAATGAGCTTAGCTATTTTACCACTGCCTAAAATAATGCCTGTTGACATCACTGAATTTCTTCATATGTAGCAATGTCAGTCCTAATGGTTTTCACTGGGCATAACTAATTCAGTTCAGGTCATAAGGATATGTTTGGCCTTCCAGCTATCTCCATCAGCTGTAATAAATTCAGCAAAATATAAATCTTAATCACTTTATCACAGATGCAAGTATCATAAAAGCTAGTCTATGCTCACAACGTTTCTATTAACACAGATGGGCAGTTTCAGAGCAGACCAGGTGAAGAGATTTTAACACTCGTTACCAAGGGCAGGTTTCTCCTGGGATAAAGCATTTGATTATTCCTCATTTTCATGTATGGCTGGTGCTTATAGACTACCAGAAATGATCTGGGTGGCACTGCAGTATAAGTAATGCTAACTAGTATTTACTTTACATGTGCTAAAACTGCTCTGCTGAACAGGACAGAATCCTTTTTTTCTTTTTCCACTTCTGTACCACTTTCTTCAAGTCTGTGAGAAAGGCATAACAGAAAGGATTTGTGACCATTAAACACAGAATTGATTTAACCTCTTAAAGCTCAGGCATATTTCACATATGGGAGTACTTAAATTTGAGCCCAGAGTGTACGTGGTGAACAGACAACGTATGCTACTACCTTATTCCTCAACAAAAACTCAAGTAAAGCAAGGCATTCTGTCTTTTCATAGTTACCTTTTAAACAAGGTCTTGCTGTCTGCTATGCTGTTGTGTTTCTATTCTTTCTTTACATCTAAAAGCTTACACCTTTTTTCCCTACATAGAGAAATGTGGTTGTTTACTGTAATGTCATGAGGAAAAAAAATATATGTGCATTAACAAACAGGAAAGACAGAGAACAAATTGACTCACGCCGACTTGACTTAAGAAGGCTCTAAATTGCCATCCTGAATCTCATTTACCTTTTATGAAATACAAAATATACATTTCTTCCATATATATTCAGTGTAATTTTTCAGCATATTTTTAAATATGACACTAAGGTTTATCTTTCTTTCAAAATCCACCGACTAAGGTGACTCATCTGACTTCTGTAAAAAGAGATAGATCCATCTAAAGGTGTTGCATTAGAATATCTTCCCAATAAGGAGGATTACCTTAGCTATAAATCCTGTGACAGAAATCATACATTAGAAGTGATTGCAGCATATTCTCAAAACAAAGATGAAAGTTGCTTGATATTTTAAAGAGTAAAATATTGTCAAGACCTCTCTGAGAAATAAAATGCAGAAAATCTGGTCCACCATCGTGCAGCCAGAGGACTTATTTATGCTAGAGGCATCAGGTACAAGGTCTCCTATTCCTGTTCTTACATCTAATATTTTTAAGCTGTCCCAAAGCATGTAAGAGTGGTTACAATTTCAGTTTTAACTATCTGACCAATTTCAGCAGCTTTTACATGTAATATTTGCCAACTGTAATAATAATTAAAACAAAAAAACCTAAAAATTCCAAATATCATTAGACTGGCTTAAAATATGATTAAATAGAAAGAAGTGTGGCATTCATTACCTGTGTTCTATTTCCTAAAGCCTTTAAAGTTTATATTGTCAACATTGTCTCTGCAAGATGACAAAAGGAATAACAGAAATCGTGACGCTCCCTTCCCAAACTGTTCCCAATAGTTAAAAACAGAAAAAATTAAATATTGAAAAAAAATTAAGCAAGAAAATGCCTAATTATTTTTATATTAATTCTTCAGCAGAGATACGCAACTGTTTTTCACATTTCACATCAGAAAAATAACAAAAGCCTTAAGCCTCTGCTGCTCAGCACAAATAAGGATGGATGGAATTGGAGAAGAAGGGTCACATTTAACTTCAGTACATCGGTTCTTGCCACATCTGGACAACATCTCACTTGGCCCTAAGCATAACACCACTTAAGCAGCTGTTTTCAAGGAACCAGAGCTTCCCTGGCAGGATGGAAGCACTTCAGAAGCAGTACACCAACCTTCAGAATTCATTCTGCCATGAGTTATACAACAAGGATGGTCTCCCTGAATTGTTAAATGCAACAGCTGGTATCAACAATTTAGAAGCAGTTTACCCCACTGCTGAACTGTACAATATTGGTGATCTTGATTCTATTCAAGCTCTGAAAAGGAAATGTGAGTCCAGTTATCCCAGACAGCTCAGGTGAGTACATCATGGAAACAGTGACACGCACACACATTTAAAAACAACACAGGAGTCAGCCACACAGGAGATGTGGATTGTGCCTTTTGTTCTGCCAAAAGATCCCATTTTTAAAATGAAAGAATGGTAATCGCCCTATTCCCAAAATGCTCACACAAATACATACAAGCAGCATTTTAGATCATGACTCCTGAGCACCCTTTAAACTAAGCAATCTCAAATGTTTGCCATCACAGGAAAAGGCTGAGTTGTTCCGTGTGAGGTAGCAGCTCCTGGTTCTGCTCAGGGCCACAGACAGCATTACAGGGGCAATCCCCCAGCCTCACTGCCTCTCACAGATGAAGGTTTTGCTATCATCCCTCCAAGCTGTGCTACAGCCACCTGCCAGAAGAGGATGCTGATAAATTTGTTTCTTCACCAGCAAAAATACTGTCACATTCATTTATGTTTGCATGGAAGCTTGTTCCACACTATTTGGCAAACCCTGCACCAAGTCTATAAAGTGGGAGCTTCCTTCTCCCTTCTGAGAACTACTGAGGCTTTCCAGAAGAGGGAGGCCTATTCAGCTGAGCAGCAGAGCATAAATCAGGACAGCTGCAAAGTCTGACTCGGGTCTATACTCTCCCACTGGTCTGAAACGATATAATTCATCATTCAAAATGCCCTCATGTCAGCTCACAGGAGTTTTGGCTCCAAATTGGAAAGAATTAGTCAAGAACTGGAACAAAACACAATGAGATATCAGGAGGTATACACATACTTAGTTTGTTCCTTCCCCCCCTGCCCCACAAACTATGCAGAGCTTTTTCCTACCATTACTCTTCATTAACTCAACAGAAAATACCAACCATTTGAATTCCTGTGGGAAATAAAGGTCTGTATTTTGATGACAGGACATCTGTGCATACACAGGAAAAGGCAAACCTCTCATCAGAAAAGAACCAAGTTAACAGAGCTGCAGCAACAAAGAATTTTAAAGCACCTTCTTTACACGCACTCCCTTATTTTTGTTCTATAATTCCATTCAGGAAACTAAGCTATCATTTCAGAGAGACTCAGGAAATCAGGCATCCAAAGCCTGTCACAACTGATCTACAGGTTTTGTCCACATTTTTCCTACTGGGACATATAATACTTTGTGAACATATATAACATGTACTCTGCAGTCTTGGGAATACAAGGCTAATTACTTTTTCCAGTGATATTTGGCCACCTGTACATTGATGGGTACCTTGCACAGGTCACAGCTCTCAGAGCAAAGACATCAAATACCAAGCAGTGCATCCTCTTGGCAAAGAAGGTGCTTCATGACTTTGTGCCTCGTTGCCCTTGCACTGCTTGTCAGTACTGAACATTTAGACTACAAACACTTCCAGTCAAGGATTCTCATACTCACTTTGTGCACAGTTAGGCCTTACATGTGTCAAGCTGAATGCATTATGAGCAAACAGATACTCATTTCAGTACACACAATATTATTCTAGACATTGTACTCTAGGTGGCCCTAGAGTTGGACTGGCAGGGGGGGTTGGACTAGATGATCTTTTGAGGTCCCTTCCAACCCCTAGGATTCTGTGATTCTGTGATTCTGTGATTAGCACCAAACAGAAAATGTTACTCCACAAGTAAAACCCCACTGCTATGCCCAGGATGACCATGGCACATAACAGGGGAAATGGTAACTGTGGGTCTTTTCCCCTATGCCCTGCCAGTTCAACACATTCCTACAACATGGACTCATGTCAGCCTTTTGGTCAGTCCACTGGGCTCACAATCACTGCTGCACACAATTCACCCATAGACTTCCAAGGCAGGATGGCAAGAATTTCATACTGGGGAGCAATTCCAACAGAGAGAGGTCACTCCAGGCTCAAATGCCTGTAATTGTGCAAAATGAGCTCAAATTTTAGTCCCTGGTGGCATATCTTTAAGAAAGAAATATGCCAGCAGTTCTATGAGGACTGTAACCTAAAAGGGCTCCAGAAGTTGAGGGCTCATGGCTTACAGTTCATCCAAGTTAGCTTCAACTGTCTAAAAATAAAGTGTCCGCGTTTAAACTTATGCTCCAGGCTCTTCTTTGGTGAATGGAGAAAGACAGGCACCTCAAGAAATAAGGTAAATGACAGTGGCCTGCCTACTGCTAATCCCTCTCTCATCCCATCAACTACAGAGGGAGTCCAGACAAACAACTTCAGAGCAACAGACTTTCAGACAGCTAAAGATATGTGAAAGACTCCTTTGCTTTAAGTCTGGATTGTTGGGCACATGGTATCTGTGAAGAATTTCTGCACTCACATTTATCTGTGGTTATTTCATTCTAAACACTATTCCAATTATTTCTGTACTTTACAGTTGTCTCTAGGGTGATTTTAATTAAGTGCTGGATATGTTTTCTTCAAACTCAAAATAAAGTGTTTGTCATTCGGTAATTAAAGTATTTAATTAAAAACTAAATATTGCCCTGAAAGTATAAAATACTCAAGTATTCATCAGAGGTAAGTCTATTTAAACTGCAGCATGCTACAAAAATAAGTAAATAATTCATGGACAACCTACATGTTTTAAGGCAGAGGAAAAAAAGCTAATATCCCTATTAGTAAAACTTAATTTATTTCTCTTTCAGTAAGTCTAGTCATAGCCAGTAATTATACATATGTGTGAATGCATCTTAAAACAACAACTGAAATTTCCAAAGCCAACATCAAATAGGGTAAGGTGTATCTCAAGAACTTCAGGCTTTTCAACACAAGTATGCTGTATTTCTGTGTGGAATCTAGTTCCATATTTTTAAAAAATATAAAAGGTCTGCATTAGCACTGCTAGTACAAAGACGTGCAATGGGTTTTCTAAAGCTTGCCTGAGCCTATAGTTAGGTTTTTGTAGCAGCTGTACTCCTCATAGAATGCCAAGGGTTGGAAGGGACCTTAGAGACCATCTAGTTCAAACTCACCAGCCCAGGTTGCTCCAAACCCCATCCAACCTGGCCTTGGACACTGACACGGATGGGGCATCCCAAGCTTCCCAGGGAAACGAAACCACGAAACCTGTGCCAGGGTCTCACCAACCTCACAGGAAAGAATTTCCTCTTAATACTAATCTAAATCCACCCTCTTCCAGTTTAAGGGCATTACTCCTTGTCCTGCCACTTCATGCCCTTGTAAAAAGGGCTGTCCCTCTCAGCTTTCCTGCAGCTTTTCCCCTTCAGTTATGGGAAGGCCGCTAAAAAGTCTCTCCGGAGCCTTATTTTCTCCAGGCTATACAAGCCCAGTCGTCAGGGAGGGGAAAAAAAAAATAATTAAAAAAACTAAAGAATAAATCTGTCATTCCCCGGTCACCCTGCCTGCCCTCAGCGATGTGCTGCCCGCCGCCTCATCGCAGGAGCTGAGCGGAGGGAGCGGAGCCGGCTCCGTCCGCATCATCCCCTAAACCTCTGCCACCTCAGCCAAACCGACCGGCCCTCCGTCCCTCGCTGCACAGCTCAGGCCCCTCCGCTGCCAGCCGGGCGGGCTGGGGGACGGAGAGAACCGCCCCACAGCGCCGGCTCTGCCCGCGGTGGAGCGCCACAACTTGCCGGGTACCACGAGAGGCTCCTCCGGGTAAGTTGCCGGCCAGCGCCCTCATAACCCACCCCGGGGCTCGACTTACATGGTGCTGACAAAAGGGGGGGGCGGGTAGTAGCCGTAGGGCTCCCGAAGGGTTTTAACGGCTCTCTGAGGTGGCGGAGGGGGCTCCGGCCCCCCATTGACGCCTCTCCAGCCGCGGCGCCAGCGTTGCTGCTCCTCTTCCTCTGCCCCCTCCTCCTCCTCCTCCTGCTGCGGGGGGAAGGTTACTCTCCCCTGCTCCTTGCTCTTCCTGCTCTTGCTCGATGGTCAGTGTCCCCTCAGGCGGCGGTGGCTGCTCCCGCTGTCGGCCGGCCTCGTCCGGCAGCCTGTGTGGTGGGGAAGGAGGCAGGAGAGGGAGGAGAAGGAAAAGGAAAGCCCTGCCCGGCTGGGGACGGAGCACCTGGAGAGGACAAAACCTTCACCACAAAACCACCGCCGCCCCTCCGCCCTTTCCTTCTGCCGCTTGTCAGAAAGGCGGCGCGATGCTCGGGCCCGGCAGCGGGAGCCGGGAAGTGCCGGGGAGGCGAGCAAGAGACAGGGCGGCTCTGCCCCGGTCCGCTCCCTGTCATCATCCCTCGCTAGGACAGCATCGTTACTGAGGCGGAGGGGACAACCCGCGCCGGAGGGAGCAGCTGCCTACCGCAGCGAGCGCTCCGGAGAGGAGGGGACGCCTCCTCCCTCCCCCTCCCCACCTCCGTCTCCGCCCCGGGGGGCGGTGAGGGGGAGGCGCCGTTACCACAGGGCCATCGCCGCTGCTCTTCGCGGGTCGCCGCTGAGGTAAAATCTTCTCCCTAAACACCCGGGCTTCAGGTACCGGTGTCGCCCCTGCTTGCAGGCAGTCCTCGGGAGGTTCCGCACCGGCATTCGGTCCCTGCAAAGACGGTGCCGAGTCCTTTTCCAGCGGTGCCCGCCGGTTCCGAGGAAGCTGGAGCTCCAATGAAACGGCGATGGCGTGAGGCGGGGGCTCCCGCCAGCAAGAAAGTGTTCGGCAGCGCGGTCCGCGCACAGAAAGCGCTGCACCTGTCAAATCCTCGTTAAAGCTCCGTCCTGATGTTGAGAAATATTCCGCCCTACAGTAGAAACAGTTGAAGTTAAAATTTTCAGGTAAAAACCGCAGCTATATACTGGCTTACCAATGATAAGAGCGAGTAGAGATTGCCAAAGTGTTCCAGACGTCTCTGCCTCAGACTCGACTGGTTTAATTCTGCCTGGTGTCAAACTGAAAAACAGTGCGAGGATGTTAAGACACCCAGCGTATGTAATCAGAGCAAATTATACGCTATAGATACCAGTCATGAAGGTTCTTGCTGTATGGAGCCGTATTAACTCTTTTAATATTACGAGACTTCCAGTGCATTATGCCATACGGGAAATTATTCTGTGGCAAAAGTGCAACCCCATTAAAATCAAGGCAATGTGTGGTTTTGATATGCAGAATATGCAGAACAGTAGGTACACAGAGACTGTGGATTAATATATACAATAAAGCTATTCCTTTGTCTACATACTGCTGAGATGCCATTTTCTGTTGCTTTAAACTTTTTTGAAGTGTTATGTGGCTATCAGTATAAATTTGCATGAGTTGATTTTAAAACACAGATGCAACTGCAAATGAAATTCATATAAATTTTCAGATTACTTTAGAGAAAGTGGACTTTACAACCACACATGACTGCTTAGAATTCTCACTGCTAAGCATCATAAAGTACTCTCAGTATAAAGCACTCGTTGCCTCATACTGTACAGATTCTCAATATCAACAGTGGGTTTGCCCTTCTTGTTTTCCAGATACACAAAATTCACGCAGAGCACAGGAAAAGCCAACAGTTTCATAGAGGTAATTTACACAGCTACAGCTTTGAAGAAAGAATTGAGATTTGTTTTCATCCCTGTAATTAGTTTGCATCTTGAACTATTTAGGGAAGCAGGGTTTTATGCCTTTTGTCTCATACAAGAAACCCTTTGACATTTTAGAGGCATTACATACATGGTGGAGAAAATAATGATCTCTAAGAAACTAATGTATTCCTTTTTCAAGAAAAAAACTTGTCTTATTACAATAGTCTAGAGGAATGGAGTTTCAGTTGCCTCTAGAATTTCCCTTGAGAACAAAATAAAAAAGTATAGACAAAAGCATATGAGAAATGCCCTTGATTCCCAAATGTATGCTCAGAGCAAAGCTTTCATGTGTCAAGGTCTATTTTCTTTTCAGAAATAGCTAAAAAAGGACTTTAATATTGGTTATTAGTAAGTCACTTCCTTGCATTTTCTATTGTGCTTCCCATTAGTGATTAGAATTATGTGCTCCGTGTTTTTCATTATTTCAGTATTGTCTAAATGGAGATTGGTTTGCTTTTTATACAATGAAAGATAATAACTACTCTCTAATCCATTATCCAAATCACTGATAATAACTGATATGGAAGTCATCCTTAGTGAAGCCTTCATAATATATCCCTCCATTTTGAGGGGCAAGTGATGATAACTCTCCAAGTAATTACAATACTATAGATTACAGTATGTATGTCATGCCATAGAACTTTCACCTAAGCTTTTTCTGTAGTTTGCTTCTGAGAATTTCACTGGAGACAGTGGGAAAAAAAGTCTTTGTTAAAGTCAGAGTATAACATTGGAAGTACTGTCTAGAAAGCCACTGTGTCTACTACACAATACTCCTGCAACATGGACTTCTGAGAAATCTGATTCTCTTCACTGCCTGTGCTGGAGGGGAAATGCCAGTCACATTTTTCAGGGAAATGAGCATTCCTTCTTGATGCTGAAGGAAAAGGATAATGTAAGAAAAATTGACCAAAATCTTTTCTCTTTACCATCACACTGTTACCAAGCCCAAATACATTGTCCTTAATGTGCATTTAGATTAAGTGCTTTTCTTTATCCTGCCTTCCCTTGCTTTACTTGCTTTCTGGTCAATTTTGGTCAGCACTTGCTTGCATTTAAGCTCTACAGTACAATCATAGTGGAGAAATGTTCCCCATTGTTTATCTGGAGGAGATCCTGCCTGAAAAACATCCAGGATGGCAACAAAAGAATCCATTACAAATCTCAAATCTACTTTGTGTGGTTAAAGTCTTAGAAATATTTTGTATTTCCAACTGAAATGTGTGGGGAGACAATCTCAGTCACAATAAAATTATGCATAGAGAATACACCCCAGTTTGAAATATCAGGCTGCTACCAGAAGACAGTATCAGAACAGGGATATGAGAATCCTTGTCTGATTAAATTTCAGCCATCTTGCCTTATCTGACAGTAAGAATTTAAAGATCATTGCTGTGTCTCAGTAGTGTGGTTGAGGCTCCAAAGGGACATATTCAGACAAATGAATTGCATGAAGCTAGACTTTTAAAACACCAGAACAAGCAAGAAACCCAGTAGCAGTGAAATTGCACCTTCGAAGTCCTAAGCATGACTGAATGTTATCAAAAAAGGGTTTCTGTTTGTGAGTCATTTATGGATTTTCTGAAAACATTCATGTCCATAATGCCAAATGTCCAAATGTCCATAATGTCCAAAACCATTATTATTGAAGTATCTAATGTTACCTGAGCATCAGATAGATGTCAACATAGGCAAACTGCAGAAAGTGAGGCGAAAAGAATGAGTTGATTTTAAATACCAGGCAGAGCAATATACAAAACCTTATGCTATCTTTTGTTTCAGCTGGTTAAAGACTTGACAGTCAAAGGCTGCCAGTCTGGTACATTCTGTGAATGCGACTTGAATTTACAGGGTTTTGAAGTGATGTAATTTTAATTTAGAAAACTGCTTCCTGGAAGTTGATTAGATGGGAGTAAAGTAATGAAAAGGATACTTCTCTAAGTATAGTGACTGAACAGAAAAGCATGAAACATTACAGGAAATAGTGAAACAGTATTTAGGAGCAAATAGCAGATATGGTTTTATACTACTGAAAGTGCTGTGTTATTCTTCATGCTTTTGTTTTTTGGGTCATGGACTTTAGGTCGTAAGTATTTCATGTTCAAGTTGGAAACGAAGCCAGAAGACCTCTTTTCATCAGAGTAGCCTGATCAAGACAGGATGGAATTGGAATGGAACAGGGTTTCATTTTGATCGATTGACTGCTCTCTGGTAAAATTTTTCTACCTAACTTCCTCAAAATTATGAAAAATACACAGTTCAGATTTTCAAGTTTCTATTGGCAGTATTCTTCAGCTGGAAGGGAGTGATCAAAAATAGCTTTTCTAAATTGAAATAACCCATCTAAAGAACCAACAGCAATAAATTTCCTTGAAATATTGTCAGGAAAGAGTTCAATATTTCTCTTCTACATTTTTTCAGCTACTTTAATGACATAACAGTCTGAAACATGTAAAGAGATAGCAGAGCTGGCATTCAGTATACAACACTATCAGAAAATACTTCCAGATTCTTAGACTCAACTCACATAGCAGTAATAATTTCCAGGTCTATGAGACACCTAACTGAGTGGATATGCAAATCAGTAAGACTGTCACAGGTGATGGGGGGGGAAAGGAAAAAATATGATGGGGAAAATATTAATGTAATGAGTATGCTCTGGGGTTTTCTTGTACCAGAATTTCTCTGAGAGGTACATTTAAACAGTGTTAATTAGAAAATAAATCTAACCTGCTTGTTGAAAATTGGATTGTTGACACTAAGACCTTCATGTTGAAACTAAGTGATTTAGATTTAAGAACCAGCAAAATCCAAGAAACTTCTAGAAACAATTGGAGAACAACCTTGTATGTCATATGATTATACCAAATTATTATTCTGCTTCACAAAAAGTTAAGGGTATCTGCTCTCAAGAGACAAAGCTGGTTTTTATTTGCTGAAGTGACGGGTGAAGAGAGGCAAAAAGACAGTCATGGTAATGCTAGAAATAGAATCCAGGTCGTGCAGTACACTGAACCTGTCTCTAACGTGTCTGTACTACTTTCATGAAAATTGGGAAGTTGGTGGGAATAGCAACAGTGTAATGAAAGCAAAATTGGCCTTCTTTGCCTCATACTGGGAATTTGCCTACTTGCCAAGAACCCCGTGTTTTCAAGGACGTTCCACTCTTATATCAAGGACTTCTGTGAGAATCTAAACAGGTTAATCAGCATGAAGAAAAAAGGAATGATGTGATGTCACTGATCTGTAAGCAGATCTCAGCCTCAGAACTAATATTATGGTTAAAGGCTTTTGAATGAGATGAAAAGAGAAATTCCTGAGACTTGAGCCTGTAATTTTGTGCACAATGTGCAGCAGTTCAGGTCCGTGCAAAGTGTGTGGCTATAAAAGACTGGTAAATCACCTGCTGGAAACTAGGCCCGCAGAGCTCTGTGTTGCAGTTATATTACATAGTCTGCTTTATGATATTAAAAAGCTACCTAGGTCTCCTGCCAATAAAACCATTAGATAGGTACTAGCTACATATTCAAAGGTCTGCAAAATGTCTATCTTGACAAGATGGACAAACACTCCTTTTTTTTTTTTTTCTTTCCTTTTTTTGATGAAGTGACAACTGTGTGTACTTCTTTGTATTGTGTATTTGTACCTGGTACTTTCTTCTTTTCTAAGGCAAGCCAGATATGTCTTTAAATAAATGTCATGTCTTTGCACACTTTTGAATGCATTTACAGGATCCTAAGCCTATGCCAGTACTAGCAGAAACTGGAAGTTTATGGAAGTGCTACTGGGAAAGGCCTACAGAACCAGTTCCTATATCTGTATATTGCCATGTGGGCTGTATGTAGCTTATAGACTTGAAAAATTATACTTTCATATGATTTGCTTTACTTATGGATATATAAGGCTTGATTTTCTTCCATACATTAGTTTCCTTGTCTCTGTCATGGTAAATAGACTTGGAAAATGTAAACATACATCTTAGCCTATTTCTGAGTGCTAGCAGCCATGTAATAGGTGAATTTATTGCTGCATGACATCTTTAACTAAGTTTTGTTTTTTACAGTGTTTCAGAGATGAGTGGATGAATGCAATGCACCCTGCTGTCCCCTTGCTAGTTGACAGAAAAAAAGTATTGCATGGATGTATCCAGTGTTTCAACTAATGAGACTGAGGGATGTGTGGAGAGCAGAGTAGGTCTTATTTTAGCAAATTAGCAATGATTCCAGTCCTGTGCAAGTAATTAAGTCTGGATATATTTGGACAGAGTTCGATCTTTCCCTAAGAGGGGGAGAAGGATTTGAGTCACTGTGGGGATCAGAAAGAGGAAACTGGACATGATAAAAATATTAGTAAGAGACAAACAGGTCATGTGATGAATTTAAACAGTTCACAAATATTTTTAAACCCAGAAACAAGTGGGGTTTTTCACATTGTTTTGTGAACTGATATTGTAACAAATATATTTAATTTGTGGACACATTCTCTGTTGTGATGTCTTAGCAGGAAGAAATTTAAGCAGGATCTTACCATTATAAAAGACAAATCTGAGTTAAAAAGTATGGCATTTAGAGGAGGAGAAAATCATTCATCCTGGTTTGTGCCACTCAAAGCCCAGCTGTCGAGAATGTCTGGGATTTTGACTGAGATTCTCCAGTGACCAAGACTGGCAACTGGTGGATGAGCTGTAAGCCTCCTGGCAGTAAACTTAAAATGAAGAAGCCACATGTCATCTCTGAAGTGAGAAGGGCTCACAAATGTTCACTAGGGGTTCATCAGAAGCAGTTTAAGAAACACAGTAAAGCTATAGACCTGCCTGATTTAAGTAGCCACAAGATGCCAACAGTCTGCTTTTGCATACCACACAATGTATTTTAACTTAGGCCAAGTTCAGTTGTCCTGCGAGGCTGGGGATCCCACATATATATGATGTATTACAAAATGACAAAGAATTCCTGTCTGTACTTTTGTTTTTCAGCCTTATATGTAAGGAAAAAACACTTTTCAGAAAAGCGAGTGAGGAAATGCCAAAGTTTCTAGCAGCTGAGAGGTGATCAGTTACAGGAAAAAAGGAAAACACAAAACCAAAAAACAACAAAGAGGATGTTTCTGTGAAAAGAGCCTACACTTACTGCTAACAGTCTTCAAAGTGACTGACACAGAAAATGGGAAAGTGTGGAAAACGTGAGACATGACACTACTTGCAAATTATTCCCTGAGCCAATTTGAAATTTAGTGAAATGCAGTATCTTTGCCAATATTAGAATAAAAATGCCAAAATTAGAATAACTCTGCTATTGTTGGTAACAGCTATATGTCCCATTCAATTAATATGGGTTTTGGGTAGGAAGATGATTTTAGAGATGAAAGTGACACCAGAGAACCTCAGCACTCCTGTCTTGTCCAGTCTCTGTGTTACCCTGGTATGGGACCAGGTGCTGACATCGAGGTTTGAATGACAAATTTCTGACTTCACTTTTCAGCTCAGGAGTGCAAAAACCTTTAAGGATATTGTCACTTCTTTTGGTAAGTTCAGGTCAATGGAAACCTTGCAGTCGCCTTCAATGGAGTTTGAATTTCATGTTTCCCTTTTAATGAGAACAGTAACCCATGTTCATGAAAAGCAGGAAGAAATTTTCCCAGGTGTTAGAACATAACCAAATCCAGCTGGTCTGATACCTCAGACAAATTAAGGAGAAGAAGCAAATCTCAGGAGAGCATCGTAAGTTGCATTAATTTTTAAAACACTCATGTCCTGGTTTTTAGGAGTGAACAGCAAATAGAGTTCCCATTAAAATTTAGAAAATGAGACCTAAGATGCTTATTCAGCAGAAGAGAAGTAGAAAGCAAACTATTTTTCAACAACATGACAGAAAGACATAAGGAAATGTCTTTCATGCAGAAAGATTTTAGATGCCCATAATGGAGGTTTCCATCTCCTTCAGTTCTTTTGGTGATGTGAGGAAAGTGCCTGCAACGATGAAGTCTTATCTAGGAATTCACCAAGAAAGCAAATGTAGTGGTCACTGTAGTGCTGCTTCTGACCTTACTTTCCAGTCATCTCCAGTTGCTCTGCCTTCTGATACGTGTGCATAGCTCAGAATATGATGCTCTTGATGTAGGAGGGTGGACATAACAGACATATCTGAGGTGGGTTGATTGACCCAGAGTCCTAAATTATAACCAAGGTTCAGGACAGCGAAAGGGAAAGAAAGGTGAAAACAGTACAAAATACATCCCAGGCCCTCAAACAGTAATGAAATCCTGAAGGAAAACAGCAGAGAAAAAGAAAACAGAAATGTTATTCACAGAAAGTGATAAATAAATAAATACGTAAATCATATCAAAAGAAATAATGAAAATATCTTTCTGTGGTTTCTGGTGTCTAACAACACACTGGGTCCCTTAGCCAACAGTTCACTAGCATTTGTTAGGCATGGGTCAAAACTGCAAAGTATCAAGATGTGAATTACAACCTTTTCTCACCTCAGAAACTTAAAAATACTCCCATGCAGCAACAGAATATGATATGATTCAACTGACAGAAATTAAGTGGAGCACTATTGTAATGCTCTGGTCAGTAAACACTGTTTTGGTACACCAGGAAACAGAATTTCCTCTAATGTCTATTTAAAATCATAACAGATTTTTCAACAATGATGTAAAATTGTGGGAAGTTGCTAACAGACTCAGTTTGCTTGGCTGCTGAGTTGAAGTGGAAATAGATGTAATGAGAATGAATGCAGAACACTGTATACAAAACCAATGAATGGACAATTCAAGAGAAACAGACCCAATAAGAGCATAAACATAGCCTTAAATATTATTAAAACAGTACATTGGGTCATTCGTGCCACTTGTTACCATAAGATTTGTAACCATATGGGACATATGGAATGGCTTTTGCACAATGGACTGTTACAACTGAAA
The DNA here is from genome assembly GCF_003957555.1 of Calypte anna. Lineage (NCBI taxonomy): Eukaryota > Metazoa > Chordata > Aves > Apodiformes > Trochilidae > Calypte > Calypte anna. Next base: position 383,809 of record NC_044249.1, read on the forward strand.
AGTTGTCCAAGTGTATGATGGGTGATGCTCCTGCTTTTGCCAAGCAGAGTGGAGAATATTGGATTTGATGGATCATTGGCTTAATGGAGTATGGCAGATCCTATGTTCCTCTGAAAACTGACTGGAGGAGGGCATTGTTCCAAACAAAAGTTTGGTATTAAAAGTAAATGGGTATGCTCTCCTGAGCTTCCCTATATTTAAAAATTACAAGTTGCCTGGTTTCTGTTGAAACTTATTAATTTTATGTAGCCTGATTTTCTTAGTGCTGCACTCTGATTTACAGATGACCTCAGAATAACAGCAATTTATTATGCGACTGAGTGAGAAAGAAAAGAGCTATTCTGAAATTTAGAAGGGAATAGTGGTGTTGGTGAATTATTTTGTATGTCGCATTTCTAGGTTGCTTTGCTAGAAGAGGATCATGTCAGAGAAGGCTGTTTTTCTCAATTGCCATGTAAACAAACAAGGTGTTAAGATACGTGTAGCTGAGAAATGTGGTGGTCTTGTGACACAAGAAGTACTTCCAGCTAAAAGGAAGAGAAGAGACTTGAGAAACCAGAGATATAATTCAGGGATCACTGTCTTTATCATCTTTCAGCAAGCATACTGCCACAAGCCTACTTAGCTCACAGGCATAAAACCTCTTATCAGAATTAACCCAACATTGAGAAATAAAAAACATTCAAGCCTTTTTACAGGCAAAGGCAGGGCTGGAATGGACAAATATCTTAGGATTACATCATTCTCTGCTTTTGTCTTTGTTGCAGGTCCAAAACCTTGGAAGCAGTGCAAAGGAGCTCATCTAGTGTGGTTGCCTGGCTGCCCGTGAGCGCTGCAAAATCCTCTCCCGAAATTTACAAGGGCCTGTCTTGAAACTGGTTAGGTGTTTTATCTGCTGCTCTCTCCTCCTTTTTTTGAAAGTTATTCTAGAACCTTATCTCTTTGTTCAGATAACTCATTTGCCCTGCTGACCATTGTGGCTGTGGTCTAGGTGACTACATGCAGTAACACAGCACTGTGCAGCTGATTTGTGCATGTCTTTTTTTCAGGGCACAAGCTACAAACTGTCACAGTAATAAATGCAAAATCCTTCTACCTCCAATTCATTTACATCATAATAATTAGATTACATCAGAGCTTGGGTGAATATCCTGCAGTGAGCAGTAATAGGAGTGAAGGTGACTATCACAGGACCTAACTGCTGCTATCTAATTCAAGTAATGAATTAAGAGTCTGTCTTCCCAGCTTCTTCATATATCAAGGGAGAAAAGGAGTGGAGGGATAATGGTTTCAATCTTGAAGAGGGGAGATTTAGGTTAGACTTTTGGAATAAATTCTTTAATTTGAGGGTGGTGAGGCATTGGAACATGTCTAAGGAAGCTGTGGCTGCCCCCTCCCTGGCAGTGTTCAAGGCCAGGTTGGATGGGGCCTTGAGCAACCCAGTCTGGTAGAAGGTGTCCCTGCGCATGCAGGAGAGTTGGTACTGGATGAGCTTTAAGGTCCCTTCCGACCAAAACCATTCTGTGATTCTATGATCTTCCAAACAGTCATTCTAAATGCCCACATTAAGGAATATAACAAGAGCTTTCCAATTTAGCCACCTATGTTTGGTCCCTAAAGTCAGGCGGTGCATTCTAGTCAGGAAGAGGAAGCTCTAAAAGGGATTAAAAACCCTGGCTCTGCCAAAGGATATAACTTTATATCAGGAACAAAGTGTAGATGGGAGAATTCTAGAATTATGTGAAATACAGAAGTTCCAGGGTCACCGTATTTTAACACGAATTTTATCCGATGCCATAACTGAACTAATAGAGGTCATTTACAGCTGCTAACATATAATTTATGATTATGCCTTAGTCTTTTTTACTAACAAATTGCATTTAAAAACCTTGATATAGGAGCAGAATTGCAGGCAGAGCTGAAAGGCTGAAGTGATTATTTGGGTCCAGAACTCACTTCCTGAACACTTGGTTTGTCTTCTTAAATACATTTCCAATCATTTTTTTAATTTTTAGCATGATAAAATGAAGAAAAAAATAGTGGAACTCAGAAATGTAAGTCATTCTCGACACCTAATTTAATCTTTGTGCTTTCCTCTTTTTCCATTTCTGTTTTTACTAACGTAAACAAGAATTTATGGGGGTAACAAAACACAGCTTTACTTAATTGTGAGACTGTCATTTATGACAGACAAGATTTCTTTTCCCTTTATGTGCTAAAGACTTATTTTTGATTCTCATCTGGAAGAATCTGGGGCAGGAAATACATTTTTAAATATATTATATTTTTTTTTCCTCTGCAAAAAGCCAGTTCCTATGTATTGGCCCGTTGTAGGACAAGCATACTGAAAAGGGATCACATCTGCATGTGCTGATGACTGACTTCAGAGTAAAATGTTATGTTAAATATGGAATTACTGAAGTTAATAGTTTTATTGTTCTTGTGCTTTCCTTTTCGGTCTCGGGCCTTTTTTTGTATGTTTCTTTTCAGGTTTTCAGGAACTAAATTCTTTATATCATTACCTGCTTGCTTTTTCTTTTTTTTCCCCCAAAAGCTTTTACATAGCTTTTTCCAAGGTCCCAAATGCAAAGCTGTTTCCCCTTTATATTCAGAGCCTGCCGGGTTTAGCCTCCTCCATCCTGCTAACACACACTCAGCCAAGAGCTTCACTTGCAAGGAGTGACATGAACGAGTGATGAATGAGCATTGCTTAGAAAGGCTGGTGAGAAAAGTGCAGAAAAAGAGACTCAAGTGTATCTGAATTTAGTGCTTAAAAAGTGTTTTCAGTTTAGGTCTTTCAACATTGTACCGGTATTTGCTTGGGAATGGCCATGTTGCCAGACAAAGAGATGCTTAATCTTTACAGACTGCTTTTTTTTTTTTTTTTTTTAAAGAGCTTGAAGGATCTAAATAATTGGTATTGAGTACCCACTACTGAAAATGTTAAATCATATCTAAGTTCAGAACAACTTTAGGGACAGATCATCTGCTCCACGGCAAAAAAGTCTTGAAATTGCTTTCAAAAGCAGTTGTATCTGGCAGCTATGGAGATGATCCCTTCTTCTCTTTACAGCAGCAAGAGAAGACACTGAAAAGACATAAGCTGTCATTAATAACAAACATCTTGTCATGGTGTAAAACAATGAGCAAAGTGGTAGTTTTTCACTGTGGTGACATCTTGGCCACAGACTTAAGTAATTTCTGAAAACCCTGATGATGAAAGTGGAGATAACAAAGAAGACAGTTGCATGAAGAGATTGCTTCTCAAATTGCCTTATGATGCCTTCTGCTCTTTGAATGTGTTTCTTTAGAGCATGGAAGTAAAAAAGTTACGTAGGTCTACACAAATGCCTCCTATCTTCCAGAGCAACTTAAAGCTAAGGTTTACTGCAGCTGTCAGGTTGCATGGATTTATGAGAAGCTTGCCCTCATCTGAGCAGTTCTGTACAGACAGGGAATAAGAGGTCTCAAGGACTTTTTATTAGAACAAAAACAGTTTTATGAGCTTTTAAGTAAAGCATTGGCTACAGCAAAAAAAAAAATTAATTGATATAAAACATGCATACATCTATATCTCTGCAAGAGAAATTATTTTCAAGGATAAAAAATAACTGTGACATACATTTAAAATCAGGACAGGCTGGAGATAGGGAAAGTAAAACACTCTGTGTAAGAGCTGATCCCGACAAGCAAAATGTTCATTTCTCATCCACTAATTCACAGCTCAGGAAAATATATTTGGGTCATTGCCCAGCTCCTTTTGCCCTGAAACTGGATTAGCCATCTTGCTGCTGTATTAACAGCCACTGCCCTCTTCAGGGAATGCTTCTGGGAATACGTTTTTGTATTGCAATTGCACTAACAGTAAATAAAATTGGTCTTTCAGGCTATGAAATACTGCTTGTGTACAGTTCACTCCACTTAGTGCTGGCTGCTTTTAAAACGTGTTTTCTCTGCTGTTTTGACAGTGAGGTCAGTAAGTTGGACAAGAGTGATGACAGTTTCTTAGTCAGATTGTAGAAGATGCATATTAATATACATCCATTACTAGTGTACAAAATAACTTATAAATTATGCATTGAACTTTTTTACCTAGGTAAAAAACCACTATTCAAAAACCACTCTTTAGTCTTCTCAAATCACAGGCTTCAGGGACAGCTTCCCTGCAGGCAGCTTGCACTGATAGTGGTCAAGCCACTTGCCAACACAGCCATGGGCAGGTATATAGATAACTGAAGTCACATTGGACTATTATACTTCTTTTATCCAAGTACAGTGAATCAGATTTTATGCATTAAAAAAAAAAGTATTAAGTCTCTTTTTTGCCATTTCTCTCTTGCCTGTAATTCATCTCTTAAGTATCAGGCTGCTTCAGTATCTCCAGGCAGATATGTAAACAGAGAGGTTGCAAGCACTCTTAAGAACAAACACTTTTTGTAGCCTTTAATAACAAGTGAATATTGTTGAATTAGTAAGAATAGAAGACTTAGACTATTCAAGAATTATTTTTCAATTATCACAGTTCTAGTAGTTTTGTAGAGGACTTCTTTGCTTTTGCACATGCATTTATCAACAGTTTTGGAGATAATATCACTGTTTCAGCAAGAAAAATATTGTGTGTTCTCATTGGCAGACATGCAGCATTTTTTCACTAAAGATATAAGGACCGTATAACCAAGCATGGAGTTGAATGCACAAACTAAGATTAACAGTCTAATTTTACCATCTGATAAAGCTGGCAAGCCCTTATATGCTATACAGTTTGCTGAAGCAGATGCAAAATACTTGGCCAGCTAGAATATGTGCACAGCCTTTATAGAAACACATTAGAGATGCTTTTATCAGAGCAACATTTCTTCAAAATCTGGCGTGGTAGAGGAGACTCCCTGCCTTGGTAGATGGGATACAGGGGAAGACAGAGGCCTCTGAGGGGTGCTCCAGTCTGGCTGAATGTGTTTGTGACAAAAAATTACCACTTAATGGCTGTATAATGCTCCATGCAAAACTACCAAGTGGTTGGCTTGTCTGTGGGCAACCACCTTGCAAAGGTCCCAACCCTACCCCACCCAGCAGCTCTGCAGTCAGCTTTGGTGACTTGGTGCATCATCTGTTCTCCCAGAACTGATTCCAGGTGTCTTGCAGACCTGCTGACAGGTCAGAGCAGTGTGGGGCTGGCTGCAGCACTGCTGCTGCTGCTCTGCCTGCCAGGGAAGGGCAGACAGAATCGATTTCTGGAACTGTTAGTCTGGCATTTCAGAATCAGTACATCCAGTCCCCATTCTGAGAAACTGCTTTCTAAGAACTGCATGCTCACATCTTTTCATTTCTGTCAGAAGTCTTAGTTGGCTGAAATAATGTGATTGTTCTGATAATAAATGCTTATTTCCTTACCACTGTGAAGTAAAAATAAGTTTCTTTTAAGATAATATTTGCCTCTAACCACACTTACACAACACGCTGAATTTCCGCTGAGAGGCTAAACTAATGCTTTAAACTCAGCTCCGTGGGTTATTTATAGATCCTCTGCTGGCTGGTGATAATGATCCTCCTCAGGCTTAAGTCACAGGCAGAATAATCCCCTGAATTCAAGGCCTTTTATTAATCGTTCATGTATTTTTGCTTTGTGGGAGTAGAGCTACATCCTACCTGTGTGCTTGGTTGCTATTAAAAAATACCTCCAGCAGAGAGTTGGGTTTTTCCGAGAGTCCTACCTCACAGAACAGGAACCTGTAGTACTTTAGTTCCTACAAAGCTAATCCCAAGAAACTGCACAAACAGTGGGTTTTGTCTTGAGAATACACTTGCTCAGAACCACCATTACTGTCCTCCACGTGTCCACAGCTGCAACTCTCAGAAGTAGTTGTCCCAAGCCATACAGTCCAGCAGCTGTGTTGTCAGAGGTATTCAACTCTGTGGAGTACTAAAATAATTAATTTCCTCTCTTATTTTAATTGTTAATGAATTTGGACTGTAGCAAGCAGTAATCAGATAATAGGAAGGATTGCTCATTATTCAGAAAGAAACAGACACGGAACAAAAGCTCCCTCTTCTATGATGTGCCTTTGGAAACAAACAAGCAGGAAAATTGGAGCAGAGAGTCTTCACAAGAGAGAAACTATGAAGCCTTTGCTGTAGTTTCTCTGATCAGCCTCGCTCAAGTCTCTTCCATGTCCTCAGTAATGGAATGGTGCAAGTGCTACACAGGAGCAGGAGTGCACATGGTACAGGGAGTGGTCCCTGACTCCCACTGCCCCCCAGCACCCATTTTGTATCCTGTGGATTTCGGCTTCAATCAACTTCAACATCACTTCTCCTGGGGTGGTGAGACCAGGAGTCTCCAGAAGGCACCTCTTTCTGTGTAAAGCAGCATCTGACCCTAGGATTTCTCTGCTGGAACAGAATCTGCTGAAAAATTGTTAAGACAGGAATTTTCTGTGTTATTCCCCTTAGCCATGTGTAAATTTCTAGGATGAAAACAACGGGGTTTGTGCTGGTTTATAAAAAGAGGATGCATCTTTTTTTTTAAGTAAAAAAGTTTAGCAAGGTTTTATTTTATAGAATACTGGGAAACAGATTTTCACGAGTTTTTTTTCCCAAAATTTTACCCATTTTTATGCATATGTAGGAAAACAAAAAGCATTCAATGAAAATTCAGAAGAAGATTGAAGCATTTGAAAAATCTTTGGTATTGGAGGTTCCATACCAGCAATTCCACTGTGAGAACGCAAGGAGAAAGCAACTGGTAGATTTTCCCCCTTGCTTTCCAGGCTCCTAAGCCCTGCTGAGAATTACAGGTGGTAATATCTTAATAAAATCTGCAAAGACAATTCTTACACTGCTTGACAAAATAAGAAGGGCCAAAATTTTGTTAGAGGATCAGGTCCTATGCTAAAGGTAGGAAAAAAGGATGTTTAATTTATTGTCTGCAAGTGAACCATACCAAAAGTGAACAAATGTACAGAAAACCAGATTAGAAAAAGGAGACTTAAAGGTCCTGCAAGGTACTCAGATCACACAGTGCACAGGGGGATCTGAGAAAGGTAAATAGTCTGCAAAGTATTAATGCCACAAGAACAAAGAACACAGCAGAAATTAAAGAGAATGGTAATGAAATCCTCATCTTCCTTACTCTGAGTTGTGAGGGACTCTCCTTGGCAGAATGAGCCTCTGCAACTATAGAAATAACTTTGTCAAATGGTGCACAATATGAATCAACTGCCAGAAGAATAAGTGCAGACTGCAAAGATGGGATCTGCCAAATGAACTTCTGAAGGTACGAGCCTGGCTTCAGTTTATCCCTGGGTATGCATACACTGGGGTACATTTTTCCATCAGACAACCTTATGCTTTTTTTCACCCCATGAAGCAGGGAAGGGCCGGGAAGAGCCTGGGTGCAAAATGGAATTCTCACAGCAAGAACCCCATTTACCTCATACACAGGCTATGTTAGCAGTTCAAATCTGTTAGAATTATAAACAGTTGAAAATGGACTTTTCTGATAAGAACTATTGGATGTTTTTAATATTGATGTTGCTGTTAGTCTCCAAAGTAGTGCTCTCCTGTGCTGGTGTGTGCACAGATGTGTCTGTGTGTGTCTACATAAAATAAACACATTTTCTCTTACTTCAGTTCTGCTTCCTGCAAAATGGCAGCTGTTGGTTTCCAAAAGGAATAACAGTAAAGAACAGAGAACAGGAAGAGTATTTGGAATAACTGAACGATGGATACTGATAGTGTATGAGTAGGTGATCCATTATGAATGTTTTGTATAGACTACACAGTATAGCAGGGTACAGATATGTCTACAAGTAGAACAGCTTCCTATGCTTAGAAGTTAACGTTACAGAATAAAAAACCCAAAACATATTTGTAACCTGTGTTTGTGTTGCTTCCTGAGATTGCCACTGGTAAGTATGAGAGGGAATCCCATAACCAGCTGCCTCGTTTTATTTTGAAGAACTAAGCTAGTAGCAGCATAGTGAACACAAAATATGCTATTCAGTCACAGCTTTACAAAGCATCTGCAAAATAAGTAAATAAATAAAACCACAGAGATTTTGTTAAAATTCTTCAAATGAGCCTACAAAAAACACTTGCCACAGACCTTCATTAAACAGAATTAATGACATAATGTCTCTGTGTTTACTTCTTCAGAACAATTACTTGAGGCAGGAAATCTTTAGATAAAAACCTCTAATGATGCTAAGTCTCCTATCTAACCTCCTTCCCGAAAACATTACAGTTAATGATGACAAATTCTTTCCTTTTGTACCATAATACAATTCAGTCTTGTATGCAGTTCAATAAGAACAACAACAGACCATTAGGCCTCCTTCTTTCTTTAAATTTAAACTGGTAATTAACTTAGAAGTTTACACATGTGGAAAAATGTTGTTCTTTTTTTGTCACTGTAGTTCTTTGCTCTGAACTTGCACTAACAGATCTATTCTAAAAAAGGCCAGAAAATTCAGAAGTCCAGGGTATAGCAAATGAGGGACTTTGCATGTGATTTTCTCTTTTACTGGGCTTCAGAGAAATAAGCTGAACCTCCACGACACAGTCAGGAGAAGCAGGCCTTCTTAGATGGAAAAAGTAAAGCTTCATGTGGAAGAAAACCTGCTCATGTTCATAGTAGGTAAATGATAAATATATAGTAAGATATGCTCCCCTCAAGTGCTGATAAAAAGCTTTCCTGGGGCTATCCATAACCACCCCAAAGCAGCGAGTGCAGGCTAGGAGGGAGCAACATCCTGCAGCACCTGAGCTACCACTGTATCACTGGTGCAATGAGCTTGGAGTCCTACAAACCTGTGCCCATGCTGGTGACATGCTCCGTGGGCTGCTGCTGTCTGTGGTCCTGTGAAAGGCAGGAGCAAGGAGAAAGAACTTACAGACCAGCAGGAGGGAAGGGAAGCAAACAATGCCTCTTCAACCATGGCTTGCTGTGCTGTGCTGCTCTCAAGGCCAGACCGTGGTAAGTTCTCAGGCAAAGAGCTTCAGTTCCAGATAACAGTATCTAGGGGCCACATGCTGTCTGGGAGCACAAAGTGTCAGCTGATCTGCTTACCTAACTGATACTGCTAATGTGAGTTTATCAGAATTTTCAGCTATTCTGCAAAAATTAACTGTGGCCAGTTTCTATTTATATTACCTGAGAAAAGAGTTCACAGTTTTGCAGAAGAAATTATGGTGATAGGAATTAAGCATACAAGTAAGGATTGGAGTGTCATTCTTCAATTTACACATGATTTTGCATCTGAGTCTATAAAAAGTGCTATCAATATCAGTAACAGTTGCTGTGAAGACTCCTTATCACACTGGATGAAGCCAAAGACTTTACAGAACGAGCATCTCAGTGCTTGGTAGTGTGAAGCTGATGTCTGGGGCAATGTAGGTCTACTGACTCTGGATTCATTTGAAAAGCTCTTAATGAAACAGCAATGAAATTATCCAAATTATTTTGTCTGAGTGTGCCACTTAGCACTGCACATGCAAAGAATAAAAACACACATTCAATCCAACATTGCATGTCTCTTAGGAGAACAGGTAACTTTGTAAAGTTGTTACCAAGTCCTAAGGAAGCTCTTGGCTAACAGAAGGTTGTAGAAGTCACTCTGCTGCTGGAAGTGAGTCAGAAAAGGCTGAGGAAGAACTTTCACAGCCTCAGAACATTGCCAATACTTTCTAAAAAGTCTAGCAACAGACATAGCTAAAAGAATAGATGATACCTTAGTGAGGCTGCACCATGTGTTCTGTGTGCAGTTTTGGGCACTGCTGTGTAAGACACTGAGGTGCTGAGAGGGTGCAGAGAGGGGATAACTAGGGGTCTGAAGAACAGACCTTATGAGGACAGGCTGAGGGAAACTGGGGATGTTCAGCTTGGAGCAAGGGAGGCTGGGGGAGACCTCACTGCTCTCTACAATTAGCTGAAAAGAGGCTGTAGTGAGACAGATGTTGGCCTCTGAGTGACAGTGACAAAGAGAAATACATCTAGAGGACACCATTGCGATCTAGAGATGCCACAGGGCTGCTCCCGTGGCAGACTGACGAAGATTTTCTTTCTAGATTGAAATAACTAAGTCAGTACCTACAATGGAGTAGCTCACAAGAGAGTAGGTTTCCTTTTTGGGGGTTTTTTGTTTGTTTTTTGGGGCTTTTTGTGTGTGTGTGTGTGGAAACACAAGTGCTAAAGTAAGCAGTTCCCTTTTTGCTAGGTCTGCAATAGCAATTACTATATTATGGTCAAAGCAATACTGGTCAATTTAGCAGAAGACCAGTTGCTAAAGAATTTCAAGTCATACTTGTAAAATCTGGTAAAAGCAAAGTTGTTTATATTGCACTGTTAATACTGAAAATAGTGTCCACAAGAAGTTTGGTTTCCAGGTTTCTCTCCTTCCCCATTCTTTGTAAATGTAAATTTAATAATAATAAAATGTAAACTCTGTAAACAGTTTCAAAGCAAAAATCTAAAAAACCTCTGGTGTTCTCTCAAGCCTCAAGTCACATCTTGTCCTCTGGTAGAGTCTCCAAGGGAAGTTTGCTTTAGGAACTCACCAGAATAAAGTACAGTGATCATGAAATGAATCTGTAGACTTTTGCACTTTTCTACCATTTTTTTGACTCGTGGCAAATCCTGTATTTGTTGACACTTGTCTGAAAAGCCTAGGTGTGTTTTCTTTATTCACAAAATAGTAAAAGGTTGCATTTCTTTATCTTTTTGAGCATCTTCAAGAAAATGCATTAATGCTTGTCACATTTGCCACAGGGCACCAGCTTTGTCTTGTTAACTCTGACAGTTTAACTCAATTTAAGAGTCCTTGCTAGTGGATACCTGTTTTCAGGGATGGTTTATGGACCTTCAGGTGGATGGAGAAGGCACCATGTGCAAACAGAGAATGTTCAGCTGTCATTTAACAGCTACACATGAGAAAGAAAAAAATGAAGATAGCTGATTTTTTAAAAGGCAAAAAATCAACTCAGTCTTGCACAGTGACAAAGACCACTACAGTATAGTCAATATACAAGCAGTGGAAACTACATAACTTAGCAAACACAAATGTGATAAAGCACTTGTTTATGAATTCCTTATTGCTTGTAGATATAAACTGTGAAGTATTTTTTAGGTAAAATCATCAAAGCCTCATGTCTCAAGGGCTGTGATCTGCACATAAGCAATGAAACTCAGATTATTGCTGCTACCACTAGCCAGTTTTCATAATAACATTTTCATTACCTGTAACAATACCTTTGTTTGCAACCGCTTTGTGTACTACCCAGGCTAAGTGGGATCTGCAATGATTACACGTGCAAATGTGTCAGCAATATTTCACCTGTGTCTCTGGAAAATATTAAAGGCTGGCACCCATGGATGCCATGGTCAAAACTTTCAGTATTTTCACAGAGACCAAGGCCAAGGCTTGCACGTGCTGCTCTGCTCTCTCCGGATGGGTTCTGCTGGGTCAGACTCTGAAGTGAGAATCAGCAGTTTTCTGTGGGTCAGAGCTCTGTAGCTGATCCTGACTCCTCATTGCTTAATTCCCTGACAGCAGTATGTCTTGAAATGGCTCCTCTCCTCTTTCTACTGCTGCTAGTTATTTTATTAACATTTTTAAATGTTAAATGAATCACCTTGCTTAAGTGCTGGAAGCCTGGAAGGTAAGATGAGTAACTTTTCAATACAACACTATAGCCTTTACATGTGGAGGTATCTACTGTGAAATAGACACTGCCCTTACAGCTTTGTCAGTGCTTCATCTGTGTTTTCCTGTTTATCCTGGGAAGACTCTCAGAAGATGTGGAAAATACCTGTACAGCAGTCACTTGACTTTCCCATAGAAGCAGGCACTGCACTTGATGGGTGTTGTCACCCCGGTGGTCTTGTGGTAATACTGCACAATGCTGTCCCCAAAGGATTGGAAACTGATGACATTACAGATGTGTAATGTGTCAGAGGAGCTCCGGGCAGCTTCCAAAGCCCTTGGACACACAGGGCACCAGCATTTCAAGAGCTGAATGTGGGTAAGTTGCATTGATATATTTTTGCACATCTGACTAGTCGTTGCCTCCTGTGTTACATAGCTCTCCATGAGCACAATTTTGAGAGCTTTTGGTCTGGTTTTCTGTGCCACAATTACTGCTGTTAAGCAAATAATTTTTTCCCCCAGCACGTTTGACTTTTTCCTGTCTCTTCTTTCACTTCTAAATTATCTTGAAAACTGCACTTAAGCTCCATTATTCCCCCAGATGTGCAATTACATCACTCCTTAAAATGCAGGTTGCACTTGTGCATGGAAAATTCACTGTTGGATTCCCCACCCTGTTGTTTTGTTTTTTACCAAAAATTGAACAAGTAATGAAAGGAATAAACTCCCACAAAGTCTCAGTATTATCCTACTACACAGCAGTCATCGAGGCTGCAAGTGAAAAGCAGCTTCTGCAACAAAAACGCTAGAGGAGGGTTAAAAGAAATGTAGGTGGGTATTTGACATTACAAAAGGCTTGTGGTACAGAGCTACTATTAAACATGGTGTGACATCCTGCATGTGCCTTTCTTACACCCCAAACTTTAAGCCTGTGGGAATTTCCAGAGAGTGAAAGACACAGAATCTAAGCCAAAATTATTTGTAACATGGGATAGATGAGATTTATAGAACAGGCTATTGCAGATCTATGAATCCAGGAAAGGAAATAATTAACAAATGAAATTAAAGTTAAAATAGTCATGAACCACAAAAGGACTGTGCTTCACCACTTTCTCTGGCAACACAGCATTACACCCACTTGCTGGTGTGCCAGTTCATTCTTCTAGGTAACTAGAAGGGCCAGGAATGGGGTCTCCTGTTTAAAAAAGAAACCATACTTGGTAAATACTTCCTATTGTATGTTCAAAATAGCTTATAGATTGGTTAGACAAAAAGCTTACACAATTTGCCTATACATCTAGCACAAAAAGTCTTCTAATAGTGTGTTTCAGTACAATCCACTTCTTCTAAGAGCAGGAATAACTAAAAGAAAAAATTAAGAATAAAAACTAAAGCTAACCTGCGACCCAATGACATTACCAACAGAACACCATATTGTCTTGTGTTGTTAATAAGTGACATTGTACAGCTAGAAGATGTAAATGCTGAAGGAATGGACATAACTGTTGTTACCAGACTGACAATTATTTTGCAGGCCTGTAGGCACTCAATAAAAGGCAGTATAAATCAATACACAGAAACAAAATGGGGAGAAAAAGACAAAAGATGTAGCTTTGCAGTGCTGATATTGCTGTTCCCTGTTGTGCATGTTGTGGCACTGAGGTCACATCAGAGAGCAAGAAGGCTGGCCTGGGATCCTTCCTTTGGGAAGCCTTTGAGGCTTCCAAACACCACACCCAAAGCCAGGCAGGGGTTTTTAACAGGTCTGAGGAACAGGTCACCGGAAAGCACATTAGTGTAAAGGAAATCTCTGGGACTGTAACAACTTCCTTAATAGCAACAATTTCCCTGATAGTAAGGAAGTTATAATCCATACCCAAAGAATCCATACCAAAAAAAGGAAGTGGTAACACAATTAAGCCTTTATTTAGTGATTGATGTGGGATATGGGCAAGAAAGATGGGTTTTTAAAATAGTAAGTGAAGGACTTTGTTAAAAAGCACGTGCAGGGGCAACACAAGGAAACTCAAGGATGTGTTTGTGATTGTCAGGACACAGTGATGGCATCTCATGAGATCCTTACCTGTTTGCTTGTTTTCACCTGGCATTTTCCAAAATGTTTAGTGCCATCTGAAACCAGTTCTGATAGATGAATTTTACCAAGTTGTTGGTAAAAGCTTCTGGCTTCTACAAGCTAAGCCCTGAGCCTGCTGAAATCAGCATTCATTTTATGTTGTTTGATGCCAGTTTCCTCACAAGTTAATCTGTATGCAAGAGGTCTGAAGGAGATATGTCAGATCTTTCCTACAAATTTGGCTAACAGCACCTGCTGTGAAATGCAGTGTTATTATCACTGCTGATTTACAATCACATTCACTATTCATATCACGAGGAAAAGGTTTACAAAAATTTTGGAAACAGTAAAATAAAAGCTAACATGTTTTGTTAGTGATCTTAATATACCATTCTGACTGCTAGTCAAAGTGAAAACTATGCTGCATGAGAGGAGTATGACAATATATCCTTTGTGTAGGGTAAATTATATTATCATTTACATTTTATTGAGGGATTTAATGAAGGATAGCTTGATTCTTCTATATTTTTCCTATATTCATTTAAGATCTGAGTATACAGATCCAGACACCACTAAATTACTCTCAGACCAAGGAGGAATTTTCCCAGCTCAGGAGGAACTTGTTTGGGAATCAGTTTTTGGAAACACCAGGAGACAGAAAACTTCCACTGAAAGACCAACATTCAGTGAAGCTGCTTGGGCTTTGAAAGCTAAGACAACACTGTGAGTACTGAAAGGTCAAGTATAGCATAAATCAAATCTGTAATTGATAATAAATGTCTTCCAGCTCTGGCAAATTATGTACTTAATACGTAGTAATGAATATTGTTTTCTGAACTGAGTGTCTGTGATTTTATCTTCAGATGAAAAGAACCAAAAAATTTCAGATTTTGCAACTGAGCTAAAGGATGTGAATGTTGTTGAATCCATCAGCTACTGGCCTCTAGCTTGTGTTCTAGTGAGTTTTTGCAGTGTCACAAATATTATGCATAAGGAGTATTTATATTTATTTGTGTCTAGGATCAGTGCTTATCTTTAATGTAATCTAGAATGAACTCTTACAGTAAACACTGAAGTTATTAGAGAAATTGTAAAATCAGCCAGTACTTCCATTTATACTCACAGCTCCAGCAATTTCAAAACACTTGAAGAAGCACAACTGAAGAGTGAATTTAGTTCCATAAAACACAGATCAGCAGTAACATGCTTTTTTCTATTTATTTGTGATAATTTTCTCAGAGCTGGGAGAAATATATATTTTAAATTCAGAGTGGTTTTTTTGTGCTGCTCTTGGGTCCACCAAGCCCAAGGTGTGAGATGTCAGTGTCTACACTGCAGACTCCATGATACTGACACAGCACCAGGAAAGCAATTCCCTAAGAATTTTGCCACAGAGCTCCCTGTGAGAGGATTGACTGACAAAGATTTTTCAATCTGATGAAGAACTAAAAGGGGCTCTTTACTCTTTCCAGATTAAATGAATTGACTCATAACGTAACCCATGCTGGTGAATCAGCTTCTGATTCAGGTAAATCCTGATTCTGCTTACCTGGACTGTCAGGGGGCTGTTGGCAGGAGTGTGGTTGCTTTTGGGGGTGGAGATGAAGCATGGGTGATGGAAGACAGGGTGAGGACAGACGCAGCAGAAAGAAGGGAAGAAGGCTCAAGCTTCTGTGGTCTCATCTGGGACTGGGCCTTGCCTCCTCTTGCACTGCCTGGAGAGGGGGTCCTGGTGAAAAGAAGTCTCTGGGGTTACCAGGCCGAGAAAGGAAACAGAATCCTTGCAACTTCAGCAATTGCCTGTGCTGGTTTAGTAAGAAGTTGCTGGTTTAATTGCTGGTATGGGAAGGATTTCCTGCCAGGTTCCTGGAGGGTGGCACACTGGTGTGCCCAGGCCTTACTCTTGGAGGAGTTGTATCAGCAAATATCCAGGTAATGTCAGATGGGACTGTTCAGCAACTGTTCTGTTTCCCTGGAAAACACTAGGAGTACCCAGCTGCCCCAATAAGGTAACGCAGAAGTGCAGATGTTCCTGGTCACATTTCTCTTTTGTTAAATAGTGTCATGTACCCAGCTGCTTCTGGTTCTGTATGAATAAATTCTGTCGGCCTCAATATTAGCTTGGCTTTGATCGTGGTTGGTTCAGCCACAGATAAATATATAAATCAAAAGGCTTGGGAGCTTTTAGAACAAGACTTAGATTCCACTGCAAACAGAGGTACAAGTAACTTAAAGATGATGCTTTTATGCAACTACTCTTTCCTTAGAAAGCAAGACTTGGATTTTATACACAAAATAATTATTCTGAGGCAAATGTGAAATAATTTAGACCATAGAGGTCAGGGTTATTGTTGGGGAAACAAGTTCAGAAATACACAGGTTGTGAGCAATCCTACCTTACTTCAGCTTAGGCACGTTGGGTTAATGGTTATTGAGGCCTAGTTAGAGGTTTCTAAAAATGAGCTAATGGGAAAGAGATAACTTAATTGGCAACAGAAGAGGAAAATAATTATGTGAGAAGAAGTGGTTCCGTGAGAATGGAATGTGTAATTGGAATACAAAGCCACCTGCATGATATGATGGTGTAACAAGGCTTCTCTATATCAGTGAGTGCAAGTTGTTAATAAGGATTTCACACAATCATACTGATGTGCACAGGGAATCCTTGAGCCTCCACAGACTGTTTTACCGCAGGTTATAATTTTCGTTAACTTGAAAATTACATGATGGGACAACACTTATAAAATCTACTTTCAATTCCTGTGTTGATAACTAAGGATGCAACATCATTTGCTGCAAAGAGTTTAAGGATGAACTATTCTCTGGTTTTCCTAGACCATGAGAAAAACTTGGGCAAGCTTGAAAGTCATACCCCAGGGACAGCATTCAGCCTCTGTGCTGTGTGCATGTACATAATGCCATCTGAAGTTGCCACCTCCACCACTAAAGGCAAATGAGCCTGGTATTTTAGAGAGCAGTCAGGACTGAGAGAAACCCCTGACTTAGCCCCCCTCATAAAATGTGAATCTATACGTGACAGTCACTATGGCACTTCACCTTAATGTACTGGATCATATAAAAGTGCATTGTATCTTCTCTTCTAATCTTGAGACACCATTAAGAATGGCTCACTGTGTTGGAAGAGGCTTTCTTAGTCCTTCACAACTAAATCATCAACTGGACTACAGAAGGAAAAAGCAGATTAATCAACTCTTTTCTCTTGTTACCCAAGTGGTTTTAGGTTAAATTTTTTTGCTGCCTTTATAAAATAATGTCTATAAATAAATTACAGATGCCAAGTACATTTTATTGTCTGGCAACTGTGTACAAAAGCGCTGAAAGAAGCAAATCAGCATCATTACTTAAGTGGAAGAAAGTGAAGGGAAAACTCTTAAGATGAGAGAGAAGGAAAAGAAAGCAGGAGGGAAATGGGAGCTAAACTGTGGACACTCCCCCAAAAGGTCATGGGAGGCAATGGAAGGAATGAAGCTGGTGATAGAAATCAGCAACACAGATAAACATCAAAAAAAAAAAAAAAAAAAAAAAAAAAAAAAAAAAAAGCAATCTTCAAAAAAGCAGCAGGCAATCAATCTCAACATCCTGGCCTCCCAGGAACTACACTCATAGGGTCAGGAACTTCCATGTAACACCAAGTGCCCACATAAAAAACAATAACCCAGCACCCAAAACTTTGTGACACAGTGAGCCACAGAAGTCATCCATAGGAGAGGTCCCATGAGAGCCTGCAAAGACCAAGCCAGGCCAAATGATGCTGACAAAATAACACTCAGGTGTAAAAAAAGAATCTGAAAACTGAGCATATACAAACCTTAAAATGATAAAAAACTGTGCCACTCAGTGCTAAAATTACTCTTTTGTTTTGGAAATACTACTAGTTACTACTGCATTAGCACAGAAAGGGACTGAAGGCGTTTAAAACCACAGTGCTGCTGGCTGCTATAAGGCAAAGTGAAGCAGGCTGTTAGAGTGCACACCACAAATACACACACGTACTAATATTTTATATAACACATCAGCAGCATGTTGGACTAAGCTGGCCTTTTTAAAAAATACTGTCTGGAATAACTTATGTTCCTGATTTTATCTCTTGCACAAGTAGACTCAAAGTCTTTGAATTTCCTTGCTACCACTGCAACTGTGGTAACGCTCAGAATTTCAGCTGTCTTGGCTTTCCTATATCAATCCTGCTAGCTTTAAATTGTGGTATCACAATAAGAACTGAAACTATTTCTCCCTCTGCCTTATTTTGGTTGTTCTGGGACACATTCTGCCTGTAATTGATAAAAATAAATCTAGCATGGCCTGTTCAAAACATTGAAAATATTTTCTTGAGAAAAAAGCGCAGGTTTCTTTTTCAGAGAAGGTAAATATTAGTGCCCTTTATGAAACAAACAGGTTCAAAGTCTAGAGGGGTAAATATTTTTCCTTGTGTATAACTCATGTTTCAGTTTTCTACCCAGGCCTGTATCAGCATTCAAGCTTTTCTTTCCATCTCTTACAACATGCAAAGGCCCACCTTCCCCAAGCTCTAGTGCTAGTTTGTGAGCTGAAATTTCTTCATGTGACTTAGCTGCATGGTCCTCATTAAAGCCTTCCAGACACCATGTGGATAAAAAACATTTGGAAGAGCCTCCCAACACCCTGAGTATCCATCCCCTTGGTGTAGCAGGTCAGAGCATCACTGGAGTGCATGGCTCCAGCAACAGCAGGGAAATGAGGTGGAAAGGGGGTCTTCACTGTGAAACCAGAAGTATCTAAAATAATATTTTCTTACTATGCTTAGTATGATGAGAATGTAACCAAAAAACATGAAATATAAAACCTCGCTAGATAACACTTGCTTTGATGGTAGTTCATCTGCTGGGTGGAGGATGCCTGAAGCTGTTTGGAGCCCAGTCACCACTGCTCAGGATGCCACGGTGAGGGTTTCGCCCCTGGTTTGCAGCACTGCAAGATTACAATGCTGCTTGAGGGATAATCCCACTGCCCTCTTTCTGTGCCAGGTTGAGAGCTCATGCCAAGTGCCATGGGGCATCCAATGCCCTTGTGCCAGTGAGTGGCATCAAGCTTGCTGTTTGCCAGTCCAGCTGAAAGCTCTGCAAGGAAAAACTGTGTGGGTCTGCTTGAGACAACATGGGGTAGGAGGCAAAACATGAGACTTGCAAAGAGGAGCCACAAGTCCTTTGCCCTGCAGGGCTCAGTTTCCACTTGGCTCCAGGAAATCACAGAACCACAGAATTGTCGTGGTTGGAAAGGATGTCTAGAGCACTGCATCCAACCATCAGTGCAGAACACACCAAACCACACCACAGCATCACCACCATCTCACTGGAGCATGTCCTGAAGGGCTTCAGCTACATGGTTTTTTAATACCTCCAGGGATGGTGACTCCACAGCCTCCCTGGGGCAGCCCATTCCAGAACCTGACTACTCTCTCAGTAAAGAAATGCTTCCTCAGATCTAGTATAAACCCCAAGCGTGCAAGTACTATGGGGACAGAGGTTCAGAGAGACCCAGATGCTCAGTTACTGTTCCAGTTACATCCCATCCACTACTCAAAAGTGTGCAGGATGCACACCTGGTGGTTTTAAAGGAATCTCTGCGTTTATCCTGTTTTACACCTGGCAGTCAAGTCACAACCGTGGATGTGCTTACAAAACCTGACAATCACCTTCGTGTCTGTCTGTCCTTCAGGGTCGAGTTTTGTCCCCCTGCATCGGAGGAAACAGCAGAGAGGAATCGGGACACACGGCAGCCCAGCTCTTGGGAAAGCAAAACACTTCAGTGCCTCCCAAGTAAGAAATGATGGCGAGCCTCCCGACCGGGAAGGTGGCATGTGCTGGGGATCGAGCGGGCCCTCAGCCCTACGGCCTGTGCTCGGCGGCGGAAGGCCGCACGGCAGCGATTCACCTCACGGGACGCTTCAAACGTGGCTGTGCCGGCGGCGGACACGTCCGTCAGGTGCACGAACGGCCGGAGAGACTGCAAATGAGGACCCGTGTGTACCGGTACCTGCACCGGACCCACGACGCCAGATCCCGGCTCCCGGTGCCGCCCACGGCCCCTCAGCTGCGCCTCTGCCTCCGCCTGCGCACGCGCAGCGCCTCTCCCCCACCCCGCGCCCGCTGTGAGGGGACGGGAGAGGCCGCCCCGCCCCGCCCCGCCCTTCCCGCGCACACCACCCGTGGCCGCCGCCCATTGCGATTGGCGGTGTTGCCCCTTCTTCCCGCCCCCTCTGGGAGCCGCCGCCCGTACCATTGGCCCCGCCGGCCGGTGGCGCCTCGCCGTTGGCTCCGGCGGCGCTGTGGGCGGGGCGGCCCTGCCTGGCCGTCGCCGTGAGGTACCGGAGGGCTCGGCAGCCGCCGCTGTCGCCGCCGCTTCCGGATCTGTGGTGAAGCTGTCGCGGAGGGCGATGGCGTAAGTGCGGGGGTCGGCGGTGGCGGTTCGCGGCAGGCGGGGCCGGGCCGGGCCGGGCTCGGCCCGCTGTGGAGCCACCGGGGTGGTGCGGAGGGTTCGGCCCCGCCGCTGTCTCTGGGCCTGTCAGGCCGCGCCGCCGGCGGCCTCTGTGAGGGGAAAAGCAACTCTCCCGCGGAGCGGCTCTGAGAGGAGCTGGGTGCTGCTCGGCAGCCCCGTGGAGCCGGCACGGGTCTCCGCTGGGCCGGGGAGAGGGTTCTGTGGAGTGGGGCGCGGCCGGGCCGGGGAGGGCTCGGGGGGCCCGCGCCTCGCCTCGCGCTCCGCCGGTCCTGAGGAAGCGGCGACCCCCGCGTGCTGCTGCCTGCGGACAGGGGGCGGGAGAGCTGCCGGAACGGGCGGGCCTCGCCCTGCCCCGCCGCTCTCCTGGGAGCGGTGCGTGAGGAACTGGGTTTCACGGGTTCCTGGCTGGGTTTTTGGTTTGTCTTTTCCCCATTGCATGTGTCTTTTGTAGGGTTACGCCCTGTAGAAAGAGCATCAGGTCAGTGGCCAGGAGTTCAGGTGCTTCCAGTTTTGTTTGGTCTGTGAGGAAAGTTTCGTTTTCCTTTCCCTGGCTGGTGAGAGGTGACTCTGCCAGCACCTGCGGCCCCGACGGGGTCTGAGACACACCTACACACCCAGGGAGGCACACACAGAAGCACACACCCACACAGACACACACAGGCACACACACACTTAACACAGAATGCATTTCACATTGTCAACAAAAAAAAATTCTGATGTAATTTATGAATTTCATGTGCTCTTAAAAAGTTGATAGGGTGGAGGACAATTTAACATTCACTATGTAGTAAATATCCCAGGTATAAACTATATCTGGATTTGTTTCCCATCTTAAGAAACACCTCCACAGCAGCCTTCACTGAACTTTAAGGAAACTTCCAGAGTTAACTGCAACAGATATATCTATGTGCATAATCTTATCAGGCTTACTAAGAAAATACACGTGATTGCTGCCATGGCAGTTCTTCTGTTGTATAATTTAATTAGTTAATTATACTTTTTTTCTTGCTTTTATTAATTGTAGCAATGCAGTCTTTTTTTACAGTTTTTATGTGTAAAACATAATGACCAGATCAACAGTTGGGACAGAAATTTTGGCACCTGGGGAGAAAAACTGAATTATATGAGGGAGTGGCCCTCTGACTTCTGAAAGTGTGTTAACAGGTTATTCAAACAGTATTTGATAAAATTGGGTTTAAGGCCTGATTAAGCAGTTCTCTAAACAGATGTTTGAAGATATTTGCTTAGCATCATGAACTTAATATGCACAATTTGACAGTGTTCATAAATGAGTAGATTTTGGTCATGCATTGCCTGGGGTTGATTGGGGGAAGGTACCTGCACCTCCAGGACTTCTCTAGAGGGGGCTTTCATCCTCACGTGTGTGGCAAGCTTAACTGAGTCACTGCTTTTGGGAATGCTGTTAGAAAACTTTGGCATGTGAAATGTGCATCAGCTGCTCTCAGGTAATTGTCCTTTTGCATCATTTTGTCTCGTGGGAAGTAGGCAAAAGTTGACTGCTTGGAGTTAGCAGTTTGCAGAGTTATCCTGTATTTATAGTCGTGTTGAGATACTCTGCCTTTTCCTACTAACTTCTTATCTTCTTCATAACTTCTTAGAGCACTTGTTGCTCCACCAAAATCCATGGGCTGGCTGTGGGCTGGGACAGATGCTAATGAAGACCTATATGTAGTTCACTAAGGATGATGGTATATGTAGCTGTGAAACTCATTTTTAGTTTCCTTTATGGCTCAAACTGTGGTGATGTGTCAGAGAATAAATTTAAAGGAAGTAGTTCTGAAGAAAAAATAATAGGTAGGGTGCAGAAGACTTGATTTCATAGAATGTTTCAGAGGTACAATGCAGCAGTTCAGATTTTAAAAAAAAGAAGGGGGAAAAAGCCATTGCTTGTTGTTGAGACCAAACCCAAAAAGGAATATATTTTTTTATACATGTGTGTACGTAAGAAGAGTTCTTGTTTATTTCTACTGTATTTCTGTTCTACTGAGAATAGAATCCTCTAGGTTCTGTTGTTAGGATTTGTGCTTCCGTGCTGTGGTTTCAGCTCAGCGGAAGGTTGTAGCAAGATTTCATCAGTATAATTAGAGCAGTTGTTTAGTTTGTTTACAGTTTACTGCTGTTGTTACCTGCAGCAATAGCAGAGGGCAAGAGAATAGGCCTGAGTTTTACTACTTTGCTTAAAAAAAAAAGTTACTTTTTATTTGGGTATAAGGTACAAAGAGGATGCAATGTGTTAGAGGGCAGAATTGCTGTGTGCATCTTGTCAGTAGAATATTTGCTGTGAAAATTAGATCAAGTTTGGAATGCTGGAAGCAGGCTGCAAATGAAGCACTTCCTTCAGGATTGTAACATCCCTTGTGTCATCTTACTACTGAGAGAAATGGATTGATGTGTGACAAAAGTAATTAAAAATCATTTTTGAAAGTGTGTTAACTGTGTGTTTCTGCTATAAAGAATGCCTGTCTGACCAGGAGGAGCAAATCCTCAACACTATTGAACCCTCACATCTTCAAGACAGTCTGCTGTCTGCTTTGAACACGCTAAGTGCTCTAAACATAGCCTGAAAAGCAGGCCCCAAGTGTTTGAGTTGGGGCATCATAAATAGAGGATTTGGCTGTAAGTCTCCTTGCTCTGGACATCTCATTTGCAGAAAAAGACCACATGATGTTTTAAAGGACTGCTGTGTAGATAAATACAAGTATTGGCATTCTGTCATTTGAGTTCCACAGAATCTTTCTCTTCTCCCAGGAGAAAGCTAATACTTTTTGCATGTATGAACAGTTATGGTTAACGAGAGCCCCAAGTCACATACTGAATAGTCAAGGTGTGCTTAGGAAAAAAGCAAAAAAGAAAAAAGCAGAGGGGAAGGCAAGTTAACCAAAACACTTGTCATGGTTTTGAATGGTTTTCCGCCATTTTAACTGAGCTCATCCCATAAACTGTAACAGAGAACAGGAAAATGGTGCAAATAAGCGCAGGGAGGTAAATGTGAGGTTCAGGGTTTCTTGTTCTCTTTGGTGTGCTTTCTTGTTTGTGTCAACAGTTAGTAAGATTCAGACTCCAAACCTAGTTCTTTAAGATTTGGATAGTGTATTTGTACTTCAGAAGAATACAGTAGCAACATAAATGTAAACTACAGGCTCCTCAACCTTTGAGTCACTGTTCCTGCAAAGTGCAACACAGTCAATGTTTTGCAGGAAATAATGCTCTCAGTCAAGAGAAAACTTAGTTGGGAAGACCTTAGTTTTTGAGCAGCATTACATCTTGAGAATAATCAGTAATTAGAAGTGTTAGCAAGAAAACTAACAATATATCCAGTTTTTCCTGTAATATCCACACTACCTCTCACTCATAACTTGAAATGAAAATGAGGAAAAAGCTGAAAACCCCCCACCTTTATTGCACTTGTTTCTTCCCTGCCTTTGGGTATACACAGTACATTGACCTAAAAGCCTATGTTTTGAACTAAAATGGGAGTCCGAAGAATAAGTGCTAACAATTTGTTCATTATGTTTACTGTAAGAGGGAATGAAATGGGGAGGAAAGAACATGAAAGTAATAAACAGAAGCAAACAACAAAAAATCCAATGCCAATACACCAGACATCACTTCCAGTAGGGATGATAAAGAAGCTACTAACTTAGTTTCCCTACAAAGAGGAATAATAACCGTCACACACACACACTTAAAAGAAGCCCTTGTTTTAGAAGGCTGTTAGAACAACAAATTAAATCACATAATGCACTGTGATTTGCTTTAAGACATTCACAGTACCTTAATAAAAAACCCACATGTCAACTTGCATTAGGAAGCAGATGATGCCTTCCATGCTGTATATACTGTACCCAGAGATTTAAGTCCTGCAGCACTCGGCAATCCACCTGCACTTGGCCACCCAAGTTATGAGTGAGAGGTAGTGTGGATATTACAGGAAAAACTGGATATATTGTTAGTTTTCTTGCTAACACTTCTAATTACTGATTACTCTAGATGTCATGCTGCTCAAAAACTAAGGCCTTCCCAACTTAGTTTTCTGTTCTAGAGCTTTTGACTGAGAGCGTCAGGCACTTCATAAAGAAAAGAAATAACCACATTTAAAAAAAAGTTTTAAAGATTTTTTAAACATTGAATACTGCTAGGAAGTCAGGATACCAGGATCTGAAAGTGTTTTGGTTTTGTTGTGGTGGTTTGTTTTTTTTTTTTTAAAAAGCAGAATTGATGCTTAGATTCTTTTAAGAATGCTTGACAGCTAATATCCAAGTTAGAAAACTTTACATGAATCTAATGCAAGCAAAATACTGTTGTGTAATTGAAGATGTTACTGAGTTGAGCTACTCCCTGCTAATCACACTTAATTAATATAACCCGGTTGCAAAGTGATTTATAGGTGATTTGAATAAGTAAGATGAGAAGGACTGGATTCTTGCTCTAGAACAGACACTATGCAGTCACTTTTTGTAAGATGATGGCAATTCATCCTTAAGCAGAACTGATGGATTAGGAGGTTATGGGAATTTTCCATAGCTCCTGAAAGAGTCTCCTTCAGCTTTGCCATGCAGGCAGGGTTTCAGTCTTGGTTTGTATTCCTTTTTTGAATGTTAGGAGGCTCACTTGCATGTTCACTTACCTTTGAAGTACTGCTGTGGTTCAATGTCTTTGTAAATTCCTTTGCTATTATATGCTGTACAGAGCATTTAGGGTCATAAATCTGGAGAGTGTAGTTTGGCATTTTGTTGATATATGAGTTGTTCTAGGGAAGCAGGTGCCTGGAAACTGCCTATTTCAGCAGAGATGAGTGGAAGTGTTTTTGGAGCTCTAGAGTAGAAGAAAGGGTAGCTGAGAATAAGGAAGATGTTAAGATGCTATTGAAGGAATAAACCAAGTAAATTGGTACTTGTGTGAAA
The DNA here is from genome assembly GCF_003957555.1 of Calypte anna. NCBI lineage: Eukaryota > Metazoa > Chordata > Aves > Apodiformes > Trochilidae > Calypte > Calypte anna. The sequence goes on from NC_044249.1 coordinate 408,945, forward strand.
CAGACTGCTAGAGATTATTTAACATGGTATGTGCTTATTTTTCTTCAAACTATACTGTACTTGTTACTAATTTTAGTGGGTGTTTTTTTGATTGTTTTTTTCCCTTCAGTTCTATAGGTGCTGGAGCAAAACCAGTAAAAACAACTTAGCAATGGATCAAAGGAAGAACGATAGCTTTGTCCCAAGCATCACACAGTTGGAAGACTTCCTCACAGAACATGACTCCAATGTTGTTTGGTTGTTAGTAGGTAAGGTGAATCTAATCTTTTTTGTTAAATGTTTTTGTCTGTGTGCCTTCTCTAAAGGCTGTCATACCAGTATTTAATTTCTTACCAAATTATGTCAGAACACTGAAAATGGTTTCATTTGTCACATAGCTGTGTAGTAAGGTGTAACAAGGCTACCTAAATAATTCAGAAAGAAAAGAAATAGCATCAGAATAATCTGGTGATCATTGTTATACCATAACAAAGGATTAGCATTGTAATGCATGTCATGCGTATACAGTAACTTTATTATACTGCTATGCCATTTTATATGGTATAGCTTGAATACCATATAAAGTGATATAAAGTGTTTAGTGACTTAACTTCTGGTCTAAATCATGTGCCTCAATAAGCCCTTAAGCCAAATCATCACATACTTGGTTATGAGCTGTTGTAAATGTGCTTATTTAGGTATGCTGGCTTTTCTATAACAATAGTGCTATTGGTTAGGTTTGTGTGTAGGTACTTTTACTTTCTGAATCTATGAACATGTGTTCATAAAAATGAAGTGGTGTTCAGGTCTGGATGAGAGTGCTAGAAGTATGTGATGAATTCTGACTTTTCCAAAGGTAGATAATACCTACTTTTCAGCCTTCATTCTTGGACCTGGAGTGAGGGATGGTGTAGGAAATGGTGAAACAGGTGATGAATTCTAGAAATGAACATGTTTCTCAAAGAGCTGTTGCTCAATTTTAGAATAATTTCTTAAAATCATGTATAATAAAGCTTTTGAAATGTAGCTTGCATGTAGTTTCAATGAAGAGGCTTTTAAAATCAAGAATAAAGAGATGTTGAGAATTTATGTGGTCTGTCATTTAACAGCAGAGACTGATCTGGTGAGAGGAGATAAAAGAATAGGCTACAATTTGTGGCAGAGTTGAAACTAGTGGTAAAGGCAGTGGATTAGGATTGTAGTGCCTCAAGACTGCACTTGTTGCTGGTTTTTCTCAGCATATGTCACATTAAGAGGGTTCCTTCCTGACTTTAGGTTTTTAGAAGTTAGGTGTAGTTAGTGTTGAACTTTGGTCTCAAATTTATTACTTGAATATGAGTCATCCCACCTTTCTCCCTGCACTGATAGACCAGCAGCAAGTAACATACTCACCTGAAAGTGAGGGGAGGTGAACACTGTCCTGGGAGTGTGCCTTCAGTGAAAGTTAAGAACAGTTTCTTTCATGACATGTAGCTCTAGCCTTCCTTGTCTTCTTTCTGTGTAACCACTCACACAGATCTGATGTGTTTTATGTGTCAAGCAGCTTACCTGCCTCCTGTGTGTATGAGCTGCTTGAATTTTGGCTCCATGGAATCAGTTTTCCAGTAAGGAGAAGACAAAGTCAAAAGTCTTTCTCTTCTACCTCATCTTTCATCAAAGCACAGGTGTTGTTACACAGCAGTTGAACATCCCACTACAAAAGTGAAGGAGCAGTTAAAGGACAGGCTGTTTTTGTTTTTTGATGGTTTTGGTTTTTTGACTAGGCATCTGAAGTCTGCAGAGTGAAGGCATCATGCCCGTATGACTTTCTGCACTTTTTCCATTAATGGCACAGTTAATCTAAGATTTTCAGTATGAAGCATGTACATAAATTAAAAAGTTCTGTTACAAAGTTCATTAGTATAATGAGTAGAAATACCTCAAATACAAAAATCACTTTTTGTCATACTCTGCTGTGGATGAAACAGAATGGTAATTATCAGTAAAATGAGTTAGAAGTATTCCTTTCCCTGGCAGTCCCATTCCTTCTGGGTTTATCCTTCTGGAAGGTTTGAGAACCCTCATAGTTAGAAATAGGTTACTAGCTCTTAATCAACTGAAGTAAAAATTACCGTGGGGATTAGCAGACCTATTTTTTTTTTTAACATGTTTCTCATTGGATTGCTGTTTTCTTTTTTTCCTATCGAATTCCATCCTTGAACTGTTGCCAGATTTCTGTTAACCCAGGGACTGTCAGGATATAGCAACTTAGGAAAAGATTTCAGACATAATAATGTTGCTTTCTGGGCTAAGATATGAAAGACTAAAAATTTAAGTTCCAGGTCATGCTTTGGAGAAAGGTGGAGAAAGAAAGCAGTATGATTTCTGTTAAAATAAATGACTGTTATGATTTAGTCCACAAAATTTAAATTACTGGATGATAAGGGATGATGCAATGAAATATGTGTTGCTTTTTGCAGGTTTTCAGAAGGACTTCTTTTTTTCTTATGTTGGAAATGGAACTGAGCTTCCTGTTTCCTTTTCTATTTTCTCCCCATCTCTTTACACCTTTTTTACACCATCTCTCTGAAAGCACCCATTAAAATGTTCTCTCAGCTTCCAAGTTTTTTGACAGTAGGAAGATTGTTCTTGTTCTTTATAGTCTCAATAGGTAAGGCTTTTATCTAGGTCAGCATACTTCAAAATATTTAATTCGTTTAAATCTTTCAACAGCAACAATATTGTCTTGTGGATGGATTATCTACCTAACTTACTATAATTCCCGGAACATTGGACTCATTTTAACATTGGTTCTTAACAGATTATATAAAAATGGCTACATCCATATTGGTAAGTTATAATTACTGTAATGCCACTGTATATCTACTGCTTTTTTTTTAATTTCATTTTGTTAGAAATGCTAAGTAAAACCAAGGCATTCCTTCATTACAATAATTTGAAAATGGTCAGCGTGGATTTAGTTCAAGAAGAGAAAAAGTTCAGTATCATGCTTGATATAGATAGAAAACCCCTCCCTTTTTCACTGAAGTTTCATTTTATGTTAAGGTTCACTTGATGGGCATTTAATTTTATGTCAAGTTTACTTTATGTTTAGCCTGTATATTTTGTGTAGTGAAAATCTGTGCCTTTTTCATTATCTGTTTTTCAAAGCCCTAAATCATAATGGTTAGAGTCCTAGGAGGAGAAGAATGACCTCCATCCCTCATGGACCCTGCATGAATTGTTTCTGAAATATCTCATAATTTGGTGTTGAGGGGTGCAGCCCCCCACTCCTCTACACCTTTGAGGTGGGTTTTAGGGCATCTGAAGTGTGGGTAGCAACTGCTGGAGCAGGCTCAGAGGGGCACAGCAGAGTCTCAAGCCTCATCTCTGCTATGGCAATGTCCTTGCTCTCTAAATAAGCTGTCAGAACAACTAATCATGTTAATCCATACTGGGACTGTGATATGTAGAATTTTTACTGCCTAGAACATTTGCATGGAAATCCATTAATTTTTAAAATATTTTAAAACATTTTTTAATAAAACAGGTCAGTGCAAATCACTTGGGTGCTCACCCACATTACAAAAATATCTGATGCTGAGTCACAGAGGGCTGTGTCCCATTACACCAGTCTGATTGCACTTGTGATTTTCTTTCATGTATTATTCCATGCCTTCCTCTGTCTGCTTTCCAGAATGATGGATATTTTACTTCTGGATATTTTTTTGCAACTATTGATCATGAATTTAGTGAAAACTTAAAAAAACCTCCAACCATCTATTATCCCCTGCCAAAGAGAACCCTCCAATAATTGGTTTATGCCCTCAAGAATTTAATAAGTGTAATCCAAATAATTTTCAAATCCAGCTTTCTGAACAGTGATGTAGATGAAATACTTATTGGTTGCTACACCTGATCTGTAGGGTTTTATTAAACTATTTCTGTGAAGTTGCTATAAAGTAAAGACGGCTGGACATAGCTGGTCAAATGTATGGCCAATTCTTTATAAACTTAAGCAGTAAGAGCACAACAGTGATTAAATTTCATGATTTACAGCTTGACTTCTATTGAGTAATGTTGATTTAAAAAAAATGACATCCTGTGAACCCTTTCTCTCACACTAGGCTCCTTCTCGTTCTCGGTGCTGTCTGGAAAAATCATGGTTCGTGAGATCTATTTCATCACAGAGGACATGTCTATCAGGTACAGATTTCCTAGGGAGTCACTCTTCTGAACAGTGATTTCAAATACAGTACATGTCTAAATAATGCATATAAAAATACTGTCTTAAAAATTAACAAGAAGTATAAGTATACTTATTAGACATAAACTGACCCTTTTGATGGTCTTTCTTAGATACTTGTGTTAGCCCATTTGCTGCTTGGGTGTTATCAGTTGGAAGTGAGTATTGGATAAGATTCTAGTTGTCCTTAACATTTGTGAAAGAAAACACATCAGAGTTTGAAGGAGAGCTATTTTTCATCAGTGTCTTTCCCTCCTTCACACTCCCACTCTTTAATCTGGAAATCAATTTTGGCCAAGTAGTTTTCATTTACTGGAACTGAGAATTGTTTCATGAACCACACACTAGAAAATTGTTGTCATTTTGATTATTAAAGTTAAATTTGGAAAGTCATGGGAAGGCAAATGATATGGGATTTTATACAAGTTTCAGCTAATGCAGTAATTGCATATATACCATGTTGTTTATGCTGTAATGCTTTTTGCTTTAATATTGCTTGTACACCACTGCTACTGCAGGTCTCCACACTGCATAATGCAACATGCCATGAATCTGTACGTAGGATTTTTGGATTGTCATTCTCTTAACTTCTGTTTTGTCTGATCTATTTGATTTAGAATTCAAGATGGATTTATCATATTTCGCTGGTGGAAGATGTACAACCCTAAGCAGAAACAGCATGGTAAGTTTCTCAAAAAGATTTCCAAGTTTCAGAAGTATACAGAAAAATACTTCCCTTGCACAATTGGATGCATGCAATTGATCTGTTAATATGTGCCTGAAGCACGCTGAATCATCAGAAGGTGTGGGTCCTTTTAACCAGCTGACTAGAACAACACAAGGAAATAAATACCAGATTCATTATCAGGGATTTGAACCCCTAAAACAAAAGACTAACCTTAATAGTAGCCTTTATTGTCTGTGGTCTAAGCATAATAGACCCTGTATTGCAGTTTATAACTCATAAAGAGAGACTTATGTTCTGGAAGTAATTTTATTTTCAATGTTTTAGTTTTAGTCTACAGATCCTTCATAAAGCAAAAATAAAGCTGATATTTTGCTATAGGAAAGCATGGAAGCTGAATCAGAGATATTAACAATTTAAAAACCCCACCGGACTTTTATAAAAACACAATTATATATTTTAGTATTTTCCTTGGAAAAAATATGTCTCATGAAGACTTGGATACAAGCAGAAGCAATTGTTGTCTGAGTGTTGTGTTGATGTTCTGTGTTTTGTTGATTTTTTTTTTTTTAATTTTTTAATTTTTTTAAAATGTTCTGTAACCAAAGTGAAGGTTACTTTTAATAACAAAATGCAACAGGAATGGGATTTTTCCTAGTGATGACAAACTTAAAGTCCTGTTAGGGTAGATCTAATGTGATATTATGCTGTTTTTTTCAGAGATATTTAGGGTATTAGAGGAAGGAGGACCTTTGTGCACAAAGGGGAGTTTGGTGAAGGAGCCCAAAATACTTGGAGACCTTCATCAGGGAACTCCCTTTCAACTCATTTCAGGTGTCCTTAGCATCACCTTTTTTGTTAAAGGGATGTGCTTGAGAATGCATCAGAACAGATGCATTGTATGCCTATCTTTGGAATCTAAAGTGAATGTTGCTCTAAGACTTGGTTGCACTGTACCTGGGATGCTTCTCATGAAGACTTAATCGCAATTCCTCACGTAAGAAAAAGTTTGATCCAGAAAAAGTTAGGATAATGACTATTGATAACCTGTATTTCCAGTTCTTCAGCTTGACCTCCTTTTCATCAGGGCACTATATTTGTACCAGGCATGTCAGACCAGTGTTCAAAGAACTTAATAAAAAAGCCAAGTATGTGGGTTGTCTTTCTGCCCTGCGTTTTAGGTTATATCATACTGGGACTTGAGAGCAGATTTTGCATATATTTGAGAAATGAAATGTTTTAGGAACAGAAGTTGGAGGATTATATTGTGAATAGGCCACATCCAGGTGTCTTGGCTTAGGTGCCACAGCAGATAATAAATTTTTGTGTTTCAAAATCAGATAGTGTTGTTTGTGAAGTACTCTGCTGAAAGGGGAATATGGTTTTCAGAATCAATTCCTCTATTTTTTATTGTCTGGAGCAACTTTTTTCATGTTTCCATTAGGTTTTATTTCATGGTTATATTTATGTTGAATTGTTTGGTTAGGTGTGATACAAATACTTAAATAATGTCTTGATTAAACTCTGTAGGAGGCAAGTGTCAAAACCTTAGCAACGCTATTCACCTTGATTCCAGCAAATGTTGATAGAACTTTTACATGACCTATCTATATACTTCTTTGAATCATTTAGCTATATGACCTAAAGATTTACTTGTCTCTTCTGACTTTTTTTTTTTTTTTTCCTGTTCCAAAAGTATCTTAGGCAACCAAATTTGTGTGTGGAGATCAAATCTTTTTGTTATTCAGAAAAAGAGGTAGTTGTCCCTTTAACAAAATGAATTACTGCATATTATTTCATTTAGTTAATGAAGTCTAATGCTTGCCTGCAGGAAATTGAAAAATTAAATTTACTTGTGTTCTTAATGATACTGAGATCTCCCAGATGAACAATTGTGTATCCTAATCTTTGTCCATGTCATCCTTTGCCTGTATCTTCTTGATGCATGTTAACATTACCAAAGAAGGGATTTGAAAGTGCTTTTATGAAAACAGGAAGGAACTGAAACTGACTCAACAACGTATTTCTCTGTCTCTTGTTCAAGAAAACTGTGATGTCTGTACTTTCTGGAGACTTGTTATATATCTGCTTCTTTTTATAATGATACAGAAATGTCTCGTCATTGAGTAAGAAGTGGGTTTCTGTTGTTGGGTCTGTGTTGTATAGACACAAAACACTGGGGGGCAGAGGAGTTTGTGAGCAAGGAGGGGAGGGGGCACTCACTAAAGCAGCTGTCTCTAGACTTGGACCTTTGAGCAGCTGCCTTTTTCTCTTGGCCCAGACCACAGCAGCAGTGGTGTACACTTGACTTCCCAATTTCCAATATCTGTGAGAAATGTCTTCAGTTTGTACCCCCTGAGTTGCAGTTGGGCACTGCTGTAATGGCCATTGGTATTTCAGCTTTCTAAAGTCTGCTGGACTTGGAGCACATCAGGTTTTGGAGCAGCTCGGGTCTCTTGAGTGCATGTGTAATGGGCACTCTTTCAAATGGGCAATTAGGGGGAAATTGTGCGAGTTTTTCCTCACATTAACTACATAATTAGGTCATACTACTGAAGGCAAAAGTATGTCAAAACATGTCAGAAACAGCTCTGTATGCCATCAGCAGGTGTTAAACTGGTTTTTAAGTATCAGAGAGTCAAACTGGTAATAAACTTAATTTTTTTTTTTAAATTTAAGAAAATGTTGACCCATTTTGCAAAATGAATATGCTTCATGTTTGTTTTGCATATTAATGCTTTCTCTTTCTCTGTAAAAGAAAATTGTTTGGGTTTTTTTGTTGTTGGTGGTGTTTTTGGTTTTGCTTTTTTTTTTCCCCTGTTCAGCATTGCTCTACCACAGACCTTGGCTAGAGAACCATTCAGTTTGAGGTTGATTTGGTCTCAAGTACTTATACGTGTGCTGAAAAGCAGAAGTTGGCACCAAGGCTTTTGTGCTGTGCATCAAGAGAGACTTTTTTTTTTTTTCTTTTTTTTCTTTCAGGTATGAGAGTGAATAATCTTCACCTATCATCTTGTGCAGCTCCTGCTTGGACTTACTTTTAAATTGTGACCAAAGGCTGAAATGCCTTCTAGGTTTTATATTTTGTATACAATTGTCTAACATGCCAAGTTCTACTGAATTTCTAGGAATAGTGTATTTATTTTACAGGATTTTTTCTACTGCTTTTTATATATACTTCAGCAGCTGTTCACTACTGCATAGGTTGTTTCTGCAAAATGTGTGTATTTGAAAAACTGGAAAAATTGCAAGGCAGTGTTCATGTTTTCCTACTATTTTATTAGATCCAAAGGCAGAAACAAGGCTGTATATTATGGTGAACGACTTTGAATTTCATGTGTACAACCGTTCTGAGCTTTATGGACAACTTCAAGAACTATTTGGGTTGGATCCCACAATAATTCCAGTAAAGAAAGACGATGAAAAAGCACAAGTAAACGGGAGGCAGAGAACACACACCAATCTTCAAAGGTAAATTATTACTCATTTTGCTATTTTGTTGATGCTTTGTTCTGCAGAGTGCTGAACTAATTGAGTAATCCTTTGTTAACATATGCTTTAGAGGCCAAATGGCCGAAGCACAGCTGAAAGAGAAATTGCTCTGACAAGCCTGACAGTCTAAATCTTTTTCCTTTTCTCAGAGTTTCTACCATAATAATTAAAAAATGCAAAAAACCCTACCAGACACTCCTAGTTTAATGCTCAGAGACAGGTTGAAAAATTTATTTGAAGCACAATGTGGAAAGGAAGTGTGTGTTAAAGAGGATTATGTTTCCAGAATAATAATGATATTGCTCAGTAGAATTTATAGCTGCTGAAGGCATAGAATAGAAAAAATGTGAGGATCTGTATGGTTTTGGGAGCACTAACTGGTTTTTGACCTTCAAATATGAGCTGATTTCACAAGTAGCCTTTTCAGGGATGTATGTTTGTTTATAGCTATGCAAGCCTTCTTTTCTTACTTAATTCCTGTTTTTGGGTACCTCAGAAAACATGGTGTGGGTCTGTAAGGAGTTCTGTGTGGCTTGTGTGTAGTGGAGTCAGACATTCTATAGTAAGGCTCTCTGAGCAGAATCACACCAGATTTACTTTATCAGTAGGAGCAGTGCAGATCTAAGGAGCCTGAATTCTTCCACTGCTGCTGGCCAGGCCAGTATGTGTTACTAAATTATGTAGTGGGCAGCTGCAGGGCACTGTCAGACCCGACTTTGGATGAGGCTGTGCTGCTGAGCAGGTATCCCCTTGTTCCCATCTTACACCCTTATTCTGCCTGTTGGTACCATGGGTCTTGGGAAATGAAAAACCTCACACCAAAGACCTGAAAGGATTGGTTTGGAAATACTTGGATCAGACTGCGTTTTCCTGAAGAAGGGTTATTCAACTGTTGCTCTGTGTTAGAGATGCCACACTTGTTTTCTGGCTGTGTCAGCCCAGTCCATCAGCACACAAGGCACAGCTGCACAGGCTGACAGGCTCTGGAGTATGCAGTAGACTACTGCAGGTCCTTTAGAAGAGGAGTGTTCCCTGACAGCTGTGCACTGAAGACCTCTAGAGGGAAAGGTTGGTTGGTTCTTCTGCAGACAAGACAAAATAATAAAACTTGTTTTTTTCCCCACAGTGTTAAAGTAAAAACAGAATCTCAAGACCCTTCTTCTTCATGGAGGTCACTTATTCCAGTCATTAAAGTCAATGTGAGCACGGTAAGTGAAAAGACACTGATGATGATGATGATGATGAAAATATTTAGCAGTATATGTTTAAAAATCTGGCTTGCCATTTGGTTTTCTTTTACGTTCTTTTTGAATTTCTGTTCCCCTTCATGCTTTAAAGAAGCTCTACAGTAACACTACTGGCAATCACCTGAAACAGGCACGAATCCTGCAGGTGCTGTTGAAAACGTGTTTCTGATATTCCCTATTTTGGGGAATACTTGTATGTTAAACTTGTGATGGTTTCAAGAATATCACCAAATAATTAGGCTAGGTAATGCGTGTTGTACCATGTGGGGTGTGTTGGCTTTTCTCTTATTTTTTTGTTTCTTCCCCATCTCTTCTAATAGGGGGATTTGGACATGTTCTTAAAGTTGATATTGCCTCCCAAATAGCCTGGGAGATGAAATATTGACAGCTTAATGTAGAAGGTAGTGTTTTTAGATATGCACAGATTATGCCCAGGATTTTTGTCCGTGGTATTTATGTGCATATGACTGCAGGTTAAACTGCAGTGCATAAGTACAGAAGAGCAGTGCATAGTGAGTAACTGGGTTTTCTTTTTGATTTAGGGTCGCTTGGCATTTGGGAATCATTACCAGCCACAAACACTTTGTATTAACTTTGATGATGCTTTTTTGACGTATACCACAAAGCCACCCTCAAGCCACCTTGATCAGTTTATGCACATTGTGAAAGGAAAACTGGAAAATGTTAGAGTCATGCTGGTCCCAAGTCCAAGATATGTTGGTCTTCAAAATGATGAGTAAGTTCGGGGGTTTTTGTTTTGTTTCCATATTATTTTTTTATATATTTTAAGAAAATGAAGAAAATAATGTTGGTTGTGTTTCCATGACTTCATCTTTCTTGGTGTGTTTAGATAACTGGCGGGTTCTACCACTCCAAAGGTTTTAAATGTTAGATCTTTAAACTGTTTTATTTATGGAGAAAAGTACTGGTTTTCTGTCTCATTAGTAATTTTTTGTGTGTGTGTGTTTCTGCTCTGTGATAAACGCCCTACTTTCACCTTTATTTTCCTTCACTTGGGTACTACAGCTGTACATAGGCTTTGACAGCACTAGGATAAATGCAGGGCTTAAGCTGTTGACTTCTACAGAGCTGATTTGCCAATGGTTTGGAAAATATGTTTCAATAATGGGCAAAAGCTGCACAATAGTCCCTGTAGTATAAATCATTTTATCTTCTGAAGCAGCATTGCTGGTCCTTGTACACTGATGTGTTCCGCAGAGGAGGGGTTGTGCAGCTTTAACAAACCAAAGGGTAAAAAGTCGAAGAAAAGAAAGGCTGCCTGCATAAAGTGATTTGGTGGTAGAATTTTCATCTTATTACACTTTAACCAGCAAGACAGTTCCGTGCATACTCCGTTAACATTCTTGATTTATATGGTATGAGAAACATAGGCATAGTTTTCTCTATCTTATTTAATGCTTACAATGATACATATTCAACAGATAATTTGGAGAAACGTAGATTTCAGTCTTTCACAGCCTTTATTTGGTCAAAAAGCCCAAAGTTTGCTATCCTTTCACAACTGTATGTGTAAGTTTATGTAAAATGAGTATAGCAATTCTATACCTCCGAAGCATCAATGTCCAGAAAATTAATCATGATCCTTGGAAATGAACTGTACGTGATTTGACTGTACCTTAATTGGATTTTTATCAGCCAAATACTGCTGTCTGTAATATGCCTTCAAGTAACATTCTGTGGATGCCTAGAGAATCTTACTCTGCCAACATGATAACAAAGGAAATTTCTGCAATTAATAATGAAAACAAACAAGATTAAACCAAAATAGAATTAAGATACTTAACTATTAGCTTTCCCTCCTGCTTCTGCTAAGTATTTTCTTTTTATATTGTTACCATCCCTACAGCTCCTGGTGGCTGAAGGATGCCATGTGTACAGAAAACATGACCTAATTAACTGAGTTGATTCAACAGATGACCCAGTTCACTGCAAACTGGGAATGTTTGAATCTTTAGAGCCTGTCCTCTTACCCTTCTTTGGCTTAAAAATTAAGCTTAACTTCCAGAAATTCCTGCAGGCAATCCATGTCAAAAAAACAGCTAAGTGACTTGATGCAATTTGTAACAGGCTGACTAATGGATACAGGCATCAAAAACCCACCTTGAAAACTGTCAGATTATAGACACCTCAACATTTTCATCACTTCTTGCAAATAAATCCTCCAAAACCCAAGGAAAAAAAATCCAAACCAAAAAAAATCCACCACCACCAACAAAAACCCCCACAAAACCCCAAAACCTTTGCTAGGAAAAGCATATGAAAACTAAAGAAATTTGGAAAGCAGCGACTCAGCAGGATCAAAGTGGAAATGTAGGGTAGATATAAGGAAGTACATTTTAATTCTAATATTGTTATAATTCAGTGCCATTTTTTTTTTCTTTTTTCTTCTGCTAATGGTCTGTTGTGGAGTTTCTAGTGTCCTACAGCCTCCATCACCTAAGGGTCATAAGATGTATTTGCTGAAGTTGGTGGGTTAGTGGCCTAGTTCAGTACCTTTCTTTCCCAGGACTGCTTTTTTTGTGTGTGTATTTTTTTTGTTTGTTTGTGTGTTTGTTTTTGTTTTGGTTTTTTTTTTTTTTTTGGTTAAGCTGTAACAATTTCTAGAAGTAGCAAAGTCTTTTGTGGTAAAAACAAAATGTTTGCATCATAACCATTATTCTACTACAAAATGTAGTATTATGGAAATTCACGTGGTAAGACTAAGGAATGGATGGTAGTATAACAGTGCCACAAGAAGTTTTGGGTGTTAATTTTATCACTTAGATCCTTTTATATTGAGGGAAATGTTTTTTTTTTAAACTAATGGTCTAATTACTGACTATATCCTGTCCCTTTGGTTTAGCGTGCTATTTTAGTAAGAAAACAATTAGCAGGTGGAAGAACAATATAGGACAAGGAGAGAGGAACCCTTCATGGAGACAAACACTGAAAGTAAAACTTTGATACTTGGTCATGGCTTATAATACTTCAGAAATGTCTTTGTGGAGAGGAAACTTGTAATGCTTCAGTTAACTGAACTTTCAGTTCCTTTATGTAATAATAACAACAACAAAATAATGTTCCAGTACTTGTTTCAAATCAGGGTAGACACTGGCTAGCAATGTGATGGCTTTCTTTTTGATAGTAGACTTGAGACCAGATCAGAAGCTCATTTAGTCTGAGGTAGCAGCCTGGGAATCACAGCATGATAGGGAGGGAAAAGAAGTTTATAATCTGCACAGCAGCTCCATTTCAACAGACCATGAGTGTCCTGGGCACTTGGGTCTGTTCCATCCGCCCCACTGGCAATGTGACAAGACTGGCAGATAAGGCAGCCTGTGGCTCCTGCCTGCAGTCAGGCTGCTGGCAGAACCCATGTGGACAGAGGGAGCCTGGTGTCCTGGATTCACATCAGGCTTGACTCTTGTCCACATACATTGAATCTCCACTGTTGGCTTGTATGAGACAGGCAGCAGTTTTATTAATGATTCCATGGTTAAGTGTGTAATACTCATATGCTACAAGTGAGCCTGACCCGTGTAGTCTCTTCCATCATGCTTAATATGTTTCATGCAGATTACTTCAATTCATAAAGACTAATCTCAGTGCATTGCTTTTTAACCTGGACCTTTGCACTTCTCTCCCTTACAGACCCCCGAGGCTGATGGGTGAAGGTTTTGTTGTAATGCAGTCCAATGATGTTGATATCTATTACTATATGGATGAACCAGGTACCTTCATTTAATTTTTTTTTTAATGCCGAAAAATCTTTGTGCTGAGTCAATATAATGTTTCAGAGCCAATAAGAGCATTCATAAGTGTGCTTATGAACCCTTCAAAATTCATAGGTCATGTTTTCTGAATGCGAAAAAAACTTCAGTTGAAGCAAATGGGAAAGAGTTCAAGTCTTTCATATTCAGAAGGGAGTGAAATTTTGAGCTGCATTTGTTTAATGGTGGTTTGCAACTTTTGAGTTTTTTCATGTAATGTCATGTAATGTCATGTCCCTGACATTGGTGAGCAGCACTTCGGAATAGGACTTCTGTCCACATTGTTGCCCTCATCAGGATACTTTAATGAAGACTTCTTTCATGCTATCTGGTTATTGTATTACATAATACAGGTCTGGTACCAGAGGAGACAGAGGAAAGTACTGATGGAGAAGCAAACAATGAAGACAGCAAATTACAGGATCTGCCACCATGTTGGGGTTTAGACATTGTTTGTGGAAAAGGAACAGATTTCAACTATGGACCTTGGGCTGACAGGCAGAGGTATTACCATGATTTACATCTTTAGTTTTTATCTTTAGAATGTCTTCTCAATAGTAATAGATATTAAAGTTTTTCAGTGTCTGATTGCTCAAACTTCTAATTTATATGAGGCAGGCAGTCCTGCTACAATGGTTTTAAAGTTTGTAAATTCATTGTTGTTTATCTGGTGGGCCTTCCAAAGTTAGGATCCCTCAGTGAATTTCTATTATCAAATCAATAAATTATATTCCTATTTTTTTGAACAAAGTAGTTTTAGTATTGATGAAGTGTTAAATACCTAAGGGTTTAGCCTTTTAATTAGTTAACTTTAGACATATTAAGCTCCTAGTAGCTCATGGTTGGGAATATACTGCATATTGATGAGACAATTTTATGGAAGAACAAATCTGGTTGTGAAAATAATAAGGGGGGAGTAATTTATTCTTGCATAGCAGAATCAATCACTTGATGTATTCCCCAAAGAATTTATTATCTAGACATTTTAGTGACAGAATATTAGGCTAGAGGTCTACTACTTTCATTTATCCCTCAATGTTTTGCACATGACTATTTCTGGTAGAGACAATAAGATTGTTTAGAGAGCAAAGGACTATTAAGTAAAAGTGACATAATCCATGCTGTCCCCTTTTTCCCCTATTAATTACAGACTGATACTTCTCTTGGCCTCCATTAATTCTCCTGTGAAATGATGATGATGAGCTGTCCCTTAGGAGTGTGAGAATGGCAGACCATGGAGTTGTCATTAGATAGGACTGTCAGAGAACTTAGGAGATAAAGGCCAATTTCCAGAACAGTGCTTTGCTAGGAACAGTCAGTAATCACAAACTGTATTTTTAACACTTACCAAGAAAGCCTGCACTGCAGTGGTGTGCTGCTTGTGGGTTTAGCTGGCTAGGCAGAGGAGAGTTTGCAGTCTATGCAGAGTGTGTGGAGTTCATAGGTGCATATGCATTTTTACGTTTTGCTATTTATAGAAGACAGAATTTTGGGAAGTGTCTGGGGGTTTTAGAAGCACAGATGTGTAGGAGTTTTGTGGAATTTGTACTCTCAGTTTGTACAAGGGATTCTGCAAATACTGAAACTTGGTTCTTTGGTTTCTACAGAGTTTTGACTGTGTATTGGGTATTGCATTTGTAGGAGGGTTGTTATTGTGTTTTTTGGCTTTTTAAAAAAAACAAAACAAAAGAACTTCTATGCTGCTGTAGTGATCAGGTGCTGAGTTCAGGGAACTGCTACCTCTCCTTACAGACTTCTACTCCCTTTAGAGCTGGATGAGAAATGCTGTCTCTGCTTTATTGCTGTGGCTTTCCTTTCATCTAGTTGCATGTTCAGACATAAATCTGGAAATGTAGGCTTCATTTCACTCCCATCCTGAGGTCTTGAAGTTTTCATATTTTGTTTATTTTTGGGCATCGCATCAATTATTTATGCACAAACAGAAGCATAAACAGATTACTTCCTAGTATGTTTTTGTTGCAGATTTGTAAACCAAAGATGAGGAATAATAAGCAAAAAACCATAGCTTTTCATGTTTGTTATCTGAATGAAAATATTTGATTTGTTCTAAATCAGTTATGCTGTGTCCATTTCTGGCTTTTATCCAAAAGTCACTGGTAATTCACTAGTGAGTTGGAAGGCTCCCATGATCAAGATTTTAAAGAAGCATTCTTTCTTACCAATCATGCACTGGTTGTCTGAAGACTCAGCTAATTGGAAAATAATGTGTTTATGCATCTATTTGCATAATTGTGTGTGTGTACATATATATTCTGTGAATAAACACAACCTTTTTTTTTTCCCCCTCCCACTAGGGATTGCTTGTGGAAGTTTTTCTTCCCACCAGACTACCAAGTTATGAAAGTCTCAGAAATTGCTCAGCCTGGGAAACCAAGACAAATTCTTGCTTTTGAGCTGCGGATGAATATTATTGCAGATGCTACCATTGATTTACTTTTTACCAAAAATAGGGTAAATAACACAAACTTGCCTAGAAAATAACTCGTCTACTCTGATTAAACTGTGTTTTTGGGTTGTGCTTAGTTCCTCTTGTGTCAGGTGTTTTTTACAAAACTGTGTTTTTAAAAGCTGGTGACTTAGTTTAGAGTTCCATAATTATAAGCATATTCTTCAAAGACAAATATTGGCTGAGATACACTGTTATTTTTTAGCTTATTGTAAATTTCTGTTAAGCCTTAAATCTTTATCTTATGCCACGCTGGCTCCTAAATTCATGATCTGGACATTTCCTGTGCATATCTAATGTTACTGGGGAAAGGTGTATTGTGTTTAGAGGTTTGGATTTTTCCTCTACTTGTTGTTATTCTAATGAATGGGATCTGGCATGACTTCATTATACACTTGTTTTCTTTTTCTTGTGACTTGAAAGGGATAGAAAATGTAGTGTGAGAAAAACCATTTCCTCTACCCTCTCAGGGCTTGGATCAGAGTATCTTACACCATTTCTATTAATGGACTTAAGTCAACATTTGTTAAGCCTAAAACTGATGTTACTTGGTATTGGGGCACATAGATAGTTCATTAATAATTCTTGTGAAGATACAAAAGACTTCAGTCATTGGATGCCTTAATACAGCTGTGAATAGTGATAGGTATGAATTATACTGATTAATGCATCAAATGTATAAATAATGTTTGAATGTCTTTCCTGTCTTGAAATACAGGAAACCAATGCTGTACATGTGAATGTTGGTGCAGGTTCATATTTGGAAATAAATATTCCCATGATAGTAGGTGAAAACGGTGAGTTACAGCTAAACTTAATTTGTTTTTCTTATGTTTTTCCTGAACTATTTATCTTAGTTCATGTGTGTGTGAATGTCTTGTGTTGTTCTCCTGTGCCTATGAAATAATGTTTTCTCATGTAAAGGAAGAAAAAGTTTTCTTGTAGATTTCATTTCAAGATAGTAAAACAAGTATGTATTTATATAGTTAACTTGATGTTTTTTCTAAATTAATAAACACAAACTCTTTAACTGCTAGACTGCTTATCATTTAACTGTGTGTATTAAAGCAGATGACAAACACCATCAAAGAATTCTTCAATAGCATTAATGTAGTAGTTGAATTATGCTGAGAATTTTAATATGAAAACTAATTAAATAGTAGTATGTTTAAAGAAAACAAACCCCAAAATTGAAGATGGAGATAAAGATGAATCACAGGTATGTTTCTTGTATATACTCATCTTGCTGGCTGACTTGAAGCCATTTGCTGAATTTTTTGTTCTCTTGATTCTCTCTGGCATATTTTAGTTATATTCTATAACTTAAATCAAGGTCTCTAAAACTTAAGTTTTGCCAGACCCAGGAAGGAGAATTCTATCACATCTTCTGTGTGAATACAGAACATATTAAGCTCTTTGTTGGCAAGCAGTAGAGGGAGTAGAGGACAGAATTTTTATAGAACTAATTTCCTTGGTGATATTTCTTGACTGTTAGTGGACTGCTGAAAACTATTTAAACACGTGTGCAACTCTTTAAGTCTGAATGTTTTGTATTTTTTGTTTGCTAGGATATTCACCAACAATTAAAGGGCAGCTTCTACATGTGGATGCCACCAGCAGTATGCAGTACAGGACTCTCTTAGAAGCTGAAATGCTAGCTGTAAGTTTGCTCTAAGAGTCATAAAGCTGTACTCTCTAGAGGATTTAAAATAAAGAACATATATATTTATCTGTGGAGCAGATCGTTCGGTTCTTAAAGAATACAGAAATACTTGTTTTGAATATGTTTTGCAAGACCTTAATATATAAGGAGCTTTTATATATACACACAACTATGCACATGTGTAACTTTCAGTGACTTGCATGATTTATATACCAATTTATATGTGTTTAGAGAAAGGAGTGAAGGGATGCCTTGTTTACTGTGTAGCCATGTGTTTCTGTAGGCTTTACCTTAATAAATAATTACACTCACTAGGTGTGCTACAGAGTGTGCATGCATAAGTACTTAAAAGTACTTCAGAATGCTCAGTCTCCTAATTGAATAGTGTGTTAGTATTTGGTTCTCCTGGTATTTTGCTTTACTGTAATTCTGAAGATTACTTTTCTCACTGTTTTTTAAATTAACCTCTTAAGGTGATGTTTTTATTGTTCAAATCTGAGCAGCATATCAATTGTTGAAAAATACTGTATCCTGAAAGAGTTCAGTGTATCTTGGAAAGCAGTACTTTTAGTGAAAACTTTGGTTTGTAAATTGCTTGGTACGTCTGCTGTGACAGATGTGTCAGAAGTCCATAGTATACCTCTCCAAATAAATGAATACACTAACACTTGACCTTCAAACACATACAGGGAGAGAGATTAAATTATTATGGAACTGGAGAGACCTTCTGTTCATTCCAGCAGGAAAACAGTTTTAATTATGCAGCAGAGTATATATGTGAAAACTGCTGAGCTACAGGGTCAAGCATTGTCATCTTTTCAAATAATCCTGATGCTTTAATTTTTTGTCCACAGTTTCATATTAATGCCAGCTATCCCAGGATATGGAACATGCCCCAGACATGGCAGTGTGAACTTGAGGTTTATAAGGCAACCTATCATTTTATCTTTGCTCAGAAAAGCTTCTTTACAGGTAACTTCTTTACTAAATTAGTTGTGCATCAAATGAAGTATTCCTTCTTTAGAATTTCTTGTCAAATTCTGCACGGGTGTACAAAGTCAGATAACTTTTTTTACTAAATAAGTTGCATATTAAATTGTCTCATATTTGTAAATTACCTAAAATTGTTCCGGAGGACAAAATTCCTGATGTTTTCTGTTATTTCTAAGTGTTTAAGTACATCATATTGTTTTATTTGGATACCAATTAATTTAATTTTCTACCACTTAAACTAAATTTGGTCTACAGTTATGTTATGTAGCCTTAAATTTCAGGTTAATTTCTTTGAGAGCTATTGATTTGTTTAATGTCTGTTACTTAGGATGTTGATTTCTTGGTCTCTCTCTGGATGACTGACTTTCAGCTACTTAGGCTTTAGGTCATGTCCCTGTGGCTGACAGATAAAAGAAAGTAATTTGCTCCTTACGATTTTGGCTGTGAGGAGGAACACGTGCATACAAAGAACTAGTGTAATACAGAATCAACAAACTGTTGCTGAAAATTACAGCTCCAATAATGGAAAAAATGTAGCCCCATCAATATGGCACTGCTTGAGCTAATTAGCCTTGCTCGAAGGAAGGCTTAATTAGTGCAGGCATAGTGCCATGATAATGAAGTTATCCTAGTGAGGCCAGAGCCATTATCTGCATAGAGCTGCAGTGCACAGCATAGTTTACAAATCTGTTGGTAGCAAACATGAACACACTACAGCAACAACTGTTTTGCTGTTTGCTAATATGACTAATCTACACAGGGAAAACCAAAGGGAAGCAGCTGGTAGTCCAGTGCTTTTAGGAGTGTAACTTTGCTACTGAACAAAACTAAATTAGAAATCTTAGTTAATCCTATGGCACGTGGAAAGTGAGAGATGGAGTTAGAGAAGTGTCTGTGGAATATGTGCCTGAGAAATAGATACTGTATACTGCTCTCATTTTTCTGTAAATGAGCAAACAGTCAAGATGTACAATTTATGAGAAGCGAAAAACTTAAAAGGAGAAATCTTTCACCTGATTGCTACTGACTTGCCATTTATTACTTTATTTGGATTTAGATTTGATCCAGGACTGGTCCAGTGATAGTGCACCTGATATTTTTTCATTTGTTCCTTATATGTGGAATTTCAAAATCATGTTTCATCAATTTGAAATGATTTGGGCAGCAAATCAACACAACTGGATTGACTGCTCCACCAAACAACAAGAAAATGGTGAGATCATATTGATTTTTTTTTTTTTTAATTAAACCTGGAGGAAGAGTACATACTACAAAAATGCACCAATTATGGACTACATGTATGTAGTGACAATAGAATTATGGAACTTTAACTAGAAAAATGTTTATTCAGTGATAAATACCCCTTTTGTTACTGTTGATATACATAAACTCTCCTAAAACTCTTTAAGTTCAAATTTAATCTGGGGAGAGTGCAGTTCTAGAGCATGTTTTAACATTCATTTTTCAAGAGTCTTTGAATCTTTGATTTAGTACAACATTTTTCAGAGAGCAACTAGGAGGTCTTGACCTATGCTCAGTAAGCTAACTGTAAACACACTTGGGAATAATTCTGAGTAATGTTGGAAAGATACCATTTGAACCCCTTATAACTATACATACCTGTTGCCTGTTCACTTCAGAATAGGAGATAACACTGCTAATTGTAGAGGAAACTAAAAGGTATGTTTCAGAAACCCAAAGCTTGGTCTAGTATGCAATTTGATTTATCTGTACTTCAGTTGTCTACACTATACTTGAATCTTATCATTTCAGTGTAGAAAGAAGATGGTGGACTGAAAATCATGAAGTTGTGTTCTAGTTTAAAATAGGGCTTGCTACTTCACCAGAAGTCTGAACTTTCAACGTGTGTTTTGTTGTACAAAACCTGGTGTGTGCAGCAATGAAGTCATGAGAAAGTAGTTTGTTGTTTGTACTATCTGTACTTAGCACAGAGTAACTGCAACCAATGTTCTTCTGTTAAAGACAATGGGAGGGAATAAGTCATTCCAGCATGATTTATCACCATGTACCCTACAAACACACACATTGGTTATACTAAGTTTTCTGTGTCTTAAGTTCTGGAACATATTTTCATTATTTTTATCTATATGTTTGATAACTTGTCTGAGAACAAAATAGGGAGTAATTTTTGACAGATTTTTCTTTTTTGTTACCTCTTCTCTCTCAGTTTATCTAGCAGCTTGTGGAGAAACACTGAACATTGTTTTCTCTCTGCCTTTTACTGACTTTGTTCCAACCACATGCAATACTAGATTCTCTTTAAGGGTAAGTTCTTTTCCCCTTGTACCTTTTGTCTTTTATAAGTGAGATAATTTCCTTATCTTCTTCAGTCAGGAGATTTTGAATAAAATTTCCTGAAAGAAAAATGCTGTCTTTCACTTGAGGTTTGTAGAATTTTTCTTTAAGTAACCCAGAGGTGAATGGTTTGTGTCACTTATGTGAAGCATACAATCACAGGCTTTTTAAAATTTATAGATACATATATGTTAAAAAACATTTAAAATATAGGCACACATTTAGTATGTATATTTACTAAATGTACTTAGATTCATGTCTGTGTGTGTATTTTATCACTTGAGAATCTATTCCCATTTATATAGAAAATGTAGAAACCTAATATATCTTCAAAGATTAAAAACAAGTACTGGAATGAGTACCCCAAACCATTTTAGAAAGCAGCCTTCCAGATTTTTAAGGGTTTCTGTAAAACAAGTAATGTTGACAGTGTTTTTAACAGATGCACCTAATTCTTTCAAAGACTGTACTCCTTTTCTTCCCTAAAATAGGAACAATCTTCTGGCACTAAAAATAAAAACCTAGTTGGTGGGCTTGGTAATTTTATATAATTTGGTAGCAAAAAAAAAGAAGAAATATTTTATCTATTTAAAAAAAAGTACAGTTTAGTGGAGGTGTAGGGTAGCCTTGGGCCACTCTCTTAACTTTTGCAATACGGCTTGAACAACAGAAGAGAAATGCCCCTGTGTTTTATAGACTGCTATGGTGTGTTGTTATCTGTAAGTTACTGGACTTGTAAGTATTCCAGAACTACAGATCCCTTGGTATTGTACTAGAAACAGGTGGGAGCTTTGGTTAGCAATCACAAGGCAGAACCAAGATTTCTTGCCTCACTTTGCCTGGGAAGTGATGACACATATGAACGTGCAAATAGAATAAGCATTGTCCATAAAGTGAATGTAAATTAACTTTTTTGTTATCAATGTTTGATTTTAGGGAGAAGATGTCGATCTCCATTTGTATCTACCAGATTGTCATCCTAGTAAATATTCCCTTTTTATGCTAGTGAAGGATTGTCAGCCTAACAAAATCAGCCCTGAGTCGTGTATTCCTGCTGAATGTCAAAGTGGTCAGAAAACGAGCAAACCCAAATGGAGGAACATCACTCAAGAAGAGTGAGTTTTATTGAGATATATGTTTATACTTTTATATTGGCTCTTTGTTTTGTTTGTGATGCAAACAAGCTCGTATGTTCGTGAAAGATTTTTAATGACACTATTGTACTTCAATAAAAGTGTGGTGTTTCTTTTTAAAAGGGCTGGATGGATTGAATGCTGGACAGTCCCAAGTGTTGTGTTTACAATTGACTACTCATGGCACCCAATTTATCCTCAAAAGGCAGATGAGCAGCTAAAACAATCCTGTAAGTGTCACTCCCACCACCTCTTTTTTTTTTTTTTAACGTGTTTTCTTTCACTTCTAATCTGTCTACTGATAGAATGTTTCTTACAGGATCAACATCTATATTTTATTTTGAGTCAATTGCTAGGACTCCTGGGTTTCTCAGAGACAAATATGTTTTGGAGGGTTTTTTTCCAAAAAGGGATGGAAGTGTTGAGGTGTTTGTAATATAATGTGACAGCTGTCAAGTTCAGCTTTTGATGTTTATATTGATTGTCAGGTCTGTTAGAAATTTTGTGCTTTGTGACTCAAGTAATCGAGCTGTTTGAGGGGAAATTTTGGCCTAGAGAGCTAGTGGTTCACAACAGGTTTTTAATACAACTTTTGCATTTTTCCTGTTTATTCACTTTTGTTTATTCTGCAGTAGCTGTGTGGTTGTGGGAAATCTGCTACACTGAAAGGAAGGCATGCCTTTGTTTAACTTGAAAAGCAAGATAAATAAATTGAATTTTTGTTTCAGAACTTGAAGTTGTTTTTCTCTTGCTTATTGAACATTGACTAAAACACTCTTTATTTTCCAGTCCTCTCATAGTTACTAGATGGGAGAAACCTGTTCAATCACATAGACATAATAACCTAACTATACGATCCAAATTAGAAAGCTGCAAAAAAAAAAAAAAGTATATTTAATACAAACTTGTATTTACAGAATTTTGTCTGTCAAAAGCCTAACTTCTATTAAAAATCGGTTCTCTTCTTTATTTTGCTCCCAAGTGTCAGAAATGGAAGAAACAATGTTGTCTGTGCTCAGACCATCACAGAAAGCAGCGGACAGTGTGATTGCGTCTCCTACAGCCTCAGCCCGCCTCCCCCTCGACCCTGCAGAGCTGCCTCCAGACAGGCTCCACGTGGAGCTGGAGCTCTCCCCAGATTCCCAGATAACCCTCTATGGGCCCCTGCTCAAGGCCTTCCTCTCCATAAAGGTAGGCATAGGAACATGTAAAATTGTTGGATAGCCATATCCACATAATTTTCCTTTCAAGGAATGGTGTATGCTCTGAACCTTATGTGTAGAAATCCTCTTGACTTTTTCAGTGGTAAAAACAAAATTTAAAAGATCCATTATTACAGCTATATTAACAACAGCTTCTATGCAAAGCTGTGTCAGCACCCATGCTTTCAGTGCATTTTAAGTGTTGCCAAGTGTCCTATTTGTCTGGCTTTTTAAAATTAGATTCTGTGAAATTTCTGGGGTATTTTTTTGATTTTTTTTTTTTTTTCTTGACTGTTTCTATCTTTTTGCCCATCTGTGCTGGCAGCATCTAATTTTTTAGGGTTATTTTTAATGTTTGCTTTCTTGACTTGTAGTTGAATTGTTGTTTTCAGTTTGTTTTCATTGAGATTCCTGGATATGAATAATTTATGAAGTTTTGTTAAGCCTTCTATTCTTGGGGGGTAGTTTTTTGGTGTAGTGCACTGTTTTTTTACTGAAGGACTTACTGGCTGGGAATGAATGATAAACAGTCCCAGATGCAGGTACCAGGAGTAAGTTACTGGAGTTCTTGTCACCCTCTGCTGGGTCTGCCATATGAAAAATATTTCAAGGTCTATATCATAACCCTGATCTTCATATTCTTTTGCTAAAAAGCAAAGCAGATTAGCTTTACTGAACTTGTAAAGGGTTTTTTGGTTTGGCCACAGAGCTGTGCTTAATTCGTGTGCATTAATACCAAAAATGTTTCAGAGACTCAATACAAGATGCCAAAATGACACACCTGCAGGAGTCATTATTTCAAAGCCAATATTGAGCCTGTCTTTTCTGCAGACCTTTTTCAAGGACATGGGTACCTTGCAGTTGTTTGATTGCTTTTTATTGGACACTTCCTATTCACTTGGTTGTGCTACAAGCTTGCAAAAGAGCAGATCTGGGAAGCAGATGAGCCACTGAAAAGGGAATGAGGGGAGCAGGAAATACCTCAAGATTCTAACCTGTTTTGGTTTAATATTCAGTCTAATACTCTCTTGTCTGTGTCTCACACATCACCAGTGGAGTTTGTAACAGTTGGAATTTTTCTGTCAACATGAGCGGTCAAGGGACTGAATTACTTTAATTACTTTCTAAGAATTAATGAGGGGGCAGCTCCTGTGTCTGTATTGTGACCTCTTTGGTGGGAAAATATTACCTGCATCACTGAGAGAATTCTTTTTGAGTCTAGGTTTTGTGTGTGTGTGTTTTTGGGGTTTGTTTGTTTGTTTGTTGTTGGGTTTTTTTAAGGAGGCAGGGGGAAGAGGTGCCAGATTACCAGAAGTCTGCTTTTAATGCACTTAAGTAAGACACAGGAGGTTGATTATTTTTTTTATTTTTTCTGTAAATAATGATGGATTTTCTGTAACACTGGTACTTTGGGAACTCCAGAGAATCCCTTTTGCTGCGAAGCACATGGCCTAAATCTGCTCACTTAGGTTGTATCTGTTTTTATCAAAGTAGATGTATTTCTTCAGCTGTAGGGTGTACCTATACCTCTTATTTTAGGGAGGGCTAACATACAGGAAAAGGTTGGATTTCTATTTCATTACATTGCCTATTGATTTTTTACTTTTACCATATGATCATAACAATTCATTTTCCTAGGAAAATTATTTTGGTGAAGATGACATGTATACCGATTTTGAAGAAGTTATTTCAAGCCCTGTTTTGTCACTGTCAACATCTTCAAGCTCTGGATGGACAGCCGTGGGAGTGGAAAATGACAAAAAAGAAAATGAAAGTTCATCCAAGCCAGTTCACCCTCTTACTTTACGCCCGTGGGATATCACTGTGCTTGTTAACCTGTACAAAGTGCATGGACGATTGCCAGTGGTCAGTACTTTAGAGTCCTAAAATATTTTGCTTTGTGTGTTTTTTCCTAGTTTCATAATCTGGATTTAAAGTAACTCCCTGGAACTTAAAGTTCTGGTGGTGCTTGCTAAAAAGTGTGTCTATTCTCTACTAAAACTGTGGTGACCTAAAACAACTTTAGACATGATTGACTTTGCTTATCTGGGAGGCAGAACTGGGTAATTTTTTTGTATGATTTTTGTTAAATGCACTTGATTTGTGTGATGATGTTTTTTTATTGACCATTCTGGTTTCTTTGCTAATTAGCAGAACTGTCTTCTAATGTGCAGTCTGCTCCATGCAGCTGCATTCTGAGGGATCCCCAGGAGGTCAAAAAGAATCTAGATTAAAAAAATTCGGGTTCACACAAGTGGGTTTGTGTTGCTATTTCCGTAATTGTTGAAAGGTTTTCAGTGTTGCACAGGCTTTGTTTTGAGTATCCCTTTGGAGAAAAATTAGCATGCTTCCTACTCACAGATTTGCTTCTAATACAAATTCAACTATGCTGTGTATTCTCTGTTTCTGAAACAGATGTGTTTAATTTTTATTTTAGCACTGCAGTCCAGATGGTCCTGAGTGCCCTACAGTTTTCCTGGAAAGGCTGTGTTTTGAGATGAAGAAAGGATTTAGAGAAACAATGCTTCAGCTTGTACTGTCTCCAGTGAATTTGTTTCTGAATGACAGCTATCAGGTAGCAAGATGTTTTTGTCATCTTTGTGTGTATGTTTGCATTGTGGAAGTTGTGATGATGGTAGAATTGAATTAACATTACATTAAATATTATTAACATTACAAAATTATTAGGAATTATTAATTAAAAGATATCCTGAAGAAAAATCTGATGCATATTTGGATTGCTGCTTATTTAAGACCACGTATCTCTTTTGTGCACTGAATGAGATCCTGAAGGTTGTTCAAACCTGTAACTTAATTACTGTATCACAAGTCATATATGGTCATACAAGGAAGCAGAAATTTTGCAGGCAAAGTTTTGGTTTGGGTTTTCTTTTTAATTTAATTTCACAGCCCTGAGACTTACTATCTGACTTTTTCAGTACTATTACTGCTTGGACTTGGTAGTGATGTGGAGTTCACTAAGGGAAGGCTGTTGATGATTGTTGCTAAAGATTAAAACACACTTCAGTAAGACAAACTTCCCTCTCTGTAAGATTTACATAGTTATTGTTGCATGGGTGATGCTGAAAATCTTGGGACTGTCTAGCTATACAAAAGTCAACAGGATTTAAGAGGTGAAGATAAATGTGTATGAAGTATGTGTAGCTACACAGCTTTTACACCTGCTGTTGGTGCATCTTGTGCAAACACTCTCTGTGGCTGACTTGTTCTGGGCAGCGCCCTGCAGTGGATGAAGTCCTCCGAGAGGGTCACATCAGCCTGTCTGGCCTGCAGCTGCGTGCTCATGCCATGTTTTCAGCAGAAGGTCTGCCCCTGGGGAGTGACACCTTGGAATATGCATGGCTGATAGATGTACAGGCTGGAAGTCTTACAGCCAAAGTTACGGCACCACAGGTACCATATAGAAACTATTCACTGTGATATTACCTTTATTCCTACTTGTAAAACTGGCATCGTATGGGTTTTTGGAAAGCACATCATCTCACTTGATCTGGATGCATCTGTGCCTTCAGTAACTAATTTTGTACCTTTAAAAGCTAATAATTCCTCTAAGTGGATAGGAGATACCAAATGAGCTGAATCTGATACTAGTCTTAAATCTAGGTGTAACAGGGTGGCTAATGTTATATGGGAGTTTGAAAGGGTGATGGTGAAAGAGCATGAGTGAAAAACAGTAGTGAATACCGTTGTCACTACAGGGAAACACATGTGTGTTACATCTGTGTATGTTAATGTATTTTAGTATTTTAATTTTCCCCTCTCATAGTGTGATATACTGCAAGAAAATGTGGAGCAACAACACTAAGGGTAGAGAGAGACATTTTGTGCAGGACAGCCATAGCTATTTTAAATTGCAGTTAAAAATATCGCTGATTTAAAGTGCCCCTTCCTTTGCCTAGCCAAAGAAAACCATTTTTCCTTTATTCCATCTTACCTCCCAGCCTTTGGTGGTGATCTTTCAGTACTCTGTCAAATACTAAAAATTCATTTTACCTACTTAGGATTAGACAACATGTGGTTATATGCTTACAGCTTGCATGTCTTCTGGACTGGGGACAGACCTTTGTATTTCATGTGGTGTGCCAGGAGTTTGAACTGGAAAGGCCAAAATCTGTGATAATATGCCAACATGGAATTGATCGTCGTTTTTGTGACTCTAAGGTAATGTTTCAGCTGACTTAATTGCCTGCTATCTTTGCAGAGGTTCTTTGGAACACTTTAGAAATCCTCCCTTGAAGTTATCAAGACACTTCTTATAATAAATAACTTTAATAATTATTTAATTTAATAAATTAAATGACTTCTTATTCCTTGGGTTTTAGGTGTCTGCTGAACAGGACACAAATACAAGGACAAACACAAATTAAACTCCTAATGTAAATGTAAATCTTATTTCTTTTTTCTGTTTCCTTCAGATGAACTGTGTCCCTGGGCCGTGTCCAACATCTGATGACTTAAAGTACACCATGACACGTTTAGCCATGGATGGAGCAGATTTGTATGTGGTAGAACATGGCTGTGCCACCAATATAAAGGTAATATTTCTCTTAACAGTAGTTAAAATACTTCTTTGTCAATAGTGTTCTTTGTATTTTTTGATGGAAAGCTACCTGAATTTATTGCTTGCTTACATGCAGTGGACTAAGCAGAATTTCAGAAACTTCTAAGTGATAAAAGGTTGGCTTGGAGTAGGGCCATTTGCCTTCTGCTTATGAATTTCTTTAATGAAGTTGGTAAGGAAGAGTAGATGTCCACCAAAGCAAGACTGGAAGCTGCAGAATTGGTGTAAAAATATTTAAGAAAACACTGTGGAATAAAAATCTCCATGTCTGTACCTGAGAGCTAATAAGAACATGTATTACAAGTTAGTAACTTAGCAACTGGAAATGATTGATATGGATTGTGTACACGTGAATGCTTGATAACTCATGTTCATCTTATATAATACAGCTATTTGAATTAAGATATAATTTTGATGGGGATGGGAGTAGTGTCAGCACCACTGTCTGACTGCATCTAGAATTCTGCCTGGTGTATCCTCAGTTCAAAAAATGTGTAGAGAAAACCTGCTATGTCTCCCCATTATCTTACTGTGCATGAGAGAAATGGACTGATTTACTCAATGCAGGAGAACATGAGAGAACTGAGCTATGGTAACAACAGCAAAGGAGAAAAGTGCTGTGGCAGCAGAAGTGACTGGTAGTTGTGCTGTCCATGAATAAATTTGCCAAGGTAGTCTTAGCATCTGAGTTTTGGGGGACAGCTTCATATCATGAGCAAGAAACTAACCAAAGGAAAGTAGTAATTATTTATAATGGTTTTTTATGATGTGGCATCTTGTAATTTGAATGGCTTGCTACTGAGTGGCAGTAAAAAAAAAGCATTTGACTCCAAATTCTACTGAGCCCAGTATTAAAAAGCACTATCACAAATGATAACTGTGTTTGCAGGCATAAGCATAAATGTCAGTATTTTTAAAAACCAGCTTAATAACCTGAACCACTCTAGAAAATTATGTACTCAATGTTTCATTAAAATTAAAAAAAGAAAGTTTCCAGTGCTCCTTTACAGTCTGTGACAGAGATGAGAAGCACTAATTTAATATTAACCCTGTGGGTAGCTCTTCCATGGCTAGGTTCTTTTTTCAGCTTTCTTTATTTTCCGTGTGAAAAGTTTGAAAACTCCATCTGAAACTTCAGGTACTGTGACTTCTTGGAGAGAACTCAAGCTGTGCAGGAAATTTGGTCCACTATTTTTAGATTATTTAAAGTCTAAAGGCTAAGCATGTGTCATCTTTTGCTGGTGCATGCCAGTGTCAGGGATGATTGATACTGTTTGGGCAGGTGGGTTGTTGTACAGTTGATCAGAGCTGATGTTTATATGTATTTTCAGATGGGTGCTATACGTATTGCAAACTGCAATCTCCACAACCAGTCTGTTGGAGAAGGTGTAAGCGCTGCTATTCAAGATGTTCAACTGAGACAATATGTTGAGCAGGTGAACAATTGCAGAACTGGGCTCCAGCCAATATTAAGAAGGGCATACTGGCTGGAAGCTGGCTCTGTCAACTTGGGGCTCATCACTGCTGACGTTGCTTTAGCTGCAGATCATCCTGCTAAACATGAAGTGCAGAGACATTTCTTAGAAACGCATGATAACCGAACAAAGAGGTAAGAGATGCAATTGAAGGAGCAGATGCATCTGAATTCTTTTGGGGGGTATAATATAGTAATACATTCATTTAAAGATGGAACTCTGTTCTTGGCTTTTGAGGTTGTTTATTTTTGCTTACATAGATTAGTTTCTTGTAGGTCTTTTAAATTACATTGAATGCTTAGCTGTGGGGTTGGTGGTTTGGATGTCCTTTGACTATACAAAGTGGGATGATTTTTGGCAAAACTTGGTTTTCCCTCTGCCTTCCCTTATCCCCTGAAATGAAGATCAGGGAGAGAAGGGAATCAAATTTAGTCCTTTATTCTCAACTGAAAACAGCCCTTACAGAGCCCTGAGCAAGTTGATGAGAAGCTGTGAACACGATGCCTGGTGTAACCTTGATTTGTGTCTCTCTGAAGAGCAGTTGCCTCTGGCATAAGCAGCATACACCAGTTTGGAGTATATTCAGAGTGCTGTACTCCATGCAGAAAGAGAGGGTTGTTACTGTGTGTTGTGGCACGTGAACATAATCTCTGCCTGAGCACAGTTGACTGGGCACTGCATATACCTATGTGATTTGCTCCTTTCAGGAGCTGATCCTTTATTTTATGTCTGATGTGTCTTTCAGCTACAAATCATAATTACTCATTTCATGTTGGGTGAAACAGGAGTTTACATGTAAAAGAGGGATATATTTTCATCTTGTAGCCACTGAATTTAAATGTAGAAGACTAACATGGTCATGTTTTTGTTTTCTGTTTTTCTGCCTTGATGTAGGCTGTGGTTTTTGTGGCCTGATGATAATTTGAGGAATAAGAGAAGCAAGAACAAATGTGGCTGTCTTGGTGGTTGCCGGTTCTTTGGTGGCACGTTAACAGGACTGGATTTTTTCAAACTTGAGGAACTGACACCTTCAAGCAGCTCTGCTTTCTCAAGTACAAGTGCAGAATCTGATATGTTTTATGGACAATCTTTACTGCAGCCAGGAGAATGGATAATTACTAAGGAGATTCCTAAAATTTTAGATGGTGAGGATGGATTGTACTGTCATTTTTTACTTTATTTTGCCCAGAAGTATCATTTCTTAACCGCATGTTAGTTTTTATAGTCTTTCCAGTTCTATTTAATGAGTAGCACTTGTGGTGCTCTCATGGAAGAGGTCTTGTAGTGGCATGGGCCCCTCTAAGAACAGACAGTAGCTTGAAAGTAGTGGGCAAGCTTTCAGACACTGAATTTTTATATTAGTGTGCAACTACTTTCTGAGTAAAAAAAAAAAAGCTTTTTTCACTTCCATCTATTATTATGTAGAAAGCAGTTTACCAAGACAATCTCGTGTTTTGCTGTTAAGATTTTATTCATTTTTTCTTAGTTGAGCATGCTAGTATGTGTATGCATTTCAAAACCAGGCTTTCATTTAATAAGGATTTTTATTTCAGTGGGTCAGGAAGAGACTGTTACAGTTGTGTTAATTTATCTTCTTTTCTGTTTCTGATCCTAGGTAAAGCAAATGGTGTAAAACGAAAAGATTGGGAGTGCAGATCTATGGGTATAGAAATAGAAAGAAAAGCTCAACATCTAAGTCTGCAAGTGCCATTGCGCTCCCACAGCTCCTCCTCCTCTTCAGAGGAAACGAGCAGTTCTAGTGCTGCACTCCCTTTGCTTGCAGGTGAGAAGGAAAGCCCATCATCAACTACTGAGGATCACCTGGGACAGAAGGAGTTCTTGTCTGGTGCCAAAAGGGAAGATGGTCATGGAAGGTTAGTACACTGTCCACTTTAGAAGTATAATTAGACTTTTGAATACATTACAACAGAAAAATACCCTTATCTCTAGCACTTAATAAAATGTTGCTTATTTTCTCATGGTGCTGGTGAAATGCATTTCCTAGTTTGAATGCAAATTTGGATCCTAAATAGAGGACGATTAGCTGATCTATACAGAAAATCCAGCATGTAAGACTACAGCCCTTGCCATTAATGTTCTTTTTTACCTCACTGTATGTAGACAAGTGGAATAACAAGTGGCAGAGCTTAGTATGTCATCAGCATTGTGAAAACAATTGCTATCCTCATCGAAAGTCACAGAATCACTGAAGCATCTGACAGCTCCTGTAATGTAAAGAGACAATCATTAATAATGAAATAAGCAAATAAACCTTTAATTTCTGTTTCCAGTGCTGCAGTTGAAGGTGGAGATGGCAGCCCTGCATCCCCTGGCAACCAGGAGAGGCCTGTTGGTCAGTCTCCCCTGCGGTCTCCGCTGAAGCGTCAGGCATCCGTCTGTTCCACCCGGCTCGGGAGCACCAAGAGCCTCTCAGCAGCTTTCTATGGGGACAAGCAGCCTGTCCCAGTTGGTGTGCAGTTCAGCAGTGATGTGTCTCGCAGTGATGAGAATGTGTTGGACTCCCCAAAGCAGAGGAGGAGCTTTGGTTCTTTCCCCTATACTCCATCTGCAGATTCCAACTCGTTTCACCAGTACCGCTCAATGGATTCCAGTATGTCAATGGCTGACAGTGAAGCTTACTTCTCTGCAGCAGAAGAGTTTGAGCCAATAAGTAGTGATGAAGGTCCAGGAACCTATCCAGGGAGGAAGAAGAGAAAAAAGCAAGCTCAGAAAATTGAATATAGTAGAGGGTCTATTTATCACAGTGTGGAAGGGCCCTTAACAAGCACAATCCATGGAGAAATCAGTCAAGATGTTAAAACATTGCCAATTAGGACTCATCCCTCACAGGCTTCATTTGTTTCAGCTCTGGGGGAAGATGAGCATGGTGAGAACTTGTATGTCATGGAATCTGATAAGACTCTGGAAACTGAGCAAATTACTTCCCAGCAGCCTGTAATGGCATGTTACCAAAATTATCTTACACAGTTCCAAGTGATCAACTGGTCAGTAAAGCATCCAACTAACAAAAGAACTTCAAAATCTTCATTGCATCGCCCTTTAGACCTCGACACTCCAACAAGTGAAGAAAGTTCATCATCATTTGAGCAACTTTCTGTCCCAACTTTTAAGGTATGGAGGGGGGAGGAGGAAAGAGCATATAAAGGAAGAATTAAAAACACGATAACGTTGCATAGCACACCAGTTGTGTAAATAAAGCTATGAGAAACTTGAAGCTGTTTTGCTTCAAGTTAAGAAATTCCTTGGTTTTCTGACTTCAGATCATGAGTTGCATGACTGGGAGGTTGTGGAAATAATAACAATAAC
The DNA here is from genome assembly GCF_003957555.1 of Calypte anna. Classification (NCBI taxonomy): domain Eukaryota; kingdom Metazoa; phylum Chordata; class Aves; order Apodiformes; family Trochilidae; genus Calypte; species Calypte anna. Next base: position 441,501 of record NC_044249.1, read on the forward strand.
AATAATAATAATAATAGTCATTATTGCACTTTAAGTTGCTGCCTGTTGAATCATAGGCAGCTTATGTGAGCTCCTGTATAGTATATGGGAGAATCTGTATATGAGGTATTCTTTTAAGGAAAAAAATCTACTAGAAGAATCTGAATTTTAAGATTCCTTGGATATTTTTTAATTTATAGAAGGAATGTAATATATTTCTTTGCACTTCTCTCTTAGATGGTTAAACAGGGCCTTACAGCTAATTCGTTACTGGACAGAGGCATGCAGCTTACAGGATCAACATCTAAGTAAGTTGAATACTCTATAACATTATTAGCATATTTTTTTAAGAGTTGGGTTTTCCTTGTACTCTTGTTAAAATTTTGTCAAGAGCCAAAATGTTTATTTGTAGCTGTAGTTTTCACTACCGGTCTGCTGTAGTACAGTGTATCGTATTATAAAATGTTTCTTTTTGGTCAAAAAGAAAGTACACTGTAGAAACATTAAAGTATTCCACTCATGCATTTTCAAGATTACAAATTGCAACTTAATTAAAATTAATTTGGGAGGTGTTTGTGATAACTGTCTATTGTATTGCTGAAGGCTGAACTTGAATCTAGGGAAAGGGCCTTGACCCACAATTGTATTTGTGTGCTTCCTAAGCTATACAGTAGAAGCAAGAAAGTAGTAGAAATGCATGTTATGCATTTTATTGAGAATCAAAATCGTACCAGGGTACTTCTGTATTTTTTTACACACATAGATTTTTAATATGATTTTGACTTGTCTAGTACACCTTATACTCCTTTGGAAAAGAAATCTGGAGAAAATACAGATGATGAAACAATAACAGAAGAATGGACTTTGGATCATCCTGTCTTTCAGACACGGACAACAGCAATAGTAGAAGTAAAAGGAACTGTAGATGTAGTTCTGACTCCTCTTGTAGCAGAGGCACTGGACAGGTAATTAATGTTACTTTCATTTGTTTGGCAAAGGTCTAGGTAAAAGGATTGAATCATGTGACTAATGGCACAGTAGGGCCTTGTACCTAGTGAATGGAATTCTGCTTTTCTTGTGAAGCTCAAAGAATGTTATGCTGACCTGTGAAGTGCCCTTTATTTCTGTCAGTGCTTTCTCTGTAGTGTTATTTAAACACTATTAATGCTGTATCATGTGAAACTGGAAGTTTTCAGTGGTCTGTTGTGGGCTTGTTTTCTCTCACAGGTATATAGAAGCAATGGTGCATTGTGCCAGCTCACGACACCCAGCAGCAATTGTTGATGATCTGCACTGCAAAGTTCTTCGAGATGCTGTTCAAAACAGCAAAACAAGCTTCTCAGAAAATGTAAGGAAGGGAAAAAGAAAGAAAGAACATTGTTTTCTATATTTTACATAGAGAAGATTTTAATTAAATTCAGTGTCTGGTACAGTAGCTAAGTGCTATATCAATTTGGAATACACATACTTTGTAATGTTGTGATTGAAGGTTTTCTAACTTCCATGATCTATTCAGTAATACATTAATTTGCATGGCATCATACATTCTGCTCTTAGAAATTGCTATAACTGATATTTTAAAGTATTGTGTTCATATCAGCAATACATCAGTTACTATTTTACTAATCTCACTGTTTTATGAATCCTTAAACTTCATAGTATAACAGACACTAGTGATTTACTTCAAAATAAATCATTCTGTATGACTTAAATATGTAGCATTTGAACTTTTAGCTGAAATCCAGTCATTAGAAAGTTAATTGAGAATGCCACTCTCTCCTTCTGGACCTACATCTGTTGTATCTTTAAGTCTATAAATGCTGCCTTGTTAGAGCAGTCATGGTATTGTGCTTTAAATGAAGCAGAATACTGTGCTAATTAACTACCTTGCTACTCTTAGCTAAGCAGCTCTGAGTTTTAGTGACCATAAATTTTTTTCCCTCCCTTCAAGTTATCTTCAAAGCAGGATATTAGAGGAACAAAAATAGATGGTACCACTACAGGAACAACAAACCAGGGACCAGCACAGACCAATCTCTCACTTAAGCAAGACAATGTGACAATTAAAGGTCTTCAGGCCAACGTTACTGTACCAAAGGTAACAACTTTTTGTTTGGCTTGCTAGTACACGTGTGCCTCACAAATTACTCTTTATTTTTCCACCATATTAGTTCCCCGAAATCTTAAGTGAAACTATATATTTCTGCTGGATAATTCACGTTTTGAAGAGTACAGGCTGTTACTGTTTTACATCTTTTAGATGTGATGGGTTATTATTTTTATTTTAATGAGAAGTATAAAACAATACTTATTATAAATTGGTGATGTATACTTAATGGAACATGTTTTTTCTAAATTCCTTTGTTCTTTGGGACAATTTTACATATAGGTGAACCTCTGTTTACTACAAGCATCTGTGGATGAATCTCCAGGGGTTTCTTCTGGAAAAACCGTGACTCATGTTTCCCTGGTAGCTTTGTGTTTTGATAGAATTGCTACGCAAGTTCGTATGAATAGGTAAGAATAATAGATACAATTATTTGTGTCTCATCGTTGTTCAGTTAGTCAGAAGACTTGGATGCCAATTTTTTGCAGCTCTGAAAAGTATTTGAAGAAGTTTCCATGACTGTGTTATTGTACCAAATAACATCTAATTAGAATTGTTTCTTTCAGAAGTGGAAGAACCCTCCCAGAATAACTGTAGAACTTGAGTTTTAGCTCTTCCTTACTTCTGTGTCATGCAGGATAAAATTAAATTTTTCAGTATTTTTCTAGCAAAGCATATGTGTCTTCTATCTTAAAAAGAATTGTTTCTAACACTGCTGTGCCAATGTCACTTAACATTTTAAACAAAATAATCAAATGAAACATGCCTATCTGAGATTTGGTTAATTGTTTTTTCTCCCTTATATTTGAAGGGGTATAGTTGAGGAGACTTCAAACAATGCAGAAACTGGGAGGAATTCTGTCACATTTGATCGTTACATTCAAACGAGTAAAATGCAGCCCCAGTCTTCTGGCTCACTGAGATCCAATGCTGGAGCAGAAAAAGGAAAAGAAATAGCTGCTAAATTGAACATCCATCGTGTTCATGGGCAACTTAGAGGCCTTGATACAACAGGTAAGCAGGTTCTTTTAATTGTGGAAATGTCAGTTTTCGTAGAAGCAGATGGTTACAATTTGCCTTGAACTTGTAGTTCGGTTTGCAGTTTGGTTGTGTTTGTGTTTTGTTTTTTTTTTATCAGCACAGATTAAAAAGGCACATATACCTAGAGATTTTGCATATACTGCTAAAAACAATTTTAGAATAGATATACATTTATTTTCTATTATTCTAGTATGCTCTAGATGGTAACAAATGCATTCCTATGAAAACACACTATCCAAGAGCGTTGTCATTTTATGCTTTTAAGTCTTAGGCATTTATTAGATTTTTTTAAAAGTAATTTCAGGCCATTTGCCAGCTTCAGATAAAAATCTTGTTTGTACATGTGTTTGGAACCATGACTATACAAAAATACCAATGAAGACAGATGTGTTAGGAGAATAGGAATGTCTCAAAAGTTTAACTTTGGCATACTAAAGGTACAACATTCCCAAAACACTGTGAACTCCAGAGAGCTATTTTGGGATGTAAAGCTTTTTCATGTTTTAAAAAAATGGTAAATATGTTTGTTTTCACAGATATCGGAACTTGTGCAATAACAGCTATTCCTTTTGGGAAATCAAAAGTTCTTTTTACTTTGGAAGAGTTGGATGAGTTTGCTTTTGTGGATGAAACAGATCAGCAAGCTGTCCCAGATGTAACTCGGATCGGTCCTAGTCAGGAGAAGTGGGGCTGGATAATGTTTGAGTGTGGAATTGAAAATCTAACTATAAAAGGTAGAGCTCATGTAGGCTTTCTGCTGTTGTGGTTTACAAAACTAATAATTCTTTTGTTAGGTTTTCTAATTGGGTAATTTCTAGTTTAGAAATTTCTCAATATAGGTGTTACTAAATAATACACATCTTTTTAAATAAATATATCACATAGTAGATTATACAATATAGGAGCTTTTAGTAATTGATACCACCATGGTTTAGGCACAGCTTGTATCAACCAGCCATCTGCTCCCTCATCCCCACCGTGGGACAGAGGGAAGAAAATCCACCCCAAAGGTAGTTAATCAAGATAAGAATAGGGAGGTTTTCTTTCCTCAGTTTCCTCAATTTCCAAGGCAGGGTCCCTCTGACAGGACAGAGTCCCTCAGGAACCCCTGGGACATGAGTCCCTCCCTCAGGTGCAGTCCCTCAGGAACTGCTCCAGCCCCGGGGGTCACGGCTGCTGTGGGAACAGTCACCTCCTATGCCACCCAGCACACAGGTGTTTTCTGTCACCCAAGTTATTCTTTGTAGTGAATAGTGTTTAAAAAGTCTTCATGTGAGTACTCTTCATCTTCTTGGAACAAACTTGTCAGGAGCTCTAGAACTCTAATTGCTGTATAAAATTGTACTGATAAATCATTTTGTAAAATGGTAATGCATATTGTTTAACCAAAATCATACCTATTTCTCCTCTTAATTGCAGATCTTTTCTATGAGACATAACTTAGAGGTTTATGCACAGCAAACATTTACAGTCTTGGTATGAATGCTTTTATAGGAGGAAGACAATCTGGAGCAGTGCTGTATAATACATTTGGAGTCATGGGTAAATCAAGAGATACAGAGAGAGGTGGATTGCTTGCATCAAATAACTCTTCAGATTCTCCAACTGGTAGTGGTTATAATACTGATGTGTCTGAAGATAACCTTCCTTGTGATAGAATAAGTCCCTCTTCAGATATTAATGGAAATTCAGTTTCAGATGAGCAGGTATGCACTATGTAGAAAGGAATATTCTTGCGTTTCTTTTTGGGCTGTGTTTTAATGTGATTAACATCAATAGTAAACATTGGCAATTGAACAGATGTCTTGTGCCAACTGCATTCATACTGGCTACTTCCACACTGAACATACAACTTTGTGCAAGGTCTCTTGGTATTGTCTTGGGAGAATTGGTGGACAACGGTAGTTTGGGTTTTTTTTTTTGCCTAAAAGTATGTAAAACTGTTTTCTACAAGCAATGCACAGTATGGTGTGTTGGTGCCTTCATAACTTGGGAAATGAATTTCACTTGACTTCTGGATTTCCTTTTTTAAGGATGAAGGGGTTGAATCTGATGATCTGAAAAAAGATATACCCTTGATGCCTCCTCCTCCTGACTCTTGCAGCATGAAGTTAACAATCAAAGAAATCTGGTTTAGTTTTGCAGCCCCTACCAATGTACGCTCTCCAGCCCATATATTTACAAGGTATGCTTTTACCTGATTTAAAAGAAAGAAATTTACAGTTATACTTCGTTGTATTTCAGCTGCATTTGGTAGATACTGAATGTAGTTTTGATAATTTTTTATTTCCATTTGTATTGTTTCCATTTATATGGAAGTGTTGCTATAAAAAAAATAATGAAATGGGATTAAAAGAAGAAAAATTAAAAATGCCCAACAACAATGAAAACACTCCCAGGGAAACTGAAATGTATGAAGGAGAAAGGCAGAAGAGGTGCTTTTTTTGAGTTCTAGAGAAGTGAAGCACTTTGTGGTGTTGGTATTCAACCTGATGCTTAACCCATGATCTTACTACCATTACACTATAAATTTTTCTAGGTTTTTCATATTTTGTTTGTAGAACAAGTCAAATATTCCTATCTGTCAGTAGTTTAAGCTCAGCCTATAGCTATGGATTAGAAAATACTCTGTGGTTTTCCTAGTATTTTTGCCTCAAATCGCTCATGGCATACTGCCTGACAGTTAATGTGGGACTCAGTCAGTGATGAGGAGTCCAAAAGGTGCAATTTCAGTAAGGAATACAAATGGGAGAAAGAGGGAACAGCAGTAGCAAGAGTGGTTGCCACCTATTTACATTTATAATAGAATTAGAAAATCTTGCTGATTGCTGCTACTGAATGTGAATACCTGATTGTTTTTATTCTTCTCAATAGGCAGCTGAACCTCCTGAGTACTGCAACGCCTGCAGTTGGTGCTTGGCTTGTTCCTATTGATCAGGTGAAATCATCCTTAAATAAATTAGAGACTGAAGGAACCCTGCGGATCTGTGCTGTTATGGGCTGCATCATGACAGAAGCTTTAGAGGTAAATGACCCATATAAAATCTTGGAACAGAGCAGTGTAAAATGTAATGTATATTTGGGATTTGGAATACTTTCACTGACAAACTTGCAGCAGCTCTTGTGAGCCTCTATTCTAGCATTGGTCACAAGAGGTCACACAAAATATAAAGTTTCAGTGAAAAAAAATTTCAGCTTCTGCAAGTGAGGAAGTCTTGTCCTTCTTACAGGAGTGCATCTTCTGGTAAAGTAACTGGAGATTCTGCCTTTTGAAAGGGTAGAATAAGAAATATGGCTGTAGTGTGTGGTAGGTTTTAAGAAACAGGCAAGTGTGCTGAACTATGAAATATTCACGATACCTCTTCAGACAAAATGTGAATTTCTCTAATCCTGCAGTGTATTGAATCCCTGTGTGTCTTGGGAGAGAAAGAGAGACTTGTTAGAGAAAGAGAGACTGTAACGAGGATGAAACATTCTAGCAGGAAACTAGCAGGACTTCACATTTTTTTCGGTTGAAAACTGGGATTGGTAGAGCTTTTATGATAAAGGAGGTGTTTCTGTTGCCACGGATCTTTCTGGTGTATGACCAGCTTTCTTCTGTTCCTTTACTTTGCACCACCCAGTGGAAAGATTTCGAGGTGATACCTGTTAAGATCCTGCCTTAAAATGTAAGGTTGACCAGCTAGTACAGCTTGTGCTGTACTCATGAATCATCCTTTGCAGCAGTCTGATATTGGTACCTCCCTTCCTAGCTGTTTCCTACCCTTTTTATAGCATTAAACCAAAAGGAGGAAAGTGCCTGTTTGTTTTCTTTAACCTGGAATAAACAGTTTATTTGAAAGTCTCAGCTAGCTGTGCATGTATGTCTGGCAGTGCAGAGAGAGCTTTATGAAGTCTGTGGTTTGAATCCAGCCCTTCTGTTTATTACTTTATACAAAAAAATAAGCATCAAATATGATTTTTCACATACCACTGTTTAAAATAAAGTAGGTGTCCATGTGGCAAATCTTTTTTGCACAAGTTCAAAATGTGGTTCCAAGTTTGGCATATTCTGACATGAGCATGTTCTTGTGTTTGCAAGTATGTTGGTCTGTAAAAAATTATTGCGTTTTAATCTAGAATAAAAGCGTGCACTTCCCTCTGAGAAGCAAGTACAACAGGCTTACCAAAGTGGCTCGTTTCTTGCAAGAAAATCCTTCTTGTTTACTGTGTAATATATTGCACCATTACCTGCATCAAGCAAACTACTCCATTATTGAGGATGCAACCATGGTGAGTTACCCAGAAAAATGGAAATAATTCAGTGTCTTAGTTTAATATGTACCAATTCTAATGTCTTAAATTAGGTAACTGTTTAAGGAAACTTAACAAGAATAAAATGTAAACCAAACTCCTATATAACTGGATATAATTAATCAGTAGATTTGGCCTCTTTCATTTAATTGTCTTTCAGATATGCTGGTTTTGTTGTGGCCCATGTATCTGCATCTTTTTTATCCAGCTCTCTTATTAATAACTGAGAAATCATGAAAAAAAAAATGTGTTTAAAATTGTTATTATTGGCCTTTTAACCAGATTTCCTTTTTCTTAAAGATAGCAGCAAAGCAGTAAAAATTTATATCTGGAATTTTAAATTTGAATAATTATTAAGGCAAAGAAATGCACTGATTATCTTATTCCAGATGTTCTCCCTTAGAACTAGTTTTCATGTCTTTTAGAAATAGCTGGGTAATGCAGACAGCTTAAGAAAAGAGATAGAATTGTAGAAACTTCAAGGCTTAAGAATCCAATATTTTTCCTTGCTGGCTTTCAAATGTAAATGCCTGGGTTGTAGTGGTAAATAATTGTTTGGACAAACATACTAGGCATAAGGAGGAATGTTTCTTCCAGTTTTTGTGTCAGTTTCAGAATCCAATTCCATGGCTGTCAGATTTAAACACTACATTTTGCAGCATAATCAGTTGAGAGCCCAGTGATTGGAAATAGCACAATCAGGCAGAAGTATAAGTTTTTGATTTGTCATTGAAATGAGAAGGGTTTGGTGGTTTTTCCCTTTAGCACATTTCAGTGGTGGTATCAAAATAATTGCTATTATTTCCCTCAGATTTAGGTGTTTTAAATACTGCTTTTTTTTTTAACCCCCTGGGTAGGTCTTCAGGTCATGTAAATTAATGTATTTACTGTGTTCAATGAAGCTAGAATTTTTATCTGTTAGCACTATGGCTTCTTATATCTGAAGGGGCATTTTGTGGTGCCAGCATGTTTCTGTAAAAACCTCTTGAGTGCAATGATTTAAGGGAGTGCAGACTTTTTCCCCCTGGTCTAGTTAAAAATGCTGTGGTGATGTGCATTTTTTTTTTTTCTTTTTTTTTCCTGAAGAGTGATGGCCTTCCTGCCTTAGTAACCTTAAAGAAGGGTCTGGTTGCGTTAGCAAGGCAGTGGATGAAGTTCATTGTGGTGACCCCAGCTTTTAAAGGAGTCAGCTTACACAGACCAGCTCAGCCAGTGAAACTGCAGACAAATCCCTACCACGAGCATGAGGATGGACTTGGATTAGACAATGGGGGAGGTCTGCAGAGTGACACAAGTGCTGATGGAGCAGAGTTTGAATTTGATGCAGGTATTCTTATGTTTTTTCTATCTCCATAAAAATCTATAGGGACAAGTAGATCCTCACAGAGCATTTGTAGCTTTAGTTTGATTTCTTGAACACATTATTCTTCTTTAAAATTACCAAGCTTCTTCTTCAGAATTATCTTCATTATAAGTAGCTGCTGACAACTGTAGTATTGTAAAAAAATCTTACTTGTTTAGGGAAAAACAAAGCAGGAGACTTCTCTTTCTTCACCTGCTTTCTCTTGTTATTTACTGCACAAAATACATACTTATTTATTATCTTGGAATTCAGATTTAGTTGTGTTGCTTCTGGCCTAAGTTGTAATTGTAACATGCAATTCCATTATTTCTCCTAGGTGAAGCTTCAAACCTACCTTTTTATTTGTTCTTTGTGAAGACATATTTTCATTAGAAAAAGACTTTCTTCATTTTTATTACTTCATATGTGGTAGATTTCTGCTGACAGCTTACACATTGCCCATTTATCATAAGCTACTCTTTTAGATTTGTGCTCAATATAGAGCTGACTTAAGTAGAAACCACAGAAGGGAAGGGCATAAATAAATACATGTTGTTGTTGACTTCTTTTGTGCTGTTGTGACTGTTTTTTTTTGTATTATCTGTATGTAGTGTTAATCTTCTCAGAACTACGTTTGTTTTTCTTTTCTCAAGTAAGAACTATGTAATACAGAGAATAAAATAGTTTTTAAAAAATCAGGAAGAGACTCTGCTTTTGGTTAAAAGCCATGCAGCATTTACCAGCTTGAAGGCAGCAAAAGCAAAGATGTTTGTGTTGTGTTTTAATTTTTTTTTGCCCTGTGTATATTCTTCCATTTTTCACCAAGTATTTTGGAAGTGGCAATTTGGACTCTTTTTATGGATGGAGTTCACTCAAATATAGGCATTTTGATTCAAACAGTTATCAGCTATACCAGAACCAGCAAAAGAAGTGAAATCTGTTAACTTCCTTTTGACTTATAGCACAGAGTAACAGTTGAATGACATTGGGACACTGGTGTGTAGGTGTGTGTCAGACTTTGGACGTTCATGACTGCTTCTAAATAAATGTCCCTAATAATAGATAGTATTGTTTCCCATGTATATAAAATTGAGAAAAATTATTTACTTGGTTGCAGCTACTGTCAGTGAGCACACAATGCTCCTGGAAGGAACAGCTAATCGTCCTCCCCCTGCTGGTGGCTCCTCTGGCCCTGTAACTGGTGCTGAGATCATGAGGAAATTATCCAAGACTCACACTCACAGTGATTCTGTTCTGAAAATAAAGGTAAGGGGGGTTTGTTTGGTTTTTTTAGCACCATGCACGAGTGGAAAGTGGTTTGTGGCTGGCCTATTAAGAAGCAGTTCAGTAGACTACAGATCAATAAATGCTTGTCTAAAAATTACCTATGGCATGTAACCTGCCCCAAAGGAAGTGCTGCTTGTCCAAAGGTTTGCAGGAATGAGAATTTCGTAGTTACTGTGTTCCAATCTTGTATTCAGACCAAATGTCTCTTCCTTTTTGCAGTTTACACTGTACTTCATCAGTTTCTTTGTTTCCTCCCCAAGGGCATACATCCCTACCACTCCTTAAGTTACACAAGTGGAGACACTGCCACAGATTCACCCGTACATGTTGGCCGTTCTGGACTGGCAGTCAGAGAAAGTCCAAGAAAAGAGAGTCTGCTCAGCTATCTTACTGGGAGTTTCCCTAGCCTGCATAATCTTCTGGAAGGGACTCCTCAAAGAAGTACAACTGCAGTTAAAAGTAGTTCTTTAACAAGAACAGGTATGATGTAGCTAAAGAGAGGGGGAGTTCTGATTTTATTTTATTAGTTTAGATAAGATGCTGTGCAGCAGCACAATAACATTTCCTAGAATCAAACAGCAAATACATCAGGTGGGAAAACAAATGACAGCTAACAAAGTAAAAAAAAAAATTCCTTTTCTTTAGCCTTACTACTCTTTGGTAAAATACATAATTACTTCAGTGTGTCTTTTTGAACAAATAAGGAGATGAGGTGATCATACTGTGTTTGATATTTTTTCTTGGCCTTGTAGTGCAAAAACTGGACTAAAACTAATTTCCAGCTACTCAGTTTGTGTATAATAATTTTCCGGTTTTTAGTAATGGTCTTTTGAACAAACACGTTTCACAGAAGTTTGAAACACATACAGTGCAATTTTTAAGCTCTATATTGCTCTGAGCACACTCATCTAACAGTTAAGTTTGATACTGTGTTTTCTCTAAAACCTCTCTCCTCTGCCATCAGGGAATGAAATACTATTCAGAAACAAAGGTATTTTGATTTCGTAATGACTCCTTTGCTCTAGTTAATGGTAGAGATGAACAAATGTAAAGTCACTGGTAGTGCAACATCCATTAGTGACACAGCACAACTTCTGTGGGTAGCACCTGTAGTGCTGCTTGGCACATAATTTACTGGAATAACTTTTAGGGGTTAGGCCTGTCAGTATTGTCAGTACCATTATGCTGTGGTCCTGTTTTTTTTCTGACTTCAATACAACAAACGTTGAAACTTCTGATTCATCTGTATAGGGAATACTGTGGCCACAGACATGTTATCTGAACATCCTTTGCTGTCTGAACCATCTTCTGTGAGTTTTTATAACTGGATGTCCAATGCTGTGGGCAACAGAGGAAGTGTAGTACAAGAAAGTCCAGCCACCAAGTCTGGACACAATTCTCTTCCAACAGGTATTGTAAAATTAGAACTGAATTTAAGAGGTTGGCTGTGCTTGTGTTTACCACATACTGTCTGAAAGTAATTGAGCAACTGACTTAAGTTCAACAGATGTAAATACTACCTATAGGACTTCCCAGAAAATGAATAAATATGATTTAAGCAAAATTTTTATTTTCATTTCCCTCACCCTGTCTCCAAAATTAGAGCTTTTTCTTAAATTTGAAACTGAAAGCAGCTTCTGAAATCATGTGTAACTGCAAAAAGCTAAGCCATTTGCATATATTGCTTTGTAATTAAGATTTTGTACATTGGAATCCTTGCTCTTTCTCAGTTCAGTTTTGAGACTGAACATAAACACCTATTTTGAGAGCAACATTCTTCTTCAGGGATGGGAAGTGGTCAACTGGTGTAAGGGAATGCAGAAAAGAAAATATACATTACTGATAGTCTTAAGTTTATTAAAGAAATAAATTTGTAACGATTTATTGAAGTCTATTATTCTTGTAAGCCTGTTGTAATTCATAAGCCTGGCATCTCTGTATCTTCATTTACATTTTCACTAGCACTAAATTGGAAACAGTCTTTCAGCAATGCATTCATCCTAGGCAATAAGCTGGTTTAATTTGGTTTTAATGTTGAACAAGTAAATCTGATCCTACAGAATGTCTTGGTTCTGTGCATATTGCTTCACTGGTGTTGCTTCTCTCTAAATTAAAATGTGTTGCTCTTCAAGAAGAATCATTCTTGCATCTGCAAGAAGACAAGATGTATTTATCCTGCTGAAACTGAAACAGTTTGTTCACAAGTTCACATTCCTGAAATCCAACTTTGTGATTTTACCTAGGGCAGAGATTTACCCCAATTATTTTTCTGTGAGGCCATATAGGTTGTGACTGCTCAGCCTATAAAGTGTTTCAGTTTAATCAGGAGTTAACTATCCTATGGAATGCAATACAGACAAAAGGCCTTAGGAAGGAGACCAAAAAATGGAAATTCTTTATAACTTTCCAAAGATGAGTTGGTTGTGTTTGTGTTACCTGTTTCAGCAGTGTCAGACTGTTTGTGTATCCTGAATGCCACCTCTGTGAGGCTACAGGCCTGACTTTCTATGGTTTAACCTTGCTGAATTTATAGAGCTGGTGGTGTGAAAATTTGCTGTGGTGTTAGTGTTCCATGGGTGTTCATTTTCCAGGTGTGGCACCCAATCTTCCTACTATACCCTCTGCTTCAGACTTCAACACAGTCTTGTCTAGTGACCAGAACACCCTGGATGGCACACACTCGCAGCACAGCACCAGTCAGGATGACATTGCAGGTGTAGAAGAGGGCAACCAGGGGTTTCCTGCTGTCCAGCTGGCAGATGCACAGGTAGGGGTGCTTTGCTGATCTGTTTTGAAGTTCTGTAGGGAAAAACTAGTTTATATTAAAAAAAAAATCTTACAGTAATAAATAAGTTTTAATTTTTTTACATTTTTTATACATGATGAAAGGCTCAGGAAAGCTCTGAGGTATCTCATAAGAAACTTAAAGAATGATGATCAATAGAGCATTGTTTTATAACTTCAGGTAACACATTGGAGCATTTATGGGAGTAGCCTCGTTCACCAGAGTGTTTTTAGTTGGGGGGAACATAGAGAAACCTTAGCTCCCATAGATAACCATTCAGTGCTGGCTTGCTGTGCAGTCCATAAAGCCTGTCCTATTTATCACCCTTCTGTTTTACAGCACTGTTAATAAAACTAAAATGTTCTCCACTGTGTAGCTGACATTGTACATACTGTAGATCAACAAATGATGGAGCAAAAATTTGGAAATAATGTAGACAAGAAGTAAATCTATGGGTTTTGTTCTGTAGGTTGTTTTCAAACCTCTTCTGAGGTACACAGGAATTCAGTCTCAGGATGCAATGCCACTCTGCTACAGAATGTACTTTGGAGAGTACCTTTCATTCTCAGGAACTTTGGACTGTCTAAGAGCAGATATTGTTGATTCAGATACAGCAAAGGAAAGAAAAAGCAAACGAGCTCGAAGGTATGTTGTGAGGTATTTGAAAATTTATATATTGATTAAAGAACAGAAATTAGTTTTTTTAAATGTGAAGACATATAATTCCAAAGTACTGCCATAGATTAAGGAGCAGTTCTTAATTCTCTTATCTGTTTTATCTTCCTGTTAGAATATTTATTTTTTATCTTCCTGTGGAGTGGTTTGGAAACTTAAGTGTTTAAACCTCAGCTGCTTCTGAAAATTGGAGACTGGGAAAGGGAGAACTGGTGGGAATAGTAGCAGGGGAAATTTGAGAGCTCTTAAATGCTGTTTTCTAATTAATCTGGTAAATGAGGTTTTTTCTTTTGATGTAAATAGTGAATCTTTCCCCTACTGATTTTGTGCAAGTCTTTAGTTTATTTTAGAAAGATTGCATGCCAAACTAAATTTACATAGAACTGAGTGATTACTGGTTTAGTAGCACAGGGTTTGAAAGTATAAAACTTTTTATTTTATATTTGGAACCATGGTAAGAAGATGATATCCTAAGGGAAATAAAAGATTGGATTCGATAAATCAGATGTACCACTGAATAAGGAGGTATTTGACTCCCATAAAAAGAAACAAAGCATTATCTTGTCCCTTTTCTTTTCTTAGGCAAGGAGCTGTCAATCTTCCTCCTCTTGAATTCAAACCAGCTTTGATGTTGGAAACTTTCAGTATTAGTGCTGTTGTCATGGAAAAATCCATGTGCACACCTCATAACTCCACCAATGCCCTTTCTTTTCATGACCTGAATAAACGCTATTATAATACTTTTCACTGTAATTTTACAATTTCTTGCCAGTCCATAAGCCAGCATGTAGATATGGCACTGGTTCGTCTCATTCACCAGTTCAGTACAATGATTGATGACATCAAGGCCACACAGACAGACATCAAGCTGAGCAGATACACAGCTGGGTCAGCCTCTCCAACACCGACTTTTAAAACTCGCAAGCACAGAGACTTCCGCTCCTCTGACTTCAGCCGAAGCTCTCGGGGGAGTCTTAATGGAGGCAACAGAGTGAACAACACCAAGAACAAACGAGCAAACAATGAGAACAACAAAAAAGAGTCTCGAAACAAGAATTCCTCGGGAAGGTCAGAAAGGAGAACTTCTAAAGTGTCCAGGAAAGGTTCAAAAGATGTAGTTGACCACATGACTATTCATATGGATGACTCTGACTCTATAACTGTCTCGGAACAGAGCGAACCTTCTGCTGAGTGCTGGCAAAACATGTATAAACTGCTGAACTTCTATTCACTCATTTCTGACCCAACTGGGATTTTAGAAAAGTCTTCTGAAACTTTCGGGCCAACAGGTAAATTTGTTCATGAATCCAAATAATTGAGTGTGTGCTTCTGCTCGAGTGTGGTCTTCTAAAGCTGCACTTCACTTGCTCAGCTTTTGAGGAAGTTTTTGAAGGTTGTGCTTCTCCATCTAACATGGCTCCGAGGGGCAAGTGGTGAGGAATGGGGAAGAGCCTGCAATTAGTTCATCAAGATGGTGTACAAAAGGAAAAAAAAATGTTTCCTGGCTTTTCTTTTACTTTTTTATTCTTTCACTTCGAGACTTATGTAAGTATATGTTAATTGATTGCTTTCAAATTCACTCCCTTGATATTCTTGTGTAGCTCTTAATCTGGATTTGCCCTGGTTTATAGACTATGGTAAGTGAGTTTTCTGCTTAACTGTGTGCAGATGGATGGAGTTTTTTCTCTCAAGGTGCATATTTTTTCTCCAGTGGCTAATGGAAATGCTGCATATATATGCTGTATATTATCATTTTGTGAAAATAGGGAAGCACATGAGCCATACTGAGGGTGATGATTTCTGCCTTGGGAATGACTCAGTAAAAAAATAATCCGTGATTCTAGTTTTGACAGAAGAAAAGTTGAAATACTGTTTTTGATAAAGTCTAGCAAAGGCTACAGGTATTTGGGCCATGTTTTCACCTACAACTCTGAGATCTGTTGATCATTGCTCTCTATTTCCAATATTTAAAAAAAAATCAGAGTAAATTTGAGAGCTGGATTATCATCACTGTTTTTGTTGTTGAACTGAGGTTGCTGTAAACAAGCAAGGGATTATATTGTTAAACTTATTTTCTTCGGATTTCTATTAACAAGAACAAAAAAACTGAGGAAGTGTTAAATGAGAGCTTCTGTTAAACAGGGCAGTATCTTTCATGCATAGAATATCCTATCTAGAGCCATGATACTTGCACAAAATGTTATTTTTCTTAGATTGTTTTTATGCTCTGCATACTGAAAAACTAGCTCATCCAAAACTAAATCATAGGAACCTTTGGCTGTGAAAGATAAAAAGGAAACAGGACAATTGGAAACTCAGAGCATTTTTACTGTAAACAATATATGTGCATAAATATAAATATTTGTGATGTACGTGAGAATGTATTTATGAGTCATAATGAAATCACATTACATATTATTGTCCCTGTTGTGTCCCAGAGTTGGACTTGGTTCAGTTGCAGTGTTACCAATTGTAAGCAAGGTCTGGACAGTTTGCCTCCAGTTTGCTAAATGTGCACCACACGCGATCCTTGGTTCCAAATACAAATATAAATCCAGGTGCATCAAGGATTCCCTGTGAAGTATCCTTCAAGAACTCCTTTGTTTGTTCTGTAGGTGTTCGAAGCCCAACAGACCCTGCCTGCAGGGTGGTGTTTGAGAACGAGCAGGAGAGCAGCAGGGAGGCGCAGAGGAAGCGCAGCCTGGTGACTGCGGAGCCGCAGCACGTGACGCTGATAGTGTTTGGGATAGGGATGGTGAACAGGACACACCTGGAGGCAGACATTGGGGGTCTAACGATGGAATCAGAACTGAAGAGGATCCATGGCAGTTTCACCCTGAAGGAGAAGATGAAAGGTGGGATGAGCTAAGATGAGGTTAATCTGTAGTTAATTGAGCGACAGCTTTACACGTTTATGTGAGTGCATGGGTAGCACATTTTGTTTGTAAACAGATCTACAATACAGCTGTGTGTGGATAGTGTAATAACATGGAGCAATTGCTTTTAACAGGGTGCTGAAGGATGTTAAAAGTATGCAAGATATTCCAAAAATGCTGTGAAGGAAAATCTTGCAGATGATAGTCTCTCCTGTTTTCAAAAGCTTTCTCCTTGTCACAGTTTAAATTTGTTATTACTTAGTGTTTTCAGTTTTTTTCCTGCTGCTATGTTTTTGAAAGCAATAGGCATACTTAGAAGTATTTTACTAAATGAAATGCTAATCAATGTGTTTTTTCTTAAAGATGTATTACATCAAAAGATGACTGAGACGTGTGCCACTGCTCACATAGGAGGTGTCAATATTGTCCTCCTGGAGGGAATTACTCCAAATATCCAGTAAGTATGACAATTTAAAATATTCCAGCTGCATAGAATTGGTATCAATTGTGTGACAGTGAATGTATATAGTTTAATATGGAGAAAGCAATGATCATATATCTTCAGGTAAAATCTGCAAAGTCACAGGATATGGTGGCAACCATGCAATTGTTGCAGAATTGGGCTTGAGCTTGACTTGGAAAGATAATTAAGTGTGCCTGTTGACAGGAGGCTTTTCTATGAAAGGTATATCCAAGTAAGATGAGAAGGAATATAGTAAACATACATAGTAGGTTTCAGTCCCAGTTCTGCAAGTCTTAAGGCACAGGTACATGACTGTGAATTCTCCAGTCCCCTTCTATTTCTACAAAAAGGTGTATTAGTAAGTTCAGAATTGATTGTAGGATCATGGGTAAGAAAACTGACTGAAAAATCATAGGTGACAGGTTCTCTTGTAAAATGAAATACTAAATCTCATGTAATCAGAGCTTTCTGCACTAATTTCATTCAGTGTGGTGTACACATAGGAATTAAAACACATTTTTATATTGCATCTCCTAAGCTTATCAGAGCTTTTTGAAACTTAGAGGTTCCACTAAATCATACAAGATCTTTAGGAAGTATTTAACCTACTGATGCTGATTGTTCTCATGTAAGATCTATATTGTTTCTTTAACAGATAATTTTTTGAAATCCCATGATGCATGATTCTTTGTGTTATTTTCACATTTCTAATATCCATTATCCACCCTTTTTATGGTTTATTATATACTTTTATATGGTCTTTTATATGTATGTAATTGACACAACTTGCTCAGTATCCACATTGTTTTAGGTTTTTTGCCACGTTCACAAATTCAAAAGGAACATGCATTATTTTTTGCTGTTTCTAGCTGAACTTTTTTCTGTGTTGCAAAATAACACTTGAACTACAACTCTTTGTAATGTAGATCATCCTCACGAAGTTTGAGTGTTAACTAGGTAACCCTCAGTATGTGACCTGGTTTTAAAATATTAATATTGTAGAAAGGAGCTAAATATTGTGACTTGAGTCTCTCTTTCTCCCCTTTTAATACCTGTTTAGTTTGGGAGATGATATATTGAACTTTAAAACATACAGAATTTTACTAATGTCCCCAGATAATTTCTTCTGATAAGGTATGTTTTAGAGGAATAAATAAAAGTTCTAATCTAACAACCATGTAGGGCTCCTGAAAGTGACAGATTCTTTGTCTGTTATACATCATGATCTTACTGAGCTTCCATATAGGAAGGGTACAAAAGGAAAGATGGGAAATAATAAGTCTTTAACAACAACATCAGCAAACACAAACCCTAGCAAAACAGAACAGGACCTTTCACCTTGGTAAATTTGAAAGTAAGTGTCATATTGTGGGTTACAAGTAATTAACTGGCTAATTTTGCATAAATGTTTATTCTTCATTTGCTTTGTTTTTGTTTTTCTTGCTTTCTCTTCTATCTTCATCTGTAGACTGGAGGATTTTCCTACATCTCCTACAAGCACAGCCAAACAAGAGTTTCTGTATGTCATATTACTACGTTTAATAGTCTTGCAATTAACTCAGTGTTGTGTAGCTAATGGTTGCATTCCTGCTGTGTGTGAATGTGTAGGCAGATGTTGCTTGAATACATTTTCGTTTCATATCTGATATTACCTAGATAGGCTTTTCATAGGAGTTGAAATGGAAAGCTTTTACTTGTTTCCATGTGTGCAGATTTGTCTGTATGTGTGCAGCCTAGTGTGTGTACCAAGTGATCTCTCATTATGCCAGAATAACCATTTAACAGGTATTTTTGCAATGCATGACTTGTAGTTGTCTTAAATGTAGTGTAGTTGCTTGTGGCATGTATTGCATCTGTGTTGAAAGTGAGAGAAAAAGGACTGTGTATGTAGCTTATAAACAAAATCACTCACTGGAATAGCTTAAAAATCAGCTAACCCCTAAAAACCTATTTTAACATACTGCTAACTGTTTTGAGAGATGTGTAAGCAAATTCTGTTTCCTTTTCTGACAGAACTGTTGTGAAATGCAGTATTGCCAAATCCCAGGCCCTCTACAGTGCACAGAGAGGGCTAAAAACAAACAATGCTGCTGTGGTGAAGGTTGGAGCCATCAGCATCAACATCCCCCAGCACCCCGCCACGCTGCACAGCATGATGGTGCGCAGCTCTCACCAGCTCTCCAAGCAGATTTCCGATCTCATCCGCCAGCCCTCCACTGCGTAAGTGCTGCTGGTCTGGCACTTCTGGATGCCACTGGTTACCATACACTGATAGCCTTGTGCTGCTTTGGACGTGTGTGGGAGAGTCAGGCTAGTTGCATGTCATGTTAGAATAATGAAAAGGATTTTCTGATTTTTCTCTTGGTAAATAGACCCCAGCCTACCAAAGAAGATGTTGCTACTCCTTTGCCTTCAGAAAAAACTCCAACAAGTATTAATCAAACACCGGTTGAAACAAATGAGTTTCCACAGCTGCCAGAAGGCTTGGAAAAGAAGCCTATAGTTCTCAAATTCAGTGCCATGATAGATGGTATAGCTATTGGAGCAGCACTGTTGCCCTCTCTAAAGGCAGAATATAAGATGGGAAGGATGAGGAGTCATGGAATGACAGGTAACGGTTTCCTGAAACATTAAAAACATTATGGCTTTTATTTTGTCCTTGCTAGAAGCATCCAAGAGGATTTGGTGCCTTCTGTGAGTTACAGCTAGAGCTCTGAACCTGTTCCTGTCGGCTTATTATTTTGAATGTAGCTCTCAATCATATGGGGCCAGAGGCAGATGAAGACGTGTATGTGTTCATATTCATCTTTCTCACTCCCAGGAATCTGTCCTCTACTAAAATCAGCTTTTGATCCTTGATGAATTGGCATCTGATTCCTAAGGCTACTTGAGAATAATCTTATAGGGCCTCAGTACAGATGGGGAGTTTATATGACTCCCTTCTCTATCTATTTACAGTTGAAGTAATTTTTTTTAAAACTAAGGAAAGCCAGAATCATGTGAGTAGGTATTTATAGTTGCAGAGGCCAGTGTGCTTCAATAACATTTTAAAGTGGTTTTTTTTATTCCAAATTAATTCTTAAGTTTAAGGATAAACAAAAACTATTTTGCCATTTCATACATTTTCATTCTTCTTCTCCCTCTTACAGGTGCCCAAACTAGATTTAATTTTGAACTTCCAAGTCACAGATTACGCTTCACTTCAAAAGTCTCAGCCACTGATATGTCAACCATTCCTCCTTCGGCGAGTCTCAACCTTCCTCCCGTCACCATGTCAGGCAAATATATCATGGAAGAACATGATACTTACTCAGACCAAATTTGGAGTATAGATGAACTACCTCCCAAGCAAGGCTATTACCTGCAGGGAAACTACTTACGTTGTGTGGCTGAAGTAGGTGTTGGAAACTGCAGTCATCTTTGATAATTTGTTATTTCCATTCTGTTACATTTCTGTATGTGCATCTTCATATGATTTTACTAATCTGCTTACTGCAGAACTCTCAGGCTTACAGGTTGATCCAAATATAGCATTTTAGTTCTGTGATTCTAGAGAACAAGCCCTGTGAGGAGAGGCTGAGGGAACTGGAAATGTTTAGTTTGGAGAAGAGGGAGGCTGAGAGGAGACCTTACTGCTTTCTATAACTACCTGAAAGGAGGTTGTAGGGAGGTGGGTGCTGGCCTCTTCTCTCAAGTGACCAATGATAGGGCCAGAGAAAGTGGCCTCAAGTTGTACCAGGGGAGGTTTAGACTAGTTCTGAGGAAGAGTTTATTTACTGAGAGCGTAGTTAGTCACTGGAATGGACTGTCCAGGCAGGTGGTGGAGTCACTGTCCCTGGAAGTGTTTAAAAACTGTGTAGATGAGGCATTTCAGGACATGTTCCAATGGGTGATACAGCTATTGATACATAATCACAATATAATTGGAGCTGAAAATGTATTCCTGAAAACTAAAAACTGCATTGCTTGTAAACTGTAGGTATGGTAAAAGTTTTAAAGTTTTGTTCTAAAATTTTGTATTTCTGCAGGTTGGTTCCTTTGAACATAATCTCACAACTGATCTTTTAAATCATTTAGTATTTGTGCAAAAAGTATTCATGAAGGAAGTAAATGAAGTCATACAGAAGGTTTCAGGTAAGGACAACACTTAAAACCAACTTTAAGATCCTTGAACTTTGAAAGATGAGTTAGTTCTCTTACAACTTTTAGGTTACTGTTGTTGTTTTGCATTATTCTATTAAAGAATATTTGAGGGGAGTAGGAAGGAGAAATAAAATTAAAGAGGAGGGAGGTTTTTAAGACTATTCAGAGAAGAAAGATGTCCAGATACAAAATGAAGAAGAAAAAATTTTATGTTCTAAGTTGTTTGGGTCATTTTGGGCTTTTTAAATACATGTTTTAGCTGCCTCTTCTTATGATGAAATAACTGTAATTCTTCCTGTCATTGAAAAATTCTGATATAAATTAAAATTCGTCTTTTCATGCAGTTTGCATAGTATTCAGTCAGGAGTTTAATTTTTTTACTGTCAGGTAACTAGAGATGCAGTGGTGCAGGAGACAGAGGATATCTTTGTGAAGGCCAGATGTTAACTCTTCACAGGCCTTGGGCCTTCCCAGGGGGGAGGAAGGAGGAACATGACTCTACCTCAGTTCTTAGTAGAGAGCTATTAACCATATGTAACCAGCCAAATCTGTACCAGCAGCTCCCATATTCAACCTAGATGGAACACATACTATAAAACCATTTTTATAAATTTTAACCAGTCACTACCATGAGGCTTAATTCACTGTCACCTTTTAAAATACCTATTTTTAAAATCTTTTATTTATTGAAACTCTGAATATGTATATTTAATGTGTGCAGGAGGGGAACAGCCAATACCTCTCTGGAATGAACATGATGGCACAACTGATGGAGAAAAGCCCAAAATTCTTCTTTACTCATTGAGTCTTCAGTTCAAGGTAGTCTTGTGAGAACAAAACAGTGGGTCTAGATGCTATTAAACTCTGCATGAAGAGTATGACCTTGAGTTTGGTTTCTGTAATCTTTCAAAATAACTTAGTGGCACTGCACTGTGAAAAACAGCTATCACATCTTTTTTTGCTGCACAGTGAAAAGAGCTCTTGTTGGTATTGTTTGTTTGTTGCAGTTTTCCCTTTTCTTTTCTAGATCCAAATAACTTTGTATCTTCCTTATTCATTAGGGTATTCAAGTGACAGCTACAACTCCCTCAATGAGAGCTGTGAGATTCGAAACTGGATTGATAGAACTTGAACTCTCAAACAGACTGCAAACTAAAGCAATGCCTGGAAGTAGCAGCTACCTCAAACTGTTTGGGAAATGTCAGGTGGATTTAAATCTGGCACTAGGACAGATTGTTAAACATCAGGTTAGTACTCAACACCTTTGTAGTATGATACTAAAAATATACATAAACAAGAGGCTATGTTGCTGATTTCTTAGTGATCTGTCTGTAAAGTGCACGAAGACTGTGGGAGAGTGTTGTGCTTTTTTGTTTAGAGGGTTTTTTTTTTAAATCATTTTGTCAGGTTTTTTTCAGCTTGTTTCCCTTTTTTTAAAGTTTGTTTTTGTGGATTTTTCTTTTTTTTTTTTAATAAAAAAAGTAACACTGCAATCAGAAAGGAACTTTGCTTAAAGACAAAAAGGGGAGAGGAGATATCTTCACATCTTCTTGTAATTTTACATTTTGTCAAATGCTGTAATTTGATTATTTGCTCTGAACTCTTCTCTGTTGCAAACACCTCCTTCTTCCCATTTGTTAACATTTTAAGGTTTATGAAGAAGCTGGCTCAGACTTTCATCAAGTGGCTTATTTCAAGACAAGAATTGGATTAAGAAATGCTCTCCGAGAAGAAATCAGTGGCTCATCAGATAGAGAAGCTGTGCTCATTACCTTGAACAGACCAATAGTTTTTGCTCAGCCTGTGGCTTTTGACAGAGGTACTGAAAGTTGCTACAAATTTGTTTCCATACTGAGGAAGCCTTTTTTTTTTTCCTTTTTTTAAAAAAGAGGCATAATTATTCAGTATTTAGTGCATTTCATGTTAAATCAAAATGTTAGGTAGCTGAGCAGTTTAGGAGGTCTACTGCATGACAAGAGGTTAGCAATTCTTAATGTCAGAACCTCCATTTGCTGAGATGAGTTTTCAGGTGGTTTGGAGGGAAGTTGCTTTAAGTCATGGCAAAGGAGTGATGCTGAGAACAGTCTTGCTTTCTGTATTTTAATATGTTGCTAAATGACTGGCTTTGACCTTCCTGTGCTTTGCTGCATGAGTCTCTTCACTTAATCCAGAATAAGTGCACGGCCATTGTTGTACATCCAATGTCTTAGAAACTGTAAAAATGAAAAAAACCCTAACCTTAATTTAGAGATATTGGTGTGGGGTTTTTGGTAGGTTTTTTTTTTGTTTTTTTGTTATTGATTGGTTGGTTTTTATATATATATTGATTTAAATTAAGCATTTCTGGTTTCTTCATAAAGCTGTCCTATTCTGGCTGAACTACAAGGCTGCATATGACAACTGGAATGAGCAGAGGATGGCTTTACATAAGGATATTCATATGGCCACAAAGGAAGTGGTAGATATGCTGCCTGGAATCCAGCAAACCTCTGCACAGGCTTTTGGGACCCTCTTTCTTCAGCTGACTGTCAATGACTTAGGAATTTGCCTGCCCATTACAAACACACCTCAGGTAATCAAAATGTCTAAAGCAACATGACTTTGGGTAGTCATAGTTGAGCTATTTTGAAATATTTTTATGTCCATAAATATAACTTTTCATCATGACAATGCAAAAGTTGCAGGATGCTGGCACCCAGCTTCTGTGGTGAAGCAATGCTGGCAGGATGTGTTGTGCAGGGTGTTCTGTAAGGGAACATGCACTGGAGGGATACCCTACAGTCTTGTGTTTCATGATGAATGGCTCAGTAATGGGTTCCCAGGATAATGCTTTGTGGCCTTCTATCTCCTCCTTCACTGACTGTGCAGTTTAGTGAGTTTCTTGACATTCAATGCAACATGATCCAACACGTTCTCCAATTTGAGATTTTGCTCAGCATATCGATAGGAAAGTACCTAAATCAGTGGACCTATCTCTTGAAAATGAGTTTATTCTCAGTCAAGAAACACTTCCATGCAGACCTGTATTTCCTATCTTCTTCCTGTATTAGAAATGACTGCAGTTATGTCTGTCTCGTTATATATAAGCTGAAGGTGTGACCTCTACCTTTGAAGTGTAAAATCAAAAGTATTACATTGCCAGTTCACAGCAGTTCAAAAAAATAAATAAAGGATTAATAAATAATTCTATATTAGGATAGGTTATGTTTTAAGAGAAAACTGTATTTGGAGACTGTTCCTATCTTGAATTGGGAGTGCTCTTCATGGGGAATAATTCCAGAACAGGAGTGAATCATGTTAATGATATAGAAGGAAATAGCCATAATACATAGAAATGTAAAGGAATAATGAGGCTTTAGTGTAACCTAGAAGTCGTTATGACTTAACTTTGTGAGAATCTTATCTGGCAGCTATAGACAAAGGGGATGGCATTTTATGCTATTATGTGTTACAAATGATAGTAAATTATGACTAATACATTCTGGTTTGTGAAGTCTTTAAGCTGTATATAGAATAGCACATTTACAAGGAGATACAGGAAGATCAGTTCTCTCACAGGAAAAGATAAACAGCATTTAACATTCGTACAATATCACTTTGACATTGTCATGACCAGTAAATTCTATCTGTGATTTTATTTTCCAGTCAAACCACACTTCAGATCTTGACACTGGCTCTGCTTTAGTCCTGACTATTGAAAGCACCTTAATCACTGCCTGCTCCTCAGAATCTTTAGTTAGCAAAGGCCATTTTAAAAACTTCTGTATCCGTTTTGCTGATGGCTTTGAGACAAGTTGGGATGACTGGAAACCAGAAATAAGAGGAGATCTAGTAATGAATGCATGTAAGTGGGTGTGATTTTTATACTGGACAATAGTATTTCTGCTATAAATATATTTTTACCCTTTCCTGTGACTTTTAATACTGCTGAGCTTTCCTGAAAATTTGAAAGAAAACACTTCCATCTTTTGAAAGCAAAATAATACGGATCTTAAAGGTTGTGTTGCTTTGTTTTCCTCTATTAATAGCTTTGTTGCTATATGATTAATTGTAAGCATTTAAGTTTTGTTTGAGAGATGTTGGATGCTTTGCTTTTTATATAATTTCATAAAATCCCAGTAAGTACTGATGATTTTCATTTAGTTATGTATATCTTTCATTATGGTGAAGATTATAGAATTTATAGAATTTTAAATTGACAAACTTGGATGTTACCAAGTAGGCTCACTTTACTAAGTAGGAGAAGTGGGAATTAATACTAAGCATCCTATCCAACACTGCTGATACAGAGATCAAGATTGTTTACAGCAGCTTGGACTCTGCCTAATCAGTGCATGTGCTTCATGCTTCGTACAGGTGTGGTGCCAGATGGGACATATGAAGTGTGTTCTAGGACAACAGGACAGGCTGCAGCAGGTAATACACTGTTTTAGTTAATCAGATCCTAAATAAATGAAGCATTCATAAAATAGGAAATTTAGATCCTTTACTTGTGTTGTAATTTAATTGCTGTTTTGAGGGTTTTTCGTTTTGTTTAGTATCTTGTTTTGTGGTAAAACTCCTCAATGTTTTTATCTGCTCCATATTTCCAAGCTATTCCAGTTTTTGAGTCACATTGGCAACACTAGTTTTAGATTTTTACCTGCAGAATAACACACGATATGTGTGTTTGTTCCTTGGCTGGGTAATAGTTTATTACAGAAATATTGTTCTACCACTTCCTGTCCTAGAGACTACTGAAAATCTCTCAGGCCTTCTCATGCTGAGGTTTAGCATCCTGAGCTCTCATTCGTCCCTCAGCTCTTCCAGACATGGCTTCTCTTTCTCCCAAACTCTCTCTATTCACAGTCTTTCCTATTGAGTTGTTTGGACATTCTCCAGAGACCTAAAAAATACTTTGCAGTCTCTGTCTTGGTAAAAACAGAAACTAGTGTAGTTCTGCTTAAAGGAAGTACTCTATTTTGATGCTGAAAGGTAGTGTTCTTTAGAAAAATCCTGGTTATACAGAAGACACACTGCACATATATTATAACATCTTTCAGCCTTCTTATTGAAGATTTGAAACTGTCAGCATTTTGCATGCAGACAGACATCCTTCAGGTTTCTTGGTGTTAAAAATCCTGTTCTAGAATAGTATACTTGGCTGCGATTGTAAGCCCTGAACTTTGAGATGCTCTTTCCTGGTCATCAGCCTTGCTGAAGGGAATGTGTGCTCATTACATTTTATGAGTACAACACTAGTAAAAGAAACAGTAACTTGGTAGCTGTGAAGTACTTCCAGAAAGCATCTCAATTGTAGAATGTTTCCCCCCAGGTGGGTAGAAAACAGAGTTCTTAGTAAGTAATTTGTAGCTGTCTTGGGTAACTAATACATAACTCAGCATGGGGAGATGTTTAAAAGAGGAAAAACATTTAGCCAGGTTTGGGGTTTTTCTGTTTTGTTTTTTTTTTTAATGCAGAAAGTAGTAGTGCTGGAACCTGGACACTGAATGTGTTGTGGAAGATGTGTGGTATTGATGTCCACATGGATCCAAACATTGGGAAAAGATTGAATGCTTTAGGCAACACACTGACAACATTAACAGGAGAAGAAGATATTGATGATATTGCTGACCTCAACTCTGTAAACATAGCTGACCTTTCCGATGAGGATGAAGTTGACACAATGTCTCCTACTGTACATGCGGTAAGTGAATAAACCAAAGTGCTGCTGATTGGGAAGGGTGTGACAAAGCCTTCAGTCAAATGAAAACATCTTGAGCTGAGCCAAGCGTGCTACTCCTTATATTTCATATAACTCTTGCTGCAAATCAAGAAAGTTTGTGTGTTAGTTCTCTTACTCCATATTTCAGAGGCAAGAAATCATGAATCATATTTCTACTGGTGCTATGTGGAAATATCGATCTGGATTTGAAAATATGGAGACACAATACCTAACTTCAGGTGCCTGAATTGGAAAAGGTGTGGCTTGTAGATAGGTTTTGTTAACAGGAGAGTAAGTTACTAATGTCAAAAAGTTAGAAAAATTTCTTTTTTGTACTTCTACCCAATATGCCACTGGCCTTGCTTTTTGGTTTCACATAAAAACATTTTAACAAATATTCTTTAATGACTATATTAAATGTCTCTTGCCTGCCACAGTGAAAACATTATCCCAGAGCTCTAATGTTCCTGTTTGTTGTTTAGAAATCAGGTGGAGGCTCATTGTGTGGAGATGCACGCAAGCTAACAATCAGGCAGCGGATTGTAAATCACCTGCTGGGTTTGAGCCCCGCAAAGCAGCGCTACTCTGTTCCTGTAGAGTATCTCCTGGGGACAGCCAGGAGTGATTCTCTTCAGTCTAGCAGATCACATATGAAAGCAGGCAGATCCTGCTCATGGGGACATGTATGTAGTAGCTACAGCGTGTTTCACTGAATGATGGGATTTGGATCACTGGAAAAAATCTAATCAGCTGCCTTTTGATATTAACCTGATTCCTTTGCATGCACTAGTTCAAATTCTAAGGTGTGAAATTCACTTTGTCTATTGTTAAATCCCACAAGAGCACTAGTACTAGTACTAGTAATGAGGACATTAATTAAATGTTTATTTTAAATAGGAAATTGTTGATCACAGACGGCAGGGAGCTTCTGGTATCCAGACTGGAGACCAGCGCGGAAGAAAATTTGTGAAGCGCTTGGTTGATATCAGGGAACTCAACGAGCAAGCTAAAGTTATTGATGACTTAAAGTAAGTTGGGTGTTGCTTCAACTCACTCAATTTGGGGATAGCAAACTGTAGCTGAATTTATTCTTTTGATATGTATTTCTTACAATGTAATGTATTTCTTACAACTAAGGCTTTTTGAACTTAGAGAGCTGCTGCATAGGTATTCTTACTGTCCATCCTATTTAGCATGCTATTTTGTTCTACATCCTGTCTGTCCTTTTAAGTCACTCAGAGACAGAAACCTTAAAAATCAGTCCTCAAGTAAAATATTATACCCAACAAAAAAAGCTGTATTGAGAAGGAACCTTTGCAGCAATGCTGTCATAAGTAACTACTGGCTATAAGTATCTACTGAAAAAAAAAAAAGGAAATTAAGTAATCACCAGTGAAAGCAGGACATCATTGCAACACAGAGTTTGGAATGGTGAAAATGTCATCTGTAAGACAACTCAACCATGCTCTCTCCCCAGAAAACTAGGTGCAAGTGAAGGGACAATAAACCAAGAAATTCAGCGCTACCAGCAGCTGGAGTCAGTGGCTGTGAACGACATCCGCAGAGACGTCCGCAAGAAGCTGCGTAGGTCCAGTATGAGGGTGAGCAGTATCAAGTTACTGGAAAAACAGTAGTACCTGCTCTGAATGTTTCTTTTCTGCCTCTTGGTTAAAGCAAAGAGAAAACTTTAGTGATGGAAAATGAAGGTTAAGAATATCAAATAGCTCAGCCACTCCTTTACCTCTAGGAGAGAGTGGGCAAAGTTGTTTTGTTTTTTTTTCCCTTGTAATAATACTGATAGAAAAATTGAAATTTTAGGGAAAATATAGTGGAAATAGGTTTATTTGCTCACTCATGAAATACTTCAGAAATCTGACAATAGTCATATACACACACAAAATATTTTAACTTTACTGGCACATCCATGGAAAACAGCATTATAGCTCTCCAGGGTTTTTCTTTGTGTTCTCAGTGTTGCATTTAAATGTTATTTTTTGGTTTAGGCTGCATCCTTGAAAGACAAATGGGGACTCAGCTACAAACCCAGCTATAGCAGATCTAAGAGTATTTCAGCATCAGGAAGACCACCTCTGAAGAGAATGGACAGAACAAGGTAAGTTTCTGGGAATCTGAGATCTGTGACAGTGGCAGAAGTAACAGGAAATGTTGGTCTTTGACCCTGAGAATCCTTTTGCTACAGGCAGCAGCTGTATGTGGTGGAATTGCATACTAAGAGGTAGTTTTGGACAACAGGCATGTTCTAAAAATAAACTTTTCACATTTTGTGTGGGGTTTTTTTTTCAGATTTCTTTTTTGACCCACTTAGTGGTATGTCAGATGAGGCTGGTGATAGACTACCAGCCAGAGCTTCCTTCTCTTTCTTTTGGCCCATCTTTTTCCTTTTGGTGTACCCTAAATCTTCAATTATATATTCAATTTATACTTTTTTTTTTTTTAGCAGCATGGTAAGCACTCACTGTACATCTTTATTGCATGTAGTTAACTCTTGTTGTGTAGGTGACTGTTTGCATGTGCACAGAATCCTGTTGTAAAACACCACAAGCTGTTGTGTTCTGGTTTTGCTTACAGCTCACGACTAGGAGACAGTGAAGACCTCCCAGATATCCGTGTGGATGCTGCTTCTCCTGGGCCAAGAGTAACTTTCAACATTCAAGATTCTGTAAGAAGTACTTTATGTACCATATAGTTGTATTTCTTGTGCCACCTGGTCACAAGCTCATGAGATAGGTAAACTTAGGTGGACCAAGACTGCTTGTATCTTTTTGTCTTTTAATCTGTGTATGTGTATACACATGCATACCCATGCGTTGTATATATGCAAATAGTATAATTACAGTCTTTTGGGAATTTTTATCGGAAGTGTGCAAAAATCATCTTGTGTTTTTTGTGCTTGAATATATTTAAAATGGATTTTTTATTCTTTGCTTTTGTTTGTTGCTCTGTTTTCTCATTTTAAAGAAGTTTATTGTTTTGCATGGCTAAGATGATTGTAATTGTTTTAATTATTTTTTTTTTACTTTTAATTAAGTTGAATAAAACAGCTTTGGTGATTGCACATTCCAGCTGTCCAGGGGAAGGGTATTTTCAGGTATTTCTGAAAAGAAGCAAGTATTCTTTGCCAGGGAACTAATTGATCTCACAGGGAACTGCTTTTCAATGTTTCATCTCTTTTGCTCTTAGCTAAACAGAATGTATATGAAATTTGAAAATAGTTCAGTTTAAAGTTCAGGAGTGTTTCTACACCCTTAAAACTACCATGGTAGTTTTTCTTAGATGAATTAGTGGGGTTTTTTTGTGTGTGTGTTTATGAAGACTGATCAAGGCTGATATCAAGTGCCATAAGTCTAGCCTTGAGAATGGACTTTTAGTGTGAGAACAGAACTTTAGTGTGTGTGTGTGTGTGTGTGTGTGCACAGGTGTCTTCATCTTTGTGTTCCAAGATTACAGCCATTTACACCAGCACAAAATAATTGCCAGGTGGGAAGATGCTTTTGTATTCTTGTATTTATTGCAGAGTAAAACATTTCCAAATAATAGTGAGCATGGAACATGGCAAAACTTATACCCAGAGAAAAAATGGTGACTTTTTAACTGCTTTAAAAAAAACATTTTTAGGGATGATACTAAAGGGTTTTTTCTTAAAAATAAAAGCCAAGCAAAACCCAAAACAAGCCATCAAAACCAGACAAGAAACCTAAACTCAACAGGTAGTGCATACCTTTTCTTCCCTCAGACTCACCTCATGCTCCCAAAAATGATTTATTTCTGAGAGAAAGGTGAAAATGGAACAGAAGAAATGTGTTAGGCACATTTAAATCTGTTCATGTTAAAAAGGTATCCTACCTTTTTTTGCTGTCTTATATGTAAGTACAGTTAGCTCCAGTTTTGTTGGCATAGCAAAATGCTATCAAACACTGAAATGTAACAAATGTTGACTATTTAAAAACTTATAATACCACTGATGTTATAATGCTGGTTCTCAGCTTCAGCAAAGCTCTAATTTGAATTCTCAAAAAGCTGTGTATCTCCATAGCAATACTGCACAGGTAGTGCTGGTGTTAAAACTAAACTTCCAGAGACTTTTCACATGCATTTTAAAGACATTAGTATTGGAAAATTGCAGTGTGGTGCTTGTGGTGTGCATTATGTGACAAACAGGAGGCCTCTTTTGGGAATTTAGCCTGAAGTTTGTTTTGTGTTAAAGCACTTTTGCCCATTCTGTGCTGTACATTCTGTGTTAGCATTCTGCATGTGCCTCACTAATGCTGCTGGGGCCCTCACCCCTCTACAAGGGTCATGGGGATTTTTGCTGTCTATTGCTCTTTTCTTAAAAAAAAAAAATAATGTAAATGAAATGTTTTAATTTATTCCAGTTGTGTGAACTGGTCAGAGCATGATACATATTTAGCTAACAGATTGAGCTTGATCACTTGGCAATGGCAAATTCTTCTCCACCAAGCCTTCCTTTCTTTCTTTTTCATAATTCACCTTGAAGTTTCTATACCTGCTGCCACTGTATTAGGAGTAACTTGGTAGAAAGGGTTTCTTACAGCATTCTTGCTTTTTTATTTCCAGAACTATTTAATGCAGTCTCAATGAAAATGCTATCTGTGGAAATTTTAATACCTTTTTGTCTTTCTATAATCAGTTTCCAGAGGAGACAGAAATGGACCTTTTGTCTGTAACTATTGATGGTCCCTCCCACTACTCATCTACTAGTGAAGGCTCGTGCTCAGTATTTGGCTCACCCAAGCCTCCAGCAGTCTTCTCACCTGGCGTTCCCTTCCAGCCTGAAGAAGGACGTCGGGATGACAGCTTATCATCAAGCAGTGAGGACTCTGAGAAGGAGGATGACCATGAAAGAGAGAGGACATATTTTTATAGGAAACCACCGTAAGTAATGGTCTTAAGAATATAAATAAAGAAAATACACTTGAAATACTGACCTCAGTGCTACAAAATCTTTTCTTGATTGAGAATTAAAAAAGGCTACGTTAGACAACCCTACACTAGGGAAGAATACTTAGTAATATGTTGATGGAAGATGGATCATTGTATTGCTGTCAGATGAGGCTTTTCTCAGAGCATTTCTTAAAAGATTCTATACTGAGTGAGGACACAGTCTGAGGAATGCCTCCTGCCATCTGTTCTGGTGGGTGCCATGCTAGTATCTAATCCACCACTGTTCCTGTGCAGGAGCACCTCTCGCAAGAAAGCAACGGGTTTCGCTGCTGTCCACCAGCTCTTCACTGAGCGCTGGCCAACAACACCTGCCAACAGGAGCATGACTGGCACTACCACGGAGAGAAACATTGACTTTGAGCTTGATATCAGGGTTGAAATTGATTGTGGAAAATGTGTGCTGCACCCTACAATGCTTCAGCAAGAACACGATGACATCAGCTTACGAAGGTAAGGCACCTGTTACTTACCTGCCTTATGAGGAACAGGGAATGAGTAATTGATTCTGCTTTAGCTGTTAAGGCCATCTGAGATATTTCCATCACTTAAGTTATGACCATATGCACAATTATTGACTCTTAAACACTGACCTGTTTGAAAAGCAGAGGATATAGACATTAGCTTGTTCCTGTCACTTTATATTCATAGTAATTATCACTACTTCAGAGCATAAGTTGTAATTGTTATGGCCTAGTGCAGCATGGGGAGTAGCATTTGTTTAGCAAGTACTAGCATATATACCCCTCTTCTGGTTTTATTTTTTTTAAATCATGTTTTATCTTTCATAAGCTTTCAAAGTTAGGCTTAGTTAGGCTTTCAAAGCAATTGGATTGTTGGGGTTTTTTTCATCCTACTTCTTAGTAACCTTACAATTTAGTGCATCCACATAATGGCTTGGGTAATACTAGGGCTGCTACTGTGTTTTCTCATGATAACTTCCATTAATTTATGAGTGTGAAAGCATGCAGATGTTCTCTCTGTCTTAATAAAATGGTGAAACCAGAGTGGGCAGACAGAATGGAGGAGTACAGGTCAGAGGAAGTAGAATAAAACAGAGACTGAAATGCCTTGCTTATTTGGCTGATTTGTTTTAGATATCTCTAGGTTCTTTAACACTAGAAAAAAAGCTTTTATAATTATAAATACAAAGTTTACTTTGGTAACATGCATTGTATTTATTTTAGGAGCTATGATCGGAGTTCCAGAAGTTTGGATCAAGAGTCTCCTTCAAAAAAGAAGAAATTTCAAACTAATTATGCATCTACTACTCACTTACTTGCTGGCAAGAAGGTGCCATCATCTCTACAGACAAAATCTAGTGATGTGGAAACAACAGTGTTTTATATTCCTGGGGTGGATGTAAAGGTAAAAGGAGTGTCTAACTCAGCAGGGAAGCACTTGCTTTTCCCTGCTGTTCAAATCTGATTTCAAAGCAAATACATTTATGTAGAAATTCATATATACAGAGCACCTCTGCGATGTCTTTATTCCCTTATACCGCTAAAGTAGGAGGAATGACACCAAACTGTGAAATTGAGCTACTTGTATGATTCAAATGGCTCTTTCTTTGCTTTCCAGTTGCACTACAACTCTAAGACTTTAAAGACTGAATCGCCAAATACTTCTCGAGGATCCTCTTTGCCAAGAACCCTTTCCAAAGAGTCCAAGCTGTATGGTATGAAAGATACTGCCACATCTCCTTCTCTGTCTAGCACTATCCACAGCAAGACTAATACCTTACTTCCTCCCCAACCCCCACCCATCCCATCAGGTACTTAGAAACAATAACATTCTAAAACTTATCATGGATTATGTATCTTTCCTACATGTAATCTACTAGCTTTAGATCTGTCTGCACAGTATCTGAAGGGCTGTATTTATCAAGTCTCAACTTTGGTTGCAGCAGCCTAATCCCAGAAGCATGAATGCTGTTCATAACAATGCATTTTTCCAAAAAAAAACCAGTCTCAATATTTCTGTTAGATTCACCATTTTCCAGTGATGGGCTGTCACTGCCTCCTCCCTGTTATCATTTAACAAAATAATGCTAATTATTGGAAAGCAAAGTTAAGATACTGGTGTAAGAAGTGAATGCTAACTGCTTTATTCCTCATAATCCAAAGAAAAAAAATCAGATTAATCTTTGCTTCCATACAATACACTATTCAAAGCATACTTTCAGATTTTAAGCACTTTCTGCCCCACAACTAATGCATATGTTTTTGCTTTCTGGAGTTAGGTTATTTCTGAGGCAGCTGTTTGTTTATATTCATATTAATCAAAATACCAGACTAATGTCCTCAATTCTGCAGGCCCTTAAATAAATTACGATTTGGTGTCACATAAATTCTCCTACTTGAATTTTTTTTATTTGAAATGATTCCTGTTTTCAAGCAGGAGTCTCTTGTTACATCAGGTCAGATCTAGAGGTTTGTAGATTACACCTCAAGCTTCTGAGACCTTCACTCTTCTCTCCTTTGGCATTTGAGTATCACTTTAAAAGCAAAGCCAAAATGTTGTCCAAGTGTGATGAGCAGGCAAAAGTAATAACTTTGAAAAATTGTGTGTGGTTGGTAGTTTGGATTTTCTCTTGTGGTGTTTTTTTAATATAAAACCAGTGGAGATTCTGGGAGAGAACAGTGAAATGGGGACACCTTCTTTAATTAACCATACTTTTAAACCATTAGTTCTTCCTCCTTTAGGTGTCCTTCCTCTGTAACTACCAAACGCTGTGTCATCTTGTTGTGTACTACTTTTCTTCAATTTTCTACTGTATTTTGCTAGCCTTTTTTCATTTTTTGCCTTTTAATTTTTTCCAAGTCATGTCCAGTTTCTGAGCCTTGTTGATTTTATGCCTATAAGCTCTACCTTTGGCGGGAAGCTTTGAAATTGCTCTTGCACCATGATATAAATGTCTCCCAAACCTAGGGATTACAATTACTGCACTTCTTTATGGATTATATTTATCTAAATATTTATTAGTTCTGAACTGTTTTGAAATATATTTACTCTTACATGTATTCCTTTTTTATTAATGTTCTTCCACTGGCGTGGAAGCTGCATTGTCTTACTTGCTTGGTCTATAGTAAGAGCAAAATAGGACAATCTAGTTGGAGGTACTAGGCAGAATATAATGTCTACAATAAAAAAATCAGTATTTGAGATTTTAGCAAATAAAAGGATTTTTAAACTTTGTTTTAGTCATTTAGTTAACATTTACATTGTTCATAGACATTTTAAAATCAGTACTTTCATTTCTCTCCATCCCAATAGCTATTTCATAGAGACAGAAACTGGAAGGGTACCAATATATTCTGTGCACATTTGTAATCTGGTGAATATGGATCCAAGTGTTAGCATCTTCCACAGATTTAGAAGACAAAAACCTTTTTATTAGTTAATACACCGATTAGCTCCAAGCTTTCAAAAAAACCTTTTAGAATCTTTAGCTATAATATGCATAAATGTAACAGGACTTGCCATTTACAGTTTTAATTTGTTGAGGTATTTTTCTCATTTTAAACTGATGTTGTTCCTAGTCTCATGTGTACTTTTCCTAATACCATTTTAATTTCCAGTCAGCTGTTGTTACTTTGCATTGTGTCCTTGGAGGAGAATTGTGTGTGTCTGATTCCAGTGCTGTTTTTAAAAAAAGCAAAGTGGTAACAGTAATGTAAGGATGCTTGGTCAAGAACATTTACAAGGGAATTACTGTCACACAGGACAAACAAATAACTGACTTTGCACAGTTTTCATAGTGAAAACTTCTAGCTTTATTTTTTCTAACCAATCTGATTTCTGCCTTTTCATATGGTGATACAGAGATACAGAGGAAACAGCTTTTAACTATAAAGTATCTTCTGATATTATTCACTTGGTGTTGAGTGGTATTACATTAGACAATTTATCTTTTAAATATTGCAGCCAAAGGGAAGGGAAGTGGTGGAGTGAAAACTGCTAAACTCTATGCATGGGTTGCCCTCCAGTCACTGCCAGAGGAAATGGTGATCAGCCCATGCTTACTCGACTTCCTGGAGAAGGCACTTGAAACCATTCCTATCACACCCATTGAGAGGAATTACACAGGTAAGTTCAGTATTTGCATTCTGGTACTCTGTTTTATTTGTCTCCTAGTGGCATTGGTCTGTTCTTCCCTTTAAATTCCACTTTCTAATGAGTTCTTGTATTTTAAAAAAGCTGTTAGTTCCCAGGATGAAGACATGGGACAATTTGATATACAGGATCCCTTAGAAGAGTCCACAACATCACTTGTATCGTCCTCCACCTCAGCATATTCATCTTTCCCTGTAGACGTGGTGGTTTATGTACGAGTTCAGGTGAGGTTTAACTCAACATTTGGTATAATTAGGTATAATAAATGTCTTTGAGACAATACATGCTTCTCAGTATTTTCAAGTGGTTTTTCCTGAGATATTAATTTCTAGAGAGATGATAAAATGGGACTTACTTACTGCAGCAGAAGTTATGACATGTTTTAGTCTTGGGTAGACCAAATAAATGAGCTATTTCTCAAATCACAGAAGTTCTGAGCATTTTTAACTATTCCTTCTTCTGTGTTGCTTTTAGACTTTTTTTTAAAGTATCTTTCATAGCTAGTATTTCTATCTATTGTTTATAGCTACCATTACAAAACAAAAATAGTTCTTAGAGAATTCATCAATTTATATTAGAAATGTAGTAATGTACAGTTACCATCTACAAGGCATTATTTCTACTGCTTAATAATTTGTATCTGAACTTTTTATATGTGTAAGAGAGAGAAGTTCTACTGCAGGAGTGATTCAGAGCACTTGAGCCTGATCTGAATGTTGCTATCACGTTTTTCCACTTTGCTCAAACAACATTTTTTCCTGGTATAACTTTGATTATGTTTCCAAATTGAACAACATATTCAACATATTCTGACAGAGGCATTTTATTACTTTGGTTTTTTGGTTTTGCTTTTTTGGGTTTTGTTGATGTTAGTTTTGGGGATTTTATGCATATGAAAATTAAATACAACGATCTATAGATTCACTCAGCTTTTAGTCCAAAACTAATCTGTCCAGAAATACCTTCAGGGGAATTGAGGCTTTCAGCATCAGCATGACTGGTTGTCTGCAAGCTTTGCAAGAGCTATGATTTAGGAAGGAAGAAGAGAAAGGGGATGGACTTGTCCTTTGATGCATCTAGGCTTCACGTGTCCAATCTGAAAATGCTGCAGTTTATTAAGATTTTTAAAATAAATGTATAGCACTTCATAGTACAAATTTGGGATGTTTTCAGTACGACACATTGGTTCATTGAATGCTTTGTTTTTTCTGTCTTTTAGCCTTCTCAAATCAAGTTTAGTTGCTTGCCAGTATCAAGGGTTGAATGTATGCTGAAGTTGCCTTCCCTGGATCTTGTTTTCTCTTCAAACCGAGGAGAACTGGAAACATTAACTGCAACATACCTATCAGAAACTGCATCAGTTGGTGGCAGTGTTTCACAGAGTGGCACAAAGAACTCAGCTGGTAAATCTGGAGCACCAGGTAATATATAATGAAGGTTTATGCAGCTTGTAGCATAACTAAGTATAATGGTCTGCCATCTAAAATGAGAGCAGAGGATAAAATTTTACATAGCTTAAAGCTAGACATTTATGTATTAGTGAATTAAGTAGGATTTATTCATGTTACATCAGTTTCCAATAAAAGCTTGGACAGATTATATTGGAGTTTTCCTTGTATTGGCTGAGTTCAGTTATCCCTTAAGAAAAGGTAAGCATCAATATCTAGAATATTTAAGCTACATTGCTGTGACAAGGATATAATTTGACGTGCATTTGGTCTGTTTAATATTGCTCTGAACAGTCAGTATTATCTCACATTTGAAAATGCTTTCATATTAAAACTAACTTTTGCAAAAAAACCTTTGACTTCAGGATCATCACCTGGACTAGGCAGCCCTCTGGGCAGAACACGGCACAGCAGCAGTCAGTCAGACCTGACTACCTCCAGTAGCAGCTCCTCAGGCCTGAGCTTCACTGCCTGCATGTCAGACTTCTCCCTTTATGTGTTCCATCCATATGGAGCTGGAAAACAAAAATCTGCTGTTACTGTTCTAACACCTGGATCTGGAGCCTTAGGTACAGAACAAGTTTTTCTTTTCTTTAATGAACATTGTTCAAGTTTGCCATGATTTTCTGAACTGACTATCTGAAAAGGTCACAGAAGATTCAACTTATTCCTGTCTTATTTTTAGGTAATGTGGATGAGGAACCAACTTCGGTCACTGGCCGAAAGGATTCTTTGAGCATTAACCTTGAGTTTGTGAAAGTCAGCCTGTCACGAATAAGGCGTTCAGGAGGTTCCTCCTTTTTTGAGAGTCAGTCTGCAAGCAAAGCTACCAGCAAGATAGATACCACGTTGATAAACATATCTGGTATATGCTTATTTCATTTTAATCCATGTTAAGCCAATTAGAGAACTGCTGTTTCAGTGAGATACTTTACTTTAGCAGCTTTTGTAGATGTTATGAGAGCCATACATTTTTAGTGTGTAGTAAAATGTTTCCTCTCTTTGAGTGATGTAGGGATTGATTAAACACATTAAATTTTAATGGTACTTGGAGTATCTATTTGCAGATACAAAGATATTTAGCATCCTGATTCATTTAATGTAACTGTATGGGTTTGCACAAACACATCTCTGCCATCACTCCAGGTGACTTAATGTGACACATATCTCACAATATTATTGTGAGATTGTACTGGGTCTGGCTA
The DNA here is from genome assembly GCF_003957555.1 of Calypte anna. Lineage (NCBI taxonomy): Eukaryota > Metazoa > Chordata > Aves > Apodiformes > Trochilidae > Calypte > Calypte anna. The sequence continues at coordinate 479,945 of NC_044249.1, forward strand.
GGGCAGAATTAACTTCCTTTGTTGCAGCCTATATGGTGCTGTGCTTTGAATTTGGAGATAGAACAGGATTAGTAATCCACCAATGTTTTGGCTACTGGTGAACAGTGCTCCCACACTGTCAAGGCCTTCTCCCTTCCCACTCTCTCTGGGAGGGGATGTGGCCAGGGCTGCTGACCCAAATTGATCAAAAGAATATTCCCTAGTATATGATGTTGCATGGAGTAATAAAAGCTCAGGGAAAGGGGGGATGTTGGTGGTTATGGCATTTGCTTTCCCAAGCAGTTGTTAGGTATGCTGAGGCTGTGCATTCTATCAAATAGCTAAACATCTGCTTGCCAGCGGTAAGCAATGATAAATTATTTTTTTCCTTCCCTTTCATGCACAGCTTATGCTTTCCTTTTAGAACTGTTGCTGCCTCAATCCATAAGTCTCTTTGCCTTCCCTCTGCCTTCTCTCTCTCCCACAGGAGACTGGAATGGGTGAGCAGCTCAGTGGGAATATGGCTGTTAGCCAGGGCCAGCCTGCAACAGAGAGCAAGCCTAAATTGTCCATGTTTAGTCAGTTACATGCTGTTCTAGTTGTACTGCAGATATTTCTGTCAGGTGCTATCAGAAGGATTTTGTGTTCTCAGTTAGTAGTAATCTTAATATGTAAATCTTACTAGGTTTACATTTTTCATATTTCATATTCATATGAAAACCTATTTTCATAGATTTGGTTACCTAAACCTGTTACTACTGAGAATTTACAGTTGTATGTGTATGCTTTTTCTTTGTTAGCTGTCTGTGATATAGGATCTGCTTCCTTTAAATACGATATGCGGCGACTCAGTGAGATTCTTGCCTTCCCAAGGGCTTGGTACAGGAGAAGCATTGCCAGAAGGCTTTTCCTTGGTGATCAAACAATAAATCTACCAGGTAAGATACTGCTTCTTGTCAAGAAGAAGTTGTAGTAGGAATTTTATAAACATTTGTTACCTGTGTATTATTACGTGTGGGACTAAATATAAATGTGTTACCATTTACTCCATAGGCAGTCACTTCAGTAAGTTTGATAGAGAATTGTTGGAAGAACATTTCTGATGTAGATCATTGAATTATTTGAAGAGCTTATATTAATGAAAATGGTAGAAAACCTTCAGTTATGAGAAAAGTATTTTGACACTCTCCAAATACTTCTTAGTGTGTGGGAGCATATTGTTAAACAAAAAAGAAATTGTTTTTCTGCTTTCATGTGCTCCTTTTTTTCCAGTAGCATCGGGTCCTGGAACACCAGATTCAGTTGAAGGGGTAAGCCAGCACCTTTCTCCTGAATCTTCACGGAAAGCTTACTGCAGGACCTGGGAGCAGCCCTGCCAGTCTGCTTCATTTACACACATGGCACAGTCTCCTAATGTTTTTGCTGAACATAATGCAAGCAGCAGCATGTCACCTGGGACAGCAGCTCATAGCTTGAAGTCTCCAGCTGTTACAAGATCCAGGAGTGTTTCTGACTCTTCGGTGCCTCAGAGAGGTTAGTAGACAGAGGTTTCTCTAGTTTTGTGAAGTATTTTCATGAGCTGTATGAAAAGAAGTAGGTTTTACTGCTTTGTAGAAAGCAACCATTAAATAATTTTCAAGTGTTCCTGGGAGTAAAGAGTCACTGTCTTAGAGAAAAGAAAATATCTGAAATGGATGAACGTAGTTTTTTAGCGTTTTCTGTAAAACTGCAGTTTCTTTTACTAGAGCAGTTTAGCTGGGAGTAAATGAGTGCTCCAGTTGAATTTGATTGCCTTGTCTTCTTGGCCCTCTGTGTTCATCCAAGGAACTACCACACTCTTAGCAGAGGGTCAGTATCACAGCTCTCAGATGAGGTATTTCATTTCATCTGAGACTTTGGATTCATATCAAGAAGTTTAAATAAGGTTAATTTCTATATAAGAAATGAAGTAACTTCTTTTACTACAAAATATTATTGTATCTTACAGCAGTGTAGCACTGGCTGTGTGGAATATTTAAAGCATTAGATATAGATGGGAGATTTAGAAGTATGGTTCTTATTCTGCATTTTCTTAGTATTTACTTATTTATTAGTATTTACTTAGTAAGCAAGGAAGATGCTATAAATAATTATTTTTAGAAAAAGGCCCAGCTAGAGAAGGATTTGTCTTTTAGAGTTACTTGTTCCTAGGAAATGTCATTTTGCACAGGCTTATAAAAGTATTGCCTGGATTTTTGTGCAAAGAGCAAGAAAAATTCCGTCTTGAAATTCCATCTTGACACTTGGCTTGAATATTCAAATACTATTAAATACAGAGTTATTTTTAAACATTTAAAGAATTTATAATAAGTTCTTGCATGACTTGGCTGCAAATTATAAATCTTTTCTCCTAAAGATATTAGTAAAAATAAATATGTAAAATGAGTCAATTTCTATGACAACTAAAGCAATGTATATGGCAAACTCTGTAGTTCTCACTTACTTATCCTCACATGTAGTTTTGTGGTGCTCCTTAAATATGATGTTATGTTGTCTTTTTATAACATGTACAATGTATATATTCCTATCATGTGGAATAATTTAAATTTTTGTCTACTTTCTTGTTTAGATAATCTCTCGAAAACATCAACTCCATTTAATAAGTCAAATAAAGCTGGAAGCCAGCAAGGAACACCATGGGAAACACTGGTTGTGTTTGCTATGAACCTAAAACAATTAAATGTTCAAATGAATATGAGCAATGTAATGGGCAATACTACGTAAGTATAAAACAAGACCAAGCATGTTTTAACCAAACCTTGGTGAATACTGGTGGATGCTTAATCTTGAAATCATGTATGCCTAAACCACAATTACTCAAGTGAAGAAGTTTCAGTTTCTCTTTTGAGAGCCTGGTTAATTGTTTTCCACTTTTACCTCTCTCCTAGGTGGACCACCAGTGGTTTGAAAAGCCAGGGTCGTCTGTCTGTGGGCAGCAGCAGGGATCGGGAAATCAGCATGTCTGTGGGGTTGGGAAGGTCACAGCTGGACTCCAGAGGGGGAGTTGTTGGAGGTACCATAGATGTGAATACTCTGGAGATGGTGGGTAAGTTGGAAAGCTGCCTGTTCTTAGTATGTGCTCCAGACAGTAAATGGGAGAAAAGGAATATACACATTGCTTTGCTTTGTGAACCTGCTAGTGCACAGAAACTTTGGATTCTACCTGTGCACTTGGCATTGAAGGGACAGCCTTCTCATCAGGGACTGATCTGGTCTCAGGGTTGCTCCGAAATTACACTAGGTAGTTTTACAACTGTCAGCCTCCTTCAGCTGTCTGGACAGATGGCAACTGAAAAGACTTGATAGCATTTTAGCTCCTCGTAGAATTTCACAACCATATATGGTCTGGGAAAATGTAAAACTGGCTTTGGAAAGAGGCTGGGTGATCTGACACAACACCAAAGCCATGACCTCTTCATGCATCTGGGAAAAAGCAGTGCTTTCTTGGTCTCTATTATGTGGTTGGCATAAGGAGAAAAAAACCCCACATTATTTTCTTCATCTTTAACATTCTATTTTTTTATTTCTTTCATTCTTTTTCAGCTCATATTTCTGAACACCCAAACCAACAGCCCAATCATAAAATTCAAATTACCATGGGCTCTACTGAAGCACGTGTTGACTATATGGGGTCCAGTATCCTAATGGGAATCTTTAGTAATGCTGATCTTAAACTACAGGATGAATGGAATATTAATCTGTACAATGCTTTGGACTCGAGCATATCTGATAAAAGGTAATACTGCTTCCTGTGTTTAAAATGTGTATTGTTTGATAAGGTCAAATTCTGCTTATATGTTGTCTGTCCAGCATTGCTAACCAAAAATGTAAGCATGTGCTAGAAGGCAAACAATTCAATGAGGGGTGTTTTTAATTCTCAGTAGGAAATAGATTAGCTGCTAATGTTCTTGCTCTTTTAATATCCAGCGAGATATTTGTCCATGGGGACTTGAAATGGGATATCTTCCAAGTGATGATTTCAAGATCAACTACACCAGACCTTATAAAAATAGGAATGAAGCTCCAGGAGTTCTTTACGCAGCAGTTTGACACAAGCAAGCGAGCTTTGTCCACCTGGGGGCCTGTTCCTTACCTCCCTCCTAAGACAACAGCCACCAACTTGGAGAGAACCTCACATGAGCAATGTAAGTTTTACCAAAAAAGTGTATTTCTAAGTAGTAGGATGTTTAATTTGCAAAAATTCATCTGAGCAACTTCATACATGCAATTATAACTATTTGACTTCGTATAGTTTCTCCAGTACATTTTTCCTGTCAGTTTGGGCTACTAATAATCTTTTAATTAAGAATGCAAATATCTTTAGTGCCCCACTAGACCTGAGGTACAAAACCAAACCTGAGGTATTATTTTTGTACTTAAGTTAATATATATTTTTGTTTAAAAAATAAAAAAATCAAAAATGTTTTTTGCTGTTTTCAAGCTATTTCAGGAGAAATTAAATAGTTATCAAAGTCTGTTTTGAAGTCCCTTTCATAAAAAGACATTTCTACTTTGAATAGCAGTGAAAGTATCTTATTCTTACTTTCTATTCATTGTGAGCTGAAACCACAGTTTATCTAAACAAGAGTCACTGATTTATGTGTATGCTTGTTCAGGTACTCATGAACTACAACCAACTTAAATCACAAAGATGAATTGTGTCACTGAAACAGATTAGAAAATATCACTCATACTTCCATGTTTTATTAAAAAATATAAATATTGTAGCATTATTTTTCTTTCTTTTTCTTAATGTATGTTCTTGCTATTGCATGTTTATTTTCTAGTGTTGGATGCAGCCCATCATCGTCATTGGCCAGGAGTTTTGAAAGTGGTATCTGGGTGCCATATATCCTTGTTTCAGATGCCATTGCCAGAAGATGGAATGCAATTTGGAGGATCCATGAGCCTGCATGGAAACCATATGACACTGGCTTGTTTTCATGGACCTAATTTCCGCTCAAAATCGTGGGCCTTATTTCACCTTGAAGAACCCAATATTGCATTCTGGACAGAAGCCCAGAAAGTTTGGGAAGATGGTAATATACCATTCCTCACTTCTCTTAGTTCCTTCATTTGAATTTTAACACTCTATCAATACATAAGAAATAAAGAAAAACCTATTTTCTTTAAGTCTGAATCAAGGTGATTTCTAAAAACTATACTGCTTATCTATTATAATCTGTTCCCTCTCTATCTTTACCATCATTTGCTTAGTTGGTGGAAAAATGCAAAGTACACTTCCAAATATAGTAGATGTGTACCTGCTAATATGCTTACCAAGTGGATTGTCTGCCTTGTTAACTTCATGTCTGTGTTTATGTACTTCCTAGGTTTTGCGTGATGAATTTTGATGGTCTTATTGCTTGTATTTGTCTTAATATTGAGATGGTTTTACTGGCTGTAGCTAAGATTTTAGTTTTTCTACAGTTTTCAAGCTTTATACCAGTTTTTAATGCCACTGTCCTACTAATTATTCATGTTAAATATCTGTGCAAGGACAGAAGAGATTAAATCCTACTACTCTTACCAAGCTGCTTTTCCCATCTTTTTTCTCTCCCACCCCATGCCACCCATACCTTCAATGCAGGTACTAGTGAACACTCCACGTATATTGTGCAAACCCTGGACTTTCATTTGGGCCATAACACTATGGTCACCAAACCATGTGGAGCTCTTGAAAGCCCTATGGCAACAATCACAAAGATCACGAGGCGCCGCCATGAAAATCCCCCACATGGAGTTGCCAGCGTGAAAGAGTGGTTCAATTATGTTACAGCCACAAGGAATGAAGGTTAGATTCATGTTTGTTAAGTTTTGGGATTAGTCTGGTGGCCAGGCACTGTAGATTGTTCTGTTTAAAAGCTACTAAATTTCAAGTGGGCTATAGGGAAAAGGCAATTTGAAATATAGAAGCTGATTATTCTTGAGAACCTTATGATGAAAGGTGAATGAAGCACAGCAATATGCTGAACAGATGGAAAGGTCACTGAGCTAAGTCCTTTTTCAAACTGTGCAATAAACCCAAAATGTTCCCTTAGTGTACAAGACATTTATGTATCTGGCACTTTATCCCCTCATATGGATTATTGGTAAATATATCAAAGAGAACTGGCCCAAAGACTGAGGCTGGGGGAGCACCTGTTGTGACTAGCTGCCAACTGAGTTTAACTCCATCCATGACAACCCTCTGAGTCTAGCCAGTCCCACACCATCCCCATGCATTTCTGAAAATGGGTCTTGTTAGAGCAAGTCCAGAGGAGGCCACCAAGATGAGCCAAGGACTGAAGGACCTCTGCCCTGGAGACAGGGTGAGAGAGTCAGGGTTGGTCAGCCCAGAGAACAGAAGGCTCCAGGGAGATTCCAGAGCACCCCCCAGTTCCTGAAGGGGCCACAGTAAAGCTAGGGAAGGACTTTGGGGAGAAGGATAGAGGCTAATCTTAATAATCAAAGACCATCAGTTTTACAATGGAATGGTAATCTTTCTTAACTACTTTGTCTTGTCACAATTTTAACAGCTGAAAACAAATTCAATGATTTTGCATGTGTACTATGGTAAAAATCTTATGACAATGTCAGATTCCTGGTCAACAGTGATTTCTGACAGCAATACTGCCTTGGTGAATTAAGGTATTACTTGTATTAGTCAGAAACACTTATTTGTGTTTTAGGTATTACCATATTTAAAAACACAAAGGCCACACATTGAACCCACACATTCTCTATCTCAACTGAAAACTCATTATTACAACGGAGTTGTAATAGAGTGGTCAGATTAATTAAATTTGGACTTCAAGCTTCCAAGAAGTTAATAAAGATTCTTAGAATTGCTGAGATGTTATGTACAGACACTTATGTCCTCTGCCCTTATTATTATGCATTTTGTTAAATCTTTGTCACCCTCTCTGCTGATGAGAACCTTTTTTTAATAAAGACTACTGAATTCAGGAATTTCCCTTTGTCCTTGTAGAGTTAAACCTGCTTCGAAATGTTGATGCTAACAACCCAGAGAGCAGCACAACTGTGAAAAGCTCAAGTTTATTAAGTGGCTTCAGAGGTGGCTCCAGTTACAACCATGAAACTGAAACCATCTTTGCATTGCCAAGGATGCAGCTGGATTTTAAGTCGATTCATGTTCAAGAGCCCCAGGAGCCCTCATTACAAGGTACAGTAACTGTAATTTTGTTTTCCTGATCAAAAGACATTTGTCAGAAATGAGGAGTTAAATACGAAGCTGCTGTGCAGATAAGAGGATTAAACCTAAGAATTGTTGCAGGTCTGCAAGAAAAGAAACAATTTAATAATAAAAATACCTCTAATGAGAGAGTGATGATCTAGTTCAGCAACTGGTCACTATGGGAATAAATACTAAGAGAAATTACTATGAACATTTCAACTAGGTTTGCTGGTTTTAGGGGGCTTAATTTTCTAATACTACAGAGAAAGGCCAGCCTGAAAAAGAGATTATGACATATGAAATTAAATTTTATGCTCTTGTTTTCAAAATGTTATATTCAGACTACAATTGGAACTGATGGTAAAATAGACTGCTGAGGGTGTAATATATTTCTCTTGGCTGAACTGTGGACTTACCCCACACCTGAGCCTGGATAGTGTTGCTAAATAAGTAAACCTGATGGGTTTTTGGGTTGTTTTTTGGTTGTTTTTTAATAGCCAAACTAGCAAAATCTGCTATCAGCTTTTCTCACTGTCTAAAATCATGCTTTGATAGCAAAGCACAAGCCAGTGGTACTGCTGTAGGTTGACTTTCTTTGTTTAGGATAATCAAGGTTACATGGTAGGATTTCTTTATTTTTAGTCTATTTATCAACATACCAGGAAGTTATTCTGGGAAAACTGTTTGAAAAATGCTGAGGTTGCTAAACAAAGGTGTTAATTCTCTTCTTTGGGTCTTGGTTCAGTAACAGTGATGTAATTTTCAAATAATTTTTATTCAAATGTTGTGTACTTTTATGTATACCGTATACATAAAATACACGTATACATAAAATACTCAATACACATTAATAAGTGTATTAATACTATTTTTATCTGACTGTAGATACCACTGTTAAACCCAAGGTGGAATGCAGTGTAGTAACTGAATTTACAGACCACATTTGTGTAACGATGGATGCGGAATTGATTATGTTTCTGCATGACTTGGTGTCTGCTTACCTAAAAGAAAAAGAAAAAGGTAAGTTGCTATTAATGTGCTTGTCAGACTGTAAATGCTTTTGTACGTTTTGATAGAGGTGACTTGTTAAAAATCAATTAATTTTAAAAGAAACATAACTTTGCTTCTGTTAAAATCAACAGAAGTATTACGAGACACGCATAGTAAAGAGAATTAGAGAATTATTATTAGACAATTTAGTAATAGAGAAAGCAAGAGGTGAAATCTTTTATTCCCCACCATCTTCCTCCTTGGACTGCATTGTCAATCAAAAAATTCTAAACTGGGAGCATATCTGAACTTTGTTTATGGAATGTGATCAGCTTTTTTAATGCCATGAAAAAAAAGCTGTTGTATGTAGATGCTTTGGGCTGGCAGAGAGATGGTAGAATCCCACATTCCAGTTTTATGCAGTATACATTAGTGTTTTCACAGGGTATTTTTTATTAGCACTTTGTTGAAACCAAAACTGTTTACCAGAAATTCTGTAAAACTAAACCAACTTCTCTCTTTTATTGCAATTTGTGCTTGTGCTTCTTTAAATGATTCACAAAGAAGTCAAGTGAGATGTTCATGTCTGACCAGTGTTGGGTTTTTTCTCCCTCTTTTTTGTAGCAATTTTTCCTCCTCGCATTTTGGCTGCTCGTCCAGGGCAGAAAAATTCCACGGGTGTTCTTGAGGACAGCTCCACGGATAAAGAGGCAGAGGAAAGCATTGCTTACACTACAGTTGATTGGAGAGAATTTATGTGCAATACTTGGCATCTGGAACCCACGCTGAGGTAACAAGCAGGCACATCTGCAATCTCTTTATGCATTTTATCTGTGGGTATTGTCCTACAAACCAAAAGTGATTCCAAGCTGATGTTGTTCAGCTCCTTTAAAAGGATCAATCATATGGATGCTGTTAAAAATTTATCTTTGGCTATTAGTCTTGCTATAAAAGATACCTACTACAGGACATGACTCAAGCTGGGTAACACAATTACCTATTACCTCGGCTGACTTTTAGATTATAATTTATGGAGATCAAAGGTGTCGGAAGCTCTTCAAAATTAGTTAAATTTAGTAAAAATAGTTTTAAAAATCGAACTCATTAAGGGCCACCGGTTACTGTGTTTCAGTCTGTCCTACAATAGTCCATTCACTTCTGCAATTTTTCCACCTTGCAGTTTTCCATTTTTAGCATACCAGCTTTAGTTCTTTAAGCAACCACCTTAAAGTAAAAAAAGTTGTATATGCAAATTGCTGTATGACATTTTAAACTTAGCACAAAAGGATGTGTGTAGCAGCAACTCCCTCCTGTCAATATACACTTCTAATCACTGAAAGTTACTTTTTTTCTGTGTCAGTTTTTTTAACCTCTGCTGACACTTCTTGAAGACCTAAGACTTCATTCACATATGGAAACAACACATCAACCCAGGCCAAACAAGTGCTGACAGTTGGCTTTTTTTTTTTTACCAAAAATAATAAATCAGTTTAAACATGATCTGGCAGCATTCCAGATAATTTTTTACCTCCTTGAACATCCATTGGTCATCTTCAGCCTATCTGTAAAAATTGAGTTTGAAACAATGCCTGTTGGAATGAAGTTGGTCAGAAATAACTATTGCAAATGGATGTCTGTTTATACAAATCCAGTTGCTATATTTCTATTACTGAGATTTAAGGCCCCTATTTTTTGTTTGGGTTTGTTGTTCTTGGGGTTTCTTTGTTTCTGTTGGTGTGTTTGGGTTTTGTTTTGTTTTGGTTTTTTTTTGTTTTTGTTTTTTTAGATTAATATCCTGGACTGGGAGAAAAATTGATCCTGTTGGTGTTGACTACATCCTCCAAAAGCTGGGCTTTCACCACGCAAGGACTACTATTCCCAAGTGGCTGCAGCGTGGGGTCATGGATCCTTTGGACAAAGTTTTGTCAGTCCTCATAAAGAAACTTGGTACTGCATTACAGGATGAAAAGGAAAAGAAAGGAAAAGACAAAGAAGAATACTGAAAGTATAATGTGACAACAGTAATTCCGTTTGACTTTATCAAAGTGTTTTCTTGTATTTTGAAAATTTAAATATGGTTTAAAGAGAAACCTAACAGCTTTTTGCTATTCGATTTAAAACTTACATTGTGAGTAACTGTTTACTGTGGTACATGCTACCATTCTGTATTTGAAGTTATTGCATGATGGTGACCAATGTATATTCTGTGAAGGAATAGCTGGAACACTGTAAATCTGCTCCTCAGCACCCAGTTTGATGATGTGCAATATGATTCCTGCATCTTTAAAATACTTGCAGATTAACTGTGAATTTTCATGAACTTTATTTGCCATAACACAAACCCCTCCTTGATGTGACTGGTAATTGATTTGTTTATGTAGACTTGTGTAAATTATATATATATATAACTTATGAAACTGTGATTGCCTTAGTGCTAAAAATCATTAAGTTTATTACTCTTGTAATAAAATTTAACTATTGTACAGGGTTTACTTTTGTGTTATTCAGCTTCCCTGATGGAGAAAAAAAAATGTGTAAAGTCTTACCTTTTTTCGATCATTACTGAAGGGAGGAGCAGGCCCGGCGGCGGGAGGCTGAGGGGAAGGCGGTACCAGCTTGGAGCCGAGCTCCTCGGGCTCTCTGAGGCTGCGGGCGGGAGGTGCCGAGGAGCAGCCTGCAAACCCCACGGCCGCCATTTTGTGCGCCGCCCCTTTCCCGCCGCGGCGCACGTGCGGGCCTCAGGGCTCTGCCTTTCCCTCGACAAAATGGCGGGGCGGGGCTTGGGTGTTGCCGCCTTTCTAATTCTGTGGGTGGGAGCGATTTCATCAGCTCGAGGCCGCCTCTGGGAAGCTGTGTGGTGGCAGGTAGAGCTAAGTCCCCTCAGGGCAGCAGACGGTGGCGGTCTGGGGAGGTCCCCTGCTAGTCCCCGCAGGCAGTCCTTTCCTTCTCCTGAGGTGTTCTCCATTAGCCCCTCGGGTCTTCCCTCGCCGGGCCGGGAAGCCGAACCTGACTGGTGTAGGTTTTTTCACAGGTCGAGAGGAGAGGCGAGCAGGTATTGAAGCCTTTAATGTAAGCCCGTGCTGGAAAGTTGGAAGGTTTTTTGGTTTTTGGTGGTTTTTTGTTTTTTTTGGGGGGGGGCGTGGATGGGTTTTATGCTGTGTGCGTGGACGAACAGCGCGAGTTGTTTGCAGTGCTCTTGTTAAGAGAGGTTGAGTTTCTGTCATGCCTTTAACTAGCTTTACTGTTAAACTTACTCAGGTTGATAAAGGATGGCTAGCAGCAATGGTAAGTTTCAAAGTGCCGAAATACCCACATTTGACCCCCCACGAAAGAAAACTTGGCTGGCTCGTGGGCTGGGGCAGCAACCTCTGGAGAAGCTGCCTCAGTCTGTAAGGCCAAAGCTTCCATCTTTGCAGCGTTCCAGTGTGCTGGACCCGACACAAAATCCAGGTATCTTTATGACTTTATACACTAGGATTAGCTATTAAAATACACTGTTAATGCTAGTGAAAGTAACTGTGATTTTCTTTCATTTGGAAAGTTGCAGCCCTCTGCTGCTTTTTCTTACTGCTGCTGCATTTTCTTAAATGATTTATTTATCATCAGATTGAACTTCTTGCTCTCCTTACGTCCTTTCACACCTGGAGTTTATTAGAGATTTACTGTAGGCTGGTCTGTATAGACTGCAGCATTTCCTAAGTATAAATTTCAAGATACACTTTAAAAGTGCTGTTGAGGTTGACAAAATACAGGGTATGTACTGCTGTGTGAATATTTGTAGAGATCACTGAGAAATTTCTAACTATAATTCCTAGTGTCCCAGAATGTGTTTTGAATTCTGTCTCATACTGAGGTAAAGGGACCTATTTATGAGATTTGGATACAGTGGTTTATTTTAGTTCTTGGCCTAAAACTTTTCCCACTGCTTCATAGTTCTGTGTTAAAAACCCACAAACTCCATTGTCTTGAATCTGCAAACAGCCAACTTGGATTTGATAGCTGCTTTGCAAGGGAGGGGAGAGGATATGTATGTTTTATTAACATTTAATATGTTAATATTAGCCTATATTCAGAGGCTAACAGATTTAGTACTCAAAGTGAAAGCTTTGTTGCTTTAAAAATAAGAGGTGGAGGTACTCACCATTTCCGAATTGCTAATAACATTTGGTTCTGTGCAAAGCATTGCTGCTGTAGAGTTTGTTGGGTTTTTTTCTTCTAAGAAGCATCTGAAACATTTAAATGGTTGGTGTGTTCAGTTCTTGTATTTTTAATTCAGATACTTTTCTTTTGCAAGCAGCCTGTGCATCCCCAATTCCAGCACTTTCTCCAACCAAAGGTCTAGAGAAGTTGATTGCAACATATGAAAGAGGAGAAATAAACCCAGTATTAGCCCTGCATCAGTTTGCACAAATGCAACATAAGCAACTTGAACTGAAAGAAACTGCTCTGACAGGTAAATACTTCCTCTTTTCTAAAATAATAGTGTCTTATCCTTGAGATTATCTGAATTTCCGTAATCAGTAGTGACAGCACTGATACAGATTAACCTGTTTTACTGTTGGTTGCATTACCCACCACATCTGTTGCTTTTTGGGTGCCCTTTTATTGACTACATAGTTGTGTCTCATTGCTACTGCAGAATTTGGTCTGATGAGTTGTAGATATTTATGGATGTCACTGAAACTTCTTGGGAAGTAAAAAGCAGGAAAGATTCTTGTAGAGGTGAAAAGTGTGTTTTTTTCCAAAACTGTCTTTTTGCCTTGTACTTGTCCTTGGAACAAATACAAGCACATAAAGCTTTTTCTACAAATACCTTAAAATAATTTTACTAATTGTGTCTTTTTTTCTCCTTTAAAGGTGATATTATTCGACCTTATTTTGCCTTTTCTGCTATAGTGGATGGCATTTATTTCAAGACTGGATTGGGAAAAAACAAGAAGGAATCTAAAAGAAATGCAGCTAAGCTGGCTCTTGATGAGCTATTTCACCTGGAGCATAGAGGGACAAAGGCTTCAGAAAAGTCAGGTAATATTCTAGTCACACCTAAATAGGACTTGAAAAGCTTGACTTAAATGTTTGCTATGCAAAATTTTTGTAGCTTTAGGAGATAATTCTGTTGCCCAGAAATGGGCCTGTGTCAGGTTTTATTTTTAATACTTTGGGCAGAGCTTTTTATTGGTTCTGAAACTTTATCTTTTGTGCTTTAGGAGGTACATCGGTTTGTAGCACAGAGAATACTGAAGGAACTAATTTATTTGTTGCTGTTGCATTTGATTTGCTGCTCACTAAGTAACAGTTGATTAAGTTGATCCTAAGTGGTTTTGAATTTTCTGATTAAAAGACTTCAGTGCTGAGTTACTGCTTTGAAAAGAAGGCACTGTGTTCATCTTCTTTTAAGGCTTGCTACCTTAATATTTTTGCTAGCTTACAAGGACTTCAGAATCAGAAAAATCAGAAAAGAAAACTCCTGAACAATTAGAAATTTGCCAGAAGTCGTGTAAGATTAGTCTTTTGAAAGTTGAGATGTCCAACCCAGTGTAAAATTTTGTTAAATTCTTAGATCCTCCCAGTGTTCCTGCTGATCCCCAGGTTGCAGCAAACTCTGTTCAGATTTCAAGGTTCTGTTTTGGTAAGGAGTCGTCTTGTTTTTCTTTGTTGATTCAAATTAGCCAGGAAATGCTTGCTTACTTTTTTATATGTTTGCTGATCTCTGTGAAGTTACTGTTACTTTAAACATCTTTTTGAAGAGCACTAAGAATTAGTGTTGAAAAAGTAGAAGATAGACCATTGGTTCTAGACGTGGACACAAATTCAGTAAATTGCTTGAATTTCAGTAGTGAATTGGTGACAGAAGTAGAAACAGTATTTCTGTCCTTCTGTGAAATACTCTGGATCATAGGTGATCAAACTTGATCTATGTTCCTGATATAATTAATAATAAAAGCATAAAGTGTTGGGTATTCTTGTCCTTTATTTTTTCATGCCCATCTTGATAATTTTCAGAACCCAAAATAGCTGAAAGTTTAGAGTAGCTGAGATTAGGCTTTTAACATGTGTTGCTACTTACTAATTAGCAAGTGCTGATCATGTTTCTCCCTTCCCCCCACCCCTGCAAATGTGTCTTACGGGCTTTTATTGTTTTGTTTAGAAGGAAGACAGTGCATATATAAAAAAATTTCTGAATCACTGGCAGAAGTATTTAACTGCCTGACCTCCAAATATCCTGAGTACCAAGGCTGTGGCAGTTCACTGGCTGCCTTCATCATTGAAAAAGGCAAGTTGGTTTTGATGATGAGTGTTGGGGAGTAGAAGACCTCAGCTTGTGTTCCTACAGGGCCTTGATTAATGCATTGCTCATCTGGTAAATAGATTTAATATATATAAAAAATAAATGTAGTTCTTCTTTGACATATTCTGTTCTGATGACTCTCTTGCATGCATAATTGTGCTTCAGTCATGCAAATCCTCAAGATCTACATAAGCATTTCCTTGTGCTGCTTTAATGAGCTTTATAGATCAGTATAAACCAGAGCAGGTGGCTGTACACTGTAGGAAGCTGCAGCCTGTGGAGAACCCACATAGCTGCAGGGTTCCGGCAGGAGCTGTGGTCCATGGAGAGGAGCTCACACTGGAGCAGGTTTTCTGTCAGGACCTGTAACCCCAAGGAACACCCACACAGGATCATTTTGTTCTTGGTGGACTGTGCTCAGTGTAAAACCACCCATGCTGGAGCAGTTCATGGAGAATTACAGCCAGTGGAAAGGATGCAGGCTGGAATGATTGGTGAAGGAATTTATCGTGTGGGAGGGACCCTCTGCTGGAGCAGGGAAGGAATGGCAGAGACAAAGCATTAGGAACTGATGGAGTAGAGGTGGAAGAGTCAGGAGTGAAGTTGAGCCTGGGGGAGAGAGGACGTAGAAGAAGGCTGTTTCTAGTTTTGTTTTTCTTTCTCAATATTCTATTCTTAAGTGCCAATAAATTCACTTAATCTACTCCAGCTCATGTCTATTTTACATATGATGGTAGGTGGCAAGCCATCTCCCTGACCTTATCTTGACCTACAAGCTTTTTAATTTTACTTTTTCATAGAATCATTAATGTTGGAAAAAACCTTTAGGATCATCAAGTTCAACTTGCTTGGAGTACAAGGGGATGAGAAAGCAGCTTGGTGGGCACCTGGCAACCAGACACGAAGTTAACTTACAACAATCACCTAAAAATAATTGTTTTCTTTGCAGGTGGACAGCATGAAGTTGTAGCTCTAGGAACAGGAGAATGTAATTACAGTCAGTATTTTCAACTTTCTGGAAGAGTAGTACATGATAGCCATGCCATTGTTATTGCAAGACGTTCTCTGCTGAGGTGAGACTGTGTATGAATAGTTACAATCTTCTTGCAGCCAGTTCTCAATTTTAGTTTTATAATTGTAAATAAAAGTGTATTTGCATCTTATAGTTGGTATATTCTTTGTTATTTTCAAATCATGAGGTGAGGTGGATGTCCATATATTTGTAAACAAAGTGCTGTTTTTCATATTTACTTTCATTTACCACTTTATTTTAGATACTTTTATAGACAACTTATGCTGTTCTATAAGGAAAATTCATCAAGTACAGAGAAATCCATATTTTGCACAGCACCAGGCTCAAAGTTGCTTACCCTAAAGCAAAATTTAGCTATCTTTCTCTACATGAATCAGCTTCCAAAAGGAACGGCGCAGTTAAAATCACAGGTGTAAGTACCTTGGTAATTTCATGCATGTTGTGGAAGATAAATTGGTTTGCAGTGGCAAGCATGTTTGAGTGTGGAAAATATGCATTGTTGCATGTTTCTAAGATAAGAGAAACATTCGGATATATTTGAATATTTGGATATTTTACATATTTTGGAAGCATGAATGTACAGGGTGGCAGTGATAAGTGGAGTACAGCTCTGATACAAAATGTGTTTACATGGGCTATACCTTCATGAAAATCCTTTGTGTATCATGGATTTCTGCTTACCTGTTAACTCCCCTCCAAAGGTACTACTAGAATACGAATAATTATTTTAACCACAGAGCAAGTAGATGTGGTGGCTTCATGTCATCCTTTGCAGCACAGGACTAGAGTAAGCAAAGCCTTGAGTTAAAGCAAGTAGGCTCCTGCTCTGCTTTGGAGATGAAAGATAACGAGAGAAACTTGCTGGGACAAATATACTCCTGTGCTTATCTTTACGCTTCAGACTTTCATTACATTTCTGGAAGTGTTTTTTATTAATAGTTTTGCCATTTAACAGCAGCAGTCACTGGCTTACTAAGTTATTATGAAAATGTAGTTTTGTGTCCCTTAGAGAGGTGCAGTAGAGTAATGTCCCTGAATGTCGTACAGCCATAACTTCATATATACAAGACAGCAAGCTGCTTTCATGCTGTATTTAAGGTATTTGGAAGGCAGAGTTGTGAAGTGGAAGTCACAGCCGTTTAATTGCAGTAGTACTGACTGGGGGGAGCCCCTCCTTTTAGAATTGCAGAAGCTTTTAGATTGCCTCCCAGTGTAACAGCCTGCTCACATGGCAGTCGTTGGTGAGACTGAATGCAGTTTGTAAGATACCTGTAATTGTTGATGGATCACAGATTTACCACTTTTTCTCTTCCTTTTTGTCCATTCTGATGTGTGTTCTCAAATTCTAGGAAGTATTTTCTTTTAGTACAGCAGATTTGCTTACAGAGTTCCTGAGTCACAAAATGTGCCCAGTTAATAACAGGCTTACTTGATGTAATTAAGTATGTTATTTAAGCCAAAATTAAGTAGTTGCTTTATAGTAACATGGTAAAGCAGAGGCATCTTTTGTCATAACATTGAATTATAATAAAATATGGGAGAGTTGGCTTGAAACTTCAGGCTTTAACTGCTTACTCTTCTTTAGTAAAGGAGGAAACTGTTCTACTTCAGAATAATCACTGTTTTGACTTCTTAATTGCTTGTTTAAAATACTTGAGGAATTGCAGTAAATTATGTTTTAAAGATTAGGAGATTTCAGCAGCTGATGAACAGCCTGCAAGCAATTTCTGTCATAGTGCACGTAGACATAAAGTGATAGCTTGTTTACAGCATATGCTAACCCTTTTTAGTATGGTTGAGTTACTATGTCTTAGTTAAATAGTGGTTTTGGTAGTCCAGTCACTTGAGCAGCTAATCATGGTGTTCCTATAATTTACGAATACTGAACATAATGTAAGGCTCAGATACTTTACAATAATCTGTGATTAGACTCCTTTCTTACTGAAATTCAATCTTTTGTCTTTAGACATCTCAGTCCACAATCTATATCTGCTTACGAAGCCAATGAAAACCTGAGCCTCCATGTTGCTGTAGAAGGCAAGATTTACCTAACTGCTTGTTGTTCTCCTGAAAGTGTTACAGCTAGCAGTATGTCAGCTAGTGACAAAATAACAAAATGGGAAGTGGTTGGTGTACAGGGAGCATTGCTGAGTCATTTCATTGAACCAGTGTATATCAACAGTATTCTTGTAGGTAAGCTTAAAACAAATTTCAGTGTTGTTTATATCTGTTTTCACGTTCCAGTTTGATTATATTTCACAAAGCATGAACTAAACACGAACATGATGGTTCTTTAAAATAGTACAGTATTTTTCTGAAAAGGTATTAACTATGGATATTTTTTTCATACATCTGTGAAATACCTGGGTGTAAGACTCAGTTATGCTCACTCTTTTGTCCCTGTTACCTGTTACCCTGCATAACAAAATAAATTAAGCATTGTTTTGTAAAACAATTGAATTGTACATACTGAGAAAATACCAAGAGTGACAAAATCTGTGGCAACTTTCAGTCAAATATGGTGACTTCAGGTGACAGGGCTAGTCACTTAGTTCTAGAAACAAGCAGCGGTGGAAAAACTGCAGCTATTTAACTGAGAGTGCTCATTTTCACTCTAGGATATTGTATGACCACACCCCCATTTGTATTGGTTAGCACAAGTAGATGTTTTGTTGAGAAAGACTACGAGGGTGACAGTGAATTCTCAGGATTTTGTCACAGCTGGGAAGATCATACTGTTAACAGAACTCATTTCAATAGCTTTTATTTATGTGGCAGAATTACAGTAATGGATATTATCCTGTAGGTTTTCAGGGGTTTCTTCCTCTCTATATGTATTACAGATTTAATACACAGGTGTGAGTTCCTCAGACACGGGAAGATGTAGCAGTTCTTCCTTTTCTAATGCAGAACAAAGTTTTTGAAATGCTCCAAAAGATCTTGTAAGTTCCTTCTGAGGAAGTTTGGGCACTTCTACTTAAAAGCGATAGAAAAACTTCTGATAACTTGTACGTGATATTCCAAGTAAAAAGAGGAATCTGTAATTTATTGCCCTTCTATTTGACATTCTACGACTGTTCCTTGAGATGCTACAAACCAAACTGTTTATTCAGTACGCAATCAAATACTCCTGGATATAGAGTAACAAGAGACAACTTCCTTACAGTATTTTCTAATCTACAACAAAGTTAGTGTTGCAGTTTCTATTTTAATGGTGTATTCTGCAAGGGATGTGAAGAGCTGATAAAGAATGGTTGTTCCAAAAAGGAGACATCTAGTGAGAACAATAATGCTTTTGAAGAAGAAACTGAGATGTTTTATTGTTCTGTGAAGTGAATATTGGAACTGTTTTTTCTAAACATAAATTTTGTGCAGAAAAACTAATATGATTTAGAGCAGTAGAAGGATCTGAATTCTTAGTTTAGGGTTTGTTTTTCTTTTAATTTAATGTTCTTATATGTGACTGATATTTTTGTTTAATAGGAAATGGAAATTGCAGGGATATAAGAGGACTAGATGTAGCTATAAAGCAGCGTGTTGATGACGCACTTACATCAAAGCTTCCCATGCCTTATGTGGTCAACAGATCTCATACATACTTGGTGAATGCTGCACATCCAGTTCATGTAGACTTAAAACAGGGCTCTCTGAGTTTGAACTGGTCACTGTCGGATGCATCACTGGAGGTTGTGGATGGGTTAAATGGAAAAACCACTGAAAGGTTAGAATTTGTCTTCATTGTATTGAAAATAATGGTTAGTCTTACTGTTATGTGTAGGTTCATTGGAGTATTCATTTTTTTAAGCTATGCATGGAGGCCACAGTGCTACCCAAGTGAAGGACATTCTGTCCTGGTTGCGTGAAGGCACTGGTTATCTATCACCTGTAGTTTTATAGGTCCTGTAACTTTACAGTGAGATACCCATCCATGAAAATAACTAGTTTGTGATTTATCTTTATTCCATGGTCTTAGTGAATGTTTTAGTTTTCACAGAACAAAAAACTATTTGGCATCCTAATTCAGATGAATTCCCACTTGAAAACTGGTTTTGGTTGGCTTGTTTAAGTTCTCACAGCTGCTGATTTGCGTTAGCTTTGCTCATTGAATGTGGAAGTAGAATCATATGATGATATTCATAAAGCACGAGAGGGGAAAAAAGGTTCTGTAATGATCAAAGCAACATACTTGCAGTGTGTTTGCTACCAAGTTTTACTATTCTTTTTTTTCTTTTGACTGCAGTTCACCATTCAGAAGTGGCATGTACATGGCCAGTCGCCTCTGCAAGGCAGCGATGTTCAGTCGTTTCAGGCTGCTTGCTAAGGCAGCAGAATGTGGTGATTTGATTCAGTTTGCAACATACCATGAAGCAAAGGTAAGGTGGTAAGGTGCTGTGTGTGAAGTTTTACTAGGGAATCTCTTCATGGATACTCATAAAGTTGGTTTGATATCCAGGAGTGACATTCCGGTTTGCTGGAGACTTCACCTGAAGAACTGTATTTCCTTCATTGCCTATGATCTTAAACTTTTAAAAAATGTTTTTCTTCTTTTTCCTTTTGTCAGAACATTTTAAAAATTATTCAAAAGCTACTATAAAACAGAATGGCTTTCTAATTGAAACCTGTTTAGATTTGCCTTGAATGATACTAAATTTTTTTAATGCAATCATATTATTGGAACTGAATAGATACTGAAAAAAATGTTTAACAGAGCTATTCTCCCATCCTAATAAATGCCCAAACATACAAAATGAGTGTGTTTTTAGAGTCTGCAACACATTCAGACTGTCAGCAACTGAGGGAACTATTAAGATTTGTAGGTATGTTTTTCTGCAAGGTTTGTGGTTGTGCATATTATATGCTGGTGGTAAAGAACACAGATCTCTGCAACCATCTTTTTTGCCATCTTGAAAGATCTATTTCTTTCATTTATTTTTAGATTCAATCTGAACTATACCAAGAAGCTAAAAGCTTGCTGCAGAGCTACTTAGAGCAACATAGTTATGGCGCCTGGATTGTGAAGTCTCCACATATTGAGCAGTTCAATGACTGACTGTAAGGCAGATCGTGTGTGAAGTCAAGTTTGGATGATTTCTTTCAGTAAAGTATAATTCTCATTAGTAAAATCTTTAGTAACTATAGGGTTTATATTTGTAAGAAAGCCATTCCAGAGCTGCTTCTTGACAATTTAAATGCAGTTATTAGACCGTTGTAACTGTTTAGTCTTTTCCAGAAGTTGACATTTTCTCGTGTGTGGGAATATGTTACCACTTTGCAGATTTGGGTTTTTTTTCTCCCTGAATGCCATTTCATTTCTGCTCCCACATCTCCACTCTCTCCCCACACCTCACTGAGTTACTAACATTTTTTTTTTATGTTAGTTTCATAATTGTTTTGTGTTGATTTTTTCTTTTCCCCTGCCTTTTTCATAAATGTCTTTGACTTTGTTTTAGGATAGGTCTGCCAAGTGGCTTGTAGTTTAGTTTGTTTGTGGTAAAGGAGTTAAAATTGTCTGTATACTTCAGCATGTGAAACTTCCAATTTACCAAGCTGTTATTCAGCTGGTGAGAGTTACTGTTTCTAATAGTGAATTTAAAGCATTTTAAAGATGGCAAAGCTGCAAGTAACAAAATAGAAGGATGTAGTCAGGAGTCACCAGGAGGAAGATTCCTTCGGCAGTTGTGGGCTACCCCAAAAAACACCTGATGCTAATGCTTGTGGATCAGTTGGACTCTTCCACTCACAGCTTACTTTACCACTGTACTGATGATTGCTTGCAGAATTGTCTGCATACATCATAATTCAGAAAATGTTGCCTATTGAGAGGGAAGTTGATTCCTTTCAAGTTAAGGTAAGTATCTGGTAACATTATCATAACCTTTAGAAGGATGTTAAATGTGATGCTTGGGTTTTGTGTCGTGTTGCAAAATATTAGTGAACTTGAGCCAGATGGTGTGCTTCCTTGCACTATGTTACTTGATTTTTGTGTATCATACAAGAGTGGGAAATTTTTAGTTAAGTTCAGTAGCTGTTACATTTAGTCAGCTGTTCAGCAACAGTTCAGTGCTGTAGTCATGTTTTGTATTGCAAGAGGTTTCTAAAACAAAAGATTCCTTCCAGTATTTTTTTCATTAATCTGTTTTTCTTTTGCATGTTGAGTTTTTACCTGAGACAATTATAGGTTGATTTTCAAGTTGTTGAAACTCACTGACTTGCTGCTACTCAGCCCTTGACTTTTTTTTGCATCCTCCTCTTATTTTTTTGACTCTTTTTTAGATAGGGGGACTGGTGTCATGTTCTTTGTTTTTTGGTGCTGTGGTTTGTTTGTTTGTTTGTTTTTTTCTTTGTGGTGCTTGCTCACATAATACTTGCTCCATGTAATGGTTCCTTTATAAGAATGCCTGAGAGTGACCATCATATTCAAGACAGAGATCAGTGCTGCCTTTTTCAAGACCATTAAAACTTCAATAAATTTCCTTGACAATGTGTTAATATTTTGTATGTCTGGACTGTATTTCTATATGGACCCAGAGATTCGCTGAGGTGTCATCACCAAGGTATTTTGTGTAGTTAATCTGAAGCTTAATTTGTACCTTTTGCCTTAGATTTTCTGTAGAATGGCATGAGCGTCTTGACGTATTTTGTTAATTCAAGTTAAATAATTCTTATCAACTGTGCAAAATGATTTGCAGACATCTTGCATACTTTTTAGGAAAAGTACAGTTATGTATGGCTGAAACTGAAATGCCAATTTAAAATGTTAATTAGAATCTGAATGTTCCCATGACTACAACCATGTGCAAGACAAACAAATTTCTCCTGCCTTAAGTAGGTGTATGTACCATCAGTCTTTATGATCAAACAGGTACTTACCTGAAAAGCTGTCTCAAAACACTCGTTGAAGGTGCTACATGGAGAGGAAACCAAGCAGAAAATATTTTGAAAATCTACAGCAAAGCATGGTTACTGCTCTAAAGGCATGTGGCAGTCCCCAGAACTAGTGCCAGTTTAGCCAAATGTTCTGCTTTCCATGACTGTAAGCATGCAGCTGTCTCACTAGAGTGCAAATCAGCATCTGAGAGCAGCTTCCAGCAAAGTCTTTCAGACATGGACCTGATGGTAAGTGCAGCAAGTGTTGGAGGGGGATTTTGGATGTGTTACTGCTAGGCATTCTCAGCCTTACTTGGTTTTTATTGTTGTGGCCATTTAGGTGTGGGTGGTCTTGAAGGATTCTGCATGCTACAGTCCATCTGCAGTTAGTACTGGTAGTTATAAATACTTGTATTCATACCTAGTTGTGGATTAGTCTTCTTTTGACTTTCTCATAGCTGTTCAGTACTTCCTGTATCTTAAAATATTGTCTTACTTGGTTTAAAGGAGATTTGTTTCATTCTTTTTGCATGCTGCTTTTAATAATTTATGTAGTAATAAGGAAACTATTTAAAGAGAAGCATTATTCTACAGAGATGGACAATGTAGATAGTAAATGAGAAAATACACAAGAAATCTATTGATAAAAATTCTGTTGGAGTGTATTTAGGTATTACTGTTAGCACAGACTGTCCTTTAGAAGGCATCTGATTTGAGAAGAGGGTGGAGCTGATCTATTTGTGGCTGTGATACTGACATTGTTTTGTTTGTCTGAGTCCTTGTGGGTGGGGACAGAGCACTCCTTCACTGTGGGAAGAGAAGGTAAGTAGAGCAACAAATACCAGCACTGTAAGTATTTTCACACTTCTGGCAGAAAGCTATCAGAAATGCTTATGTTCTTTTTGCAGCATTGAAGAAAACTCCTGTTTTTTCTCTTGTTAAATCTGTTTTTAAATACTCCTTACTACACCCACCAGCAAAATACATCAAAGACTGAAAATGGGCTGATAACTGTTGTAGTAGGCTTACTTTTATCAATTATAGTGGCATGCACAGGCCTTGTCTGCTATCTGTATGCAAAGATGCCAGTAGATACATCTTTTGGTTGCCTTTGTAAAAATGAAGAGGAGAAAGGCAGTAGTGAAAAAGACTATCATTGAACAAAGAATACTCTAGACGTGATTTTTGATGTTACTGTAATTTATTAAATAAGATCTACAAGTAACTTTTAATTGTTCTTTTAATAAATAGGTGTCTCGCTAAGATTATTGATAAAGTGAGAGCCAGTTAGTTTTCCAAATTATATTTTGAGCCCTTAGGGCTTACAGAAAGGATCAAATGTGATCTTAGAGCAGTCTTGTCACCCTGTCTGAGAACATATAGTGGTCCCAAAATGGACAGCAACTGGACAAAATATATAATTTAGTCATAATTAAATATTTAAATACATGTAGCAATAAAACTTAAAAAATGATTATCTGATTATTTTAGCATGGATCTCAGAAAGTTGCTCAGCTCTTGGTGAAATGCAGGAAACTTTTCCTTGTTGTTAGCTTCACAGATCTTGCATCCAGTACCAGGTGGAATTAGGTCCTGCAATACAAATAGTTTTCTTGATTGGTGGTAACTCTCTTGCCAGCTAGTTTTTGCAATAATACATCAACTTTTTGTTTGTTAAATTTTTCTATTAAGAAAAAAGAACCCTTAAAATTTCAGGAGATTGTTGTGGGTTTTTTTCAGTTTGTAAGTATTAAGGCATGATGTGGTGAAGCTGCTGCTTATAGGATTTATGTCAGTGTAAAAATGCTACAAGCTAAACACATTCACTCTCTATGATAAATACTGCAGCAGAGGCAAAGCCTAATTTCTAGCCTGATGATTTCTAAAATAATAAAAGGATCTCCTAGACATGGAATTTCTTCATGTAGTACATCAAGATGTACTATGTTCAGTGCTGGATCCTTTACAATCATAAAATTATGGCACTGTTTTGAAAGCCATCGCTTGTGTAAATAATTGTTACTCTCCTAAAACCAAGTTTATGTCACCGAAAGATGCCTTGCCTGATTCAGTAAATAAAATATATTTGATATTTTAAAAAATGTTTACTTGTGTAACTAGTAGACCTCAAATCTGTTTGATTGTATTGCATTATCATGTGAATAGATGTTGTCATATACTTTAAAGTAATTGTATTTTCCTGTAAATTCCTGTATTCTGAAGAGGTGGTAACACAGCCCTTGAAGCATAAAAAAGCTTATACACTAATTCTGGTATGGTTTTCACTAACCCTTTTTTTTTTTTTTTTTTTTTTTTTAAGTGGAGTGGAGAGCTTGCCTACCATAAGACTCTGGAGATTCTTCTTTATATTTTGAAGATTATAAACATCCTCATCTTCAATTTCATTCTCCAAAGTGCTTATTTCTGCCAGGTAGCATTGTAGAGTTTGCCAGCTGCAGTCCTAAAACAGTAAAATCATTACATTTATAAGCTTATAAATATAAGTTTCCTGAGTACTGTTGATTCAGTTTTTAAAAATCTCAATTGCCCATTGTTTTTATCTTCATAATCAGATTTGAGCTGTTGGTTTTCTATAGTATACAGGTAATTTGTTACCCTTAAGGTTGCATTTTACAGTGTTACATGAGGCCTTAGTTCTGTGGTAGATTATTGTAGCTTTTAAGAAATGAGCAGTCTTAACAAGAAACTTTCAAGTGTTGAAATATCTATTGGGAAAACAAAGCTGTAGTTTGTGCTCATAAGGCTGAGCCTTTGAGCCTTACTCCTGGCTGGATATCACATCTTACCAAAGGGTTGATAGTCAAAGCCTCTGTAATTTTTACAGTGGCCTTATTAGAGCTATTTCCAGTTACTGAGGTTTGGTTGCTCTGTCCAATGCCTGCATCTTGCCCAACTTTTGAACATAAGTAGCTTTTCACATCACTCTTAACAAGCTACTTCAGACACTTGGTGACAGTGTTGGTCATCAGCCTCATACATTTGAATTTAAGCACTGGAGCTCTGAGATAATTGAGTCCTGATGTCACCAGCATGTGAGAAAAGTGACTCAGATAAGGAAGTGGTTGCAGAATCTGGCTTTAAATCTTTACTGAAACAAAATTTCTTTTAGGTGAGAATTCTTCTGGATTAAAAACTTAATTTCAGGTTCAAAGTAGTTAACAGGTAACTTGCATGAAGATTTTAACTGCTTCCCCATACTGAAAACTTGGTGCTTTGTTCATTTACCTACATCCACAATGGGTTAAAAAGAACAGCCCAGATCAGTCAATGATGAATTGTCTGGGGTGAAGCTGTACCTATAATACTGTCTGTGGTCTGATGTGCAAATTCCTAGGAACAAGTGGTGGTGGTGATTGTATTCTTTTGGAACCAAGTCTCAGATATCAACTGAGTGCTGTAAAACATGAATATAGAATACATCCAGAATGGCTTGGTAAAGTTTTGTTGCTGAAAAGAATTAGGTAAAACATAGGTGAATTTCATCAATGGAGGGATATTGAAGTCTTGTAAGGTCTTAAACAGAACCTGCCAGTGGCTCTGCATCTAGTTTGGGTAAAATATGGGCAATTTCAGATACTGCTTGATTTAATCGATTTCTAAGTCTACTTTCATTCTCAAAATTATTTTTCTGTTAGTGTTAATAGTGTTAATGATGTTTATTCATAAAGCACTTTTCCTGTCAATTCAACCGTGCGTGGAGCAGGATGAATAATAGGAGGATTCATTTTTTGTTACATATTGCAGAGAACAATGAGGTAATACCATACATCAGCCTGTTTGTTTGAGAATGCAAATGAAAAGTGCAAGTGTCTTTAAGAAACTGCACTCCCTAAAATGAATACAGGCTGTTCAGATTTGTCTTTTATATCTGCCCTGTAGTTTGCTCTAATAAGCAGATTACTTTGCTATAACTCAAATGTATCATTTAAAAGTAGCCATACATTGAAAATACTTCTGAAAACAGAAAATTTAAACTCACCTGGTTGTCATTTGGTGTGTAAAGGTCAAGATGAATCTTCTGTAGAGAAGGGGGGGGAAAGTTAATTTTTCTGAAAAAACGTAGAAGAAAATAAGTAGGAAAGGATTTTGTGATAAAAGAAAACCAACCACTTACATTCTTGCTTTTTTCCAGGAGTTTTAAATCTCTTATTAAAGCTCTAAGAAGCTGCACTTTTTCTGTTGATAGAGGTGCTCCATAAGCTGCAGTCACAAGCATTACTGCTGAAATACAGCTGAAGATCAGTACTTTGCACATCATGTCTTCTGATTATGTGTGTGCTAGTATTTGAATTGTGATATATGATGAGAGCTGATAAGCTATTACTAAGGTGTTCAGTGTATTTATACTCTTCTCTCTGGGGGGAAAAAGATGGGGGCGTCATGTAAAAAAGGTTTTATTACACATTTTTTCATATGTTCTACCTGTATGGCAAGAGTCATTAGTTTTGGTTTTCCTCCCCTGATGACACTTTGGAATTTTTATAAAGCAAGAGGGATTTTACCTAGATTCACTGGTGTAAGAGAAGCCCACACTCACTTTTGGCTGTCTTTCTTTGTGCTTTCTGCATAAACCACTTTTTCCCTCATGCGCTGTCCAACTCCCCCATAGAATATACTACTGCCACACAAAGTGTTTTTCTAAAGATGCATAATTTGCCCGTTTTGTTTATTTTTCTCCATATATTTATCCTTCAAGAAATCCTGTGGCATTTTTTAAGTGAAGAAGCAGCATTCTTATTTTAGTAATTGTTGATTAAACAACAGGAAGAAAGTTGGCTTCCTGTCTGAAGGTGGTTTTACCTGTCATCTTTTGCAAATACAGTGTAAGCTTAGGTGCATAAGTCAGTCTTCATGCCATCAAATGTAAAATGTTTATGAAAAAAAAACCTCCAGCAGGATTTTTATTTTTGGTAATTTTTAAGCCATTTTTTTCTCTCCCTGCTTATTGTAATGCTGCTCTTCTCCATGTGTGCACCTTTTGCTTTTCTCCAGCTTGTGATGAAAATGCACTGCTTTTAAAAGTACTTACAGATTTTCTTACTGATATGTAACCCATTGCATTTTGTGGTAGATATTCACAGTACTGAAGTTGAGAGCAAGTAGTCATTTGATACTGAAGTCTTGCATAATACTGCTGAATTGTTTTTCTTTTTTGGATCAGGTCTCTGTTGGCTGGTATCCTTGCTACACAGCTCTATAATTGTTTTCTTCATTTTGAGTGTAGTTCTGAGCCAAATACTCCCCCTGCTGCCCAGAAATTTCTAACGTTATGTGAAATACGGTTCTTTTGTTTAGTGAATTTTGCTGCTTAAGCTTCGTGGAATAAATTCTGGGTTTGCACAGGACTACAGTTTGAAGTTTTGTGGCATTGAGGATGAGCAAGATTGAGCTGGGTAACTACTTCACCCAGCATTGCATATAAAACTGCACATTGAAACCTACTTTACATGTTCTCATCGTGTATTCTGAGAGGAAGAGGATCTGTTCAAAGCTGGTTAGAATATGCTTTTGTTTGCATTAAATACAGTTCTCTATAATACTTTCTATTAGTGTCTGTCTGCTAATGATGAAACTGGTGTTAATAAGCTGTGTGATTCCAGCTCCCGTAGAATTTGGTCTCCATTTCCTGTTTTTTCAAAGAAGTATGAATGTTTAATGTGTATGGTTACACAGAAGTCCTAGTAGTTATTGTAGCTTGCAGAATGTAGTATTTGTGCAGTTTGAAACATTTTCTTGCACTGAAGCTTTTGTCTCTTGTATGTATTGTTGGTAGTAACCAATTTCAAACAGGAGTTAAATGCTGAGCACTGGCTCGTCAGCTTTTCTTGAGCTGGGAAAAGCTGTAATAGTGGTTCTTGAAGTGCAACTTTTAAACAGTTCCAGTGGCTGCTGTCATCATGCATAGGTTGGGACAGATTAGCTTAGCAAAATATTCTCAGATTTATAAATCAAGAGATGTGCTGTCATTCCAACCACCACCACCTAAATGGCCATGGAAATGCCATTAAGTGACATAAGACTTCCATGTCCTACCCAAATACATCCAGTCTTTAACATTCTACTGATGGAGAAAGAATGTAATGGATTCCTTCTAAAGGCTTACCAGCAGTTTAAGGTTCTAGTACTGCAGTAGATGGTTGTAGGTCCTGAGTGTTTTTTCAGAGGAACTTGCCTGAGCTGCAGACTGAGTGGCCTTGCCCAGGTTGTTTCTTTGCATGGTTAGTGGTGAGCTTGGAGTCTGGTGGAAGTATGAACTTGAGCCTGGTTCTGCAGCAAATCTGTTGCTCAGGTTTTACAGACAGGCTTTAACAGAGGTTCCAGTCCTGCAGTTGTCTATTTGGGAAAACTAGTGCAGTTGGATATTTTTTTGTATGTTTCTTGTCTTTGTTTTTGCTGTTAAAGAGAAAGCTTGAAGGTAAAAGATTCCTGGTTTTCAGTGTTAATGTTTTGTAGTGGAAAAGAGGCTGGTACATACACTGCCAAACTAAATGTTGCCAAGTTATTTTCAGTCTCTGAATTTAAGAAATGTATGATAAAAAAAAAAAGTTGAAGTTCCTCTTTTGACAAGGTCAAAAGGCCAGTGTTAGATTATAACACTGCAGGATGTTAACAAACCACGACTATTGTTTTACCTTACTTAGTGCTGTCAGAATGCAGATGCTAACCAGGTGGCTTAGATTCATGACTAGATAGGGACAAAAGCTATTGAGATCCAACCTCAGTGCTGGCTGGCAGTATTGAAGGCTTAAAATTGTACACAGGCATTTCTATGCCAACATAACTTATTCTCTTAAATTCAATTTCTTGATTCCATTTCCGTTTTGCTGACTTTTCCCACTTGCTTCAAATGGGTTGTGTGGGATTTACTAGGGAGGGGCAGGGGCTTCCCCAGACATACTTATTTTGCCTACTGTCATACCCACAACCAGCACTATGTCCCTGTACTTCTGTAAATCCTGCTCCTCCTTGAGTGTTACAAGCATTAATGCAGAAGAAGTGCTTGATCAGAGACTTTGTTCCTCATATTCTGTCCGTTTTAGCCAACCCTTCTGGTGGTAGAGACCCTATGGAATTCAGTGGAGTACTATGGAGGATGTAAAGAATTTGTTTTGAGATAGTCTATTGAGACTGTACTATTGGGAGGAGAATAACAGTTTATTTTCCTTAAATTCTGGAGCTGTGCCTCATCAGCTGAAGAAAGAGATGATTCAGTTGATTCAGTTCTTTCTCCAAAGGTGGCTGCAGTCAGAATCTTAGGGCATAATGGTACTCCTGGTTACTTTTCCAAATGCCAGCTGTTCTCAGTTCAGAAGAATTACTCTTCCAGAAATGATTCCTGATACTGACTAATGCACAATGTATGTTCAGGCCCAGCCTTGATCCATGCAGAGTCTTAGCATCCTCAGCATGGGTGGTTAGCAAGTTCCACAAATCTACCTGGTTGTGGCTTTGCTTGTTTTGATGCTGGTTCCTGCTAAGTTCATTTGATGGTATTACCTTTCAGTCCTTCTACTGGAAGAGGCAGTGAGTCTTCCTATTTACTGTGCTGTGACACCAAAAATAATATGGAACTTTGTCCACAAGAATTCTATTTTCTAGACTATCTTTCCTGCCCTACTTGTTTGTTGCACAGAACATCGAAATTTTGATGGTTCTTGTTGCCTTTGCCTAGGGTGGTGTGCTTTCTTCTTTCAGTCAGCTTTGAATATGAACAAGAACCTAAAAGCAGCATCCTTATAGAATGAAGACTGTGTAGATATACATGAAAAACATGTGATTCTCTTTACTCAACGATATTTCACAAATCTTCTTTAGTTGGTGCTGCAGGACTCCCTTGAGTTCAGTGGTAAATGATGCTTGCTATAGCACCTGTGCTAGCTATTTACAGTGTACTTCGAGGCAGATTACATTTCTTAATGTTTATGCTGTGTTTGTTGCAGTTACTGAAAGATGTTGTTTGAAGTTATCCTAACACCAGAACGTTAGATGAACTTTTTAGAATTAGTTGTGTGTTTTCTTCAGAAAAAAATGTGGCAAGTGCCTTTCAGAGAGGGTAGGGTAGCTTTCATTTATTATCTAAGTAATCTGTCATTCTTTGTAAGGAAGTGTGACAGTGAACTAGTTTCTTAATATCTCATTTAAGGAATTTTTGTAATGAAGTAACAACTAAAAAAGTGCTATCATCTCAGTTTTTTCCCCAGTTTAGAGGTAAAAGGAAGAAGGAGACCTTTTTGAAAGAGGGTTGGAATGGATTATTTGCCACTGTTGTTGTAGCAGGACCCTTTGTTAAGAAGATTGTATTTTCACCAACCCTTAATGATCAGAGAAACAAGGATGCTGGATCAAATGAGGAGGCTGTATTTTCTTTTTTACTTAGCATAGATGGTATGTGAATTCTGTCTTGCAAGTATATGCATTTTTTTCTCTGAGACAACATTTGAAATATATGGTAGTGCCTTAGTCTTCTCATAGTAGATTAATTACTGTATCAACTTGAAAAAAAATACAGAAACAAGCAATTAAAAGCTGCAGTTTACTTTAGTCTTAAGAGTGGGCATTTTAGGGGATACACTTAAGAAATAATTAATACGAATAGAAATTCAATCATGATTACAAGGGCAGAGTTCCATACTAGTGACCTGGTACAACATAAGTTGGAGCATAAAACTGAAGAAAAAAACCCTTTTGCTAGGAAAATCCTCTGTGGGTGTCAGTGGCAGTTTCAGAACTAAGGAGTGTTCCTGGTTCTTTCCCTTTCACTCATGTTGAAAATTACACCATTGCTGACATAGATGAAGCAGAGCATCTTTGTTTGTGACACACTGTACAAGAGAAGCTGAATTGCATAAGGTCACATGCTGGGCTTGACACAGCCTGAACGATAGCCTTGGTGTGCTAGGTTTTAGAACAGATGTAGCTGGGCAGTTGTTGAGAGATGAGGGCATTTACTAATGGGTCATTAGAGACGTTGATTGATTCACACAGGTAATTTCCACAGTTGTATTGTGGTCATTCTGTTCTCTTTTCTGCTATGGAATGAGTGTGTTTTCCTTTGATTTTTGTGTGTGTTGCCAGTTTTCCACTTTGCAACTACTCAGTGATGAAGTTCACCTTGTTCCCTTAATTGAGGAAATCTTTGACTAGTTAGAAACTAGTGAGGAGTCTGCCACTGCTAGCTGAGTAATAACAGAGTAGAGAAGAGCAATGGAGCATGCATTTGTGAGACTGGAAATCAGCTTGGCATGTCTCATGCCTAGAGCAGACTGAAAAGAAGTAGCTCCATGAGCTGTTAACTCTGTGGACTGTTTTGTAATAGCTTTATGTAAACAAAATGGAGAGATTTGGGGCTGACCTGAAGGATGTTAGGAGGTGTCTTCATGTGTATGAAGCCCAAGAGATGGACTAATCTACACAGGATAGCTGTATCTAGGATATGTTGTGCACCAAATTCTGTGTAGAGTAGGGACTGTATGAAAAAACTACGATGAAATAGTTGCCTCAACAGAAAATAAAAAAATTATACATTGTAATGTGGTAACATTATATTTCATAATTAAAGCACTGTAGTGATTTTAGAAGAGCACATGCCTCTGGATCTGCATGTCTGCCCCAGCCCATACCAGTGCAAGACCCATATGTGCGTCACCTTCCCTCCTGTACACTGTTTTTCTGAGAAAGGAAATGCAGTTGTGGGTTGTTGAGGAGATGCTGTGCATTCTAGCTAGCATTGTGATCTGGGTGGTGAGTGCAGCACCCATAGCAGCTCACGCCCATCTCTCAATCTAAAGAGAGAAATCAGAAACTTTAGTGTAATTCTTCCACTTAGTGCCTAAAGAGCATCAGTAAATGCCCTGAAAAATAGGTCGACCTTGGTAGAAGAAAGTTTTTCCCAGATTTGTGTCGGAATGGTGGGAGTAAGCTTCTGTGGTGACAAGCCAGTTTGGAGAATGGGAGTGATAAATCCAAACCAGTGGAGACTTTTTACCTGGCAGATGTTGAGAGAGAGGTGAAAAACTTCAAATTTAGACCACATTTTCTGTTTGAATGCATTATTATTTTGTTATTTATGCTATAATACTGCCCAGGCACGACAAGTGAAATCCAAATCCATTGTGTTAACTGCATAAACATAGAAGGAGATAAACTACTGGTGTATTACAGTGAACATGCTCCTAAATAATGATGGGTGGTAATAATTCTTAGAAAATTTGTGTTCAGGTATTGTCTTGCACATCTTCTTCTGGAGTTTGGGAAAGATAAATTTTTACATTTTTGCAGCTCTGGAAACAGTTTCCAGAAAGAAAAAGCTGAACAGCATAGTTAGCAGAAGGAATATTGCTGATTTCCACAAGTGAAACTGCTTTTTTTTCTGAAGCAGTGGATTGTAATCTGAAGAAAGTGGGCTACACTATCCAAATACCAGAAAATCACTTCATCTTTTATCTTATTATATTCATATATTACCATTTACTTTTGCTCATCAGTAATAGAAGTGCAGGAAATTGAAACTTTGTATTTAGAGGTTTCTGAAAGGACCGCAGTAATCTGGTTATTTATTTTCTCTTGCTCTATTCTTGCAATCTTGATAGAATATATAGTACAAATTTTAGTTGCATAGAAGTTCTGCTCAAGATGTAGGCTGCTTTTGGGCAATTCCACACTTGAGTAGATAGATGCAAAGGTCAGTAGAGTCAGTGTTGTGGGAAGCAAGGTTGAAATTTTAGTGCTGAGGTCTCAGTTGGTCTCTGGACTTTCTTATTGACAAATTTGGCAGTGGAAGCAAAAGTGATGGAGAAAGTTGCCTGGGTATTGGTCTTCCCACCGTTACTTAAATTACTGTACTTTTTACTTTCCATATCTTTCTGAAGGAAAGATTGACAGTGATTTGTTGGTGACAAATGCATCATAGTGACTTCAGTCATATATTCCAAAACCGTTTGTGAGTAAGCATTTTGTCCCTCCACCATCTCTGTTCAGATCCAAGTTTAGAAGTTTTAATAATATAAAGGTTTTGATATAAATTATTAGAGAGGGAGGCCCTTATGCATGTCATTTTGTGCCTATCCAGTTGTAAAGAGTTTAAGAATAGTATCTGTTGGGTTTGCTTTAGTGTTAGCATACCAATAATACAGGACCTGTGAAAAGCTGCCCTCCATGAGATAAACTAGGGAGCAGTGAATGTGATCAGTGAAAAGTTCCCTTTTTAACCACAGAGAATACCACTCACTGAAACAAGTATAAAAATAACTGCAGCTTACTAGGCTGCAATTAACTAATCATGCTTTTATCTGTGGGGCAAGCTGTCATGGGAACAGACCTGACATTTATATTACTTCTGTAACTGCACGGAAGAGAAACCAGGGTGAGAAAGAATGGAACAGGGACACACAAAAATTGTCTGAAAACAGGTAGCATAAATGCACCTTCCTCTTTTGGAAGTGGAAAAGCAAAGGACTTTAATCATATAGCATATAGTCCCTTAATATTGCAAATATAAATACAATTTAAATATTTTGGACACCTAAGGATTTGGTATAGGGATAGTTACACCTTAGATGTTGACTGCAAGAAATTGCTACAGTGCAGTATAACAGTAGTAATAAAGGGACTTCTCATTTTATTTGTCTCAGAGGACAGAGAAAGAGAAATGAACATGTACTATTGTCATTATTTTTGCATGCTTTATCCATACTTGGCAGAAACCTTTTCTTGTAATAAGCTTCCGTGCAAAATGGGAGGCTTTGAACAGCCTTTGAGTGGCCCGGGGAAAATTCTTTATCTCCAGAAGGAAATGAAACTTTTCTTCTGTGAAACATCTATTCTGGAGGATGTTCAATTAAAAAAAAAACCAAAATGGAATTATGTTTTAGTATAATGTGTCTAATGTGTTTTTTATTTTGACATGAAATAAATCTTGGATTTTGTTTCCTGCTGTTTTAGTGAGACTTAATGTTCATGGTTATTCTGCTGCTGTCATAATAATGGTATTGGTTATGGAGTGCAATACTTACCCACTGTTAGTATGGGCACCTGCAAATGGAACCTTTTAGAATTATGTGTATTTGTGGTATTTTCTTCCCATTCTGATGAAATGTTCTGAGTTCTGGAATTCTGAGTCGGTAAAGGGGTTTAATGGATGGAAATTTCTTCCCTAGTAGGCAAAGGCAAAATTAAGCACCAAGAAAACTGCCTAAGATGTTGTGTGGTTTCAAATACTTATTAATCTGAGTGCCAGGTTATATTCCCATACTAAAACTGATATATTAGTATCTCAAACTTAATGTACAAAGTCTCTGTGACTGAGAGAGATTTCTGTCACAGTGTGAGAAGCAATAGGAATTTTTACCCCATTCCTTTTTAATAAAAAAAGTTAGGGTGAATGTAGAATTCCTTTTGTGGTTTGAGTTATAATTTCATTGTTAACAAATGTGATTCACATGTAGAATGTAGGGGTTTCCCCCTATGGTGCATGGTGTATCCTTGCTTGTGGTAATCTGGGGTTTTTCTTTTCCAGCTGGTTAATTGGGTATATAGTCTTAATTCTTCCTGTTCTCCTAGATGACTGTATATTCATTTATTCCTTTCCATCCAGTCCTGATAGGTTTTTGTAGGATTATCTGGTGCTATGAAGCATAATCTCGAGTAGGGATGTGGTTTAGAGACTCCCATGTTGTCATTGTAGCTATGACACTGCCTCCCCCATTACCTGGGGAAGTTGCCAACTTCTGCTTTGATCTTTCTCACGAGCAAGTGAGAGTGAAATTTTACCATTACATTTTGCAGGAACTTAGTGCCTACTTCTGAATAATCCAGTCTTAATCCTGATCTCACAGAAACCAAGAAGTGCTTTGCATTGGTGACTTGCCTCATTTGCGTGTACAGCTTTGGGGCACTGTTTCCTGTGTTTGGCTTTAGGTTTTTTCCCAATGGAATTGGTGATAAAATAACGTGCCTTGGCTTGATAGATAGAAAGGGTGACACATAGTTCTAAAAAATACGTTACTTTCATTCTCAAAATAATTTTAAAATTATATTTGATTACATTCCTGTATTGCTGTACTATAAATGGGTTTTAGACACCAGCATCTAAGCTGTGGTTGATTATCCTGGTCGCACCAATTTACTGCTTTAGCATCTGGGCAGTTCTCTTCCAGGGTAATATGCAGAAGTTTGCACAATCCTATAAGCAGTTCTTTCAAGTAGGAATCAGGGCTGTATATGTCAATATGCAAGAATTAAATTCTAGTTCATAGCTCAAAAGAAAGGTGGAGTATGTGATATTTTAATGAAGAGTCTTGTAATGTGTAAGGGGTGAAAAAATGAACATTGTGTCTCAGTTTTTACAGTGTCACCTCATGCTTGGGATCACTACACTGCTTTTACCACTTACTGGAGATCTGAAGGTGTGTTGCTGATTTCTGTCTCTCTCCCCATGGCTCTTTCCTGCACTTGTTATGGTTCTGCTTGAAAGCTAGCAACATGAAGTCTGCATTGTCTTTTTCAAGGAAATGCTCTGAGACTTGCTGTGAAGGTGGAGAGAATCTGGGTTTACAGGTAGGCTACCAAACCTCCTCCTGAGCAGCATTAGAGAGGAGAAGCACAAAAATGGCCAGTGGGCTGGAGCACCTCCTCTCTCAAGATAGGGTGAGGAAGTTGGGGTTGTTCAGCCTAGAGAAGAGGAGGATGAAGGGGGCCTGCAAGGAGTAGGTTTTTTTCATATGGGTGTGTAGTGAGAGGACAAGGGGAAATGGTTTAAAACTTGAGGAGGGGATATATAGATTAGATAGTAGGAAAAAATTCTTCCCTGTGATGGTGGTGAGACACTGGAAGATGTTGGTCAGTGAAGCTGTGGCTGCCCATCCCTGGCAGTGTTCAAGGCCAGGTTGGATGGGGCCTCTTGCACTGCAGTGCTTCTGAGAATCCTGCATTCAGAGTGGAAGTGAAAGGGCTTTTACTTGTATTCAGAAACTAAACTGATTTTTTTTTCCATCTAGAAAATGATTAAAAGGTTGTAAAGAGAAAACAAAAGGAAAAAAAATCAGAAAATGAGTAGGCCTTGATTCAATGTTCTATTATATTTAAAAAGTACAGGTACATTAGTCATATTTTCTGAAGGATTTCTTGTCAAGGAGCTTTGCTGTTTGCAAGCTTTTTCCTGTGATTATTTTAATAAAAATATTTTTTTAGTTAAATTGGTACTTTGAAATTTGATAATTACAGAAACTGAAGTTACCTGCTCCTAACTTTCAGGGACACTAACCAGTCAGAGCACCATGCAGAGACCTGCGTGGGGGGAACCATTTCTGTTGCAGTTGGGCCAGTGCATGGTGCTCAGAAACCCCAGGAGAGGACACTGTCCCTGTTCTGGGGCACCATCTGCTGGTGCCTCCTCATCTGCCTACTGCACATGGATATATGCATAGTCTGCATGTTCCCTTAGGGTGTGGAGCACCTGCAATTCCTAACTGAGGTCAGATCTCTGTGCTTTCAGTGGAGGGGGTTTTATAAGAGATGTTGACAGAGGTCTTTCTGCTTTACCAGTGCAGACCTATTCTCTCCATTTAAATCTGGCATGGTAATGTAGGAATTAAAAGCCTTACAGAGCAAAATAAGGCATAAGTATAGAGTATAGCTTGAATTTTAAACTTTCAATTTTCTGGGTGACTTCATACTGACATACTTTGAATGGAATCGTCATCTTTGATTCCTTCAGAAGTTTTAGCTATGTTGTAAAGCCTCCATCCTCTTAAGGTTGTTGCAGATACTGTATTTTGTTCAAGAGTGGAAAAGTTATGCAAGAAAGTTACTGAAGTGATGGAGTCCTGTGGTACTTAAAGAAGTAGAAAAGTGAGATACAAGAACACAGAAACAGAGCTTTCATCAGAAATAAACAAATTATTCTTTAGCAGAAATGCCTCATCGTTTGGGTTCTTAACATCTCTGAAGTCTAGAATAGAGAGGGTTTTTTTCAGGAATTTTTCAGGTTCCTTTGTTCTGGGCTTTTGTAATTTATAGCAGTAATACAGTTGGAAAAGGAAAGAACATTGGGAAGTCTTCAGCTGTGTAAGGAGGAAAAGAGAAAACTAAAATGGAAGTAAAGAACTTGGTTATTGTCTCTGTAGTGTTATCTCAAAGCATACTGTCCTGAGAGTGAGTTTATTTGTTGTGAAGTCTGGAATTGTATTGAATTTCCATACAGTTCTCAGAAGGTGGCAGCACAGCAATGCAGATCATGAGCTTGGCTGAAGAAACTGTGTAGATGTTCTCTCAGCTTTGATCGTGGATCATCAGCACAAGTGCAAAGCCAAGAACACTGTAAGCCAGTTTTGTTTGTCCCCTCACAGCTGTAGGGACAATATGCAGGAGGAGAATTTAAAAAAGGCAGTATTGAGAGAAAGAGCGTGGCATTTCTGTGCAGTACAAACCAGCACACTTGATACTCCAGTGAGTTGTTTTATATCTACACAGCAGTGTCACTTCACAGGTATCTAGGTTAATTTGTGCAGAACTGTATCTAGGCTTCTCAGAGTTAAATAGAGGAGTTATTCTAGCTTTAGCCAAATTGTCTGATTTGGGAGCTCTGTTCTCTTATGTGGCAGCACAAAACCATACTATGCATAGCATATCCTCTGTGCTTCAGCCAACACTTCTGGATGAAACAGAAGCTTAAACCCTTTTGGTAAAGTCTCTATGTGATCTATTTCAGGTTCTGTGAGGTCTCTAGCCTTCATGAACCATGTACTTGGGAAGACAAAGCAGGTTCAGGGTCTGTTTGCTTATGACAATGCAGTGTCAATGCAGAAGTTGTGAGATGCCAGTAAGAAATAAAAGCAGTATATGTGTGCAGAATCTGAGGTGTTACACTAGGAAAGAGAGGCTGTTTTATTTAGCAAAAATGCACCTGGAGACACTGCATCAGCAACAGAAAGCATTCTCAGTATGGTGGCTTTCCTAGAAATCCTAGACTGTTTAAGTGGGATTCATCATGCCTAATAATAGGTATGATAAACCTATAGTTACCTGAGTGACAACTGTTGCCTGTTGTATTTCCAGTTACCTGTGTTACATTACATAGTTTGGAGTGACTGTTACTGAATACATCTGCTTCTCTTCCTTCAGGGGACAGATTTCTCAGTGAAAAACAGACTGAATAGTTTTTGTTTCTAGAGTTACATTTTTATGTGTATGACTTCATTCTGTGTAGAATAAACATGAAGGTGCCTGGTTTTCATTCATATGAGTCTAAGGAAATCTGGGTGATGATTGATTTTCAAAGGAGATGGGAATAATAAAAAATATCCCATCTTAATAGTTATGTAAGGACAGGGAGCAGATAAACTTTGCATACCATGTACCTGATCTGGCAAAATCTAGGACAGTATAAATCAGTAAAGTTTAGCAAGGGGTCTCAAGGGCCACTGTCAACGTAGGAATGATCAGAAGCTTTTTTAAAAAAAAAAAAAAAGAGAAAATTGCATTGCTTAAAATTATTTAATATCACAGACATATAAATAAACCACATAGTCCTTAGTATGAGCATTCCATTCACATAAATGCAATAAATAATTAAATTAGATGAGTCAGTTGGTATAAAAATAAAGAATCTTGTCAGGAAAACTAAATATTATACAGAATTGTATATATACCATGCTAAAACACATCTTGAAGTGCCTGCAGAGGGCACTTATGACCAAAATCATAAATACATTGTAGAACCTCCCTGGGAGGCAATGAGCTTCTATGGCTTCGTCTATGAACTCAGTTAACAAAACAGACATTGTTTCTGCAGAGTGCAGTTAGTACAAAAAGAGTTCATCATACAAGTAGAAATAAATCAGAATTGTTTAAATTCCCATCTGGAATTGGGATAACTAGTCCTGCCTACAGCCACAGGTTTCTGCTGCAACGTCTTCATTTTTTTTCCTGAGGACAGTCTTGAAGAACAAGATATCTTGAAGGCTGATCTCTTCTGCACTGATTTCATTTCTTCATTTGGCATTCAAATATCACACCCTGAATAGCACTCAACCTTTCATAACTGACAAATCACAGAACTAGCAGAAGACCTCAGTGGCAGAGTGTATCTGAAGTGTATAAAGTTGCCCACAGTGATTGTGCTGCCACAGCTCTCAAGTGTGGTGCTAACTAGAATCAGCTGTGATGATTTTAATTAATATTCCCCATTCATATCTGGACTGGATTGTCCAATAAATAGTTTTCTGCAAGATCTCAAAACAATTAAGTTGCATTTATTACAGTTTCTCACCAGTTTTTCAAATTCTGCAAGTAAGCATTTTGAATTAAGTTGTTCTTCAGGTAAGAAATAGCCTCAGTAACAGTAAATAACATTTAAAACAACAGTGACAAAAAAACACTAGCACTGTGCTTGATGTGATGAGATCCATAGCTTAAAAACAGTGGGGCAGTCACTAAACAGGAGTAACTACATTATTTACTGCATTTAGGTGCTGCCCTGTGTACAGAAGCCAGAAACTGTTCCAGTTTAGGCAGGAGTAGCTAGTTAGCATATGGCATTCTGGTAGGAAACTGCTTTGCTCTCATAAAATATCCATCCCAGGTACTTCTGGATGCATCTCAGTGATGACTAATAAATATGTAATGTACATGTTTTCTTTCTTAGGGCATGCTAATTGCATTTGATCTGCTCAACAGGAATTTTAACAGGCTCTCATTTTGCAGGGGGTGGTCATATCAGCCAGCCATGCCTTTCCTGTATTTAGCATGGAGGGAGTACAGGTGGAATTTCATCTGAAATGTGTTTCTCCCCACAGAATGCAGCGTCTCCACTTAAAGCATGTGGGTTACTCCTCTCCCTACTGAAACCTGTGACAAATGTGCTGCTAACTCTAAGATGGGCATAGGTTAGACCTGTGACATACAGTACGGCTTGCAAATACTTTTCCAGTATTTATAAGACAGTTAAATGCAGGATACTTTCCCATAGTTAGCTAAGATACAGTCTAAGGACTTAAAAATAAACCTGTGTGTGTGGTAGCATTTTAGATAAGTAACTTAGTCTGAGGAGGTACTTTTTAAGGGTTCAAAGCCTCTGATTATTTTTGGTTTGTTTTCTTTAAACAGTTGCAGACATCTGTGTATGAAATTCATCTAAGATCAAGTAAAAGCACAGGAGTAGCCCTCTCCTGTATTTCTAATTCAGCAGAAGGTGATAGTTCAGTCCCTTTAAAAATATGTAATTTTGTAAAATTACAATTTAATTTTCACTGCAAGGTGAAGCTAGGATCATTCTCAACAGAATTCATCTTGTGAATAGCCATTCAAATAACACTCCTCACTGTTTTGGGAGAAGCTTTCACTTACCACACACACACAACACAGCATAGTATCAGTAGGAAATATTTACATTGTTCACGTTGTCTTAAATAACGATAGTGTCTGCTTTACATTGTAAATTTTCAGTAGCCTGCAGCTCTGGTGTCCTGCATTAGTTCTTGAATAACTGTAAAAACAAAACAAAAGAAAACAAAATAACAGCAGTGTTAGAAATAGCATAAAATAAGGATATCTGTTTGGAAAATGTCAAAAAGTGCTGAGGGGGAACCAACTCTGATTACCTGCTGGATTAGTTTTGCAAAGCTCTTCAGAAATTCTTTGGGGCTTTTTTTCTCATAAGATTCACATGAAGATTCACAGTGCTGTAAGACAAAGAAAATCATGCCACTTCTAAGCAGCACATCAGAATCCTAAATGACACTTAAACCTTTCATAGTGAAAAATCAAGTGTTACAGTCTCAGACTTTTACACGTGTCAAAGCTGAGACACGGTATTTCAGAAAGGGAATGAGTTGTAGTAATGACACCTTATGTTCACCCATTTTGTAGTGATCCCTGTTCTTTTGACTGACATGGTGGTTGCCAAGTACATGTGTACACTTGATAGACAGGTCAGAGGGAGTGTCTTTCCCAGAAGTGCAGAAAATTGTACATCTTAAATTTCTAAAGTAATGAACAGCAGAGGAGTTTTTCTGAGTTTGCTTTCTACAATTCAACTGTTGCAGGTGGTGTCTGCTATAGAAAATAAGGAGCAGTGACCACAGTTGTGAGCATTGTGAGGTAATCCTACCTTTCCAGGGTTCCTGAAGGTGAGTCGTTTCAAGACTTCAACACTGTGGCTGAATGTAGCATTTACTTGGCTGTTTTTTGGTTGTAATTTCAGTATGCCCTTCTTGAAGCAGGTCACAGCTGTGAACAGGCATCCGTCCTAGGGCAGGAAAAGAAGGAATAGTTTTCAAACAAATGTTGCATCAGTTTTACCTTCGTTTATGTAGGCTGTGGTTCCCAAGATACTAATTGGGAAGACTGACCAATATTTTGTGTGTGTGTTTTAGAAATGCAAGAGATCTTTTACCCACAATGTGCTTTTTCTTTGATAATTACTTAAGTATTTTCTCATAAAAAAATGCTTCAAATGTCTACTTGAATATTAGTTACGATATCAAATTGGATTGAATAGTCTTGGAGTGTTTCTTTAAGTGTGCACTTTCAACCCAAGTGAAGGAAAGTAGGCACCATCTATATCGTGTGAAAAAGAAGCCATCTATTCTGTTCATACATGTTTTCTGTTGCAGCAGCTTCTCTGGAATTAAAGCAGCCTCCCATTTTCCTTTCATGGTGCAGCTGTATATTAATTTTACTGATGCTAACAGAAGGAACATTTAGAACTGCTGATTATACATATTAAAAGTGCTGCAAAGCCCTCATCCCTGTTTTGTCTGTTTCTGTTTCAGTACCAACTGCTACTGAAGCTGAATCTCATGTAGTTTATTAGATACTGCTGCGGTTTGCTGCATTGACAAGGAGAAGTTTGCTGCTTCATATATGTTGCTAATATCAAATTTTAATAGAAACATTTTGTGTTGGTTAGATATAGCATTTAATTTGGTTAAAAACCACACATGTATATTTGTTTTGAGCTTCTTACAGTAACCAGTCAAGCTTACTGGAAAAAAAAACATTAGTTTTTAAAGAAACCAGTTTTCCAGCTGAAACTGAAAACATTTTCTGCCTCATCCTTGCTGAGCTGAGAAACCAGCAGTTCTCAGATATGCTGCTTTTTTTTTTTTCCTTTCTGAGTTAACAGCTAGCTATAGACAGGCCCACAGTCAATGAACCACAAGGATTGTGGGGTTCATTATGTTGTGATGGATTAAGCACTTTGATGAGGAGGACCAGTCTGAGGAGGGGATGCAGACAAAAATGTAAAATGTCTGTGTCAGAGGCAATTTGCAGTGATACTTTACATTTGCCTCAAACTAACTTTACAGGTTGGCCTGAAAAGCCTTCACTTCCTGAATTAGTGATCAGCAGGGGTTAGATGCTGCTCTGATGTAAATCAGCATTGTGTCACTCCCTTCAGCTGCAATGTCAGTCACCAGCAGTAGATCTTCTAGACCGGTCTTGAGACTACTCTTTCAGCCTCAGCATGTTTGGGTAGTAAACCACAGACATTTTAGTTATAAAAGGTAGTCGTCTTCCTGAATATTCAAGGCCAAATACAAATCTGGCATAAGGAAGTTATCATAGAAGCAATATTTTGATATTTGAAATACAGTAATATGAAGGACTTTTTACTAAATCCTATTTCATGAGG
The DNA here is from genome assembly GCF_003957555.1 of Calypte anna. Lineage (NCBI taxonomy): Eukaryota > Metazoa > Chordata > Aves > Apodiformes > Trochilidae > Calypte > Calypte anna. The sequence goes on from NC_044249.1 coordinate 522,972, forward strand.
GTGTTACTGCACCCAATCACCATTACTGCACACAGGTGCTATATATATATGACAAAGTCATCTAAGTTGGACAAGTCAGCAAATGTAAATTTCACTCCATAAGATGAAAAGTTTGTTAATGTGATTGGTGATAATAACTATTAACACACTAATAATGTTTTTGTTTTTCATCAGAGGTTGAGCCTGTATCAACTTAGCACCTTCTAAATATGTGAATTCTCTGTGTCTGGTTTTCAGCAGAGGTCCTTGGGACCTCCCAGAAATAGACTGTAAAGCCCTACCATGCAGATGAACTGTAACCTTCCTTCCTGAGCTGACCATGTTTTTTGAGACAGAAAACAAACTAACAAACTGGTTAAGTCATTAGTCAGCAGCTGATTTGCTTTGTTTCAGAGGCAGTGGCAAACACTGCAGTAAAATGACAGCAAATCAGCTTTTCACTTCGATACCGCAAGTTAGAGAGTGCTGATGAAAAACCCCAGCAGTCACTTAGGGTACGTTAGGTTTTTGCACTGCAGTTGTTTCTAGCAATGAAAAGGAATGTATCTGTTTGGGTCATGCTTCTGTATGTTCTTGGCAAGTGAAAAATGTGCCCAGTTGTAAGTCCTAGGAGGAGGCTGACAAACCTCATGTGAAATAGGTGAGTTTTTGTCCTTTCTTCTTGTCGTTCTTTGCAAGGGAGTTTATAGGCCTGAGTAAATAGCATTGAACTCTGGGTGTTTTTCAGAAACCTTTGCATAGTGATCATTTTTGAATGAAAAATCAAAATTGTTTGCTGTCTGAAATATGGAAATTTCAATCAAACTTAAGACAACTCATAACAGAAGTGTAACATTAGGTTAGCCATGGCTAGCTCTTGGTCTTTGCTGCATGTTGGAGATTAGCAAAAGAAGGCAGAATGCATTTTTAAAGAAATGTGTCTATTATTAGCATTTAATTTCACATTAAATCTTGCACCATGCCACTTTCGAGTATGCTTTCAGTGACTGGTATAATGCACGAGTTACACTGACCTTGGAGCACACAAAATATCAGCATTAAATAACATATAAATAAATATCTGTTCTATAAAAGGATTCACAGGGACTAGTTCTTGTAATTTTAACTAGTTATAAATCCAAAGAAAATACTTGCAGAATGCAGTTTTATCTTGCCATTGATCGTTTGACCCTTGCAACAAGGGCTGTCTCAGAGGAACCAGTGTGACTGCACAGGGGAGGAAGTGCTGTGTAACGTGGCCTTATGCTGCCACTCCTGGCATTGAGCTTTAGCATGAGGGACAGAGGGGTCTCAGCACTGCTCCCAGTGTGGCATCATGAAGCACTTCCATCCCAAATCCTTCATCCCCAAGAGCACTGCTGCTCATCTGTATCTTGTATGAAACCTCACTCTTTGCACCTTTTCTTGAGTAAATGGAATACATACAAATTTGAATCTGTGTGTTAGAATGCACACATCATAGCAAAATAGTAGTTAAGATTCCGTAACATAAACCCTTTTGTCATTAAAAATCCAGAAATAAGGAAGTTTGTTAAAAATACTTTGGTTTTCAGTCTAACTTGCATTAAGAGTGGAAGGTCAGAGATGTGAAAATGAAGGTATGTGCCATTTGTCAGTGGAATAAACTAGTACAAAATCAAGTTGATATAATTAGAAAAAAAATAGATATAATTAGATATAATAGAACTAGAAAGCAGCCTCACCACAGGGTTTTCTGGTGTATGCAGCAATTCAACATCCTAAAATAAAACAAATACAAGTTAGAAAAATTTAACAATCAGAATGATGGGCCTCACAAGGTATATTCTAATAAGCAATATGTAATGCTTGAAAATAATTCCAGTGTGATGACAAGTGGCATTGCTTACCTTATCTTTTACTGTAGGTTCTAACTGTTTAATTGTCTTGAAAAGCTGATTGTATTTTGCTATTTTGTGTGGAGCTGTACTCAGTGCCATACTGGAACAGAAGAAAAGCACACAGAAAATAATCATGCTCCCCATACTGATGAGCTTTGTTTTTAGATGTGCCAGGAGCAAAGTTGTGCTATTCAGTTTGAGCTGTGCTCAGGTATGCTACTTACCTACCTATATATTGCTCTTTGAAGGAGATGTAAAACCCACCCATTTCAGTTTGGAAAGCTTTGTAGAATGGATTAATGAGTAACCCCTTTTTCTTTTCCACTGGCTAGGTGCATGTATGTGAATTTCTGCGTAGGGGGCAGGGATTGGTGGAGTGAAAGAAAATATGCCCTGTCTGCATATTGGACAGGAAAAAAAGAGAAAAGGGTGAATTCCCATTTTCACTTTGAATCAAGAAATGAACGTAGTAAAAAAGTAGGTACTTGGAAACCACAAACCTAGGTAAACAAAGATTCTGCATTTTTTTTCCTGTTTCATACAGCAACAAATCTCTCCAGTCTATCTGAAGCTCTTCTGTACCGTGCTGTAGAACTAAGAAATGGTTATCAGTGCTGTGGTATTGCCACTAAAAGGTTCCTGTGTGCCATTAGAGGGCAGTTCAGGTCACTTGGACCCCTTCACTATGGTGAATAAAAAGATGCTCAAGTTCAGATATTTGCAGAAGTCAGAAGATTTCAGATGGCTCTGTAGATGCTTTATAAAATCTACTCAGTGTTTGGCCTTTAGTTTGGTGTCTAGAAAACTGGTCTGTGTAATATGCTGACATGGTATAAAATGCACCTTTATGTTTCTGTCTGGCAGGTGAATCTCAGCAGTTGAGTTGGATCTCCTAGTTCTCATTGTTCATTTCAAACTAGACATTTCAGCAGATGAGAGCTCTGTCTGGCATACTCAGTGTGTTTTCATTTTCTGTATCCATATGATTGTTTACTGTATGCTGTTGATGTGCTTTTTTTAATCCTTCAGAAAAAAAGAGCTTAAAGGAATAAATTTTGCAAGTGTTTGTGTTGATACATGGGGCATTCATGTTCTCATGTATGCACACATGAAGTATCTTCTAGTGAAAGGGATAGTTAATCACACCTAATGTGGAACAGAAATCCTGAAAAATGAGAACTGGACGTAAGTAAGAAAAGAATACTTTCTTCTACCACATAGTCTAAAATTAAATTTCTTTAAGTAAAGGTATTGTGATATTTATGTTCATGGATGTGTCTTGAAATAGTTTTAGGTAAGCAGGGCTGTTGGATTTTTAAGTAGGGACTATCTCAATAGGTTTTATTCAGAAGTGTCCATTTGTAGCTAAGGCTCATTAATGGTAATCAACAGCATCTTTTGTTTGAGAAACTATATGGTGACTAGCACTTATTTTTATTCTCTCCCTCCCCCCTTCCCATTCAGTATGAAGTATTGCAATTTTTTTTTCCTATGGTTCAACACCTCTGTAAGATTGTTGAGACAGTGGAGAGACTATTTCTGATGGTGGCATTCTTTACATGAAGCAGGTACTTGGCTCTGCTCCTCTTTACCAAAACAGAACCTTCATGTTCTCTGTAGGTTATTGACTAGTACCTTGGATGAGTGTGCACTGTATTCTCAATCCAGTTTTTTTACTATGTTGTTGGAAGTAAAGGAGCAGGCTGATAGTGTGGTGATAGTTTCTGCTTCTGTGTTTTGTCAGTATTTCAACTGACAGTTATTTTGAGAAGCTCCTTTCAGCCCGGCTGCCACTGATGACATGCTATTCCTGTCACCCTTTATTTTCTTCATCTTTATTTGATTGATACGTTGGAAGCTTTGCACTTGAATGTGTAGTATGACTCCATTAGCTCTGACCTCATTAGGTGGTTGTTAATTACTCATCCAAAGAAATCACTGCAGATTGTTTTGTGTTCACCAGACAACTTCAAGACCACTCAAGAACTTCAACTAAAGCATAATGGGATTGTCCATGTATTCTTAGAAACACAGGGTTTGGGGGGGAAAGAGAGGGTGTTGAGCAACCTCATTATTTTTTTTGTCTTTTGAGGAATCATCACAAGCTTTGTGTTTAAGAAGAGCTGTTCTGTTAGGCTGTTATTGCCCCTTCACATTTGGGTTTACTCAACAACCTTGCATACTAAGTCCAGGTGGGAGAGCCCTGCTGATGTCTGGTAGACTGTCTGTGCTTTTGTGGTCCTAACAAAGCAAACCTTATTATAGGGCAGTGCACTGCAAAAGGCAGTTAATGATAGGTATATATAATGACAGGTTGATTGTTGTGAAGACCACTGCATATTTTACAGTGAAACCTACTGTGTGAAATATAATGGCTGCACATTAATACCAGAGACTGACTGAGTGATGAGTCGTACTTGAAGAGTTGTCATTTTTTACCAGAAGCATCACAGAAACATGGCAGATTATCCATTGGCTGGTTCAGCAAACCTCCACCAAGTTAATGAGAGGTAAGATGACTTTCTCTGGGATATTCATAAATTAAATCTATATCTGAAATCAGTTTTAAAGTTGGTACAGTAATTGGAATGGGAAGCTATAGAACAGGTATTTGACAGTGTGGTAGAGGGTGGTTCCATGTCATGAATCTAGAACTTTGTAGTCTTTTGTGTTAGAGACTGTAAGTCACAATAATTGCTTGAGGAAAGATACTCTGACAGAGAAAGTGAAATATAAGGACAAAGAAGAACTTCCTTTATGTCTAGGCAGTGGAGAAAACTCCTTGATATCCCTCTTATCAGATTAGAGTGAGCAACATGCCTTTTATATACGTCACTTCTCTTTTGTGGCTTAGGAACATGCTGAGTCAAATAATGACACTCTCTCTTGCACCGTCGCCTGCCCAGCCCCAGAGGGACTGCAGCAGAATGGAAATCTGGAAAACCTCCCCCTTGGGCCTCCTCTTTCCTCTTTGCAACACGCAGGAGCTGAATGACTTCAACCCTGAAAGTCCAGTTCCCCCACCCACTTTTTCCTTTACATTACAGCTGAATGGAGGCTTTTCCCATAGCTTAGTCATTGCTATGGCTCAGCCAAGAGAGCTTGTAATATACATGCTGCTTTCAAAGAATTATTGTAACTTAGATATATGAAATTTCTTGACAATATTACTGTGATTCTGAGGTGGGGGAGGATTATAAGAAAGCAAGGGAAGGGAGTTATACTGGAAAATGGGAGACTAGGAGGAAGACTTCTGTGTAACAAATTCAGGAAAATTAATCTTTAAAATATTTCTGAAAGCTTTGTGAGTTGGTACCATGCTATTTCAATCTGCTTATTATAAGCTTTGGTATAATTGTGTCTTTCAACCTTGCTTTGAAAAAAGAAAATCCTACCTGGGAAAAAAAAATCTATTCCTAAATTGCATTTGCCATAAAGGTCAGAGTAAAGATAATTCTGAATGGTATGAGGCAACTCTGAATGTGGTGACATAGACAACAAAAATCAGTAGACTGCATACAACAATATAAAACCATTTCCATTCTCCATAATGTTCCATCAGAATTAATGTGTATCCAGTTTGTAGTTCATGCTGATGTGGGGCTAGTATTGGCTAGTAAAAATACCTTGTGCAGTAAATTAAGGAATTGGGGGAATATGTGGATCAGCTCTTACAGGAGATTGTGCATTTCTGTCCTGAAAGAATGAAATGAAGATCAAAAGGATGCCAAGCAAAAACTTTTATTACAGAGGATTCTACTTATGTCATGCAAGGGTAATTACCCTGGGTAATTTATAGACAATTTATAGTTGCTGGAAAACAAGAAGAATATGACAAGTGCCCAACTAACTGTTATAAAGTGTAGTGTCTTCAAAGAACTGGTGTGAGTGCTGAAGAACCCCCCTGTCTGCAGCTCATTCTGGGGGCTGGAGAAATAAGTACCTGGGTGCTGTGGGCATGTCAGTGTTCAGCCTCTAGCTGTTACCAGATTTATAATTACTGTCTTACACTGGTAGCAGTGAACATCAATAAATAAAGTTATAATGTGGTTCTCAGTTGCAGTTAAGGCTGAGGTGCAATGCTGTGTAACAGAAAAAAAAGGCAGTTTTAAGAATGAAAGAGACTTGGTGGATGGAAAGTAGGACCTGCTTTCAAGAACAGAATCTGAATCTAGTACAGCCCTGCTCATGGTTTTATGTAAGCTTTAGAAACAGCTTCAGCTTGTGAAGATGCATGAGAAATGCAAAGCCATTTGCAGACGTTCCTGTATTGCATCATTTGTTCTGTATTAACTGACTTTGCTCTCCCTGCTTCAGCAGAAGTCAGTGCTATGAATACAAAGCAGAACAATTTAACATTAGCAGCAAAAGCACATAAAATACCAGGTACCTCTTGTTCCTGGGTCACATCAGTGATGTTTGTCACACACACATAGCTTGACTGATAGAATTATAAGTAGCAAACCATATTGAGCAAAAGTCTTGTCATCATCCAGGCCCTGAGGCAGCCCTAGACCCACTACACACAGAACTGTCCTTCTTAACCAAGTCCTTTCAAATCTTTCCTTAAATCTTGGAGCAGCTTCCCACCTCCTGAGTCACAGCTTTCTCTGCATGTAGGATGGAAGAAGCTTCTCTGGGTCACCAAGTCTGATCTTCTGCCATTGCAGGCATCAGTCTCATATCATTCCTTTCACCTCTCAGCCAAAACCTCCTGCCTAAGGCTTTATTAGTTCCATTTCTGTAGTGATAAGAGCTTAGAGCCTTTTCTGTGCCGGAGCTGTGTCCCAGCTTTTATAGGGCATCTTCATTTATACTTGGAGTACTAATTATCTTTTCCCCATACCAGAGGACAGGCACGTTCAGAAGGGAAGGCAGCAGTTGACAGGAAGTCAGGCTGCCAGGGTTCTCATAACAATTTGAGGGCAGAAAGTTGCTCAGTTGGAAGCCACAGGTGGTTTCATAGTTACTGCAGTCTGTGAAGCTTCTGTTACAGTAGTTTGGGTCATTAAAATGTGATCCAGGTAAAAAATTCCTCTTCCAAAGGCTTTGAGAGTTCATTTGTTTTGCTTTGTTTTGATTGGAATAGCCTCACTGTCAACTCTACTTTCTCCTTGGTACAGCTGACAGATTTGCAAAACTGAATGAATTACTAGAAGTCAGAAACTCCTACGGGCTCTACTAATCAAAGCTGTGGCTCTCCTACACAGAGTATCCCCTTAGTGCACAAGGCTGCAGTGTTATTCCAGGAATTGTAATTGAGTGCCAGTGCCAACAGCATTCAACCCTTTAGCTGTGGCTGAAATGCAATTTCTGACAATTATTTTAAGAGGACCTAGGGAACTCTCAACTTTACAGCCTGGTCTACATCCAAGACTCCTGAAGCAGTGGTATCACTTGGGTGGGATTTGCTGTTATTTTTTCAGGCAGTTATATCAATGAAATAATCTCTGACATGTATTTATTTATGCCAGTATAGAATTATTATAAGTAGGAATACTAACTGTTCCATTTATCAAATATGAATTACTCTGTGAATGTAACACACTTTGTTACACACAGATCTGCTGTTTAATTGTTTACAGCAGATAGGGAATATTCTTAGATGACTGGCTCATTCTGTGCTTCATGGATAACACTTTCATCTAATAGCTGAAAAAAAGCAGCTTTTCTTGCTAAGTTTATTTTCAGATGTCTGTTTCTGCCCTTTTCTGTAAAAAGGTATATCTAACAGGTATGTCTGTGTCATTGCCCACAGTTAGATCTTCTGTGTGTGCATACATACAGATCTGAAAAGCTGTATAGCACAGTTGCTTTGCGTAATGAGTTTCATGTTTTTCACAAGTCAGCACCTTAATTGAACCTTGGAAAAACTATTGTGTGATCAGTCATAGCACTGAAGCATCAGCACCCGTTGGGTAGAGGTAGTCTTGGATAAGAAGCTGAATGCTGTGGTTTCAGTGACTTATCATTGAAACCTTGTGGTTTCTGTGTAGGAGGCTGTACAAGCTGGACACGCTTGACATCCTTGTTTCTGAGCTGTGAAATCTGTACATCTAATTTAAGAAAATTGTTTCTGGTTTAATTTTATTCTTTTTTTTTTCAAAGTGAACATATTTTTCTTGCATTCAGTGGAAACAATAATGGAAATATTTTAAGATGTACTGTGAGCCTATTTTGACCTCAAAAAGAGAAAAGAATCAAGATAATCTTGATTATGATTAAAGGCCTAAGAAGGAAATTAATGCTTTTCTCAAGTGTGAAGACAAATAGAGAAGCTAACTGTGGGAAATTACATAGATATTATAAAATAAAAAATCTTCCAGGTGAGAGTTTGATTTTTAAAAAATCACAAACAACTAAAAAGGTAATTTAGTATAAGCCATGGTACTAGTACCATGCAGGGTAATCAGAAGTATCTGTAGTCTTCTAGGTGATCTAAATAAATAATTTCACATGTAAGGTGCATCACAGACTGATCGGTCTGAAGGTAGGACAAAGACAAAGGTGCAGTAGAAGCATTTGCAATCACCAAAAGCTGTAATTGAACACTGGGTCAGTTTCGTGCATTTTTCTTTCATGGTTGGATTTTATGCTACATTCAGTGGAGTGATACAGTTCACTGAAGAGTGACATGTGCTGTTTGGTGCAGCAGATGTGGTAGCCAAGTTCCTTGGCTTTACTCTGGTGTGTATGTGTAGGAGAAGCACATCCATGTCTGCATTGCCCAATTGGAACCAGGAGAGTTACGGACCCACCTGCACTGGTCTTCATTCTTTCCCTTACTCTTTTCCCTTCTGCTCTGGTGAGAGTCACCATTCTATAACTCCCCAGAGAGCTGGGCTGTGGCAATACAGGATACCTGAGCCTCTAAACTTGGCAAATCTTCAGTTCTTTTCACTGCAGGGACCCACGAGTGCCCAGACCTTGAGTTTTCGCCACCAACAAGGTGAACTCTGGCAGGCAAGTTCCCAGAAGCATGTACACAATTCCCTGTAAGTGAACTTACAGAAAGGTATTAAAAATTAGCAAAGACCTCTGCATAGAAAGCAAAGGATAAGAAAAAGAACAAGGTACAAAGTTTCTTGCTGAAATAGAAGTAAAATAACTGCTTGCGTGAAACTAACTACTCAGTGTGTTTGTGGGAGTACAAAAATGTGTCTGAAAACATCATCAGAGACTTCTGTGTGAAGGAAAATTGAAAGTGTGATCACCCACCGTAAATTAACTTCAAAAGGATGACTGCAAGATTCATTTCAATAATTTTAAGTAATTTCTGTATCAAAATATCAATTGAAGACCAAAGACTTTAAATTCTTGCTGTTGTCTTAACTGGTACTGACAGGAGAGTTGATTCTTTAAAAAGAAAAAAAAAACCAAAACAAAATGTTGCTCTAATGTTGTACCTTTGACTGAAAAATTAAGGCATCTTATCTTGCTTGTGTTTTCCTTCGAGAAACCTGTGCCAGCATGCATGATACAGACTTCTTTCCCCCTCCTTTAAGCACCAGCCAGTCACCAGAGCTTTGGTGTTCACCTCTCAGGGTCACTGACACAGCCAAAAATGTGCCCTTGCTGTGGCAGGGAGCTGTTGGGCTGGAGCATAGCTGCCTGCCTACGTTTTGGTGCTTGCTTCTAACAGGGCCAGAACAATATTCACTGACTTAGCAGACCAGGCTAGGGAATAGGGATTTAGCAGCAGGTAGTGGTTTCCTTTTTTTTTTTTCTCTCACAGAAGAATACATAGAGTTTTGGAATTTTAGTGGTGTCTTGATATTTACCCTGTTCCTTGATGTTTAAAGAAAGACAATTTTTTAAGGTTAAAGGTCAGAAGAAGACAACATTTTATACAATAAATTGTCTTCACTCTAAAAAATAGTATTTTATATAGTACCTTTTCTTCTCAGTATAAATTATTCTTCAGTGTTATTTAACATCTTCCATAAGTTAGTGAAAGATGGCCTGAAATGAGCTGATGTGGACTGCCAGGCAGTTCTTCAGCATTTCTTTGCACCTAACAGAAATGAGGCAAAAGAGCTTTATTTAGCCTTTATATATATATATATATATATATATATATATACACTGACTGGAAAGACCAGGCCCTTTGGCTGCCTCTCACTCCAGATGTGTTCCAAAAAATCTGTACTCCTTCCCAAGGGAATTCAAGGAAGCTCCCAATATATAGGACATTGAGGGCTTGCTTAAGGAAAAAGCTTGTAACTCATCCCTGCGTTTCTCCAGTTGAATGAAATGTCCTAGACTGAAGTATGAGCCAGTATTTCTGGAAGAGTGATGCTGTGCATGAACAGGACCAGCTCAGTGCTACGAGAGAGCTATTGCAATGGTATGAATGAGAACAGCCTGAATCCACACCCCCGTTTCTGTTCTGTCTGGTGCTGAGAAAGCTTTTCAGGTCTGATTAGTCATTTAAAAGTCAGAGAAACTATTTAAGAAAAAAATATCCTTAGTAAATGTGAGGCATAGCTGCTCTCTAGTGGATTTGTGAATAGTGTCAGCAGTGTAAGCATGCTTAATATCCACAGAAAATAGTCATGTAAATACTGAGCTGAGAGACAGAACAGGGAAAGTGGTAGATTAGCCCACTTTGGAAAGTTTTAAGTCTTAGCTTGACAGGGTGCTGGGACATGTCATACAAACTATAGTGTTAGAAAGGCTCCATCAGGTAGTCCTTGAGCTCCCTTCCAACCTGACAGTCTATGAAACTTCAGCACATGTAGTTTCTCATTTGCCTCGCTTTCTCTCTTCTTCTGTAGCTGACTTACACCAGGGCTACAGGGAAATGGCAGATGCAATAGCAACTTTAAAAAAAAAGTTCATGTCCAATGCTGTGGTGAGCAATGTTTCATTATCAGTATGTGGTAGTTTTGTTTGTACATGAGTGTGTTTCCATTTAGCATCATGCCAGAGTGACAATTACCTTAGAGTTAAGGAGCAGGGGAAATGTACGAAGTTCTTCTCCCAGACTTCTCCAGCAGCTTCACTGAACAGTGATTAGCTAGCTGTCCACTGTACATCAAGAACCCACCTAATAGATGAGAAGGCTGTGGATGTCGTCTACCTAAACTTCAGTAAAGCCTTTGACACTGTCTCCCACAGCATTCCTAGAGAAGCTGGTGGCTCATGGCATAGACACATGTACTGCTTATTGGATTAGAAACTGGGCTACATGGCAAGAGCCCAGAGATCTGTAGTCAATGGAGTTAAATCCAGTTGGCAGCTGGGCACTAGTGGTGTTCCCCAGGGCTCAGTTTTGAGGCTTGTCCTGTTCAATATCTTCTTCAGTGATCTAGATGAGGGTATTGCTTCCTCAGTAAGTTTGCAAATGGCACCAAGTTGGGTGGGAGTGTTGATCTGCTCAGTGGTAGGAAGGCTCTGCAAAGGGACCTGGGCAGGCTGGACTAGTGGGCCAAGGTCAATAAAATGAGGTTTAAAGACACTGGCCTTCTTAATTCATCTCCATGCCATCACAAACATTTGGTAATGTGTTACTTTCCGAAATACTACAAAGACAATTAGTATTGCATTGATTTCAGCCTTGTAAGATGATTGTGTTCACATCCATCTCAGCACTATTATAGCAAGCAACTTCCTAGCCCCATGCAGCTTCTGGGAAGGGAACGTTCTGGATGGGGCAGCATATGAATCTTGTAAACCAAAAAAAAAGATGTTTGGAAAAAATGTGTGCTGATGTTGGTTGCAGCCTGGGTGATTCTGATTGGTTTGTCACAAGAGAATGCAAGCAAGTCTGACTTTTGCTACCTTTAGTAACCATCAGATCTCCTTTAGTTCAGTGGGATTATGATAACGGTGGTTTAAACAAAAGAGGCTCAGACTTTGCAAATAAGAATGGGCAATTACTTTTGACTCCATAGTGAATTTAACAGGCTCATCTGAAAGCTAACATTGACATATTCTTACAGGTCAGTCTGAACTGTACAGAGGTCAAAATATGTATGTGAAAACTAACATATTCTGTTTCCTTTTTGTTTGGCTTCCTGTATGCGAGCTTAGGTTGCTTATTTTTCTGAATGATGCAATGGGTTAATGGAGAGTATGTGGGTTATCAGCAAGGAAATCTGAAGGTACAAGGACCATAACAGGATCTTAAGTTTTGCTTTGATTTAACTGGTGGAATTGCATGCAAATGGAAAATTGTGACGGTGCATTGCCATCATTTTATCAAGAGGATGCTGCAGGAAGTACCCTAAAACACAACTGTACTACATCTCATTTCTAAATAATCCCTTCAAGTCTTTCAATTCAGAATCCCTGCAGTTTTTTTACAAAAAAATAAACCACACACATAGTCCTTTCTGCAAAGGGTGAGATTTATAGGAGTGTGAGGCTTGAAGGACTGGATGGATTCACTTAAGAATGAAGATAGGTCACCAGGAGATTGACATTTTCTAGTTCAGCTTGCATAAGTGAACAAGTGAGTTCCTTTCTGGAAAGTTCTTTCTATGGCAAGCAGCCTTTTGCATGGAAAAGCACTTCATTTGCTTTAGAAACCCTAAGGAAGTTAAGGATATTTTAAACCAAGCTTTTTTATAAAATAGCTCTCCTTGTTTTGTTTTGTTGCTTTTTTAGGTTGTGTGCAGCAACGCAGAGTAAGCTCAGTTGCCTTCTGGAAATAAAGGATTTGGTGCACAGGGAAGCTGCCCTCAGCCCGAGAGCTTCAGTGTGGTGCTTGTGGCACAGGACAGTGTGGCCAAGGCTCCTTCATGGGGACCCACAGGCATTGTCCAAACCCTCATTCAGTGCAAGCTGCTCCCCGCCAGGTAAGCTCCAAGGTGTTTTTGAGTGTCTGTCCACAGGAAGGACATTGGGACCATTTGGTGGTTATGTTCACTGTTGTGCAATTTGATGGTGCTGAAGTGTGTACAGATAATGGCAACATGGCCTTATGGACAGCAACAAAAATTTTATTTGAAGTGGTTCTGATGCATCTTTCTTAACTGCTGTGGCTTGAATAATGACCAATAATAACACCAATAATAATATCTTAACAAACAGCAGGGAGGGAATGCCCTATGGTTTACCCCAGCTTAGCTCTACATGTTGGTATTCTGAAACTAGGGTGGGGTGGTTTATATTTTGATACAGCATTATCTAGGAGAGAAGGAAATAATGTGAAACCTCAGCCTGTGATCCGAACAGTGGTTTTTTTTCCTCACTGGTGTTGTTGCTTATGCTCCTGTTTGACTGCCTGGAGCTAAGGACTTCGTTTAGTCTGAATGTTCTTTTGTGTGATGTGACTCAGAGGGCAGCAGCATCAAATACCATCCTTTTCCTGAGTTGTTTTCTCCATATACTCCATACACAGAACAACACTGAGCAGGATAATAACTAATCCTAGTACATCACAGGGGGGAAAATAAGCAGCAAGAGGAAAAAAAAAAAAAAAGAGAGAGTGACACTAGAGAGGTGAAGCCGAGTCAAACATCCTTTGTGCCTGGAGGAAAACCATCATGACTAGGGAGCATTCTTGTAGGAGACAGCTGCCTATAGGAACTGAGCCTTGTGCTAGATGACAAAAGAGGCTCCTTGGTAACTTTTGCAGGCCAGCAGACAAGCAGGCCCAAGTCCCTGGACAGTTGCAGAGCACAGGATGTCACCTGTGTATTCCTGCTCACTGGGCACCTGCAACTACACAAATCCCTGCCTGTCTTGTCCAGGAGGCAAAATCTCTTTGGGATTCCCAGAAACTTTGGGAACAGCTCCTTCAGTGGAGATGCCAAGCCATCCTTTTGTCCTCCTTAAAATCATTCCTGGCAAACAGTTTCCTCGGGAAACCTTGCTTTCACTAAGTAAATTAGTTTACCCAAGGCTCTGAGAATTAAATGTACAGGCAATATTTTTCTCCTAAGTTTATAGGCAAGATGTACATGACTAAGTGACTTCAGTGCTTAGCATGTTCCTCCTGCTGCAAATCACAGGACCTGTACCTGCCAGCATCAGTAAGAAACCCTGTGGCATTAGTCACAGCTAGTGGCTACCCACATTCATTCTGTCTGAGCAAGAAAACTTGTGGTCTTATTTCAGCCTCCTCCCTCCAAGTCTCAAAGACAGGCATCCCCATTTTGGGCAAGAGACATACTTCCAAACCTTACTTATCCCTCTTATTATTACAGCATCTGTTTCCTCCTTGGCTTTGACTTTGCATTCCCCATCACTCTGTTCCTGTGAGCACTGGGTGCTCCCACAGCATTGCATGCTGCCTCCATGGGGTTACTGTGTCCTCACTCACCATTTTCCCTCCTCTCCCTGGCTCCTGCTGCAGCTGTTACAAAACTGGCATGTCCATGTCACCAGCCCTGCTCTCCCCTGATGGCTCAGAAGCTGCTCCCAAATGCCTTGCTCTTTTTAAAGACTGTGTCTTCTTTTCACCTAACGCTCACCATTTCTCTCTCTGCCTTCAAAATCTCTGTTTCTGTTCTAAACAGTTGTATTTTGTTTGCCTTGAGAGAGGCTTTTTTGTACAACTCTGCCTCATTGATTCTCCACTCCTTCCTAAATCTCAGATGGAAAATGCCTCTTCCTGTCCTCAGACTTGTTTCTCAGACTTGTCTTCTGCTGAGACTGATTTAACTGATTGTTATTCTGCACTTCGAATGTTGCTCAAAAGATGCTGCAGAAAACAAAGTTGTATCAAAACAGAAAACAATTTCAGAATGGGATGAATCACCTTTTCTTCAACCTTCAGATAAAAATAAATAATTCTTTTAAAAAAAGATGATTCACTGTAGAAAGTCTATATGAGGTTTCTTAAATTCAGTTCTGGTTTATTATCTGTGAGGCAATTCTGTGCTTCTCATTCTGGCAACGTGGTATCATTTTACTTGAAAATGGCCTGGCGGTTTGATTGACTCATTCTGGGAGATGACTTTATTTTGTTGATAGTTTCGAAGGCTACTTATGCTTATTTCATGAAGCATGTGTTGTATTTCAGACTACAGATTATTTTGGAAAAATTCAGTAAGTGAATACTAAAACAGAACATGAAGTATAATAAAAATACAGCACACTTTAAAACAATGAAAGGCAGTGCTTTTTATAAACAACATACAAGCTGTGGAAGCTTTTGCTGCTGTATCATCAAGGGTAAGACCTTTGTGAGATTCACAACAACTGGAACTCCACTCACTGGAGTTGATTTCCAGACCCCTCAAGCTGGATCCAAGATTTAAAGATGCCTTCTTTTAATGAAGTAAAACAAAAAATGTAGGGTGATCCTCTGTCATTTCTACTGTTTTGCCTTGTATTTTGCAATCCTATACATGAATAGCAGCATATTTTTATTCTGATCCTGATTTTCTTACAGACTTGAATTTCTGAGGATAAAATTCGTTCCTCAGTATATAAACAGGTGTTTTGCAAATTTGGTACTAATTATAGTCAAAGACAAACTTGTCTAGTGAAGGAGTGTTCAGCCACGTCAGAGTTTCCAGTGGCAGGTAATTCTCAGGTACTGAAAAAGTTGACAATTGTCGAAGGTTCTGGTTCAAGATTGCCTTTAAGAAGATACTGTGTATTTACTGCAAGTATTTTCTTCCTTAAAACTTTGTCAATTACATTTGCTTAAGCATTATTTCTGCAACTGGAAATGGCATAAGAGGGGTTTTCGTTTGGTTGCTATCACAGAGGGTCAAGTTTCATTAAGCAGATGAGGACTTAGATATTCCATACAGTTCTCAATTGATTTAAATAAAGGCATTTAGCATCAGTGAATGTGATGTTGATTTAAATTTACATTTCTGTGAATTTAAGGCCTAGATGACCAAAAATCAAGAATTTCATACTTTTACCATGTAGAAGGAATAACGGTGCTCACTGTTTGAAAAGTTTGGTAGGAAAGTTTGTACAGTTTGGAAAGTTTGGTAGTTTAACCAAATGAATCCCTTTTCTACACATAATCAGGCTTAGGGGAGAAACTTTGATTTCTAATCACTTCTAAATCTAATCAGACTAATTACTTCCAGTAAAAACTTCGGAGTACTTAAATATGCAACTTGTAGTGTGCTATGCCACTGTTGTTTGTATTAGGTGGAGTTTTGCTTTAGTAATTGTTCTTAAAGATCGGACTGTTCCTCCAAATCATGCTTAAGTCAGTTGGTGCAGCAATGACAGGTATTTCTGCAATTAGTTTTGGTACTCAGTGTTTAAGCAGTTGGACAGAGTATCTGAAAACATTTGCAGTAATAAAAATGAGAGGGATAGCATTGGTCTGGGTTCAGTCAGACCAATTCCAGACACATTATGTGCCCTAAGGAATGCCCCACCCGATGGGACATGTTCATAAATATAGCCAAAAACTGTTGAAGGAAAATGTTTTATCCACGTATACTCATGGAGTAACATTATAACATGGCCAATCTTACCAAGTTTCGTAATGAATAGTAAGTGGGAACTGAAAAAACCAAACTGTTGCCCATTCTTACCGTAAATGTAAAGGAAAAGAAACACTGTAGGTGGGGATAGCAGTTCTGAGCCATTCCTTTGGTGTGTTACATGTAATTGTCCCAAAAAACCCCAATAGGACTTCACCCTCAGAAATGTCCCGTTCTGCAGACTGCCTGTCCTTACCTTGTTGGCCACAACCCCTGAGCACTTCTAATGACAACCAAAAAATGAATAGCATTTGACGTATTTCATATTTCCACTGCTGTTCAGTGATCTTTTTTTCCTTCTGTCTGCGGTTGTTTAACCTTGATCCAGTCATTCAGGTGAGAACAGAGAAAAGCAGAAACAAGTCTGTGTTTTTTTCCCCCTGCATGTGGAGACACAGCACAGCTGCCACCCAGCGTGGTCAGGGGGGGACTCAGTGGCCTTGAAGCTGAAGTGTTCTTTAAAAACAAAACAATATTTTGCTTATGGCTCAGTGATATTTAACTTTTTCAGCCAAAAGCCATTATTTTACCAACTGGCTGCTGAAAATAGTGACTGTTGAATTTTTCCCCCAGGCTTTTGGACTGTGGAGGAAATTGTGGGAGAGCACCATTTAGGTGCCAAGCTCCAGGAGCTACACTGCAGCCAGTGATCAGCCCTAGATTTTGAAAAATCTTCCTATGCCATATGTGGTATGTTGTGCCTGTTTAGGTCTTATTTGCAAGCTGTTCAGCTGCAACAGATATTTCAGTGGAGCAGGGTGGTATGCTTTGGAATAAAAGCCAAGGTGATGTTTCCAGCCTGTGAGCTGGCTTTGCTGCACTGGCAGCTGTGAATGAGGTGACTCGGTCCTGTGCAGTCACACCGGGTGGTGTGGCTGACCCCATCTTCATTCAACACACCAGCCTTTGAACTGGACACTTTTCCTTTCTCTGGTGCACCACCCAAACCAGTCTGCTTAGCTCCTTGATATCCAAGTATAGTAACAGTGATATTTGGACCAATGCTTTCAAAAGTAAATCCTGGACATTGCATGTGAAAATTGCCCCCTCTGCTTAGGCACATAAATAAAGTGCCTGCCCTCAGAAAAACAGTTCTGAAAACCTCACATTTTATCATTAGTGACATTTTGTTGTGATCTGTTATCTGTGCAGTTCCACAAGTGACCTAGAATAAGAAAAGCAGAATTCTTGTTCTTAGAAATGGAAAAATTTGCCCTTTAGGGAGTATTCCACTGCAGTAAAATATTCAAGCATGCACAGGGTGGCCGTTTGCCATTGCTTTGACTATCATATCATAGGATGCTCTTTCTAAGCAGCAGAGGAGTTGCCCAGTGGCAATCGGTGAGCTGCAAAAGCATCTGGAGATGATTCAGGGTGGTTTATGTTCCCTGGGGGGAGCAGAGTGCAGCACGTGGCTGCAGCAGAGCAGGGGGAATACACCAGAGCATTTGTAGTGACTGCTGCAGGCCACAGCCACAGCACGGACTGGGGTTGCCCTCAAACTTCTCAGTGATTTCTGTTAGCCTATCTACAGCTAAAGAATCATCTGTCTGACTTTATTTTAGCTTTACTTCAGAAGAACCAAAGCAGATTGCCTCCTGTTAGCTGCAGCAGGGTGTAAACAGAGGCTTGGGACTCAGGCTTATTGTCTGGTAGCAGCATGCAGGTCAGTCTGTGCGTTAAAGGGTTGTGTAATGTCCTTAATTTAAATTTATATCTTTAGGTACAACCTTGCAGTTTCCCCAACTTAAACCTTTTCTGAATAATGAGGGGAAATTGGGTTTGCTGAAGGAGCACGTGAGGGGCATAACACTAATATTTGACCTGGGCAAAGTTACATTAGGAAAAGAAAGATTTAAAGGAGACAGTGAACTATATTTTTCCAATCAGAAATATGCAGAAAGAACTGCTGTGCTAGGCAAGTCTGTCCATACATCCTAGGAGTTCAGTATCTAGAAGAAGTAATCACCAATACAAGATCTTCCTTCTCACTTTTGTCAACCTACACAAGAAAGAACAAAAATGGATAAACTATAGGGGTAGTCACCATTCTTAATGCAGAATACACTTGTCTGCACATGGAGTTATCCAGATTGTGCCCTTAGGAAAGGATAGCAGGAACATCAGCTTAAACAAGACCTGGAGTCTTCCCAAGACTAAACAGACACTACTGTGTAGTCTTACCTTTTCAGTGTTCATTCTTCCTCCACATTACTTGTCCATAAAAATACAAATGTCAGTACTAAAATAAAGGCTGTTCAAGGGAAAAAAAAATTATTAAACCATTTGCCTCTGTCAACAGCTTGAACGCAAAAGCCCATATCTGACGTTCTGCATTTCTTTGACATGGGAAGCAAACAGGTCTGCAGAGCCTTCTTAAAATAGGAAATTTTCAGCCTAACCGCTGGTTCCGCCTGTTTATTAGAACTTGTGTTGGCTTGTGGGGGCTTCTCTTACTCAGAAGTGAACTGAGACTGACACTAATGTTTGTTTACTACGTATCTGATTAACCAACACAATTTTCAATTTTCTTGACACGATGGCGTTGGGAAACCTTCCGTTTCTAAAACCTTACTATCAGCATGTTATTATTTCTTGGCTTTCTGGCCAATATTGTTTTATATTTCTGTTACCAGCTCTCTTCTTTTGAGCTCAAAAGCTTTCTAGGACATAGGGCTGTTACTGTTCTGCTTGGACAGGGCGTAAAAAATATGCAAATTGTAAATACTGGTAATTGCTAGGAACTCAGCATTATCAAGTAAAATCTACTAAAGCTGATGTAATGTTTTTTAAGAGACAGTGCCTTGAGAAAGCCAGTTTCTCAATGGAAACTGCTGAAATAAGTGTAAAATTATTTCATTTTTGTCAAAGACCTATGCCACCTTTTGAACTGTGAGTTTCATGATGGCAACAGTGCCACAAACATTACTGTCCCAGGCTCCAATTTCCATTAAATACCTAGATTCAGTTTGAATCAGTACTTTAGTCTTAAAAACAAATTATTTTGTATGTTAAAAGAGACTAATTGCCACCTTTACATTTTCAGGTGGTATTCAAAAACCACCCTAAAGTTTGGAACTCCAGGACAATGTTAAGTCCAATCTGTAAACAGAAATTCACCCCAAGAACGCAGCTGGAGATATTGAGAAACATCCCAAGGGGGATTACTTTGCCATCACTGTAAAACAGTTTGCTTGATAGGGGAGACCTGTAATGTAAGCAGCTCCTTCGTGAGCCAGACCAATGGCAGAGCCTACCCCTGTGATACCTCTGAAGAAGAAAACGTTGGTGTTAAAACATAAAAGTGGAGAGCTGGTTATGGTAAAGTAATGGTAAAAGGGCCTTGCTTCTGCTTTGTTGGCATGGATTACAAAGACATGCTCTCTTGACTTGTCCATCAGCTTGGGTCAAAAGCACTTGGTCTAGAAAATGAATAAATGTTGAAACACAGTTGGGAAAGGCTGGTTTGTTTTTCCCTTGACATGGAGCTGTTTTCCCTTATCTGGGCTTTCCTGTTTTGGTCAGTAAGAGCATGGAACAAATGTGACAGGGGATAGATGCCAGGAGAATTTTTCCTCTTATCTTCTGTATGGTCTCACTTCTTCACCTTCCTAGGAGAAGGTCAGGAGGCTAAACAGAACAGGACAGTGCTGGAGGTGCAGAGGGAGAAGCTTTGCTCAGGAGGCAGAAGGAAGAGAAGCCCCCAATGGAGCATGGCCCTAGCAAGGACTGGTGTTAGAGCAGTGGTGCTGGCTGGGGAACTGATGCCAGCTCTGAACTCAGTGGCTTAGAAGCCATTGGAGACTTAAAAGTGGGAAGGCTGGGGCTGCATAGGACTGACAGAGGCTGTTTGATTGCTTTCCAAAGGCATTCCCTTCCTGTGCTAGCCCTGTTGCCCACCTCTGTGTGTGAGCACACATTTGGGGATGACAGGTCTTGTCAACTTTACAGGAGTAGCTTCTCAAAAGAGCTTTTGTGTTGAGCGTTTTCCCAGACAGCTGCACAAACCCGTGTCCGTCTGCCTCTGTGTTTTCTTTCCCAAGAGCAGTACTCAGAGTGGAGAGCCAGGCCCTGGCTGCCTGACCTGGGATGCTTGTGGGCTTCTCAGAACAACACTGCCCTCAATATGAGCTTGGCAAATGTCAGAGGGAGCTTGGTGGAAGGAAACAATATGGATCATTGAGCAGTGTCTCCAGTTGCTTTCCCAGCAGTAGGTGCACAGCCATCATCTGAAGCAGCTCTGTCAGTATTCAGCCAGTACTGGCAAGTGCACAGTGAAGACCCCTGGCTGATTGCACTCACCTCCACAGTCATCATCTGCTCATGGAGGATGGCAGAGAGTGAGCTGAGATGGGTGGGAGGTGAGAGGAGTACCCCTGGTGACTTCCACTGAGCCCACCAGGATGATGATCTCCACAACAGCGTTGGCAAGAGCAGTGACTTCAGGAAGGCCCTGGGCTGGGTGGCCCTCATGGAAGAGCAGTAAGGGCTGGGTGTGAGCTTCCAGTGGCTGCAAGGCAGAGAGACAGGACAAGGTGGGGCAGGAGAGGCAGTTTCCTGGTGTGTCCCTGGCAGAGCCAGGTGGGGAGGTGGTGCTGGGCATGTACCTTAACTTGGAGCTCTGGGGTTGGCAGGGCAGGCAATGCTGGCCCACAGCCCCACTCACAGCTCCTCTGCCCTGGGAGCTGGATTGCAGTCAGCAAGGTCCTGACCCTGGCCCTGAGCCTGTAGACACCACCCACACCACAGTCTCCCCTTTGTTTTTGGTGGCTTTGGATCCAGAGGCTGTAGCTGGGTTTCCTACACCCGCTGGGAGGATGTGGGATTTTCCTGGCTGGGGAAGGCAGCAGCGAGGAGCTCTGGGGCTGGGCAGTGACTCAGACACTGCAGTGGGCAGGGGACTGCACGGATGGATGGGCTCTCCCCTCTCGGTACACAGCAGCCCACACCATGGTGGTGCCTTTCTGAACCTGAATCCTTCTGCTTTCCACCCTGCTCTTAATCTTGCCATGCAAGAGGTGAAGAAACTGATCTTGCCAGCAGGAGATAGCCAGACTGGTTTGGAGAAACAAGCAGATGATTTTTATTTTAAAAATGCTTAATCCCTTTCATCAGTCATTTCTGCAGAAATACAGTCAGAAGTTGCTGTGTAGGAGTATGGATTTCTGGTAACAAGGCCACCTACACCAATCCACTGCAGGAAATAGGAAGCTCATACCCAAAGCCTTCATTGTCTAGGGGCAAGTTCTGCAAAACTGCTGAGCAGCAGTGCTAAGTCCTGCTGCAGCAAATGGGAATAGATGATACTGAGCCCTTACCAGGAAGTGGTCAGGATTAAACCATCCTAGAACTTGACTCAGTGAGTTGTAGTATTGCATGGCATTTGATAGTCTGGAGGATTCTGAATCTGCACAAAAATCCCCAGATAATAGCTATTGACCTGTTAAATACAGCTGGTGCATGTTGTTTGGATGCTAGGAAGAATAAGACTACTTGTTTCTTCCCAACCCTGTCTAAAGGCTGCTTCTTTGTTGTGAAAAGCTCCTTTAATTTTGGTACATAGGAGTTTTTAAATCACACTTTTTCTTGGATTTGTTATACTACTATTTTTAATACTACTTTTATAGCAACAATAAAATAATTTTCTATAGAAAGATCCCAAGCATTCACCTAGGTAGCAACCTAGCTTATCAATATTTATTCATTTTGCAACATGAACAGAAATAATAGTCAGACCTGTCTGCCATTTTATTGCTTCCTGCTATGAAGGAGGAAGCTGAAATGATGTCATGTAAGGGATATGTTTACTAAAAGTTACTCTGAACTAGGGAAATTTTTTGCTTAGAGAAAATAATTGTACTTTTTGCACCTGTTTCACCTGTTACTTACAAAAACATAGGTCTGCTGTAGATGGACTGTGCTCTATCTCCACTGACATGCGTTTTTTTTCATCTAGAGAAGAATCTCATTCTGTTTCTGCAAAATGTGCCTGCTGTTCCACAAGTAACAGATGAGACAACTAGAACTGAAAAGGTAATTTAAAAAAAATCTGTTTGCTTTCTTTTATCATTTGTTGGAGTTTTAATGAAAAGCTGGTTTCTGTTTTCCTTGTGTAACTGATCAGCCAACAAGAACAAATTAATTGAAAAAAGAGTTTTGGAAATGCTGAGTGACAAGGAGAAACAATTAAAAACTTTGGAGCTTTAACGTTTGATTCAAAAAGGACCAGCAGTCCTTTCTGCTCCAAATTGCAGAGAGGCCCTGTCAGAAATCTGAAATGGAGTGGACAAAAGAAATGCAGATGTTGAGTTTGGTAGATTCTTTTTTAAGATGAAAAGGATTGTTCTGTGTGACCAGTTTTTCTTGGATCTCATCTCTGTGTGGGTCCCATACTAATTTAGTTTAATTAACTTGATAGGAAGGGGGAAAACAACAAAAAAACTTCAAAATGTATCTTCCTTTCCCAAAAAAGCTATTCTGCAGCAATCATCTTCAGCCATAGGTATTTGCATACATTGTTTGGACTGTTTTAAAAAAAAAAACCCAAAAACCCCACATTCTAAAGTTGTGTGGAAGCCATGCTTCTGTGAATTTCATTTTTGGTCAGTCATAGCATAAGCTATCTAAAGAGGAAACATCTAGGCCTTTCACCTTAGCTTTTGTTTTGCGTGGGGAATACAGGCTTCTAAATAGCTGAATTGTCCAATACCACATTTTTAGAAGTCAGTATAAATGTTGCTTGTTTGTACTAGAATAGTTTCTGGTATTTATAAGTTGGATCTGCAGTCAGTTATCCCTTGATGTTGAGATCTTGCATGGTATTTTTCACTAGGAGGTCTGAAAAAATTTAGAGCAAAGCTTGTTATCTGTTTTCTCCGTGGTGAAGGCAGAGGTGGGTGAGGAAGGATCCATACTAGGAAGGAACTCCAAATGGTAGCATGGATGTGTAAATTTTCCTGGTTTCACTTGAGCCAAGCTATGTATTTGGAAAGAGAGTGCTTCAAAATAATGTTGGACATGGGCTAGGTTAGTTCTTGTATTTGTTGCCCACAGCAACCTGTTTTTTGACTATTTAATGTTGGGGGGATGCTTTTCACAGTGAAAGTACAGTTACTCCTAGAACTGGTCGGAAGCTTTCAGTGGAAATACAGTAGCCTGGAGAAAAAGGGTCAGCTTTCTGAGACCTGGTGTGGGGAGTTCCCATGGCAGTTCCTACAGCCCTTGTGGTCTCAGTGGGATTTTTACTTCAGAGAAATAAGGGATAGACTTCTGCTCCATGATGACTAACATACAGAACACATATCCTACCCTTTTTTGGACTAAATGTTACAGGAAACTTCCCCTTTTTCCAAGTGAAGTTTCTAAACGGATGCTCACATTTGTACTTTTGCATGTCAAAAGTATGTGAAACTCCAATTATAGGACTGCAAGGATTGCATGTGAGTATACTGTGTGTGTCTACATTCCAACATGGGAGGAATAATAAACACATGTAAAAATGTCACAGCTGCGTGCAGAATTTTGCATGTTTGACAGCTTTCCATTGGCCTAACCCTGTGACAAATCTAGTGCAGACAATGGAAAAAAAATTACATAAGCAATTTCACTGTTAGTAATAAGTGGCAGCCAGAGCTCCAAAGAGGTTAAAAGATAGTTTTAGGTCCCCAGCTGCATGCTGGTGGACCACTGAAATCATCCAAGGGCTGAGACTCTTAGAGGCAGGTACCATGTCAGTGCCTTTTGGGATGAATGCTTGTGTGTCCTGCTTGTGTGTCTTCTCCTGCACTGCATGGAAACAGGTTTGCTCTGCGCCAGGTCTGCTGGGTTCCTGACTCAGCAGAGAGATTGGGATCAGTGCTTTAAGAGCATCTTTCTCTCTGTACTGCTTAAGGAATGTGAGCCCATATAAATCAGATTTTGAAGAATCAAACTTTGCTGGTTTTGCTGCTTTGTCTTGCTCCACCCTAACTCCACATCTCTTTCTCACTGGTCCCCTGTATTTTTCCAGCAGTAAACATGAGCTATCAAGTTCTTGATATTCTGAGATGCCTTTGAGTGAAGGCAGGTGCCCATCTATCATGCTTTTGACCCCTGGCCAGGCACTTGCCTGAGAATCTATTTAGTTGTGCTCCACACCACAAGGCTGTGGGAACACAAGACACATCCCCCAGCAGATGCCTTCGAACAGTCAGCTCACCTTGGGGACAATTTCCAAATCCTTGTTCTTCTTGACACCAAGCAAGGCCATGATTCCAGGTTTCCCACATCCCAAGGGAGGGCCACAAGCCTCCTGCAGTGGGTCAGGCTCTGTGTCCTTCAAGTGATCCCACTTGATAGCAGTATTCCCAAGAAGAGAAAATAACTATAGAGCAGTGGCCAGAGCACTCAGGGGGACTGTGCAAAAGGCAGGTTCAGTTCACTCCCAGCTCTCCTGGGAGTGTGTCTCTAATTATTGATAAAGAGTGGGAATTCCAGAAAATGTGGTTTGGGGGTTTAGCTTTCAACAGCCAACTAATAACTACAGCATTTTTTTTCACTTGAGTTGTGTGACCACACAACAAGTTCTGTTCTTTTTTCAGAAAAAAAAAATTATGTATCCAGCCACACTTTTCAAGCTCCAGCTGGATGATATTTGTTAGCCTACTTTCTATCATCATTAAAAGCCAGAGGAGGGAAATGAGCATCACTCATCTTACACAGTAGTAACTGGATGCCCTCTAGTGAGAATGTCTGCCCTCAGATCTATTAGTTCTTCATTCCCTCAGATGAGAGAAAAGACTTCCATACCTTTCCTTAATGTACAAATGGTGAAGTGTGAACAATTTTTAAAAAAACAATAAAAAGAGTGAATGCTGTAGTTAGGCAGACTGTGCTGTGCCTGCTGAAAGCAGAATTTTATCTCATCAGTTCATTGAAATATTTGAGCTCTGTTAGTAGGACTCTTGGCATATGAAAGGACACAGCAGGTTTCTACTGCTGTTTTTTCACTTCAGATGTGAGTCTTCCCTTCAATGTGACTGAGCTGTCAAGGACAACCTTTATCCTAGTGCACCAAAGAACTGCACTTTTTCAGTTCCTAAAATCGTGGTGTAACAGCATCTCTGTAATGTCTTCAGAGAAAGACCATTAGCACAAGGTGATGACTGATTATACAATAAACTTTGATAATCTAAGCAAGTTACATTCAGGTAAATGGGGTTTCAGATTCTCAGATAAACAGAAGAACATCTCAAACAGCACAAGAACCAAATCTGGTTATCTGTATTTGCTTCCTCTTAGGTCCAGAAACAACTTGCCATGAGACAATAGTGTTTCATACAGAAATAGACAGAAATGCAATTGGTTTTAGAGTCCTGCATAGAAATAAAGAAAAGGAGACAAATACTAAAAGATAACCTAAAATCCTTAAATGGAATAAAAATACCAAGCTCGTACCTTCATTCTGTAGCCTTGGGAAAGTCAAAAGTGGCCTTTCCCATCAGCAGGAATCTTCTATCTGAAGTGAAACACCTTTTAGTTTAAAAGCTGAAGCATGGCATTCTTTACACCAAATGGCAATGGGTGGGATTGTTGAGGGGGAGGGGAAAGGACCCTGCCTTGCAGGTTCAGTTCATTCGTTTCACTTCTGCAATATCTCATTTTAATAGTTCTGGATACTGAAGCCTCCGTTCCCCAGTTAAATTTGTTGAAAAAGAATGAATCAACAATCTGCCCTTCCAGGTTTTATTTATATGCAGGAGAGACAAGCCCAGCTTTTAAGTCTTTTCCAGGTTATCTTTTGGAGCAGCTGTACAGCAAGGCAACAAATTAATATAAGCTAGTTTTCTTCATAATTCTCAAAAATTCTTGCTCATTTACTTCTCCATCTCCATCTCGATCAGCTTCATCAATCATTTCCTACAAAACATTCCATATGTTTGATTAGGCACTGGACTCTAAACACAAGCTTTTCCATTCATTAAACAACAGCAAATCCAAAGCACTTCATGTGAAAACAGAGCTATGTATTTGATTGTTCTTTGTATTTCTGACCTCTCAGATGTTTTTGTGTAGGCATAAATTTCCACACAAGTTTTAGGAGCTACAGGATTGGTTTGTGCCTATCAGAAAAGCTCTGGTAAATCAGAATTTACCTGAAGTTCCTCATCTGTTAAATCTTCTCCCAGCTCCTTGGCAACCCTTTTCAAGTTTTTGAATGAAATTTTCCCTGTGCCATCATCATCAAATAATCTGAACGCTTTCAAGATTTCTTCTTTTGAATCCTTTTCACTCTAAAAAAAAGTCAAACATACATTAACATACATAAAACACCTGCCACCGAGATGTTTCTTTTCAGTATTTTTTTAATGCTGTCACAAGAATTTTTGTTAGGAATTCCTACCATTTTTTGTGTCATCATAGCCAAAAAGTCTTCAAAGTCAATGGTACCATTTCCATCTTTATCAACATCTGCTATCATTTTCTTAATTTCTTCCTTCTTTGGCTCAAAGCCTAAAGCACGCATTGCAACCTGCACCAAACAATATTTCTGTTAGTAGGCCACCAGAATTACAGTGTCAGCAGCTGCTCTAAAGCTTGTTTCATTTCCTCATCCAAAACTGTAATAATAAACAACTGGCTGAAAACATCCTGGTGACACTGAACTGCTTTCTCATTTTCCCACACAGTCAGAGTGTAGGCTTGATCTTCAGATGCACACCTATTTTATCTTTAGATCCACTTGGAACATGGATATATTTCTCCAAATAAGAGAAACTTCTTTGTGTCTGAATTAGGTGAACGTCCCAGTCTACATAGCTGCTTAAGGGACTGTATTATCAAAATGGGACCTCAAGGGAGGTTGGAGACCAGGGATGTGATCTCCCTCCACTAAGGAAAAGAAAAGCAATTAGATGTTAACCATAGAGTATACCCCAAATTCAGCCACAGAAGAAAGCAGTTGTTCTTTGTACTCCTACACTATTTAAAAATAGTTAGGGCTGGACAAACAGAAAAAGCAGCTGCAATTTTGTGACCAAAGATACTTCCATCTAAGAAAAAAAGTGTGAAAACCTTCAGTTCTTTTATGTCAATGCTTCCAGATCCATCAGTATCGAACAAATCAAAAGCTTCTCTGATCTCCTGCTTTTGCTCTTCTGTAAGCTCAGGTTTCAAGCCACTTTTCTTCCGCAGGGTTTTATGTAAGCCAGGCTTTTTGTAGCTGGATGCCTTCAGAAAGTGAAGGAGAGAATAGATGACAGATAGCCCAGACTGGGGAAAATTCAACACACAATTACAGTAGCAACAATAGTAAAGCTGTAACAAAAGCTAGAGATGCTCTTTGCTGCAAGTGGTAGACGCTGGGTATCTATGGTAATTTTCGTAGGTTATTCTAGAAAAGAAAAGCTGAAGAATTTGTTACTGGGGAATATACATTTGGCCTTCATGTTTTGTGTCTTAACCAGAAAACTCATCAACTAATGGAGTAAAGCCAGAAAAGCAGATGGGAAGTCTGTACATGAACATTCCACTGGGGTAACTTGGACCCTCTGCACCTCCTGCTGGTTGCTTTGATGTGTCAGGAGTGGTTTTACCTGGAAAACACGAGTGAATCGCTCTCACAGCTAAAAAGCCAGGTTGTATCATGATCATAAATGGAACTGAAATTCAGCTTCAAAGTCAGTGCTGAAATGGGATGTCCAAGAGCATCTCCTCTGTTGGACCAAAGTTCAGGGGGAGCTATTGAGCTCCAGCTTGCCTGTACACCAGCTCACAGTGGTGCGAGGCAGCAGCAAGATAACACTACATCTGTCCCAGAAAGAGAACTAATCTGCTTGTGCTGAACTAGTGCATTATTATTCAGGATGCTTCTTGAGACCTTTTCTGCTTCTGGTGTAGATCTGTCTACTTGACAGGAATGATGTTTTCCTCGAGTAGAGGGTCTGTTCTGAACCAGTGGCAGACAGATTTTAGTCCTTCAGTTTTAAATCTCCACGAATTCATGGAAGGGAAGGGCAGTCCCTGCCCACCCGACTTTAACTGGCTGGGCTTTATAAAAGGAATTAAATGCCAAGAAAGGAATAAATGCCAAGAAAAGCAACAGCCAATCTAGCTGTTGCTGAGCAATGATTAAGATCAGTTGAATTGTTATGGGTTTTTTTGGCTATCCAGTGTATAGCAAAGAAGATTCTGTTTTGTTCTGTTTGTATATGAAATTCTTTTTTTAGCATGCCGTGTCCATCCCAGGTTAGACTGGCAACTAGTTTGTCTGGAACACCTCTGACTTTTCCCTTCTGTTAACACAGGCATCAGATTTTTACTCCATACACTCTGCTGCTGGAGAAAGTTACGTGAGGCCTTTTCCTGACTTCAGCCCCAGGCAGATTTCCTCCCAGCACAGACCCCCCACACCCTGAGAGCGGGTGCGTATTTTGCGGTTCTTGGTATTTTATCGGAGCTATTTTCATAGTACCAAGTTTGAAGCGGGGGGGTGGGCTGGGCTGGGCTGCCTTTTCTCGTTTCGACAGGGGTGTTGACTTCCGCGTTGTGTGAAGCGGCGGAGACGGCCATGGCAACGAGCCCAGTGGCTGCCTGCCCCCCCGCACGAATTCCCCGGCAGAATGCCCCGGGAAAGCCGAGCTCCGCCGCCACAAAAGGCAGCGACTTGCGGCGGCTGTTCCGCGGCAGGGGCAGGCAGCGAGGGGAAGGAAGGAAGGAAGGGGATCGCGCGGCGGGGGAAGGGCGCTCACCATCTGCCCGCGGCCGCCGCTCCCCTCACGGCCTGGCCCCGCCGAGTGCGCGCAGCCACGGGAGCCGCCCAATGAGCGGCCCGGGCGTACCGGAGAGCCCGCCCCCTCCCGGGGATCGGGCCAATGGCACCCGCCGGGATGGTGATGTCAGAGAGCGTCCGTGTGCAAACGAGCGGCGGCGGTGTCCTGGCAACGCGGCGCGAGCGGCGGCCGTTGGTGGCGCGCGGTTCCCTCAGCCCCCTTTCCCTCAGCCCCCTTTCCCTCAGCCCCCCTTCCCTCAGCCCCTCCGCGGGGAGCTGAGGGAAACAGCGGCCGAGTCGGTGAGGAAGTAAGGCAGTAGCATCCCCCCGCCAGCAGGAAGCAGCTGGGCCGCCACCAGGCCTGAGCAGGTCAGCTCCAGGAGCCTCCTGAACGGTCTTCGGTTCTGCCGGGGTGATCTGGTCCTCCCTGCCTGTGTGCTGGGCTGCTTGCAGCTTCCAGGATGAGAGTGAGGTGAGGCTGGTTCACCGGAGGCGTTTGGGTTTGGCTGCACCAACCCAGGAATCTTGCTCTTTTTCTCCATTAGTAGTAGTAGTAATAATGGTGGCTTTTGAGTAGAGCAGGTAAGTTGTGACAGTTTCCTGAACACTGGGCAGTCTAGTTGCAAGCAGAGGGTTTTCTAGGTGTTTTTCATGCATGAGAGCTGACACAAGAGTATCAGTGTGCATGCATGCATGCAAGACTTTTTTGCTGCCATTTTACAGAAATACATTATTTTGGAAAACTAATCTAAAATTTGTAGTATTAGTTTAACCTTCATGGTTGAGGTGCTGTAAGACAAAGTCAATAGTAAGTATTTGGCATAACAAAGTATAATTTGTGCACATCTAATGAAGTATTGATGCATGCTCTGAATGGAATTAATAGAATTTGAATAAAATAAGTTTAAGTTATTCCAGATTTGAAGTTGAAAGTCAGTGCTCTAATTGTTGGTACCACAATGGTTATATACAGATCACATCGATTTTGCACATAATTGTGCAGTCTGCTTTAAGAAACTTCTGTTCAAAGTAAATCAAATAGCTGAAATTCCTGAGAGCCAGTCAGGAGAGAAACAGTTGTTCTACAGAATCTATATCTGCCTGCAAGAAAAAAATGCCTTGCAGAAACACACCAACTTTAGTAACTACATGCATGGATGTGTAACTGCACAGGATGAAGAACTGTTTTATACTGTCAGCCTCACAGAGAGCTGTACTCAGTGTTAGGTTGTTAATTTTTATTATTTTTGGTGATACGTGCTCTTGAGTGTTGGCAGGGTGGGGGCAATAAGTTTGTGTTCTGTTCACAGATGCTGACCTGCTGCCCATGGCTTTCAGGGATGTGAATGCAAGAAGACATATTGGACTTCAGCAACTCTCATCCTTAGCATTAGCTGGAAGAACATTACTGGGGCCAGTGAAATCATGTAAATTCATTGTGGATGAAAGCACCAACCAAAGCACATTGATTTGTTCTGCTGTTAGATTGATTGAAAGTTTGGATTTAACTAGTGCTGCTGGACAGCTTCTCAATGAAACCATTCAGGCACAAAACAAGGAGTTTAGGACTGGCATGACTACCCTGTTGTTTCTTGTTGGTGCATGGAGCAATGCTGTACTGGAGTGCCTCCAGCAGAATGTTCCTGTTTCAGCAGTAGTCACTGTGATGTCTGAGGGCTTGAACTCATGCTGTGAGAGAGTCCAGTGTCTTCAAATATCAATACATGATGTAAGTAAAGAGCAGTGTTCTGGCAGTGTTAGCCCAAATGCTTTTAAAACTTGCCAAATTGGACATGACAGTCTTCTGAATCCTCAGATTTTCTTCTGTTTTCCCAAAGATTTTTCTGCACCAGAAGAAGCAATTCCAATAAATTCTTGTTCCTCTCAAGATGATGGCTGCAATTTTAACAAGTGCCTGGTTTCCCCCTTGGCCAATGAAATAGCATCTCTTTTCAAACCGTCGGGTGACAAAAGTACATCTGTGGCTTCTGGGAGTAGTGTTAGCACATCCAGCTGTAACAGACAAAAGTTATCCCATAGCAGATACTTCAGCATTCCAGGAAAAAGCCAAATTTCAAGTCAGCAAGGTAATTTTCAGGGATCTTTTTCAGGACAATCATCAGATGCATGTGAATGTTCTGGTTTAGGACAGCTGGCAGTGTCCCTGAGCCATGGAAATCAGACTGGCATGAAGCTGCTGCAAAGCATTGTTGTGCGTCAGCAAGAGAGAGCAGAATGCAGTGGCTCTTCCCAGTTTAATATTGCAGAAATTGTGACATGCTGCTTACTGGGCCTGCCTGAAAGCTATTCTTGTGTTGCTCCAGGCTTTGTCACATTAGTGTCACCAGAACAAGCCACAGTTATCAAAGACTTTGAAGGAAAGCCCCTTCAGATTCTGCTCATGGATGGTGACCTGACAGAACAATATCGTCACTTGGGTTTTAACAGACCATGTAATGTAAGAACCATATTGGAGCATCCCAGCCTGCAGGAAGGCAAAACAGGAGACTTGTGGCTGAGCAGTATGTTAGACATTCTGATAAACTTTGAAGTCAACTTGGTTTTGGTCAAAGGAAATGTGTGTAAAAACTTAATGGCAAGGTGCATATCTAACAGTATATTAGTAATTGGTTCTGTGACTCAGGATGTGCTGTGTGCCTTTGGGCAGGCTAGCAGTGCCCGGCCAGTGACATACCTCACCCAGCCGAATGCTTCTTGTGTGGGGAGCAGGGCCCAGGTGGAGCTGTGGAAGGCCTGTGATGGGCGTGCAATGGATCTGGGGGAGCTTGTGCCAGTCAGGATAAATGTGCAAGGAATTCACCTGTTCACAGCTGTGCTTACTACTACTGTAGCTTCAAAGCTGCAGCTCATTGAAGACCAGTTCTGGACTTCAGTGTATCGACTCCATCATGCTTTAAATGATGAGAGGGTTTTTCTTGGGGGTGGTGCAGTGGAGCTCTTGTGCCTTAGTCACATTCAGACGCTTGCAGAACAGCCCTTACAGGCAGCAAATAAAAATGCTGTGAAAGAGCTTCGGAGACCTGGGCTGGCAGCATCTGTGGCAGAGTATAGACCTGTTGTGCTCCAAGCACTAGCAAGCGGCTGGAAGCAATATCTCTCTGTGCTTATGTGTAACACTGCAAAAGCTGCATCCGAGCTGGAAGCCTGTACCTCAGTTGAGCATCACCTAAGAAAAGCAGCTGACTGTGGCTCTCCCTCAGCATATATATTCCAAGAGTTCAGAAGAGGCAATCTGCTCAGGGATGGTTCTGATCTGCTTGCCAACCATGGAGAGGTTTTAAAGATTTACGATAATGTTACAGCCAAGACAGAGGCATGGCGGAGAGCTCTGGACTTGGTGCTGTTGGTGCTTCAAACAGATGCTGAAATTATCACAGGTCCCAAAAAGAAGCAGCTATTGAATTCCAAAGCTTCAAGTGAATTCATGTTTTTATAGCACTTGCTTTGTTTGTAAATTCATGAGATAATGGAAGTCCATGTGCAACCTGCATTTCTTCACAGCGTAACAGTGGAAATCAGAATGTGAAGCAGACACAAGGTAGCTACAATTTCTCATTTTTAGAAATGGGAGTTAAATAACAAATAAAACTCATTTGTGGGCTTAACTCTAACTTCAGCCATGTATTTCTAACTAAGGATATTGTCTGTATGGATAGATTAATGAAGACCAACTGACTTGTCTAATCTTCCTGAGTAGAGCAGGTGTGCATTTCTTTTTCTCATTGCATTGAGGAGCACTCAGCAGGTGGGTGCATGCCAAGTCAAGCTGGAGAAAAGTTTGATATCTTGGATATGCTTATGTTCTGAACATAGGCTGCCTGTACAAGGTATTTGGACTTACGTTCTTTAAATTATTGTTGTTTAATTAATCTTCTGATGTCTTTTAAGGAAGCTAGAGTTTTCTTATTTAACATTGGATTACAAAAACCAGAATCTATAGGATGTAATTAATTTTTAATTACTATCTTGCTCTTAATTTCTGTACCTTGCAGAATTACTTGCAGTAATTTGTGTTACATTTTACACTAAGAGAGTGTATTAATAGATTCTACTTTTGTATAGTTATTATGGGCCATGTATCTCCTATTACCATACATATACCCTTTGGAATGTTTGTAGTTGGATTTTTAGATTATTTCTTTTGAACTCTTTCACTTTTCCTTGCAGAGAGGAAAATGTTGTTGTATGTTTTAGCTGTTTGTTAAAAACTGAAAATGAATCTATCACGATGATTGAGGCAAGGCTTTTTTACTCAAAATTTGAAACCAAAGCCAGGGAGAACTAGAACTTTGTTGCAAGAAAGAGGTGTGTTAACTATGGAGATTTTTTCCTGAAATGGGAATTCTGAATTACACTTGAAATGGAATTTCTCCCTAGTCCCCTGAAAACAGAATGGAAAAAGAATGGAAATGGTGATACCAAAGTGGATTCATTCTAAGTTCTCGTTGCTGACTTGCATATTTTTATATTTGTGTTCACATGCATGTGGAAAGCTCTTAAGGAGGTTAAGGGAGCATATGAATATCAGCTGCTTTTTAGATTTATGAGAGAAAAACTTCTGTGTGGAGAAAAACTTGTATGCTTATAGAATCATAGAATCATAGAATTGGCTGGGTTGGAAGGGACCTCAGAGATCATCGAGTCCAACCCTTGAACCACCGTTGCGGTTGCTAGACCATGGCACTGAGTGCCACATCCAGGCTCTTTGGAAATATCTCCAGGGACGGAGAATCCACTACTTCCCTGGGCAGCCCATTCCAATGGCTGATCACTCTTTCCATAAAGAACTTATAGTATTTAGCCATCTCTGACTTGAAACTCTAAGTAGTTTAGTTTTCTAAAAGAGACTCCAAAATCTCCAGTAGTATAGGGGTTCATAGTTTTTAATTTCAAACAGTAGTTCCTAGCAGTTTGGGGATCTAGTTTTGATCGTCCTGTAGTTTTCACTACTGATCATTTGGAAATTGATGTTTAACTGCTTGGTCATGCTCTTGGTCTACTAAGGCAGGAAAGAGAAAGATTTTGACAGATCAAAAGAGGCAAAAGGAGCTTTTGGCTACTAGGTGAGAAAGAAATGGAAACACAGCATGTAAATAAATATAAACTGATGCTCTGCAAGTGTGTGCAGCTTGTTTTTGGCTTTATGCTTTTTTTCTTGAACCTCTTGTACTAAGCATTGCATAATGCCTGTTCCCAAGAAAAGATCCAGTTGCACTTTACTAGAATAATGGAGTTAAGTGGATTATGGAAAAACTACCCACATAAATTGTATTGAGTTGGTCCAAACATCTATATATAGGACAATTAGACGCTGAGAGCTGACGCACGAAATGTTGGGAAAATCCAAAATGATGTAATTTTTCCAAACAGGTTTTTAAGAAGCATATAATGGTATCTTTAAATATTGTGATGCAGAGGTTTTCTAAAGAGCTGTCAGACTTCGTATTTGGCTTATTTAACACTTGCTTTCCTACAGGCCAACAAAACAAACTTTTGTAAACTAGATAGTTATTGTATCCTGGATTCCTCAAAATTATTTCTTTGATATGCATAGACTATTAAGGCACATGCTGTCCTCAAGGCTTCCTCTTTCTGCAGTGTGAAATACAATATATACATGTGGTTTTCTCATCTTCAGATTTCTTAAACTTCCTTGAAACATAGAAAGCTGTCCTGTGGGTGTCTCCCATGGCTCCCAGCCTAGGGAGTGATTGTAACAACTGCCACAGGGGCCATTGCAGCTTCTCCCATGCAGTCTTCTCCTAGGTACACAAAGGTTGTTTATGTAGAGTGTGAAGTGATAGAAGAGTTCTCAGCTTTTACACTTGATGTGCCTGGGAGATTGGGAGATGGCAGAGATCTTAGGGAAGGGACTGTACCAAGGAGTAGGCAGCACCTCCCTATTGAAACCCTGTCCCAGTCAGATGCCACGCTTCTCTCTTGCATCCCAGTATCCTCATTATGGGCTCACTGCTTCTGTTTAGGGTTGATGCCATTTTATTTAATATTTATCTTTATAAGGCTAATTTTTTAGACCTCTATGCTCATTTATGATTTCCTTAAAAGTAGCAGAAGTCTTAATCATAGTAACAAGACCCTAGCTGGGCTAGTCTGAAGGGCATACCTTGCTTTTAAGTTCTGGTTCCATAAGGACTGGTAGCTTAGTGGTTGTCAAGAGGTCTACTGAAACCAGGTTTTACTTGTGTGTATCATTTGGCATAACCACAGGTATTATAGAGGTAGGAATGTGCTTACATAGCACTATCTAGCAAGAAACTGGTAAGGTGTGTTTTAGCTGTGTTGTTCAAGTTGCTTTCTGTATTTGGTGTTGAAGTGGCACATCAGGGGTTACTGGAAGGGGGTTTGCTGTGTGTGTTACCAAGCTTGGTTTTCTGGAGTGAGGATTAATGCTGTCTGCCTCCCCTCTGTGCAGCGGGAAGCCTGTCAGGCTTTCTTGCCTTTCTTTACAGTATTTGAGGAAAAACTTTATCGTCCCATAAGGAGATGTTGGCTTAAACCCCAAAGGCAGAAGTGGCAGAAATTTTATTACTTTGTTAGCCTTGCTAAGGCACAGTAGTTAAAAAAAGGAAAAAGCAAAGGAAAGAGAACTGGGACAGCCTGTCTCAGATGAGTTCTGATGTGGCTCCTTTTAATTTATTTTTCATACATTATTCTTTTATTATTATTCTTAATTTATTAATCTTTTATTTCAGCTCAGATCAGTCGGTTGGGGCTTAGTGCTACTGGCAGTTTTTGTCTGCTGTGTTGTGATACCAAATATTTAACCAGTGTTGCCAGTTCGGAGACATGACTAAAAATAAGATGGTCAACTGATTTATTTTCAAGGTGTAAACTGAGTCACTACTTTCACTCACTAAACTTAAAAACAAAGCAAAAAACAAAAACAAAAAACAGAAAACCCTGTTTGTTAATTGGAGAGCCAAGATGACTCGAGAGGAGTTTTATAAAATTAATTAAATTTGTATATCTGCATAAATATATATACACACATCATAGAGCAGAACAGGCAGTTTCTCAGCAACATTAACCAGTAGTCTAGTCAAAGATCAGTTTGCAAACTGAGCTAGGTCAGTTAATCTGTTCACCTCCTAGTTATGTTGAATAAAATAATCAAAATAACCTGTTTTTCCAGAATAACTGTTACCAGTAAATCCTAATTTTCTCAAAGAACAGCCTTCTACAAAATGAACCCTTCCAGTAAACGGAAATCAATTATATCTTGGTTTGAATATTCCCTGGTTTTCATTTGCTGCTTCCTGCATGTGTAGTTCTGTCTGTGGGCTGCAGCTCAAGGATATGCTTATCCTATGCATATACTATCTTAGGGGATGCAATTACATGTGTGTAATTCCATATGACTATAATGTCTTTGATCCTACAGTGATGCAAATTAGACTAGAACACCTGCAGCAATATAGAAACACTGATTCTATGGGTTTATTTAGCTGGCAGAGTCCTAATATAATATTGCTCAAGTTCCTTGAGCATGGTTTTCTCAAGGTAAGGGGCAGTCAGTGTTCAGTACCTCACTTCTCACTGCCCAGCATCTCTTAGTTTATGTAAGCACTGTTTAAATAACCATCCCACACACATCTTTCAAGTTCCTGTTCAAGGATACTTGCTTTCTGGAGTCATTTAGCTGTGACAGTATACTCATGGCTGCCAGAAGCCAGGAAACTCAGATGTAATTGGCAGTAAGAGAGCTTTACTGGAAAAGAAACTCAATTTTTTCTTTGTTTATCTGAAGTACAGGGCAGTTAACTTAAAAAATCGATTTATGTATGACCCTGGCTATGCCATTATTCTGGCTTATATTTTCAAAGTATTTGACATCTCAGAGCAGTGCTGTAAATAAGCTCAAGAGAACTGCCAAATGTCAGGTCAGTAATTACTATACATGGAATTGCTGTGGCTAATATGGGAACAGCTCTCAAGTCTCAGCTTCAATGATGGATACTTTGGACTGTTTCCCAACAGATTTTTAGGAGGACCTTCAGTCTTCCAGATTGCTCTCACAATCATTCATGAGGCCAGAGGAACTATGCAAGAAGAGAGGAATTGTAAGGCCAGGAGAAGTTGGAAGGAATGACTTAAAATCCAGTGTCTCTCATTCGTTCAAGACTGATCATTAAAAAAACTTAGTATTAAACTGCTGAGGGAAGGTCTTCCAAAATTTAAAATTTAAAAAATTTCTGTCTGCGCCAAGAGATGCTGCTTTAATTATCTGTTCACTTGTACAAAAATAGAACTTTAGACTGCCCTACAGCATGATACTTGGGTAAGATGCTGTCCCTCAAATGCTCACATACATCTTACTCTAACAAGTTAAACAACAAGCTAACAAGTTAAAACAGGATTTGTTACAAATTGCATTTTCTTTCAAAAGGCCACTCAAGCTGTTTTCCTTCTGTTTTGTGTGTTGCTATGGGCCGCTACCACAAATTCAGTTCTTTTATTTACAGATGCTTTTGCTTATGTGCAAGTGTGACAAGTTGTTATTTTGCTGATATATTATTGTCAGGAGACTGGTGGGGAAGAGGAATCACACTTCAGTCATGAATTAATACAGGAACCAATCCCTTTTGCATTAAAAATCTGAGTGAGGTTTCCTTTGTGAAGTTAAAAGGCTTGGTCCCTAACAAGTGGATTATTGCAAAAGCATGATTGTTTTCATCCTCACTCTTCTGAATACCGGAAAAGGGTGTCTTTCTGCGTGTTTATTTGTGGAAAGAAATGTAAAATTGGAGACTCCTAATGCTGATGAGGAGTGCAACCTTCATTAAAAGATGCTTTTTCTTGAATGAACCTCTCGTAAGTTCTCATTGCAGTGACACCTGATTACTGACTGGAGACCTGTGAAAAATTTGCTTCTGAGATGCAGTAGGTTGAGCAGCCCCTTCCATTGAAGAATTTGAGGATTTAGAGCCCAGCATCTCTAGTAGTTAAAGGAATGTCAGTTAGTGAGAAAAAAGAAATCAAGAATAAGTTCTTTATTTTGTTCATACAGCATGTAAGAAAACAAAGTCCTGGATAAAGAATAGGAGTTAGAATTACTGTGGTAATGAATGAATGTTTGACATTTAAGATTTGGTTTCTTCACCTGGCAAGACTTTTTCCTTGATTTGTAAAGTTGATAGAATTTGTCTAAAAGCCTCCTGCACTGCTTGGCCATACATAATTCCCACAACCCTATAAGGATAATACCTAGAACAGGGTCGTTCTTAGAGGGCAGAAGTAAACCTTGAAGATTAAACCACAGCTGTTAAAGTGTGCCAAGTTGAGCTATGAGTAGTCATACAACATACAGTGCAAGCTCAGTGGAGCAGAACAGTTTCTTTACATACAGACTGGCATATTAGCAGGATGGAATGAATGTTCTTTTTAAATATTTTGGAAGTGAGATGAGGCTGCACTATATGTGTTTGGGTTTCTGTTTGAGTTACACTAATCCTTTTTATATCTTTTTAAAATAATACAATTATAATCTGCAATTGCTTATGTTAAATATCATCTATTTATGGTTTTTGTATTGATCTACAGTGCTGGATCTCTGTCTGTTTGTCTTGGTTTGCAGAAGTGTAAGAAACTGCCCCTTGTCATGGTGCCTGTATTGCTGATGTGATGCAGTGCTGCATCAGGCATATTTGACAAGAATGGTTTTAGTATTTTAAGGAGCAAATTAACAGACTTATTGCTGCAGGTTTGAGGAAAATCCTTAACCTCTACTTTTTGGTTTTGTGGTTTTTTGTGTGGGGGTTTTTGTTTTTTGGTTGGTTGGTTTGGTTTGTGTTTTTTTTGTTTGTTTGTTTGTTTTGGTTGTGGTTTTTGTTTTGTTTTGCTTTTTTCTTTTTTAAGTGGAAAATTAAATTGCTTTTTTAGAATTACGCTTTCATCTGTGTCTGGCTCTTCCCCTGCCCTGTTTGCTCTTGAGTCCCCAAAATTAGCAAGGGTAATGTTCTAGTTTGCAATGGCAGTAGGAAAGAATAACTTAACTTTTTAAAATGTAATAAACAGTGCAAGACCTGGAACAAGTACAAAACCTTCACCTTCAGGTGAAAGCCCCCAGAAGAATACCTCTATTCAAAATGTCTGTGGATGTCTGCAAATGCTGCTAGGAGCTTAATTCTTGTCCTTTTCATTTCCAAACATGTATTATTAGGTTTTTCTTTAAAAATACATACTGTTGCCTTGAACTCTTCCATGCTTCTAGTCCAGGAAGGTAGTTTTTCCTTTAGTTGATTCATACATAAAATAAAATCTGTGAGACATTATTTTGGTCCTGGTTATTTCCCTCTTGTGATATTGGATTAAAAGGAGAGATTTTGAAATATTCAAGCTTTGAAAATCAGCAAATGTTTCTAGCTTTGGAGGGGTTTCACTGTGGGCTAATAAAAATAAGGCGCTCTTAATTATGCTTCCTTTAGAATAGATTCATAGTTTATTTTCCTTCCCTGTTTGTGAATTTATAGCTTTCAGTAGGAATCCTTAATAGAAAAAAACCTGCCTTCTTTACTTTAAATATTTATCTGGTAAAAAAAAAATACCCTGAGGAGAAAATACACTAGAAGTTATTTGGTTTGACAGATTTGTCTCATGGTGTTCAAAACCTTTTCTAGCTGAACTGATCCAGCTTTGTTCCAAGTTTCACTTACCCTGTAGGAGCTGTATATGCCATACAGCACATCTCCTGGTACAGCCAGTGTTGTGCCAAGCTTTCCTCTGCCCATAGAGGAACTGTATACAGCTAACAGCTGTAGCCCAGAGGATGGCTCCATTCCCCAGAGGAGCCTCGCCAGCCAGGATCTGGCCCAGTAAGGAACCTCATTCAGTGAAATATTATGTACTGTGCCATTAATAATAATCAGATAAATATTATGATCGACTGTCAGGCTCAATGTCTGTGGGTCCTAGAGTAGGATGGGACTGCTCTCCCCCATGCACAAAGCAGTTGTATATTAATTTTTTGAGGTTCATGTGAATTGCTTGGCTGATGCTGCTTCATAAAGAGAGAAGCATGGTAAATCTGCTGAGGTAACTTTACGGTTAGCCTGGTTGTCTTCTCTCACTGCACTTTATTTCTCCATTGTGCTTTGTTTTTACATGGAACTACCTATAATCTTCCCTCCTCTTGTATGAAATATCTGCTTTGCAGGCAAATTTAAAAGTTCTTGCTTTGCATAGGAAGCTCAACTGCAGGCTTATCTTTGCATAATGTGCAAAGGCTAAATAAATGCAGGTAAAACTGATATCACACAGTCTGCTCTGCACCTATGTTTCTAAATAGACATGGGATGACTTGCATAGTACACACAGCAGATCATAGCAGTTTCTTCCTTAAATAAGAGCTTTGTCATTCTTTTGGGGTCAAATATGACAGAGTGAGAGACTGTTGTTAAATGTGTCATCTGTTCCACCTGGGTGACACCCATCTGTTTGAACATCACAAACAGCAGCTAATTTTGTAGCTGTGTTGGTGCCAGCAGCCTAAGAAGGATTCTTTGTGGTGTTTATTTACTCCTTTTTATTTGCCTGGAAATTGCCACCGGTAGCCTGAGTTTGTCTTTGTGGTCTGTTGAGAACAATACCAAAAGTCTCACTGAAATTTGATTTACTGGGAAGGAATCACAAGTGGTCTAGGATTTATTCTTGGATCGCTTTACCGTGTCTCAATCTTTTATTAGCTGATAATTTCATGTTCATTAATGGCAAAGCTGTAAACAAAGCATATATTCTACAGTAGAAGTTGTCTTTACTTGAGAAGCTCTTGATATTAAAAATCCAGGTGAGAGAGAATTCTTCCTAGGACTCCAAAATGTGCACGAAAGGCAGTCATTAATATAAAGATGATAGTCTTGTCATCTGATACAGCCTTCTGAATCCTTCTGGACATGCCAGCTCCAGAAATTCTTCCAACATATTTTTTTACAATCCCCTCTGTATTCTGCTTCTAACAAAGTCCTTTGAGAATGACTTCAACACGTCAGAAAATTAACTCCATTTTGAATCACTTTTGAAATTGGCAGGAAAGGAGGGATTTAAAGCCAAGCCCCACAGCATCCTCAAATATGAAATATTTGGTATCAAGATCTCAGTGTTTGCTTCTGAGAAGAACTAGGGCTTCTTGTGAATTATTGCAATCCAGTCAGAACTTTACAGTCCTATAAAAGAAATCCTGCTCAAAAGTTAATGTAAGTTAATGTAAGACAGAGTCAGGGTATAGTCTGATCTGGAGGTCAGCACCAGCAGTGGATGTGACTACCTTGCTGATGATGTCTGAATTAATGTATAAAACCAAGGCTATACAACATTGTGAGTCAATTTTTTTGTTGCCATTGTTTCAGTTTTTTATTAAGTTGATTACCAGAGGCTGGCTACAGCTGATATGTGGGATACCCATAGGAACCACATGGCCTTCTCAAACTACTGCCTTGTCTATGGAGACTCTCCTGTACCCTGCAGGGAATTGCATGTAGGCTGTGCTGAAACAGAAAGAACTGCTCTGGGGAAGGACATTGTCACTCTTCGTCTTCATTCTCATTTTTCTAGTTTTCCAGCATTTACCTATTGTTTGTTAACCAAGTAAGCTCCCACCCTATGCCTTGCCTCCATGTAGGTCTTTAACGGTTTATTACTTCATCGTAATGATGAATGTCTGCTTGTTGTCTTGAAGGTATGCTTAAGGCAGGAAGGGTCTCCTGCACTACAGCAGACTGACAATAAATGGGCATTCCTTTTGAGAGGTTTTGTAGTGGTTGCAGTTACAACAGATGATCTCTAACCATTACATCAGACATAATTCTGAAGGCATTACATGTTGCTATTATTTGAAACTATACTTGGAGATTGATATGAAAGGTTTGTTGCAGACTTTGTATTAATCTGAAGCAACTGAGTTTCAC
Source organism: Calypte anna (assembly GCF_003957555.1). Classification (NCBI taxonomy): domain Eukaryota; kingdom Metazoa; phylum Chordata; class Aves; order Apodiformes; family Trochilidae; genus Calypte; species Calypte anna. Next base: position 564,931 of record NC_044249.1, read on the forward strand.
AAGAAATCCTAGAGATAAGTAACTACTTGAAGCCTAAAACTGTTCCAGAGTTGTTACTGCTTTTTCTTATAATTTTAGAATCTAGCAATTAATTACAAGAAAAAAAAAAAAAAAAAAGGCAAACACAGACCGTATGTGAAACAGTTAAAAGCTGTGTCCAGGAGGATCTCTGAGCCATGTGCCATTACACAGCTAAACACAATTGAGCCAGCATGATATAATTATAAATTAAGCATCACTAAAGAAAACAAATTCCAAGTTGAAAATAAAATAAAAATCCATCACTTCTGCTTATTTCTTTGTGGTTGGAGATCACATTAAACCTCAGTTTTATAAATTACCATCTATCCTTCTGCACACTACAGGGTCTGAAGTATCTGCAAGCTTTCTTTACTAGAAGGGTTGGCTGGGGAAATAATTGGTATTATTTATATCCAGTCTGTTAATCTCCAAACTCTCGTTGGCTCTTCCTTTGTTTCCTAGGTGTGTTAAATCAGCTTAGCACTGCTGTCATCCCAACTGTACTGTCTGGCTCCCAGCCATCTGAAAAACTCTTCTCTGGACAAACTGGATTCTGGAGTAAGTCTTCTATGCGCCTCGTGGGATAACACATGAACAGCAACAGCCTGTTGTGCTTAGTCGATTTGAAGTGACAGCTGCTGTTAGTAACAATTAGAACTGTTAACACCAGTTGCATTCGTGAAATACTCTGAAGTAACTGCCTGTAACTGTAATTGGGTAACTGGTTACCCAATTAAAGTAACATACAGATTATCAAGCAGCCAACAACAGCAATGGCTGGAGAAAGGCTATGCATCCAACCAACTTCTCCCACTTTCAATTCCTCAGAGACTGTTTATTAAGATTTTTCACTCTCCAGTGGATAAGAAATGCTGAGTAAAACGATATTACAGGAATTGGCTGACATTTGCAGGCGACCAGCTAATTCTTGTTGCCTTGTGTGTGTGGTGGCTGTGTGTATGTACGTGTGTGCCTGGCATTGTCACTGAGCTCCCAGCCCACTCCCCTCTGCTCCCAGAGGGCTGTTGCAAGACTGAATTTTGGAAGTGACATAAGGAACAATCCAGGAAAACATGCAGAGCTAATTATGATTTACCCTTGGCACTAATCTCTTTCATCCATTGTGTCATACACTTCTAGTGTATGGGGGTTTTTTTGTTGTTTTTGTTTTGACGAGTGACGGGTTGAGTGTCATCTGAAAAAATGATGTCTGTCTGTCTGTCCTGGGGAGGAATTTGGGTGTGCCAAAAGATTTGTGCTTTCTTCTGGTCTCTCTGGGCTGTGGCTGTAATCCCTGCAGTAAAAAATCACTTCTTTCTCTAACACTTGGGAATTCAAGATTATCAAGGACAAGTGTTCACGAAAGGGAGATAAAAAAAAAAAAAAAAAAGGAGTTGTTAGGGCTGTAGCAGATGGCAGCTGCATCCTGAGAAAGGCTTATCAACAGGAACTCTGTCTAAGAACGGTCATTCTTCTTTCTGAAATCTTCTGCCTTAAGAAAATAACCTTGTAAAGTATACTTCATGGTCAGTGAAAGTGGAGTCTCTTCTGGTGACAATAGACATATTTGAAAATCATAAAGCATGTGTTCCAGTGAGAGGAAGTACATCTCCTGCATCTCAACATTGTTAGCGAACATTGTTAGTTTGCTGTGTGTAACCCTCCTCTGAGCTGTGCCCATTCTGAATGCTGGTTTATATTCCTACACACTTGTAAGGTTTTGGTTTTTTTCTAAAGTTTTGGTTGGTTTGTCTTAAAACACCAGAAAGCAAATTATAGTAGAATTTTCTTACACTAGTCTAGAGAAGTACAATGTTACTTGATTACACGTGGTTTTTCTCCTGTGTCCTAGAACCTTACTCCCAATTCCACTGAAGTTTCATACAAAAGGTCCTTTTAATATTTTGGGGTTTATTTATTTATTTATTTATTTTAAAGGCAGTTGAGATCAGACCTCTGTGCCCTGCCTCTGCTTTGTAATATATTGAAAATAAGACTTTTAAAAGTGGGGAAATTCATAACTATTCTGAACTTACCTTCTGCAGGTTGACACCAATCACAGTTCAGTTAACTACAACAAAACAGAAATAATAGTAAAATTACTCCCAGACACTGCTTTTCACATGCTAAGGCAAATAGATCAAATTCAGTCATGAGGTAAGTGAATATAACTCCTTTATTTATACTCATTTGTATGAATTCTGGCCAGTTCCATCTGGTCTACTAAGCTAATTCCATACAGTTTATTCCTGTCTTTCCATCTCATTGTTTACAGCATGATTTGTCTTTCTTGCATGTAACTGTCCTGGAAAAACACTTAGTGTGTGAGATGTAATACAATTGTGTTTTCAATTATCCCACATGGTAGTAAACCAGACATCATAACATATACTGATCTTTCTTTTTAAAGCCAGTACACAAAGCTGACATTGGAGTGACTAAAACAGAGACTGCTCAGTGCTGATCAGTCAGAAAGAACAAAAGTAATCTGCTTTACTGATTTTTAACAACCAAAACTGTTCGCTTCTTGCTGCTCCTAACACGTAATACAGTAATACACATGTGGTGGGTTTTTTCCTAGACCTCTAGGAATTTGGTGGTGTGTCTTGGGCGTGTGGCAGCCAAAATGCATTCGTTCATCCCTTCATAAAATTTCAGGGGTCTCTTTCTTCCTCTTTTCAGACAGATTACTTCCATCTGCTAAATACAATTGTTTCAGATGTAACTGCATAAAGTTACAAATTATGCTGACCTTTCTTTTTTATGCAATCATTTCATCAGTATTTCTGTCACATCTTGACTCAGTTGTCCTTACTGCATGGCCTAAAACCAAGGGGTTTCCTACCTGTGATGCATAGACCCAGGACTTTTAGCTAGAACTGACTGGTAACTCCAATATCTTAAAACCAATGGCTACCATGAAGCTGAAAGAGTCCAGAAGATTTTTAAGGCATTTGGGTCGAGGCCTGAATTGACTCCTATTTTAGAGTGCTGACATGCTTTATTGGTTCTTAACATGGAGAGCACAGGAGATGTTGTCTGGGAACCAGCTGGGAACATTTTACAACGGTAGGCAAAATGGAGACACCCTAAAATAGCATTTTCTCTAGGAAATTATGCTTAGGGTATTTAAAGTAAGACTGTAGAGAAGAATGACGGGAAAGGTTTGATTTAAAGAGGCTTGTCATCAAGCTAACACCTCCAGTTAAGTTAATTTAATGGCAGTCATCCTCTGAGTTTGAAAACAGTTTTAAGTAGAGCTCCAGTTGTCTTACCTGCCAGTCATGCATCTCTAGCTAGGCTGCACTAAAGCTGAAATCAAGTGAGTTCAAAGTAATAGTTGAATTAATAGTTTCATAAAATCACAGGTTTTGTTAGGTGGTTAACCTAACTTTGTTAAATGGAGAAAACATGCACTGGCATTAACCCATTCATTGTATTGCATTTCTGTACACATCTTCCTGCTCTCCTAGCCCTCAGTCCTGAGAATTTTGTTGATACTTGTAACTGTCTCAACTATTTTCCCTTATGAATCATAGAGACTTCTAGAATCCAGACAGCAAGAGCCCACACTATTAGATGCAGCAGAATACGAACAGGGATGATTCTAGAGCTTACAGAAAAAGCACATACAGAAAGTTTCTTTTCTGGCATTTTCTTGTATACTTGGGAACATACAAGTGTCATAGGTAAAAATACTACTCTGCCTTCTTGTAATTGTCATCTGTATGCACTAAAAATAAAATCTTGAGATGACTACCGAAGAAGTCAGTGGAGAAGGGTTTGAGTAGAAAGTAATGTTATGGTAAATTCCAACCCAATAGGTGAGGTAGCCTGAGGCTGTATATCCTGTACACATCTTGCACACTGCTATGGAGGGAGACTTTTTAGACCTGCTAGCTATGTCTTTAGCCTTCTCCTTGGAGTGGTGGACCACTGCTTTCCCTGCTTTGAGAAGCATCATTGTGGTAGCTTCAGAGAGACCAGGGAAGACAATGGGTTTACTCCTGTGGGAAGTGAAAACTGAAAGTTAATTATTTCATTGCTTTCTCCTTTCTTGTATTAAAACCATCCCATAGTAAGTCTTCTTCCATCAGTAAAAAAAGGATGTTGGCTCTGAAATTATTAAAGTGCTACTTAATACCACTGCAGTTTGGCTAGGAAACTCTAGTGCGTGAAACTTGACTGCCACCACCCTCCCAGTTCTTGTCTGGACAAACAGAAAGTTTCCCCTTGTTGTGTTAGGAAGAGCTGACCCCCAGCAGCACACCCACAAGTGCACACTTTGGCAGACTGAAGCTCCTCAAGGGATCCATTTCATGTGCTCAGCTGAATACAGATTGTTGCTGTTTTGTACAAAGCTCACCACATGACAGATTACATCTTCCTTTCTCCAGGCCCACACAGATGGTGTGAGTGACTAACTGATGCCTCAATTTTGCACAGCCTACACACTGATGTCATAAGAAAAGGCTAATACCTCTGAGGTGAGTGTCCTTACTTGTATTCCAACAACAACAGCGAGAAGTGTAACAATTGAGAAGAAATTAATAGAAGAAAAGCCCAACTTTGTATTAGGAGCAACTGACATAAAACATGTGTAGTTCAATGAAAGAAATCAATATTAATGTGTCGCTTTTAAAGTAAATGAATCATTAGATGACAAAGCCCATAAATTGATTCATAACCTCCTGTAATATTTACATGAAAGCTCTGAGATTATTCTGTTGGAAAAATAGCAATTCAATTACGAATGGAAGTAACAGCTAAAATTCAACATTTGTCTTAGCCCAGTAGACTTCATGAAACAGACTTCTGAGCACTAAAAATGTTAGCCAGCCACCTTGATTTACTTTTGTTCAGTAGTATCATTAATTGCAATGAATTTGACTTGCTGATATTTGAGGGAAAGGGATTTATCATTTGCTTACTGAGCTTTTATTGTTTTTAGAAATTACTTGTTTACTTCAGTGAAATGACTCAAGGTGTGGGATTAGTCAGAATGAAAACCCTTAATATTTATGGCAATCAAGTTAGCCACATGTATTTTTGTTCCTTTTCCCTGCAGTGAAGCACTCCTAGGCAATGTATGACGTTTGTGATTGGTTGCAGCTGCTGAGGGTAATCTGTGCAAGAGCATCTTTGTTAAAGAAGACTGAAGAATTTTGTAATATTTTTTGTGAGGAGAGTTGTGTGAGTTTGAAAATTTGTTTCAGTGTTTCAACCTTTTTGTCACAAATTCATGTGAGCTTGAAGCTGATGAGTTGAAATATTGTCTGGTTCCAGAAAATTTTAGAGAAAGCCTTGTGAGTGATTTTGTTGTAACTAGTAAACTTGTCAAAATGCTTCAGAACAGCTTTAATTAGGACTTCTGTATCAGTGGGCTGCAGAAACGGAGGTGCTAAGCAGGACAAAACAGCCTCCTGTTTCTTCTACCCCCTCCTTCACCTTCTGGAGTCAGCAGGGCCTGAGGGGAGATGACAGTGTGGGGAGGAGTTTGGTCCTCTGGGCTGGTTTGTGCCAGGAAACAAGTGCTGAGGGGTGACCTGAGGAGCAGGGCACCCAGCAGAGCTGGCTGGAGGTTTTCCAGCCTTTCTTGTTGTCCGTATCGGGCATGCCAGCACGATGATGATGGGCAACCTGATGGGACTGGAGGCTACCATCCTGCAAGGAATGTGAAATGGGCAGTTGGGAACTACCATGAGGAGGGAGCATGCTAGGGGAAAGGAAAAATGGAAAATTCTATGGAAAAACTAAGCTAAAAGGTTATGAGGATTGTCTGGGGATTGAGAATGGGGGCTTTGAACTTCAAGACAAGAGGCTGGGATTAAGAAGTAGGGAAAGGAAACCCAGCAATGGAGCACATGGCTAGGAGCCATGAAAGAAACAAAGGAAAAGGAGTCCAGAGGACAGAGCTTGGCATGAGGAGCTGAGGAAAGATTTAGAAACCTGTGTCTGACAGCAGGGGAAGGGAAAGGAACAGGGTGGGGACAAAGGATGAGGAGACAGGCTGGGGATGGAGGGCGGAGCAGAGGAAAGAAAGGAAGATGAGTCTGTGCCTATTTCAGTGTTCTCCTGGTTTTCATTCCTGGGCCTGGGGAGGATTACACAGCTTTGCCCTTCCTCAGCTGTCAGAAGACTGAAATCTCCAGATCCTATGCATGCATTGACCCCTATTACTGCCACTCAGTATCTCAGGGGACAGAATTTTACTGTTCATGTCATTTCTGATGGCAAAGCTGGTGGGTCCAACTTTATCTTAATTTTCAGCTGAAAGCCCCTTAGGGTATCAGTAGAGAATTTTTTGAGGTTTTGGCTAGGGCAGAAAGAACAGTATTAACAGACCACAAAGGCTTCAGAACAAATATTCACCCTGGTAATGACACCTGTTACTCTTGCTTCTCATCCTGAAGTCTCTTGTTGCTTGTAGTGTGCACTTTAATCATTCCCTTTAAGGTACAGCTAGCTCTTCTTGTGTGTCGCAGTGTTACAGGGGCTGTGGAGACATTTTCTCAAATGCCATCTAAATTATGAAATGGCTGACATCCATGGCTTCAGTTGAACAAGTCAGAGATCAGTAGCTGGACACATTAATGCCAGAACAAAATTCCTCTTCAGCATTCACTGGTGCCTCTTTGATGAGGTAATGTAGCCTCTATAGAGAAAATTAACATGCAACCAGTAAAATACGAGCAGGTTCCTCTTCTGCCAGATTATCTGCTTTTATGTCTGTAAGCAGTGGTACTTTTACATAGATATTTGATTAGCAGTGAAAAAGCAAAATCTGTTTGCATATCAATTTACTATCGCAGGGATAAGGACAATATAGCAACATAGAAACCTTTTTGCTTTTCGGGTTGCTTTCAAAGATGGGCATAGTCTCACAAATTTCCATCAATCAAGTGCTTAGTGGAAGACTGCACTTGATAAAACTAATGAGGTGTAACAAAGTGGCTTATACAGGCATTCATTCTCTAATTTTTCCTGAGGGGGAAAAATGAATGTAAGCTAAATAGTGTTTCTTATGTAATGAGTATTGCTTTTGTATAAAAAAAAGATCATTGAGCAACTTAACCTCCCAGATGTTAGGAAGTTAATTATTGCAAGTCAGATTTGAGGTAATAGCCTGGACAGTGTTGGGAAAGTAATTTTTTGGCAGATAACAAATTCTGTTTTGGCATGCAGACAGCAGATTACAGTTTTTTAAACTACCACAAAGAAATGTGCTGTGTCTCTCCAAGAAACAAGCAAGATTTCACAACAGCCAGTTGGCTTCAGTTGCACTTACAGTACTTGTAACTTTAGATATTGTAGGAGATGTCAGTTTGTGTGCAGTAATGGTAAATTTAAAGACCTATAGGGATGATTTTATAGTTAAAAAGGGGGAGAGATGCAGAAAAGTGTTTCACCTAAGCTAGTGATGGCATGGATGGCATTGGTGTGGGGTGGAGGAATAATAACCATATCCACTCCAGCATTAAATGCTGCCTCAAATTCATTTGGGATATGTTCTCCCTCCCTAGAACTAAAAGTTAATACAGCACAAAGTACTGCATAATTTGTGTTTCTAATGGTGTTCCAGGGCTTGTCTCCTTTTTCAAATTCTAGTGTGCTGGTATCCTGAACAGTAAAATCTGTTTGCAAGATGTTTACTGTGTTGACTGTGCTACTGCAATTCTGTTTGTGTTCTGCAAGTGATGCTTGGTCTGTGACCTGCTGCTACATGGTCTTATGCTCTGGGGAAACCTTCAGTGGGGCCTAGGTTTGGGGATCCATGGAAACCATCCTGAAACAAAGAGAAAACAAATGGGAGAGTTGTGACATTCCTTCTGGAATACTATCAGTACAGATTGTTACTGAAAGAGAGGGTTTTGGTTTTGTTTTTTTTATTCTTACTATTTTCTACCTACGAGCTAATATTTCTTTTACAGAAATAATGCAAAACAAGATTTCAGTTGTGAAACTTGAAGAAACTAAATTAATGATGTAGTAAAATCATTTTTTTTTTTGTACAGAAAAGAAAAAGTTTTTTTTTTCTTTTCTTTTTTAATTTGTAACATCTCACTGATCTCATCTCCCCTTGCCCTTAAATGTGAAATGATGAAAGCTGCATGATGTGGTAACTCCTGTTCCTTGGGAATACTCTGTCTTTGCTATATTCCTCCATGAAGTTATTTTGGCCTTGTTCTATAACATAGCAGTGAATGTAAAGAATATGTTCTTCACATCCATCTATACTTTAACTTCCAACTTCAGTCCTGTGAAAAATATAGAATTCCAGAATTAGCCCATTGGAAGCTATGAATTTTTTGAGTCTTATAAGGCAACATAATTTAAAAGAGGATAAAGAATAATCTGCAATAGATTTTCCACTGTTTCCCAGTCACTTTCTAGGAAGCCTAATAAGGTGAGAGCGACAATTTTCGACCCTGAGTGGTTTGTAGTCCATGTGGAAATTAGAGTTAAAATTGTCAGAAATGTTGCAAGTAGACTTGTTGCAACCCAGTCTAGAGGGCCCTGCTTGAGCAGTGGGGGTAGACCAGAGGATCCCTTCAACATCAACTGTTCAGTGTTTATGTGAAGATTCACTTCTTAAATGTTTGTATATCCTCTGTTCCAATGAGTTAATGGGTTTCTTAAATGACAAAAAAGCCACAGACACTGGCTGCATTTTTGTAGCTGTCTCACAAGCACTGATTGCCCCCTCACTACAGCAGAAAAAGATCTCTTGATGTGTGTCCAGGCGTTTCCAGTGTGAGAGCAACTGCTTTGCCCTGTAGTGATATAATGAAACTGAAACATGTCTTGAGTCATCAGAAGGGGAGAAGTTGCTGTGGGACAAGTGACGGAGCTTCTGACGCAACTGAAAGGTCTTGAAAGTGCCTTGACGCAGAGCCCGTGCTGGGGCAGCTCAGCATTACTGCCCAGGGGACAGGAAGGACATCTGGACCACTGACCTGATCAGACACTGCTCTTCAGTGCTGGGGGATCAGGAGAGAGACATACCAAAATCATGATCTTATGCTAATGATGCAATGTTGAAAAAAATGTGGGGATATGATTGTTCCCACTAAAGAATTTCCTCCCTTAATAAATTTGGATTTCCTTGAAATCTAAGATTAACCCAAATTCTTTGAGTTCATGATGTTTGATTTTGGAGTATGTTTAAATTTTTTTTTCCATGAGTATTATCAGTCTTTATCTTGACATAGTTTATTTTCTTAGCCTGGGGTAATTTTGCTAACTTATATATATTAGTCTATATAATGTGGATACAGAAAGAGTGTATGTGTTTGTACATATATTGGAGAGAGGGGTGATTTTGCTGATTCTGAACTCTAACTTTCATAAATATTTGTGCTTAGAACACTCATATGTTGAGTTCACTACTTTCTTATATCTGCAACAGCTGTCCCTGCTTCTAGACAGTTCCATTCTTTTTCCAAGTGCAATAGTTTTGGACCATAATAAATTTTATTTACTTCAAATTTCAGCCTCACTAGATTGTTCTCTTATCTTCAGCTATCCTGGGCCGTTTTGTTTTCAACACTAGTAAAATTAGTAAAAAATAAAGCATATATTCAGAAAAATTTACATTAGAATGACATAAACAAGTGTCCAGTGATGTTTTATAGGAATAAAGTACTCTTCTAAACTGGAATGGAGACTATAAAAGGTTTATAATAGCGAGGAGATTTTTTTCTATTGTTGATATGATTTCTTTTAACTTTTTTAACAGAAAAAAAAAGAAAAAGATGAAGCAAGAAGAAATCAGCTTTAAAAAAAATACTCCTGAAGTATCATCATTAGGAAGGTAAACCAAAAACTGAACTTCCATTACAGATTTTTTTTTAAAAAGAGGCCATGCAGGAAGAATGTCTTAGGCACTTAACAATATACATATATATTTAAAATGCAGAAGTTCTTTCTCATAAGTGGCACTTAAAAAAGGTGAGCAAAAGATGAGATTGCTTTCTATAGTGACTAGTAATTAGAAGAAAAAAAATGTCTATTATAGAGAGACTTTTGTCTGTATCATACAAAGCAGCTGAAACATGCATTTAAGGTGCTGAGTACTGAGCATATGAATATTGGCCCAGGATATAAATATCAGCTGTTTATGGTGAAAGAACTAAGAATTCTGGAGAATAAATTTCCACTAAGTTTTTTAATTCATGCTTATATTTTGAAGGAAATAAATATATTTAAAGTTATGCAGAATTTGTCCCCAGAAGTGTGCTATCTCAAAGATAAATTATTCACTAAACCATTTCCTCTATGCAGATGCCTGCCTGTCTTGTTCATGAAGTGCCTTGTGTTCAGGATGAACCCTAAGTACAGGAGCAGCACTGGATAAAACAAGTTTTTCTCTCTTAAGAGGTAAAGATGTTCCTGCAAGAAGCAGGGAGTTGGACTGGCTGATCCTTATGGGTCTCTTCCAACTTGAGATATTTTGTGATTCTATTAAACAGTCTAGCTGGTTACAAAATTATGCAAGACAAACATGAACAGGTAATTTAGAGAAGCTGAAAAAGTTAAAGAATATTTTTGAAGTAGAAGGAAGGTAAAGTTTAAGGCATTTTAACATGGAGTATGTTTTACGCAGGCCAAGAGAAGGCTTATTTAAGAGTATTGGAAGCCAGGATAATTAATGGTTTGGGTGGAGGGTAATCAGCTGTATGGGTGTAATTGTGCACAAGGTCTGCATTTGGGAAGGGTGGTGGTAGGGATAACGTTGTCAAGGCCATGAGAAAGGAAAATGCTACTGCCAACATTGGTTTAGTCAATGTTAAGAGGAATATTAATGACCATATTAAGAGGTTGGAGTGAAGAAGAAAGTAGAACAAAAAAAAAAAAAACACCAAACCGGTATGTTTTCCATTTGAAGAAGAGAAAGGAAAACATATTTTAAAAAAAAGAAAATTGGCTGATCTTGAGATGAGCACAGCTAGCTTAGGGAATGTGACCTTCCATTTTGGCTGTTGTCTTTTATTTCTAGGCCCCACAGATAAAACCCCAGTGACAAACTGCTAAAGAGCTCTCAAGCCCCATAGTTTTACTGTAGCCGCTTAGAGCTGCAAAAGCTTTTAAAAGGATCATTTGATAAGGAGTTTGAGCTGATTTCCTTGCCCACCCCACTTCCACTGGGTTTGGCCCCATCCTGGGGGGCTCAGAGGACTGAGAAATATCGCAGCTATGAGGCATGGGGTTTAGGCTGCAGGCAGCTTGGTGACAGGGCTTCCAGGCAGCCAGGATTCTCATGGGGAACCAGGGCTTGCTCCGGCCCTGCCAGCAGTGACTCTTCCCAGAAGATGGAGTGATGAGATGCTGAAATATGATTTCTTGATACAGTGCTCAGGGTTTGTTATATGAGAGCTGTGAATGTGTGTGCAGGGGAAGACAGTTAAAGAAATGGTTGAGTGAAACTATTGATGTTTAATCTTTAGATAAGATGTTTGGGGTTTTTTGTGTTATTTTTAAAAATTTCAGTTCCAGGGTTAAGAATGTTTTCGCCCCTTTCCTCTATCTACCTGAACCTATCTTGATCTTCTCTTCATCTTCCAAGAAGGAGACCAGAGTTTTGGAAGACTCTGTAGCGCAGGGAGACAAAATGCCTTGAACACAGTTTCTGTTGCAGAAGAGCAAGAGGAAAGGAGCAGGGTCTTTGCTGTTGGCTATGACCTGTCTCAGGTATAGTGACAGTAGTGGAATTTCTAGGAGAAATAGCAGCAAGTGTCTGGCACTGCAAGGGCAGCTGGCTGAGATGGAGGTGGCCCTGGGCTGTACCGTGCTTTGCTTGGTCCCTTCATCATCATTAAGCAACTGGAGTGAGGGTGTTGGAAGCAGTGTAATTGTCTCTGATTCTGGTAAACAATTACAGTTCATGGCTTGCAAGAAGACAGAGTTGTGAGGGCAAGTTGACCAGCAATGAAATTCCTTTATATAGGTCCTACCAAAAAGAATATTATAAATTGTGTATGCTGTCTGTCTTGCTTTGGCGTTTATTTATTAGTGTGGAGAGTTGCTGTGTGTTAACTGTGAAATGCACAGCCCGGTGTCAGCTGTGATCCTCACAAAGCCTGGGTTTGGAAACAAACCTCTTCCTCCTGTTTTGTTGTCAGCCTCAAGCACAACGTTTATTTGATGGGTCAATGCGCTTTAAAAACTGTGTTTTAGGAATATAAGTAGTGTTGTTAGAAGGCCGGGCTTTCTCCTGTTTTTTCCGTTGCCCTTTGCAGATACCAGTTGGTGAGTTTGCTAACTCTGAATGGGCGTTTTGCTTCAGTGAATGCTCCCAAGTGAAATGGTGGCCACATGAAGTTTAGCAGGTAAATATGTTTTAACATAGTCTGATTTAAACAATTTAATACGATATGGGGGCCATATAACTTCTTCTGGCTCAAAATAGCTCTCTGGTTATTTCCTTTGTAAAGCTCGGGGAAAGATGTCCGACCTTCAAGCTGGCACGCTTGTTGCATCACGTTTGCAGCGGAGCCGGGGTGACCGGCGGCGGTAGCCGATGCGCAGCAGTGCCGCGCTCTCCCCCGGGCCCAGGCTGGAGCCCCCCCCCCCCCCTGCCCGGGGACCTGCTGCCACCCCTCGCCATACGGGGGCTCGTCGTGTTCCGCACCCGCGGTCCCGCCGCGACCGGCCGCCCCACGTAAGTAAGAGCTGCTCCGCCACCACCCCCCGGCTTCGCCCGCTGCCCCGCCGGCAGGGAGCGGCCCCAGGCGCGGAGCGGGGGCGGTCGGGGGCGGGGGCAGCCCGGTGCCGACGGGGAGCCCGTCCCGGCGCGCCGGGCTCTCCATGCCCGCCCTCCTCCTACCGTCCTTCTCTCTCGCCCTCCGGCAGCGCCGTTGCGCAGCTCCCGCGGCGGGGACGGGACAGGAGGTGACGGGACCCTCATTCGCGCCGAGCAGAGGGTCCGGGCGGGCAGGGCTCGGTTCGGCTCGGGGCAAGGCGAGGCTGGACGGCCGCGGCAGGGGGCGAGGCCGCCCGGGGCTGGCGGCGGGGGGCGGCGGGGGCCCGGGGCGGCGGGACGCCGGCGGGGCCCGGCGCATGGCGGCGGCGGGGAGCATCACCACGCTGCCCGACGATGGGGGCAGCGGCGCCGCCTTCCCCCCCGGGCACTTCAAGGACCCCAAGCGGCTCTACTGCAAGAACGGCGGCTTCTTCCTGCGCATTAACCCCGACGGAAGGGTGGACGGGGTCCGGGAGAAGAGCGATCCCCATAGTGAGTATCCCGAGGGTACGGGCCGGGGCGGGCGGACCCTCCTCCGGGGCAGCGGGACTACCGAGAGGGGCCGGGGAGGCAGTGGGCCTCCCGCGCTGCCGCAGCATCGTCTTTAAATAAATAAATGTCTGTACCTACGGACATACGGTTTAGTCATATATGTATTTGTTTTGGTGGCTCCAGACCGCGCCGGGTACCACATGGGCATCGGGGGCTGTCCCAGTGCAAACTTGTTGGCATCTTCTCATTCAACCTGCATCGGGACAGAGCTTATCGAACACACAAATATTTGCTTACGTGCTTGACTGCATCTGAATTTGTTTGCATAGCACTTAAATGCATGTAATAGCACTTGACTGCTTTACACGACAGTGGTAAATATGTTAGTTGCATAAAAGTAGAAAGAAGGTTGGGGTTTTTTTCCAGTGTGGGTAAGCCCTCATGAGTAGAAGTACTCTTAGTGTAAAGAACTCTTAGGAACAGAGATATAAATTTGTTCAAGGTAGCCGTGCTATCAAAAAACTTTTTGCCTTGAAGCGTCACATGTTGGGATTTTTCTTTTAAACTTAATTAAGGACAGATAAAATCCAGCTAAAACAAAACTCATGGATTCCAGCAGAAACTGTTTATCCCCTGATACCTGGTCTTCTGAAGAGGCTCCTGAACTGGGAACACAACTCGTGGGTTGTGTGGTTTGTGTGGTCTGAGGGTTGGTGACCCAAGCTCACCTCTGCAGTGCCCGGTGCTGCTCTCCAGCAGACAGCGGCCTCTCAGGGAGCATGGGGCAGGCTGCTGTTACAAGCCAGGCTGTTCTTTGACCCAGGAACAAAATGCCTTTTTGCAGACCTCAGAAAGTTTTGAACTCATTCCGTATGGGGTTCTTGCAGGTGTAGCGGTAAGTTTTTGAAATGCCTGTGAAGCATTTCCTTCAGAACAGGTACAAGGAGTTGTGGTATAGCTGTAAGTCAGGTAAATAGTATCAGTGCAATTCCTGGTTTGATTTAATTTGGAACTGTTCAATGTGCACACCTTAATCAGGCAACTGCAGGCACTTGGCACAAAGAGCATGTGAAATATTTTACTGTGCTTTTTCATCTGTTTTGCACTTGTACTGAGTGATAGATGCACAGACAGGATTTAAGTCAGAGGATGAAGAGAAGGAAGTGAGGAGGTGGAATAAAGGTTCTTAATATTATTTTCCACTTTGGACATTCACCATTTGAAAAAAAGTTTTTCCAGCAATTCCGAAGAAATACTGTAACAGACTTTTCCCAATTAATAGTATTGCCAAGTTGGGCTTGAGTTTTGTAACTCTGGGAGAAATATGGTACATATGATGGACTGAAGATATATGTGGAGCAGTTCATACAGTATATTTGGGAAAAACTACTGTCCTTTGTTAAGCCAACTAGTATTCTTAGGAAGAGCTATAAGAAGCTTTCAGACTCAGTCCTACACACGTGCATTTCTCTTCTTCTCAGACGCTGGTTTGAAGGGAAGCACAGTTGATGTAAGAGTCACAATAAAGTATATTTATTGCTGATAAAATACACTAAATTATTCATGTGGACCTTTTGGATGTTGATGCCTAAAGCAGATTGTTAATTTACTGTTTAGAATTGGTTTGAGTTTTACGCATAAGAGTTGATTATTGCACAGGATCAACTCTGCACTGGAAAGTGTGCAGGAATATATTCAACTTACTGTAGTCTTTTATGTTTGTGAAATATGGGGATTCTTACAGGAAATAAGTATTTAATTAGTTCATCAAACATGTCATCCCATCCCTAGTAGCAGTGCATGTTGTTCTGTGCTTGCCTGGCAGGGCCAAGCTGCCCTCAGTGGTGGTGGTATTTATTGTTGTAATCTTTTTCATCGTATAGTTCTCCTATAATCATCTTCCCTCCCAAACCACCTTTCTAGTTACTCTGCTGTGAAAGCTAGTACTACTTTTATATTCTTGAGTCTGTCTAATGTGTGTTTTCCTGTTAAGCTTTATGAATGCTAGAAATTTTTGAACCAATTTTTCATGCTGCATTCCTCGTAGTGAATGAAAATCTTTCTGGTGTTTGTAGTTCTGCCAAACTTTCCCTGTCAGGTTTCTATGTTTGGTCTATAACTGTTTTTGCTGTCATTTCTTTCTGGGTCTCCATTTTGTCTCCATACTTACTCTTACGACTAAGCATTCTTTCCCTTTTCCTTTGGCACTTGTCTCTCTGAAGCTCCTCTCTTTTCCTCTCCTTTTACCTCTTGAGTGAATGGCGGAAACATCCTTAGCATCCTTGTTGTAAGTACGTCATTCCCTACGAATCTGTGCCATGCTGAACTCTGACCTGGTGAATGCTGCTCTGTGGAAGTGCCTGTGAAATCTTGTGGTGTGCCTGGCAGGTCGCGTTGGTGTGGCAGATGGAAAAAAATCTTGGACAATGTGAGACTTTAAAAAGTTAACAAAGAAAATATAAACCTTAATTCATGGTGGTTTTCTTAGCTTAGTAAAAGGTTTTCTAAAATGATCTTGGGAAAAGAAATATAATGTGTGCAGAGAGTTTGGTTTAGAAATCTAGTTAAAGGACAGTTAGAGATTCTTGTGGTAGATGCTATTCTTATGCATCAATTATACAAAATAGTATTTGATTAGCACATACTCATTTTTACTTTTAAAGGAAGTTCTTATTTTAGAAGGCAAATTACTATCCTCTTATGTTTCTAGTACTGTAAACAAATTTCCATTATCCTTGTCCTTTTTGTCTTCCTCCTTCTGCCTCTAGTACCAAGGATGGCTTGGTCAGAGTATATAGTCTGTTTAATGTCATGGCATGGAGAGTTTTGACTGTTTTATACTCACCCCATTCACCTTTTATATGTAAAGGTATCAATAGTGAAATTGGGAAGGCAGTTGAGGTCCTGTGTGCTGGAGGATTAGAATTGTATGATTCACACAGCTGAGGAAAATATATGTATATATATGGCTTGTGTGGTTCATACTGTCACATCTGATGTGCAGCTTCAGTGAAGGGCACACCTTGGGGGATTCTGTTGAGGGTTTTTTCCCATGAAGAAGCATGTTTCAGACAAACAAGGAACAGAAGGCTGGAGTTGTGTTGTTTAAAGCAAAACAAAAAAGATGTCTGCCTTGTTGATCAACAACTTCCCATGCTGTGTTTTTGAAAGATGTTTAGAATGCTCTGGAGGTGTTTGTCTTGAACAGGATACAGTGCTGGTGAAGGGGAATAGAAAGGGAACATTACCCATCAATTTTAGAAAATGTCTACGGTCATAAGTAGTTGTTATGATTTTAACTTGTATCAGACAAAACATTTAAATGCTAATGCTGTAAATGTTTTGAAAAAAATCATTGAGTTACATGCAGACATCTACAGTGTACTGGTTTAGTCAAGAAGATAGAAAATTGATCATTCTTCATGCAAATAGAAGAAGGCTAACTATGATCCTCAGAAAGAAAGATTTGAGTACATGTCAAGAAGTGTTTTAGTATGAAGGTTCAGTGTCTGGTGCTTAGTTTTTATAGGTGTCTAAGTTATTTGGGACTCAAGTTCTCTTCATTTTGATGTCCCACAGACATGGCTGGAGCTCTTGACTGTTGCAAATCTTAGCACTGTGTGAAAGTTGGCTTTTAAAAAAAACAAAACAAAGCTAAACCTTGGCAGTATCCTGGTCATAAACATTTGAATGTCTTGCTTCTATGCAAGTCTTTCTGAAAATGGGCTCTTTGCATTATTTTTGATCTGTTGCATAGTTTTTAACTGGTTTGCCAAGCATACAAATATACATAACATAGAAATCCGTCCTGACTCTCAGATGTAGTAGTATAGGGAATGAGGTAACAGAAAGCCCCCATGTAAAAAAGTCAAAAGTATGTTGTCTTTGTGTCTTTCACCTTTTTGTCATAGAGATACCATCACACTGTTTTCTGCATGGTTCCACTGTATAAATTAAGTGCATAAATAAAATACCTGTGTGTTCTGGGCATGCTGAGGGATGTTGTTCAGGTGAGGAAATTTTCTCATGTGTAACCGTATCTGTTAATCATCTTACCCAGATTTAATGAGTCTTACCCAGCTGAAGGTGTGTGAGTAGGTAATGAGTACTCTCTGAAGATGGAATGCCACCATCCACAGATACACTAGAGGGCAGGGTTTAGTCCTTAAATCTCACAGGCTTTATTTAGAAATCATGAGTGCTTATAGGTACTTGCCTATTCTTGTTTACAGAAAAAAAGATAGTCCACACAGCTGAGCTGTGGCTATAGCTAAATGATTAAGAATGAGAGAGAAATACCGATGACATTGAGTCATTTGACAGTATATGGTGACATCATGGAGACAGTCACATAAATGTAGATTGTTCCAAAAGCTGTCTTTATGATCTCCTTTATGTGAGTGGGTTAAAGCTTCTGGTAAAAACTTGAAACGACCCATGTATGATATATAGTCAAGTCAGAATGAAGACTCTGGTATGTTTATCATCATGATAAAATGGAGCCACATACTCATCAAGCAAATGAAATCAGGTGGCTCCCAGTGTCTTGGCTAATAAAGGCATGGCATTTGGGCAGCTCATTCTAAGAAAATGTTTATCCTGCAGTGGAGAAATATTTAAAAGAATTTTGTTGAAGGTTTGCATAATGTTAGTAGAGTTTTTCTAAGATACAGTTTCTTTTGATGTACTAGATGGAAAGACTCAATTGCATTTTGTTGAAACCTGTGGATTTTGGCTCTTAATATATTTTTAAATTGTTCTTTTTTTATATTACTTAAGAGTTTTAAAAGTTGCACTCATGGGAGCCTTGCTCTGGGATCGCTGACTGTCAGTTGTTTCAGAGCATGTGAGAGGTGATTGATTGTACTGGACTGTATTTGATCATATCCTAGAGACAGTGGAGCTTCTTGGCTGTCAGTGGCAGCATACTTAGTGCAGTTATCTAAAAAAATACAGCAGACTACATAGCCTTAACACAATCCAGTTTTGACATAAAGGTTATTCTGAGAATGCTCAAGTTACTGTTACTGAAAAAAGGACAGACTTGCATGAAATCTGTGAATTGAATATCTATACCACATAGTATTTGAAATCTTTATGCCATAACTTTTGAAGCTTTGAAAGTTGTTGAAGAGATTACATTTCAGTTCTGAAGAAAAATTGATAGCCTTTACATTTATTAAGATCTACTTAAGGCAGTGTGTTTCAAAATACAGCAACTCTCTCATTTGTCATTTTCAGTGGTGTGTTTTGGGACAATATGTGGCTAAACTTGAGTTACTGTCTGGCTCTCCTGATGCCTCCAGACTTTTCAATAAAAATATTTAAAGGGTGACTCTCTGGAGTGCTGGTGGCATTTCAGGATTTATAACTTACATAGTTTTTTGTTTGTTTGTTCAGGGTAGGGCTAGATTTTGACTGGAGCTTGATAGGATAGTAGGAGAATACAAGTGAGATGATGTCTACAAAGTTGGGTGGAGGTCGTCTTGCACAAACTGTCATGGTACACTTCTGGTTGAGTGATCCTGTATGAACTTATCACTCATCTTTGACTTGTAGTGCTTGAAAACCACATTGCTTGAGTGATTCAGGGGAGAAAGATACTAAGGATAGTAGGAAAGGGCCAAGTAGGAAGTAGACTCCATAGCTATTTGCAGTGTCAGTGTGATGAAATTATGTTCTTGTATTGTGGAGCTTGCAAACTTGCCTTTTATCTTGTGATGAGACTTAAGCAGATCTCATATAAAACAGCAGTCACTAGGATTCCATCTGGAATGTGCAAGTCACAAAATCCTAATTGTCACAGCTATGAAATACTCTCTGGACCTGT
Source organism: Calypte anna (assembly GCF_003957555.1). Taxonomy (NCBI): domain Eukaryota; kingdom Metazoa; phylum Chordata; class Aves; order Apodiformes; family Trochilidae; genus Calypte; species Calypte anna. The sequence continues at coordinate 584,016 of NC_044249.1, forward strand.
CTTTTTTAAAAGCAAGGATAGATTATCAGCTGGGATACACCTTGAAAATAGTTGTAGTCTGTTTCTTGGCTCTTGCCTTTCTGCAGCTGTCACTTGTGGTACATTGCAAGTCAGAATAAGTCATTTTAGGGCCATATTACTTTAAATGTTAATTCAGTTCCTTAACTCCAAGAAGACCTGCAGTGAGACAGATCTCTGGATGCAGAGAACCACACCTGTGGAGTAGTTTTGTGCAGTACTCCATTAGGTGCCACTGAAACCTGTGACAACAGAGGTGGATACAAAGTGAGAGCATTTTTTAGTGTGGAGAAGCAGCTAGTGAGGGCCATACAGAGGATGTATGGTGAGTGGCTGTCATCTCTGTCTGGAAGTCACATAGGGCATCCTGCTGCACAATCCAGAGCTGTTTCTGGGAAATAGTATATGGATTCCGTTCATTTGGTTTCTCCATTTGGGGTGACTAGCAAAACATGTGCCTGGCTGTGTCTCTGAATATGTAAATAGAGAGGGTTCATTTTGTGGTTTTACAGATGTTTACAGAGTCACTGTGGATGTTTTACTGACAATAATGTAGTTCATTCAGGAAAAGGGAGAAAAAAGACCTACAATGCTTGTGCCCTTAGGAACACAGAGGTTCCTGTTGCAAGTTTTGATTTATTTCAGTCCCAACCTTCTGCTTGTTTCATTGCTTCAAGAAATTATGTCTCCTGGAGCATTTAAGTGTATGTGCTTGAGCTAGTACCAGTGATTGTCAAGTGTGACTATTTGAAATTGAAGAGCAGAGCAAGGTGTCTCAAACTTAGGCTGAATTTCAGTGATCAAGCCCTGGTAACATGGGTCAGTGTTGTCTCTGTAATTATATTTGTTAGATGGAAATGCTGTTAGGAGTGAGAGATGCCTGGGCTGCCTGCTGATTTAATGTGGTGTAAGGGGCGTTACTGGGGCTTTTTTGTTGACTTTTTTCAAAAATATTTATTAAAGACTCAAATGATCAAATTCAGTGTTACTGGTATTGAAGATGGGGGAAATGTAAAGCCAACACAGCCACTATTTCTTAACCTTTTGGACAGATCATGAGCAATCAACTCTAAATGGCAAGTTAATTCATAAGAACTCATTCTTATCAGCTGCTTGTTTCTCTGTCTGCTATGCAGTCTCCCTGGCAGCCTGGGTGCCTGACACCATTCCCTGTTCACCACCGTGTGTCAGACTCCTTTGAAATCTAATTCACTGGTACTTGGCATTTCTAAAATCCATCTTTCCCTTTCCATCTGTGACACTTAAGCTTATTAAGCCTAGGGTTGGCCATTTATCACCATTGCTCTGGCAGCCTTTTCATTTCATCTCATCCAATCTGTTACTGCTTTGACATCACTTACAGCCCTAAAATATATTTCTGAATAGGTGCTGTGTGAGTTGTATGTGAAGAAGGACCACTAAAATACCTTTTAAAAATTATAAATTTTTACCTTCTTCTGGAGTGACTTTCTTGGGCTTGTCTTGGGTTGTCTCTGTTTTTATGTATGTTTATTCAGCTGCAAGCTAAAAACAGGTTGTAGTTACAAAGAGATTAGTGAATGCATGGTATACACAAAGAGGTGGAATTCCACAAGTTCTGTCTGTATATTCTGGTATTAGTCAGTGACATTGCTACATTGGCTGAACACTTACACCAGCTTTAAATCAAAGCTGAACAACTGAAATCGGTTATTCTGTGATTTACTTCAGTGATCACTAAATGAAGTGAAAGCACTTGAAAGAAGCATGTAGGATTATTTTACCCTTTTTAAGAAAAGCCCTTTACATAAAGTCATACAAACCATGTGTGAATATACATTCATTATCTTTTTAAGGAAACCCTTGAACTTTGTCTAAACCAAGAGTTTGTGGTAAAGGTATTGGTAGCTCGGGGACCGAGCGTTATTACCTGTATCTGGTAAAGGAAGAAGATCTCTGTTCATGTTTGTAATTTTGGCTTTCCTTGATGCAGTCAGCTCATCTGCAGTGACAAGAAGACTGATAGCAGTGTGGCAGCTAGGTATTTGATTTAATGTAGTTTTATAGAATCATGTACTTGCAGTGTCTGACATTTGAAATCCTTGCATAATGCCAAGCAGTTGCTGTTTACTTGGCAGCACAAAAGACCCAACTTGTGTTTTGTAAGCAGAATACAGAAAACCTAGGGCTTTTAACATTTTAAAGGCCTTGATGAAGTTTTATCCACAAGTTCTGCAAGATGTATGAGGTAATTGTGTGTGTTTTACATGTGGACACAGGCAAGGAGCACTAAGCCAGGCTGTTGCCAGAACATGGTGCGTGTGACATGGTTCTGAAACTGTTTGTCTGCAGGGTGACTTTACTGTCTCTTGTATGACATTTATAGGGAATGGTTGAGGATGCTGTGTATTTGGTAAGCAGTGTTTCCTGGGGAGGATTCCCAGTATGATAGGCATATGTTGGGTGGAGTTGGATGTTTTGTAGGAATTGAGGTTAAGATATAAATGAGAATAGATGAAAAACCTGATTAGGGAAATAATTTTAATTGTATTCATTATTTGTACTACTTAAAGAGATGCAAACTCATAAAATCTATAGATGGCCATTTTATCTGGTGAAGTAGATGAGGGGGTTGGTATTTAAACAGTTACAGACATTATTATTCTATTTAAAGCCTTGGATTTACTCCTAAGTGTAGCCGGAACTTTTTTTAAGTATTCATATTTCAGAAGTGTGTATTTTTGTTGTAGATGTTTACATTTTATAGACTTTGGGTCTGTCTGTGAGTGGTTTTATGCCTCTGGCTGGCAAGAAGGAAAAAGATACACTTACAATGTTGTCATGCAAGAGCAAAGAAGTGTGCCTTTGTAGAGGAGTGTGACTCACTGTTTCTTACCGGGACACTTCATTTGATTGATTGTTTTTGTTGCTGTTCTGGGTGTTTTGTTTATTAAAAGACTGCCTCTTCTGCAAAGGTTGACTTGCTGCTTTTCATCTCTGTTTCTCTTCTCTCCCCCACATGTGCTGCAGGTTTTAGGCAGTGTGTTCTTCAGCAGCCCTTCAGAGTTGTTTGACAAGAAGCGTATGAAAGGGAGTGAAGAGTTGTGTCTTGTTTGTGGTCTCAAGACTGGGACTGCCTGCTGCGTTGGTGCAGAGCTTTTCAGTTAGTGCAAGGTGTTACATGCTTAATATGTTTTTTGAGAAAGAGGTATCAGAAAGTTTCAGAGACAGATGTAGGGGAGAGAGAGCCTAAGATACTTTTGTTTCCTAGGTTAAAGTTACAGTAGGCATCACCAGCTCACAGGCTGGAGTTTCTATCTGACCCAGCAGGAAGCTTTGGCTGTGGAAATGGCAAAATGGTGCAGGTATCAATGTGTGTGTGCATGTGTATCTGTGACAAATCAGCCCTTGGGTTTGGGGGAGTTTTTTATGTTAGGTGTGGAGCACGCACACCCAGCTGTGTGTCTTGCTTGGACACCTGGCTGGGAATGGACATTGCCCCCAGGCATGAAGGGAGCAGCCAGCTTTAGCCATAAGAGTATGCAGGGGTGGGAATTGGGGTGTAGGGTGTTGCAGTTAGCAAAGTGTTGCTGATTCTTTTTCCTCCCCTTTAATGAACTTTTCTGATACATATTGATCTACCTCTGTAGCAGTGTGACTCCATAATAGTTGCTGCCTTGTTCTTGTCTGTGGGCAGAGTGGTGCAGGGGGGACGAGTGATGGGGAGCTGGTGCAATAGCTTCACTGCATTTTCATTTGGGGCCTTCATGGAAGGATTTTCCTTACAGGGCCTCTGCAAATATGTTGGAGATGGGCCCTAAGCCTTTGGCTTGGTTTTAGCTTTTCCACAACAGAGACTGTAGTAATGCTAGTCATTGATCCAGAGACGTGCAGGCTGGGATTTTTCAGGAGGTACATAAAGTCTCCCTTCTGTAAACTGAGTTAGAGGTGTTTTGCTAATGGCCCTTTCAGTTGGAATAAAACATCTGTATGGTAGTGAAAACGTGGGTTGAAATAGTATCAGATTCCTCTTTCCAAGATGCAGAAGCTGCTGTTAGTTGTTGTGTCTGAGTACAGCGTGTGTTTGCTGTTGAGATGTTCACAAACTCCTGGAGCACTGGCTGATCCATGTTTTGGGGCCCAGAGTCCCCTTGGGAAAAAGTTGTATTTCAGATGATCTTATTGCCCTGTCAGGAGTGGTGTTACAGTCATGAGAAGGGCTTCTCTTTCCTGCTGCCTAAGGAAGGTGAGTTCTGTAAGAGAGGCAGAGCAGCAAAGAGTGGTGTGGGCAGTTTTGAAGGAGTTTTCTGGCAGAACCTCTTGTGATGCAGAGCAATTAAACCAATTGGGACCATTTAAGTTATGGCAATATTACTTGGCTTGGGCCATTACAAAAGCTTTGTTGGGTTGAAAGAACTGTAAAGGGACTTAAAAAGAGTTTTCACTGTAAAGGTAACTTTTCAGTTCTAGCACTTGGGGCAATAAAAAAACCTTTTGGGAAGTATAGGTATTTTCTGTATTCTCTGCATTTGCCTAGAGTCTTTTCTGTCCATGTTGTGACACTTGTTGAAAAGATTCTTCACTAGTGAATGGGAACCTGCCTTGGAAATAATTTTTTGTGCTCTTTAGGAAAAGATGGGAAAGATCCAGTTCCTAACAGAATTCTGAAACCTTGCCAACCACAATGCTATTAAATACCACTTTTCAACTTCCATATTCATAGAAAAGTTTCTTCAAGTTATGAAACAAATGTCCATTTGTAACTCTCAAATAACCTGCAACTTTTAGCTCTCTGCAGACCATATATCCTGTGAAAGGGGCATAGTCACGTATGCATAGCTATAATTGAACCTCTGCAGTCTATGAATTATATAAATGCATGAAACCTGTGCCTGCAGAGCTCTGCCGGTGCTCATCACATAAGGCAGTGTTTTCTCTGCTTAATGTGTTACAAGAGCAGGACCTGATCTAACAAAAAAACCCACAAAGAAACAGACACACAAACCCAGCCCAAAACTGTTGAACCTGTTTAATGTACATACCAGGGAGTGGTCTTGAAGTGTTCTCATCTTCTATAAATTCTCTTGCAACAAAAAGGGAAATGAATGTTTAGCCATTCTGCCTTCCAGATGCTGCTAAGAGTCTGCCTGAGTGTCACTATTGAGAAGAGTGCACTTGCAAATTTCTTGGGTTAATTAATGCAAAGGAAGCTGGCATAAAACCCCGAACTCAGTTTATGTGATCATTTGTGTGTATCTCTTCAGAGCAGCTGTATTTGTCCAGGAGGGGCTGTGTGTACTGGAAAAAGGGGAAAACTCTGCCAGGTGTTTTGGTGCACATTGCAGTATGGTTCAGCATCCTTTAATCCTGCAAATTATACTGGTTTCTGTGGAAATTCAGATTAGGCTGTAGCTCATACTGTTCTTCAGCCAAAACATCAGGGAATACATATTCTTAACACAGCCTATACGTATTGTGAAGAAAAATGTTCTCCTTTTTTGTACGACTGGAAGGCATCGTAGGTTCACTCAAGCCACATTAAAAGTGATGTCTTTTCCTGGTTAATGGAAGTTTTAAAGTCCATTTCCTGAATTATAACTCAGTGCTTTAACATTATTCCATTTGTGTTTTCTAAGCCTGTTTCTATTTCCCAAAGATACACTTCTACAATATTTCCTCAGGTTTTTTTATTTGACATGAAATGAAATGTGTCTTGCATTTTCTTCTTATTCAGCAGAAAAAGGAAAGATGATAATACTTGGGTTTATTTTTAAGAGTTATAAAAATCTTAATAGCAGTAGTAAATTTAGTGAGTCCCTTTGAGTTGTCAGTGCATAATGGTCTTGTAGGTTGTAATTGGGGTAGGTTGTTTTTTTGTTTCATAATTATATGATGGCTTAGCTCAGTCCTTCAGATGTTTGCTCAGCATGCTGAGTTCTCTTGTCACAAAACCAGCAGGCACTGAGCAGAGCCTGGCACTTGGTGTTCATCACAAACATAAGGGCATGTTGTGAATGAGCAGTGAGAGACTGACTGCCCTGCTCCCTCCCACAGGACTGCCAGAATGACTGGGAAAAGGTGCCTTTTTGGAGCTCAGTTGTTAATTAACTGTTTCACAACAATCTGTGCTACATTTTTGGATTACAGGCTTCTTAAGTAGTTTTTTTTTTCCATAGATCTACTCTTGAGCTGAAAAAAGTATTACAGGCAGATCCAGAAGGATGGCCCATGGTGGAACTATTGCTGTTGGTTCCCTAAGGGCTACAAATGGTACCCATCATCAGTGTCAGATGTTACATTGCTCTGACAACCCATTGCATCAAGCTGCATTGAGCAGAACCTGTAACTGCTGATTCTGGTGATGACTGCATGGTCAAATGTTTGACCAGTCAGGCTGTCTTGTATTGTAGTGTCTCCAGATCCACATAATGTTGTGGCAGAGTTACCTTCTGTTAATAAAGCCATCAAATAATGCTGAAACCTGAAAATTTAAGAGGTTTCCTGGGTCTGTTTATTCACATGTTTTTTGAGTTGGAGAGGAAAGTCCAGGGAAGCTGATTTTGCTTTGGGGGCTTTCAGTGTTGCATTGCAGGTTTAAGACAACATGAACTTTCCTTCCTTTTCCTCTTCTTCCCCTCCCCCTGGAAAAATTGCACTTCCAACAGTGTTTAGATTGCTCTTGAGACACAAATACTTAAGCTATGTAGAAGGTATCTGGTGGACTTCTCTATGGTATTTTGTGTAGTTTTTTGTACTGTAGTATTCCCCATCTTGTCTGGCTAATGGTCAAAAAACCTCAACTTGGAGGTGGTGTCACTGATACTCCTGTTAGGGTTGGGCTGAAATGCAGTGGAAATACAAGTTCCTGGCTCTGCTGTTGTACCCACTTTAAAGGCTTGATGAATTTCTTGTTCTGAATACAGTGACTGGAATAATCAGGGAAGAAAGAAGAAGAAAAATAGCAAACAGCTCTCATGGATTTAGGTGGAGGCCTCTTTTGGCTGAAAGCTTGAAACAAGCCTCGGGCAAAGGGGAAAACATCTGTGTCTTGAGTCTAAACTGCTGGATGTGATTTGTGGCTAGAAAAATCACTTTAGACTCTGATAAATCACAGGGAGTAGCTAAAAGCTCTGTGATACAACGTTGTACTGTATCTTGCCTCTTCGCTGTCCTCATCTGCTTCTGCACTTCTTTTTCTTTGTTATTCTAACCACTTGCTGGATGTCTGATGTAAACTCATTGATACTTTTCTGTTGGGAACTGATGAAACAGTTTATGATATGGTTCTGAATAGTCTGAATCATAGTCTAGACTCAAGCTGCTCTGAAAATCCAGCTGGATAGAACTGCTTACACTCAATGTCCAAGGCTGTTTTTAAGCCTTAAGAAATCTTCATGAGAAAATTGCCATGAAACATTCCCAGTTTCTGTGAGCAGTTGACCATACCTTACGTGGTCCTTCATGGAATTATATGGGGTTTTTTAATTGTTTTTGTGTGAAATGAAGATAAATGAGGAATTTAGGCTTACTGTTGCCAGACTAGGAATAGCTGCTTACTTCATAATTAGCATTTTGTTTGATGAAAAATGAGATCAGGAAGCTAGAGTTTGGAGATTTGCTACCTCTGCTGAAAGTTGAAGCTCAGGCTTTCTTGGGTTTTAAGTTTGAAGCAGTAGGCTTCACAGTCAAGTTCTGAAATAATCCCAATGGGTGTGAAAATTTACTTTTGTCTGTTTTGTTCACAGTCAAACTGCAACTGCAAGCAGAAGAAAGAGGAGTGGTGTCAATCAAAGGTGTCAGTGCAAATCGCTTCCTGGCCATGAAGGAGGACGGCAGGTTGCTGGCCTTGGTAAGCAGCACTTTTTCCATGTTTATCTCTAGACATCCATCTTGGTAGGGCCCCTCCTTACTCTGTATTGGGTAAACTCTCCTCTAGCAGGATTTATTCATCTTCTCTGTGAGTGATTTATCTGGGAGAAATGAACTCGGCACTACTCCTGTCAGTTAATTAATCTGTGAACTAGAAGAGATGGAGATGTCTGCCCTCAGCTAGGAGCTGAAAAATTGAACTGGAATGGCCTGAGAGGAGAATCACAGTGACAAAATACAGAAGGAAATTTTAAGAACAAATGAAAATTGAAATCTGCCCCTTCCCCCAAGTAATTTTTTCCTCTTTCACTTACTTTCGCGTGAAGTGATTATAAAGACCCTTTCCAAGTAGAAAGTAAAGCCTTTTGGTAAAAGTGTTTACTTTTAATTAAGTTTCTGATAATAATCTGTATGTATTCTCATTTTCTTCTTTGTAAAGAGTCAAATTTTTTTGGTCATGTATGCTTCCAAACGAGAAAACTGGCAAGAAGAAGATTTTTGAAAATGGGAGTATAAAATAAATAAGTTATTAAATTTATAAACTAAATGAGTCTCTAATGAGAATTGTTTTAACTCCATGCACTTTATAGGTATCAGCTTAATTTTTAACTATGTTTTAAAGCGAATAGATTTAGTAATTATGAAAGGTAATAAGGTCTCATATAGCTCATTATAAATTTTGCCTTAGGAGCTGCAGTAGCAGTCATTTTGCTTATGAAATATACACTGTAAATCTCTCAGCTGTATTTATAACCTTCAGTACAGATAAATCATGTACCACTGGAAGGCATCCAAGTAGTGAAATGATGTGAAATAGTTCCTAATACTTCAGTGTCCTGCACACAGCCCCACTCAGCTCCTGTGCAAGTCCCCACCAGTAACAGGTATTGGTGATAAAGTGATTTCCTAACCCCAGCTGAACTGCAGCTCATGAAGACTCGTGCTGAGGGCTGTGGCAATTATTCCTGATTCCTCCTAGTTCTGGCCAAGTGAAATGAGTCTGAACAAACAGAACACTCCAGCAGTTCCACATGAGCTGTAGAACCCCCTGGTGTGCTCCTCAGCACTGTGCCCTCTGCCCCCAGGAAGCCCACGATGTTTATGCCTGTGTGAGTACAGTCACACAACCTGTTTCAAGTTACAGCATTATTTAACTTGGATATTGTGTGACAGCTCAGTTGAAGAAAATGCAGGGAGTAATCCACTGTGCTATTCTTGAGTTAAGGATAATTGGGAATTTCCTGTGGTGCTGGTGTGGTGGCATCTGGCTTCCTGTTCAAATTGCCCTCCTTACCCTGAGGAATAGTGAATGGTGAAAATAAGGTGTTCAGCACCATTTGTGAGATGATAAACACCAGAGTGTGTTTATATTTGGGATTTCAAACCTACTGTTGTGTGGTGGGTTTTGGTTGTGCTTCCCTTCAGACTGTATGCAGCAATTACATCGGTGTGGTTTTACAAGGTGATGTGCTTGAAAATATCTGCCCTTCACTGAGAATTATTCTCAGTCTGGTAAAGTTGGGTCACTTTGTGCTCTTCACTTGAATTTATAAAACATTTGTTTTGCTTTCTTTCTGGAAATGGGTATTATTTGAATCATGTTTACTGCAAACACTGCTTCCTGCAGCTCTTCATTTTTGCCATATCCAGGTGAAAACTCTCAACTCTAAGAGTTTGTCCTTCACCTAACCTAATAAATACTTATGAAATTATACAATAATTTTTGGCAGTACAAGCAATGCTTTTTCCATGAGGATTTCTGCAGGATGACTTCCAACAGCTTGTGGCCTGTCGTGCCTCTACTGTTTTCTGCCTATAAACACACTCACAAAGCTGTTCCTAGCAATTGCCAGCATTCCTTTTTTCAGTATGAGTTGTGTTGTATTTCAGTGAGAGCTTTGAAAGAGCATATCCTGAAAATCTTTGGTGAAATGGTCTCATCAGTGCACATGAATTTCTGTCTTCTGAAATATTTATTTCTTTTAAAGCATTCCGGATCTTTAGTTTTTAAGCACCTATTTTATTCTCTAATTCTCTAATGCACTCAAGTACTACTTACTCCTTTTTAACATGAGTTTTGTTTCCTTTTTTATTCCTTTTCAGTGTTAAGGATCAACTTGCATAGTGTCCTTTTTTATAAATGTATCAACATTTTCAAAAATGCTTCTAATACTTTGTGTTAAAGACAGAAGATGAATCACAGTTAAAGACTCTATTTTAACAATAAGTCTTTCTTTAAACATCAGACATTTAATGTGAATTTCTTAAAACCAAACATAAAGCTATCTTAAGTTCTTGATAAATCCCCTGAACCTGAGGAACTGACTTGTTGTGTTGGAATATCAATAATCCTTTTCTTCTCCCCTTTTAGAAATGTGCAACAGAAGAATGTTTCTTTTTTGAGCGTCTGGAATCCAATAACTACAACACTTACCGATCACGGAAATACTCGGATTGGTATGTGGCACTGAAAAGAACTGGACAGTACAAACCTGGACCAAAAACTGGACCTGGACAGAAAGCTATCCTTTTCCTTCCCATGTCTGCTAAAAGCTGATTTCCAGGGTGGATTCCAGGATCATCTGCTGCACTGCACTGCACTAGAAGAGGTCAAGTTTCCTAAGCCACTCTGAAGTAGAAAACAATGGAAGCAGCCGTTTGCTAACATTAACTGCTTCTGCAGATACCAGGTTGAAACATGAATTTGGTACTCTCTTTATGTTGCTCTTCAAACCTTTTGTTCCAGTGCATGTGGAAGTAAAATTACTTGGAAAATGTATTTTTAGGACCAGCAACACTTTTGTTTTCTGCTAGATATCTATGTAGAGCTGTTTTATTTACATTATGTTTGCTTTACAGAGTAAAGGAGAACAAATCTGATGCACACTTAGAGCAGTATTTACCTTTAAAATAATTTATATCTCTACAGCTTCTTAGAGAGTAGAAGATATAATTACTTTCTAATAATTACCTTAAAAGTCCATGTATACTTTTAATATCATCTAAGTAACAGTACAATAATAATTCTAAATTATTAATATAAGAAAATGTGAAATATATTGGTATCATGTAATGTTTTGATAGGACTCTGGCAGCTCCCTGTGGTACAGTTTGTAGAACAGGCCTGTGTAGACAGCTGGGAACTCTCTCATAGTTATATCAATCTTATCAAACCCCTCCTGGTATCCATACAGTAAGAGTTTTGCTACGTTGCTGGTGATGGGAGTGGTGTCTTTTGTCCTAGCAAGCTCACCGAGGTCCATCCATTCGCACCTCAGGCACTCCTGCTGGCAGAGGGTGATGTTGAAGGAGGAAGGCTCCAAGCGACAGATAATGTACATGTCTGACTTCCCAAAGGCTCCAGGGTGCTGATGTTGCTGCCTGATGCTTAGGATGGACTTGAACTCTGACTTAATGCCAGTCTCTTCAAAAACCTCTCTAACTGCTGTGTCTCCTGCATGAGAAGAGCAATCCTTACAATACAAATCAGAATAGTTTAACACTCTGTAGACATTTTGATCACGGAAAATTTCTAACTTGAAGCATTCTGTTCTGCTTCAGTCTGTTTTGACACAAGGACAAGCTACGTGCCTTTCTTGTGTATATTCTACAAAATGATGGAATTAAGAAACTCAATAATATTGCACAGGGTCTGGTTTTGAAATGGATGTTCTGATGGTCACTGGCTCCACTGATCTCTTAAAACAGTGTTGCATCCTCTTTTCAGTCCTCTTTTGACTCTTATCCCTGTCCCTCTTTGTGCCTCTGCAGTTGTGGGTTCAGACCCTGTGCAGCTGAGTACCTGTATCTATGTCAGATGATCAGATCTCTGAGTTTCCCTGCACTCTGCCACAAGTGTCACAAAATGGGTAAAATTACTGTTTGCAGAAAGTCCTTTCCCAGGCGTATTTTATGTGTAGTCACGTTTGAAATACGCCATGACACAGCATAGCACGCAGCCTGTTGTTGCAGAAAACACACTGCATCCTGTGTGGGTGTACATTCTGTGTACATTACCAGTGACACAAGTGGTAACGTTCCGTTACAAACGTAGCCCCAAGTTGAAGGGCTGAGAGGGTCTGTGCACTGCACCTGCAGCCAGAGAACTGCCCACCTGTCCAGTGCTCTTCAAAAGAGGAGGTTTTTCACTTGAATAGTACCTTAAATGGAAGAGCCTAAGTAAGACTTCTGACAGTCCGCTTTGTCTCCCCAGATTGTGCAGTTTCATTTTAGTCAGATCCTACCTGCCAGGGGTAGCTGCTGGCAGGTAAAATACCAGCTTTTTCCATATCTGTGTGAACTCAAAGTTGTGTCTTGTTTGAGTGGTAAATGCCACTTACAGCTGGTGTTCAATGTTGCCTGCTTCAGCTAGCTCTTTTTCAGTAAATATGTGTGTTGGCTGACTTCCAGATGCCACACGTGTTTTACAAGGCCGTGTAGATTTGCCTCCCTATGGAAGTTTGCATCTTGAAGTGTCAGGTGAACAAAAGAGACATTTTAGGGGTAGTTTTGAATACTGAAAATACCATTTCAGGACACAGAGTGGCTCGCAATGTAAAAACAAAATCATTTATCCAGCAGAGGCCCGAGAGCCCTGATTCTGCACCCACTTCTGCCTCAGCTCAGTCTTCATCTTGCAATGGAATGAGCTGGGTAAAGTTTACACCAAGTATGAAGAAGTCTTTGTGTGACTGGAGACCTGTTAGTACGTGGTGCCTGCAGAACATGGATGTTTCTGACTTTCTTGCAGGGTTAATTAGTTAAAAGGCTGCTGCATGTGGGGAAGAAGTACATGGGGATGAAACTCATTTACCATTACTGAGTCCTGGGGAAACTATTTCATTGTGCCCTGAGAGGCCTCTGTGATCCTCTGGTTTGGAATAGTGGTTGTGAAACAGACTCCCTGTGGCAAGTGGTTTCATTACTAGGCAAGGAACTGTGTAACAAAAAAGTAGTCGAGCAGCTGAGATGACAAGGAATGTTGGGGCAGGTTACGGTAAGAAAAATGAAGTAATAAGGGATTTCATTTAAGCTTGGAGCATTGCTTTTAGATAAAGTGCACTTTTCTGTTTCCCTTTTAATTAGAATGTGTGTTTATGTATACATAAATATATAATGACAATTAAACTAGCAGAAATGCTAGGGCTTGAGTTTCAGGAATATTAAATACAAAAATGTGTGCACTTTGCTTAATCTGCATTATGAACTATTCACATTACTTGTGAAATTCAGTTTGTACTCATTAAAGTAGGCAGCCATATGTTTTGTCCCTTCATGTAACCACAGACCTTTCAAGCATTATAACTGCAATTTGTAATTCAGAGTTGAAATTTAGTCCCTTGAATGACTATGAGTTTATAAGGTTTGATGTAAGGATTAAAAAAAATTAAATTAAGCTTTATTATATTTTATGCTTCACTAATTTATGTTTTCTTGAATATTAAGATGTGATGCAGAGAATCATAACTTTTATTCCTACATAGTTTAGTAGTGGCAGGAGTGGAGCTCCTTGCTTCCAGGTGTTTCTCAGCACCAATACCCAGGCTCTGTCCATAACCTCACCTGTTACTGAGTGATGGACACTGCCTTACTCAGTTTTCCTCTGGGGAAGCTGTTCCAAGTGCTGGTTGTTTTTTTCCCACAGTACAAAAATCTCTCTTGTATCTCCAGGAGTGAAAGGGAGCCTTGCCAGATGAAAAACACTGTGTTTGGGATTCTTCCCAAAAGATGAATCCATTTCACTGTGTTTGTATTGTGAAGCAAGTAATTTTGATTCCTGTCACCATGCTGACAAAAAAGACTTAAAATGGGATTCCTGAGTTACAAAAACTACAACTCTGCCATATCTTGCTAACTAGAAACTTTCTCCATATGTTGGAATAATGAACTGGAATGCAAGCTCCCCACAGGCTGTAGGAAGACTGCTAACAAGGGTATGAAACAGTCAGCAAACCTGAGCTGGATGTAGCATTGTTCTGGGCAGCATTTTGGTTATTTTAAGAATGTATTTGTATCTGAATACTGATCCGTGGCTGAAATAATGTGTGCAAATGTAACTTCTGAAAACAAGAACCACTCAGTAACTGCAGCCTGACTGCACAATTAGCCAGTCTGTAAGTCGTGACTTTCAGGGGTGAGATACAAGGAGACAAAGCATAATTTCCTGTCTCTACATAAACATCTTTGTTCCATGACCTCTAAATGTGCTGTGCAGAAATGTCAGATCTCCTCAAACCTGCACTGGTTTTTAATATTGAAGTGCTCTGTGCCTCTGGGTGAAAGTAGCTGCCCACATGACTTGGGCACCACAGCTAATGCTGGTCCTGTGCCAAAGAGCTCTTGGTCTGAGCAAATCAACTGAACAAGGGTGGAAGGAAGCAAGTGTAGTTATTTTTGTTTTGCACATAAAAATGAAGAGTTGGAAATTCTTGCTCAATACATCATTGAGTTCTCTGCCCTGTATTCCAGTAAGAGCTGCGAGCTGGCTGTTCCAGTTTTATTTGGGTTATGTACTGATTACCTTAATCCTCTGCACTTTTGGCTCCCATTACAGCATATCCAACAAGCCTACAAAAAATAATCTGGCTGAGGGCACTCCTTTAAAAGAAACTGTGGAAAAGGGTAACTTACAAATACCAAGCTTCTCTGCCATGAACATAGTATTACCCTGATGCCATTAGGGTTGTGGGATCATGTAACTTCCCATGTAACATGGGATTCTGTGATTATGTAACTTCATCTATTCACCATTAATTTCAAGAACTGATTAGTCATGGGATGATGTGGGTCACGATGCATTTCAGTTCTGTTCATGTCTTCATAATTCTGTTGATGTCTGACCTGTTACCCTGGGACTTACCAATGTCCTCGCCTGGATCAGCCAGACCTCCTGGAAATTTCCATGCATTCAGGGTCTGTATGGGAGGGAAAAAGTACTAATGAAGTCTGCAGCTGCTGCTGTTCTCTCCAGTATGGAGGAGCCAATTAACACATGACATTTTTTTCTTGCATTATTGTAATTAATTTTACAAACATCAGTAAGGCTTTAAGTAGGAACTTGTTCTTGCTAATGTGATGATCAGAAATAGCTGCAGTCTGTATGAGATAGTGGAATATCTACTGACTGAAAATACAAACTGTCTAACAGTCATTAGACAACTGTGCTGCTAGATAACTAGATAGTAGTTGAATATTTTAAAGCTGCTATAGACTATGTAATCTTATATTTAATCACTAATATATTCCACCTCCATGGTTTTTGCTTTTAAAAAAATGTATGTGTATGTGTGTATGTATATATATATATATATATATTTAATCTTATTACCAGGTTTTAAGATTGTAGAAACAGTTCTATACTGCACTGGCTTTAAGATGAATTTGTGTGTCTGTAGTAACAGTTTATTGTGACCTGTCATTTGTTTGCATGGAGCAGAAGAACTGAGTGTGATTTATATATAGAAGCATTTATTGAATTTCAATAAAGTTCAGTACTTAAAACCAGAACACGAAGTGTAGTCTTAGTGCTGTTTTTGATAGAGGTAGAGGCATCCCAGTTCCTATACCTCTTGCAAACGCATAAAGATTTGTAGGCTTTACCTTTACATCTTTGTACTATTAATTTTATTTCATTCCTTATTAACAGTTTAAGTAGGAAAAAGTTAACCTTCAATTAGAAATGAACGCAATAAAGAAGGTACACACTGGAAGAAAAAGTAGTTTTTCTCTTGCAGCTTAGAGGGGGAAGTTGTGTGCTTTCCAGTGATTTGAAATCTCACCAACCACACTGGAAAATGTTTTTTTCTGGGCATGCTTCAAGGGCTTGGAGAGGAATTTAAAGTAATCCATTAAAAATAGCGCAGATGGAAAATACAGATATGTGTCTATTGGCTTTCAGATTTGCTTTTGGTTCCTGGAAATCTTTTCCCTGTGTGCTGTGGAATTGTCCTTTCATCATTAAACCCAAACAGCTCTTAGAATTCTACTATCTGTTTTAAAGGGTGGGTTTTTTTAAGCTTTTAGAACAAAATTTGAATTAAAAGTCACCATTTCAGGGCAATTGTTCATCTTAGGAGGGAAGAGAAGGGAGGGGAGGGATGGAACTGAAAGTGGGGAAACAGACCCTGAGGCAATTTGCTTGCACTGTTTGTTTGCTGTGTAACAAATGCATGAATATTCATGTACTTCAGCTTTATACTTAATCTTGTCACTCAGTAGAAAGTGTGACTTTCTTGTAAAGAGGGGAGTAAGAAATGGTAACTTTTTTTCCTCTGCCTTGACGCTGTGCTAGGTGTCAGCTGCGTTCTGGAAAGGGAAGCTGCAATAGTTGCTGGAGTAGATCCATTCCCCTTTCCAGAAGGAGCTGGAGGGAAGAGTGGTGCCAGACTGTTCCTCTTGTGCTTTGCCTGTGGGTATGGAGTGGGACCTGGCACCTGAACACAGCTCTGGGTGTCTCACTGTCAAACAGGTAAGAAAGATCTGTGCTTAAAAAGGCTGTGGGTGACCTTTAACAAAACCACAGCATTCAGAAGTTAAACCCTAAGCCTCCTGGGCTTAGGAAACTACTGTTTCCTTCTAAATAAGCAGAATGTACAATTTCTGTTTTCACTCTGAGACCCATTTAAGAGATTTACTGAAAAGCAAGCATGCAGTTTTACAGTATCTGTGTGCACAAAAGGAAAAATAAAAGTAATGTTCTGAAAGTCTACAATGTGCTACTCTGTTCCTGGAAACTCATTAGAACTGGAACCACTTTTGGACCCTGTAGCTTGCATGCTGGATTTATGCTTTAATTAGTAATTACTGTAAAGTTAGTAGTTAATGTAAGCCTAAAGGTCCTGCTAAAGAGAAGTTCTTTGCAGTAAGCAAAAACATAAAATCAGTAGTGGATGTTTCTCTTCTTCTGGAGTTACCGAACCTTCCTGAGAAAGCCCCTTTCACTGAAATTCAGGAATTGTGTTGAAGTTAATCAGCTGCAGGGATGCTTTGGGTCATGAGAAGTCATTGAAGAAAGACAGAAAATACAGCCAATGAAATTCAGTTATAACTATATAAAATTAAGATGATGCAATCAAGTACACTTCAGTTGGTGCATGCAAGTTTTGATTGTTTCCACGTGAAAATTACAGTGAATCTCCCTGCACCAGAGACTCTGTAATTTTGAAGCAGAATGGCACAGACGACTGCTAGTGAGGTTTCTGCAGTTCCTGTGTTAAAACCTCGGTTATCCTGGCAGAGAGAGACATGACCAGAGGGGGATGGTTGGTCACCTCAAGCCACATCACACAACCAGCACCACCACACTCTGGTTTGGTGTTCTCAGGAGCCAGGTTAAGGACTTCAGTCTGTGAGAAATTAATCTTTACACCTGCTGTACAAAGGTGGTCTCCAGGTCATGGCCAACCACTATTGCTTATTTACAGCCACAGATATGTCTGGAATTTCTGAAGCCAAACAAAATCAGTATTCTCCCAAAATCTACTTTGAGCTTTGAGGGGTTTTCCAGAGGTCTGCATAGATCCAAACAAAGATCTTGGGCCACTTACAGGAGAAAACAGAAAACTCAAAGCAGAAAGGATAATTAGTTCTGCTGATTCAGTTATCAGATTACAACTAACAACAAAGCTGCTGATTTTCAAAGTCCTTTTTTAGTATTTTTTTTCAAATGCATTTATTTGTTGATAGATGTGTCCTGAGACACCCATAAGTTAACTATGGCAATTCTGGGCTGTAACAAGAAAAGGTCTTTTGTTTATACTACAGAGTAGGTTTATCTAAAAGAACTTCTCTCTTTTATAATCCCATAACAAACTTACCCTATTTCTGTCTTGTACGACCAACACCTTCCCAGTGCTTTCATCTAGAACAGCACCTAGTGGAGGGGCAATATTGAGAAAGACTTAAGTGTGAGACAAATACATCAGTCATAACAACCTTAATTTAAGATGTTGCAATAGAACACGACAACCCCCTAATGATACTCAGTTTACAGCAAAATTTGTCTGGATGAACCACAGAGAGTGGTCTGTTGGTGGAAAACTGGTATATAACAGAAAATGAAAAAAAGGTTAAGTATCCTTAATAAAAATTCAAAGCTAGCTGCAGCCCAGTAAGTACTTCCCACACTGAAGTTCTGGATTAGAGATGAAAGGAAAATAGTAATTTGCTTGTTTTAGTATTATTAGAAGTAAAGAATGCAGGATCAAGACGTCTTCCAAATAATCTAGGAAAGCTGCTTGCTTCAGCAGGGATGTGCCTGTGACCTCGCTCAAATAACAGATTTTTTTCCAGTGTCTCTGGATGGGCAAGAACCCTTCACCAGTAAAAGTCATGGCAAACCTCCTGCCTGTTTCTGGGTTACTCATACGCTCAGTTGGCTGATATGCTGTTCAGCTGCTTAACTATAAATTCGTATTGTACTCATATTGTACTACCCAGCTAATAACTCATGGTAGGAACTGCACAGCAATCTGAGTCAATTTGTTAGTCAGAAAGCATTGCTTCCAAGTTGAAAAGTGACCCTTCCACTTGATTCATAAATCCTCATGTATTTTTTTTACTGAAATTTCAGCTTTTCCTTGTGTCCTCATGCTCAGCCCATGACTTTCTCTCACACATTACAACTTTTCCTACTTTTTAAACCTCGAGTGCTTTCACACTTAATCATCATGTCCCTCTCACTGGTCAAACTTCCAAAATGTCTTTGTTTTATAGAAGATTTTTCTCAGACTTTAAAGTGTGCTGTGGTGAGCAGAATGAGTACAGTGATGCAACTTTCTAGGCTCTTTTCCACATCAGTTGTGCATGGGTTTCAAATCAGTAGGTAATGATTAAAAACATGCTTATATCATTTAACAGCAGGAAGAAGAGGATATGGGCAGCTCTGTGATGATACACACATCTAAAATGCTATGGGGAAGTATTTACACAGAAGGGAACTATTAAGGAATGAGAGGCCAGCTCAAAACTGGCTCTGGTTTTTAACAATACATGGCAGATTTCTGTGTAGGAGGATATCTAAAACATAAAGTACCAGTGCTCCTTCAAGTTATATCAAAGGACGTGCTTTAAGAGGGTAGTCACATCTCTACCTCCCCAAGGCTTCTGACTCTATGATTTCATTCCTCCTGTAAATAGTATTTAACAGGGTCCAGGTTCCAGTACTGTACTGAGTAAATGAGGGCACAAAAGGCAAGCAAGAGCAACTTTGTATGAGGTGATTACAGGGATTATTTTCTAGAAAAGACATTAATCAGCTAAGTGGTTTGCTACAGAGGACTTCTTAAGATAGAAAACTGAAGTTTGAATTAGACAGAAAGAAAATTTTCTCTCCTCTGTTCCTCAGAAATCGATGCCTGTGAATGTGATTTTTAGCAGTGAAACTCTCTGTGAGATGTCCAGAATCTCTGTTAGATGATACCGAAATGCCAAGCAAGAAGAAACAAGAAACACTAATGGGACTTTGCTGTCTGATCTAATCAGTGAGGCCAGAGCTTGGCTGCAGGTCTCAACTGTGGTTTTAAAAACTCTGCCTCTTGCTGAACTGTGTTACTTGGAGCTGCAAATCATCCAAGGCCAGAGTGACTGTCTGGAAAGGTTTACCTCCTAACACAACCAAGTAATGGCTATTACATCACTGCTTTGTTTTGACTGTTCTCTTTCGGGGAATAGGTAACAAAATTATTTTAAAAAAATAAAACTAATTGGTCAACTCCAAACAATGAGTAACGGAGGGGAAAAATACCTTCATTCTACCTGTTTTACTTATGACTGATGTAAACACATTATGAAAAGTTCAGAGTTAAAAAGCACTTGTCACACCTGCAAGAGTGCACGTGACTGCCTGCATTGTAAACATCAGCAGACAGGAATAGGTATTAGTGTGCAAAACAACTGGGGAACTGCTTTTAAATCAATTCTGATTCTTTGGGCCATCATAACCTCTGTAATGTCATCTTCCTTTGCAGCTCCTCATTTTACCCATTTCTTTAACTAACAGGACTGGCCAGGGCTGATGAGTGTGCAGAGACCCTTCTCTCTCTTCAACTCCAGTGACTTTGCTCCAACAACAAGATGAAGGCAGGCAGCAATGAGGAACAGCCATCTTGTAAAGCTTATACTACATGTGAGGGAGAATTACTTTCACTTTTCCTCCCTTCCTCAACCTGTCTTCCCACACCAGTGTTAGGTGGCATATTTACACACATGCCACTTTCTGAATGGCAGACCACTTCCTTCCAGGAGGTGGAGAATTTCTGCAATTTGCTTTTCAAAAACTTGTTAATCATTTCATACACCGAAAGCTTTTCTGTACATATTGGGAAAACCCTGCTGCCTACAAACAGATGCAGTAAGTTACTTGGAAAACACATCACATATTCCACTGTTTCCAAACAATGATGGCCAAACCCAGTGAGTAACGTTTGCTCCTCTCTGCTTGGCAACTCTGATCTAGTCTGGCAAAATATGACCTGACCTTGCTTATTCACACCTTTGTCATCACTTGGCTGGCTGGTGCTGAGGCACTGTCCCTGGCTGAGCACTGGTCACTGTGTGGGAACCTCCAGACAGGATGGAAACCAGCTGCTGGTCAGTCTGGCAATGCAGGCACCCACCTGCTGCCTGCTCCCCATGCTGCCTTCCTGCTGGTGAGCAAACCACACTCAGCACCCCCACTTTTCACTGTCAGGGCTTTGTCCTCTAACTCATCGGCCAGTTTTGAGATGAAGACTCTCACCAGATTGGCTTCTCTTTACTGCAGAAACTGTCTAGAATACAGAGTGGGGTGTTTTGTGTAGGAAATAAAAAACATCTCTTGGTTTGGCTCATACACACAATATAAATGCACATATTTAATTAGTTTATTAATGCAATAAAAAGAATTAAAAATAGACTAGAGCCCTTCCACCACTAAAGCTCTCCCTCCTGAAGTATAAAGATAATGGAATAGAAATACGCTGGGCAGTATCCACACTGTTTAGTGTATTCTTGGAATGACTGAGACCCACTGAAAAATCTATATTCCTGTATCAACGGAATTTTTTATTTCCTTAAAAGGTTTTGCTGCTTGCAGAGTGCAAAGTGTTTATCTCAAAGAGTAACAGCAAATTATTCTTTGAAAGGTCATTTTTTGCATTTTCAAACCTTCACTCGAGTGATTCACAGTTAGGATTTTTCTTGTATTACGTCCTTCCTGATAACCATCAGGATCACAAAACATCTATTACATTACTTTCTTTTAAATAGCACTTCAGAAAAATCCCCTTTCAGTTAGCCATGTTTCCTCACACATCCAAGTTATAAACGTAAAGAGTGACACAGTGCTTCTTCTAGGAGAATGCATTATCTTATTCGAGGTTAATGCCACATATTTTCAGGGTGAGGGTTTCATACCTCAGGAAAACATGCTCCAACATGTCCATTGAAAAAACCCCGGCCTATCTTCAGTCTCTACTCTGCCCTCTGCTGGTATTTGTAGCTGAAAACTCCCCTTGCATGTAGTAGTAGCACTGTTTTGTAATCAAAGGCTGTATTTTTCCAAAATTTACTTTCACCTGACCTGCTGAGACATCAAATAATCCACCTCTTGAGTCTTATCCTAACTTGATTTTTCAAATTACTATTTATAGGTCTTAACACTACTTGGTGAAGAATTAACATCCCTGCCAGCAAAGGATAAACCACTCAAGCTGGTAATAGAAGAAGTGTCTGCCTAAGTGGTGAGCATTACATCTTCCCCAGTACACCAGGGTACTGCTCCAGATTACAGAGTGATGGGACAGGTAACTGTGTATCTGTGGAAGACCACTGAGAGAGAACACAAAACTATTCTGGTGAAGCTGAGTTCATGTGAACTGTGGGAGGTCTAGATGGGTAAGAGTATAGTGTCCAAATGTTTGTTTGTAAAGGTATTTGTGAGATAAATTTTAATTCAGGACCATGTTTTCTCCTTGAGCGGTTTACAGTTTTCTCAAACTGGAACTGTTTTGAGAAACCACTTTATTGGCCTGGTTTTAGCCACACGGTTGCACAGGCACATTCATAAGCAACGTTTCACTTTGTAGTTACCCGAATGCAGCTCCCCATGCACTGGCTGGGCAGAGAACAGGATGGGAAGTCCAGCAGCTTGTGGGGTGTGTGTGTGCCCTGCTATAACGCAGTTTCCCCCCAAGAGTGTCCTCACTGCTGGGCACAGCCTCCTGTGAGGGCTTTGGGAGCACAAGAAATACTGAATTCGTCAGACAGGTAGGAAAAAATGATGTGGTGTTTGTGTTTTGTTTTTTTTTTTTCCTGAAAACGTTAGGAGATGACAAAGTTCCGAAGGCTTTTGTGACTAACCTGCAACCCCCAGCTGGTGGGTGGCGTAGCCTGGTAGCCTGCTGGGTCCTTCTCCCAGCCACAGCGTCAAGGTGGACGAGCCCTGCTCAGCATGGTGGAAAGCAAAGCCTTGAGAGGCGGCAGCCGCCGCCAGGCTGCTGCGGAGGATGGGCAGGTGGATCCAGGCAGCCGTGCGGCCCTCCCGCCGCCACCGCCTCACGGCGCCTGCAGAGCGGGAACAGGGGCTGAGGGGCTGCTGCCACCTCAGGCACCGCCGCGCTTCCAGCCCTGCCACACATCGCACGGGGGATTCACCACAGAAACACAGAATGGTTGGAGTTGGCAGGGGCCTCAAAGCTCATCCAGTGCCACCCCTGCCATGGGCAGGGACACCTCCCACAGCCCAGGGTGCTCCCAGCCCCATCCAACCTCACCGGAGACACTGCCAGGGATGGGGCAGCCACAGCTTCTCTGGGAAAACTGGGCCAGAGGCTCAGCGCCCTCACAGCGAAGAATTTCTTCCTAATATCTAATCTAAATCTACCCCCTTTCAGCTTACAACTGTCCCCCTTCGTTCCATCACTACATCCCTCCCCAGCCTTCCTGTAGCCTCTTCAGCCTCTGAGGTCTCCCTGGAGGCTCCTCTTCTCCAGACGGAACAACCCCAACTCTCTGAGCCTGTAGCTCTGGCCCTCCCGCCATCTTTGTGGCCCTCTGGAACAGCTCCAGCGGCTCCACGTCCTTCTGGCCTTGGGGACACACATCAGCAGAGGAGATGCCGCCAGCCCGGCGTATGGCGTCATACAGTGCGGTCTTTCCGCAGAACACGAGGGACTTTGCTGGGATGTGCACAGGGAAATAAACAGATCCCAGCCGACACCCTCCACCACACGGCTGTGTCTGCAAGGCGACCACCACCGGCCCGGCCAGCGCAGCAGAGGCGGCTGAGGTGATTCCACTGACGGCCTCAGGCGCCACGGGGCCCCGCCGCCCCCCACCCCGCTGCCCCGGCAAGCCTTTACCCCGCACTTGCCCTGCAGCCACCGCCCGAAGACGGTCGGCTCCAGGCGGAGGGGGTGGCTCAGCTCGCCCAGGTCCACGCTCACCCCCCCGAACTTGTCCGGCCGCTCCTGCAGCCCCGTTAGGGTCCCGCAGCGCCGAGTCCGGCGCAGCGCCCGCCAAAACCTCCTCATGGCGCTGCGGACTGCAGTGCGGGGCAAGGGCGGCGGGAAGCCGGAAGCCGCCGCCCCCAGGGGGGGATCGGCCTCTGCTCCCGGAACCGCTCGCCGGCAGCCGGCGAGGAAGCATGTCGGCCTCTTCCCGAAGGAAGAGCAGGGGACGGCCGGTCCCTGGCGGCGGTGTCTCCCCGCGGGCCGCCCCGCCCGGGGCCGGGGAGGGCGAGCTGCTGGCGGTGGGCGTCGTGGAGGCCGTGGAGGCAGGTAGGGAGATGCGGGCGGCGGGAGCAGGGCCTGCGGCTAGCGGAGTGCTTGGAAAGGAGTCCTTGCAGAGCCGGGATCCCGGGGGCTGCCCCGGCCCCTCACCAAGGCGGGAACCGCCGGGCTGGGGGGGTCTCTGAGGCGAGGTGGCTAGCGGCCCGCGCGCGTGCCCGTTACAACGCAGTTCCCCCCAGAGGGTCCCGGTGCTCCCTCACTGCTGGGCGCGGCCTCTCGTCAGGGTTGTGGGAAGCACGAGAAGTACTGAATTCGTCTGACAGGCAGGAAAAAACGATGTGGTGCTTTTTTGTGTTTTGTTTTTTTTTTCTTTTTTCCTGAAAACGTTAGGAGATGACAAAGTTCCCAAAATGTTGCGAAGAGCCCTGGCCCAGCTGTCGCTGAGCAGCATGAAGTCTGCGCGCCTCTGCATAGGTCGTCCCGCACTGCTTTCCTCAGCCAGTGGGCGACAGGAGGTGAGGCTGTTTCTTGTCCCTACACCTCATGTCCTTGTGCTTTCACTGTCCTCCTGTCGTATTCCCTGGGGAGCAAAGTGGAGCTTACATTGGGAATGAAGCATGCAATAAAAAGATAATGAATATGCTTTTTCATGTTTTCTAGACTGTAGCTACATCTTTGTGAGTTCTCAGTACTGGGAAGAATCAATGCTGATGATTTAGTTCACAAAAATTATAGGCCATGTGTGAAAATATAAGTTATATTGCATATTACATATGCACACATACCTATTTTATTTGCAGAGAACTCATGTACAGTCTTTTTCATTGATCTGTAACGTTTCCCTCTGTTTCCTCATAGTGCATGATTTTGTATCATATGCAGAATGTGTAGAGTCCTGGTTGATTTTTTTCATCTCCTTTGTAGGCAAAATACAAACCTTACTCTCTTGAAAATTGCCTTGGATCATGGCGTAAGCACTCGGTACTTCCTGTATTTTACTCCATGGCACCAGATTTTAACTTAATTTTTCTACTCCTTCTGCCCATATTTTTTGTCACAAAACAAGGCTGACTTCAACTGGAGGATTGGAAATGGGGGGGGAAAAATCTTACCTGACAGTTGTTTGCTTTTAAACACTTCCTAGGTCTGTACTGCTTGGCCCACCACAGGCTTTCCAGGTGGGAAAATTGGTCTGAGTGAAAGCACACGGAAGAACCTGAAGGTACATCCAGGTGATGTTGTCACTGTGCAGCCCGTGACGGGTGCTGTCATCCAGGCAGAGGAAGTCACTGTAAAGCTGAGGTATGCAACTTCTTACAGCCTAGCTATACCATGGTGTATCTGCTGCTGCAGACTCTTGCCTCTTAGAAGATGCCATTTTTCTCTCTTGCTTTGGTGAAATCAGTACCCAAAGTCAAACATATGCAGATATTTGTAGGATTAAGACTGAATTTTGGTAATGGGTGGCTATCTGCTGCCTCCTTTGAGGGGAGGGGGGAGTGCAGTTGTACAAAATCTCAACTGAGGAGCAAAATCCTCCTCTTTCCTTCAAGCTGCTTTCTGGATCAATAGAATTGTAGAATGGGTTTTTATTTCTAGGTTTAGAGCTCCCCCCGTTGACTATCCTTTTATTTACAGCAGCTGTACCTCCTTTAAATCCCTTTTGTGCTGCTCAGCTCCAGGTGTAATGCTTGTTATCACACAGGTGCAAGCGCTTACAAAGCTTCTGGACCTTTGTCTAAAAAATGGCTGTAGTGAAACCTTTGTTTCTTTGTGAAAATAGTAGCACTGATATCTGAGGCTAATACAGATTGGCACAGGATGTGTGGTCTGAGTCCTCAGGAATTAAAAAAAGGAGTTTAATGGCTTTAATAGAAGGTGAAGCCAGAAATGAAACAGGAAAATTTTATGGATAAACTCTCACTGAAAAATAATTGGATCACCATAGCCTTCTACATTGCAATGTATCTGAGAAGGAGAGAGATAATGATGTCTGGGCTTTTAGTGAGTCATAAATGTGATGCAAAATGTTTTAACATGAACACCAGAGAATATAATTCGGGTAAGACACCTTTCACCTTTTGTTTGCTTCAGGCTGAAAGCATACAGGTTCAGTCGTGTGTTATACCCCAGTAATGAGACAGTGTTTGAGACAATGCTGCAGGCGTGGCCAGGACTGCTGAGAGAAGTGGCTTAGGGCTATTGAGTAGCTATTGAGTCACTTAAGCCCAAATAAGACTAGAAAATGTGTTGGGAGGAAAACTTGAAGTGTTTTGGTAGTGGATGTGTAGTACTGAAGACATGCACAGTTTTGCAAGTGCTCAAGGCACTAGTTTAATCAGTGCAAGATGTATATGTGTGTTTGCAGGGCTGAAAGAGACCTGAAAAAGCTGCAGCTTCTTCTATTCAGTAAATGTAGCAATGGCCATTCTGCCTGGTGAGATGAGAAGCATACATCCCATATTAATAATCTTAAAAAAATTAAAAATCTAACTTATGATATTGATTATTGCAGCATTTTGTGTGGAAAACCTAACCCAAAATAAATATATGTGCTTCTTTAGTTACTGTGTGTTCAATATCTGAATCAGGGTTAAGATGATATGATCTGAAGACTGTGAAGTGCTCATCTATCGTTTCAGTTTGTTGTGCTGCAGTGGTGAGGATTATTACTTTTGAAGTGGTACTGCTTGGAAGTTTATTTTAATTTTTTTTCCTACCACAGGGACAGAGATGCCACCGTTAATGCTGAGGAAATGTCTGTCTGTCTACTAAGAAACCTAGGTATAAGTTTCACTGCTTCTGTTCTGACAGTATAATTTTTGTAGTAGATCATCAAGTTTTGGATAGAAAAGCAAACAGTTTCCTCTTATGTTCTTAACCAAAAGCAGGGGATGTTATACAAGGTAGTGCTACCGAAAGCACTCACTACAAATTGTACTACTCAAAGGGAATCTTCTGGTTCAGGAGTTATTAGCAGTTTCACTATGCTAAGAGGCAGGAAACATGAGCTGCATTCCAAATTCATGAGTTTGGCTGGAAATAATAAATCTTGTTTATGTTTTTACCCTTGTTTTTGTGCCTGTGGGGTGCATTCACATTTCCTGGCCTATCTCTGTCAACACAAATGTTAAAACCTTACCTTTTTTAGACTGTCAAAGAAGATGGGGTACACAATAAATGTTGTGAAACTACATGGTACACAACAAATACAAAATTTTTACTTTTGTAAAAGTATTTTTACTATTGTACTCTTACAATACTATTTCCATGATCTTCCTCCGTGTGATGTATGAAATTTTAAATGCTCAATTTATTTATGAGCTCAATATAAGGGAATACATATGATTCTGATGAATGTTTATACAATGTAGTCTGCTTGTGTACAAAAGTATCATATAAATTACCTGAAATTACCTAACTACCTTTTGTTATGGTAATTGATAGTACTGTTTAGGCTTCCTGGTCAAGAATTATCCTGATACAAGAATGTCTGAATGTTATTGCTGCCAAAGCAGATTGAAATTTCTTCTTGTTTTTTCTTTTTTACTCTCATAGAGGGGAAGGTAGTTTTACCAGGAAACCTCTTGGCTTTCACTTTCTATGGCAAACTGTGTAACATCGTGGTGATGAAAGTAAAAGGAACTGATGGTGCAGAGCTGATTGCCCAGCACAGTGCCATTCCCAGTGACATGCATGAGCCAGACCTTGAAAGATCAGATTTGGAGACAAGTACATTGGATTTGTCCTTGCAGTTCAGCAAGATGGACGTGGATGCTAGTCCAGAGCTTACAACCATGAGCACACCAAGCAAAGCAGAGGATCCCAGTTCACCGGTTACACCCAGTTCTGGTGTGGCAGCCGGTGGTCAAGACTCAGCTCAGGGAGATGGTGCAGACCTCGCCCATGACTGGGAGCCTTCTGGAAAAGGAGGCAGCGAGGAACTCCCACTAACTGGCAATAGTGGAGCAATAAGCAATACAGACACTTTTTATTTCATTTCTTCAAGAACTAGAATCAATTTTATTGAAACAAGGACCAGTGCATCAGAAGATGGTGACTGTGAATCCCGAGTCACCTATGATATGATAGGTGGTTTAAGCAGCCAGCTCAGAACTATTAGAGAAACAGTTGAACTGCCCTTGAAGCAACCTGAACTGTTCAAGAGTTACGGTATGAAGCCTGAGAGATGGCTTTTTTCATTTGATATACTGTTTGTTTTTTTTTTTTTAACTCTAGCATGATTTTTTTTTCCTTGAAGCTAAGTTATTCCAGGAATCTGAACTGAATTTTGTGTGACACTGGTCTGATATACTTGGGTGTTGAAACAATGTCAATCTGCTACGTAATTATACTGTATGGATACTAGGAAGATGCTATGATTAGCTTGGTGAAAAAATAATTTAGTAGTAAAGAAATATGTGTGTCCAAGAAAAATCAGGTATGCATAAGCAGAATCTTTAGAACATAGGAGAGACTTCTGTGCTCGGGTATTTGAAGGGTGCAGATTTTTATGTTGTCACAGGATTTTAGTTTGTTTCAGTAGAGTCGACTAATTACATTTTTTAAGCTGAGAGAAATGCAGCCAGACTATTTCTTCTTTTTTTATGCCTGTATGCTGTAGGGTTCCTGCAAAAATCTAAGTATGTATTAGAGGCTGTTTACTTAAGCTGCTCAGTGTATTTACTGCAGAAGTACAGGGTGGTAAGACTAACACAATTACTCTTGTCATGTCTAAAGTTGTATCATACATATGTAGGAATTTAGAGGATTTTTGTGAGACAGTTAAAACTCTGTACTGTGTATTTATCACAGATGGATATGTGCATAGCACAGGCTTGTCTGCTCATCATACTTGTCTAGGTGTGCCTCACTGTGAGACAGGGCTCTTGACTATAAATATTTCTTCAATATCATGTCATTGAGGCTTTTTATTTCTCTGCCTTATTTCTTCCCACACGTACACTTTAGAGAGGAGGTGATTTTGGTGATCACTGCAGCAATTTCTGTAAGACCTAGGTGGCTCTTTCACTGTGTGTTGCTTGGCTGTTATTGGCAGGTGTCAGTGGGATGATGTGAGGTGTCTGCATCCCTGTGGATTCCAGCTCCATTTGCTGACCTCCAAACTCAGCATTGCTGTGTGGTTTTGTGCTAGCAGAAAGGTTGCTTCAGCATTGGAATTCTTCATACTTGGTCCAAAAAGTGCTTAATCAGATTCTCTGTAATTACATAAGTGATGTTTTCTCACCAGTTATGAATGCTTAATAACAATCCAAATGTTGAGAGTCCTTCTGTTGGCTGAGGTGAGACCTTTGGTTCAGCAGCTCTGTTTCTTGCCAGTAGCAGAACCACCACAGGAGGGAGCAGCTTCATGCTTTAATGGACTATTATTGTGAAGTAACCTGACCCTAAAGACACTCCATTTCTATCCTCTCTCAGTTAGTGGATCCTTTTTTCTTTTTGAGTGTATTACTTCCTAAGACTTGGACTTCCTGTACACACTGTTTGTATTATACTCTGTCACCACTGGGTTGTCCCCTGTGCTTTGAGCATCATTTCCTGTCTGCTGTCACAGTGCGCAGCCAGTACTCCTCTTGGGTCATGTTTCAGCAGTGTCTTTTGTGCCAGGGTCAGTCCTTCGTTAAATATTTGTCTCTTCTTTTTGTGTTGTAATTTTTCACCTGCTGTTTCCAGCTTTGTGCCCGTTTAATTTGCCTTTTCTGGTCTGAAACTTTTTTTTTTTGGCTCTTTACCTGGGATCATGTTATTACTTCATGTGGTTACCCATAGTTTCTACCCAGTTTTAACTGTTCACAGTAGTACCTTTCCCTTTACATTCTGTGCTTGAATGTGTCTGGTTTGGCTCTTTACATTTGCCATTAAAGAAGCAAAGTCATCATTTTGATGCATATTTTTCAT
This sequence comes from Calypte anna, assembly GCF_003957555.1. NCBI lineage: Eukaryota > Metazoa > Chordata > Aves > Apodiformes > Trochilidae > Calypte > Calypte anna. The sequence goes on from NC_044249.1 coordinate 613,508, forward strand.
TTTTCCTAAGTGTTCCTGAATCAGTCCTCATGGTATTTCTGAAATATTTTTGTGTGTTGAAGAGAAGTGGTTTTCTGGTGCTGGAAAGTTGAATCATGAATAACATAACATTAAGTGTGTTCATAGATGTTAGGCCATTAGCCTGATAACCATTTTGAAAAAAAATACACCACACAAGCATGTATAGCTTAGGGATAATTATAGTGCTGAACCACTGAAAAATGTAACAGTTTTTAAATGTTGCTCTTTAAGGAGAATCATTTGGATTTTTAAACTAAAGAATGTAGATGTGTGTCCCATATAGGAATGGCCTTGCCACTTAAAGCCTACAATTTTACCAAAATGATGTGTCTGTAAAAGAGTCAGTGTTGAGGGAAAGTTACAATGGTAATAACTGGGACAGTAAAATACACAAGTGCAGGTTGTTCAGTCTGGCATTTATCACAGGTACCTCTCTTTTCTGTTTGTGTGCATGTGCTTTTGTTTAAAGGAATCCCTCCTCCTAGAGGAGTGCTGTTATATGGCCCTCCGGGCACGGGGAAGACTATGATTGCCAAAGCCATTGCTAACGAGGTTGGTGCTCACGTTACCGTTATTAATGGTCCTGAAATAATAAGCAAGTAAGTCAGCCCAATTTATTTTCATTAATTCCATAAATATGTTATCCCAAATCTGTTCTGGCATCTATCTGTTGTGGACAGATGTGGATTTGGAGTCGGCCATGGGCTATCTGCCCAAGAGAGTCAGAAACAAATGGGAAAGGGTTCTGTCAAATCAGGCTTATGTTTCTTCTTGTTATAAAAGAGGTTTATCCATTTGGCTAAGAAATTTATTTAAGGCATGGACTAAATTTAAGAGGGGACTAAAACTGCATCTGCAATTGCATGTTAGTTCTGCAACAAGAAGAGTGACTTGTTAAAGCATGTTTGAATTTAAGATACTGCACTCAATAATGTCTCCAGGGAACCTTTTCTCCCTGTTCTTAAAAAAAATACAGATAATATTGTTTCCAATGCAGAAAAGAAAAGCTTTTTTCTTTAATCTTTTTTCTGTCTACAAGATAGTTATATTTTACTTTAATTTCTTGTCCTTGTGGAAATAATGATTATTATTCATGTGCATATCCTGACGAGCTTTGAAAGGGTGCGCTATGGCTTTGTGAATCGCACAAGCAGTAATTTTCCAAGTTGCCTGGAAGAGGCCAGAAAATGTTTTCTATTAAAATATTTTAATTATTGTAGGTTTTACGGGGAATCTGAATCAAGGTTGCGTCAGATATTTGCTGAAGCTTCTCTGTGGTATGTTCTTTTAGGTTAATTTTATTTGTGTTCGTTTATTTGCGGTATTGGTACCAGCGTTAATGTTCTTAAAAGAAAAACATTTGCAAGAGTCTTTGAATTGTAATTTTTTCCTGCAGTGGTTTTTAAAAGGAAATAAATCTGTTTATACAGAACTTAGCTAGAAGGAAAGCAGTGAAATTCTAGTATGCCTATTAAATGCTTTTGGACACTACCCCTGTTAATGGACTGTTACAGATGGTGCCAAATAGCTCCATCTGTATCGTTAGTGTATTGTATGCTTGTTTCAACAGATGGAAGCATGAGCCAGAGTTTCATCTGGATCCAAATTCTTCTGTCTAGTTTTGTCTTGGGAGGCCAGCATAGTACTGTGCTGAGGCGTGGAAGCCAGCTCTGAAGGAGCTAGTTAGTGTTGGTACTTGATCTCTTCTGCCTCTGGATTAGGGTGGCATTCTGCCCAAATTTGTTAGTCCTGCTTAAGGCAGACTTGTCTTCCAGATGATTAGTGTTCATAATACATCAGCAAAAGACTATCCCATACTGTATTTTTAGAAGTGGCAAATACAATTGTATTTTTTCACTCACTAAATCAGTATGCTTAGTGTTGAGTCTAGAGTCATAGAAAAGGAGATTGAGATCATCTTAAAGATATCAGTTTGCCTAATATATTAATAATTGTATTAACTTCTTTAATTAACATATTCAAGGTTGAAGCTTTTGGCTGCCTAGAGGAGTGGGATGCTTGTTTTCCATGAACAACTTTGCACTTCTCTACTAAGGTGTTTTAAATCTTCCTGACCACTATAATTTTTGTTACTTATTCTTTTTTTCCAGTCGCCCCTCCATTATATTTATAGATGAGTTGGATGCACTCTGTCCAAAGAGAGAAGGAGCTCAGAATGAAGTAGAAAAAAGAGTTGTTGCTTCATTGCTGACATTAATGGATGGCATTGGCTCAGTAAGTAGACAGTATTGAGAAAATTAATGTGTATGGGGGCTCTCTGAAGAAAGTAATTTTGCTTCTATAATGCAGCCAATTTTAGATGTGTTGGTTGAGCGGAAAATAGGGTTAGATGGGACTATAGTAATCTAATGCTTTACTGGATGCTAGACAGAAGACACAGAAAGGGAATGTCTGCTGATAACAGTGAATTGAAAAGAAAGTAGGTTTTCTTCCACTCAATGACTTTCTCTTGCCTTCTCTCACTCCTGAAGTTTTGGAGATAAAACTAAAATTTTAGTGACAGCCCATCATTGAAGTAAGCCAGGTATTTTTAATTGCTCTGAAATCAAAGTAATCAAAATACTTCTGGTGGTGTATGGGCTGCATTATTAAAGGCAACAACAACTTATTTCAAGATTGACACAGCAATATTTTGGACAGAAACGAAAGCCTGCTGAAGAAACAGTAGATTTATTAACTTAAGTGCATTATGGATTAAGGCCCTAAAATCTGCCAGTCTCTTGTATATTATTTTATGATTACCAGCAGGAAAGATTAATCTGTCCACAGTATGAACATGAGTTTCTGCTGGTTTTGTAGTCTGCAAGTTTCTAATTATTTTCCTGCATGAAAGTTGAGTTGCCCAGTCTGGAGTTGTTCACAGGCAGAACATTTCTGATGGCAAAATCTGAGGCATATTCTTCCTGGAGAAAGTGCTTTGTTCACAGAAGGAGAATGGCACTGCAGGAGACCTCCTACCTGATTTTTAACTTATTCACTAAGAGCGAATAAGCAGAGCTTGAGGAAGTTGGCTAGGATTTTTGACCTTGCCTTTCCTACTGAACAGGAACTTTTCCTACTGGACTTTTCCTACTTCTTCCAGGAAGCTTTGTAACCTCCTGTCTCTCTGCTGGTTTTGATGCCTTAAATGATTTGTTTCCCAAATTTGTTTATTCAAGGTCTGCCTGATAGTTTCATGTTCTTATGCCAGTGCTGCCCTTTAGCTTGAACACTTATTTCACTTTCCTTAGTGCTCACTTTCCTGTTATAGGAAAACAGATTCTTGGGGATTAAAGGGGGAGATACTGAGACGTGGGCACCTTGGAGTAAAGTTTCTTTTTTATTCTATGTATGTGCATGCACTGCCTAGTAATGCTGAACTGCAAACAGGGAGAGGTAGGGTGGGATCACTTGTGTGATACATACTCTGAAAGGTTTTCTTTGTTCCTTTAGAGCTAGCAGCAGGGTTTTAGTGTGTGCAGTAGTTGGGAAAAACAAGCAAGAAGTGTATTTGTAAGCTGTGTAACATTTTAATTGTAAAATATTTTGCATTGTTTATGCCTTCAGGAAGAGAGTGAAGGGCAGGTCCTGGTCCTTGGGGCCACCAACCGTGCCCATGCCCTGGACGCAGCGCTGCGCCGGCCGGGCCGTTTTGATAAGGAGATTGAGATCGGGATTCCTGACGCCCGGGGCCGCCTGGACATTCTCCAGAGGCTCCTCAGGAAGGTGCCCCATTCCCTCACTGCAGCCCAGCTGGTGAGACTGGCTGACAGTGCACATGGCTATGTGGGGGCAGACTTAGCAGCCTTGTGCAAGGAAGCAGGTAAGACAATGTGTATCTTGTTTAGAATTTATTGTTAGTGGTTTTATTTTGTAAAAACAGAAAAACTCCACGGTCTGTGCTTTTAAAGAATTAGATGTAATTAATTTTTGTATCAAGGAAACATAGCTGAGTGTGGAATGTGAGGATCACCAGTCTGCTACTGGGCAGATTACAAAAACCCTTTGATTGTTAATAGATTTCAAAGCTGAAAGTTAAGTTCACCAACACTGGGGAATTCCTTGTGCCATTTCTAATATGTTGGTAAGTCACATGATTTAGTGAGTTTTCTGGCGTAGTCAGTGAAAAGTGCTGTGATTTCAACTCCAAACATGACCCATCCTGGGCTTTACTTGTGCATGTGCATACTGATTGTGGACACTTCCTAGTTCAGCTGCAAACAGGCAACATTCACCCACTTTATCAGGTCCTTTTAGAAAACAAAATTCTGAATGTTGTGCAAATTGAACACTCCTTGTTATGTAGATCCAAGCCTGGCATCTACCTGCAACTGACTGCAGGACAGGCTGTTACCTCTGTGCTTTGCATCCCAAGTGATGGGAAGGAGGATGTTTCCTTTCTATTGACCTTCGCTGAAGTTGGAATCCATGCTGTTAAATTGCTTGTCACTTGTTAACTGGGAGTGACCTCTGCTGGGGAGAAAGCAGCTCAGCATCTTTAACTCTGCAGCCAGATGTATTTTTCCTTTGTAGAGGTGCAGAAGCATGATTTGGTTGAAGTATTACATAATCTGAATTTACATTGCTCATGGTTAAAGGAACATTCTTACTTGGGTTGTTTTTTGTCCTGATGAAGCTTCTGTACCTTTAATATTAAATCTTCACCACCTTGTAAACTGTTGCTGCTTTCACTGGAGTTAAACATAGGAAAGGCTAACTGCTATGAGGTAATATTTCTTCTCATCAGAGTGAGGTTATTCCATATGGCAGATTTTCCAGTGTTTTGTCTAGTCTTGTTTGTTCAAGCAATGGGGTTCTTTTGCTTCACTTGAGAAGCCAAGATAGCTGTCTGTCCAGGAACACTCTGTGATATTCACCCTAAGTTTTCCTTGTTTAGTTTTATCCCATTATTTCTATTTACATGCTTGTATAACACATTCACTCTCCTTCCTTAGTGTTTACACCCTTCAGATATCTTCAGGCTGTTCTCATGTCCCCTACCTCCTCATTCATTACTGAGCCAAACTATAAATATTTAGCTCTTTTAATCTTCCCTCATAAATAAGTCCTTCCTGCCTTCTGAGAAATTATGTTGATTTTCTCTGAACTCCCTCCAGTTTGTCAATAACCTTTTGGCAAAGCAGGGCTCAGAATTGAATGTAATATTTAATATATACTGCAGCATAAAACGGGATATAAATGTATAGTTAAGGCTGCTGGTGTGCATTTCTAAATAACCACAATGCTTAATATTCAGGCAATATTGGAATTGGGAGTTTCTTCATAAATGTTCTCATTACTTGTGCCCCTTTCACATGTGATATGTGTGTAAGTACTCATGAAATATGTTTTTGGTATAAGGGCTTTTGGTGGTTCTTGAGTTCTGGCCATCCCGTTTATATTTTTAGGTACTTTGTGGCTGGAAAGTCTGAAAGCTTACAAGCTAAATTTTGTTTATATTCTTAATACAAACTTGAGATCATTTTCAAAGGACTCATCCTTCCTTATCTTTATACTTCAACTCCGTTTTTTAACACATACAATGTTGTGTATATACTGCTTATATAAACCAAGGGTGTAGTAATTAATGTGACATGACAAATGTGGCATCTGTAGAGCTATGGTGGGCAAACCTTTCACTTGTTCTAAATGTTTTTAGGCCTGTGTGTATGTGGCGTGCACAGGATCTGATGCATGCTGGAATGGGCAAGGTGAGGAAGGGCAAGGAAAACCTGGAGGATCTCTGCAGTGTCATACAAACTGTTCCAAACAGGATGTTATGACCAAACAATCATGAAATCTTTACATGTAGATGGATATAATAATCACTTTTGGGTGTTTCTGTTGTCCCCCTCACATGTTATGTAAGTACTGTTTTTCTGTCCTGCAAATAACTATGGTCAGTCCAGCAAAATTAAAAGTAAAACTGGTATTTCTGGTACGGGCAGTGTCACCAGCTCAGATGCAATTCTTTCAGAATTAGTGTACCTCATCTCTGTTCAGGGTGACATCTGCTACAGTGGAGAAGCTGGGATTTACTGTGGGAAGATGCCAGTGATTTCTGCAGTTCACTGCATGCTTTTGTGTGAGTTAACAGCCTGCTGTGGAAAACCTGCAAATACCTCAGTCGGTGCTGGACCACATTCTGTAGACACCGGCTTGCAACAGGCTCCTTGTGGTGGCCTCTCAAGGAGTTGAGTACCCTCTGAGGGTTTCTCATGAACACGGTTATTGACAAGAAAAGGGCTTAGACAAGAAAAGGGCTGAGAAAATGTTATTCTTTTAAGACTGGGAGAGGTCTACTGTGTCCTAAATTATTTAGTAGACTACCTTAAATTTAGTGTGAGCAGCTGTGTTCTGAGGCAGTGTATAGAAGACAGACTGCCATATCCTTGCATGTAATGTCAGTGTTTGTACACCCCTGAGATCTTGTTGCTTCTGCTTTAATTTAGTTGGCCACACTGTCTTGTATTAATTCCCCCACAAAATTATAATGGTTTTAATTTAACAACAAAGATAAGCACTGCACTTTTTTTGGAAAAACATGAAATGTTAATTATGTAGCAGGAATATGAATGGTATAAACTGTACTCAATGTTAGAAGATGCTTAGCAACAAAGGTTTCCAAATATAGCAATTTATTATAAACTTATCCTTCTATGGCTGCCTGTAGCATTTCAAGAGGGTGAATATAAATATAGCTTGGTTTCTTCAAGAAGTGGGTTCAGTCGTATTGTTTACAGAGAAAGGAAGTATTTGCTTTGTAACTCTTTCAATTTATCTTGAACATCCTCGTTCATTACACATAATTTCAGTGTGCTGATACAAAACACTTGGACTGTGATAAGATAGCATCATGTGGAGAGGAAGAACAAATGTTTTTGTATAAATAGTTGTCTCTCTTGCAATAACATCAATTTAGTTCCAGTGAGGATGCTGCATGGCAACAGCTGAAACTTTTTAGACTTCTGTGGAAGAAGCACTAGTCACCTTTTTTGCATCCAAGTGTTTTAAACTGTCTGATTGTAATGCAGTTAAGGGTATCACCTTGCTTAGCATTGAGGATTATAATGGTTCACTGACTTCTTATTCTTACAAATAAGTAATTGAGCTACAACTTTTGCCAGTATGAATCAATATTACTCTGCTGAATCAGTGAAGAAAAAAAAAAGGCAATTGAAAAGCTTGCTCTTAGGGTTTTTGTTTCTCCCTGTAACTGATGGGGAAGTAAATTCCCCTGAAACCTGGGAATGTCTTTGTTAGATCTATGTGTTGGGATTTTTTCCTCAGCTTCTGCAGTTTTGGTAGCCTGGCCACCTGCAGGAAAGGTGAGGTGTTTGGGGTGATGTGATGAACAGTGAGTCCCTGAGGAGCAGCCTCTGACTGCTCTGTCACTCAGACAAATGCTGTCATCCTTATTACCCTGTATTCCTTATTACCCTCCATTGTAATTGTCTGAAGAGAGATGGTGGTTGTGTACCTGATCTGGGAATAAACTACTTCCTCAATGAAAGAAGTTTTGAAAATACAGTTAGTTCCTTCCTTCCTTCCTTCCTTCCTTCCTTCCTTCCTTCCTTCCTTCCTTCCTTAATCCCTACAGTAGATCAGTGCTCAGGTTAGCAAAGTGAATTTGCAATTTTAAATTTTAAATTTTGAATTGAAGCATATAAAGGTCTCGAAGTAGAGGAAGATGCCCTATCCAGTGCCATTAGGAAGCTGAAATTTTTCCATATGCTGTTGCTCATTCCACTGCCATCCATGCAGGAGGGTATCATGTTGGATCTGACAGCTGTCACAGGGAGAAATGTTATGTGTTTTGGGGGTTTGACCATAGTTATTTGGAAGGGAAGTGCCAAATTAGCAGGAAAAGAAGAAATGTTTCCTTCTGTAAACAGTCTTACAAGAAGATTACAGTTTCTTTCCAGCTACTTAAAAAATCTGGTTTTGGGATTCTGGTAGAGTTAGTCCTGGCAAGATAGGTTTGCAGAGGAAATAGCTAATGGGCAGTAAAAGATGTGTGATTATCAATGTTTTGTTCAGTTTGTTTCACCAAGCATTGTGTATGTTCTCTTTTTGAAGCCTGAAGTATGTTCATTGCTCTGAGTGGATACTTTCTATTGTTTACAGTAGTACATAGTTATACACAAACTCCTGACAAATATAGCAGTGTCATGGTCTCGTTTTAGGCTCAGACATTTGTTATTATGATCTAATGTGCCAACCCTTAGCCAAGCTATGAGCAAGAAAATCTTAAAGGGAAACAATGCTGTCGTCCTCCTGCATAGCCTGGTACCAAAGAATGATCATCTGTACCAGGACAGGGTGTTCTGCTGGGCTTTTTCCCCTTCTGTCCACTTAGTTTCCTCTGTTCTAGACAGACAGGATGAGTTGGTGAGGTAGAGCACACAGTTGCTGGACTGGAACAAGTTGTTTATTTTCCATTGTTTATAATCATGCGTGATACATTATACTTGGGTTTTTTTCATTTTATTTTTTAACTGGGATTTTCCGTTTTTACTCCACTGAGTATCATTGTTAACAGTTACAAAGGCTGCCTTCCAAGTTAAGTTTCTCCTCTGCATAGGATAGTGCTGGGGACCAGTCGTGTATCCCTTTGCTATAAATAGGTAGCCTGTCCAAAAAGTCCCATGCACTATGCTGCAGGCTGACTACCTGTGTCCTTCCTCCCCTTCCTGCTGGAATATGCCACTGGAACCCTCCTTGCCCACTTCTGAGCCTTATGACTCTCTACCAAAGGGCTGTTGGCATTCAGTAATCCTTAAGAATGAACTGACACCTGAAAAGGAGTGAGCAAACCTGACACAAATGCTGTGCTCAGTCAGCTTACAGCCAGGACGTGTCCTCTGCTCAAAACCCCTGTGAGTGAGACCCCCAACAGCTGGGCTGAGCTGCTCTGATGTGTGAACCTGAGCTGCATGATGACATCTGTGGTGAAAAACTTGGGTTTGCTGTGCTGTTTCACCTCATTTGCCTCTGCAATGCTTCTAGCAGCATGTGTTGCATCCTGCCCTGCGTTTCTTTATGTTAAATACATCTTTCAGAGTCTCAAGACAAGGATGTGTTTTTCTGACTTCAGCAAGCCTCTGGCTGTGTCTTCCTGTGCTTTTAACAGGAAGGTGCAGCCTCTGGATTTCTCTGCCTCTGTTTGGAGGTCAATCTGAAGTGCAGGAAAGAATGATGATGATAACCGGAGGAAACAGGAAGAATCATGCTTTCTTTCCAATCTGTTTTTTATTATTGTTTTAATGTAAAACATTGTTTCAATTAAATGCTGACCTATGCAGTGGTGTGTGCGTGCACATGCTGAAATGAATTCAGGCTTTGTTTGGAGAGCTGTGACCTCTTTATTCCTGTTCTGGATCACGGTTGGTGCATTTCAAACCCACTGCTGAGGACTGAAATTTCACTCCTACTGCTAGTAGCACTGGAAGTAATGATCCTTAAGAGCAGTATTCTCCTTGGGCATTTATCTGCCCTGTTCTCTCAATTTTTAAAATAACCTTGTTTGTTTTTAAGGATTTCTCATGTATTGAAAAAAAGATAACCATGACATGATTAAAATGTATCCAGTGGGCACTGGGCTAAGCTGGTGCCTGTTGATGCCCGATATGCATAGAAGTGAGGAGCAGAGATCTTTATCTCTTACTTCTTCCTCTGTGACTTAATTTCATGTTATGCCTTTCATGTTTTTAAAATGAGAGTGCCACATGAGTGGACTTCCCCAAAAATAAAGCATAGGGCTCAAGCCCAGTACCCGCTTGTGCTGCCCAGATAGTTGACTGCAGTGACACTACAGTAAGATGTCAAGTTTGTTATTTCCTTGGAAGTAAGTTTTAAATCTGGGCAGTGAATCTCTTGTCTTGCTTATGTTTTTTGTTTGCTTAAAATGACCTGTTTCAGAGGAAGGAAGAAGTGAGGGAGGAATGACATGAAAACTGTCTGGATTTTTAAAATGAGTCAGTTATATTTTATACTTGTCCTCCTGGTGACTATATTTTCCTTTTTTTCCTTGGCCTCGTGGAACGTTTTTATTTATATATCTTATTAGTTCTGGATGTTCTGTGCAAGGGGAAACCTGAATTACAACGTTGCTGGTTTGTTTTTTTTCCTTTATTGTATCAAGGGCCTGGGTATTGAATGCAGATGCTCAAGACTCTGCTGTAATAGGTGATTTATGGAAAGACACCAGCTGTACTGCTTCACAGGGGAAATATTATATCTCTTCACACATTGTATATATTGTAGGAAATGCAGAATTCCTGCTATTGTCAGAAACTTTGCATGTCCACATTTACCAGTGCCTCTAGAAAGAAGTCAAGAATCTGCTGAAATTTAGAGTTGTCTGTTTTCAGAAGGGCTTATCCCTTTTATTCTTTTATTGGCTTTTTTCATGTAGAGATGATCGATGCTTTGCTTGGTTAAATGTAAATAAGATTTAACCAATATTTGTCTTTTTATGGTCATGCCAGGCGACCTGGTGTCACACTAACTGCCTTATTTTTTAATGTAACACAACATGTCACATCCCTGCCTGCGGGTGGGTGTATATATACCTGTATTAAAGATTATACTTGTCACGTAACAATACTGTAAATGACATATTTAGCTGTTTCAGTTCACAGAACTGGGTTGAAAACAGAAGCAACTGAAGTCCAAATTATATTAGGCCTTACATTATACAGTGGGAAAACCATAATGCTTCTGAGCATCTTGCACAACTGGAGCTGTAGTTGCAGTCTCTGGGGAATGTCTGAGAGCTGCAGATGGTACCACTCGGTCCTGCCCGAGGAGTAATAACAAATGGATGTGTAAGTGGGCGAGACTTGGGTGGCTTTTGGAGGACTCAACTATAGGGGCAAGCTAGGAATTAATGTTGAGATTTATAGGTATTATATGTGAGCTGATTTGGCCAGACAAAGGAGAAGGTAAAAGCTGTGCCTGCATTTGAAAAGTGTGATTGCTGAAGGGAACAAGGGAATGTTTGCAGGGAATGTTTGTGGCATTATCAAGAAAAACACAGGTATCTGGCATCTTACTAGATAGTGAGAGAAGGTTCCAATGAAAGTAAAAGAAATCTCATCAGTTTCTTTTTAAAAGCAGCTTGGACTGCCCAGTTCTTATAGTAGAAGAATGGACAAGCTTGCAACTGTCCTATATGAGCTGATTTAAGGTTTGCCTTGAATATTTGCTATCCCTCTTCCTCTGTGGTTTAGAAATGTGTTCAGATTGATGTATGGACCTTGGGAGGCTTTGCACTGTTAGCTTCATCTCCAGGAACAAGGAGGCAGGGCTGTTTCATTCTGTCCTTTGGAATAGTTCTATCTTATACTTTGTCTGTGATCATTAAATACCCTTTTTCTTGCTCTCATCAGGAGAGTTGTGCATGTAATTTGACCTAGTTGGGGCCTGGTGTTGAAGCATTCTCGTGAGCATCATTTCCTTTCCAGTGCTGCTGTTATATTTGTGAGAATCAGAAGGCAGCCTCATACTACCATGTTGTTTTGTTGTTGTTTTTTTTTAATAGGTTTGTATGCATTGCGGAGAGCACTGGGGAAAAGCCCAAACCTGTCAGACAAGGAAGTGGCTGGGTCAGTGATGATTGCTTTCAATGACTTCCTGCAGGGGATGAATGATGTCAGGCCCAGTGCCATGAGGGAGGTGGCAGTTGATGTGCCAAAAGTAAGTTATTTTTTTGCAGTACACCAGTAATATCATTAGAGCTATGTTAAGAGTTGTGGTTAGGCACTGAAATTCCCTACAAAAGAGGAATTTTTTAAAGTGGAAGCCTCAATTGACCAATAAATGTTGTGTGTTGTGTTTTTGTTTGCATATTTATTTGCCTGGTTAAAATTTTGAGGACCTGTTTCCAGAAGCTTAAGGTCCTGATAGTGCAGGAGTGTATCTCCTGATCTCTAGTTTTATGTGATGAGTGACTTAATGGAGTAAAGATCTTAAGGTGTATGCTCAAAGCAAATCCTGAATACCCATGACATCTGGGGCCTTTTGTAAAGCAGGCACAAATTTAAACAGAAACCAACTGTTAACATTTTTAACCAAAGTGTATTGAAACAAAGCTGTGCAGAGATTGACTGTTGAGCTTTTATGTCGAGCAGTTGACTAATTCTACATGCAGTTTATACTGCTATGACCTGAATGTCTTCAGTGGCATGAAATGGTTTTAACTGAGGATAGAATTAAATACTGTAGTTAGGTTATCACTGCCAGGCAGTTACCTGTCAGGGGCTGTCATTATGTGAACAGAACATGACATAAACAGAAAGATGCTGGGTTCATCTTTACCCCACTCACTGCCCTCTCAGTCATGAATTACAGTAGTTCAGTAGCAGTCACAATAGAGATTGGGCTTGGGAACTGATCTTTTTAAGATGACAATGATCTGGCTTAACAAAACTCAGCAAAAGAAAATGTTGTAGTTAATCTCACTAAGTCTTGACTCTGCAAGCTGTTGTGCTGGTGTTCCTCAGGAGCTGTCCAAGCCCTCAAAGGGAACATTTGTGTCTCACTGCACGAAGACGAGTGTTGTGGGAATTAGATTGCACAACTGTGGATGGACCTTTATTCCCAAACTATAGGAATGGGAAATAAAATCAGCGAACAGGATGCTGTACACAGCCAGCTCGGATGTCACACTTGGCTTGTTCGAAGTCCTTGCTGTGCTGGGTGGAAATGCCTGGGCTGGCCCCAGATGGCTGTTCCTGGAAATGGTGCAGTGGCATCAATATCCACAAGGGCTAATGAGTTCTGCTGAGAACCAGGAACTGATTCTTTCATTGCTTACTCTGCTACTGGCTCCTGGGCTCATGTCGTTATCACTGTGCTGTGCCTTTTAGACATCTCAGCCCTCTTGGAGCCAGATGGATTGCTGCTAAACAGCACAATAAAACCAGAAAGAAGCAAGGTCTCAAGGAGCTGCAGGAAAGCTGTTCTGAATCCAGCTCAACCTACTATAGAGGCTCCTGTTGTCCACTGAACCATCCTGCCCGTGGCTTCCTTGCTTTTCTGTTGTTTTTGTTTGTTAAACACCAGCTGAGTCACTGGAGTGCTACTGAAATTCATTCTTTATTGAAGGGGAGATAACACAGTGATGATTCCTTTTGTGCTGAGAGGCAGGGTCTGCATTTGTACAAAATAATGCATATTCTGTGAAGATGTAGAGTAAATTTTAGGTCATCTGCTTAGTGCCTGGTCTTTGTTTAAAGTGGAATTTAAAGTACCACATGCAATGGATTTGGTGTCCTTCCAAAGGAGGTGCTGGAATTCAGTTTAACCATGATTTTGGGCTGCAGCTTACAGAAATGAAGTTAGGTGCTCAGAAGTAGTTGCTCTAAGTCAGCTCAAGTCCAAGGGTTAGGTGTAGGAACTTTGTCATGGTGCAGCTAGGTGACTGGGATGGCAGTGTAGGAACAGGAAAGCAAGCAACAGGAATGCAAACTGCAGCCTCCTGGCTAGAGCTGCTTGCTTGGGGCTTGGGATGTGATGCAGGAACTCTTCCAAACATCTGAAACTCATTCATGTACTTTAGTATGGTGTAGCTATTTTAAAAGGTTTGACCACTGTGTGGTTTATAGACATGCACAAGCAAAAAGATATTTTTAAAAAATAATCTATTTATTGTTATTTAACTTAGATTAGTGTCATTTGCTCTTTATCTGAAAATAAGTATGTCTTATTCTCACTTGATGTTAGTGTCTTAGTGCCAGGCACTCAGCACTGTGTGCTCGTATCCAGGGAATTTACTAGGTCTGGTTGTTGCTGGGAGCACAGACTGTAGCAGAAAGCAGAATGCAGCTTCAGGTTCCTTGGATACCTTTGTTGTTTTTTTTAAGGAGGATGTGCAACATTTTGTGTTGTGTGCTTCTAGTAATGATTTTTAGGTATGTCTTAATCTAATTTTGCAGACTATTTTTCACTTCTCTGATTAGAGTTGTGTATAGAATTACTCTGTGATTCTATTGTTTAACTGCTCTGGTTGAATCTGTTTGATTGCACTAATATTGGAATATGAGTGGATGCTGAAGGAGTTGGTCTCAGCAGAGACCAGGTAGCTAAGAAGCCAAATGAATGAACTGCAGAGCCATTAATTAGTTGTCATGTGTCAGCAACCCTGTCTCCTAGAATGCTTTGCTGATTAATATTGGTATGCTCAGGCTACTAGATTAAATTGCTCTGTTGCAATCTTTTGTCCTATTTAAAAACTGGAAAACCTCGTTATACTTACACTGGAGTAGTAGCTAAAGAACAAGGGAATATATAAGAAGTTACTTGTTTGAGTGGCCATGAGCAAGTGATTTCTTGGTGTCTGAGGATATCGTGTAGACTTTATAGACTGCTTTGCAGTCTGCTGCTGAGGAGTACTTCAGGACAAACTAGTTATTAGAGCTTTTTCATTGACATAAGTTGAGCTTGCTTTTTTTTTCCAAAACATGTGCAGTATTACTGGTAGGGGAATCCAAAATGAAGTGAGTTTGGGGTGGCAGACTAAGCAAGGTTGTGTGCAGGATGAGCTGCTGAAGGTGGATGTGTCACCATGTGCAGGGTTTTTTTGTTGTTTCACTTTTCTTCACTCTTTTGTCCTTTCAGTTGTGCCCAGATTGCTGTGCATGTTGGCTATGACCAAGGCAAATGCAAAAAGCCTGGTTCCACACAGCATCTTGTTTTCCATTTTTCCATTTTCATTTTTTTTAACTTTGCTAAATGTTACAACCTTTTTAGATGGCTGCTTTTTCTGCAGCAATGATATAGGAGAGAGGGGATGCACATTATAAATCAGGAAATTAATACTTTATTTCTTTGGAGAGTTGCACTGTAGTTGCCATTCTTCCCTCTCTTATGGGTCTTTGTGAAATTTTTTAGTGCTATGGGTTTTGCTTGCCTGTTTCTCTCCCTTTGCTGTAATTCAACACTCAGATTTGTGTCTTTGCAGCCAAGAAGTTCTGGATGAGACATCCTTTGCACGTCTGCTTTATTTCTTTATTGCTGTTGCTTAACAACCTCTGGGGAGTTGCTGCTCTGCATCATATTCTGAGCTTTGTTGACCTGGGGAGCACTAAAGATCCCAGCAGTAATGAAACCTTGTTGTCTTACACACTGTAGCAGGGCACTCTTGTTGTATGTGTAAGCTCAGCCCCAAGGTTGGTCTTTAAAATCATTTCCACAGTGACAGAAAATCACACTTCATTGCCTGTGTTGCAAGACCTTTCCTTTGAGTTCATGGGCAAGAAGTGTAATTGTCTGCATGTGTCCACTAGAAGTTGTGTTAATTGTAGTTGGGAAATTACTGAGTATCTGTGTGCAAACCCAATCCACCACAGTTCTTCCAAGCAATTATGAATCTAAGAGAACTCAGATTTTTTATTGTTTTATTGGTGGTGGATGTTTTTTCCCCATGCTTATTGCTAGCCTTCTGAAATGAGGAAAAAAATGTTTTAAGAGCTTGACCAGAAAGTGAAGGTAGTGTTTTATTAGCTGTTTTTGCTTTTAATACCATTGCTTCTTGAATTCTATACCTTGTGTTACAGAAATTTTAAGTAAGTTAACTGAAGTTTTGATTGCTTAATTATTTTGTTTTTAAACTCTTGACAGGCAAACTCACATTAGTGTCTCTATGTCCTGACCCAGTCGTCTCCCTTTCCTCCCCTTCCTGATTTTCAATGTCTGCAGAATCAGAATAATTACCCAGGCTCCTGAAAACAACCTTTGTGTAAGGTGGCCCTACTTCACCTTTTCTGTACAATTCTGTCACTTGCATTTATGTTGAATGACATGTAGTGAGCTTGAAAAATCATTTGTATGCCTCAGAAGACTTGTGCATGTTTATATATTGTGTGAATATTTACAAGGGGTAAAAAAATAACATTTGGTTATTTTATCCCTAGCTTTTTGTATGTGTCCAAAATGACACTAATGGACTTAGCCTTCTGTTGATTAAAATTATTGAGAGTTTCTGATGGCTTTATAAATTTTAAGAAATTCCTGTTCATGTTTGTCACCATCTTTGTCTATCTAGAAAGACATGATGATAGGAATGAGTAGTCAGTGTTTTACCAGATGTAAGTATTGATACTTAAAACAGAGAACAAACGTTATATATCTTCTTCACTAATAAAAAGTTGTTTAAAAGTACCAAGATTTAGTTCTCTGCGGTTCACAGAGCTGCTAAGTAGAATTAAGGTTTGTAGGGACAGGTAATACCTATTTTTAAAAGAAACTGTAAAAGTGCTGCTGTTTCAGGTCTGACTCAGAAACACCAGCTTTGACAGTAACGGAAGATTGGGATTAACTGTCCTGAGCTTAACTATGCTATTCAGCCATGAATTTTGAGTGAAAAGGGGTGGTTTGCATGGGTGGCACAGTGACAGGAAGCAAGTGGGTATCTGTCACACATCTTCACTTTTTAAAAACTTGGATGTTTGCTTCATTGTAATTAAGAACGTGCAGGCAGATTTCAGTCTTTAATTGTGAAAACAGGCAGGAAGGGAGGATTCCTCTTACCTTTAAGAGCTTAACTGAGGTGTGTAAATTGGATATTTCCTTGCCATGTGTTCCCTCTAGAAGAAAGAGAGAGAAATTTGCTATGAGACTACCTGTCTGACTCCTGAAAGGCAGTTTTTGCTACAGTTGAATTGCTTGGCAAAGTCTCTTGTCTTTTGACTGTGTTGATAGCCTAAGATACCAGCTCAAAGTCAGGTGATAGGAATTAATGCTGTTGTTTCCTCCTTCCTTTCTACAGAGTTGTGCAGTTTTTAATTTTTTTTTTTATTTATTCATGCAGACATTTTCATTTTGAGACTAGGGACTTGTACACAGTCAGTCCCCATCTGTTTGCTACCAACAATCCCTTTGATCCAACTTGTGCAGTTGCTTTTGCTTGTAGCATGGGGTAGCATTTCCTCAGGGAATATTGGCAGGCTGCACGAGTTGGCTTACAAGTACCAAAGTGGCATGCTGCTTTGGTAACACTGCTGCTAAAATCTTTGGCTCTCTCTGCTACTGGGATGCTCTGATATGTGTCTGATACAGTCTTTGCTTTGCTCTGACCTTTACTGAATCTGCATTTATTTTGGTAACATATTCCTGGTGTGAGAGGCGTGATGTTCTGCAGATGGGCAGCTCCTCACCTTCTAGTTAGCCTTGAAAGTCAGAGTATTTCTGAGAGCCTGCCCCGTGCATGTTGATCTTCACTGTTTGTTCTCTGCTGTCTTTGTAATTCTCTTTTATGTCAAAGACTGACAGTCAAGGAGAATTTTTATTTGGTGTGCAGTTTGCTTGGACTTAGGCAAAAGTACTTGCACCATCCAACTGCTCTTTCTTCCACTGTAGTTGTAGACTGAATGTGGGGATGCTGGGAAAAGGCTGGGGCCTGCTGACAGCACTGCAGGCAGAGCTGGAACAGGTTTTAGATCCCTTTGCCCCTGACAAATATGTCCTGTGTCTTCAGCAGAACAAATTTAACTGTAGTTGGTTTGCGTGTTGCTTTTTTATGTGTGGTTTTTTCTGTAGATACTTCAGAGGATTGTTTGTTCTCAAGCTTTTAGAGCACTTTTGTTTTTTAATAGCTTTTCTTCATTGTCTGAATTCAGCAATGTGGTTTGCTTTGCAGGTATCTTGGTCAGACATAGGTGGACTAGAAGACATCAAGCTTAAGTTGAAGCAGGCAGTTGAATGGCCTCTCAGACATCCCGACTCCTTCATCCGGATGGGAATCCAGCCTCCCAAAGGTGTGCTGCTTTATGGACCTCCTGGCTGCTCAAAAACAATGATTGCCAAAGCTTTGGCTCATGAAAGTGGTCTCAACTTTCTGGCAGTGAAGGTATGCTGTTTATTCTTACACACAACAATGGACAGTTTATCAGTTTCCAGTGCAAAAAATCCTGTGGCTCTTCGTGTTTCTAATAATTACTTATTTTACAGCAAACACTTTGTAAAAATCAAGTAAGGTTTGTGTTTTCTTATGGAAAGGACCAGTGCTTTCTTGTGTGCTTTTTAAAAATCGATTATTTTCTCACAGCATGGAAGTTATATGTTGTATGGGTGGATAAACTTAATTATTTAAAATCTTCTAAAAAATGGAAACCAATTTTTAAAGCAGTATAAACAAGATGAAGTTGCTTAGTGCATAGCTCTTCTTACTGTAATAATTACTTGCTTGCATGGAAATATTACCATCTTATCTGTTGCATTTCTTTTCATTCCTCTGAGAAGTTGCTTTCTCTACCTTATTGTTCATGTTTCATTACAGATTTTTCTTGCCCTGTTTACCTTTTTTCAGGGGAAATAGTTTTACTTCATCAGTTCTTAGAAAGTTTGCAACATCAGTTTTATCTGGAGTGCTCATGCATAAGTGGAATATTTTCTCAGCATTAAGAAACACTAAGTATAGAAAAACTTTGAATTTCATTGCCTGTGAATAAGTGTAATTGATTATTGAGGGTTGTATGGAAAACACATGAATTAAGTTATTTAATAATACTGAGCTTCAACACATGGGAAGAAAAAAAAGATAGCAGAGTGATTCCACATGGACTAGTCTTGCAGCTGTGTCAGAGTGCTAATGAAGTGCAAGAAAAAAACATTAAGTATTTTAGAAGTATCTCCTCCTCAGCATTAGGATCAGGAACCCTTGCGTGTTGACCATCTCTTTGCTCACAAAGCTTTCTGTGTTGTTGGTTTCTGCACAGCTTCCTCCTCTGCCTGTCCTTTCAGCCACACCATAACTGTAGCTCTGGCTGGTGTCCTCTCTGGAGCAGAGGTGGTCCCACTGACCCTGGAGCCTTGCCTCCTCTTCCCAGTCTCGCAGACAGGCCTCTGGGTCACAGTCACATCAACAAGACCAAGCCTTGGAAACCTCAGCCCTTAAGAAACAGTACAGTTACTGCTTCTTCCATAAAGACAAAGTAGTTCTTTGTACTCCAGACTTAGTGGTAAACAAGGTAACCTTTTCCTCCAGCACTGCTTAAAAGAAAACATTCCTCTTTGTCTGGCCAAAGTACTGATGCCTGAAAGGGTGAGGAAAAGGTAGCAGCCTGAAAAAAACCCAAAACCAAACAAAAAAACAAACAGTTGAAAATAAACATTGTCCCTGTCCTATATTCATCAGTTATAGCTCCATCAGCTATTTTTACTAATGCTGTTAGTTGTCCATAAATAGAAGATGGCTCATGCTGAATGGGAGATATCTGAAAGTGCACTGATGGAACATAGTTTTGTACACTAATGCAGCATTTCTTCATGGTGGAGCTGCAGCAGAAGCAGCTGGCTTAGGGAAACTGATTTTTAGTCCCTGTCAGTTTCAGTCCCTTGGCCTGGAACTGGTTGAGTATTTAATGTACAGATGTTTCAAGAAACACATCTCTGGAGCTCCTCCAGCCTTGGATATGTTGACTCCAGGAAGGGAGCATAGCCCACTTTCTCTAACTTGACATTTGCTTCCTGGACAGGAGACATCCATCATGTACTAAATGTGCTAAACATCATTGTAGCACTTCTTAAAGCACAACAGGCATGAATTAATTTCCACTGCATGTGTTTCTGCAATAAACCCAAAGTAGCTGAATATGTGGGATTTTGTTTTTCAGAGGTGGTTTTTTGTTGTTGTTGGGGTTTGGTGGTTTGGTTATCTTTTTGAGAGAGAGGGAAGTTTTCTTTTCTTGCTTGCAGTCCTGTTAATTTTCCCATTTCTGTGTTATGCCTCAAATATCTGTCCCTGGAACTGATATCAGGCTTTTTGAAATGGGGGTGTGTTTCTTGATAATTTACTTTTCAGACTTGAATTTTCCTCCCAGTCTCTCCTGCCCCGAATAAGGATTTGTGATGAAAAGTGTCTGCTGTGCAGCCTGTAGGATGTGTGTACTCTGTCAGGAGAGTTCAGGTGGCTCAGGTTCTGGGGTCCTTCTTGAGGATGGGCTGCAGACAGGAGTCATGGCTCTGGCTGTGGGAGCTTACTGCTGATTGCCATTGCTCCCTGTCTCTGAAACCTGAGGGGAAATAGAGTAGGTTACATGCAGTGCTGACTTGGTCCAGTGATCTTTGGAAGACTGTTCAATATGTCTGTCTGCACAGTACATTTTATTATGGGTATAGTAAGTCCAGCCCTCTCAAAAAGTGCAAAATGTACTTGACTTGTTCAAGTTTTCTGTCCTGCTTGGGAGCAGCAGGTATTGCCCCTGTCCCAGCCTGGCTCCAGGAAGTCTTTGCATCCAGATGTTGGCCATCTGATTCTGTTAAATGAGGTACTTCAGTTGGGTTACATGTAATCTGATAAATGTGCCATTCTCAAGTGTCTTGGGTATGGCTGGTTGTCACAATGCTGCATGAGGCATGGGCAGAACAGCACAGCATGCAGCCCATGTCTGACTTGCCTATAATCAGGTTGGGAAGATGGGCAAAGTCTAGATGTGATTTCTGAGTAGAGGAGCTGAAGAAAATGACATGCTAACAGATGTTTGACGTTATTTCCTGTTCTCTCCTGAAATCCGTTGTGAAGTTTGAATGGCTGGAATGTGGCCCTTTTGTAAACATGTTCTTTGAGATTTGGCCAAAACTTTTTATAGCTGTATTTTCACCAGGACTGGTGTCCTTTTGCTTTTCCAGAGAAAGTGGGTTGGTTAGTTTATTTACAAAGCAATCTTGCATATAGCTCCTAAGGGGAATTGTTTATTTTTATTATGTCACTTGAAGGAATATCTGATCAATATCACTTTTCTTCATGGATCTTTTGTCGCTTTTTTGGAAAGCGACTTGCAGAGAATATCTGTGGATGTTTTTTCTCTCATTATTGTGGTCCATAGGTGTTTTAACCTTACTGACAAATAAGAAAACCATTGTGCTTTTGTTTTTAACCTAATTGGAAATGAATACTTAAGTTTATTTTATGTTGTCAGGATGGGAGACTCCATCCCTGTACCTACCCAGATAAACTCCAGCACCCCATTATGGTGCATTCTGTATCTGACAGTCCTGTGAGGGTCACAGGGATTTGAAAATCCTTTTGCCCAAAAAATGAGTTGCCCAAAAGCCCAGGATGCTGCATACTAGAAGGGTATGCACCTGGTTGATAGTATCCTGCATTGCATTACCTTCTATCTTGTAGCCTGCCACAGCCAGAGACTTTCTGCTAATTTCAGGAGGCTTTTGCTCAGTTATATCAATAGAGAACTTGGAGTTCTGTTTTCTGTCCAACAAGCAGATTATCTGAGTTTGTAAAATAAATAACCTGAAAAATTACATAACTTCTATATGGTTACAATGGCTTAGGAAGCATAATTTTTCCTCTTGCTGCTTATTGTTTTTTAACATTTGTCTGTTAGTGATAGTGACAAAAAACAATTTTCAGAAAATCTATTTCTCTAAAAGATACATCCCTTGGAAGTCAGGTAAGTGAGACACACTAGTTTTTATAAGCATGATGAAACAATATTTAGAAAAAAACCCAATCCAACCCCAAACCAACCGATAAGTTGGTAAGTAGTGTTTAATGATGTTTTATCACTTTGAAAACCAATGGTAGAGCTGATGATCTGAAGTATTTGCATTGGTTAGGAGCCCCAACTATGATCGGAGAAAAAAGAGGTTAGAAAATATTCCTGACATTTTATTTGATCTTACTTAAGAGCTTCAGCTTAAGGAATCTTTTCATTTTTTCAATTAGCAGTAATTACAAAAATACACACTGTTCTCAGAGCTCTGACTTCACTTTGGTTTGATTTAACTTCCTGTGTAACCCCACTGTTGCCTTTTTGTGCCACTCCTTGTGCTTGACATGTTCTCAAGCTTAGTTTGTCATCTGGGTCAATTACGTCAAAATATTTTCCAGTTGAAGTTTCCTCTGCTTTTCCTTCCGAACTCTTGGCTGTGGCAGCTCAAACAGATTAATGAGGCTTGGAAAGGTCGACTGCTTTGCTTTGTGAAGAACTGTCTCTGAATTTTGGGGGGAAAGTTTAGCCTTTTGATGGGGATTTCAGTGGGCAGAAGCACAAAATAAGAAAGCTCAGTGCATACAGGTAGCTAGGCAAAACATTTCAGATGACGATGAAGAAGCATTGTTGTTCTATGAGAAACTCTGGCGAACAGTTGATAGAATTTCCAAAATTATCCAAAATAACACATTTACAGTAACTTGTTAGTTAATTACTAGATAGTGAAGCGAGCTGGATGTTTTACTCAATAAGGCATTAATCCATTCCTACCATAAGCTTCCCAAAAGCAAATGTTCAGGCAGGAAATGAGTCAAGTTACAGATTTTCAAGTCTTCGTGTCCTTGTCCCTTCTCAATCATTTTGCCAGATAAATTTTTACTAGCACTTAGTTTCTCTCTCTCTCTCTTTCCAAGTTCCTAAGGGTTTGTCAGCAATCAGGTAAAAGTCTCCCTTGTGGAGTGGGGTGTTCTGGAGGTGACATGCCAGCAGCCAAATGCACCTTGCAGTTCTGATGGCTGATGTCGTGTCAGCTTGCTGTATGACTTTTGATCCCATGTGGACTCTTCCCTGATGGTGCCAAACCTTGTCCTAGACAGAGCAGTGGGTGGCAGCTCCATAGTCTGTGGCTAGAAGTGGTAGTGAATAGGAATGGGTGCTGAAAATCCTAGCTGAACAGGAATGACTTGGAAAGGCATTTCTCTGTGGAAGGGCAGGTGAGTGGGATGGGTTACTTCTAGACCTGGCTCAGCTGTGTCATGACAGAATTTCACCTCCCACTTGCTACTGCTGTGCCTGTGCTGGTGCAGGACTTTGTAAGTGTGCAGAATCCTGGGTACTTTGAGTGGCAGCTGTGCTTGAGTGCTGCAGAGGGAGAGCCTTTTCTGAAGGCACTGGTGCATGCAGTGAATTTAATTCAATGTTTCCAGTCAGTTAATTCCACACTACAAATACTGGGTTCTGTATTGTGTAAAGAAGCCTCAAAAGATTGTCATTCAATTTGACCAGTCAATGCAAATGGGAAACAAGTGAATTATGAGGCATGCCAGTAATGAGAAATGGATATTATATTTGCCTTTGCTGTTTGATTATGCTGCATTTAGCAGTTTCACTGCAAGGATTGAAGATGACAATTTTTTGCCAGCCTACTCCCTTGGGTACTTGGGAGTCCACAAACACCTGTTGAAACTGGAGTTTTAAAAACTCCAGACAGGTGTCAACAAGTTTTGAAGGCTCTCCAGAATGTAGGGCAGAGGGAGAGGAAGCAATTAAAATGGTGCACAGCTCTCAGCCTGTAGCTTACATCTGCAGAGAAGCTGGGAGTAATGCAGATTAACTCATTAAACAGCACAGAAAAAGTGTTTCTTAACAAGAAAATATAATGCGTTTTCTGAGCAAATATTTTTCTCTGTAGAGTAACCAATTACCAAGTCACACATTCAACCTTTGCATTAGAAACAGACTTACTATTAAAATAAAGGAAGTCTCACTGTTTGTCTTGTTAACTCTCTTTCCTGCAGTCAGCCTTAGTCATATGTTGCTTTAGTTTGACTGTGGTAGGGATGGGATAGCATTTTGCTATTGGAATTACAGTACCAAAAGACTTAAGTAAAAAATGCCTGAGTCACTTCCAGATCAGTTGATGTTATTGTAGATCATCTCACATGCATTGCCATGGAATGGGGAAGAATTGAAAAAGAAGGAAAAAGGAAGCCAAAATCTTGGGTTTAACTTCATGAAAGATGCACTGGTAGGGGTGGGATCCAGCTTCACTCTTCTGAGCTGGCTGTCTGTGCTTCTCCTGCAACCTGATTGTCAGCATTATTTAGAGGGAAGTCATCAACTGAATTTCCTATCAGTTGAAAGTCACTTCCCATTCTTTCAGGTAGAAAAATATCTGCAAGTGATATTAAGCACAGCTTAGAAAAATTACTGATACTCTAACTTCAGGGATACCAAATGTTCTTCTTATGGTTTAAAAAGACTTTGAGAACTTCTGTCCTAACTGTGTGTACATGAGCTTATCTCATGTCACAGCCTGTATGCAAGGGTTTTATTTTTTTGTGAAGTTAATCTTTTGAAAGGTTATTCTGATAGCATTTTAAATGTAAGGATTTTTTTCTTAAATAAAAGTCTTCAAAGGGAAAAAAAATCCACATCCAATCCAGGCTATAAGCAAGTGGAAGGTTTCATGATACAAGGGGAAAGTATCTTGTAAATGAGGATGGGGTAGTCCTGAGTATACCTGGAAACTCTGCTTGGAGGCTGAGTAAATAAAACTCAGCAGTATACAGTGGGCCTGAATTGGCAGATTGTTTGCTGTTAGTCTGGTTTGTAGATCACAAATTGTATGCTTATATACATGGCTAAGCCTACAACTACTTCTGCCAATTTCCTGCTCCACATCTTTTACTAGTTTTGCAGTAGCTGTGCAAATGATCAGAAGGGAACAGGAGCAGGTTTTATTTCTTCGTGTCCCTTCATATTTAAGGTAGCTTCTTGCAGAAGAGAACTATGCCAAACATGGTGTTTCAACAAATGTCAACCTGTTGAGTGAGTTGGGCTCATGTAATTTGATTTTTAAAGCATTAGAAAAACATTGAAAAATAATAATTAAAAAACCTCCTGATATTTCTTGAGTGGCCTCCAACTTCAAGGTAGAGCTTCTAAAAAGAGAAGGTGAGCTTTGTGGAGGTTGTAACCCATGTCAGCTGTCAGCGGGTGACTTTGTGGGGCCAGCTTGTCGTGCAGACCTCTCTTTTGGGAGTGCTGCCATCAGTCCCAGCTCTAAAGTTCAGCCCTTTGGAGACAGAGGCTTGGGTAGGAGCAGACATAGCCCAGTTCAGTTTCTGCATCTAGCTTCTTTGAACGTTTCTGGTTTTTGTCTTGTGGTTTTGTGTTTGCATGAGATGAAATGTATAGCAATTCCTCCTCTGCATGTGTTTTCTCTTCCTTTTGAGTCTTTTCCTTTCTTTGAATATATAATAAGATTTCTAAGCTGCTTGCAATAAAGTTCCTGGTTCTCTACAGCAATTTTGGTATTGCTCATGAGTGGTGAACTAGCAGACCTTCAAAGAAACTTTCATCAAATTCTCCATGAAGAGGCACAGGTCACTAGTACATAGTGGTCTTTCACCTGGAGTTGCACTTAATGAAGAGAAAAATGGAGACAAACTTCATGTCAAAGCTTACACCAAACCATGCATTCAAAATAATTCTCTTTGGAAACGTTTTAAACACTATTTATTGCTTTGATGTTGCCTTAATAATTTAATGTTTAATTAAAAATAAAATTCTAAGCATCTGAAATTATATTGTACTTTAAAGCTGAAAGAGAATAATTTTGGTTTTAAGTTGGGTTTTTTTTTGCTGGGACAAAAGAAAATGTCAGGTTGGTACTGTGTCATACTGGAGGAGTACACTATTGGCACTGATACAGATGGTGTTGGTTTCCATGAGAATCCTAATGTAATGAAGATTACTTGTGAGAATGAGGGCATGCAAGAGAAGATCCACAGGCTCCAAGAGAAAGTAAGAAAAATGTGTAATTGTGGGTAGAATGGGCAGAGGTTTATCAGGGTATCAGCTCAGTTTTATAGAAAGCTAGACAGAAGGAGAAGGCAGTGCTGTTGTTCCTTAAGGACTTGCTAGGCCTGTGCTATCAAATTCCTCATCTGTACAGGTGATGAATGGCAGTGTCTGGAGCAGCTGGGTGCTGTTTCTTGAAGCTGCAAGCCTGTTCTGCACAAACTGCTGCATGCTCCTCCTTTTCAGTGTCCTCAGTGAATAATAGGGAAAGGCTTTGTGTTTCTCTCTTACCTTGTTTTTTCCATCTCTCTTAATTTCTCTCATGCTTCAGCTATGTGTCTGAATAATTCTGTTTCCACACAAGTATCCAACAGATTCAAATTTTGAAGTTGTTGAAAGCCTGCAGATGATATTTTAGCTACTGCAGCAGTTGTTTTCAGGGTGGATGCTGATGAAAAGAAGCAATGCTAATTGCATCATTTATATTTCCTATGGGCAAGGAATGCAGTGCTCTTCTTCCAGCCAGCCCATGTGTGGTTGTTTTTACCTGCCTGGTATACTAGGTACCTAGGACTGGCTACTGCATTTATCTCACCTGCCCTTTGGATAATGGACAAGCTGATAACTTGTGCTTTTCTTTTTAAAAGTATAGGGTTTTTTTCCCCCATACATATGTGCAGGTACTTCCAGTGGTGGCAGTGTAAAGATAGAGTCATTGCATTAAGTGTTATTGCAAAAGTGGAAATGAGCATGGAGAGGAGATACTGCAAACAGCAGTGCATTGCATTTGTAGAGTAATTAATCTGTATTCTGTCACTCTGGGTACAAAATCCAGATGGTCTCATTCAAAGAGGGATGGTAAGAGAATCTCTATCACAGCCAATGTATAAATGTGTGTCTGCCACACAATATGAATTTTGTACCTGCTGTTTAAAGCTGCCTTACTGCTCTGAGCTGAGCATTACCTGAAGTTATTTGCGGCTGTGAAGCAGAGGAAGGTTGTTCAGTTTTCTGAAGATGAAGTAGGATGTAGTTTTTGCTGGTCAAATGATGACAGCACCTGTTCCCTGGAAAACAGATTGAAGTCCCAGTCTCTTCATTCAGGGCAGTGGATAATCATCGTTGGTTGTGGCTGCAGGTCAGTGATACAAACCAGGCTGAAGTCAGTGAGTCATTACCAACCCCATGAGAATCTTAGTCCCATTAAAATGCATTATTTAAGCAGCCTGTCCTACAGGATATAGCAGAACAAAATACTCTGAGAATTCTCCATTGTTTTACTTTTTATAATCGTAATTACTTGTTCAGGCCTTGCATGCTGACCTTGTCTCTGCTGTGTTCCTGGTGCACAGGGCTGTGAGTATAAGCAGGCACTGCAGCAGCTGGCACCACCAGTGGTGCTTGGCAGTCTTGGAGAAGGAATGTAAGACACTAAGCAGCTTTCTTGCTGGGGATGGAGTGCCTTGTGGATGAGTTTCAGGTGTGCTCTTGTGTGGCAGCTGCTTCCTTCTGCACCTGCAAACTCTCAGGTTCAAAGAAGCCCTGCTAAGCATGGGTCTAAGTCACTGTTCTGCTGCTTGGCTGGACAAGATGCATGTTGGGAGCACAAGTAAATACTTTTATGTAATTTCCATAATTTTTTTGGCTGATTTGCAGACCTCTTTTTCCTTTTCTTGAGTCAGCAACTCAAGAACCCCAAAGTGGTTTTGTTGCTTTGTTTGTTTGTTTTTGTTGTTAATTCAATTTCTCATGAAAGTACTAGGGAAGTATTATGATGAGGAGTAGTAACTTTCATGCATGTCCAGTGCTATAACAAATGGAGGAAAACTTTGTATAGGTAGAAGGTGAGTCTAAAAAATAAGGCTTGTAATTGACAAATTATGTCTTGTAAAAGAGCATGACCAATGTAGCACTGGCAGATTGTCCCCATAGTTTTGTACATTAATGTCACATTTTAACTTTTAACATTAATGTAACCTTTTAATTTTTTTTCCTTTTTTAATTTTGCAGGGGCCTGAGCTGATGAATAAATATGTTGGTGAGTCTGAACGAGCAGTGAGAGAGGTGAGAAAGGGCAAGCTCTAGTTAATGTTATCTGTTAAGCTTTCTTGACATTCAAATTCTTCTCTGCTTATAAGGTTATCTTTAAACTTTAAAAAAAAAAAAACAACACAAAACCAACACCTCCTCCTTGTTCAAGTTCAAAAAAGAAAAAACAGAAAAGCAGAAAGCATCATTTGTGCTTTTTACAATTCCTCCTAGAATTGCAGCCTAGAAATGCTTGTCTGCTTTGGGATTCAATAGCATCTTTTGTTATATGTCTGCACTGTGCAGTACCATGAGTAACCTGTGAAAGGTCTGGGATTTGGTGGGTTTTTTGTGGTGTGGGGTTTTTTATGTGGCCGTAGCTTTTGAGGTGTGCAAGGGGTGATAGCATTCTGTAAACATTTTCCATCCTTCAAAACTGAGTGCTTCACTGTTGTTTTTTTAGATCTTTAGGAAAGCCAGAGCTGTATCTCCTTCAATTCTTTTCTTTGATGAAATAGATGCCTTGGCAGTTGAAAGGGGAAAGTAAGTAATCCTGTTGCAAAAATCAGATGTTATTTGCTCATAAATTACTCTTGCATTGTGCAATCACAAGTGTATTACCTGTCTTGAATTATTTCATTAGATATATTCATTACAGATACAGAAGGATAGCATTTGTGACTTGTATTTAACTTGGCAAGACAGGTAAGCTGGTGGAGCTCCTGCTTTCTCATCTCATTAGTAGGAACGATTCTACTGTTTCTCATGCCCTTTGGCTTTTCACTGAGGTTTTACCTTGTGTCAAATGAAATACGGGTACTTGTATTGTGTGAAAAGCTATGAAATACTTGCATGTAGAAAATATTTATCCAGTTTAAAGACACAACAGTTTCATAATTCTTCTGGATAAGAAAAATCTGCAACATCCGTGGAGATTCTTTTGTATTGCAATAGAGCCATTTGTCTCTTAAGGATAAAAGGTGTCGTGCTGACATTCCAGTGATACAGCTTGTTATAGGAGGTGGCATCATGTGCAGCATAGAGCTGCCTTATGAAACTGCTTAGAACTAAGTGCATTTTTTGTTGAAAATGCAAAATCTGCTCGAAGCTGTCTGCGTCACCATCCCTCACCTATGCAGAATATGCAGATGTGACACTTACAAACTTCCTAGAAATGCCAGCCACCCTGTGATACACAGTGAAACACTTGCCTGCTTATCACAATAGAGAAGTTGCAAAAATGCTTGCTGTAATAAAGCCTACAGAAGGGGAAAGGTTCCTTCCCCTGCTGCAATTCTTAATTATGTTTAGCTTTTAGAAACACCACTTCATCAAGATAAAACCTGTTGGAAGAATAAGCCATAGTACATTTTAATCAGCCTTTTCACACAGTGCCCTAGAGGTTTGTTTGTTTGCTTGCTTGCTTTATTCTTTCAGGGAGTAAACAACCCAATTTTATCTTACCTGGAACTGTCTGTGGGGGGTAGGAGGCCTGGCACAGCTTGCTGAAGAATGTAGTATGACCTGCTGCAGTCGTGTTGTGCTGGAGACATCTGGTTTTGGAGCTTTAAAAAGAACAGGGTGGGACACACAAATATTTCATTGTCAAATCTGAACCAGATGGGAGGTAAAATATGTAGCAGTGTTCTCATAAAATTCATCTGAAATTAAATGGTGTAGGAAACCAGACAAGGCACTTATTAGAAATGGCCTTTTTTTACAGGCTGACTTTGCACAGTAGGAATTTGCAAATGCATTAGAGATACCAACGATCTGTGGCCTCTGGAGATCCATTTCCTGTCCTATTACTAACCATACTGAAGTTTTCAAGGAAACACCTGTTTATATTGTCTCCCTATTCCCTCTGTTGGTTGAATTAGTTTTCTCTGCCTTGGCAGTGAAAAACATTCTGTGATACAACTTTGTAAAAGTTTTTCCTCTCGGTTTAAGTCCTTGATAGTATTCTGTGGACTTTATGCAGAATGTGGTGCATCAGGTAACGACTCCTGATCTGAACAGGACGTGTTCAGGGATGCAGAGATGCCCAAACTGTTAAGCTGTGAGAGTAGTTTTATGCTTAGTTCAGATCTTAAATACAGATGTGAAATAACATTGAGTAATTGCTTCATGCTTTCACTCTTCAAAGCAGTTTGCCAACTGTTCATGAACCCATTATTACTTATTTGTATTTGACTAAGGCTTGTGGGTTTTCAGCACAAATGTTTTGCTCCCAACCTGTGTAAAGATCACTAAATCCCTTCTCCTCAGTACACACATATAAAGTAATAGAATTTGTGATGAATTATAAAACAGGTAGATGAAGCAACCTAAGGAGTTCTCTTTTTTGCAGTGTTTGGTGTAATGTAATGGAATCTCTGTCACTGCAAGGCCTTCACTCCATGAAAAACACTGTAGCTGCATTCCATTATGCCAGTGTTTTATTTATCATACATTCCCAAGCCATAACTTCATAACTGCCATGCCTCTAAACACCCTACCTAATGTAGGGATATGTCTTGGATAGCAGTGTTTTTCCTTACAAAATGTATCTGCGTGCATTATCAGTTACAAGAAATAATACCTTCAAGTCAGCAAAACTGACATTGTTCAGTGTCAAAATGTATTTTGAAAAGATTATTTGGTATCCAGCCTGCTAAGAATTTCCATATTGTTTGTCTATATGAACTAAGTTCCTGGGATTTTCTTCTTGTCCATCCACATCCACCTCCCAGTTTTGCATGTAGGCAAAAGACAAATACATATTAACCAAAGAATTTAAAATATGGTCTGAATACCTGTCAGCCTGGAACAGAATAGTGTAAGAAGCAGGTACTTGATGGAGAAATCTGGAGATCCTTGATAAAGGAATGTGAGAGGGTGACTCTGAATGGACTCAGTTTTCCAGTGTGGTAGTGAAGATAGGTGATCTGAGCTGTATTTATGTCTGCATTTTAATCTGTTACACTGTGCTTCTAGCACTTTTGAACGATTTTCCCCTCTTTGCCTGATCTGTGTTCAGATGTTCATAACGAAAAAGGGAGGCATTCACTGTAGCTGATTGTAAAGCATAGCTTTTGATTTTAAAGAATAAACCTGCAGAAGAAAAGATGGTAGGAAGTCAAGGTGTCACTAGGAGTTTGCAGCTGGACAATTCATTGAGATAGGAAAGCTTCCTTGTTTCAGAAAGGCCTTTGGTCGAGAATTCTCCTTTGCTATGAGTTAGTCATCTGGGAGAAGCTCTAGCAACCCACCCTTTGACATCTCTAAAACAAAGCAGGCATTTCACAGCTTGATGTGCAGCCAGGAGCAGTTGTGCACCTGGAGAGCTGAGGGAGGTGAGGCATGGAACCTCTTCACTGCTTTGTGGTTCTGATTAGTGTTACCTTCCACAGGCTGGTAAGGACTGTTTTTAATTCTTGCTTTTGAAAGGAGAGACTGCACTGAAGTGAGACCTGCAGGACTGGTCCAGGTACAGCAGCTCATGGGCAGGAAAGTTTGCCTTGTAGTAACCCCTTCCCCAGACAGAGCTTGAGAGGCTTTACAAATTGTACAGCTGCAAAGAGTTATAGGTATTTGTTATCCCTTGGTATCCTCACCATGTAAAAACTAATTCTTCTGGCCATTAGATGTTGCCAAGAGGGAAATGGCTTGGTAATTAGACTTGAAAGTGATGAATGAACGTGGCTCTGTTTAAATGCAGCACAGACAGTCTGCTGAACTGAAGAAATCTCTCTGCTTTGGAAATGGGACATTGTTTATATAAGTAGGATTTTTGTGCAAGAGATGTATTTGTTCCTTTTCTTGTATTTCAGAAGCAAAACATTTCCTCCCCTTACTGCAGATCTTTAATGTAATATGGGAAATATAGACTGATGTGAAAGACACTGATAAATTCCATTTTCAAAGGGAAAAAAAAGGAATGACAAGGAATGAGAGCAGTACCTTGCATTTGACTTCTGGAGGCCAAAACAAGTGGTAGATGCTAACCTGTTCAGAGTGAGGGCAGAGGTGACACAATGAAGGGTCTTTGGTACCAATACCCTAAAACTACAATATGATGATACTTTTCCTGTATGCAGGGGAGGGGATAGATACACACCTAAACAACAATTTCAAATGTTCAGAGCCTCTGCAAGACATGCTGTTTTCACTGTAGGTATTAAAATATTTGCAGTCTTAACTTTTGAGGCCCTGAGGCTTCTAGATGAAGCTGTGAGGAGCAGCAGCTTCTCTTCTGTACTGTGCTACCTCTGTTTTAAATAGGGACTGTGATAGAGTTTCTGTTTTTAGGCCAAGCTGTCTGCCTGGGATATTTTAGCACATATTTATACTGTACACTTTAGCTCATATTTAGCTCATATTTCACTGTACACTTGAGCATACCATCACATTTTTGTGTCAATGCATAATCCTTGGTGTAATCAGCAGCCTCTGTCACAAAGAAGGTCAATGTATTGCATCCTAACAGTGAAACCTATGGCTGGACCCTGCATGGACTCAGCAAAGCCTCATTTGGTAGGAGAGAGGTTCTCAGCAGAAAACCACCTTGCACGTGGCAAGTCACCAGCAGCAGAGCTGGAGGAGGTATTGTCACACTAATATTACTCATGCAAAAGGCAAAACTAAGCAAACAAAGAAAACATGGGAAAAATAAAGTTAACTTTCTGCACTGTGTTGTGAGGGGTCCAATTCTATCAGCTAACTCAGGCTAGGAGCTTTGCTTTTCTGGTTTAAGGTGTCATTTATTGTCCCTAAATTGGGTAATGTCAGCTCATTCCCTGCAATATCTGAGCTGTGTTTGGATGTGGTTGAGAGCTGAGGCATTCCAAATTCCAAACTTTTGCTGTCTGAATTACAGTTTTCGAATTTTGTATCTAAATAGATCTCTTGTCTGGGAAAAAAAGCTGCTTGTCCAGTGCCAGTTTTCAGGCCTAGCAAGGAGTGTTGAAAAGGTTGAGCTTTGAATTGATTTAATCATGCAGTAAAGCTTTTAATTTGCTTTGGAATAGCAATTTTGACAAATAGTATTGCCTGTAGTTATGTGTATGTACAGGAAATGTCTGCAAGCCCATTAATTTTAAACTAACTCATTAACACTTTATCATAATCTGTGTTAAATGTGTGCTCCCTTTTGTTAAAAAAAACCCCAAACAAAACAATTCAACCAAAAAAACAAAACCAGAAAACCTCAATAATTTGTATTTGTGTCAGCCTGTGTTATAATTTGGACGTTTGAAATCAAGAGAAAATTTTATTGGCATTCATTGGCATCAGTGGAAATAGGTCTGGATCTGTCAGCACTTTTCTTGAAGTCATTCAAGTGTATGGATAAATGTGCAGGGGCACTGCTAGTGTAGTGTAGGGCTGGTGAGAACATAGCAAAGCTGACCTACAGCAGGAGTTTTCAGCTAAGGACATGCATTTGAGGCTCTGTCTGGGTTCTTGGATCAGTTGAAACAGATGCCAGGATTACAGGGATCAAAAGTGGGCATATGTGGTGCCCAGTTCCCTGTCTGGTGCCAGCTGTGGCAGGTCAGCTTACAGTGAATGGGCCCCAGCAGAGTGAGGACCATCACCAGTGAAAGTTGTATTTATTTTTATTTTAAATTAAATACAAGGGGAACATAATTATAATTAAAACCTCCAAATGAAACTTACTCCAGATGAAAGTGAGCCTGTTACACTTAAATATTGTTATAATGAAATGCAATCCAGTCTAGTTAGTTACTTCTAGGTCTGCAATACTTCCAACTTAAACTATAGCTCCCCTGGCAGACATGACTGATTACAGTTTTCACCTTGATTAACTTCCAGGAATGTGCCGAGGAAAACAAAAAAGGTAGGAAATGGGAACTTTACTGTGTATCAGGTGTGTGTTTGGGGTTTCAGTTTTTTTTCTTTAAGCAGAGTCAGTGTTAACAGAATAGGGGAACTCTTGATGTTAGCATCCTTCCTGTTTCAGTCAGTGCCAGAGCCAGATGAAAGCAAGGTTTAATGTCCATCTGTCATGGATGTGTGTCTGGAATCAGTTACAGGCAGATGGAAATGGATGATGGATGGACACTTAAGGACTTGGAGATGTGGTTGGGGAAAGCCCTCTGGAAGAAGCCTTTTGATTCCAAACCTGTCTCAAACTGGATCCTTTCCTCCTTTTCTCTCCTTCCATTGTGTTTCGTTTTTCTGGGCCCACTTCCAGTAACTTCTGGAAGCTGCAAGAGTGAGAAATATGGGCAAATGGAAGAGGTTGGTTGCATGACTGGAGGATAATGAGGATGTTTCTGCATCACTCTCTAGGCCACTTGTTTCCAAGTTACCTGCTGACAGCTGGTAATTGACTGTGCTGTTTTCACAAAGCTCTTCATCTCTTTTAAGAAATTGTGCTTAAATGATCCAGGGCACTCAAGGAGTATGAGGAGTTCTTTTACTATTCTATTCTTATCTAATATGTTAAAGGCCAGATGACTGAATTGCACTTAGATGGTGAATTGACAGTTGGAAAAACACTCTCTTGGCCTGGAGGTGACCATAAAGCTAAATGTTCTACCCAGACTTCCTCAGGTTCCCTCTGCAGAGCTCCCTTCTACAGTACTTAAATTTTGCTCTTGAGACAGGGAAGATGTGAAACAGTTTAGTGGGTAATATAAGCACCTGATACAGGTGAATGCTGTACATCTCTCCTAACTTTTTAATTACATCCAAGCCTGAAGTATTTGTAGTGGTTTGAATTAATAATATACACTGAAATTGTTCCATACAGGTTAATTGGGCCAAGTGCAATAATGGTTAGGCCTGGGTGTGCATGCTAAGCCTTTTTATTTTATGAAATACCTCTTCTGTTATGAGCACATGTACATGAAGGAATCAACTTGTAATTGTGGATGACAATTTTGTGGCTCAAAGCAGGAATTGTGCAGCAGTATGTATGTAATATGTATGTATGTAATGTGTGATCTAAAAGGTGCTGTGATGTGGAGGGTGAGAGAAAAAACTGCTATATGGGAAAAATAATGATTCTGCTTATGTAAATATAAGTGTCTCTGTAAACATAGCATCTTTAATAAAGTTTGGGTTTTGAAGCCCAAGTCGCACTGAGGGGAAGCCAGATTCAAAACTAAGGTGAGAGCCTGCTCTTCTGTATTTAGATATACAAATGTTCTGACTGAGTGTGTGTTTCAGGAGGTTATATCTCTGTGGAAGAGCCTGATTTTTCTAACTGGCATGGCAGTTTCTATCAGCTGAACAAAATGCCCCACCCATAGAATTTTTGAGTGGAATTCTATACCTGGGAATATGCTGCAATTATTTTACTGGTAATGCTATTGGAGTAGGTTGTTATTTGTTTTTGTTTTTTCCTAATGCTGTGGAAAAACCTTGAAGTGCCACGGCTGTATTTCACCTCACAGAGTTTGTGAGGATGGAAATAAAACAGTGTGGCAGTTAATTATGATCGTGGCTCTTGGACTGAAAAGATGGACTTGGCAGGTGCTGCTTGCTGACAGGTTACCCCTGCAAAGCCCTGATAAAAATGTCAGACTCAATAAAAATCCTTCAGACTGTGCAAGCGAGGAGACTCTTGCCTGGGAGTGTGCTGGCAGGGGACTGTGGTATTTCAGGAACCTTTTACCTCACTAGTTTGTGGAGAAGTCTGACAGAAAGGTCTGTTTTGACTTCTGTTAATTTTTTTATACCAACTCATTTTGTAATGTCAATGAGTTTTACATTTGTTTTGATACAAAATTATTTTCAGAGATTCCACTGAAAGAATTAGCTGAAATGATATCATGGTGACCATTATTTTAAAAACCTGTAAGTTTTGATTATGATTGCATTTCTTTTGTAAGGGGAAAAATAATAATAGAGGCAGCTTTTATCTCTTTGTAAATCTTGCTTGGTATGACATTTGGTAAAGAAGGTGGGCTGTACTCCCTTCTTACAAAACCTGCATTAGAGATTTCAGCTGCATGGAGATTAATCCCTCTGCAGTGATTTGTCCTGAATACTTCTCCTGAGGTCTGCCTCTTTGGCTTCACAGATCTGCCTCAGATAAGGGCATCTTGGGGAAATGGGGCTTCTCAGGAGGGGAGCCCTCCCAGACTTCCTTCTGCTTTTGTAGCTTCCCAGCTGCTGTGAATTTAAGCACTCAAAATGTTATTGTGTGAGTATTTCCTGCATTTCCATGCCTACAGTTTAGTAGGGTAAAAAAATGAAGATCCTGATTCTGAAGGCAGGGTGTTCAGACAGGCTTCAATGATGTTAAAGTCAGTGGTGGGATGGGGAGTCATCTGGTTACATCTGCAAACATCATTTTCTTGACTAGATATATGAGCTAGTGAACTGAATGTGCTCCTTGATGCAGTGATAGAACTGCACTGTTCTGTGCAGTTGGGATGGTGACACCAACACGTCGAGCTCAGGTAGCAGGGGGTGGGTGGAGGATGCAAAGAAGTTGGAAGTTGATTTTGGCAACACCTCCATGGGACTGGGGGGTTAATCATCATTTGTGTCTCTGGCTGCCTTTTGCCTTAAAAGTGCAGGCAGCCCTAACGACCCTTGCCTGTGATAATTTGGAACCCTTGTTGGGAAATCATGGGGAAATGGGAAAATGCATACTTGTGTGGCACCCTTCAGGTGGGCAGCTTGGGCAGTGCCAGAGCTCTGGAAGCACACGGGCTGGGGGGCTCTGATGCAGCTCCCAGCAGCTGGTAAAGAGTTCTCTCACTGTAAAACCTTGCCTGCCTGGGATTTTTATAGGGTATCCTCTTAAGCCAAAAATCTAATTTGCTGGAGACTCTGTGCTAAAAATTGTGCTTCATATGACAGCATAGAGAACTATGTAAATAAAGGCACTGAAAGTGGGAATTCCTGGTCTCACAGGCCCAGAAATCTCTTCATTTCATACTGGTTTTATTACACTTACATTTTATGTGTGTTGTTTTAATTTTATATTTTTTTTTACTCCACTTTTCACAGATAATAATTGAGCCTCTAATGATGCACTGGTATCCCCCTTCATTGTTTGGGCAGTATTATGCCACCAGTGATTGTTTAACTGCAATTTTGTGATTATACCCTAATTGCATGCAAGTCTTTGCAGTGTAAATTCCCCTATAACAGTGGGGGGTTACTTCAGAATGAACACATCTTTATTTTCTTTTCCCCAGTCTGAAGCATGTGAGAGAAATGTTTATATTGGGAAAAAATGTAATATCCGTTCTAGACGTCTTTCTTCACAAATATTTCTTCTTTGTTTCCTTAAAAAAACCCAAAAGCTTTGTATCTTCCCCAAAGTCTTCTGACTTCAGATCATCTCATATAACATTAACATTTCAGTCCCAGTCTTGGAATTTATTTTTTTCTTTGCTTAGCTTTTTCTGTGTGCAATCTACAGGCTATAAAGTTGAGTAAATGTGAAAGCTGGGCAAGATGGGAGGCCTGCATCCCTACTGAGACTAATTTATGTTGTGAAGTTGATTTTAATTTCCTTTCAGCTCTGTGTCCTCTGAAAAGCATTTACTGTCCTTTTTCAACACCTGAAGTGTTTTATCGTGTTCAGCCCCCTGTAAGTCAGTGGGACCATTACCCATGGGTATGTCAGAAATGCTCTAATATCACTTGGGAATTTCTAACCTGGCTGCAGCAAACTGAAAAGCTGACGACTAGCTAACCCAAATCCCTTCTCTAATATTTCTTAGCAAGTTAAATATTCTGTTGGCCAGCATTTGTTATAGCTCCTCAAAGATATTTTCCAGACTGGGTCTGATAAGTTACCTATTATGCACTGAAAAATTACAGAACCAGTTGTTGAATAGGAAAGTTACAGAATTCCCCTGGAGGAGAATTGCCCAGCAGCAGTGGGGACATCTCTGTTGCTTTGACTTTGGGACATTCAGGGGGCACTTTGGGCAGAGTTGTGCTGCAACACTGGGTGTGCAGGATGGAACAGCTCTGCAGCTGTACCCGAGTGTTCTCCAGCTGCTGGAAATCACTGGAGTGCTAATGTTGAATCCTTGGATTTCTTTTTGCAAAGGAGTGTTCAGCAGGATGATTGCTGCTTTTGTGTGTGTAGGTGCCTGTATATCTGCATAAATATTTATGAGTACATTTGGAAAAAGACTTTAAAAAAATGGAGATTAAAAATTGATCTTAATCCTATGTAGATTTGGGGTGACAGTAGGAAAATGGATGTCGTCTAGAGAAGCCTGGTCTCTTTTCAAGTATCAGACTTCATTTTGCTTCTTAGTATGAAGTTGGAGAGATCTGGAGCAATTACAGAGATTAATTTTTTTCAAATTGTACTGAAAAGGGTCTGTTTAAGCATATAGAGATGAACCCCTTCCATGTGCAGTGAGGGGGGGAATATCTCTGCAAGGGCAGTCCTGAGGGTGAAGGGAGATGTCGGGTGCATGTGTGCCATCCATAAGGGATATTGTGTCTGAAACAGCAAGGCTTTTGGTGTGTGCCAGGGGCAGGGCTCCTGCTTTCTGGCACAGGAGGAAAAACACACCTATTTTTGGCACTATCTGACAACTCCCAGCTACTTTCCCCACACTGCTTCAGCTTCCCTGCCCCTGCTCAGCAAAATGAACATTTGGGATGAACCATTGTTTACTCTTGCCTTGCCTTCCCCCCAGTATATACATAGAGCTGGATGCTCCAGGGAACACACATATATATATATACATCATCTGTGTCATGCATCTGCTGATGTATGAGTGTGTGCAGCTGTGTATGGTCCTAATAGCTATTGTCCTCTCAAAAATAAAAAATCAGATGGTGTGCAGTCACCCATTTTTAATAATGCTTTAGAAATAACTTCTCTATGGAGAATTAGAAGGAGGTTATAAAGAACACAACTGTTAATGAGATATATTATTTATCACGATGTATGTGCTTGGTCTCTTGATTTCATTTATGCATTGACTTCCTTTTTTGCATTTGCTGTTATATGTGATAATACACACACACACATATGTATGTGCACACAGCTTTGTGTCAAAGATGATGTGTAAATCTTCTAGTTAGTCTTTTTAAGATATTAGAAGCTTTAACCAAAATAACAGATTTTATTGT
Organism: Calypte anna; assembly: GCF_003957555.1. Taxonomy (NCBI): domain Eukaryota; kingdom Metazoa; phylum Chordata; class Aves; order Apodiformes; family Trochilidae; genus Calypte; species Calypte anna. The sequence continues at coordinate 652,108 of NC_044249.1, forward strand.
TTGAATGGGTTTTTTTTTACATACAGTTAAGTAATTTAAGCAAATTTTCCATATACTGCAAGGTACCAGAGGTAATTCCAAACTGAAAAGAAAAAATGCCTAGAATAATTTATGCCTTCTCTGTTTAGGTTTTTCACATATTGGTGATTTAAAAAGTGGAGTTTTCAGTTTCTCAGTCTTGTGGTTTTTTCCTGGTGTCTGGAAAATCAGCTGAGTTAAAGGACTGACAATGCTATTATGGGGCAGTTGGTCAGCACTCAATTTATTCTCATTTGATGGGAATAACATAATGTAGATCAAGTCTGCAAAATACATAACTAACTTTTCATACTTCATGGGGTGGCATAAGCACTAACTTGAGTAGTGCTAGAAATGAGTTTTCTGACTATCAAGGAAGCTGCATGAATTCAGTTATCTTAAAGTGTTTATTTCAGACATCCACATCGTGTTAAAGTCTTTACAATGTACTTTGCCAGGAAATAAGAAAAAAATCCTTAGCTACTTTACTGAGTACCAAGAAATCTTTCAAAGGACTCACTCTCTGATCTGCATTTACTCACTTCACAAGACTGATACCGTTTTGGGGAAAAGAGAGAAAAAGGTGAAGAGAGAGATCAGAGAGAATTAAAATGAAAAGATAGATCCCTGTATATTGAAAAGAACAGCGTATTTTTTAATTTTTGCATTTTTCTAGGAAGGGGCACTGGTGCTGTGACTTTTTAAAACTTATTTATTGTTCAATCAGCTCTTCAGGTGCTGGCAGTGTATCAGACCGTGTCTTGGCTCAGCTGCTGACGGAAATGGATGGGATGGAGCAGCTGAAGGACGTGACAGTCTTGGCAGCCACCAACAGACCGGACATGATAGACAAGGTACGGATAGATCTGCTCTCATATATCCTGTTCTCTGGAGAGAACCACATTTTGGAATAATTCCATTCTTTTTTACCCTCCAAACTGTTGACTAATCAGTTTAATGTTTAAGAGTAGGAGTTTGAACGTGAAGACGAGGCAGAGGAAAGAATTATGTCTGTCCCCCACCTCCCTGAATTTTTAACAGAAACAAAATGTTTTGTGATAGACATAAGTATCTATTTCCTAGAAGAAATTTTTCCTTAAATCAAGCTCATTGAACTTGTACAACAACATTTCTGTCAAACTGCTCTTGTGGTTTCTGCTTCCGTTGTGTTTGTTTATGCAGGAGTTTGCTGGAGTTTGTTGGTTTCATTAGTTACTTCCTTTCAAAGGATTAAATATCTCCTCAGTGCCATTAGCCTGCTGCCAGCAGTACAGTTTCCAACTGTAAACACTGTGATTTCTCCTTAGATCCTGTGACTGCTCTGCTGGAGCAACAAGAACATTTCATGTCTGTAAAAGCAGGAGGGTTGTAGCACTTACTGCAGAAAACCTCCAAACACAAAACCAACCCAGCAGCCCTCTAGAAAATCCAGCTTAAAACCATCTACCACTGCTGTGTCTTCTCACAACTAAGTACAGTAGACAGGCCAGTCTGAAGGGATTTCCCTTGAGATACATTCTGTAGAGTTGCTAAAGTTCTTTATTCCACAACCTTTCATTAATTTGACAAGCTAATGAAATTTATTTTTCCTGGTTTTTCCTAGAGTTTCATATAAGTTTCTTAATTTTTTTAATGTTAACAAATTCTCCCATTTTAAGCTGTTTCTTGGATAGTATTTTGTGTTTATCTTGGAGCATTCATATGAAGTGCACACTTTTAAAGTAAGATTCATAGACACATGAAGTCTTGAGAAAAAAAAAACCAGTTGTATTTTTGCTCCAGAACACAACCTCTTTCCTTTTGAACTGAAGGAAGCCACACAGCTCATGGAATCCTGGCAAATGCTTACTTGGATCTTATGCAGTGATCTGTGTGCCTGCCATGGCAAAAAGGAGCTATCAAAGAGTAAACACAATAAAACTCATCAGTGAAAACATGTCTGTGCAAAACTGAAATTTTCAAGGTTCCACTTTTGTCATATTGATTTCACTTTTCTTTGACTGTTCCTTGGGGTCAGACTAAGCTGAATTTGAAAAAAATCTGTTTGTTTTATGTGAAGTATTGGGAGACTGGGACAGTATTTATTTCAAGTATTGGCTATATTGGGACAGTACTACCATGTGTTATGTACTTTCACAGGCACCACCCTGAGATACCAAGAACTTTTGGGTAAAGCCTTGGTTACTGGCTATCTGTCAGCAGTGCCTCTGATGCAAATCCAGACCTCTTAGCCTGGGACTGAAAGTTTTATTTGAATTCGATGAGTAAAAATTTGTCATCTTTTGTGCATCTGAATTTTGTGAGGATGGTGAACTTTTAAGCATGACCAGCACAGTTGTGGTCAGATCACAATGTACTGACTCTGTGTTCTTTCCCCAAGTCTGTCTTGACTCCAAGGAAAAGGAAAAACTTGCTGGGAAGATGCTGGTGTACTTTTTGTGACTATCTTCTGGCTTTTCAAACTGAAAAATATTTGAGGAATGCATGCTTTGGAGGTTTTACACTGTATGCTTACAAAATAATCCATTCAGCATCTTCATTTATGCAGCTGCTTCATAACTGACAAATAGGTGATGATAAATTTTCTGCAATTTGAGACCAGCACGTGGGAATATCAAACGTGTGGGGATTCCCCTGAGCCCTCTGCAGACTTGATCATCCTGCAGACACTACAGAGTGTTGCTCTCGGGTAGCAGATTGATTCTGAACAGGCTTTATAAAGTTACTTAGTGCTAAGTTTGAGTTGTTACAAATGTCTATTAATAAGGTAATTTCTCTAAGATGCCGCGGTTGCAATGAGATATTGTTCCCGCCTTAGAGCTGTGTCCACTTGGCTACTGTGCATCCAGTTTATGTGATGGTGGAAGTACCTGGGGACAGCTTCTGTTTCTCAGAAGAAAACAAAATAGCACATACTGTTTTCAGCCCTGTGTGACACAGAAGGTGAATCCCCTTGGAAGGGAAATGTCCTGGAACAAGATGTTCTGGACAGTCTTTGCCAGTGATACAGAAACAAAATTCTCTGTGTCAGTAATAATGGTAAAAGCTTCCCTTTTACTTTTCATTCTATAAGTAGAATTTATGGTAAATAATTGCAAAAATGCTTTCTGCTTTTGATAACTAACCAACTCAGGAGTGATTTTTTTCATACCTAAAATATTTTGCAGTAACTTTATAGAGCTGTTTACAATTCAGAGCTTGGCTGTGTTTTCCCATGGATCAGTAGGCCTAACAGGAGATTGCTCATCCCCATGAACCTTGAATAAAACAGTGTGAACACTGTGTGTTTGATTAGCTTGAAATTAAATGTAATTCTGAGACACACATGTGGGCAAGCTTTGCAGTGTAGTTTGACAGATTTCCTTGGAAAAAAAGCCAGACCAATTCATCAGGATTTGTTTGACCTTATTTTCTTCTTCAGTGGAACCTGTTTTCCTAGTCTTTTAGAACTGGGCTTATTTCTTGGGTGAGAAGGGTGAATTTGCTGATCATTACCTTCCTATGCAAATATATTTTTTTCCTTTTAATCAGCGTTTCCATCTCTATTAGCAAATGTGCAGGGAAGGAAGAGAGACAGTCAGATCCCCAGGGATCTTGGTGAATGTTTTAGCAGAGGAAGCAAGGTGCATGTTGCTGTGGCATCAGATATTTTTGCCTCCTGCTGGGTCAAATTTGAACGTCAAACACATTAGTTGGGAAGTGAAACACAGGGTGCTGAGTGAAGTGATGGCCTGTGGTATAGGATTTCATCCTGGTGCCCCTTACAGCTTCACTTCTCCTCATCCTGGAGTGAGGACAAGATCTATCCTCAAATACACTATTTGCATAAGAATGAGGATGTGATAGGACCAATGAGGATTAATGAGATGATGTGTTGCCAGCCTTGCTCCTCGAGTGAGTTGACTGTTCTGCTTAGGAGAACAAAATAAAACAAAACTGCAGCCTGTATTCTTCCTAGCAACTGCCAAGCATCAGGAAAGGGAATAAAAATCCCTTACCCCATGGCTGATTTGACCCTCAAAATGTTGATTACTATGTAATTATGGGACAACTCTAATTTAAAGTGACTTGTTTTGATAAAAAGAAAAAATGCATTAGAAGGCCATTTGGCAGAATCAGTGAAGAAATCATGATTTCTTGCCTGCAGCAAAAGTAAATAATCTTTCCTCTTTAGAAACATCAAAGTTCTGTCTTTCTGAAGGCTTATGGAAGAAATTCAAATATTTAGGTTTGTGGTTTTGCAGGTTAAGAGGAATAGGAAAGAATTTTGCATATATATCCATTATTGTCTGGAAATGTGTATGTTCTGTTAAAAAGCAGGTGATGCTACAAGCATATTTAGCAGTTGGAGGCAGTGGCACAAACTTAACTCTCTGCCACATATTTCCCTATTTACATGTTTGATTCTTTGAGATTCCCATTGGTCAGATCCATCTGACTAAATGTGCTTCTTATGTTAGAGCTTTGACTCAGTAGGATTTCAGTTTTCCCAAATACAGGGCAGAACTGTAGTTACAAGCCCCACAGTCCATCAGTCATGTACGTTTCCCTCTGTGACACCCTCCAGCCCCCCATTTGATCAAAGATGGTGAAATACTGGAGGTTAGAAGGGACCCCTGGGGGTCTCCTGGTCCAGCCTCCTGCTGAGGCAGTTTGGTAAGGTTGGCTACTCCAGGAGAGTTTTGAGTTTCTCCAAGGATGGAGATTTCACAGCCTCTGGACACTTGTTGCACTGTTTTACCACCCTCACCAGGAGGATATTTCTCCTTAAATCTAGCAGTCTAGCTTGCTGTAACTTGTGCCTGCCCTGTACCTCTGAAAAGTGCCTGGCTCTGTCTTCTCAGCAAACCATCCCACCACTCCCTGCTGCTTTAGGTATGGGAACACAGAGAGAGAGTTGTACCTGGAACTGTGAAGGAGAGCTTTGATTATTTAGTTTTCTTTCTGTCCCAAGTACTCAGGTGGGAAGCTCCCTAACTAAGGTGTGCCTGAAAGAAGGTCCCAGGTCCCACCTGCTTCAGGGCTCTGGAGGAGGGAATGTGAATATCCAGTTTTTTGTTTTAAATGCAGTTGCATTTCTCTCAGCTGCAGTCCATGTCTCTCAACACTGCTGAAACACTAATTATTATTTTTTTACTTTAAATGTTGTAGTGCCTCTCTGCTTGTCAAAGGGCACTCGTATTCTTGTAAAACCCTGGGCTTAAAAATAAGGAGTGAGATTTTGTTGGGTCTCCTTTCCAGTCAGCCAGGACTTTGAGTGCTTAAATCATTTTGCTTGGGTACAAGTATGGTTCTTTGAAATAACAGAAGATGTGGGATTTCTTTGAAGACAAGATTGCTCTGAAGCATATAATAAATTTTCAGAAAATAAAGCTTTAGGGAAAATATATCTCAAACTACATGCCATTGGAAAGAGGATCTGATGTTCTAAAATTGTTATGCAATCTTAGCATCATCACATTTTCCATCACTTGGTTTTCTCTGGAATGTGTTTGGGTTTTTATCCTTAATCTTGTTTAAATGGCAGTTCTGTCTGGAGCAGAGAGGTGCTCTGGAAAGTAGCTGTTTCTCAAAGGTCTAATTTTGTCATTATTAATATCAGTTGCTTACACTTCAGGCTGATTAAGAGAGTCAATAAAAAAGAGCAAAAAAGGGAGTAAAATGATTTAGAATTTGGCACACATTCTTTTCACCTGCCAAGCTGAAATGACTAAATAGACTCAGCTGATGAGCACTTCTGTTTACTGGCCAGGACCTCCAAGTTGATGATTTGATGTTGGATTGTGTAGTGAACCCATAGTCCCCAGAGAGCCAGGGCACTCAGTTGGAGTGTAGAGGTAGTGTCTGTCTTCTTTTATTAGGAATGAAGTTTCTCTTTAAGTCAAGAACTAGGTTTTAAGATTCACCTGAATCTCTCTCTTTCCCTTCCCCCTCCTCCTTCCTCACTGACGAAAACTTTGTTTTCTTATGAGTACAGCAAATAAAATATTTCCAGGTGTGCACAAGTGATTTTTGTTTCCAACTATTCGATTGTCAGAGTGTGGAGGGCTGAGCAGTAAATCAGCCTTAAGGCTGCTGTGGTTTTTAAAAACAAAATCTTAGTGGTGACAGCTGAAGAGCACAGTGACTTTTTCACTCAAGATTTATTACTTGCCTGAAAAGAAGGATTGGAGAGAAAACTTGCTGGGCTGCATATTTTCTCCCTTAGTAGATATACTATAGGGCCAGGATAAGTTGGCTTTATTTTGTCCATGAAAATATCTATCCAAACAATATATATAAAAATATAATAGTTTTACTTCAAATTGAACAGAAAAAATACACCTGCTTTTATTCCTTATAGTGTCAAGTATTCCTTACATCAACTCAGTCATGTATTTTAACATCACTAATACTTTCATAAACTCGTTGGCAACACATGCCAGAAAATTTACATGAATAAGCATATTTAACTCATTTGGATGGGAAAGTGAAGGCCAAGAGCCACAGTTGGTTCTTACTGATACCTCCAAAGCTCTCAAAGTCCAAGTGAAGAGTGCAGCGTGTTAAAAAGCCTCCAGGTTGTCAAGCAAGTGGGAAGTTCAGAAGACTGTGGGATTCCTGCTGGTTGTGTTAATGCATCTCCCAGTGCAGTGTGCTTGTAACTGTGATACCAAGTGTAGGGTTTATTTTGGTTCGGGTTTTTTTAACAGTAACACAGAAATGACTCTGTATTTGTAACACAGCATGGGAACATACATGGATAAAATGAATCCTGCATCTAAAAATGAGGTGCATTTGAGCAGTACTTATAGACTGGGTATAAATTCCTAAGTGTTGAGTTATGTCAGCTCTATTATTCAGTGGATTTAGTGACAAAGCATGAAACTTTATCTAGAGAAGTAACACTAATTTTGTGACTGAGATTCCTGTACGTGTACAGCAAGTTGTAACTGCTAAAACTTATGTGTGTGCTTAGAAAGGTTTGGGCTTTCACTTCCTACTTGAATTACTTTAGAACAGTCTGCGTGATGATAGCCTCCTCCTTCTAATTCCTTTCAATTCAGTCTTCCCAATTTGTGTCAGTACTTGGGTTATGAGGGAGGGCTAGAGCTGAGCAGCTCTCCAGAGAGCTGTGGCTTGGCTCTGTCCCTGTGGCAGCATCCCTGGGAGCTGTCAGGGCCTTGGTGGCTTGTAACTGGGGAGACTGGCAGACAAACACAGCACACTTCACAGTCAGTGTGTTGGATGTTAGGAGTCTTATTAAATATAATAACTTTGTTAGGGCAGTGATAAGAATAAAGGAAGACATTTCTAAAAAGTCTTGGTTTTTAAATATTTATGGGAGTGACTCTGTAAAGGATGTTAGTGTAGTGCTGTGAGCTACAGAAGCTGGAGCAACAGCCACGATTATGGGACTTGGGCTGTAGCCATGGACACATCTTGCTTTGCAGTTGGTCTTCTGCCCAGCTTTCCTCTTTGTGGATGCAACAGAACGTTTGTATTTTTTTGTGTGTGCTGGATTAAATACCAACAGAGAGAGCGTTGAGCACCCATGAGTTAAGCACTGCCATAGAAGATACTGTGTGCACAGGCTGAATTCTTTTTATGTATGTGCATCATAATGCAATCTGAAGTTAATTAATGTGTTATTAATCATTGTGCATGATTGATTATATTGTATTTAGAAAATTATTTTTGCAAGTCATTACAATCACCTCTATTTCTTGTGGAATCAGCTCTGGTGTCCTCTTTGTCCTCCTCCAGCTTGACTACATTCAGGGGACTCTGATAAGGGGAGAGGTCATTTTCCTGCTGTGATTTTGGGAGCCTGTGTCCAGCATGGCTTTCAGACTCTTTGGCCTTGGTAGGATCAATATTTGAGTGGTCAAAACTTGGAAAATATATCTGCAAAACGTCAAGAAACCTCACAAAGCTTTTTGAAATTAAAATGTTTCGAGTTCTTCCAATGTGTTCAGGTCTCAGGACCTCCCTACAGAGGTTTGGGGGAAATAATGTTATTTTTATTCTTTAAAAAAAAATAGTAAATAAAGTGACATTTTTCCTGGTCTCCTTCTCATGCAACAGCTGAAATGTTTTGACTGGAACATTGCAAAACAAATCAGTGGAAGGCAGCCAGCCAGCTTCCAAAGGACAAGAAGGTCAAAACTCAGAGTAGTGTAAGCTACTTAAGGCATGATCTTATAATGTAAAATGTTGAGTGACTTCTGTATTGTGTTGGCACTCATCTGTCCCCTAGTCATAGGGTGGAAGCTGTTTCAGTAAATCACAGCAAAATGGAAAGCCCAGCATTACACATGTCACTGGTATCATAGTGGAGTGCAGCTTGGAGGGGTGAGGTGGCTGGTGTGCAGTTCCAGTGCTTGGTTGCACACTTTTAAGGTGGTTTCCTTTCCAGTGTTAGGCTGCCCTTCCCTGCACCTTTTCCAGATCTGTTACATCCACCTGAGAGAAAGGGTCCAGGACTGCAGGCAGTCTCCAGGGTGTGGGTGGGACATGGATTTGTATGGGTGCAACATGGATCTGTATGGGTGCATAGTGATGCTTTCTGTTTTGGTCTTCGCTTTTTTCCTAGGAATTCTGAATTTTAGCACTTTATTTGCTTCATTGACCACTTCCAAGAACTGTTTTCATCACTCTCTATTAAAACTAGAAGTGTTAATGATTCATCTTGGAGCCCATCCATTTACATATGAAGGAAGGATTCATTTTCCCATGTTCATTGTTTTGCACTTACTTACACTGAAGATTAGCTGTTTGCTAAGTCCTCTTAGAATCTTGGACAGTTCTTTAATCTCAGTCTTCATTCTTGTTGCTTTGAATAACAGTGTCATCAGAAATTATGGCTCCTGTATAATATAATTTCTTTGGTATTAGACCTCATAAAGGAGATGCAAATATTTAGATTAGGTGAAGAGGTCTGTATTGTGTTGCAATAGAGAGGTAACACAGGAAAGGCCTTTGCCCTGCCAGCACATGCTGTAATCTGCAGATAAATCCTTACAAGCACAGTTGGACTTTTACTAGAAATAGAGAATTGAGAGACAAAGCATCACACAATATAATGAGCATAAGAGGATCTTATGTAGAAGCAAAAAAATATTTTAAAAATATTGTTAAAGAGAAAAATAATTCTAAAAGAAGGCTGTCTCCATGCCACAGGGCACCTTGTCATTGTGTGAAAAGAACATCTATTTATAAAGAGGAAAATTGAACAGGCAGTCACTGAGAGTAACTAGCTGGTATGGAAAAAAACCAGTCTGAAAGGAGGACCATTTCTTTGCAGGATGAGACAGTGCATGGTGGAAAATGTTGAATTGCAAGCCAGCCTAAGGGAGAACATGTGGCTGACAATGATACAGCAAATGGAGGTTATCATAGAGTTGGGCCTTGCAGACACAGTATTCTTACAACTGCAGATAGCTTCACCATTTCAGAAGTTGTTTTTCTTAGTAGTGAATATTTTCTGCAGAAGTCACTGAGCAACAGGAGGCAGACTTAGCCAGTTTGCAAGGCAAGTCTTACTCCATTACTTAGCAGCAAATCGTGAGATGGGTAAGCTAGAACACACACCAGGGTCAACATATGGGGTGTATGTAACTGGCAAGCACACACCTTGGAACATGTTATTCCACTTATAAAATGACCATTTACTTTAGTCTTATTGAGGAATGCAAGTGTTCTGTGCTAGGCCATAAAATTATTTTTTTATTAAAAAGAATCGTAACACCATTCGTTCATCTATTTAATGCTGGAGTGTTGTAAAGTCTTTAAATACATGCTTTGGTGCTTAGTACTTTTTTCATCTCAAATCTGAACTTCTCTGTCTTCCTGCACTGAAATGCCATTTGAGTGAGTGTGAGGAAACATAACTGTCTTTGTCGTAGATTTTCCCACTGATTCCTATTCCTTGTGCTCTCTGAACTTCCCTTCCTCTGCTAGGAAACAATGCATTTTGCAGAGGAGCTAGAATGCAAACATGATTCTTAAACCAGAAAGATTGGGTGCAGACGACATCACTCTTAAAGTATCATTTGGTTCTGTGCCACAGAAATAAGATAAACTAAGTTTTTTAAGTGAAAGGTATGTCTTAGGTAGGTTCAGCAGTGCTGAATCTACTATCTAAGCAGTGCTTAGATAATTCATTTTTATTGTTTGGGAAACAAATAGCGGTTTGGTTTTCTTCTTGCTCATGTGTGCATTTTGCTAGCAGAACACAGCCTCAGCACACTAACAGGGAGTTATTCCATGGTACTGCTTCAGTGGTCTGCCAGCTCTCCAGGAAAAGTGTTGTCAAGGGATGGAGGGGTGCAAAGCAGAAACAGGTTGTGCTTCTTGTTGTGGTTACAGTGAGTGTGGTGCCTATAGAAGAATGGCATCTTCTTATTGAAGACTTTTATATCCTTTGTGAAGTCTGACCAAGAGTGCTTGTCATGGTGATGGGAACAAAGTAAAAGAGCTGCAGTTTCTGTAGGCACCGTGATTGAGGCATTGGGTGTTGTTCCCTTGTTTCTTTTTGAGAAAATTACTGATTATTGCTGATTAGCATTCACTGAGGACACAGTTCTTCCTTCTTCTCTGACTGCAACCTGTCTGTGTCTGAAGAGATACCAGAATTGTGACTGAAATGGAAGTCTTGTCTGTCCTGTTTTGGGTTACTTTTGGTTTTTGAGCAGAACAAGAAAAAGAAAGATGCCACCACTGAAGGTCCTGGGTCATTTGAAGGATTTGTACAAGGTTGTTTATAGGTTCTGTAGAAAATAGGTATCTGGTTTTTGTGCATGTGAAAATAGAGTATGTTTTACAGAAGATACCACATCAGAAATAAAGAAACTCTTTAAGCAGGCACATTTCCACAATAAAGGCCCATTTTGAGGTGGTTTTCCAGCAAGGCTGTGAAACAAGACAAACAGTACCAGAATTTGTGTCCCTGGCATCCCACCTGGGGTTCTGTGCTCCTGAAAAAATCCATTATTCAAATGGCAGGTCCTGAAAATGTGTTTGGTTTCTTCTGTGTGTAGCTGTGTGTGTGTTTATGTGTTTCATCTGGATACAGTGAAGCAAAGGGTTTACATAACATCGAGTATTTTTGTGAAATACAGCCTTTATTGCTATTACTGCTTTAATAGTTGCTTGAGCTCTGTTTCTCTGTACTACAAGGAGTAGCTGTTCCACCTGTTACTCTGTTTCTTAGTGATTTTGTGTTACATGGCTTTGTTTCAGTTGTCATCTTATTTGTGCACACAGAATTATAACATTTTCTGTGTTTATCTGAAAATTAGAAAAGGAGGCTAAATCCCAGGGTATTTTGTCTGATTTAATTGCCTGAAACAAATACCTGTTACCAGTAATTCTCTTACAATTTTGTTACTAAAAACTGAAAGAAAACATAATGACTATTTTGAAAGCTTTGTGCACGTGTTTGTAAATGAGTCTTCAGGTTCCCAAAGCGTGGGATCAGCAGATGGCAGTCAAACCAAAGTTCAATCTTAGCTTGCAGGAAGATTTCCAAATACTGTGGCTGTAGGAGAAAGTGGGGAGAGAGCTGGAGTGACTGACTTGTGTCAGCAGACGTGTTCTCACACATTTGTAAACAGATACAGGTCTGTCAGGCCTTAGAAGCAGGAGCTTTGATTTGTGCTCACCTAGGATTTTCATGTGGTTTTTGTTTCAGGTCTTTGTACTTGAGAAGCTCATGAATTTTTTTGACTGCATGTGCAGATGTTTTCAATGGAATAAACCAGTGATTAGGTTGTCTAGAAATCTCTCTATTTAAAAATATTTTCTTATTCAACATGTAAGGAAAGGGTTTGCTTTTATGCAAATGGGGCAATGTGGGCTTTATTAATCAGCTTATTTTTTTAATTGAAAAAAAGTTTTTGTAATTCATGGCTTCTAATGCTTTTAAGAAACATTTTAAAGAAAAAACAAAATTGACTTAATCATGCAGTTTTGTAGGATACCAGCCAAATGGCTGAAGCAGTGTCAGTATATTGTGGTATTTTTATTTACATCCTGTTCTAAGTAGCCGTGCCACTTGGATACCAGTATAGATGCACTTCAGTACTTTATGGAGCAGTTTCCAAAAGATGTATCTTCCGTATTACGTAGTTGTTACAGGGCTAGTGAAAGCATGAGAACTGAAAGGAGTTGCAAAGTATCACTAAACATCTATTGTATGATTGTTTTATTCTAGTTTAGTGGTTTTCTCTTTTTTTGTCTCTCCAACATGTCGTAAAACTTCAACCCTTGCTTTTTTCATGATTTTTTTTCTTCTCATTTATGTTGCCAATTCTGTTGTGTTCTGTCTGCCATCAGGAGGGGAGGGGGGAAAAAACCCAAAGTAAAACAAGCCAGTGGAACATCTGTGTGGTGAAAATACTCAAAGGTTTTATTGTGAGGCAGTATTTTCAGTTCACACTTCACATCTTCCTTTCCCTAAAGGGGTTAACTCTGCTTATTAATTGAAGAGCACAGTTTATACTAAGCATTCTTTAACATATACTGGTGGTATTACTGTACTTCCTGTTTTGTATTCACAATAATAGGTTTCTGAAGAGTTGCCTTTGTGTAAATACCTCACTGACATTTTAGGCAAGTATATTCATGTCTTGGGGTAAGCACGAGAGAGTAATGTGTTGGAACACTGCTAAAGAAGGAAATCTCTTTGTGTTTCATAAATGATACCCCTAAAGCCTTTTAAGAATATATGCTTTTAAGTGACAGCTATGCATTTGTTTTGTTTCTTTGCTTTTTGTTATTCTGGCTTGAATTGGCTTTCATAAAGGGAAAACTGTAGTTCCAGCAAGGAATCCTCCCTTCAACGGTAAGGCTTTGCTGGTAAGCCTGAAATGCTGTCATATGGAAAAGCAAATCTGCAGAATGTGCCTGTGTTAGAAGGAATTGAAGGCTTCAGAATAAACCTGAACTGTTGATGCAAGTACTAAATTCCTTGTGTATCTATTAGTCCCATTTAAAGTTACTGCACAGGAAGGGTTTTTGCCAGTGTACCAGTGTCTGCCTGGGGTTCCCCATGCAATCCTTTGGCAACAGTGAGGATCTGTAAGTGACACCCCAAATATACTGTGTGTTTAATCCTGAAATCATCTTTGTCCTGTTTTATAATCTGAGAGGAAAAAAAATGTGGGGAATTTTCTTTTAAGATACCCTTGTTTCCTGCCTCCTCTTTAATCTCCATACAATATATGTGTCCTAGAGAAATGTCAGCTGGCAGAAGACTGGCAGTAGCAATGTTGCAGGTCCTGAACAGAAAAGAAATGTAATTGTTGTACTTTTGTGCAAGGCAACACAAACTAGACACAAGCTTGAATTACCAGAAATTTAAGTAATGTGGCAATAATTCTTCCCTGTGCACTGATTTCAGTTTGCCTGTCTGAAATCCTGCTTGTGTCTCATCTGCTCACAGAGTCTGTACAGTTGTGACCATGCTGGTGTAGCTGAATGTCCCCCAAGAGCTGTGTTTTTCTTGCTAAGCTGGCAGAGGGCTCTGGGGAAGGGGCAACAAAGTCTTAACAGGAGATTTTCTGCTGATGTAGCTGTATCTTCTCTCTGAATCCCGTGAGATGAGCAAAACCAAACAGATTCAAACAAAAAAAAGATTCAAACCTAGAGGAGGGGAGATTTAGGTTGGATGTTAGGAAGAAGTTCTTCCCATGAGGGTGGTGAGACCCTGGCACAGGTTGCCCAGAGAGGTGGTGGAAGCCCCATCCATCCCTGGGAGTTTTTAAGGCCAGGCTGGATGGGGCTTGGAGCAACCTGGGCTGGTGGGAGGTGTCCCTGCCCATGGCAGGGGGGTTGGAACTGGGTGAGCTTCTAGGTACCTTCCAACCCTGACAATTCTATGATTAAAAAAGAAGAATCCTCAAGGCCTCTATTCTTTCTCATTCTTTGACTGCTGTGATATCAAAACCTATAGAAGTATTCTGGTCTTGCTCTTTGTTTTTGGCTGATCTGTTTCTTTAAGTTTTCATGACAATGGTGTAGCTGATTCTGAGAATTTGGAAAAAAAAAAGCAAAAAAAAGGAGGGAATAATTTGTCAAGATTAAATCAAGTCTCTGAAAAACTCCAGGCTCTTTTTTGAGCATTGGTGGTGATCCAAGCAGGAGAATTGCTTTCCCTGGGAGGATTTACCTAGATTTGGCTACGGAAAATACATTTGCTCAGCAAATTTAATCAGCTTATCACAGAATTCTGCAAACATCTTCTCTCTGTTTTGGGTAGTCTGGACAACATAATGCTTTCTGTATTTTAGCTGCAGTCTTGTCTTCCATGATGTCTTTTTTTTTTTGTGAAGCACAAAGCTAAACTTTGGGTTGAGGAGAGGGAAGAGGTGAGAATTCAGAAGCTCCCTCAGTGGTCTTTGGGGTAAAAAAAAGGGCAAAAGTATGCAAAACCAGAAAAAGCACATGTACTTGTCTGGAGCAAATGTTAATTCTTTGCATTTTATGTCATCACAGGCAGAAGGCAAGAAAGGAGCACTCACCCTCTTTGCCAGTGACATGACTGAGATGTTGCTTGTGGTCATATTAGATACTTGTGGAGAAGCAAAGGTCTAATTGTAACTCTACCAGAGCTCTTAAATAGTATCCATTTAGTCACCCAGACTTTCAGAGAAGTCTGTGTTTGGTTGTGATGCTGGTAACCACTGGACCACATTGCTCCTCTGGGGCCAGAAAAGGAAGGCAAGTCTTTAAAGAAATAATTTCCCTGCTGCCTTGCAAATAGCAGTGTAATCCACAGGCTCTGTATCTGTGGTGGGGCTTTGGAGTGCCTGGTTTGTGTGCAGAATAACACCCTCCTGCTACCACAAGTTCTCCTCTGCATCCAGATGGAAAGTGTCTGGTCTGTGGATTGGCTGTGTCTGTCCGTGTGTGCAGGAAGGCTGCTGGCAGCCTGGTGATGCACCAGGTCTGTAGTCTGGGCCCTGGACAGAAAAAACTGTCCTTGCCCACCACAGGAGGTGAGGCCCCTGAGCTGCATTTTGCCAGCAGTGAGCCATGTGGTACTCTCTGTGTTTCCTTGCAGATAGCTCTGATTTTATGCTTAAAAAAACCAATTAAAATAGTGAAAATCTAATAGAAGACACTTTAAGGTTATAAAGTGCAAGTTTAGCAGACCTGCATGGGCAGCTGCAACCTCATTTTGTCCTCCTTTGTGTGCATGTTGTAGGGTCCTGCCAGAGGTTTCATGAGCACACAGTGTTAGGTTTGAGGGATTGCTTAGGGATGGCTCAGTGCTGGTGAAAGTATCTGCTCTGAGTGCAGCAACAATCAAAAAAAACCCCAAAGCATTAAAATATATGCTGAGCACTATAGGGATGATATAAAAATAGTTTGTTATTATGTTCTTGAACGTAACAGCATGGCCAGTGCTGATCCAGCACTGTGGAGGAGGTTCAGAGATGAGCAATCTCTGGTTCTGGGAGTACAACAACTTCCAGATAAGGGAACATGTCTTTTATTGTTAGGGTTTTCATCTGGGCTGAATGTGAGTGAGAAGAAGGCTCAAACAAACACAATAGTGAATGCGAAAGAGAAAATATCTATTTGTATTCCTTGTAACTTGAAGAACATAAGTATGTTGAGTAGATAGGTGCTAACTGGTGGCTAGTGAAAGATCTGCATCTTAAAATGTATCAGAAAAGAGAACCAGTGTATGCCTGTCACCTCATGCAGTGTCACAGAGGTGAGCATCTTATTCAGATTCCACAGTGGATTTTCTATTTATTTGGGTAATAACTCTCCCGATTTTCAGAACAAATATTACATAAATGTCTTTTGTCATGCCTATGTATTGAAACGAATTGAAGTCCTTAGCATTGTTGACATTAGTCACCCTGTGTGTTTTGGAACTTGGAGGCTCCTCAAGGAGCACGGAAAGCAGCTTTTGATACAGACAGCAGCAAAGGTGTCTTCTGCATTCTGGTAACTCTTCCTTTGGTGTGACAGATCCTTCTTTGTTGGCTGCAGTAAATGTGTGCTAAGTTACCCATCCAGATTGCAGCAGCAGCCTTGCTGTCCCTTCTACCACTGCCCAGAGGCTGAAAGGCAAAACGTCCTTGTGCATACAGAGTGTGAAGTAATGCAGGTTCTTGTCATCAAATGAGTCCTGGTGCTCCCAGGTCCCTAAGTAAAGGCTCAGCTCAGAGGATGGGCAGTACACAGGTAATGTTCTTAGCTGATAACACCCTTTTTGTAAGTGTGAAATGAGGTGTTAAAATAAACAGCTACTTTGTTGGTATAATAATGGCTGCTTATCCTTTCTTTAGAGCAGTTTCTTGCTTTATGCAATTTTTTATGGGGGAATATGTTGTTGCAAGTGTTTTTATTATTATTTAATTTTTATTGCTGCTTTTACCATGTTGGGTGCAGAAGAATTGCAAATCTTTCATAGTCTGATCTAGCTGACCTAGCACATGGGATTGATTAATAAATATGCTAAATAATATATATTATTTCACTCTCAGTTAATTGTGGTCAAGGTAGGTTTTCTTTTGCACTGCAACTTCTCACAGAAATTGAAATAATACTATATTAGCATTTTTTAAAAATCCTTTCCTTTTTTTGTTGTTGATTTTTTGCTTCACTAAATGTCAGAGATGTCCAAAAAGAAAATTATTTTCTCCTGTTTTAAGTATTTAAGAGTATTTAAGCTACGCCACACAAAACGAGTCATGTAATGCCGCTTTTGTATAATATTTTGAAACCACTTTGCTGAAGAAAAACGTATTGGATGTTTCTGTACTTCTGGGTTAACAGTAAAATACACTCCTCCCTGAGCTTATGAGACAGGACAGTATTTAACTAAGATGCAGTAAGAACTAAAACTAAAATACCGTTTTCTGCTTATCAGATTGCTGGACTAAGAAGGGTCTGATGCTTTGCAACCTTGCCAGCCTAGGAAAAAACAAACCAGAAAGCCAAGTTCTTTTGTGAAATACTCAGGATGTGCAGCAAAGTCTCTCAAGGTTGCCTGTGGTGAATTACAAGTTGCTGGTCCCTCAGTTGAAATCCCTGGCCCAGTGCAATTTGTGGTGTTCTGTGCCCTGCAAGGAAGAGGGGAAGTGTCTGTGCAGCAGGGAGGCAGAACAGGGGTTGTGCTCTTATTTGAGCAGCTATCTGGAATGGCAGATGAGATTTTTGAGGAGGGCAGCTATCAGGGAACATGCAGGGAATGCCCATCGCTTCCTCTTGAGGTCAGACACGTGGCTCTGGAAGGCTTGCTTGCAAGTGACAGTAGTAGCCAAATCTGAATAATTGAATTCTTCATTTTTTGGTAAATAACTGAATTTTTACTTTAGTTGTGAGATTCTCCTGTCCCTCCTTACCTCAGCTGTTTCATTTTAGTGTGTCAAGGAAAAGAAGAGAGACTAGCAGTAGTCAGGGAGAGCCTCATGCCTGTGGAGCAGATTACCTCTGGGACATACAGCTGAAATGTTTGAAACGCCTTTGAGTTTGGCAGCTTTCCGTTTGCTTTCCCTTTTCCTTCCTTTTTTAGTCCTCCAGTAATAGCTCCCTTGTTCTAAAGAACAAAACTAGTGCTTAGTGGTCATTCAGAAAGATTCATTAAACCCAGAAACAGAGTAATTGTAAACAGGCACCCCCTTCCTATCATTCCCTCCTTTCATTCTAGCCCAGGGCACAGCAGCTTTGTGTTGTCTGGCTCCAGACAATTTTGGGGAGAAAAAAAGCAGTGTTCCTCTTCTTAGGGTGTGGAGAAATGAGTCTGTACTTAGTCTGAGGGCTGCATTAGTTGAACTGTAATACTGGTACCAGAATTAACTTGTTTTGAATTTTCTTGGGTATCCTCTCATAGCCCAGTATTTTGCCAGGGAGATGTCAGTGGAATTGCTGTGAGAGGATCTCACTGAAAGGTTCAGGTGCAAAAGCTGTCAAGGCCCAATTGCAGCACTGTTATTCCCATTGTGACTGGGTAGTGTAACCCCTTAAAATAGCTGCAATTAGAAACAACCTAAATCCATCTAATTATTCATGGTTGTTATGCAGGTGATTGGGAGGAAAGTAAAAAGGATGATGATGATGATGATGAAATTTTGGTTAGGATCTCTCTCCCGTTTTGAAGTTTAAGAAGTTTGAGAATTTGACTTGTGTTTAGTCTTATCAGAATTTTAAAGTTTCTATTAAGAGAGTAAAATGTGCATTTTAAAAAGCCCAGTTACGCGTTCTTGATACAAGTGATACTGCAGTAACCAAAGGCTTGGGGTTTTCTTGTCACAGAAAGTGCCCGTGCTTTCAGATATGAAGACACCCATGGCACATCTCATCTTCCTGTATTTGGGATCCCTGGCTTTAATTTTGATTCCCACTGCTGATGTTTTGCAGAATAGCTTCTGTAGTGTGTAAATACACAGGTTCCAGTAAAGAGGGAAAGATAGGTCAAGGTCTCACTTAGAGGAGCAATGTGAGACCTTCAAGAAGAAAAAAAGCTCAGGGTAAATTATACCAATGCAGTTACTTTTGAAGTGGTAAGTGCTGTAGTTTTACCAAAGTTGCTCTTCCTTACCTTTGTTCTGTCATTACCTAAGAAGAGATTGTTGTTTGATAAACAATGTGCAGCATTGGATGCCAGATGAAAGCATAGCCAGGAGATTAGATTGCATTATCAAGGGAGAGAGGAAGGAAGATGCATTGAGAACAGGTCTGTTACAAGTTACCAGGTAATTATCAAACTCCGTAATTATAGAGGGGTAGCCTCTCCTTTCTAATGTCTGTTTTAAGTGTTAGTTGTGATTAAAAGTAGATAATCTGTGTGGGAGGAGTGGTGAAAGAGGAGAGTGTTTTGGTTTTGCTCCATCCAGATTGTCGTTGAGACGAAGTTGTAAAAGTGCAAGAGAAAAAAACAAACAAACAAACAAAACGAGGGTAGATTTATATTAGATATTAGGACAAAATTCTTTATTATGTGGGTGGTGAGACACTGGCACAGGTTGCCCAGAGGAATTGTGGCTTCACTCTCTCTGGAAGTGTTCAAGGCCAGGATGGATGGGGCTTGGAGCAACCTGGTCTAGTGGGAACTAGTTGGAACTAGATGATCTTTAAGGTCCCTTTCCAGCCCAAGCCATTCTGTGACTCTATGAAGTGCTTCTACTTGATACATTAAACAAGGTGCTTAACAGCATTAATTAGCTTAATCTCATGACTACAGCAATATGTTCCTGTATGCATTAAAAGTATGGATTGGCAGGCAGGGAGTTATCAGGCAGTGTGACTTTCCTGCCTCTGAGCTAGGAGTTGCTGCTGAGATGAAGTGATGGAATTATTCACTAATTCTTCTCTTGTGCCAAAGCAAGCATCGTAATTTGAGTCACGAAGGTGTTTTAGCTGAACTGATTTTACTTGGGATTAATTGTAGTGGGTTAGGACTGACAAGGTCAATCACAGTGCTTTAGAGGAAGGGGAGGAACTTGCCTGAGACTCCAACAGCTTTTCATTGTCTGTCTGGGCTTTTATCAGGTAATTAAGACCTGGACCTGTGGCTGGCACCTGTTGTTTGAGTATTACAGCCTGTGAGAAGTGTTCCTGGGCTCTGCACAGGGATGTTCTGTTGTTCTCATTGTCCCTTTTTTTTTTTTTCTTTCTTTCTTTTTTTCTTGATGAGTGAGGGGGGCAGTATTCTTTATACAAATTTAATTGACCTTCTGAAAATGGTAAAGTAGCAACCCTGAGAAGTTAAGCCTTTTCTTCAGATCTTTGCCTTCCCCAAAAGAACTCTGCTACTGAGTCAGTCTTAAAATTAATTTGTGGAGATTGCTCCCTGAATTGTTCAGGATACCTTCTGGGTTTCAAACATATGGGAAGGTTTGTCTTTATAGTCCCCTGTATTTAAGCTCTTGTTCTGGCAGAGGGCTACTTCTTTTATTTTATATATGCTTTGTCCTACTAAAGTTGCCTTCACCAGTAGCGGAATTTAAACTGGAAAATACTGGAAGTGCTTATGTGTAGAGTGTTCAATTCAGGATCCAGGTCTAGGATCTGAGCAGTTGTTTTTCAGTGGAAGTGCAGATTTTACCTGGGATCAGAATTAGGCCCTACAATGGGAGTTCAGGTGAAGGATGGGATCTTCAGGCAGACAACACTGTAGCTGATCCCTTTGTTGGCTGTCTAAGTAAAGAGTCTCAGAGCTGGTTGAGGGTAAGGGTGGTGTGAATGAACAACCATTCCTACCAGCTGAGGAGCTGGGTACCAGCATGTCCAACCAAACAGCCTTGAGGTGATTGTTACAGCTTTAGATTTCTCTTGACCATTGGCAAGCATAAGTTGGTGACTTTCCACTCTCTATCCCTTCTCCTGTGCTGCCTTGTCCCTGGAGGGATACATGTGTTTATGTACTATTTTTTTAATGTTCAGAAGAGAAAACAGGTCTTCTTTAACACAATAACTTATTTTACAAGAAGTTCAGCATAGAGTTGCTCTAAAATGTTGAAGGTCCCCATTGTTATTTTACAAGTTTTTGTTAGCTGCTCATTTCTCTTCAGATAGCATATAAGGCCTGTTTTTTTTCACATAGGCTTGGCATGGTCAGTGAAAAGGCTGTACAGGATTAATGAAGTCATAACAAACTTTTTAAAAAATCTATCTTTTAGAATATGGTTTGTTTATCATTGTATATCAGTAGAAGGAGAGGCAGGAAGGGGCATGGTTGCCACACAGATGTGTTTGGTGAATGGCATCAAAGCTGGTGATGGGACCATTGTAGCCTTACAGCTCTCACAGCAGTGATGTAAGGAGAGCCTGGGGAGTCTGATGTGTTTTCCACAGGGAGTCCTGGGTGATGAGCAGCTGGCAGTGAGCTGATATGAAATGATAATTCAAGAGTGGCTGTGGTAATTGTTGTGTTGTCTGTGTCTCAGGAAGAGGTGTGTCTGCCTCTTGCCTGCAGTAAAATTGATGACATGGTCTGATAGACATGTGCTACATAAAGACTGAGAGGAATTTATAGGCACCTGAAGGCAATACATGCTGCTGATGAAAGGCATTCTCAGTGTTAGACACTAATTCATAGTGAAGTGAAATCCTCACTAGGGCTTTGTGTCTGCCATACAGCTTCCCAAGAGGAAAACCCACCAAAATGGCAGCAAGTTATAATTCAAACATGGTTTGGTGCCATGGTGAAGTTCACAAGGAAAAATAGTAGAAGTATTAATGAGACCTTAGTTGCAAACTTTAGTGTAGCTCTTTCATAAGAATCTCTTCAACTGCTGCACCTTTTACTCCTGTTTATGCAGTTAGCGATTTAACTATCTTGCTTTTTTCATTTAAATTTTCTTGAAGAAATTTATCCAATACACTATTATCAGGAAATACTCATGAAGTAGTGTAATATTCTAACTGGGTTAGAATTTTTCAGTTACCCCTTTTGTAGCTAGCTAGACATTTGGTTCTGGGGAATAATGCATGTTTTCTCAGTCTTGTCCTCTGCTTCCCAGGCCTGGTTTCTTTATGTAGTTCCTCAGGTTTCTATGAAATGGGAGTGATGTGGTCCTTAAGAGCAATTGCACTACTTAAAGTGTTGCTCATGATGTAAGGACTGCTGTAAACATTCATTTGTTACTTTATTTTTTTTCCCAGAAAATATCAATTTCCAGTGATAGGCCAAAGAATTGTTATAATCCCAAATGCAGAACAGATCAGTAGGGCAATTTATGGGACAGGATTAACTACTGGTATGTCCTATGTTGGAAATTGTATTTTATGGTCATCGTGATTGGGGTCTGCAAGAAAGAGAAGATGTGTAGAGAAGTACATTAAGAAAGGGAAGAACTCCCAGGCACATGTTTCCTGGATCTAGAATGTGATATGTTTGCCAGGAACTTTTTTTTTTCTTCCTTTGTATCCCGATTTGTAAAAGCTAGAACTTCTCCTGTGTCCTGTTGAAGAGAGTGTTATGAAATGCATTTTGGATGGCTGCAGCAATCCTAGCACTGGGCAGTGCAGATTGATGTTTGTGCTTTCAGAACCATCGTATCAGATGCTCAGTTTACTGCTGAAAGGAGATGTCCTTTCACTTCTCTGACAGTAGCTGCTGAATTTCAGTGTGTGCTGTAATTCTGAGGCTTCATTTCTGTGTGTGTATAAGTGTAGTTACATTGCATGATTGTCATTATGTTCTCTTTTCCCCCACATACTCAAAATCTATTTGTTTTCCTGTTTGTGGTCTTTATCCATAGATTTGCTTGCAAAACAAAAAGCAGTGGAGTGGCAAAATTGTTTAAGAAATGTCAGAGGTGCTAAAATTATGGTGATGATAGAAAGTTCAGAGATTGTGGGTTTTGTTTGTTTTTTATTTTATTTCAAAACTCATTTATTTCACTGTCAGTCTTTACACTTTGTCTTCTTGTAAGTTCAAAAAAACCAAAAAAAACCCCACAAGGGTTGGACAAAGTTGTTATGTCCAAGGCCAAGTTGTACTTTAATGCCTAAAATAATCTGAGATTTCAGACAAGTTCTCCATTTCCAAGGTCAAAATCAACTATATTCTGGTGTTTCTGGAATCCTTTTTTTTTTTCCTGTTTGAGCTGTCTTGCTATTCTTAGGACAGCATCTCCTGTTCACTCTTTTAGTCCATTCACTTGAGTCTTTACCAAGCTCTGTGTGGGTTCCCTCTCCCGCCCCCTAATCTTTCTCAATTGTTTTTCTCTGAACCACAACTTGTCCTTTTCCACCATTAATGATGCTTTCCCTTCTGACTTGCTCCTTTTGTGAACACTGGCCTATTCAGTGCCTGAATTTCTCTCTTGCTCTCAGCTTGACCTTTCTTAATTCTGTTGACTTCATGCTTGCAGATTTCCTCCTCCTTTTTCTCCCTCTCTTTTTGTACTTCTTCTCTTGTCTTTCCCCGGGCAGTCTATTTCTCCATGTTAGTGTGTCCCACCCTTCCTGTTCACGTTAGCTGACTCTCATTTTGTCACTTCTGGCACCTTCGGAAAGAAATTTCCAGTTGTATTATCCTTTTCAATTCTTTGCTTTTCATTTGGTTTACCTGAGACTGTCAGTTTTCCAGTAATCATTTACTATTTGAGGTTTTATACATGAATAGATTAGTAATGAGAGAGGTACTGAGACAGAGTAGTTTTCTCAAAAAGTAAAAATAAATGATAAATTGAAAAAAAAAGTCTTGAAAATAATCCATGGCAGCAGAATCAGCTATTCACATCAAAGTCCTTTCCTCCCAGAGCTGAAACAAGCAGTTCCACAAGGCTGCAATAACTACTGAATCTTCTGATGGATTTGCTTTTTTAAGAGTCTTCTGAAGCTGATTTCATGTGACTTATGTTCCACGTATGGAGCCTTCGCCTTTCTTCTTAATTCTCTTCTGCAGGTTGCTGATTATACATAGTGGTGAGTATATCCCTTGGCATCCACAAGTGTAAACAAAGCTGCAGACACTGTTTACCAGAAATTGTTGTGTTTGTGAATTAAATAAGTAGCCTTGGGTTCTACATGGGTTTCCCCATCTTAGGAGAGGCAATTCATTCCTTTTATGAGACTGGTGGTTAAGAGTTAAAGAATTAAAGAAAAAATGTGGTTTGATATAGGAACCTGCTAATAAACAAGTGAAATTACTTGTCTTTTCAGCTGAAGGTTTTGAAGGAGCAGTTTTAATAGCTTATGAGGTGTTTGCTAGCTTTTGACAGTGCTGAACCATTGGGAGTGATTGTTTTCTTATGATCATAATCTCTAAGGAGTGCTGCCCCTTGGTGTTTGGTAACTGAGAAACCAATGAATTAAAAAAGAAGGCAGCTTCCAGAAGTGGAAATGTGTGATTTAGGAAAGATCATATGAGTATCCTGTGGTTTAGGAAAGATCAAGCTGTGGGGAGGAGAAACCACCAATTTTTCTAGAGTGGTGTTAAAAATTTGACAGCAGGAGAGGGGTATTTTGCAGCAGTACCCTACTGCTGAGTGACTAAATGGTATCTTTTGCTTTCCTCTTCCCCACATCTCCCTCCTGCAGAGGGGAGAGCCTGCTGCTCTCAGCAGAGGGGAAGTGTTTGAGATGGTGGGTAGGAAGGGGCAAAGACCTCTGGAGACTTTGGCATGTGTTTCCTGGGCAGGGTCCCAGTCCCTGAGGGCACAAGTGGTGGGAGGGAGCCCCTTGTAGCCCCAGGTGTGTGGGGCATGTGGTACAGACATGGGACTCCTGAGGTGTGTGGGACCAGCTAGGTATGCTCAGAGGATTTTGCTCCTTCTGGCATTGTCTGGAGGGGCAGCAGGGAGCCAGCCATGGTGCAGGTCTCCTTTGTAGTTGCAGAGGAAGTTGCTGGCTGGAGATAAGGTTTCTGAAGATCCGGAGCAGCTCAGACTGGGTGTCTGGCACTGGTGAGGAAGTCTTTCAGCATCAGAGTGAAATGAAACGCAGCACTGTGGGGTCAGAAGAAAAAAATTGCCAAGTTAGCTTGAAATTCCAGGTCAAGAGTTTTTCTTCCTTTCATTAATCAGAGCAAAAGGCATTTCTGATTACTAGTGATACTGATAACACCGTGGTGTCTGGAGATCCAAGTCCTTTTGTACTCAGCCTTGCACTGTCTGCCTGTGCTCTGAAGAACTTTCTTGGAATGGAGACTGATGCATGAAAACATATTACCAGGTTTTCTGTGCAAGTAGCCTGTGACTTTTCTTAAAAGGAAAAAAAGCACTGAAAACCTTCATATCTGAATATCTTGGTTCTCTTTTTAAATTATTAAATTATATATAATAAAAAATATTTTATCATATGCAGGGTGAACAAAAAACAATTATATACCAGAGCCCACTGTCCAATAACTGTAGCCATCCTGGAAAGGATGAGACCATTCTCCTCCTCCTTTCTTATTGTGATCTTGTCACCTTGTCTCCCTGTTAGTGACAACTTCTTCATCTCGTCCTCCTGACCTGTCCTTGCCCAGGAGCTTCCTGTGTGCAGGGAGGTGAGCATTTGCTCTTGTTGGAGTTTCGGTCCTTTTTTCAGCCTTTTTTTCCCCACCCTGCTGCAAAATAGACTTGCCATTGTTCTGTAAAACACCAACAATTTTTGTCATTTTAATGGTTCAATTTGTTGTCTTCAAAGGTTTGGATGAGTTAGCTTTCTAAATCCTTTGACTGTCATATCCTCGTTAGGGTTTTTGTTAGTAGCCCAAATTACAAATAATAGTAGCATGGTGCACTTGAAATAAAAAATACAGCACATTGCTTTTTTGGAGCTACTCTCACCCTTGCCATTCCATCTCATTGTAAACAACAGGGTTTTTTTATACAGCACTGTTTTTTGCCACTGCTAGGAGCTAAATGTTTTGGTTCCATCTGAATTAAAGCCATGGGGCTACTTTCCTTTCTCAGGCAGTGGAGGTTTTCCCTGTTTAGCTGCATGCATTGGCTCATCCTTTTGAATTCACCATTTGCTACCTGTCACTGTTTGCCTCTGAAGTAATGTACTTGATGAGACTGCAACTCGGTGGCAGTTTGCCATACATTCTTAGTTTTTCTTGGAACATTTAGTTTAGGAAGTGGACTAATTAGCACGTAAACACTGTTTAGAAGAAAAACTCCAATTAGCACTGTTTGGCCTGGCTTCAGTGATAAACAAAGTTAGATGCACGTCAGTGTTTGTCCTAACAGTTTATAAAGTCTATTTTGTGCTCTTAGGGGACAGCACACACCAGATACATTAAATAGTCATTGCAGTCAAGGCCATGAGAAAAAAGCTCACTGTGTCAGGCTTAATAGGCTCTGCATGATACATTAGTGAGCTGGTTTGGAAGCCTTCCATTAATCTTAGTGATTCTGAAATACTAGCAATCTTTCCAAAGTATGCCTTTTTCTTACTATTGTCTATCTGCTATGAGAAGTAGAAAATAAAATATTACAAACACACCCTTCATTAAAATAATGGAATTTAAGGTTTTCAGTGTGTATATGAGCATCTTCGTTGTATTTTCATCACTTTGTTAAAGCCTAAAACTGAGCTTATCAGCACAAGTTTAGACAAGCTTCTTTCCCCAAGGAAATGGCTATCCTCATCTTGGTGTGGCAAAAGTAATGCTTATAAACAAGTGGGGTAAGGGTGGACTGCCCTCACTGTAATGCTGCAAATATCCAGGTGTAGTGAAGGATGCATGTGTTGGTGGCTCTCCAGGGAGGGGTGCTTGTGCAGCTGGGGCAGGCTTATGTACAAGAATCCAAAGACCAGAAGGTTCTTGAAGTGGAAAATGACTATTCCTGCTTTTCTGCTTCAAATACTGTAGTTGCAATTTTATTTTTTTTTCCTGGATGACCTATAAATGCCTTCAGCCTGTAAAGGAGCAGGGGAGCTGGAGAGAGTGGGCTACTTCATGCACCAGTCCTTTGTGTTAGGACTTTCAATTTATGATATAGGGAAACTGGAGCTGTGGTTGAATCTGCTAGTGATATCTGTTGTTTATATTTGGTATTAGATGATCTAAAATATTCTGTGTGCACTGCAAATACTTGAACTAACAGCATTAATCCAAACACTGCATATGAGAAGGATGCAGAGAAGCTGCTCTTAATATTTTTCTGGATCAGCTGTATTTCTATTTCAGAACCTGCTATAACTAGGGGAACCAATAGGTCTGTTTGTAGCTGTATAGTGATCTGAAAAACTCCTGTATTCCTGACAGCAGTACATAGACTGCAGAAGAAGCCCAGGTGAACAGAGCTCTGTTCAATCTTTAAAATCAAAATTTTCATTTGGAAATCTAATGGAAAGGCATGTGAAAACAAATCTAATTCTGATTATATCAATTAGTCAATGAAAATGAGCAGATAAAAATAATGTAAAACCTTCCACCTTCAGACAATGAGACCCAAAATCTGCAGGCATCCATGCAAGAGAGTTGTTCTTCATGTTGGTGCTCTTGACCATTAAACAAGGCTGGATGTAGAGCTGCCCATTTTCTCAGGCATGTGGGGTCAACAGGGAGAGTGAAATTGCCCACCCTCCAGGAGGGAAGGGAAGTGAGCCAAATGTTTAACTTTTTATTGCATTTTCCTGTCCCCCATTGTGCCAGCTCCCCTGGGCATGGAATCAGTTCTGTGTGGCTGGCACTCTGGGGAGTCCAGCTGCAGAAGGATCATGTGTTCCTCAAATCAAATTTGTTGCAAGTTCTTTATTTTTCTCTAAAAAATAAACACCAGGATCAGCCATGGCAGGGGGGTTGCACTGGATGATATTTCGAGGTCCCTATCTTTCTGTGATTTCTGTGACAGCAAGTTGTTAGTGCAGAGGAGGGGATGTGACTGGTGCCTCCCAGAACCATGGTTTAAGTTTCTTGTTAGATTTTACATGGTCACATTTTCTAGCATTTGTTTTCCTTTTTCTGTGAACATTTTACTATAATTTCATGTTTTCTGAGTTACCACAATGTCTGCTTGTTCCCCAGTGTTCTTTCATTATTTCCCTCTTTCCCTTTCTCCTTCTCTCATTATTCCCCTCATAAGCTACTTAGTAATTAATGTGTGACAAAAGGCCAGATTTCAGTTCAAGAGTTTTGTGTCTGATACTTTACTCAAACACTTGAGGAATTATCAGGTGAATGGTGCCCTAAGTCCCATGAAAACTATTGCTTCTCAAAAGTTTTTTGTCTCCTAAAACCAGATTCAATAAATTGGATAATCACATTAATTAGAAAATAGTAATCTCTTCCTACCTGTCATCATGTGATGATACTTCAGAGCAGTAGCCATGTACCACTTAAAATTCCTGATTTGTTTTATAGAAGTGAAAGAGTCCTCCATGAGTTTAGCAACAGCACTTCTAAAAAAAGTCTTTCAATACATGCCGTATTAGAAGAGTCACAGAGCTTCTTTAAGACCAGTAAACTGTTTTGTTTAGCTACTCTTTTATGCTTTTTTCCTCCTCCCCGTTGTTGTTGATTATTATTATTTTTATTGTAATTATTATTATTAGTGTTTGTTTGTTGGTTTTGGTTATGGTTGGTTTTTAAGTCAGCTACAGAACAGGGCTCTTGTGAATTGAGCAGCAACTCATTTCCTTTGGGATAGCCAGGAAATACACAGCAATTAAGAGTGGCTGGATGGGAAAAGGTCTTTCATTCCAGTGTGATACAAAGGTTCCCAGGCCTTCCTTGCTTTTCATCAGCCTCCCAGGTGGTCTGACCTGGAGCTGAGTCCCACATGTTCCCATGTCCATGGCAGCAGCAGGTTTGAGAAAACAGGACTGAGGACCTGAAATATTTCATTTTTTAAAGAAAATACACTTCATCACTTAACAGTTCTGCATATCTCCATTCATGTTTCCTATCTGCTGCTTCTCTATTGCCCTGATCAAGAGCAGAGCCAAAGAACATGCACCAACACCACATAGATCCCCACTGAGTTGTTCCTCAGTGAGGAGCAGTACCTCCTAATAACCCTTGAGTTCTCCAGGTATTTAATACCTGTGCTGTGTGTTCTGAGAGAAGCAAAGAGAAGGTGACTGTCTGCTGATGCTTAATGATGGCTTTTCATTCAAATGTTGACCTAAAAATATAACATTTTCCCAGCAATGCAAGCTACATTTGACAGCAAGTTGCAGCTTGTTGAAATGCAATATGCCCACTAGTGTAAAATGAGAATATTAGTATTTCATGTGGAAACATGACTTTGGCTTGAAATGGATACAGGAGATTTACAAGATAAAACAACTGAAAACTCCAGCAAGTCCTAACAGAATGCTCCCTTAAAGTAATGCACACTAAGTAAATATTTTTTATTGAAAATCTTTTCACTATTGGAGTCTGGTTTTGCCATGTACTACTATAAGATCTGAATAACTATGTCAATGCTATCTGATAGAGGAAAAAAAAGAAACTATCAGGTTTGTTCTCCTGAAAAACATAGAATGTCTTATGTCACTGTTGATTTATCCAAACTGGAAGAAACTATGCACATATTTATTAGTAATAAATAATTTTATCTGAACCTTTGGTTCCTTATCCCCATTGCAGAGAACTCACTATCTTCTTTTAAAAGAGATCACACTGTCACAAGAGATGCTGAATTTATTGAGGTTTTTTGTTCATTTGTTGCTAGTGCTATGGACTTAATTGTTGCTGTGGGTTTTTTCTGTGTTAGTGTGCATGTATGGATTATCTCAGTTTATCTCATCTTCCCTCGTTTCCCTCCCTTATTTTGATGTCCGTGCCACAGCAGTGTTTTCATCACAGTTTTGAGCTCTGAAGTTCATAGCCAAATAAAACTGTTCTGCATGCTAATTCTGTTCTGCACAGTAGTGTTTCTGTGACAGCTTCAGTGTCCTCCAACTCTGTGGCACTTCAGTGCCCTGTGATCTGTAAGAGTCATCACAGGATTAAGCACCAAAAGTGCTAAACTGGGTTTTGCCCCTTTCTGTCTCTCATTTGGGCTGGTTGATACGTTTTTAAAAGCAGAGAGCTGACTTGGCTGTCTCAACAAACTGTGATGAGGGTTGACTAACTCAGTATGCAAATCATATGGATGCTAGGAGTGTTTCAGCAAGATTTTCGATTATGTATTATTTATTATTATATGTATTATGTATTATTTTGATTATATTGGTACAGTTGAGCTGAATGAAACAAAAGGTCAGGTGTGGTATTTAAATATATCATTACTTATTATGCTCTGTAAAACACATAAAAGCAATTTTACTAGTATTTTACTGTCAGAATTCAAAGTTTACTGCACCTGTTTTGGTGCAGTAATTTTCTTTCTAAAAGGGAGGAATCCATTCTGTCACCTGAAGCTGTAAAAATCCTCTATTCACTTGAAAAGATGCAACTTGTCACAGAGGTTGTTGGTGGTAAATCTATCAGGAGGATGTTTTGTCAGCCTTCATAAATGACAGCAGAGAATTTAGAATTAAATTCCCAAGAGACCTCCATTGCCTGGGACATCAGAATACTCAGATACAAAGGTTCAGATGTAGTCCACTAGAAGTCCTGGCCTTATAAACATGTTTGTAAATATTTTAATTTGCCATATCAATTTTCAGTACCTACTTTAGGCTACAATAGTATTATTGTATTTGAGGAGTCCTTATAGTGGCTGTCCAGTATCTGAAGGGGTCCTACAGAAAAGCTGGGGAGGGACTGTTTATCAGGGAGTGTGGTGGTAGGACACAGGGTTATGGTTTTAAGCTGAAAGAGGGCAGATTTACATTAGACATTAGGAAGAAATTCTTTCCTATGAGGCTGGTGGCTCAGTGGAACAGGTTCCCCAGAGGAGCTGTGGCTGCCCCATCTCAAGAAGGGTTCCAGCCCAGGTTGGATGGGGCTGGGAGCACCCTGGGCTGTGGGAGGGGTCCCTGACCATGCAGAGGGGTGGAACTGGATGAGCTTTACCCAAACCATTCTGTGGTGGTTTGTTTGTTGGAGCCAAGAGGAGTAAAAATTGGATTGCTATGGAACCTTCTGTTGGCATTATGAGAGTTTGATAGCGTTAGACTCAGAGAGAACTGTACTCCTCAAATAGTCTTAATGTCATTGAAACACCTGATTTTTGTATAATCTGGTACTTTAGAGAGCAAACAAGAGAGAGGATCCTATATATAAGTGCACATAATAAATGTCAGTCTGGTTTATTCTTTCAGAAGTAATGTATGCAGAACTAGAGCTTCTGTTAAAAGCATTAGCTGGGGTGAATATTCTTGCCAATGCAACATTTCCGTGATGGATGAATGATGCAAGCCCTGGAGGAACAGAGTCCAAAGAGAATAATTTTAAAAAAATTATTATTTTAATACTCACTCTTTCAGACATTGTACAAGTAAATTGTTGAGTAGAGTGGCATTTAAAAAATGTTGTCTTTTGACCACCGTGGCAAAGGGTGCTCCATTTCCTTCTCATGAGTTCCTGTTTGGGACAGACAAAGCAGATGTTTGGCTTGGAAGCAGTCTTTATTTGACGTGGTGGCAGGAAGCACTGAGAGACTTGCTTTTGACATTTAATCCCTAGTGTTTCTGTAGACTGTAAGACCAGGGGGGTTTTATTTCTTTCTTTTTTTGTTTTGTTTTGTTTTTGTTTTTTTTTTGTTACATGCTTGAATCTATGTGCAATGAACTGGACTGAGGTGGTTTGAAGGCTATATTGAACTTTGTTTAAAAAATCCAGTGCTCTGCAGGAGTGGGGCTAGGGGGAAACCAAACCTTTTGCTTCATTGCTTTTTTTAACTTTGTTGGGAGGAAATGCAAAAAGGAGTATGGGAAAGGAAGAGAGAATGATAGAGCTGTTTCCCACCTGCAGGACCTAGAGCTCAAGGGGTGATGTGCACAGAGGGAGTGCCACTGCAATGAGAGCAAGACACTGCCAGCTGAGAGAGAATCCAGCTGCTTCTGGGGGCCTTTGCTACATCTTGAACTCTGCCTCTGATGGGGATATGTGAGGGCTGCTTACATTGTAATATGAATGCTTTGGAACCAGAATATAGCTCCTGCTATTAGGCAGTCAACAAAAACTTTAAATGCCTTTTGTACTTAAGGGTAGTTTTATAAACAACCAGTGGTTTCCAGTTTGATTTGAATAAAGCTTAATTTGCTAGTTTGCCTTTAAAGATGGTCCTGGATTTACCACCTGAGCCACAACTTCCTTAATGTCATGCCAGAATAATCTTAAGGGTAGGATATATTCAAATACTGTGGAAAATGTGTCCAGGAGCATGAGTGTGTTATAGATAGCTCTCAGATTACAGTGTGCAGCCAAGTTTGTGGGAGAGTGACATATATTAGCCATTAATACTTTTCAGACTTAAGTTGTTTTAATCTGATTTTTTATTTTCATTCTGTTTTTTTTTCCCTCATATAAGAAGTCAGCATGCTGATATTTCTATATACCACGTTAACACGAAGAGTGATCATTGCCAACCCCTGTCATTATTATTCTGTGATCCTCTGGGAGCCCGCTGGACTGAGGCATTCTCTTCCCGTTGCTTCAGCACCTGGGAATTCAGGCTCCAATGATATTTTCCAGCAGATGTGACTATTAGGGCTTGTTTATTTTTAGCTGGGGATTGTGCACCTTGATCTCGGTGGGAAGCTTCCTGTCCTCATTGTCTTTTACAGCCGGTTGTAAAGGCAAGTGGCTTATAATGACCTACCCTTACTTCCCCTGGCTGGCTCCAAAAGACACAGGAATGTCATCATCACATGTTCTAATTTACTCAGGGACTTTCCGATGAGGACCTCACAGGTTTAACCTTTCCAAAAGCTGTGTTTTTTCAAGAGGGTATTAGTGTTGGTGGTTTGAGTGTTGAGGCAGGGAAGTTACCAGATTGCCTCTGATAAGTTCATTGATTTTTATCCACCTCACAGTTTTTATTTTGGGACAAGTGAATCTGTGCATATTTTGTTCACCTAATTCCAGTTATAACAGCATTTCAGAGGAAAAAGCATTTTTAATGTTAAAAATTGAAGTATGTGAAGCTCTAACTTTAATTAATTTTAAATAACTGAGAAAGAGGAAGACATTCAGAATGGTTTGCATTTCTTCATCACGAATGGCAGAAGCTGCTTTTTCTAAAAGCATTTTAAAATACTGTGTGTGTGTGCTCCTTGCACAGAGGTGCCTGTGTATATTGTGTGTGTATGTTCAGATTGGTCTGACAGGGCTGAGTACAAGCCTTGTGTATCCAGTTGCCATGGAACGTTTTTCTCTTTAATTTGTAAAAACCTTAAAAATATATAGTGCATAATAGAGATGCAAACCGAGTTTTGCATCATTGCTGAAAGGGAGGCACTTCCAGGGTTTTGGTGAAGAAAAAAGCATCCACCAAGAAGGAGCTCTGCTTCCAGGATCAGTTCAGGATCTCTCAGGATCACTCTGTGTTACTGTTGTATTTTGTCTGTTTCCTGTTAAACAAAAAACAGCTCAAGATGCAGATTTTCATCTATTATATTCTTTAGAAAACAGACATGATGATCCAACTGATGGTTGTGTTTAATATGTAGGGGCTTTGGAATAAAGCCCAAACTTGTGAAACATTCTATCTTGCTCTCATAGCTTGTTTTGCCATTGCAGGGAAAAGAATGTTTGTTTCCTAAATACTCTGTGTGGTAGATAGCGGAAGCTACATGGATGTTGCCTTCCCCCAGGAAATTCTTTTCCACTAATGATATACAGATTATATTTTTGGCAACTTTTTTTGAATTTTTGGAAGTGGGACATAATGCAAGGATCCCCTTTTAGTGTTCTTTTGTTAATAAGAGAAAACAGACATCTTTTTTCTTTGCAAGGTAAGCAACTAACACGAGTGATGCAGCTGTTGCCATGTGATATTTATTACTGGATAACATTGTGTGAAGAAATCACCCATCCAATTCTTCAAGATTGTTGTGGAATGCCTTTTGAGGAACACTTGAGCCCAGGGTTCTACCATGAAGCACTGATTATATCAGCAGAGGCTCTAAGATTGCTTTTTGCTCGGTTTTTGGACAGCAGGTATGATGAAAAGAACACTTTTTCTGATTGTTCTGGTCCTTGTTTTACTATCACATTGCCTTTTGTGCTATAAAATTGTTAGTTGTGTTTCTGGGAAAAGGCTCAGGGACCTTGGTATTAAAAGAAAACAAAATGTATTGTTTCAAACACTTGTCCCAGGAGTACCTTCAGTGAGTTGTTATGATTCCTGCTTTGCATTTGATCTCTCAGAATGTTCTTTGACGTTTTGATCCCTTCCTAACTGCTGCTTGACAACTGTGACCAGATCAGACCTCCCCAAAACATCTGCACTTATTTTTGTTATGGCACAAAACGGTACCAGAGCTTCTCTCCCAGAGTAATTCCCAGGCAGTCCATTCTTTCCATCCCTGAGTAGATGTCAGACCTGAACTGCATTCTGTTGTCAGTCTGGATGTTGCAGAACTTCTGGTGCTGCTAAAGAAGTCAGTCTTTATACCATGGAATAGTTTGATCAATATTTTCCCAGACAGCAAACTCTGAGAGAGATTTTTTCTATTTTATTTTGCATTTGTTCCGAGAGTCATTTTTTAATGGTTTGGTCAAATCTGAGGACATAAATGGTGATTTCATTTCTGTATCCTACTTCTTGAATGCGTTTTGGCTTAGCCAAAGGTAAGGATTGAATTCTGTATAACCAAGGGGCAATGTGTCAGTCCTGCTATTTTCTTGAATATTTACTTTCAACTGTGAGAAACTATGTGAAATGCATACTTGGAGACAAACTTCTTAAAGTATATTTTTCACATGGAGTAACACTTTCTCATGTAGTAACACTGCCTTACTCATCATGAGCTACTACTCACTCAGCTCTACCTGTTTGCTTCCTCAGCTACAGAATGCAAACCAGGTTACCAGGCAGGTGAAGTCATCTCATTCCCTTTTGGATGTACTAGAGCTGCTGGGAGACTTGCCCAACACCTTGCTTTAGGATATTAGCAGAAAAGGGTATTTTTTATCAACAGCATTAATGGCTCAGAGTCTAGAAAGCTTCATGTAGGCTGTTGTGTTTCTTCTCCAAAACTGTGGTGTAGAAGTGATAAAATGGTCACAGGGAACCTTGTGGGCTGGTACAGAGAACTCTGTTTTGTTCTCAGTTTGTGTGCATTCCCAGTATTGATACTGAAAAAAACCCCTCCCAATATGTACCTACAAAGCTCTTGTTGAATGGCACATCCTGACACGTGAAAGGAGAAGTAGTGAGGCTGAGCTACCTGAAAGAATGGCTTGGCATTCCTGCGGCTCAGAGGAGCTGCTTTTGAGGAAAGAAAGAAGATGGGGAGGAGCCTGGGCAGTGATGAGTGTGCATGGGGGGGCCAGGGACAGAGGCTGGAGCTAAAAAGATCACATCCGTGTTTTTCCAGGTGTCCCTTTTGTAATCTCTCTTTTTTTTTAAGAAAAGAGGCAGCAAATCCAGTCATTCAGAGAAATAAGTGACAACAAGAGAGAGAAACCAGATTTGTGCTGTGCTTTCATTAACTGTTTTATTGCAGTTATTGCAAGTGGTACCTCATTTTATAATCCTTTTTCAATTACAGTGTCTCCCACATGCTTATTGCCCCTCATTTTACTCCCCTTTACTTTATTGCTTGCTTTAATCCTTTATAATGTGTCTAACCCCCTGTTAGGGTTGCTTGCAAAGTTCAGGCTGCTGTTGGGAGATATTTTTTCTTGAAATAAGTTCTATGGTTCCAAATAGTCTCTGTGTGTGTGTGACTTGAAAAAAAAAATAATTTTTTTAAGGCTTCAGATTGTGCCAGAAATCAGTGATTTCTTCACTGATCAGACAGGACTTCCCGAACTGGTGCTTGCCCTCTGACTAAATTATTCAGGAGGCACCCTCCATGCTTGAAACATATAAATTATGAAAACAATTAAATGTGTACATATTTTACAAGATTTAACTTGACAAGCCTGAATAAACGAGCTTCTGCCCTGCACCTTTGTTCTTGCCCTAGGTCTTTCTGTGCACTTGTGATAGACTTTCAACTCAGTCAAGAAAATTCTTCATAACCAAAGAACTTGGCATCAGAATTAAAACACAACTGTTTAAAGAATTGCTTGTATCTTTCCCATTACTTTGGCAATATGACGATTACAGATAGAAAAATGAAGCTACAGAATTCTTCAGAGTCCCTTTTGTTCCCGTTGTTTGGCTGTACATATTTTCTTGAAAGGATGTCCTGCAAAACATCTTGCTGAAGAGAGGAAAGTTGAATGTCTGGTTCATTAAAAATCTCTTTTTTTCAGGTTAGGTTTGCATCTTTAGTTCACATTTTTTTTAAGGTGAGTTTCAGTTACAAATAGTAAATCTGTCTAGAAGCTGTCACTGGGTTATCCTGTGAGCCAGGTGTAGTTGTTGGCGAGAACTCCCATTTTGTTATCTTGCCAAATGTATTTTCATT
Organism: Calypte anna; assembly: GCF_003957555.1. Taxonomy (NCBI): domain Eukaryota; kingdom Metazoa; phylum Chordata; class Aves; order Apodiformes; family Trochilidae; genus Calypte; species Calypte anna. The sequence continues at coordinate 687,997 of NC_044249.1, forward strand.
TTATATGATTATATGATTCCTGATGAACCAAAATATGTGGAATCCAAACATTACAGTGATTTCAGAAAAGCTGAGAATATATAAAACTGCTATGCTGAGAATGTTTATTCAAAATTTCTTCATTACAGTAAAAGAAGACTAATCCATTATTGGTTTGTTTTCACAGAATATTGAATGTTATGGGAATTAATATGCCTGGGGGGTTGTTGAAGGAAAAACCTTCACTGAATTGCTGCTAGGGCAAGACTTGTTCCATTCCTCATCTGCCTCCCATGTTCCCTACTTTTAACTCAGATGTTTCCATAGCAAGAAACACTATTTTTAAATGGATTGTAATTCAAAAACTGTCCTGTGCTACTTTGTCTCACTAACCTGTAGTGCATGATCCCAGCTGCAAAACTGACAGAGCCATCTTGGTGGAAGTGCATCAGATTCCTTTTTTTATACATGTGTTGTGTTCTTTATTATTTCATAGAATCATAGAATTGGCTGGGTTGGAAGGGACCTCAGAGATCATCGAGTCCAACCCTTGAACCACCGTTGCGGTTGCTAGACCATGGCACTGAGTGCCACATCCAGTCTTTTTTTAAATATCTCCAGGGAATGAGAATATTTAAATATCTCCAGGAATTTGATGACAGAGTAGGAGATACCCAGTGATTTAAAGGACTTAATAACTTGGAGAAAAACTTGTCTTATTAAAAACAACAAAAACGTTGTTACAATTGTAAAGAAACCTGAGACATGAAGTTATATGAACTGCAAGTAGCTTGAGCTCAGTTTGCAGTGTGTCTGTGTGTGATGGTTCTGGCTCTCACATGTCTGTAAATCGGTATTACCTCTCAGCAGGTTGTTGTTGTTCTCTCTGTTTTGCTGCTGTGGGGGGAGCCAGCTCTGGTCATGACCCAAAACCTGAGGAAGACAGTGGAAAGAGTTTCATTGACTTTGCTGTGCTTGGGGTCAGATCCTTGGAGTTAGAAAGAAAATCCAGGAAAGGAAAACAAAGCCAGAGGTTTGGTAAAGAAGAATTTTCTATTATTTATTTGCTTGCATTGTTGAATCATAACAATGCAGAGCAAGTGCTTTATCCCTGAGTAAAGAGAAATAATTTTGACATATTTTCATAAAGGAAGGCTTTACTGAAGAATCATAACATTAAAAGCTTTGTATTTTGAAGGCATAGGATGAAGTCTGACACTGATGGTAATTGTGTATTTTAAAATAGGGATTAATTTAAAAGAAACTGAGAATACATTACTACTTGAGGTTATGATTACGTGATTGCTGCCCCCTGCTCTGCTTATGCATCTGTCTGCATTACATCATGGTAATATGTAGTGAGGAATTCAGCTTTCCAAAAGAGCCTGGAAAAAATAAACTTAATATCTGTGGAGTACAGATGTGTTTGGCAGCAAGGGGCTAAGGGGGGCATTGGGGTGGGAGTGGAAGTGTCTGGTCAGGAGAGGAGCAGCAGCCACAGGTTCCTGAGCTGGCAGTGCAGCTGGAAAAGCACCCACTCTGCTGCTCTGCTCATTTATCAGGAGGTTGTAAAATCTCAGGAGCATCAGAGTAGCCAGGCTAAGAATTCATCTGGTCCAATTTCCTGTCTCTAGCAGCTGCCAGAAAGTAGATGCCTAAGAAAGAGTACAAGAGTTACTCCAGTTCCCGGTTTGCTGCTCCTCACAAGTACAGAGCACCAGGATGTTTATCAGCAATATCATTGGTGTATTTACTGAGAAAACTGCAAAGCAAAAGCAAAAAATAATCAGCAGTAGTGGAGCCTTTTGCTCAGGCTGTTAAAAATGCCATTGGACTGCACTGCTATGGTTTTAGTGTTTATCCATAAAAATGCAAAGTCACAACTGCTAGTTATTGTTCTACAACTCTGCCTGGTTTTTCATTATAAGCATTGTTCTCTGCAACTTTGTTTTCAAATATTGTTGGATAAACTCTGTTAATAAAGGTGCCTGCAGGTATTTGCATATGGCTGGGTGGTGTTCTGGGTACCAGTCCAGCACTGAATAAGAAACTATTTGTTCCTTTTTTCTATGCAGCAGTAACAAGTTTTAGCATTAAAGCATTATAGTATCTGATTGCCTACAGGAAAGGGATATAATATTCACTTAGCAGCCAATGAATGAATGATTAAAATCTTAAAAGCATTTAATAAGATTGAAACACAGAGCAGGGCTGTTCTCTGGTCTAAAGTTACAGAAGAGGTTCGCTGGGTCAGAGAAAGAGTATAGGAGATTGAAAGCTTTTGTTGTTGTTGTTGTTGAAAAAATCATAGTGTTACTTTTGCTGTCAAGTCAAGGCAGCTCTGTGGGGAAAGCCATAGAAGAGCAGTGGTATGTTAAAAACAGCACAAAACAAATCCATGCAATTTGAAGTCAAAAGATTCCCAGGTACACTGAAAAATCTTTGCACACCATGGTCTTTGTCTGAAAGTGCTGTTAAAGTTAAGTACATGGTATGTTGGGGTTTTTTTTGATGACCCTAAACTGTTTCATTTTATTTCCACTTCAGTCTTTCTGCCTTACAAAACCTGCTTTTTAAGTAGAGAAAATAGATTTGGGTGGAAGAGAGTCTTCTGTTAATTGGTGAGTTTTTCTAAATTACTTGGTCAAAACAGATAATTGGCTGCAGAGGAGGCTGCCCACCTGGCCAGCTGGAGGAGAGCACACGTGCACTGTAGTTCTGGTGGGAATATCAGCCAGGCTGTGCAAACACCACAAGCCCTTCAGTCTGTTTCTTCTCCCCAGGTTCCATAACTAGCAGTGATTTTTCAGCTTTAAGAAAATATCTTAGAGATAAGAATCTTAGTCTTGTTGATAAAATAATAAAAACAAAACATGTACTACACAAAAACCCCTCACATACCAAAAAAAAAAAAAAAAAAAGAAAAAAGAAAAAAAGGAAAAAAAAAAAAAGGAAAAGCTAGACTAACAGGTTTCTCTGACCCAGGAGTCTGTGAAGTATTAGAAATATGTTTTTCCTTCTCAGCCTGTTTTCCTAGCACTCACTGTAAGGAGAGCATAATTGCTCTCCCTTTCTCCATCAGTGTCCCTGGCAGCAGCCAGTCTGACCTGGAAAGGAGCTGATGCTCCAGAGGTCTCTGCTCAGGCCTGGAAATGTCAGTAATTCACTGGCTCATCCTGCTCTGTTTATTCAGGGTGCTGAGTGCCTGCCTCACCTCCTGACACTGGCAGAAGGTGGCTGCAGGCTTTGCAGCCTGGTGCCTGCAGGTTGGTTTTGGTGGGCACTCAGTGGGCATCTCTCAGGAAGAAACTTCAAGTCTTGTCTTCCAAGGACAGCACAGATCAGAGGGAGGACAGTGGGTCCCTGGCAGAAGCTGAGGTCCAGCCTAGTGCTGCAGGAGCTGTTCTTTCACTGGGAAAAGCTAATTCATATTAATTAACAAAATAATTTTATTGGCACGAGTTCCACCCTAGAGATGTCTGATTTAGAACCAGATGCAGTGACTCGTGCTTTAGGAGTCCTCAGTATGAAATGAGGCATCACTGGGTTTTATTAGGTCCTGCTGCAAGTGCAGTTATTTGTACAAGGTCCTGTGGCTTCTTGGTGGATGGAAAAGCATAGGCACAGCTCATAATGTTATATTTTTATTTGTAAGCTAGCACTTACAAACAAAAGTTTTGCTTTTACTCTACTCAAGAGTCTGGATTTCATTCTCAGTAACTCTGGTTCAGAATAAAATTATTAGTTTGTTTACCACTATTGTCAAAAAATCTGAACAGAATATATTTCTTCCTCATCTGATTTCTCAAAATGAAAAAAAGAGGCTTTGTTGTTCTTCAGTTCCCTTGCTCACAAAGCATTCTGCATTTTTCCTCATCATAGAAGTGCTTATTTTTCTATTGCTCTTGCTTAATTTGTATTTCTTGCGTAATTTGTTGGGTAATACCTATCTGCAGAGGTTGCCAAATAAAAATACATCATTTGGGGTTGTATTCCAAGGTCTTTTCCTGAGCTTGAACGGTTTTGCTGATAGAAACCAATTGATTTTTCCACCTTCCATTACTCCATCTATAAAATGAAAGTTCTGATGTTTTTATCAACACTTGGTTCCTGAACGTATTGATACCTGTGCTTGTCTGTTGCTCGTGTGTAGTGCTAAGTGGCTTTTTTGTGTGTGATTTTTAGGTTGGTAAAAACTGCTCTCTGGCATGAGAGGGTCAGAGAATACAAAAGGATAAAAGACAGGATGGGTGTGGATTTGAGGGCCCTAGGACCCTACTCAGTCCTAGTGTAGGATTTTGTAAATTTTTTTGACTGCAGCTAGGGAAATAGAACTGACTTAAGCCAGGTGGTTGGAAAAATAAAAAGGGAGAGTGAGCTTGCATGGAGGACACCAGCCAGATCTTGAGCTTTTCAGTAGAGATGATGCATCACACCAGAGCAAGAGGGGAGGAAACGGGTGTCTGTCTGGTTGGGAACATGCAGGTTCCATGCCAAATGTTTGGTTGTTGGTTTATCAGTGAATATAAGTTGTCTTTCTTAAATCACTCCTTAAAAAATTGTTGCTCTGAAAAAGCCTCAACCATGCTGTCCTCTTACAAAGTTATCCCTGTCCTAACATGCTGTAAGTTGGCAGGAGAATGTGTGACTGTTCTTGCACTGTCTGGAATCTGGGCAGTTTTTGGCTGTAACCTCTCATATAAAGGTAACAATAACAAGAAGTCATTGCTGCTGCACTTTTTTTTTTTTTTTTAACTATAGATTACAGACTTCAGTTTGTACTGTCAGGAATTCAGAGCTGGGAGCTAATTTCTGCCACCTTGCTTTGTTTATGCTTTGAATCTTATTTGATGAGTAATAGAGAAGAGGCATTCAAAGTGAAGCAGAGTTGAATATCAGAGAGATTTTTAGAACTCACAGCAAAACTGTACCGAGGTAAGAAGTGCAATTAATAAACTTCAAGGAGTTGTGCTCAGAACTTTGTGATTACATAAACCAACAAAATTGGGAAATTGATCTCTGGGGATGATATACCCCCTTAACCTGTTGATTACTGCCTGGCAGGAACAATAAGAGTTTCTACTCCCTCTCATATTTACATTCTAGTACAATTTTAGAAGTCCATGTCATCGTAGGCAGTGAAAGAAATCAAATGGTACTGCACTGTATGTATGTCCATGAAAAATATTTGTGTGGCTATCCAGTTATATTATTTATTAACTCTCAGTAACTGGCTTGGATCTACTATTGGACCATCCAATACTTGGAGATTGGTTTAAGTGAGAGAAAAACAAGGCTTACCCAGGAACATTGTGAAAAATGTCTTAAATTTATTACAGTCTTTTGAAGTGACCAAACCTGGACTTCCCACACAAAGTGCTTCCTTTCCTATAGAAATGGGATTCTCTTGTATGCTCAGGCATACAGGGAGGCATGTCCTGCTGCTTTTAGAGTTTCAAACAGGTGTGTTTGAGCTGTCAAGTATTCTTGTCAGGCTTTTTCTCTGCCCAGTTTATCCTTCCATTTGTAAGAACATGGGAATTGCTGGAGGCCTATGAAGATTAAAAAGCCACACACGTATAAAACTAGAAGCAGAAAACCAGGGTGCTAGTTCTAATTTAAGCACCGACTTCCTAGGATGCTTCTGAAAAAAGTATAGAAGTATGTGCTCCCTGATTTCCACTCTGTGAAAGTGTGGTGTGCCTCGTTTCTCAAAGGTGCTACAAACATAAGCAGCTGCTGTTAATATTACAAAATTTGAAGGTGTAGGTTTATTAGTTACTAATCTGATTGTCTGATACTGTTTTACACCATCCCTCTACCAGCATTTTTGTGCCTGATGGCAGGGGTGGTAGCTAAGTGCAATAGGGTTAACAGAAAAGGAGAAGGAAATAACTTGCTTGGTTCTTTCGCAGTCCTGATTGCAGCTTTTCCAGCTTCTAATTTTGTTTCACCTGTGGAGTAGCTTTCCTGGCAGCAAATCCCCTGCAAAACAGCAGTTTGAGACCAGGCTCCACATCGATGTCAGCTCAGGCTTTAAGGCAGTGATCTGTGTAGCTGCTGGGCTGGGGGGGGTAGCAGGAAAAAGCAGAGGTCCAAGGGGCCCTCAGGTAGTTTCTAGAGGTGCAAATACTGGGGGTTTTGCCATTTTGCTTCCCTGCACCTCCTCAAAGGGATTGTTTCTTGCTGGTTTTCTCTCCCAGTAACACTACGTTTCTTTGTGCTTAGTTTTTTTCTTGTTGTTGGGTTTTTTTTGTGGGAAGTTACAAATGAAAGTGAAATTATTTTTTTTCTTTATGTCAGGGGTCTGGCTTTCCCACTCCCTTCCTTACCAAGTTCAGGCCTGCACTCTGTCCACTGTCTGTCTGATTCCCTTTAGTTACTCCAGGGACATGTTTATATAACCTTTGAATACCAAGGACCTGTGTGACCTTGGCACAGCAGCATGAATCATGCATGGGAGGTGCAATGTCAGAGTGGAGGAACGAGGGAAGCACAGCCAGACAAGTACTTGTACAGAGCTCACCTTAGACAGCAGAGAGACTTCCTGTGTATGTGTTCAGTGTCTCTGCTGACTTCCCTGACATCATTTGCTCTCAAAGCCTGATCTGATGTTACAGGCTGATAATTAGTGTGCTTCTGTGAGCATGTTTATATACATGTTGAAACGGGCTGTTGAATTTAGATACCATTGAGAGACACAGGACAGGGACATCCCATGGTGTGTGTGATTTAATTTATATTTACTTATACAGATTTATAAAACTCATTAAGCATGCATTCTGTGCTCTGGAGTCCTGACACATATTTATTATTCTTTCATATAAAGGCCTGCTCAGCTCATCTTAAATCAGAGCTGTGCACCACCTAAGAGTACACCCATCAAGTCTATAGCCACATGAATCTCTCCAGCCTCCTTCCATCTCCTTTTTGGACTTCGGCTGCACTTTAAACACAAGATCATGTGTGACTCAGACCTGGATTGCAAGCACTCAAGAATGAATTATTCCCAGTACAGTTTTTGAGAATTGCTTTTTTCAAAAAGGACTCTTCTTTTTATCTCTCCCCTCTTGCCCTCCAACTGATGGAACTTGATAATAAGCTTGTACTGTGCTGCAGGTGTTCAAGAAAATTGCTTGAGCTGTAGTCATTTCTCTAGGTAATACAAATATTTTTATATTGTTTTATTAATTCAGTGTAAAATGACCTCACTGAAGACAAAGCTTTCCAAAGTACTTCACTCAGACTTTTTCAGAGTGGAGAACCCATCTTGTCACTAGAAGAAAGAGTCAGGTATTTTGGACTCAAACTCCCACAGCATCTAGAAAATTTTTGAAATGTAAGATGAAATTTACATACACCTTCCCTAACTGCAGTACCTACTCATGTTTTGTGACTTATTGCAGTTAAGCAAACTGCAGTCATGATTCAAAAAAATCCCTGATGGCTTTTTGGTGGAATGTTTTGGAGAAAAAAGAATTTTCTGTTATTTTATGTCCATTGGTAGACATATTCTTCCCCTGCTTTTGCCTCCCTTTAAGTGAGGAATCAATTTTCTTTGACAGTGCTATGTAGAACATTTCCTGCATGTGACATCCAATACTTAGTTGAACTTAAATGACTAACAAGTTGTTATTTTAATATGTAAGCAAAATTTTTAAAAAGTAGAAAACAGGTAGAGGCACAAACACCTGTGGGGTCCAACATCCAAAGGATTTAGGAAGGCTGGGTGAGTTAGTGAAGAAAAGGAAAGAGAAGAAAAGGTCACTGAGCCAAATTCATGTGTCTGTGGGGAAAGCAGAGGCAGCGCCTGTGCGTACAGGATTGCTGAGGGACATCTCTAAACTTCACCTTTGGAATGCAGGGACAACAACAACCTCCTGGGTGATGCAGGCCACCTCCCTACTAATGCGTGACTGTTCTCTGTGGTTGAAGAAAGCTGGAGGTTAGTGCTGTCCATGCCTAATGCACAAACCTCCACAGCATCCAGGGTGTGTGGGACACTGAGCCTGGCTGGGGCCGGCGCCTCTCCAGGCAGATGTTGTGCAGCAGGTACACGTAATCGTTTTAACTCACACTTTGCTTGAAGCAAATTTCAGTTAGCCTGGAAATTGCAGCTTCATGCTAGTGTCCTTTGGGAATGAAAAAACTTTTGAGACTTGAGCTTTCTAGAGAAGTACAGATTTTTGTGTAAAACCTATGAATTGTGAATCCAGGCAAACAGTTAATGAGTGGACTATGCATAACTCACTGTACCTACAAGAGCAAGGTTACTATTACCATGGGCCTAGATTTCTGTTTTCCTGACTTTCCCTATACTTTTTAAGCTTTGCCAAAACTCAACTACTTTTCATATATATTCCCAAAGTATTATTTTAAAAAATGAGGGGAGGGTGAATAAAAACTAGAATGTGCATATGGAAGGAAGGCTTTCTTGTAAAATGTATGTTTTAAGGAACAGGGGCTATATTGTGTTAAGTAAGTTTTTGGAGACTCCAAATATATTTTTTCCTAATGACTTCTTTCTTCCAGTCAGCCAGCTTGGAATGAAAAACCTACTTAAACGTCTTGTCTGTCCTCACATAGTGTGGATTAATTTTAGCTGTGTCTGATACAATGCACTTAGGCGAGATTATTGTGTTCTATACAAACATCAATTAGGAATGTCTTGTCTACACAGAGGAAGCTGTACAGCAAAGCAAAGTGAGAGTCGTGTGCTGCACAATATCCTTCTCTCATAACTCTTGGGAATATGGGTTTTCCCTGAGCAAGCTGCTTTTCACTTGTGCTGCTTTCTGTTTCTAAGATGTTACGCAAGCACACAAAGGGATTTGAGGCAATTGCACTTGACTTTGACTGGAGAACATTTTTTTCAATCAGCTTATCAGTATGCTGAATTTATCAGTAATTAACTGTTTATGTGATTAGGAGGGAATCCTAACCAAGGGCTAGGTTTCTACACTTAACCAAGGTCTGAGTTTTTTCACTTAGAACTTCCACACATCTTCCTGAGTCCTTTATTCTCACATCCATGTTCTGATGAGAACTCAGGGCACTACTGAATTTGCTGTTGTGGCTTGAAAACCAGAGGAAAATATTCTCAAAACAACAATCTTAAGTCTTTCCCTAGGCATTGATTGACCACTGTGCTTAAGCAAAGTGTTTGAATCCTTTATTTTAGAGATGGTTATTCAATAAATGAATTTGCTGGATGACAGTTCAATCTCTTACTTATGAGCAGGCAGCAGCTTTCCTTAGCTCTGTGTGGTCTTCCAGGCTGCCAATTTATTGAAGAACAGAATGGCCAGAGTTGATCTCGCCCACTGCTGGGAATCCACACGTTTTGGGGAAAAGAGTGGATTTTTGTGTCTGACAGATAAAACAAGGATAGACTTATATGTCTCACAGATCAAACTGTTAAAATGAAAAACCTGGGTGAAAGGTGAAGATGTAAGAGTTGTTAATTGTATTTACAGAGTAGAACTTGTTCTCTGTCCTCTACAGTCTACATAATATTTAAAACAGAGCCAAATGGTTTGCCAGACGTTTGTGGCTTTCAGGCACCTTAAGATGTTCCCTCATACAGAGAGAGAGATGGTTACTGAAGTTCATCATAAATACAAAACCAGGAGAAGCCACTGCTGTGTTGTGTTGGGTGACATGAGGAAACAAATGGTGGGTGGCCAGAAGTATTTTATTTCCCTCATTCCTTATACTGCAGCTGCTACTGCTTCCAGAGGGGCTAAAAGCACCAAAGTGGGGTTGCCGCCTGGGGAGTGTGAATGCTTTTACTTGGCTGTACATTGGTTTTTAAAGGCTGCCCCTGTTGTGTTATGGTAAAGACCCAGGGCACCCGGGAACAAACAGATACTGGAAACCTTCAAAAATCTGGCAATTTTAGTTACTATTTCAGGAAACATCAATCAATAGGATATACTCTGTTGTTAGCTATTCCGTAGAAAATGTCTTTCAAGCAGTTTTGTATGTTCTAGATAGCTCTGGATACCTGAGGATATTCAGGTGTTCTCATTAGATTTTTCCAGCTGTTTTCTTGTTTCCCTGGTCATCCTCTTTCTTTAGTTTCAGAGGAGGAGAAATTCTTGCAGCTTTTCTGCATGCATTGCTTCTACTGTGAAGATGTATCTACATCTGGTTCTTTGTGAATACCTGTGTTGCCTTAATTGTTTATTATGCACAGTTGTATAGCCAGAAACCATTTTGAAAAGATGGTTCTTTAAGAAATACTTTCAAAATGTTTGATGTGTGTAAGCTTATGCTACAAAATGTGAACTGTTTCACTGATACTTCCACAATGTTGGCGACTGCTTCTCCTCCAGATGATGCCCAGTCGTTCTCATTGCCTCAGAGGCAGCAGCACAGAAAGGGTCTTGCCCTGCATTCCTGCAGCTCTCTGACTGCCTGGAGGTGACCTGACTGGAGCTGGTCCTCATCTCACTGAGAGCATTAACTTCTTTGCATGATGGGGGTGATTCTCATTTTACTGTCCTCTGAAGCAAGTAGAAGTCTGTAGGCTTTGTGCCATTGCCTTAGTTCCTTGAGGAGGAGTTTATGTTCTGTGATTGACTATAGGGAATACAGTTCTTCATACTGTATTGCACTGTGTTCATATCTGTTTGTTCTCCTTTGGAAGTCAGTGTGTTTTCAGCTCAAATGTTTGAGGCCAGTTGCAAAGTCAGGCACAGCAATGTAGTGAGCAGAGCAAGGTCTGGCCTCACTTAGCCAAGAGTGTGTGAGTGTATGTGTAGCTGGAAATATTTGTTTTCCCTCTGTTTGTGAAACTGGGAAAGGCTGGTTGCCAAGAGAGGAGCATCAAACCATGTTGTAATGTCTTTTGATGTTTCTTGCTTGGTCTGAAATCATGCTCTGATGTTAATTACTTTGGTGGGGTGTTATGTTTTTTTTTTTAAATAATTTAATGATTTAAGTATATAAAATAATCTTTGCCTACACCAAAATATTGCAGAGTGGTGTGATGCTACTTGAGGTTAGAAAGATGATGTGGAAGTCAGCTTCATACACAAGAAGACAGTCAGTAACAAACAACAGCATGTATTGCTACACATTCATTAGCAGCTTGATGGCCAAATGTTGATAGAGCTGAAAAGAGTTTCCAGTAGTCCCAGAGGCCCAGAAGCCCCCCAGGTCAGGAGGCTACAAGGTGGCACAGGATTTGTAAGGCCACAGCAGTCAATACCTTTGCTTGAGAACTTGGTTTTGTTCTGGATCTTTCCAGTATTTTTCTCTTCAAATTTTCTTCCATCCTCAGAAAATAATTTGTTTTCAGAGTTTTAGGCTCTCTGTAACCTACACCTATTACAGAGTATTTGTGTTCAGTTAAATTTCCTTAAATAAGCCACTATGGAGAATGGCATTTAAATGAAGAATGGTCATTCCAGAAAATTGGCTGGTAAAAGCTAAAATAAAATGAGGAAGAACACCCATGAGGATTGTGTACATTTATCTTATCACTACACAAAATAAAATAAGACTTACATCATCTATACTTCAATGTGAAAAATACAAAACAATTTGAAATATTACACCTGTGCAATATCTGTTGTTACATTAGCATCTTGAATCTAGTTGGATCTGTTAAATAGGGCCTGTTCTTAGTTATGCTTTTTGTTATATATTATAATTCATTATCCAGAGGCTAGGATTAGTTTGCAGAATAAATGTTAAGGGGTACACAAATAAGATGGGAGTTTTATGAGCGTGCAAATCTGTAATGCTAAATGGTTCTGTATTTTCATACATATTTACCATGGTTTTGTGATGATGATGATGATGAGGGTAAAAATAAATCTTCCAACAGTGAAGATCAGAAAAGGAATAATCCAAGCTAATAAAACTGATTCCCTTTCTTGTCTATTGCACTTTAATTATAGTCCATTAGAGATTTGGGAATAACTTTATTTAGGTATCTTGTTTAATGAATAAAATAATGAAGCCTCAAGTTCTTCTGACCGTCAGCAGTGTGCAGGTGATTATTTTGAAGGCAGGTATTTATATTTATCCAGATGAACCCCATTTCACTGTGGTTTATTATCGGACACTTAAGGTATTTATGGTCATGCCATAATCTGACTTACCCTCCCCTTAAATAACAAGACAAACAAACCACAAAACAAAAACATAAACCACCACCAAACAACTGGATTATTCTAAAGAGGAGGTTTCTTTAGGCCTGCTTATGCCATAACTCCTCTCTCAACAGATAGAAAAAGCCCCTAAAAGTTTCAAAGAAAACTTTCACCACAGTGACCTCCCTCCTCAGAAGTTGTTTGGGTTTATTAAAATTATTGATTTTATTTATAAATGAGGCAGTGTATTATGGAAAACCATTGCTATCAGTAATCAGTTAAGTAGTTCAAGATCTTGTCTATAGCTCAGTTTGGCAGGCATGATATTTTTCCTGTACATGGAGATTATGAATTTTTAGCATTTCCCTTCTTCAAAAGGCTTACACAGGCTTCAAAAGCTTTTGCCTGTGTAACACTGTTCTGAGGGACTGGAAGAGAAGTGTCTTAAGTATAGCTAATTATTTACTTACCTCATCAAAGGTAAGCAATGCTTTTCCTTGAGGTATGTGAATCACTGTACTTACCTCTATCTGCTACCTTTTCCTCTGCTTACTGTACCTTTTAGATATTTTAAGTAGAGACAATGGAATGTGAAAAAGTTTCTGGATCTCTCAGCTGGAATGTCAGTGTGCTGAAAAAAGACATAAACCTTCAAATCAGACCAGCACCCCCAAAACCCTCTGACTTTAACTGTCAAGGAACTTACCTGCAGTTTGTGGCAGTGTGCAGAAGAGGGTACCTACCCATGATACTGCTAATATGAATCAACTCTGGTTATAAAATTTATACACTGCAATCTTAAGATTCCATCTCAATGGCATCTCTGGAGACTGTGTTTTAGGAATGACTGCTGATAAAGGATGTACACGTTGGGGAACTGTGTTCCTCTTGGCACTCTCTAGGCTTTTGACTACTGTTGAGGCACCTGGCAGTGGGATGGAAAAGATGTGGGGCAAGACCTTCCACATAAAAACTGGTATTATTCAACATGGTGGAGGGTTTTTCCAGTATGCTTCCTTTCCTAAAAAGTTAAATGAGGAGAGTTCCCGTAGAAGTTCTACTGTTATCCCCCAGTGTTCATTTTTTTCTTTCTCCTTGTACAAAGTTGGGTAATTCTGGCAAATGTTGACCTAGTTCTTTCATGTATAATAATAAAAAAAAAAATTTAAAAAGGGAAGAACAAAGCTCTGGAATGAACAATACAGTTAATTCCATATGGATCTCCTTTTGCATTTTTTGTATAAAATAGCATTATGGGCAATAGTAAATAGGCTTAATGTGCTTGGGATTCAGCCTCGGGTGTTTGGCTCTCTTCCCAAGACCTGCTTCTAATGCTCTGTCAAACTGTATAAGGATAAGCTGTCATTGTGTGTTATGTGTAGGTGATAGTAGAAACTTCAGAGTAACATCTTTAGACAGTAGGGAAGGCTGTGCATATTCCCTGGAGGAATTCTACTATGTGCTTACCAGAGAAATGTAAAGAATAGGCATTGTTACACTGCTCATCTTTCAGATGAATTTTCATTTATGGCTATATAGATCATGTCCTATATACCAAACTGCTGTGCCTTCTTCTGTGAACTTGTGTGCTAAGGAGTCCATCCAGCTGCCCATCCAGCTCCTGCCCAGGGTTCCTAATGGCATCAGTGCTTAGGCTCTCCTAGCAGCACTGTGAAATCAGCTGCATCTGTGTTACCTTTCAAATAATATATTGTAATTAATGTAAAATGACTCACAGAGAATAATTTTCTTTGATAATCATACCATTATTTAACAGTAATTCCTGTGGGTTTACTTTTAAGTAACTTCATGTGAGAACTGTGTGTGCCCACAGGTACTGTTTAAAAGCTAGTTGGGTAATTAAACATTTTTGCTGTAATTGTTACCTCTTACAGCTGCTTCACTGAAATTCACAAGAATGAAAACCTGAAGGAAAAACAGCAGGAAATATGTAATTGGGGAAAAAAAAAATCTTGTGGGATATTCCAGTGGTCTGTCTGAATTTAAAAAATACAAGTAGGAAGTTAAAGAAATAGTTTCTGATGCAACTTGCAATGTACTGAGTTTCGTTTCAGCAATATGAATGGTAACATTGCCTGTAGTATGATCATTTAGCAGCCACTTAGTATATAGTAGTTAATAGAAATTTAAGACTTTATTTTATTCTGAGTTTATCAAGTCATAGTTAAAAAATACATTAGAAACAGTCATTCATTTTGATAAGTTTGTTATAGTTTGGTTGTGCAGACAGTGTTATCAAGTAGAGGTGCAATCTTTCACCTCTGCTGTTTGGAGCCACTGTTCATTTAAGTGGGAAAAAGTGAAAAAGTGGGAGAGAAAAAGTTGACTCAGGCAGAACATGGATTATGTTACTTAAGAGAAACCACAGCTAGGTTGTTTTCCAGGTAAACCAGATCCAACAGACCTACAGACACTCATGCACATACATTAAAAAAAAAAAAAAAAAAAAAAAAAAGGTTAAAAACCAAATAGACATAATTCAAACCACAGTAATTTTCTACTCCAATAATGTAATACAAAGCCAAGCTATGCACATAGCCAATGTCTTCACGTAGCATGGCATTGAGATGTGAACAAACAGGGGTGTCCAGAAAGAAGTAGCCTAATAAATACCTCACAGCTGCATTTACCAGCATGCGGAAGATTTAGGTGTTGATGCTTCACAATTAAAAACTGATCTATGAGTCTTCCACTGAAATTTTGTTTCCACCTTAACAGCTGGATGTGAAAGCTGGAAATCCACCAAAGGTACAGACAGACGTCTAAAAGCTTTTGAAAGTAAATGCCTCGGGGGAACAGTAGGTATTAAATGGAATGAATTTATAACAAATACTGAGATTCGTCAGGGAGTTGAACACGACTTAATCTCCTAAATTATCCAGAAATGAAGATGGAAATATCTGGGATATGTGGTAAGAATTAAGCCAGATCTGATGCCAGACTGTCTGCCATAGCAGGAATGCCTTCAGGCTGACTGTAGAACATCTAAAAAGGGGCTGACCGGAGTAATTTCTACCTTGAAAAGTGCTCAGAGATGGAGACATTGTGGGGACAGTCAGGGAGAGAGCCAGATGGACTATCAGCAGTGTCTCACATATGTTTGAAGGAACTGCAGGGAAACAAACGTGAGTTGGGTGGCACCAGAGTTTGTAATCTCATGTCTGTCAGGAGCTACGAGCACTTGGTAGGCCTGTAAAATGATTTCAGGGTTTTTGTAGACACCACGCCAGGCCTGGTGACTGGCAAGTGCAGATTTTATCCCAGAGTCCAAGATCTGTCACTTGCAACTGGCAGCTGCAGTGAACACTGTAATTTATATAAACTCAGCACCACCCACAAGTTTCTAAGATCAACACACGAAGTGGTTTCTGCTGGTATGAGGGAAAAAACCACCAGGCTGTCTTCCTGCATCCAGGTGTAGGAAGTCAGTGATTGTCTGCTCGCAGTAATAAGAGGAGGCATGTCTGCCCAGCCTTTTGTTCATCACAGCATCTTGGCTTCTGACCCAGCCAGTGCACCACTGTTCTTAATTAGCCTGGGTCTTAACTGAGGAGTATCCTGGCATGTAGCTATCTGGGGTTTTATGGTCTAGCATGCAGTTCTTCAGTGCTGCTTGCTCTTGCTCAGTCTCTGGAACTGTGTCACCTCTGCTGGTACACTGGTGGCATTGTCCTCAACAGCCACATCTGGCTGTTCCCAAAAAGTCATCTTCCCTGGTGTGCTTCTCTGGCTCCTTAGCTGTATAGCTGTGTGTAAAGATTCATGCTGCATGGCTGCTGCTAGATGCCCTAAACCCAGCAGTGTTTTGTTGTTCTCACACTGCTCTGCAGATGCTCTAACCAGAGGCTTCTTCCCTACTGCATATACTGCAAATACTTATCTGTGTTTTCTCCTGTTTATAGTTAAAACATTGTGTGCATTTTTTGAAAGGGGAAGAGGCCTTCATTGACGTGCAGACACCTGGACTGATGGGTATTGAGTTAAAAACCTATCCTGTGTCTTCTGTTGTTTTTGTTTTGTTTTTATACAAAAGCATAGTTGGGGTTCTGTGGCCTGAACAGAGGCATCTTGTGGTATTTGTTATGCTCAGCCAGGTCCTGCCAGGCCTCCAGCCATCCCTTTGGCAGAGGGAAAGCTCCTGGGAGATATCTAGGATACCTTAGCCAGTCTTGAATGGTATTGGCAGCTGGGTTGTACCCAATGTGTGTTAGTTATGAAGAGGCAGAAGGGCTGTGCCTCCCCACAGAGAGGTGTTTAAACCAGGATTTCTTTCCCAGTCTTATAGAAATATAAACCTCAAGACAGATTTTTCAGAGACAAGATCATGTTGGTTTCCAATTTCAGATACATTTCTTAAATCGTGACTTTATTTTCTCTACGAGTTAAATGGCTTTTCCTTCAACTTCTTGTAACCAGTATCTCCCTCATTGCTTCGAATGGTCTTCCAGAGACACGGTAGTAAAATAAGTTCTCTCAAATAATGAAAACCAGAAACTGGTTTGTTTTTTTTTTCTGCCGTGGTATTGGCTGTAGTGACAGAAAGTAATCAGTTTCCTTTTGAAATGGTTTCTGAATTGCTTCATTGATGTTGCCTACCTCTCTGATGAGCTCTTCTTTCTCTAGAAGCAGCTTGTTTCACATACCTGTTTTATTCCATGAACATTCCTTTTACCCTTTGTTTTTTGTAGTTTGTTAGACGTGTCTGTAAATTTGGTCACAAGCCAGGTAAATGATCAAGATTTCCATGGTAGGGTAGTCACTGAAGTAATCAGATGTAAGCAATCCAGAAACTGATAGGACAGAAGGTTATATAAAAGGGAACACACAGCTTTACAAACGTGTCATCCTGCATGCAGCACCTTGTCACTGCTGGTTCTGACACCCGGTGTCACCTCTGTCTTCAGAAGTGCTCAGAGCACGTCCTGGTAATGAAGCCTATGGAAACAGAATGTAGAAGAGAAAAGCCATTACAAGGCAGGTCCTGGTAGAGCTGACTTGCTGCAGATTATTGCCACTTGAGGATCCATTGTCTCTCTGAAAAGAATCTCATCCTGTGCTGGTAATTCCATCAGCCATTTCATCAGTGGTAATATAAAGGCACAGCCTATGCATGGAAGATACTGTACTATGTGGTAGATCTTTGTTACAGCTTTCAAAAGCTCCTGAAGAGAATTGTAGTATTTTGGCAGGGGCTCAAAATTCTCTTTCCTACAAGGAACAGGTTTGGTGGTGGTTTTTTTCTCTAACATGTCATTTTGAGGTTACATGGTAACATGTGTCAGAGCTATGCTAACCTCTGTCATCCAGCTGTTATAATTGTGGTATTTTCCTTCCTTTTCCTTTGCTTTCCTCTCCTTTCTGCTTTCCCTTTCTCCTCCCTCAGAAAAAAAAAAAAAGGAAGAAAAAAAAAAAGAAAGTAGTAAACCAAAACCAACAAAACCCACCTCCTTTTATACTGAAACTTCAGGTGGAATGAAGTGGTTATAAAAGCATCTGTCAACACAGGAATGGTTTGCCAAGCTAAGTATTTGGGTTGGAAGTCATGCCTTCCCAACTGCTTGAAAACAGGAAGTATCTCTGTTAAGTGATGGATAGCTCTACTTTGCTGAGAGGAAGAAAAGGCACTTTTTTTTTTTTTTTTTCTTTTTTCTGCTTTCTTTTTTGCCTCTGGGCTAATAAATGATTTCTGCAGTTGTTCCATGTACTTAAAGAAAGAACTGTGGAAATGTGTGTATGGATACACACATCTGTGTGTGTGTGTGTTTATATGTGTGTGTGTCAAATACAAACTAAAAAAAAAACACCAAAAAAACCCCCAAAACCAACAATCCACTTTGTACATGATCAGTCCCTGTCAGAAGCCAGCCCAGGCACATCTTATCCCAGTGATTCCTGTAAAGCTCTCAAAATCTGTCAGAAACAGCCTGCAGGATTGCAACGGCTCCTGGATGATTAATTGCCAAAAGAGTCTGGTTCCAGGTTCCATTTAATGTAATTGTTATCTTTTCTAAAGGGTTTCTTTTATTAAACCCTCACCCCCCAAAAAAGAGGGAAAATAAAAAAGATCTGACATTCCTGAGGTTTTGCACCTCTTAGACAGGAGCACGGAGGACTCTCTTATGTAAACATACAGTGAAGAGGGTGTGTTACGTAGTTTATTAGCTGATGATAGATTTTTTTTTTTCCTTTGGTTAATTTTAACTTTACTAAAAGAATTTTCTTAGAAATGGGGAAGGAAAAGCTGCATAACATCTAGAGGAGAAGAGAGGGAATTCCAGTGCTTTCTCCACATCAAAACCTCTCTGTGAAACCCAGCAAGTGGCAAAGAACTAGGTCTCTCCTGCTTCTTACTAATTTGCAGAAAAACAGTAAAAAATTGGAACACTATCTGTCTGCATGGTGCTGCAGTGAGACTGCTCAGATTGGAGATGGGGAGAGAACCAGACACTGGGTCTGACATTGCCCCTTGCAAAGGAAGCAGCACTTCGGGCTGAGACTCGGTTGCAAGGAGAGGACAGTGCAGCTGCCACTCTACAAAGAGAGGAAAAAAGGTCAGGAACATGGGTTTTTTGTGGAGTTTGCAGGTTGAAAGCACGTGACTGAGTGTACTGAAGTATGGGCAGATTGTGGATAATCTGCTGCAATTGTCTTCATTTTTTTCTTGAGACCATACTCACAGAGCAGGGGGGAGGAGAGCCTCTTTCCCTGTTGGTACTCCTTGTCTTTGAAGAGAAGTGAGAGGCTGCATTGAGAGATGAATTTCAGTGGTGCCAAACTGGACTATCAGCAGGGTTGCTTGGATTTGCACTGCTTTTACTCCATTGAAAATCTGCTGTGTTACTGATGGGTTTGGACTTTTATAGATGGAATCCTGGGCAACGCTTGGCTCCTGATGAGCTCTGCAGTAATTTGTGCCAACTGGCCAATTTAACTTTTTTTTGAAATATCAGGGGAAAAAAGCATGCAGATACGGGTTCAGCAGCTGTAGAGTATCTGCCTGCAGATGTTTCTGCCAAGAAAAGTGATTGAAACTTGGTTTCTTGAGATATTTTAATCCTATCTGAACAAAACCACATAAAAACGTGCTCTGTTATTGTCTGCATGGGCCAAGGAGCACATTGTTCCTTGCAGTTGTGTTTACATGGTCTCATTGCTGCAATGAAACAAGTCTCCTCAAGTCTTCTTTTTCCATGAGTCCCCTTGAATTAGCTATATTAATCAAACTGTCAGTGGCAGGACTGTGTGTCAGTGGTTGGGACACTGATGAAAAAGATGAAAATGTTTTGGTGTGTTCAGCTTTGTCCAGGTTTGGAAATATAAGCCTGGCTTTTTGAAGAGGTTTTTTTATTTTTTTTTCCCTTCTGCTAATCCACAACTGGCTTGTTTAAATGGTGGGGAGGTGATATACCCACCACCTTCTTCCCTGCTGCCCCTTCTCCATGGGTGACCGTGGCTGCTGTCAGCTGCAGGAGGGACCGTGGGATGTGAGCTTAGGATCAGGGCACAGGAGCCTCTTCCCTGAGCTCTAGAGGCAAGATAAGGCAGCTGAATAATCACTGGAGCTGTGTTCTTGGTGCCATATCCCCAAAGGCAGAGGCACAGCTATCTCCAGCAGCCAGGAGCAGCCCTGAACCACCGTGGTTTGGCAGAGAGGCAAGGGCTGGGGTGCAGATGCCAGCACCATGGCTGGGTGGTGGGGCACGTGTTGTGCACCCTGTGCTGGTGGTGGGAGGCTCAGCCCACAACAGGACCACGTCCATGCCTGACTGCAGATATCAGGGTGAGAAAATAAAATCCAGAGCAGCTCTGAATGCTTTGGCTGTGTGGAGAATTGATCTGCTTTCACATCAGATCTAGAGATCTTTGTTTTCTTGAAGCACCTGGAGCACTGCCTATTTATAACTTAGTTACTTAAGTAATACTCCTATCTGTTTAAAGGCACAACCATTACTGGAAATGACTGATTTGCTGGGAAACATGCAGAAACAGAATGTGTTGTTCAAACAAATGGTGCCAATGGTTTCTATTGATTCCAGGCAGTTTGTTCCCCAGGTTTCATTTTATAAGGAAAAATTAACTTGTTATTTCTCTGCATAATGGGACTGTAGGATAAACTGTGTTTTGCTATAATAACCAAGAGTCTGATCTTTAATCTGAACAGATTCGTTTCCATTGGGAGCCAGCACAGAGCAATTCTAGAAGGTACGTTGAATTACATGTAGAAGTTTCCCTCTGTTGATAAGATGAACTGGAAACGGGTCAAAATCAGTGATTGATGGAGAAGGATTAACTAATGGTAGAAGACTTGGAGGATAAGCAAAGGGAGTAGATGACTCCTGTACAAGCAGGGACATTGGAGTGCTGAGCCGTGAAGGGCAGATTGCATTCTTATATCAGATGGTTAACACTCTGTGTCACTTCATCTTGGTTTGGATTTGGGTGATATAAACTGTTTCCCTGTTTGAGTTGGTTTACTTTTTGTCAGTGAATCAATCCATGTGTTTGTTCTCTGTCTTTAATTAGCACTTTTGGTTAATGCCTGAGTAAAATGTTCCCGCTGTGCTCGGTGCCACTTGACAGCGCGTCCTTCCTGAACACCTGCTCTCTCTCAAGCCTATCATGTCTTTTCTTGTTAACTTGCACAATGCTCCAGATCTTGAGCAAGACTGGCATGACAGAAGGGTTGTACAGCCTGATTTTTAGAAAGCCATGTGGAAGGTGAAGTCTTTGCATAGTGACTGATAATAGGAGACTGCAACGTTGTGTAGGTGCTTGTTTCCAATAATATCTAATAAAATTCTGTTTGCAAGTGCGGTTTTTGAAGAAGTGGATATACTGTAGGTTAAAGAAGCAAACTGCTCCACCCTGAGATGAACTGCAGATGTTGTGTAACGACAGCAGGGAGTAATCTGCACAGATCTTGGGAGAAGTACAAGGGTGGTGACCAGCAAACAAGGTATCAAAGAGAGTAACTGGTTAGAGATGTTGGCATGTGCTGACAGTGGTGACAGATGTTGGCAAAGAAGGAAGAAGAAGGTGGGGAGGAGGAAGAGTGTGGGGAAAGGGGTTCTTGGCAAGAAAAAAGCAGTCTGGCTTGACTTGGGAGCCTGTAATGACAAGACTCCAGGCCTGTGACACAGAAGTGTGTCACCTGAAACAAAGCAATTAAAGGTTGCTTTTCGAAGCAGCTCATGCCAGATGGAGGGGTGAATAAAAAAACTTGTGAAACAGTAAAACTTAGGTCTCCACTGGCTTTGTGGTTTTTAAGTCCTTACAGTGATACTCTGATGTGTCTTTTCCCCTCAGCACCTTCTGATTTTGGTAACTGAACTATGGTTAAGAAAAGCCTCCAGGAGCCTGTCTCAGAAACAGGACAGAGGAGCTTCCCATGCTCAAAACTTCCAAAGATCCTAAAATGCCAAGCCCTTCCCGGTCTGTTGCTTGTGTAACACGACCTGCTCTGCACAGAGTGAGGACAGAAATATCAGGCACCTAGAAGAGCTTCTAAAGCATAGGAGAGGCACCTTTGTGGGAGCCAACCCCACACCTGCCAGAGATACACGTGGTGGCACGAGGAGGCCCTTTCATCTCATCCTTGTTACCAAAGGCACTTGCTCAGCCTATCTTTTTGCCTTGATACTTTACACACTTGCAACACATCTGTCCTGACAAAAACACAGAGCAGATCTCACAAACAGTTCTTGCTTGCATGGATTACAGGAAGAATGTGACTGGCTTTAAATATTCAAATACCAGAATGATGAAAGTAAAAAAAAATGCATTAAGGAATTGGATGACAAGATAAAGAGCACCTCTCATATTTAGGAGTCCATGTAAATGGGGACCACAACCAGTGTTCATATATAGCCATTGGTAATTTAAGTTGGTAGGATTTAGTTCCAAAGGAAGCAGGTTGTTCTGTTGTTTCCAGCCCTCTCATTTTTATCTGTGCTCTAATTCCAATGGATTCCAAAGGCAAGATTAAAATTTTAGTTGCATTTTTTAAGTTGTGCATCAAAGTACATGTATTTACTTAAAGGCAAATGTCTTAAATGTAGTATAAAAATCTGGTCCTGCTTGCAGAGATTGATTGCAGCACAGAGCATGCAGTAACATTGATTCTGCAGGTGAACTTTGTTACCTGCTGAACCTCCCCTCTCTCTCCTACACACCTCAATTTGACATTTGCTCTGCAGCTTGTGTTGTGCTATGCAGGTTTCATTTCTTAATGAAAATTTTGTCCAAGTTTGCCACGTTTCTGGAGTGGTGTTTTTTTCTAATGTCAGGTTATCTTCTTGTGCCATTTATGTTGGACATTTTGCTGTAATATCTGATTAAGAATGAATTTTATGATTTAGCAATGGCTGTAGAAATATGTCAGTAGGAAAGCATTGGGGTTTTTTTTATACCATAGAAAGCTCATCAGCTGGCCATGCCTCTGTTAGTGTTATGGTTTTGCATTGTTTGACAGTCTTGCAGTGTCCAAGTGTTTGTTGAAAAAGCTAGCTAGATGGATGCTGAAAACGAGAAAAAAAAAGGAGGAGGAGGAAAATTAGCAGAGCCCTAAGGTTAATCTTAGTCCATTCTTAACAGGAACCACTAATATTTTCCTGGCTTTACCTATTAAGTTTTATTTCCTGAGATAATTCTCTTCATAATAGTACACAGAATACACCTTTTTGAGCCCACTATTTTTTCCAATGATATATATTGAAGTAATACTGTATTTTAATTACCAAAGAATTTAAGCATTTCTTTTTGAAAGGGGAGTGCTTTCTTCATAATTAAAATATGGTTTTGCTGTTGATGATGATTTGCATTATGTGAGTTATCCCACTTTTCTAGTGCCCCCCTGAAGAATGTTGTATCTGTACCACTAGTAACCTTTCAGTGGATTGCACTTAGACCCCTTTTGTAGCTGTTGTGGTATCAACAAAGAAATCACAGAAGCTTGCAAAAGAATTGCTTAATGGTATGAAGTATTCCGGTTTCTACAAAAACCCCAATTACTTAATTTTGTGCCCTTCCTGGCCTACATAAATTATGCAACCCTCACATCTCACCATCAGTGAATTATGTAGCTCTGTGCACACATCAATTAATTTTGGCCCCATCAACTTCCCACCTCCTGTGTGCTCCTGGCCTCAAATCAGTTTTGCATCTCCCAGCCGCAAGCAGTTAATTTCCTACTCCCAGCAGCTTCTCTCTGCCTCAACCTGCAGCACTGCTTCACCCCTTCACCCTCCCCCACCTCCCTCTCCTCCTGTACAGCCATGCCACCACCTTCTCCTGCAGAATTCCTCCTCCTCCTCCAGCTTGGCACTGCGGGTCAATCCCAGATGGCTTCAGCAGTGGGGCAGCATTGGATCCCAGTGTACCCCATGGGCTGGTTCAGAGGTGACCTGAGTGTCCTCCAGGCTTTCCATTGCCAGAGTAAAAATTGCAACACTGAAGCTCCATCTTCTGGAATGGTCTGTGAAAGTCCTGCTGTACTGGAAGCAGCCACCTCCAAAACACTTCCTATGGGGAAGCTGCATCATGCAGAACCCCACTAAGGAGAGAAGCAGCTCCCAGGTCTGTGAAGGAGGCAGTGCTGAGGAGAGAGGTGGTGCCAGCATCCATCAAACAGTGTTCTGTGTTCTGCCAGCAGCAGAGGCAGTCATGACCTGGGCCTTGGTGTTCAGTTGTCCACACCAAGTGCCACAGTAGGCTTCTCCAAGCAGCCCAGAAAGAGCTCATTTGCCTCCAGAGGAAACTTCACTGTGCAAAAGCATCAAGAGGGATGTCTTGGTCCCTTACTGTCGACCTCTGTGTGCAGCTCAATTTGGGCTCCTGAGTTACTTGAGGCAAAATGGTTTCTCAGGGTCAGCACATTGCCCTCCCAGCTGGATGGGATGGTGGAGACCATCTCTCTTCTCTCTCTGGAGGCTGGGGCCAGAAATTGACTCTTCTCTCAAGTGAGGCTACAGAATAGTTCCTTTCCTCTCCCTTTTTTCTATGTAAACAGGAAGCACTGCAGAGATTGTCTTGTGCTTTTTTTTTGTACAGTTCCCAGCACATCTGAATATCCTGGATAAGGTCCCTAGGCCTGATCGTAACAAAAAGTAATGATAGTCTGTTTAAAACTTGGGTCTCCAGGTAGGGCTATATATAAAATGCAAAGCTTTGGGGAAAAACTGGAGGAAATACAATTCTTAGTAAGCAAGCAAAAACCAAAAAAAAAAAAATATTCTCTCTTTTCCACCTGCAGTTGTGCTTTGCAAGCATGGGGTGCTCTGTCGTGTTGGAAACTGCACCTCAGACTGAAAGCTAAGGTAACCCAGGGCACTGCTTGCTCCCCACTTATTGGCATCCAGCACAGCAGCCATGGTCACTCACAAGTGGGAAGCTAGGCTGGCTCTAGAAAACATTCTCATTATCTTGGCATCCTGATTAAACCTGTCTTCATTTAAAAGAGGCACACCACTGTACTCATGTGAACATCTCCTGTTTCTTCTAAATAAGAGCGTTAGCTATGGGCATTTCCTTAAGAGCATGCAGAATACAATTGCAGTATAATTCCTCTCCATCCACGCCTAGTCTTGAAACATGCAAATTTCTCTTTCAAGTGTGTTGGCAAAAATGGCAATATCCTGATAGACTCATGTTTGAAGCACTGCCTTACACACTGGTGGAGTTATCAGTGTGTTGAGGTGCTTGGTGAGTATATCAGGTGTGCTGTGGAAAGTAGCACAGTGCTGAGGAGAGAGCAGTGGGCAGGGTGTTTCTGGCTTGCTTTAACAGGACCCAGCATTGGCCGGGGACAGGGACAGTGTCCTGGCTGGGTACAGACCTTGAGTCTTCCCCACGGGGCCTCCCTTGTGCACCCAATGCCCACGCTGCAGCTCCCTGCACTTTCTGGTGAGCATTTTCAGCTTCTGTTTCAGAAATAACAAGACATCTCTTAATGTTCAGGATACGTTTTTCCACTCTGAAGCACCACAACAGTCTTTTTAAAGAAACTCTAGGAAGGGTGTTGACTTGATCAATGCTGTGCAGGAAGGAAAGCTCTTTCCTACTATTTTTTCAGCATGACTTTCACTGACATGATCAGGCTGGGAAAAGACTTATTGGCTGACAGCCCAGGACAGCCATGCAATATCTGTAGTCATCTGGAACTCAAAACTACTCTGCCCAAGGGAGAACTATAACATAAAAACAATTCAGGTTACATGCTGAATGTTTTAAACATTGTTCAGTTTTTAAAAAATAGTTTAAATGCTATTTATGTGCATTCACTATGCACAGGTTTTGTGGTTGTGTTTTTCCAATGTCAAGTAAGAAAAGCTGGGTTTATATTTTTTTAACTGTAGATAGCTTCTTAAAAACTTGGGAGATTTTTAGAAGAGAGCTTCCTCTTTTCTGATAAATTTAAGAGCTTGTCTTCTCTTGGGTATCAGATATAATTGTTTCATATATATATATATATATATATATATATAAACTTGACTTTTTGACCCCAGCATGGAATCACGGAAGCTCTGGATGGAGGGGACTTCCAGAGGCCCCGTGATCCCCCTCCCACACAACATGGGACTGTCACCAGCATCAGATTAGGGAGGACTGGACTTCATCTGGCTGGGCCACAACACCCCCAAGGACAGTTCTTGCAGCTTCCCTGATGACCTGCCCTGCACTTCTGTGCTAGAGATTTCTTTCTCCCACCCGGTATGAACTGTCCCAGGTGCCCTCTGTGACCATTGTCCCCTCTTGTATTGTCTGTCACTGCTGCTCAGAGTTTGCTTTGCTTCCCCCCCATCTCCCCTGTATCCATATCATCTGAGTAGCCCTGGGAAACCAGGGAGCCAGAGCCAATACACACCTGTGGTACTGCAAAGTTGGGGCCTTATCTTGAAACTGTATTAATCTGTTGACTTTTCAATTGTCTTGTAGCACAAGGGAAGGAAAACCGAGCTTTTTTTCCAACAGTTCAAAGCTCATGCTAAAATGTATTAATTATAATGCTTTTGCCAAATCTGCGGGTTTTTTCCTCCCCCTTTTTGAAGCTGAGCATCACTGGCCTCTGTCTATTGTTACCTTGTTTTGCATAGAAAACTGTCAGAGTAGTCTGTTCTTCTGTAACCGTGTGTGACTCTTAGTTATTTGGGATGCTTTACATGAATCCAGAATGTAAACTTCACTGCAAAAAACTTGGGTTTTTTTTCTCTTGCTGTCTTGATTGAAGATCTGAACTTGGGACTTGTCCATTGCCACCTTTCCTTCTGCCAAGTCCTAACATTCCAACACACCTTGCAACAAGCCTAAAATTATTATTTTATGAAAATGACTGTGGCTCCATTATGATTCCTTTTTTCCATAAACTGGTAGTTCTCAGGCTGTGTAGCCTTACAGTCTTTCCAGCAACTGATTCTAACATAGGGGGGTAACAACCCCCCCCTTGCACATAGCTTGATTGTTCATGTTCAGCTTCTTGGTTTTGCTGAAATTGTCAGCTATTTGGCACCATTATTGTTTTAAATTGAATTGTGGTTTTTCCTTTCTTAATATGCTGTTCCATGTGCTGTAGCTTTTCCTGTGATGCTTTCATTGCAGGCCTTGCTGAGACCGGGACGAATAGACAGAATTATCTACGTGCCACTGCCAGATGCAGCCACTCGTGGGGAGATCTTCAAGCTTCATTTCCAGTCCATGCCCATCAGTGATGAAGTCTGCCTAGCAGAGCTTGTCCAGCGCACACAGAAATACTCAGGAGCAGAGGTAAAACTTCCTGAATGATCGTGGCTGCCAAGTCGGTGCACAGAGTAGTGGTTTTTAAAATGGAAATCAAATATCATCCAGATATCAACCCTAAAGCCTTCTCAAAGTGGTGGAAGGAAGTATGAAGGAGAACGTTTGAGAGATTTTTGTGTTTCTGCTCAGAAAACAGTATATAGCCTGGGGCTTTTCTTCTTCAGGATGCCAGGGCAGGAGCCTTTTCCAGGCCAAACATTGGTGTTATCACGGGTGGCTTTGTGAAGGATGTGTGCCAGGAGTGGAGGAAGGTGGGGAGGAGTGCCCACAGACACTTCACCTGGGCTTCTCCATGCCCCCAGAGATCTTCTGCTTTTAGGATTGTGACAGAGAGCCTTAGATGGAGGGAGGAGAGACAGAGTTCTGATCCACTGTAGGGGGATTGCAAGGGACTCACTGGCCACTTGGAAGCTCATATTTTTCTGTTCCGTATAATTCAGACCTCAGAGCAGCACTTACTGTTCTAACTCATTGCTATTAGTCAGCTTCTGACAGTGGATGTCAGAGAATTATTTCCTGTCCTGGGTAGGAGGAGACACTTTCTCAGGTGCTTCTGCCTGGCAGTTATAATAAGCATTGGGACGTTCTTGGTCACTGCTCTGCTCCCTCCATATTATTCATGTCAGTGTCCTCATGAAAGAATATTTCAGTCTTTCCTCATTTTGATTAATTGAAAGTAATTAAATTACTTCAAAAATTCAAAGACTGTTATTAAAGTTGCCAATTTGAGCTCTTAAAAGTTGCAAGATAACAGAATTAAAATTTCCACCTTACCATAGCCTGTCCTAGTGTATGCATTATCACACCATCTTTAATTACATGGTCACCTTCTACTTTTTCCATACCAGAGTGGAAAATGTGATGTGCTTGCCTCAGCTCCCCCATCTTCCCATGTGCTATTTACAAGGGCAGGGAAATAAGCTAAGCTTTTGTCTTGGTACAAAAGAAAGGGTGACTGGGGAGTATTTGTGTGATTCCTATAATGTTGAGGGCCCTTCTCAACTGGCCTGTCACTGGGTATGTTCCCAGGCACGATGTTGATGTGGTTCTCACTGAAATGCCAGTATGTTGTAAAATGCTGTTTTGCCTGTCAGTAACCCCTGGCTGGTGAGGGCACTGCCCAGAGTGCTCCAAGTCCCAGGGCTGGGGTCAGACCTTGCCATGTGCAGCAGCAGTGTCTGGGCTCCCTCCAGGCTGGTTCTGGGAAGCTGTGTGACTGCAGATGCCAAAGTCAAACCCACAGGAGCTTCCCTCTGCACAGCAGAGGACAGACTGTGCTCTGGGAATGAATGGAGCAGAGCTCTGG
This sequence comes from Calypte anna, assembly GCF_003957555.1. Taxonomy (NCBI): domain Eukaryota; kingdom Metazoa; phylum Chordata; class Aves; order Apodiformes; family Trochilidae; genus Calypte; species Calypte anna. The sequence goes on from NC_044249.1 coordinate 716,197, forward strand.
GGTGAGCAGAGCAGTTTGGTGTAGCACATCCTTTTGATGCAGAATGTGGGATCTTGTAATGAAAAAAGGTTACACAGGCTTCAATGCTGGTCTTGAAAACTGCTGCAGCTCTTCTGCTTCCATGCATTGGAGCAGTGACTTGAAACAGCAATAATCTGTGACATGAATGCCAGTGACAGGACTTCTGCTGCCCCAGGAGCGTTCATCTGCCTCTGGCTGAGTTACAAGCCTCCAAAAACATAAGTGTAAACAATCTTTACTGTTGCATATGGAAACTGTGTTTTTACCAGGCAACTGTAATGCCTGTATTTCAGAAATTCCAAGCATATGGGGATTTCCTTTGGATCTGGATCAGCTGAGGCTCTAGTAGTGAATTCCTGTGCGTGGCTCATAATGAGTCGCAAATGTCTTGGTGCTGGCTTTGTTCACAACCAAAAATATGTTAATGGGTCATTGAGTGCAGCTACAGACGAGTTACAGGGGAAAAAAGCCTGCCTGTTTCTAATATGGTATTTCTCATGAATTTTATTCTTTTGCATCATTCAAAGAATTATAATCACTGGGATATAAAGAGCAAACACAGAAAAAGCCTCTGTCAGTGTTCCTTGGAAGAATATATAAAAAGTCTTGACAGTTGGCATGCACAGTGGCCAGTTTCATTAAAGCCTTTTCTTCCCAGTGTCTCCAGCTTCCCAGCTTTACAAATAGTTTCCGCTGCTGAATGGCAAGTTCCCATTCTACAGTTCTACCCTTTGTTTAGAAAAAGAAATGGAAAATGCTTGGGTTTGTGAGTAGGAGATGCTGTATGAATAGCGAGCTGCGTGTAAAGATACGTTGAATCATCCTGACATGAGCTGAATAAATAGCAAGTGAAGTGGATGGCTCAGTATGCATCTGCCTTCCAGCTTGGCCTTTTTTCCAGTCAGATAGTTGTGTATTTTTGCCTGTCATCACTTGTGACCAGTTATCTCTATTCACCTGCTGATGTACAAGTCTCTTAATGAGTGCCTTTAAGGATATATCAAGATAGCAAAACAGGGTGATTACTTCCACTGTTTCATGTGAGAGAAGATGGAAGATAATTTACAATTTCCTTCTCCTGTGTGTAGGTGAAATTTAATATTAAAAATGAAAGTGCATTAGAAGAGCAACTTCTGTACAGTCAGTTTTTATTATGCTAATAATACAGGTCATACAAAGCTTCAGCTTTCTAGAAATATCTGGGTTTTTTAATTCAACCTTCATTTAGAGGCCCTTCTGAAGTAGTGTTCTGCAGCAGTTCTCGAGGCTCTTTATCAGGGATACTTCAGTATCTGTAAATCAGGAAAGTAAGAAAGTGGTTTTAGAAGTTTCTGAATAGGTTTTGTCTCCTGAAGGCTGTGGCCAGGCAGCTGACACCTGGGATGGTTGAGCAGGCAGTGATGCTGTGCTGCACCAGGGACCTCACCACCCCCTCCAGCTGCTGTGACATTAGCAAGGAGCACTGCTGGGCACAGAGAGGTCTCTGGTCCTTGAAAGTAACAAAAATGGTTAAAACAGCAAGCACCATGCTGCCTTGAAACTTTTTTAAGGTTTATTCAAGTGTTTCTGCATTTTATCTTGGGCAGAATTGCAACAGATCCGATTTTTATAAAACTGATGATTTTAAAAATGGTTTTATGTAATTGGGATGTCTTCACCTGGAGATACTTCAGTTTGATCATAGCATTTTCCTAGGGTACTTCCACTGTTACACTTCATGCTGAGGAGTTTTATCTGTTCAGTTTCTCACTGTGCTTTCTATAAAGTTTGATTGAAGATCGATCCAACAAGAGAATTATTTAAAAGCAATGTTTTAAAGTGCAAGCAGTGTGAGTTCTTTGGGCCTCATTCATTTGCTTTCATGATGCTGCTACAGCCAGCCTGCTTTAGGAAAGATGGGCCTTCCACAAGTTCAGGTGATCTGCTTTTTTAATTTGGGGTTCAGGTTAGATTTTTTCATCATTTTTGGCTTCTCTCTGTTGTAATATAAGACACTAACAGTGTCAATGCACTTTCTAGTGCAAGTAAGAACAAAATCAGGGGCACAATACCTGATGGGAAATTGCTTGTCCTGTAATTTTTAAATTATACATTGTCTCAAACAGAAAAGGTTGTTGCTGGACATGTATGCTGGACACCTACCTTTATTAAGGCAAAGATTGATGTCTTCATTAGGCCTGTGTGGGGAAAAAAAAGAGATTGTATCATTTGCCTTTACAAATTAAGCTGAAAGTGCTGTCTGCCTTCAAATCAGTGGAGTCTGCTCTGGGAAAAGGGACAAGCAAGGGCTGAAGGCTGTGCTTCCCCACTGCAGAAATGTGTTGTTCCAGACAGTACGTGATTCACTGGAAAACAAACCCAGTTGAGTAAGGGACCTTCTTTTGTTGTCTGAGCCCCTGCCAGATTATGGTTTTGTTGCAGTTTAGAGTGCAGTAGCAGAGAGGCGGGAACTGAAATCAAGTGTTGAGTTGTTTTGAGTTGAAACTTTGTTAGAAGTTATTAAAAATTAGATGGTATTATGACAATATTCTTAAGTCAAGTGTGCTTATAAAAGTAAGCTAATGTGGCTGACTGCTTTTAAACCAGTGGAAAGCAGGTCATAGTGAAAGTGAAGGCTGGCATTGTTTCTATAGTATTATCAGTTTCCATGCTTACAGGACACAATAGTAAAGTGGGAATCTGGAAACCTGTAAATCTTTCACTGGTTCTTAGTTAAAGTAGAATAGTTAATGTAAAAAATATCTTTCTCACTTTGCAATAACTCTCAATGGGAACTGAGAGAATGAAGGGGGTGGGGGGAAGCAAGCCAGTAAGGTTTGCTCTGCCTCAAATGGGAGCATATTTGATGCCAAAAAGTATCTTTGAAGCACCACACTAGCCCAAATCAAATAAAGCCTTTGATTTTTAAAACATGTTTAAGACAAAACTGAAAACCAATAGACTCTTCAAATCATGTCCTGGCTAAAGCTCATGTTTTTCCTTTTTAGATACAAACATGTTTGTTCCTATTATGCTTAGCTATGCTACATGCAGTGTGTGTTCAATTCCCATTGAATTTCACAGGTGTTGAAGGTGCTCAGAGCCTCATGCCTTGGGACTGGCCCCTCAGATTTTCAGCTTCTCAGATACCACACAAAAAATGGACATGTTTCATCAGAAATGTGTGACTTGAACATGCACTTTGGTAGTTAAAATATCTGTGGCTGAAATGACTCTGGCCTGACTCTGCTGGGTGACCTTTCCTTCTGAAGGAGTTCTGCTCAGCTCCATACAGTGCAATGCAGTGTTCAAAGGGAGGAACACTGTCAGACTGGAACACAGCAAGATTAAGGCCTCAGATGAACCTCTGAAGTTTCTCTTGGAATGATACATAGGATCTGTTAATTTATATCACTCATTGAAAGTGAGCATTTTTGTGTGGGTGGGTGAGGAAAAGCAGCTCAGCCTTCATCCAATATGGGTAATACGGGATCACCACCTTCCTACACATGTTCAGCAGTACTGAGAATGTGTTTGGCACAGGTGGCTGGAAGGTGAGGAAATACCTGGCATTGGGAATGTTTTCCGAATGTCAGTGTTTGGGATAAACGAGATGAATCACCGGAAAGGAAATAACTGCACAGGACTTCCCATGGGATCCTGCTCTCCGCTGGTCTCGCAAGAACCTTGTACGTGCAGAATGTGCTTGGGCAGACTGGGAACATGGGCAGCACAAGCATCTGGGTAATCACTCACTGGCATGGCAGTGCAGAGCCACGAGAGTTTGTGGCATTTTGCCACCTCTCCCCACTCTTCTTTTTAGTGACTCCAGAAAGGTCTGGTTCCTCTGGGGTGTTTTTCAGATATGGGGTTGGGGGGGGGTTGCTGCCGTAAGCAGGTTGATTTTTCATTGCATTTTGTCTCAGCTGAGACCTGATGAAGCACTGGATGCTTTTGCCCTACAAGTATTTAAACTGTGGTTGATTTAATTAGCATGGGTATGCAAAGTGTAAGGTTTGGAATACGAGAGGGTATTTGCACTGAAATTTATTCATGGCGAACTCATCTGGGAAAGAACACTTTATCCTTCAGTGAGATAATGATTTGCTAATAGTTTAATCAAGCAGAGGAGATTTAATGCATCTGGCTGAAGGAACATTCGGTTCCAAAAAGGACAGACCCATTAACAGCTTAGGAGGATACAGCTGAAACTTGCTTCCCAAGTAACTCAAAGAACAGTGATCCTCAGAGGAACCTGGGGAAAACACTGGAGGGAATGTGAGTGAGCCCCCAGGCGAGCACCACGCAGTGTTGAGATACAAAACCCAGCCTGCTTCTCAAAGATTTTCTGTTTTCTACACAGCCCAAAATGCCAAACATTTTGATTCCTTGAATGCTGAAACACGTCAGGTGCAGGAACCTCACATATAATTTCAGTATGTGGTGCTTTTTCTCTTCCTTTCTCCATCTTCACTAACTACTTGAATGGTATCATCCCCCCAGGTTTTGAAATGGAGCACTTGTGTTTGCTGTTGTCCCCCGTGCTTTTGAGGGGTTGTTTCTTGTTGAATGCCTGTTGAGGGGAAGAACCTGCAATAGGAGCAAGGCTTTTTCCAGGAGTAAGGAGTCCTCTGCTGATGGTGCTGCTTGCTTCCCATCAAAAAGCAGCTGGAGTTTCCCCAAACCAGCCGCGTCCCAGCAAGACACCAGTGTTCCCACTCTGCTCTTCACCTCCCTGCCCTGCCCTTGCCATCCCTTTTCCATGCTGCCTTGCACAAGGCAGAATTCCCAGGAGCTCCCACTTGTTGGAGGTGGCAGAGGGGAGTGTGTTGGCAGCACAGCAGGAAGGGACTCTTCAGCTGTAACCAAAATGCAGGCTCCTAGGAGGGGCTTGGGCTGATGGACTGTCAGCCTGCTTCACTTGCCCTCTGCTCTTCCCTGTGGTTTTGCTGCTTTATTGTCCTGGGTCTGGCTGCAGTTCCCAGCAATGGAAAAACATGTTGCTCTTTAAAAGCAGATGGGAATTCATTCCTGAAGAAAAAAAATATCTCTTCAGGCTACTCCTATTGTTTTCATTTAGTTTTATTTTTTGTCTGTGAGTTATTTCTGGCAACTTCTAATTTAATTCATTCTTCTTTTTTTGTTTTGTTTTTTTGAGGGCTTTTTCTGCTTTGTTTTTTCTTTTCAATGAGACAGCAGGGTCGTCAGTGTCTTAATCCACACGTTTTTAGATCAAAAACAGCTATAAAACGTTTAGAGTAAAAACTGCATTTACAGTGATCAGGAGGGTACTGAAAATGTTCTTTTATTTCTGCCTTTTGGAGTCTTTTCATTGAAGTATTACAAATGCTTGTATCAGTTCAGAGTGGCAGAACTTGCTTTTATGTTGAAAAAAGGAATAGAAAAAGAATTAAACAATTTTTTTTCCTGACACAAACCTGATTTTCTTATATAAACCTGTGGTGCTGACACTTATCTTGGAACTTATGTCACAGGATTGTGTGCCACAGGGTGTGTGATTAAAGTGAGCTTGATGCTCTGAATTTGGCTCAACTGTCCTCCTCAAGTAGAAGACAAAGCAAACAAGAAAAGTCATTGCTCTTCATAGAGAGTTAATTCCTGATCCTTGACTATTAGACACCAACTTCAGGGGTAGATTCTCAACCTATATAAATTGCTGTAAGTATTGAATATGTCTTAGTACATTAGCAAAAGATATGTCCAGTGTTTTTTGATTAATTTTCCATGAAACCACTGGTTTGTATCCACTTTTTTCATAAACAGGGGAAGAAAGTAAACATTCTTACATATGCATTGCTATTTCTTATGCCCTTAAGATTATTGTGTCTGACAGTCTTAAGTGCCTGCTACAATTCCTTTGCTTGGTTGTCAAACTTCAGTGTCACTTTAACTTTCTCCACATATATATTTGTTTTCCTCTTGGATATTGTGAGGGTTTTCAGGAGGTTTCCTTCCCACTGAGGCATTATCTTGGGCATCACCTTGGCCAGGAGAGCTGCAGAGGGCTCCCCACTTCTGCAGGAAAATTTCCCTTCTGTCTTAAGCAGTGGCAGTAAGAGTAGTGGTTGGACAACAATATCCAGAATAGTTCTGATTATGATCTTAATTGGCACGAGGAATATTTAAATGTAGTACCTGAAGGCTAAGTCAGATAGAATGTTTATACCAGGTGAAGCCATAGAGAGGAACACCTTGTGCTGACCTACTTGTGCTTCTGGTACTGAGCCTATTAAATTGCTGTCAAGGTGGAAGAAATGTTAGTGAATGGCAGAGGAATAATTAACCCTGGTATAGAAACTTATTAATCTACCTGAGTATTGTTGCTGTGAATTAAGAATGTGTAGCACAAGTACAGCACTGACTGTTTACACTTAACTGGACTGCAGAGATCAGAGAGATATGTGTGTGTATGAATTAAAATATTTGAACATATATTGGTATCTTTGTGTACATATAAAATAGGATGTTTGCCTTTGGCAGTCGTGGGTGAAGTAGTTGTTGCTGTTGCAAAAAATTTGGAACCCAATAATGAATAATGAAATAATATCTAATAAAATAAGTAACTGTGCCACCAGACAGTGAATATCTTGAAAAATAAATGTACTGAATGTCAAACTTAAAAGCCATCACTGTTAAAGCTACATTTGTGTAGAACATGCACCAACTATTCTGCTCTCATTGCATTCTCCTATAATAGAAGTAATATTCCATTTGGGTAAAGTAAATGTTGGCTTTATTTGGGAGGATCATTATTGAGTATTTGGAAAGGTTTTGTGGGGTTTTGGTTTTTGTTTTGTTTGTTTGTTTTCTTAAGAGTTTTAAAATTTGATCTTCTTCAATATTCCCCATCCCTAAAAATGTAATGCCATTAAGTGATTTGAGTTTAAAAATGCACTCTGCAGTATTCCTTTCAAATGGGTTTTGATTATATGTAATTTTATTTTTGTAACTGGAATTTTTTGAGAAAGAATGGTTGAAATACCATCTCTCTTTCTGGTTTCAGTTTTTTAATCTGCACACTTTAGCCATCACATTCTTGGAGCTGGAGGCTTTCCGGTGAGATTTAACTGCTCACCACAAATTCTGAAACTGTTTACAAAGTTGTCAGTATTTAAGAAAAATGGTCACTGATTCTCAGTGTGGTGGAAGGGAAGCCTTCACATGTTTGCAGGCCAGGCCTATGTTGTCGAACAGGGAAATTTCCATTTTTGCCATGCAGCTTCTGTTTTCAGAGCAAGCCACAGCACTGGCTGTGCGGTAGCAGAGCTGCAGGTCTGCTGAAGAAGGCACGTTAAGGGCAGTTGTCTGTCTTGTCTTGCTGTTTTGTATTTGAATCCTAACAAAGATTCTGTATTAACACAAAGCACTGGTCTTAGCATTTAAACCTTTGCCTGGTGTAGAAGCTGTTACATAACATTTCTTAGCAGTACTGGAAAGCTGGTGGAAACGTGCACTCCTCTAGCTCAGACTTTTTGTAAATCAAAATTTGGAAGTTGTTATTTCCAAATTATCTTTTATGGTTTCCCTTAAATACATATGGAAATGTGTAAAGCTTTAGATTGCCTTTGGCAAAAGGATTAAATGGTTATTGGCAGATGGAAACAGCACAATAATAACTATGCAGCAAATTATTATTTATCTTAAAAGCAATCCCATGGACCGTTTTCCTTTTTAATTAGGCTTTTTCAAACTATCACCTAGTTCTCAGCTTATGCTTTTTGTTTCCTGGCTCTGGGTAATAAAAACTTCAAGGATAGATGGCTAGGAAAGAAAACTTTCAGATCTTAATCTTCTGTTATTTGTCCATGGCATTGCGTGGATAGAAGTGAAGCATCAGATCTGAGCTGACCACTTGCAGAGGAAGAAAACAGAGCAAACCCTAAGACGACTGCAATTGCTAATTGGTCTTGACATCCCCATTGTCAGGGGAGGTGAACTAGGAGTATTTTGCCCAGCTCAAGAGAGCTGCTTTGTATTTTTATTTGTTTGATAGTTTAGTTTCTTATTTAGGGAAGTGGGGTGGGTTAGTTATGGTTTCAGAGTAACTGGCATCTTACAGAGGTTGGCTTTGTGGTGTCTGATACTTCATTTCCTAGCAAAGTAAATTTGTGATAAAACTAGTATAATACTGCTATTCTTCACATTGCACAGTGAAACACACCATTTCTGGGGGGAAAGGAGAGGGAAACCAGAAATCTGTCTCTGTTTTGTCTTTTACATTTTGGTCTTACTGTACTTTTGCCAGGATAAATCGACTTTGTCCCAGTGAGCTCTCATTTGATGAGAAACTGATAAAGAGGGAGGGGAAAAATGTACCCAGCTCATAGGTTAGACTCTGAGGGTGTTTGTGGTGGTGGGATCTTTCCAAGTATTTGTGAGTCCGTGTCAGGAAAACTCTTTCCGCTCGATCTCTCTTCAGCAGCCGCTTTCGCTTGCCTTTTGTCCTCCAGCCAAGGATGAAGGACCCAAAGGAAGCAGCCAGGAGACAAGCTGATGGAGATTTTTCTCATGATGGGCAATGACAGAGGCTTGGGTGTTCAGCAGTGCCACAAACAAGCAAAACAACCCAAAGAAAGCTGCCCCAATGCCATACACCACTCCCATCTCTGGCGACCTCTGGGAGCGGCAGCTGCGGCTGTGTGGCTGGAGAGGGGTGGGCTGGGGAGCTGCCTTCCCAGGAAGTGCAGGGATGCAGGGATGCAGGCTGCTTGCAGGGATGCAGGCTGCTTGCAGGGATGCAGGCTGCTTGCAGGGATGCGGGCTGCTTGCAGGGATGCAGGCTGCTTGCAGGCTCTTCTGATCAGGCTTGTTACTGTTTTATGGAATCTTGCCATTTCCGGGGTAATTTCTGTGTATTTACGTGTCCTGTAAACCCAGGGGAGAAACAAACCTCAATCCTTTGTTAGTGAAACAGGATTTGCAGGCAAAAAAAATGTGTTTGGTAATTGAGTATAAACACAAGAGAACAAAGTTTTTCTTAATTTTGACTTCTCCAGTTTAAAGGCCTGAGGACTTCAAAGAAGAGTTATCAGTTTGAATATTCAGCCAGTAAGTGGTTATCATAATAATGTCAGTTCTCTTCAGAAGTGTAACAGTCAAATTATTAAAAGCTGAAAACTTACCTTCATTTCTAATATTCATCGTTACCACATTCACAGAAGTGTTTGTGAATTCAGTGAGGTAAACTCAAAGAAGAAAAACCTGGGATTTGGGGGACTTTACGAGTCTTTTGCATGTGACTATGTATTTTTTAATAAGTGTGTATATCTCTAGAGATCTTCCTTTCATTTTATTATTATTTGCTTCAAGCATATAGAGAAAATTATTTCTAAAACATGTCCATCCAGAAAGTTTTCTGTTCTCTCCTTTCATACTGTTTTTAATGCTGTTTTTACACCTGCGACCTAAAAAGAAAAATTTTTGAAACTTATTTATTTATTTTTAGAAGTCTTCTTTAACCCACATTTATTAATAAGGATATTTATGGAAGAGAAGGAGGAAAAAAGCGTTCAATTTATTTCACTGGTATCAATGCTTGGAAGCTGGAGGAAGCAAATAAAGTTGAGCATTTAGGCAGTATCTTACCCTAGGCTAGTTGTTTACCACTCAGAAGAGCTTGCATGCAGGAGGGAGTGTTATGTTTTGGACTTACTTCCTTGTGGCTCATAAATCTTGGCTGTATAAATGTTCAGTCATTAATTAAGACTTTCAAATTAATCTGTTTCCTGACTGGACTTGGCTGTTTCTGCAGAAAGCAAGGCTGTTGCTCAACTTGCTGGTTTAGGAGTGCTCTGGAACGTGTGATATGGAAGGAGGAGGTTTATTGTGGAGTTAATGAACAGCACCCACAGAGAGGGGGGGAAGGGGAGCATTTTGATACTGACATGCAGGAAATCAGGCAGTGCTGTCAAAATGGGTTTGTGTAGTTTAATGACTTCCCTTCCTTCAAACAATGGCAAAAGATGGCGATTTTATATTGATAAATGTCAGTCCTGAGTAGAAGTGTTTTTTTTTTCTTTTCATCCTTTCAGGGTAGTGTTTTGTCCTTCAAATTCAACCAGTCTAATTCAGAATGCTATATAAATACAGTCCAGAAGTCTCTCTCATGTGATGAGAAAATATTTCAGCTTTTGTTAGAGACTTTATAAAAATAAATTGCTAATGTTGTCACTCAGGTAGTATTATCATTGCATTCATTTGGCCTGTTAGTGGGGTTTTGTGTCCTCCTTCTATTACTTTTTACAAATGTGTGTGCATATATATAAATGTGTGTCTCACCTTTCTTACTTATAAAGGCAGAGTAGACCTTTTTACCACATATTTAATTATTTCTCTAAGATTTAGAATTTTCAGATACTCATATTTGTGGGACAGTGTGTACCATGTGCATTGCACTACAGTTGTGTCGTCTTTAGCACGTGGTCATACAAAGGTTGGACTTTGCTGAGCTGAAAGCAACTCTTCCAGCTCTCATTCTGAAGTCACCATCCCCGAGTTGTGCAGTGAATTCCCTGTTACAGGTGAAGCAGGGAAAGCCAGGCGTGGTGGTTTCAAACCAGGTAATCCTGGAGATGTACACAGTTTTGTGGCTGTTTCAAGCCATTGTCTGGGTTCTGGGTGATGGGATGGGTATTGCAGCTGCCTTCAGTTCTGCAGGGACAAGGGGTTTCAGAAATAACTTGTGAGGTCTCTGTTCCAAGCTGTCTAATTTGTACATGAAACCTAGACAAGTGGGAATTAATCATGAACAGGAATAAAAAGGGTCTCTTGTTGGCTCTTTAAAGACTTAGTGTTCAATCTGCTCATGTTTTATCTGTCATGAAGGTGGGAAGAGATACCACACTCCTGATTGATGGGCCCTTTCAAGGAACTAGAAAACAGTCTGCAGTGTGTGCTTACAGATCTGACACAACTGTTATCTGCCACAAACAGGTTTTTCATTGCTTTCATATATGTGTCAGACCAAGGAAGATCCTTGCTTCTTAATGGCTAATTAGAAATTGGTTTGTCTAAGTTTAAATGTCTGAGAGTTTGAAATCTGAATTTAACTCTTCATCCGAATTTCATCACTTTATCACTTCAGCCAAAGCCAGGCTATTAACACCTTCTCTTTTCTAGCCTAGTCAAAGTTTAAATTGTTACCCTACAGCATTTCAAAGATTTTCATGTGCATAAAAAATTCCGTGTAACCAATGGAATTATTTAATGCACTTAAAATCAAATACATGTTTGAGCTTGCTTAATCCAAGGATTATTTCTCTTAATACCTAAAGAATAAAATGTTTTCTAATTTAATGTATATTAGTAATTAAATAGCAGGAAAAAGATGGTGATGTATCAAGTTTGGGTTTTTTGGGTTTGTTTGAGGTTTTTTTTAATTTTCATGGTAAAATGTATTTTTGCAGCCGTATTCTGTTGCTGTCACTTAAGTGCCTGTAATTTCCTAATAGTTTATTTCTTTCAGACCAATTGATGCATGAACTACCCAATGCTGCTTTGTGCAGTTACATTTTGACATAGCAAAATGACCAACAAAACCTCTTGTATTTTAATGGGATCAAAGGGTGGGCATATTCTGTTTCATTTAGTCCCAACTTTGGCTCATGTAAACATCCCCAGGCCTTTCATTATTGCTTTTTAGGGTTTTCTAACATGAGACACAGCTATATGCAGTTGTGAGGACCAGTAGCCAGATGAATCCCTCTCCTTTTAATGGGTGTGTTGAGACCAAGTGCACTGCAGCTGTAGGCACATCAGAGACCAGCCTGGCTTTTACAAACAAATCTGTCACTCTTGTCACGTCTTTTTGAAGCACCAAACATTTTTTTTTCCTCCTCTCTTGCCCCTGTGAGATTACTGCCATGCAGCAAGTCCTTTCAGAAGTAGCTCCACCTCTAGAAATTGGCTCTAAAGTCACAGCATCAAAGGCAACAAGTCCCTCCCCAAGCTGGGCAAGCAGTGAAAGTCCAGGTTAGTGTTGGTACCAGTACCCTGTGGCAGGCTTGCTAAATTATAAAACAGCATTTAAAAACTATGGTAATAAATGTCTTCTGCCAGTCTGCATTTCATTGGAAACAATCCTGGGCTTGCTGTGAGATAGGTTGGGTTGTGTCATGGGTTTCTTCTTCCTTGTGAATTTGATAAATCATTTGACATACCGTGTTTGGTAAGAAGTCAGCCTTATTTCAAACCTGAAATTTTGCCTGCATGACATCTGTCATTTGAAATCTGTTGTTAGCAAGGCTCAGGAGGCATTTGACATTACATTTGATGTTACATTTAATGTTATATTTGGTAGGATCGTTTTCCACCTAAGTAAGAGAAGAAATTATCATTTGCCTTCTTTCTTGCCATATGCTAAGTAGGAGTGTTTCTGCAGTCTGTGCAGATTCAAAATCAGAATCTAAGTTCAAAATACCTATGGATCACTATAACAAATGGTGTCATTCCCAGGACATGTATTTCTGTGGGCACCTGGCTCCTGTGGGATGTCAGTAGTTGGCTGTATTCAGGGCAGGCTGGAGCAGCATGGTGCTGGTTTAATGACCATTTCCATTGAGAGAAGGACTCGGAAAATACAGCAAGGAAGCTTAGCTGCTAAGTTAAAAAGAAAAAGAAAAAAATAGTACATCAGAGGTAGTTGAGTGTATTAAGAAGTGTCTGAAGCTGCTGTCTTGGCAGGAGTAGCTGAAGAGGGTGCATTCAGGTGGGCTGCAGGAGCTGCTCTGCTGATCCCACAGTCCTGGGGCTCCCCAGACTCTTCCTGAAGAGCCAGAGCAGGGGCTGGTGCAGATCCTTTTGTCATCGTTGCTCATGGCTTCTCAAGGTGAACAAATCAATGATACTGGTGTTAAAATGATAAACCTCCTCCAGCCCTATCCCAGGCAGGATCTGTGTGGAACAGGTTGTTCCCTGCTTGTCGGAACAGCACTGATAACATTTGGCAGAAACAGCAAACACACATTAATATTTGCATTATGATAACAGAGGGTCTATTTTGAGGCTTATATGTGCCACTAATAATTCATGCTTGGTTTTGAGAGGATTCCTGAAAGAAAGTATCTCTGTCCTGCAGTGTACAGTCTTTTTAGAAAGTCTCTTGTTTTTAAAACAGAGCTTTTAATCACTTTATTCTTACCATTTGAAAGCCAGCATTTTTATTGTATTAATGTTTAGCCTGCCAGGACTTTTTAGTGCCAGATTTTTTTCTTTGAAAATAGTGAGGGGGTTTTGTTGTTTGTTTCTTCTTAGTTCATATACAACATTGAAGGAAAGTTTAATTAATGCCAGCATGCAGGGAGAGGAAACTGTGCTCAGCAATTGAGAATATAATTAGCTGCATTTATACAGAAGTGGCTGTATTACCTTACCTAAATCCTTTTTCTCTTCCTTTTTTTTTTTTTTTTCTTTCTATTTCTTTTTCTTTCTGGATGAGTTTTGGTGCCATAAAGGTCTGACTCTGTTAAAAATAAAAATTTAAAAATGGAGGGAGTAAAAATTCTTCCATGGATCTGTATGTAGTGAGATACCTCTGTTTCTCTGTAGAGCTGAAGTACTGATCTTGCTATTAAAACTGCTTGACAGAATCAGAGTTGGAATTTCAGCTTAGGAGGTTTGCAAAGCTTGGAAAAGCCATGCAATTCAAATTCTGTTCTCAAGGTGTAAATATCGGTCCAGGCTGATCCTGGATATCAAGGCCAGTCTTTTTACTGGTTTTTATTAAAACATTTTGTTACTTCTGCTGCAAATTAACATTGGTTTGAACATTTCTCTCTTAAGTATTGTTTGGTCTTCGTCATTAAAAAAACATTTCCTCAATAATAATAGGTTCCATATGTAGATGTACAATGTATGTAAAATGATACATATTAATATAAGTAATCACACATGAAAATGTGGGGTTTTTGCATTTCACCATGTAATGACTCTTCCTGCTCCAGCCTTTTGCCCCTAAACCAAGCAGGACAACAGGAAAACCTGTTGAGAGGAAATGTGCAGCTTTAAATAATTTTCCAGATAGCCCATTTTCCAGTTCAGATGGAGCTGGCAGAGGAGGCAGCCGGCCAGCAGGGATGGATCAGTGACTATTCCAGGAGCAGCCTGACTTTCTGAGCAGTGGGGTCGAGACCAGGGGCTGGTGTGTGCCTGGCAGTGAGGGTGCTGCAGGGCCTGGGATCAGCAGGGATGCTCACCATGTGCTGCCCTTCAAAAATCAAATCCCTCTTCCTTCAGGATCCTTCTTGCTCAGCTGAGCATTCCTGGAGTGTTCTGCTGAACTGCAGTGTTTGGTTGAGATGGAAAGACTTGACAGTCCTTCACACACCAGCTCAGAAACATATGGGGAAAGCATTTCTTAAAAAGAGGAAAAGCAAAACCCCTTTTAGGGGGTTCCAGCACTATCCCAACATTTAACTGTAGAAATAACACCCTACTTCCATTTCATTTAAAAAATAAAAAGGTCGAGTTGCCTTGTGAAACCTCTGGGGTTTTTTCAACTTTTTTCTATGACTTTAACAATAAGATTTCCACGTGTTCAGGCTGAGTCTGGTAACATAATGCAGTGAGGCAGTGTGGCCCATGAGGTGTTCTGCAGATATCCTGCAGCAGATGAGCTTGCCAGCTTCTGTGGGGTGGATTGTGTAGGATGGGGAGGTGGGGGGGAGCTATGAGCATTCTTCAGTGCTGGCTGTTACATATGCAATAATGCTTAAAAGATTACCAGAACCATTGCCCAAGGCAAAAGGGACACATCGGATTTTTCTCCAACCCAGAGGTTGGTGACAAATTAAAAAAAAAAAGTCCTGCATAAAGTCAAGTAGCATAGAGCATAGCTATCTTATTACTTATATAGAAAAAAAATGCAGGTTTCAATTTTACTTTTATAAGTTTAGATAAACTTTTATAAACTTCAGATTTTCTCCTGGTAAAAAATATTTGGAAGCACTGAATTGAATAATTTAATTACATTTGTGTCATTGATTTATCTTTTTACATTAGAAATAGTATTCAGAATGTTTTAGCTTGAAAAGTTTTGAAGTATTTCAATTATTTTTCAAGATTTCCATTCAATTTTGTTGCTAAGTGTAATGGGTGATGTTGAATTTTACCTGTTGTTTATTTGACTTTGGATTAAATGGTATATTCCGGTTGGGAAGTATTCTGTTCTGTTCTCTGTTCAGTAGCAAGCTTTTGCAATTCTACTTTTGGGTGAACCTAAAATTAGATGGAGTTGGTTTTCTGGAACAGGCAGAGAATAAAAGTTAAAAAAAATTATTTTTTTTTTTTTTTTGCACTTGTGGATAGAGAGCAATTTTACTTCAACATCAGCATCCATTCTAGCTCTTCTCCTGCTTGCTGCATTTTATTGTTCTTCTGTTAAGAAAACAAGAGAGGACCAGGTAGCATTAATAAGCTGCACTTCCAAGTGGATCCCTGCTTTTATGTTCTTATATTTATATTAACTCCATGCTTGAAATATAATGCTTTCTGTCTCAGGTGGAAACAGTAAAGTTGTAGGAAATAGGTATTAGCAAGCCTATAGAGGAATATTTAGTTGATCTGTATCTTAAAACATACTGTCTTTTGGAAATGTATTTAAATGATTGTATGATTATACATAGTTGTGGGTGACTAATCTAGTCTATTGCTGCAGGTCATGGGAATACTCATAAAAAGTATTTATTCTGAACATGAACCCGGATGCATGCTTTCCTGACATGTTTCCCATATGGTCTGTAAGTAAACAGTAAATCCAATAGAGGACTGAGGAAAGAGCAGAAGCCTGAAATTGCAGATTCTGCAGGACTAGAAGTGCAGCCCAACATGGTTTGAAGCTGCAACTTGTTTTTTCTCAGAAGCAAAGAAATCATTAGACTAAGTGGAACAAAGATACTCTGCAGACCTAAAAACCCACAGGCACTGACAAAAAGCCATAGTTAAAGCCTTTATCAGAAAGGCATTGATGGAAATACAGACAGAAGTGGTGCCATTTGCTTGCTCATGCTCCGTGCTGCAGCAGAGGCTTCTCTGTTCTGAAACCAAAGGTTTGAAGGCAATGGATGGGGCACATCTGCCAGAATATCCCCATCAGGGGTGTGGATCTCAGCTTGGTCCTCGCTGCTCACATTGGGAAGTCTGATCCAGGAACATGCAGGTGGTTTCTGTGGGGTATGGTTGGGGCTGCACAAATGCATTTCCCACTGTATCTGAAGAGCACACGAGAGCTCCTGAGCTACAAACTTTGTACCCTGGTGTAGGAGTGGGAGGGGGGAGTTGTGGTTGGCAGGAGAAAACTTATTCTGACGTTGCCACTTCAGTATATGTGAAAAGCTTTGATCTCTGATTTGTTTGCTACCTGTTAATGTGTTTTACCTGACATACCTTAAATTCCAGCTGGGTTATCAGTCCCAAGGCTCTGCAGTGCTGTTCCTCAGTACTTGTAGCCTCAGCAGGCTTTCTTTTAGCCACTGTGGCAATTTCTCAGTCTCTGAAAGGGACTGTTTTGTACATCTGGTATCTTAGGTGGGGAAACTTGCTCTCGGATGCAGCTCATGCAGGCTCTCTGTGCCCTGCACTGCCTCTGATTTTCCTGACATCCCTGCCTTCTCTCATGGGCTGGAGTCAGTACGTGCTTTCTGTGGGAAATGATTGGGAGATTAGAGAGAAGTAGTTGATTCCAGTCCAAAGGGTGGTGGTATATATTAGCACATTTATAAGATAAAGCCAAATCTCCATTCTCTGTTACCTTGTGAGACTTCAGCCTAAGGCTAAATGCAGCCACAGACAAATGCTCCTTCTCCTACTTCCAAGGACACGTCGTGTGAGGAAGTTATCCTGGAATGAGATAGGGTGTGAATATAAATGCAGCAGCGATTTTGGCATAACATCCTGTGGAGAGAAGGTCTTGGTGAAGTGACTCAAAGCAATGGAATTACTTCAGTGGAAGGTGAGGACACCGAGCCCTCCCTATGCTTCCCCACAGCTTTTTTTTTAGTTATTATTTTTTATTTTTGGGAGGATCTGATGTGTAACCATCTTTGCACCGGCTGTTTCTCCTGTCCGTGTCACTTGTAGAAATTTAGATTTAGTGCTATTTTATCTGTTGTCAGAATGAAGTCGAGGGTGATTGCCAGCAGTGTTACTGGGAATGCAAACCATGATTTAATACCTGACGTGTATGGTAGGGAATATTTCAGCCCTGCCATCTCTTACTGGGTTTTTTTGTCATTCCTACAAACTGCAACTCAGGTTTGATTATCTCTGCAAGTACCCTTAGGTCTGTCACTCTCGAGGTGGTGCAGAAGGGAAACTGCTGCAAGGAGAAAACATGTGCTTGCACTGCAGGAAAAACCTGAACCATTAATGTGCTGTTTGCAGTGACTGAGAGGTGGATGTGTGCACACACTGTGTGGTACTCTGGGAGTAAAAATATCACCTTCATGCTTGTGAGATCTCTACATCAGTGTTTAGGCCTGTGCTGTGTGATTCAGTTGTTAACTGTTCTTTATGCTCTGCTGAAAATTAGTGTTTATTTTTAAAGTGGCTTTTTCCAGATTAAGTAGAGCATTAATTAGTCAGTGTGTGAGGAACAGAGTGTATTATTCTACCGCAGCTTTCCATCATGTAAAAAACTCATTACCAGATGTAGAGATCATAAACAAACACACATGGCTGCTGCATTTATTAATGAGCTGGAAGACAAAGTGATCTAATTAGAAGAGATCAGCAGTAATTTTTCCTGCTGTGTCTTCCAGCTCATTAATACACTTTTAGCCATGGAGAATATTTAGGTGCTAATAACTCACAGAGCAATATACAGGAGAGCATTAACTTGCCATGTTTGTTAAATGTATTTCAATCTGGATTTTTTGCCTGTAATATAGTTTAGTCCTTTTTTGTTGTTCTTTTAATCTTCAAAGAATAGCTGTGTAGTCTAAATCTTCCTTCAGAATCTGGTGTTTGCTTCTGCTGGGTCTATAGTGAGTTATACAAATAGTCTTCCCAAAGCCACGCAAAGATAATGCCACAAAAATCAATTTGAAATTATTAGGCCAAAGTCTTTGCTGGCAAAATCCCTAGGGGAGTTACACCAGCAGATAAATGGCCTGAGGACAAAAAAAAAAACCAACAAACAAAAAACCTAGGGAAAGCTGGGAATTGCTAAGTTAGGACCCCATCCCACCTCTTACCAAGGAATCAGATCCCACTGGGGCAATTCCCAGGGCAGTCTCTGGGATCAGTCTCTGCTGTGGCTGCTGTCACCCTGTGCTGCCCTTGGAAAGAAGAGGGGTGGTGGGAACCCATGTGCAGAGACCATCTCTGGGCAAAGGTGAGCTCTGGGAATGCTGGAGATGAGCACCTCAGCCTCGTGTGGGCCCTGCATCCCCACTGCATCCCCTGTGCCCATTTCAGGTATGTGTGGACACTTGTTCAGGTTTGGATCAGTACCATCACCTTAAAGTCAAAAAGAATCTTGTGTGATGATTAAACATTGATTTATAGCTTCCATTGAGCTTCCAGTTATTAAAAGCAGATAAATGTTTTAGAATTTATTTAATCATCAGCTTGACTTCAGTCATGTTTACTGACGTCAGGGGAACCCAAAGCAGATGCCTGTGTGCTTTCAGGGATGCTTTCTTGAAATGAGGAGATAGGAAAAGGAAGAAGTCTCTCCTTCCCTTTTTGACTTTGGTCTTTTCATGTGTGAGTTACATATTGTGTGTCTGGTTTTGTTTAAATTCAAAGATGGCAAACAACCACATTCTGTGAAAACTTCCTACTTCTTCCCATCCTTCTTTATGGTTTGTTTTTTCCTTCTTGTTACTCCTATTTGGTAACCTGCAGAGACAAAGTGATGTGAAGCTTGAAGGTGTTTTCAGAGGCATTTACTCTAGTGGTGTTTATGTGGTCCTGCTGAAGCCCCGTGGTTCCTTTGCTTGGTTTGCTTTCCTAAGGCCTTAGCATGGGCTGATGCTTCATTCACCTGGGAATGGTGAGAGGCAGGGAGCAGGGAGATGGAGAGGAGAATCTTCAGTCTCATGACAGTTTATTGAATTGCCTCCTTATATTAAAACAGTATTCCTGAAGCCTGTTCTGATCTTTTGTAGCTCTCATGAAATACACAGATACTTGTTGACAAATAACAAAGTCTGTGCAGCCAGTAAACCCGCTGGTTCTTCTGAATTAAGTGTTCTTAATGTTCAGTGGATTTATATCCTGAAATGTAAATGGCAGTAACACATATAAAGTACTTTTTAATGATTGTATGAAACAAGAGTGTATATACAGACTCCACTTTTAAAAAAAGAAATAAACTTATAGTATTTTTGTTTAGGAATTTACTTTTAAAAAACAACAAAAAAACAACAACCACAACAGTGAAGCATTTCCTGACATGTTGTTTGCAACAGCTAGGCAGGATGCTTGTTGAATTTGCATTTATTTGTAACTGTTATGTGACTGTCCCTGCTCTGCCACCTCCTCAGTTCGTATTGTGACAGACCAAGCAAGTGCTAAGTGGCAATATTGAAAATAATTCTGCTGGTTTCTCAGGAAAGCATAAAGAATAGACCCTTCCACTGCCTAAGTTTAAGGGGCATTTGCATTGCATCTAAAATATTCTCTACCTCCTAAAGGTGAGGAGAGAACGTTTGGTAAATATCCAAAAGTGTACATAGTTGTAGCATTATCAGCTGAATGTCACATCTATTTCTCTCCATCAAAGTCTGGGTAATGCAGATAGGGTTATGCTGACCCTAATTAGGAAATCTAGTGCTGCTCTGAGATTTCAGACCCACTCTTTTGTGTGCAAAAATGTCTACGTAAACGCTAGTTAAAACCATGCAAACTTCATTAGTATCTTTTTTTTTCAATAGAGAAATCAAATTATAAAATACATCTGTTCCCAATAGCTTTAAGAAATGCCTTGAAGTAATTAAAGCACTCGCGTGCTTGGAAAATAATACCAGGAAAATATCTAGCACATTTTTACTGGTTTTCCTCCCTTTCTAGATATATGCTGTGTTAAAGAGAAGGATCAGTAGTCCATCAATGGTACATAAATTAAGAAATCCCTTGGTGGCTGACTTAATAATCTGAGCAGGAGAACTGGAAAGCAGCATGTACATTTACTGCTTAGCTGACTTGCTGTAAGGTTTTCAGGCAGCATTTATTTATAAATCCTGCAAACTGAAAAAAAAAACCCAAAACCAAAAAAACCAACCCTGATAAGATTACCATGACATGACAAATGCCAGCTGTAAATAGATTTTTGACTTCCTGCTCATCTCTTCTTTCTCTTGCCCTTGGTTCTCTGCCCTGCTGTAACAATCTCCCCCAGGTGAAGGTCAGCTCTTGATGTATTTTTGATCATCATGTAAAGTTCTCCTGTTAGTATGTGGTCCCCATTTTAACCTCTTTGCAGATTCTCCCGATTATCCCAAATCACTTTCACATGGAGCTGAGGTTAAGCTTTATTTCTCTTGGCTTGTCCCTTCTGTAGCAGACACTTCCTCTTCACTTTGAAAGGACAAAGCGATGTTCAGCTGCCTGGGCCTGCGCCCAGCATTTGATTTATACATTATTTAATTTCCTTTAGAAAATTGGAAGCAGAACTTTAGGAGTGGAAGTCAGTCCTTTTCATTTGTTTAAGGATCTTTTAGGGCTAATATAATCATCGATAGTAGATGTCAGCATGATTAGGGTGACTTAAGGTAAAGCAAAGAAAATTGAATACCAGGGGAAATTCTTTCATAGTGGAGAGGGTGCCAAGATTTATAGCTGCGTGCAACATCTGTGGGCTATCAACTGTGGCATGGAAAAGTGAAAATGGAAAATCATTGAGTGACACGTTGGAGTTACCTGTCTCCTCTTACTGCTCAGCTGGCTGGGGCGAGAAAGGTCTGCACCCTTTGTGTTACGTTTGCAATAGGTTCTTGGACTGTGGTGCTCTCTGGAAGTTAATTCAACCAAGTAACTAATTCTGCAGAAATTCTTCAGTTATTCCGGAGGTTTTCATTTGGGCTGACTCTGCATTCACTTCTGCAATTAGGTCTGCACATGCTGCCAAGCCACTGCCAAGACAATTTGAAAATTTCTCATGCAGTAGAGTCAGGAAATTAAAAATTAACTCTGGAAAGGACATCATATAATATTTGGCAGTGTGGTTTGAATACTGTGTCCATGGAGGAGTGGAAGGTCCTCCTCTTAACAAAAAAAAGAAAACGTATCAAAGTTGAAATATTTTTTCTGTGGGGTTTTGAATGTTCCACAGCTGAGGGAAATATCAGAAGGGAAGAAGCCCGTGGCATATGTGTGCTCATGGGTACAATATGACTTACTTGTGGCCTTTCATTCAGCAAAATAGCATTTTATGATGCAGAATGAAGCATAAATTTCATTAATTTCTGCCTTACATTGTTTGTGTATCATGCTAGTCAGTAACCTCCTAAAAGTTTGAGAGCTGTTAACATGAAAAAGCATCTCTGCTTCCTCCTGTTTGCAAAAATGTTGAGAATAAATTCTGAGCATAAAATTTCTTTTTAAATGAAGGGAAATGCAAATGACCCATTTTCTAAGACTGCATAGCACTGGAAACTTGCACTACATTGTCTTGCCTAGACAAGGAACGAAGGAAAGAAAACCCAGTAAACCAAAGAGATTTTTGCAATAACATGGCACAAAGTGAGAAGGAGTTAACAAGTATGAAAGAGAAGAAATGGAGGAATTTGCTAAATTAGATCTGTTATTCAGTACTGAAATTACTTTTAGACTTGACATAGATTCAGTGTGCTCAGCTGCGGAAGGACACTTAAATGAGAAGCTTTCATGTTAACAATTCAAAAGCAGATGCTTTGTTAATCTTGTCACAGATAACTTTTCACCAAAGGTAAGTGACAACTCTGACTACAGGTTCTTACATTTCAGCATTTTACCTTAAGCTGCCTCATTCTGGTCTTTGCCTTGTTCCCAGAGGGATGGGGCCAGCTGTGCTGGTGACAAGCTGCTGGCTCCTTGGGACAGTGCTGTGATTCCTCACAATATACACTCAATGATTCACTGTCCTGGGGAATTTGAGACCAAAAGCAGGGGGTCAGATTTACCTATGGACCATATTCAATAGACACGAGAGGGATACACCTGAGATGCTTTTTTGAAGCCAAAAGTGGTTAGCAAAGATCCTTTATTAGTGGTAGAACTGTATCAATTGTTTTGTGAGTGAATAACTCAAAATACAGAAGTTTTTTTAAGCACACAAAACTTAAAACCAGTAGATCAAGGGACATAAGGTCAGAACACAGAGATCTTCTTGGGAAATGAGGGGCTGCCCATCTGAAAGGCCCCTCCCAAGGCCACCTGTACCAGTGAATGCCTGTGTGTATGCCCAGTGCATCACTGGTGTAGGCTGGCTGTTGGGAGGCACAGGTCACACTGTCATGTCTGTCTTAATGCTGCTTTATTGACTTTATATTCCATTGAAATATACCCCTTACATAAATCCTTAACTCAAGGTAATTGTTGGCACACCACTCTTCTTGTTTCATATGTTTATATAATTTAATTTTTTCCTTGCTATATTTACTTCTTCTCTTGCACAAGCAAAATGTGCAATAAAACATACTCTTTAAGTTTTTTACCAGTCTTTTTGCTTCCTCCTTAAGGAGTAATAACCATACAGGGAGGCAGCTAGCTGTGGTTAGCAGTGTTGCTTTCTACTTCTGACCATCCTCCCATCCATAATCTGCCTCTCTGGGATACAGGCATGCAGTAGTCCTCTTCCCTGATTTTCTTGGGAAACATGAGCAACCATGGGAAGCTCCAAGAGGTAAACCTAGAAACGGTCTGAAATTCCTGTAGCATTTTGCCAAGGTAATAGATACTCCACAGGAGACATCTCACACCTTCAAGGAACTGAGAACTCAATAAATGAAAAATCAGGAGAGGTTCCACTAAGGAAGCTTGCAATCCAAAGGCCCCACAGAACTCCCTGCATTAACTCAGGATGTATGTGCATGTGTCAGTAGCCATATGGAGACCCAGAAAGTCTGCATCTCTCTTATTATCATAAGATATGTGTCCTTTCTATCCAAACTGATAGACAAACCAAGACTCACTTTATGGCCTTTGTTTTTATCTGTTATTCTCATGGTATACCTTATCTCGGTATCTCATGTGTAAGTAACTACAAACACAGTTGGTATTTACCTGCTATGCAAGATCCAAATCAGAGACAGTATTTGCAATGCCTCCAAAGACAGGATGGAAGTGAAAATTGAAACAAACCCATGAAAGAAGAATTGTTTTCTTTCCTTTTTGCTGTGTGGCTTCAGAAGTTTAGGGCTCTTCCAATCTTTAAATGGTGATATAATGTCACAGAAATGCAGCTGGAGCTGAAAGAGAGTTCTAGACTGTACTCTACTGATGAAGAAATTAACGTTTTGGGGTAAGGGAGAGCACTTCTCCCAATTTATTTTGCCAAATTTCTTTTATTTGCTTTGTTTTGATAGGACTCTGAGGTCTCTGCTACTCTTTTAGATTAAACTTGAGGAAGGAATACTGGTTTGAGAAGCAAAGGCTCGAGTTACTTTTCACCGTAAGAAATAAGGAATGTGCTGAACATCTCACCCAACCTTGTATCTCTCTGCCTCAAAACATGAAAAGAAAGCAAGCAGAAACAACAGCTATTCACCACCTACACTGTGATGGGTTTCATAAGGTAGAAGCTGCCAGATCTGGTTTTGTACTTTTTTCCTTTTGTTTTGCTTTTCTATAGAAAAACTCCTGACAGCCATAGCTAATGGTGGCCTCCATTTTGTAGCTGCACAGCTCCGTCTGTCTCGCTGGCAGCATTCAGCAGAGTAGCCCTGGCTGTGTGTGCAGGTCTGGGGCAGTAACTGTGCTGGGAGTGAGAACACAGTTTTCTCTTAATTACTTTTAATTAAAGTGAGTGCCTGAGCACACACACACACATGTATGTATAGAAAGAGTCTGTTTTTCTAGTGGCTTGGCTTCCTTTTCCTCATTGAAGAGAATAAGTTAAACTTTCTCATTAAATGTTTATATAAAATAAAATAATTCTGAGGTTAACCAGAAATGCAGCTTAATCTCATATAGAGACGTGTGATTTTTTATTTTTTTTTTTAGCTGCACAAATATAGCTGAAACTTGAAGTTGGCAGAGAGTGCTGTTTAAAAATATTTAGTCCCAGCATGTAAAAACTCGTTTTGTTACGGAATTCCTTTGTGAAAGGTGTAGCTATTCCATGGCTCTGCCACAGTGATGGGAGCCATATCGACGGAGTGCATTTTGGAAAACAGCTGCATTTTGGGCTTGTAGTCACGAAAGTTAAGTTGGAATTTACATGTTTTATATATTGCTAGGAAGGATACTACATCTAGTAATATGTTTTAAGAGAGTGGAAAGAAGGAAAAGGAAAGCTTGCAGATGGAGTCAAAGCTTTGCTCTGTTAGAACATGTTGGGATGAGCAGAGGTATGTGTGATGACACTGAGCCTGTACCACTGAGGGCTCGACTTTATTCTCTTTAGCTGTCATCATGTGCTATGGTTATGATACATATGCTTAATTTTGGCTACATATCTCATCCTTCCCTTCTTGTCTCTGGGCGTGTAAGCTTTACAGAATAATAAGAGCTACTGATATATGTGATACTGTCTGCTGCCCAGGCACAACCCATGCTCACTTTTTGGTACTGTAAGAGCAATGAGATGCAGCATTTTGTGGTTCCTGCTGTTTCATTAATTGTTGCCATGATGCTGTTGTCCCTCTAGAGCAACCAGCCAGCTGCCAGGCTCTGTGACATGGGGTGATCACAGGAGGCAGAGGGCAGAAGGTGGACTTGGTCTCTGCAGCAGCCCCCAAGGCAATGTGGGGGGAAAGAGCTGAGTGGGAACTATGGTTCTGGTGATAGAGGATGTGTTGAGGTGGCACGACCAGCTCATGTCCCTGGGCAGAACCTCAGGGAAGCTGCTTCACCCATGCAAAATTACAGAAATAAGCAAACTGTAGATTAAATAATGAAGATTTGGACCAGTCTATTCTGAACTAAAGTCACCTACAAACATCATTAAAGGAGCTGGTTTTGCTCAATTACATGTCTTTAACAACTTCTCATAAAAGAAATCAGGAATAACAGAGAATGTTTGCTCAGCCTGTGCAGTCAGACACAAGATACACATAAGACCTGTCTTTTTTAGCTAAGAATCCTAAACGTGCTGCTTCACCACTACAGACCTGTTTTAAGGTATACTATCCAATGTCCACTCATACTGAATGTTTCTTTAATAAACAAGGAAGAAAGAAGACTATCTTTTTATGAAAAATAATATGTAATTAGAGGATATCATTGCTGAGGATGGCTGCGGGGCAAACAGGATCTATTCCAAGGCGGTGCTGGTGAACAGAGAACCAGGTAGATGTATGCACCTTAACTCCAGGAAAATAACATTTTAAAACACAGTTGCTTAGTGATCAAAGAAGCCTCTGTCTCACTGAGGTATTGTGTGGCCTGTGAGTGCCTTGCACTCTTTAGTTAGGAAAGTTCTACAGTGTGACAATTATATATTAAGTAAATTCACTCCAAAG
Organism: Calypte anna; assembly: GCF_003957555.1. Lineage (NCBI taxonomy): Eukaryota > Metazoa > Chordata > Aves > Apodiformes > Trochilidae > Calypte > Calypte anna. Next base: position 741,819 of record NC_044249.1, read on the forward strand.
CTCCAGCGATAGTTACAGCACATGGATCTGAGGAATGAATGGATGCTGTATGAAAAGCATTATGCTAATATATTTTAAAATTTTCTGGTTAGAATAGATTATTTTCCATCTGCAAAATGCCCAAACATGTAATCCATCCCATTTAAATCTACAGATTGTAGAACTGAGCAGAATGAAGAGATACACATACAGGGGTGATTCCTTGTCTTTCAAAGATTAAAGGAGAATTTATCCCAGGGTGATAATTTATTGTACTGAAAAAAAATTCTCCTAAACAGAACAACACCTGTAGGAGTCTGTAAGAATTTCTTTTCTCAGAAAAGAGAAAAAAGGCATTTTACCTTGTATTTTCTTTGGGTTTTCTGTTTATACACGAAACACCAAAGTTGGAACACGAGAAGTCTCAATTTAAACCTTTTTGAGACGCATCAAAAACCACACCTCTCATTTTAGCCCATTCTAAAGAAAAAAAATTGTATTTGTGAAATCTTGAAATAGCATCTTTATCTTGAAAACTAGTATGTTGTACCACAGCATTATCTAGGGCATGTCCATCCAGCCAGGCACTGCAGTTACCTGAAGTAGTTCAGACAGATCCCTGATCACACCAGAAAGTCTGGGGATGCTCAAACAGAGTCAGTGAGCACAGAATCTCATCAGACAACTGAGCAGCTCTCCATGCCTGGAAGAGCTCTTGCTGTGCTCCCCACCCCTCCCACACCAACTGTGGCTTCTCAGATCCTCCTCTGAGCCCATCTCAATACCCCAGCAGCAAGCTAAGACTCTTTTTTATTTATTTCCTTTTTTGCATTAGTTTTCTGGCAGTCTGGTGCATTGAATCAGTTAATGAAAGGGCAGCTTAGAGCCGGAGCCAGCACAAGAGAGGGGTGGGAGCCTGCACAAAGGAGAAGGGGGAAAGAGGGGCCCTGGGGTCCCACACTTCAAGCAGTGATCTGCTAGGAGCAAGGGGGGGCAGAATCCTGGAGGTATTCACCTCTCTGAGGCATCTCCCATCTCACTGCACTGAGCCTTACACAAATCCCTTGTGGAAAGTTGTGCCCTGCTGGAGCTGCAGTGAATGGAGATATTTGTGTTGATTTTAGTATATCAAGGAATGGTTTGGGTTGGAAAGGACCTTAAGGATCATATAGATCCAACCCCCCTGCATGGGGCACCTCCCACCAGCACAGGGTGCTCCAAGCTGTCCTGGAACACTTCCAGGGAGGGGGCAGCCACAGCTTCCCTGAGTAACCTGTGCCAGGGTCTCACAGGAAAGAAATTCTTCCTAATGTCTAATCTAAATCTATTCTCTTCTAGTTTAAAGCCATTACCACCAGTCTTATCATTATATGCCCTAATAAAAAGTTCTTCCTAAGCTGTTTTGAACCCTTCAGTTTCCAGAAGGTCACCAGGATGTCTCCCTGGAGCCTTCTCTCCTCCAGGCAGCAACCTTTGCCTGGTACTCCACTTTAACCTCTCTGCCTATGGCACGTCTTCTCCTGATTCTTCTCACTCTAGAAAGGTGTCCATGCCTACCTCTTTCCTCCATCAGGTGACAGCCCTGGGTCCTGAGAGCTTTCTGACTTTGATTTTGCTGGGGATAAGGCTCTTAATAGAGCAGCTTTGGGGGAAGAGAATGTGCCTGACACGGGTAGGAATTCGTCTGAGTGAGTGAGGAACAGATGTCCTGACCCAGAGTTATTCATGTCTTTTTAAAATGCCATCTATGAACCTTTCATCTCTCCTGAAGGGAGGAGGAGAGCGAAGTCCCCAAGCCCATGCAGAGCTGTCCTTTGAGGCTGCCTCCAGCAGTGCCCTTGCAGGTAGTTTTCATCCGGGAAGCGCCGCAGTTTGTGCTATTCACAGCCCCCAGGGTACTCTTCTGTTTCCAGCTCCTAATCCCTCTTACACACAGTCCCTTACAATTTGGACTGATGGGGTGGAGGAGCAAGTTAAAATAGGAAGGAAAAAGGAAAAAAAGGAAAACACAATGTACAGCCAGCCAGTGGCTGCCAGTTACTGCACACACAATCGACACCAGCTGCAGCCCAATTAAACCCGACATTCCCAGGTGCTCCCAACAGACCCTGCACTAACAAAACCACTTTCTTGAAAATACCTAAGGCTTGAACACAGAAGCTAATTTCTTTCCCGGACACCCACCACACCCCCCCCCTTTTTTTTTTTCTCTTTTTTTTTTTTTTTCTTTCTAGGATTCTTTAGAGCTATTTGGAGCACTTTAAATACAAAGAAGCTGAAAAGGACTTTCAGTGGGCTGGAAAGAGTTGGTTCTTAATGCCAAAATGGGGGAGAATCAGCCAAGTTGAATCAGCCATTGTCACCATTGGTTTTGGGAGAAAGATGGGTTATGCTGAATGTTCTTTATTCAGGGAACAGTAAGTGCACCGGGCATTTTATTGTTGCAAGGAGTGAAATGGGAAGGGAGGGAATGACTAGGTGTAAATCCATTTCTTCTTGGAACTCATCATTGATTGCACCATAGCTGTGAGCTTGTGTGTGGCTTTGGTTATTACTGATCAGCTTGTGTGGCTCAGATAGCAAGTTTTAGTTCTCCTTTCCTTCCAGGATAACTTGATGCAGTTGCCTTTTCAACTTTGAAGTAGGATTCTGAGTTACTTGTTTACTTTCTTACATTAAAGCAGTCATTCAGATGATAAATCAGTCCTTTAAAAGCATTGTTATATGTTTTTAATTATTCAAAATTATTCCCATGCAAAGAGAGGGCTGCAGGCAGCAGATTAATGCGTAGGTTGGTAATTTGCTCTCATTCCTTTGAAAATGAGAATGGTTTTTGTTAAACTGTCATTTATAACGGTATTAATAATCAAACTAGGGTGTACTGGTGCTCACAGATTCAGCAGTGTTCAGCCACACCTGGCTGGCTGTTCAGCTCAGCAATAACACCCCACACCTCGGTGGTTATTGCTTAATTACCTGCTGCCTGCTCTGTCACTGGTTAGTTGCTGCTGTTTCTGGCAATCTCTTAATGTCTTCATTCCTGCTTTAAAAGTCAGTGCTGAAAGCCACTCTGTATTCAGATGCAGTCAAGAATATCTATTTTGTCATTCAGTACCTCTGCAGTTTTTTCAGGACAGCTGCAATTTTGCCTTTGGATATTATTATTAGGATATTATTCCCTTTCCTCACGCAGAAATCCAAAAGACTGCACCTTTTTTGGTTTGTGGTTTTATTATACGTGTATACTGAAAAGGTAAAAATGGTGATCCCTTGGATTAGTTTTTGAAAGTAATAAAGAATTGTCTTAAAACTGGCATATAGGTAGTACTGGTTCACAGCATTCATCTAAAGAGGCAGGCAAAGGTCCACTGATAAATACATCCATGCAATGGAGAGAAAAGAAATTCACCCAGGGTCCGAACTCACAAGTACTTGACCTAAATTAGGTACTGTCACTCAGGGAGAAACACTGGGTAATTCTCTGGAAAAATAATCTTGGTGCTAAAATGATGGCAAATACAATAGTAGGAAAGGAAGTGCAAGAAATCCAGAAACAAAACCAGAACCAGTTGTGCTGGGGATGGCTCCCTCTGTGCCCTGCCCAGCTGGAGAGGATGGAGCAGAGCTAGGGAAGAGGTGGCAGGAGGCCTGAGGGATGGACAGGTTCTGCAAGGAGCAGGGGCTGAATCACTGAGGGCTCCTTGGCTTGCAAAGACTTGACTGAGAGGGGACAAGATAAAACCATAAAATCATCTGTGACACAGGGAAGGTGAACAGGGAACAACAGATGAGTCACTGTTCTCATAACACAGGAACTACGAGGCACTTGTTGAAATTGCCAAGCTTTAAGACAAACAAAAGTTCGTTTTTATACAATGCACTATTAGACTGTGGCTCTCATTACAGGGTGATGTTGTGGAGGCCAAAAGGAGAAGTGATCTAAGAAGGTTATTGGACAAAATCATTGAGGTTGTAAGGTTGCAGAACTGGTGATCTGGATTCAGAGTACTGCTAAGCCTGGGAAGGAGCTGTGCCTTACTGGAAAGCCACTGGTTTTCTTCCTTTGTTGTCAGCCCCTTCTTCTGCCTTCCCTCTTTGCCTAGCTTGACCTATGTTGGTTTTTTAATCTAGGTGGGAATGACATCTAAAAACTTCTCAGGTGCTTGGTCTAGTAAGAAATACCCTAATATGACAGTGACAAGAAATATCTATGGAAAGCCAGCAGACTTCAGGGAATAATGCAGCAGATTTCATCAGATGAATTGACTCGGGTTTCCCTGGGGCTGTATTTAATTCTGTGGGTGAAAAACCCCTAGGTCTCTTCCTTTTGTGGGAAACTTACCCTCAGTGCAGTATTGATCAAGGGGAAAGGGACCCCTCATTCAAGACCAACACAGGTTTAGAGTCCAGGGTGCTTGGGATCTGCTTTTCCATAATCAGTCTTCTCCCTTTCACAGGATTTCTGGGTTTGGTGTTAGGCAGGGATGGAGTCAGTTCGAGCTGGTCTGCTTGATTTGTTTTTTTCTTTTTATTTGTGTTAGAGATAGGGAAATAGTCACACTGTCTACTTTTAAAAAACTGAATGGTTTTCCAGGTCCTTTTAATGAAGGTCCCTGCATTACTTTCTTGATGATTTGTTGCTTATCTCTGCAAAGAGCTGGTGCACTGCATCTCTGCTATTCTTCCAAGTCTGTCTCCCAAGTCCTGAAGAGCATTAAAATGCGTAACAGCAGTGTTTAGCTTCACTGCTCATTAGAGCAGCACAGCACTAATAGTAATATTGTTGTAACTTGACAAAGCCATCTAAATCCATGCATGTTTTCTTGTGAAAGCTTCCTAAACATGCTGCTAAATCCTCTAAAAAGCTACTAAACGGCTTTGGCAACCATTAGCACGGCATAAGCAGGGGAACTCTTTTCAGTAAGTGAACAAACAGAGAAAATATGCTGAATAGCTGGACAAATGTGTTTCAGCTGGCTCTTTCATTTACAGATATAAGGGAGCAGTCAATATCAATCACTGTTTTCCCTGTTGCACTGGAAATCACAATATCTCTTTTCATTCCACAAGCTCTTTTCACCACAGTAATGTGTCTTTAGAGTGACACTGGCATCAGTCTGTTTCCGCTGTCTGAAGTCCAGAGAGCTTAAAAACACATTGCAGAGTATGAGACCTTAACCCTCCTCCCCTTCCACACACCCTCTCCTTCTGGCCCTCCTTTCGGAATTAATTGTTTTTACTTCTTTTCCCAGTGTAAAGCTGAGAAAGAAAAGTGCCCGCAGAGCCTGGGAATATCTGCTCTCATGCTTTGGGGACAGAAAAATGTATCACTGGTTGTTGGGGGTTTAATTTATCAGGTGTTGTGGGGAGTTTACCACAAGGTAATATGATTATCAACTTAATTTGCAGCATACTGTACCATGAAAAGTAGCGTCACTGGGGTTTGAATTTCAAGCTGTATCCTGTTTCTTGGATGTCCTAATCACCCACGACCTCATTTATTAAAATAAAAAAAAAGTTGGAGAAACTCAGTAATCTGGCATTCGGTGTGTGTATTGATATTCCTGTGCTCACCTTCTTCCTTTCGACTAATACATTTCCTGATAATAATGCTGCATTTTGGCTTTCTTTGCTGTCATTGCAGATAACAGCAGTGTGTAGAGAAGCAGCCCTGCTGGCTCTTCAGGAAGACATAGATGCCAGGTCTGTGCTGGGGAGGCACTTTGGGACCGCGCTGACTGTCGTGACCCCGAGGATTCCTGATTCTTTAATCCAGTTTTATGCAGAATATCAGCAGCAAAGTGGACTGCATGCACTCTGAAAGTGGACTCACACTATTTGAGGTGTGAATAGCGAATTTCCTTTGTAATGCTGTCAAAAACTAAAGAATTTTGTATTGTTTTAGAGTGTCTGAAGTTAACTGAGGTGCAGAATTGTCACAATAAATGCCCTCTGGGAAGTTACAAGTGTGAGAGGTACTGTCCAAAACTTTCTATTTTACAGCTCCAGTGATACAATCTGCATTCTAGAGGTAGTAAGATTGCTGGTTTGCTTCAGTTTATGTGAGCGTGTATCAAAAAGTAATGATCAAATCTGGGTTTTTTGCGGATTCTTGGCCCTAAAGGGAGTAGCAACAAGGGTTACTGCTGTCTTTGTTCCTGCCTCAACCACAGTTCAATCCCAGGGACCATCCCAGCGAGATGGAGACCCAGGGAGTGGCCTCACTGCAAGAAATGCTGAAAATTATTCTGAATCTTTTGATTTATGATCTCCAGAAAAGCTGCCAAACAGGCTTGCCGAACACAGAGCCTTCTAAGATACAGCCAAGGTACCCTGATTGATTACAGTGAAGCATTTGTCTTTGGTCTTAAACAACTCCTTTTTACACATACTGGGAAGCAGGCACCTTAAAAATGGTGCATTGGCCAACCTGAAACCTCTGCCAGGCCTCAGAGCAAGGTTTTTGTTGGTGTGTGTTTGTTTCCATCAAAATAAGTAGGAATGTTGATTGGTAACTTAAATTGGTAATTTAAAACCCTAATTAAAGAATAAGAAAATCTCCTTGCAAAAACTGTTACACAGAAACACAAAATAGTTCAGGGACAGACAAAATCTTTTCAGCTTGTTTCTTGTACGTATGGTCTGCTGACATAACTACAAGTTCTTATGAGCTCTCTGCTCTTGCCCTCAGTATGAAATGTAGGTAAGCAAACAAAAAAAAGTAAGATACTCTTTTAAAAACTAAGTTCTGGCAGATTTGTGAAGTCCCTAGAAGGTTAACATGGCTCCCATATTTTCTGTATCAAAAACTTAGCTAGTCTGATGCCACTCAAAATCTGAATGTAAATGGAGTTTTAAGGAAAGGTGTGATGATTGCCCTTCTGGTTCCCAATGACAGATTGCTGTTATCTTGGACTAGCAACTTGAAACCCCATCAGAGTTATTGAAAATAATAAAATATTCCAGTTTGGTCAAAGCACATCAGCAAGGTTTTCCTTTCATAACCCAGTCCATTGAGGACTTTGGCAGGCTCAGCCTCTCACTGGAACTTGCTGCTGAGGGCACTACAGGACAGAGCACTTCAACAATCTCTTCTGAGAGTCAGCCTGTCATTTAATGAGTGAACTCTTCCTGCACACACTGTGCCTTGGGACAAAGCAGATTGTTGCAGTGTGAGGCCATCTCAGCCTGAGCACCTCTATGCATTCAGAGTTAGTCACAGATAGAGGAGTTCTTTCTTCTGCTGGGTTAATCACGTTTATTGTTGTTTGGATGTTTAATTTAATTTTAATAAAATAATAGAGGCTCGCTGAATGGGAAAGAATGCATCTGAGAAGAATATCTCTCCCCCATTCTCTGTTTAACTGCTGAAGTGGTTCCTAGGCTTATTTCTTTATGTTCTTTAGAAATACAGCCTTTTTCCTGCCTGCCATTATCTTTTGGAGCTGTTTTTTGGCCCAAATACTGCTTGAGCTGCAAAATTGCTAACATTAAATCAGCTTTTCAATGTTTCAGGCACATTTTGCCTAAGTACAAAGTCTAACTTCTTCCTCCAATAACAACATCTTGCAAAATGGCATAAAATGTCTTTTGACAGGTTTGCCAAAAATGACCAGGAGAGTATTTATTATCAAAATGCAAAAATGTCTTCGCTTAACTTGAAAAAAGTTCAGTCCTGTGTTCTGCCTAATGCATAAAACAGATTTTCACTGCAAGTACGATATACAACTCTGAATCCTGGAAAAAGAATGGAGTTTATTGTGGATAATTTTCCTACAGTCTCTCAATGAGAACAGAACATTAGGTTTACTGAGTTCAGGTGCGAGGGCCTACATCAGGGACAGAATAAAGATGATTTTCCAAGGTGGTTATTCAGAGTCACTGAACTTAGACTTGGTGGCTCATCAGTGCATTTCAGCAGCTTCAAAGTGACACGTTGTCCACTGAGGACAGGAGCCAGGTGGCTGTGTTAAGCTTTTCATAACTGCTCCAAACTCTTGTCTTGAGGACCCGGTCAGTGTGGAGCTAGCCCATAACAGAGTTGCATTTGGAAAACCGGTTTTCTGTTGTGACTCTTCTCTATTTCTGTTTAATATTGTTATGGCTGTAGTGAATTGCAGTAATTTTTACCTATTGTGAACCTCAAAATCTCTTGCTTTTGCTGCTTCATTCGTTTTCTTTTGACATGAAAGAACATACTGTAGGGGATGTGATGTGTGCAATTGAATAATGAGCTTTTCCTAGAGAGTAGGTGCAAGAGGCATGCAGAATTGCAGTTGTAGTTGGGCATGTTTTGAATGTCAGGGTAACATCTGGAAGACAAAATACTGGAGCTGAAACCTACTTGGGATCTTGGGGTTTGTAACTGCTCTGTCTGCAAACGCTACCTGTGCATTTGCTAATCTCCTCTGTAGGAAACTCAGCCATGCATTTTCTCCAGGGCTTTATATGCTGTGTGTTAAATCTTCTAAATGGTGTCATTCTTCCATGCAGACTTAAATCCAATGACTCCAGAGTCCTGATAGGAGAAGGAGATCTGTGTTTTCTCTGCTGAGGAGTCCGCCAAGGCCTGGCCCAGTGAGGGGGAGAGAGCCCAGCTCTGTGTTTGCATGGCAGGGCTCCAGCAGCAGTGCAGGTGTGGTGAGAAGGCAATGGCAACCAGATGACATTCTTTCCCCTTGAACTAGTGTGCAGCCTTTGCTCAAACGGATTGCTGGTCCTTCCAACAAAACTGGAGGCTGGTGTGTTGACTGCACATGCTTGTGTAAAACCCAGGGCAAGAAAGCTTGGATTCATGCAACTAAAAGATTAGAGGGGTGGAATTGCTCACAGCAGTTAGCAGTCACTGGAGAGACACTAGAAGATGGTCCAGACAGTGATTTATCCCAGCTAAGAGTTAATTACCTTTCTGGAGGTGCCAAAGGGGGTAGCAGATGTCAAGAAAGCCCCCTAAGCACTTACCTAGATAAAGTGCCTGGAAGTAGATAGAAGGAGTTGAGAGCAGCAGCTCTCAAAATACTGAGAAAAATGTTTTACTGGCTGGTGCAAATAGATCCTGTTTGCATAAATGGTTCTGGAAATGCCCTTGGTCTCTTCCTCTCCATCCCTGTGTCCTTGTGCCACGGCAGTTTGCTCTTAACCACATGCCCCTCCTCACCCCCCATGTTTTTATCTCCTTTACTACAACAGAGAAGTTTTCACATCCCTCTTTGGTAAAGTAAATGCCCCCACATCAGCAGAGTGTGGAAAGGGCTTTGATAACCTTCAAGGTGAAACACTTGTCAGCTCTCACTTTATCCAGGAACGGATTATCTGGGCTGTGGAATAATGAGGTCATGTCTTTCCTCCACACCGCTGGCAAGAGCTTCCAGTTTCACACAGGGGTAGCTGCTTATTGCAAGCCTGCTCTGCTTAATGCCATTTAAAGCTACCCCCTTTCTCTGTCAGCAAGTTTTCCCAAAACTGAGGATGTGAAATGTGTTCCTACAGCCTTGTTTGCATTGCATGGGAGGTGTTTTCCTGGTGCTTGGATTGCGAGCCCATTGGGTTTGGTGCAGAAGGAGAAGATGCAAGTGGCAGTGAGCTGCATGTGCCCTGTGCCCTGTGCCAGCCAGCACTGCTCAGGGGCAAGGTAGAGCTGAATTTGGTGAGTGGACCCAAGCCACATTAGATCTTTCCAGGTGAGTGTCCCACTGGTTAGCTTGCCTCCAGTCCCAGGCTGCAGCTTTCCTGTCCTGAGAGCAGACTTGGACAGGAAAGATCACAGCATCACAGGAGCTGTGGGTGTTAAGGCCCATGGGTGCTTAAGTAGATTAGCAAACAAATAAATCTTGCAATATTCTGGAATGCTTCCTCACCACCTAAGTAGGGATAATTCTACTGAGCCAGTAAATTCCACAGTTCTGCTTAGTAAAGTCTGCCTTTCAGAGGACTATGCTCTCTAATTAGAGGGGGGGGGAAGAAAAAGAAAAAAAATCCAGGAAAATCCATGCGGATTTCAGAGAAAAGCACAAAAAAGTTAAGAGACCTGTGAAAAATGAGGTTGCTACAGTGCTGGCAGTCGCATATGTAGGATGCTACAGCAGAAAGGTCCCTACAACAGTAAGTGTGACCCTTCACATTTGTTTTACAGGGCTCACAACCATTTTATGTACAAACCTATGGCCTAACTCACACACCACACTGTTCTTTAGCAGCACTGTGAAAATCTTGGTTAGACTGTCTGCTTTTTATCTGAAACATGTAGAGACAACTGGTTACCTTGGTCTGATTCCACTTCCAGGCTTTCATCATCTGTAATTTTGGTCAAAAGCTGCTTTTGTTAATATGTAATGCATCATAGCAACCGGTTACACTTTTACTACAAAAGGGTGTTTCATTTTCCCGAGGGATGAATAGTAATCGAGGATCAGCTGGTAGTGCCAAGTGCCTTGATAACACAATTGGCTGCATACAGCTTTGTTAGGCCCCTTCCTGCACTTGGGACTTAAAGCAACATGAAAGAAGGTGGTAGGAGAGCTGCTCTGTACCTCGTGGCTGCTGGGGATGGATCAGCAGTGTGGGGTCCCTGTCTGCTGAGTGAGAAGGTGAGAGCCTGGGAGCTGGGGTGGGGGAGAGGGTGGCAGAGGAGATAGAGAAAAATGGATTAAAATAAACATATGAATTAGGAATGTTGCCCTGAAATGAAACACTGTCTGATTTTCATGTGGAAGGGCAGGAGCTGGTGGAGCTGGAAAGAGACAGAAAATAAGGAAAACTGATGATAATCAGAGTAGGGGCTGGCTGGTGTTATTTTGATGCTGATTTCGGTGTGATGAGAAGCTGAGGGAGGGCTTCTCACACTGGCCCTGTGGTAGGAAGTGTCTCCTGCTAAGCACAAAGTGGAAACTGGCTTTGATCTCATTAACCCCATCAGCTCTGCATTAGCAGATGTGTTTCTGGAACCTGACTCTTTCAGACACTTGAGGTGTATGTGAAGTGGCAGGCATTACAATTCATGTTTTCTTTGGGGATTTTTGTTGTGTTTTATGGTTTTTGGTTTTGTTTTTAACATCAAAGGCTAAATTTTTCTAGGCCAGCCCTGGCTTCTGCATTGGTCTTGCAAAATGTTTCTCATACAACAGGAAGAACATCCTTGAAGTTGCTTTCTTCCAGGAAAGAGCAATTTTCACATATTTCCCCGCTCCTCCAAAATGGATGTGGTTGACTGGAAGAGATAAAGCTTGCAGGAAGGCAGCACTTAAAGGCAGAGCAGAGTCTTTGCTGTGTGTGGAAGTGAGACCTTTCTGAAGCCTTTGGAGCAACCCCTCTAGAAGTGCAGCAAGCAAGGTTTTTACAGATTTTTTTTTTCCTCTGGTAAATATTTCGTTATCGTATCATTGGCAGGGTTCAGCACAGTTGCAAAACTTCAAAAGAAAAAGCTAAGACCTAGTTTCTCCTGATTTTTTCAGGTAGTGGTATCAAGAGGGAGGAGGGGAATTCTGCCGTATTTCTCAATGAGAAGAAGAGGTGAGAAAGCAAAAATCATAAGAAAAAGTGGGGAGGAAGAGTCAAGTAGAAAGCATGGTGAAAGTTTCCTCCTGTCTTCTAACTCTGCTCATTATTTAATACTAAACTCCCCAAGACAAACAATGAGGTGGGGAAGAAAGAAAACCCACAGCAACAGTAAGAAGCTCAAAGAACTACTACCCTGTAGTACTACTACTACCTGGTTGGCTCTTCTGGTGGCACCTTTGGGAATTGTTTCTCCCCCATGAGATTTTCTTTCTCCCTCATTTGTAGGGCACACTGAGATCTTTGATTAAAGAATATAAAAGTTCTGTGCTAGCTCAAAAGTTCTGCTGTTGCATCAGCTACAGATTGTCCCCCCTTGACTTTGGCACTGGCAGGTATGGAAGGGAAGTAGTGGTTGTTAGGACTTGCTGAGACCCTCCAGTTGTAACACATTTGTCCTGTCTGGACGTAAAACACGTGTCATAACCTCAGGTTCTGAATCTCTTTTTTGAAAGGGTGGTTGGAGGGTTAAGCTAGGAAGAACAAACCAGTAGTATAATAACACCTATATTAAAATAAATAAAAAAACCCCAATGCACAGATTTAACATGTTACATAATCTCTGTTAAAGTTGCTCTGGGAAATCCTCCAAGAGCTGGTGTCAGTCTCTGTTTTGTACAAGTCTGTACATAACCTCTATAAGAATTTGTATGAAGCTGGGTGGGCAAACACTGAGAGAAGAAGTTAGAACAGAATGCAGCCTGACCAAAGCCTTTCTGTGACAGAGCATTCACAGCAGGACTGGAGGGAGGTTTGCTTCTCCCCAGCTCTTTCCTCAAAGTCATCCCCTCCCTGCAGGTCATTTCCAGCACCTTGTCCCAGCAGTGGGCAGCCCAGGGCCAGTGCATTTCTCTTTTGACATCAAGCAGCCATCTGAAAGACTTCCAGGTGTATTAATGTCCCAAGTAACTCTGTTCTGAGGTGTGCTGTTAAAAACAGCCATCCCTCCCTCTGATGCTGCCATGCTGTGGGAAGAGCCTTGTGTGCTTATGGCTCTGCAGACAGTACCCATCAGTTTGTGTTTGCTCTCTTGCTTACAGACACAGCAATTAATTTAATGACTGCTAATCACGTGGAGCACAGATCATAACACAGAGATGTTCCTTCTCCAGGAGCTCAGTCAGTGCCTGTCTTGCACATAGGTCGTATTTACTTGGATCAAAGTGGTTTGAAGCATGGTGTGTTCAGAGGCAGGGGGGAAGGTGCTGAAAGTAGTGGAATTTTTCATGATAGTGTTGTGAGCTGTGGAAAAAGCTCTTAGCACATTTCTGTCAAAAAACAAGTCTGATTGTATGAATCCACTCCTCCTGCTGAGCTTCCATCATCTTTTGCTCCATCCTTTCCACCTCTCTCTGCCTCTTCTGGCATTGTTACCCTGCTCTGTCCCATTCCCTGCCAGGAGGGATTGCTTTCCTCTACACCGCTCAGTGGAGGAGCAAGTAGTGCTGAAAACACGGCTGGTGTGTTTCACATGCTGTGTTTCACCAGCAAACATGTAGTACAGGAACATCCATAAGCTTTTTCTGAGGCATCCTTTCTGGTAAAGTCAGGAGAAAGCTGTGTGATGGAGCACTGGGTGAGGAGACTGAGGTTTGACTTTTGTGCTTCTGACCAGACCTTGCTTCTGATGAAGGAAATGAAGTTCCCCTCAGGGAAAGCAAATGATGGAAAATTCTATTGCAAAAAGTTATATAATGCGTTTGGTTTTATGAAGTAGGATACAATTCAACTTACAGAAAACACTGAGTGTGCTTTAAATGGGCTTTTCAAAAGTCCATAGAAAAGCTTCCTCCCTGCTTATAGTCCAGGGAATCAAAGGCTGGCTGTTAAAATCTCATTTAAACGCCTTTTTGTTGGGAAAGTGGAATCAAGAACATGACATAGATGAGAAAGTTCTCGACAGAAGCTGCTACAGCTCTGGAGGGAACCTAAACTTAGTTGTTGACACTGTTCTTGAGAATGACAAGAGAGATTGTGTTCATTACACCAACCCCATCATTCTTGCTAAAAGCAGTCTCAGGTTTCCACATATATTTTCAAATCAAATTAGAAACGCTGCTCCTGAGACCTCCTTGGGCTGACAGTGACGGATTGCACAACTCAATAAATAGCAGGCTTTCCTAGAGATGTACTAATACCCGAGAGGTAATCCTACATGGAACCATGTATTTAAATTAGCATAGCTTTACCTCTTCCTCTGATAATGCAGTCCACACCTGGGGAGTGGCCACTTCTCAAACAGAAGTGGGAAAGTTTTGTTCCTCGGTTGCTTTTGAAGCTAAATGCTATTACTCAGTCATGGTGGATTTCCTCTGGCTGGGTCTTTGTCAGCTGTAATTAAAGCAGCCACCTCCTTTCACTCAGCTCTCAGCACAGGCTCACACAGCCAGACCTGCACTTCTTGATCCCACCAGGAAAATCTTTGTAGCTCTACCATTTGGTACCTAGCTCGGGTGCAGAATAAAGAGAGAAAGATGGAAAAACGGGCTTACTGGCCTTAAAAAAAAATTAGAACCCACTTAATCTCATACGGTTGCAGAAATTAAGTTACACAGGTTGGCCTGACCTACTGAGTCAGCATAGCCTTCATATTAATGTATGTCACAGTTTTCTTATTTCAACTTCATGCTAAACAGGCAGTGGAATAACTGGGGAGCCATGGATTTCATGCCAAAATCAAGGAATCTGTCACATTACAAGACCATAATTCATTTTGGAATGAGCTGTCTTGAAGGAGAGAAGTGAGAACTGCCCCACTGAGTGCATTCTGGTTTTGTATCCTCAGCCACAGGACTGGGCTCTGGTATTCAAGGCTCAGACAGCTCCTTCTGGGGGGGCTGGGGTTTGCACAGCTGCTCAAACTCATCTGTGGATGGAAATCCTGGTAAAATCTGCAGCATTCAGTCTGATACCGGGGAGCAAGTAAGAGGGAGGTTGAAGGAGACACCCAAATTATTACTCCTATAATTGACTAATACTTTTATAGTGTGGCTTTGCAGTGATGGAGATTTTTGCAGTCTCTGGCAGTAAATGAAAATCACTGAGACAGGACAGAGATGTGCAGAAATGCTCTAAATTATATGAAAAAGAAGATCTTTTAACACTTAACTTTAATCCTCTTCTTGGATTCACAGAGCCTTGTTTCTTTCTCCTCAGTGATGTTAAACCTGGGAAATATATCTATTTTGATAATACAGTTAAACACAGAAATGTTCTCCTATTGGTGAAAACTGAAATAAAACAGAGCTGCTTCTAATTGCTGTGCAAGGAATCATGTCTCGATGGATAGTAATTGGCAGTTTGCTTAGTGCTAAGACAGGAAAAAAATGAGTTGCAGATAATGTAATTTACAATAGATGTGAATAAATTATTACCTGTATTAAGGAATAAAAGGCAAATGGCCATTTTCCTTTTTCACAAAGCTTTTTGTACAGGAAGATGAAGCAATATTAGCTAATTTGCTAAGAGAGTTACAAATGCATACGAAGTAGTGAAGACATCCTGGGCACCTGAGCAGAGTATCTTGTATAAACCCCAGAAGTACAGCAGCTGAGCATGGAGTCAACAGAGACAGTTCTCAGGAGAAGAAACAAACTTGACCAGAAAGTGAACAGGTGTGGATCTCTGAAGGGGAAATATGAATGCACTGGTTGCCTATATGGCAAGTGAGTAGTGAAAAATGAAAGGACATGCTGTGGCCTCCCCTTAGAGAGTGAAGTGCTGCCTCTTTTTAGGTGCCTTCACTGGTGGGTTGTCTTTCCTACAGCTTTTCTTCAGTGCTATTTGTCTTTGATGGCATTTTTGACAGCAAATATTCTTTTGCTATTCTTCATAGCAAAAAGAAGATAGTATTAAAAACTACCATTAGGGACTGACAAAAAATCGTATAGATTTCAACAAAGTCACAGCCCTCCCAGAGTCTCTCACGAGTCCCTGTTTACCAGTTGGCCTGTCAGTGGCTTACAGGTATCTGATGTGTGTCCCTGACCTGACCACCCCGGCCTGTGTCTCCAGCTGCTCCCTCTGCTCAGGAAGGGCACTTTTGGAAATGCTCATTTCTCTGATAGGGTGCAGGAGGTGGGGAAGCATGTTCTCAAATTCTCAACTTATTCTACAGACCTCTGAATCCTCTTTCTTGTTAATTTGTGCCAAATTTGGGCACGGACCAAAGCCTTGGCTCTGCGGCGTCTCCCCAGTCCTTGGTGTCAGTCTTCATGGAGCAGGTTCATGCTGAGGCTCATCCCTTTGGTCTCAAGGGTTTGCCTGGCTGCTGTGTTTTACTGTCACTGCTGCCCCTAAGAAAAACTGATGCTATCTTCTGAAGAGGAAAGTCAGGACCCTATTTGCAGCTGAGGGTTTCCTGAGGGCCTCTCCCCAGCCTGTGCAGTGGCACACAGTACATGTAGATGGCTGCACCTCTCTGGGGATCCCCGAGAATAGTCCTTGCACCAAGGCTGAAGAAATCCCCAGCTTCTGGTGTCTCTGATCTCAGGTAAAGGTCAACCTGTCTGCTGGAAAGTGTGATCAGAAATGCTGCCTCACATCATCCTTCACTGTCTCTTCCTTCCCCTGAAATGAGTCACAGTCCCGTCACCGCAGCACCTCTGGTTTTTACTTCAGCTCTTTGGAAAAGCTTCATTTCATCACATGAAATCTCTGATTTTCAATGATTTTCAAGAAACTGTCCACAGCACTTACAATAACAGCGATTTCAATAGCTGTTGAACCATTTTTTTGGTTTGTTGGGTTTTTTTTAAATATATATATAGGCCTACTAGTGTGTTAAAAATTCACTGCTCTGCTGGGCTTATCCCAACACACACATATTGCACTGAGGATTTCCATGGCTCTCTGAGCATGCCATGGGCCCTGAGCCTTCCAACACCCTAACACCTCCTAACACCTGCCCAGTCCCACCTAGTGCCATGTCAAACATGGACAAGGCAGAAGCCCTCCAGGAGCTGCAGGTCCCAGCTGCTTCTTCCAAATCTGTGCAGTATTGGCTCTCCATGGGTGGTGGGAGAAATACATGGCTTACACATTCTACAGGTAAGACTGTAAGAATGTGGAACAACTTCATTTATAATTTCATTATAAATGCTAATGTCTGGGTTGGTTTTTTTGTTTTGTTTTAAATAGCTTTTGAATTCCTGTATAAGTTTAGAAGTGTTGTTACAGCTGTGAGGGTTGGCTATTAACTGACAAATAACTGGTGTAAAGGCAAACACTTTCTCTGCTGAGTTTTCTCAAAGGCTGAGGATAGTTATCACCACAGAATATGAGTGATAGGAACAGTAAATATCAAACACTTCAAGTACAGGCTGTTTGTACCTTGTCCTCTGTGAAATGATGCTGTGCTGATAGGGAGTTCTTGCTTTTCATGGATGAAACCACCTTGTGCTGCTTAGGAGGAAGGAAGTGCCGGTGCCTGGGACTGAGTATGTGTCCTTCTTCTCAAATGGGCCTTAGCAGGGGTGAGGAGATGCCACTTAGGGGTGACATACACTGGTACTCCCAGGTGGGGTGCAAGAAAGGAGTGTTCCTCATTACTGACAGTGACAGGATCACAGTTTATCCAGTTCAACTTCACAGAAGTCATGTTCGCTACCTAGAGAGGTCAATCAAGTGACCTATACATGCAAGTTGCTTCTGGGTTTGGATTAGGAAGAAAAGCAAACAAAACCCAGCAACTGACTCCACTTTTGTCCTGTACAACACATTTCCCAGCACCCTGAAGCTTGCGTGAGAGAGAAACAGCACAGGACTGCAGAAGGTGGAGATGATCTGCAGTAGAAAAGCGGAACTAGGGATTGAATCACAGCTATCATCAGCTATCATCCAGTCTCTTGAATTTACATCTGGAAGGTTTTTCAGAAGGATTAACTTTGGGCATAGAGGACTGATCTCTCTCAACTTCTTTTGCTGTCAGTGGGGAAGGCAGGCACCTTTAGATGACAATTTGGAGATGGAAAATAACTTGGTTGCATTGGATTGCTGTCTGTGTGTCAATCCTCAAAATAAGGATGTGCCAGGATATAGTCATAAGGTGTGTCAATCCTCTTCCAAGTTGCCAATTTATTCTCACTAGTTTTGGCTCTCCTTTTTCTAACAAAAGCTTTTCACTGCTGTCATTTCCAAGAAAAATCTAACAGGATGACTTCCGTGACACACGGGCGTGTTTGCTTGGGTCTGCAGAGAGTTTTCTGATATAGCTCTAGGGTTTCCCCTTGTTTCAGTGAACTTATTTCGGGTGCCAAGTGATAGTAAACTGCTGCCAATACTCTTGATTGTTTTTACTGACCCCTTTAAACCCAGCACTGTGTATCTAAAATCAAGCCTGGCATAATTTCTTCCTAACATCTACTCTCTTTCAGCTTAAAACTATTCCTCCTTGTCCTATACATCTTCTTATAAAAAGTGCCTCCCCAGCCTTCCTGTAGCCCCTGGAAGGTGCTCTGAGGTCTCCCTGGAGGCTCCTCTTCTCCAGATGGAACAACCCCAACTCTCTCAGCCTGTAGCTCTGGCCCTCCCGCCATCTTCATGGCCCTCCTCTGGAATAGCTCCAGCAGCTCCACGTCCTTCTGGCCTTGGGGACCCCAGAACAGGACACAGAACAGATGAAGCAATTCCATCAGGCTGTGCCCTGCTTGGAAGATGATGATGCTAAACCCCCCCCCCCCTCAGCCTCTGCATCACCTTTGCCAGGGGAGCGCTGCAGAACAAGTTCCTTCTCCCATCAGCTGGTGCCTCAGACACGCGTGTCCTTCCTCCCCCGTGGGCCCTGCTGTCACCTCAGGCCCTGTGCGGGGACCCCTCCCGCCACCCCTGGAGCCGGGACCCCCCGCACCCCGCATCCCGCACCCCGCACCTCGCCTAGCGCCCCCTGCCGGCCGTTGGAGCCGCTGCCCAGAGCCGGGACCGCGATCCGGGGCTCCGGGAGCCGCCACCCGCGGGACGGCGAGAGGCGGGTTCGGTCTCACAGACACCGGCACCCCGGCGGGTCCGTGACCGGTGTGAGTGTGAATGCGTGTGTGTGCGTGTGTGTGTGTGCGTGTGCGGGGAGGCGGCTGCAGGGCGGGCAGGTGGTGGCGGTGAAATCCATGCCGGGATTTCGGTGTCGCCGCGCAGTGACACATTGACATCACGGGGGCGCGGCCGGGCGGCGGGCGGGGGCTGCGGGCTGAAAGGCGGCGGAGCGGGGCCGGAGTCACTCCGGAACGGCGGCGGAACGGCGCGGAGCGGGGCTGCAGACACTGTCCGGGCTGGACTCCGCGCCGGGGCCGCCAATGTGCCTCGGGGAGCAAGCGCTCACCTTCCCCTTCGGTAAGCCCGGGCAGCGCTCGCCGCTCCTCTCCCAACCCCCCGCACCCCCCGCCGGATCAGGTGCGGGCGGGCAGCGAGGGGCTTCGCCGCAGCCGGCGGAGGAGGGCGAGGGGCTGGGAGGTGGCAGGGGTGAGATTCGCCGGCGCGGTGTGAGGGAGGTGCGGGCGGGAGGAGAGCTGCCCGGGCTGCGTCCCGCTCCTCCCCGCTGCTGGGATCGGGGGGTTCGGCGGGGGAGCCGCTGCCCGGCTGGGCTGCGGGCGGGGGAGCCGGGCCGCTCGACTTGCAACCTGACCAGTCACGATTTGCTGGTAATTATAACACTTCCAGTTCGGCAATTGTTTTGCCGAACGTGGGGGAGTCTCGCTTGCCTGCTGGAGCCTTGTTTGGTCCTCTCGGAATACCGAGGAAGCTCCGGAGACTTCCGTGCAAGATTTTTGTGTCTAGGGCTGCCTTATAGTGCCGTTTATCTCCCTGACGTGCTGCCCGTGCTCCGAGCCTGTCAGTCAGCCTCCAGCAGCAACAGCAAGCACATGGCAGTTTGCAGAGAGCTCGCAGAGCCATTACACTCTGCCTCTCGCTTCGTTTGCAACTTGCTGAAGTGTGCCTTGAATCAAGTGCCTCTTCGTGATTACTTTTTAAAAAACAACCCAAACCTACAAAAAACCAACAGAACCCAAAACCAAACAAAAAATCTCTTGCACTAGGGGTTGTGGTTGCACTTTGCCAGAAGGGACCTGCTGCGAAGACCATGCGGTGAAGCCGAGCGCCGGACCTGGGACCGCTGCTGTGCACTCACCCCCCGTCCCTTCAGCCTGGAGGGATTGCCCGGGACTGCAAAGGGAAATAACAACCTGGCCAGGAGCCTCGCGTTCCTTGCGTGTTCCTGGGAGACCTTCTTCTTCTTCTTCGCCGGCGCTGCCCGGCCCCACTCCCCGCCGCAGCCTGCAGCTGCCTGAACGCTACTCGCGATAAACCCTGTGCAGAAAAGGGGCTTGATTTTTTGTTTCCCCCGTCACCTCCAGACCCGGAGAGTCGCGGCCGAAGGAAAGCGCTTCTTCTGCCCCCCACCACCCCCGCCATCCCGCGGGCACGGAGGGGTCTGGCTCCGCCGAGGAGCGAGCTGGGGAAAGGCTGAATGCCGGCCCCCGAGAGAGGAAGGCTGCGGCAGGCAGCCCAGCTGGATTTTCCTCCCCTCGCCGACGAGTAGGACGTGGAGATCGGGCGACGAGGGCTTTGCAGGGACGAGGAGTGTATCCCGCCTGCTAGCCCCCACCCCGCGGGGCTGGGGAGAGCGCGGAGCCGGGCCCGCAGCCCCCCGCCCCCCTGCCCTGCGGGGCTGCCGCCTCCTGCCCGCTGGATTTGCCATTGGTGGCGATTCCTTGAAAGAAGTAAGTTGGGGGGGAAGGACGCTCGTCGTGTTCTGTGCAGCGGAGCTCAGGCGGGGGGTGGGGGCGGTGCAGCCCCTCTGGCTCGCACAGCCGCGGCGAGCAGGTGCCTGCCAGGGGTACCGCAGCCCCCTGGCACCCTCCCAAAACAGAAAATAAAATAGAAGCCCGCTGGGGTTGGGCTTCCGCGGGCGGGCCCTGCGGGTGAGGTGCGGGAGCAGCCGCGGTCTGAGAGAACCGGAGACCCGAGGGGAGCTGTGTGGTGCTGGGGGGGGGGGTGGAGAGCATCGCGGTGGGCTGAAAAACGAGCACAATTCAGAAACAACCAAAAAGCAAAAAAACATCGAACAGCTAAAGGCAGCCTCGCAGGCGGCTCCTTCGGCAGGGTGGGGGCTCCAGGCCGGGTCTATGGGGGTTCTGCCGGGGGCCCCAGGGACTGAGTGGCGGGGGAAACCCCAGCGCTGCAGGGGCTGCTCGCCGGGCGCTGCCGCTTTAAATGCCGGGGAGTCCGCCCTCCCGGGGCAGCGCTGACCGCGGGCCCTACCCTGCAGAAGGGGGAGGGAGAAGGGGAGAGGAAAAAAAAAAAAATCCACCCTTGTTTTCATTCATAACTTTTTTTTTTTTTTTTGTCCTCCCTTTTTTCCCCTCCTCTTCCTTCCGCCCCGTCAGCGCCGCGCTGTGCTCCGCTCCGCGCCCCGGGGCGCAGAGGGCGCCGCTCCGCCGCCTGCCCGGGGCTGCCCGCGGAGCCGCGGTGGGGAGCGGGCGAGGGGAACTGACGGCGTTTTCGAGCCGGGTGGGGAAAAGGGGGTGGAAGGAATCGCTGAAGCTGGGGGGCGAGCAGTGCTGACACTGGCTGCGGAAACATGAGTTCTCCCGCCGTCACTGCTGTATGTTATTCTGTTATTTTATTATTTTATAAGCCGGGAGGCTGGGGAGGGGGCGACTTTAAAAGTTGTTTGCACGGGGGTTGGGGTGGTTTGTTGGGCTGCTCGGCAGCTGGTCGTGTCAGTCTGCGTGTGCCGTGGTGGTGGTGTTGCACTTTCCCCCCAAAGGTGGCACTGGATGTCCTTAGCATTTTCTCGGGATATTGTTTTTCATTCCCTGGGGAGCCCAGCTCCTGGTTGGTGCAGCTGTAAATCTTTCCCTTTTCACATTCATTCACCCTTGGTCTGTTGTGGATTTATATTCGGTGCTTGTGGAGAAGGCAGCTTGCTATGTGGGGTGAATTAGAACTAAGCAAACCTGTTTGTTGTTGAGGTGGGGTTTTTGTGGGGTTTTTTTTTTGTTTGTTTGTTTGTTTTTCTCTCTTCGTCTAGCAACCCTAAAGCCCCCACAGGGTGACAGTATGTGTAAAATTAAATCTCTGCTGGATGAGCACAAGAACTTTGTGTCCTGGTAGAAGCTGTCACCATTTATTAGTGGTATGAGTGACAAAGATGCTTTAACTACCTGTGAGAAGAAACCTTTGCTGCTCTTCTCCATCCCTGTGCTCCCATGACACTGTGCCACTTTCTCTCCCGGGTGGCAGCAGCTCAGTGCTGGCTGTGGTCTGGGGAGGCAAGGCAAGCTCTTTCTCACGAATATTGGATGTGTTTTGCAAATGCTTGATAGCACTTGGCTGTCTCCTCTTCCAGGTAACAAACGTGTATGACATTTCAGGGGAGGGGGCATGCAGTGAAGGGGGGCTTTTGCCTCAGCTGTCAGTAAAGCAGTTTATTTTTTTTGTTCTTTGTATAAATGTGGCCTTTAGATACTTGTCTGAATTTTTACAGAGGTAGAGAGCTGTCACTGCATTTTTCTCCGTCCTGCAATCTTTGTGTCGATAGCTGGGCGGAGTGAAACAGAATGAAAATGTGCAACATTTAATTAAAAGCTAAACTGGAAGATGTCTTTATTTGAGGAGGTTTTAATCTGTTTGTCTTGTGAAAATGGATTTGTGCTTTGATTGTTTTGAGGTTGTTGTGGGTTGTCTTGTTTTCTTGTCGTTTGCATTTCACATTCTTATGAATCTGGACGTACTTTTTATCTGACAGCTTCTCTTAGCCTTTTCTACCCCTTTTTCTCTCACACCCTGGCCTGTGGTCAGAAAATACTTGAAAAGGGACTGTTGGCACCCCTGCTTTAATTTTATAGGCAGCATGTAAGATTTGTAGGCTGAGTTACCCTCTCATAGAAAATGTCCTGGCAGGTTGCCAGTACTGAGTTTGAGACTCTGTATCACTCCTACTTCACTTCAAAAAGGAGATTTTCCAAATGCATAGGAAGCAAATTGTTGAGCTTTCTGTTGCTGCACGTTCAGACAGAATAGTGAGATTTGTGCATGTTCTTTACTCTGCCATGCAAGCATGGTGGTGATCTTGCCTCTTTCCAACTTAGTTTTGGGGACATTCAGAATTTCTGTTGCTAGTTAGACAGATGTTAAGCAACAAGTGAGAAGCACTTTCTGTGGCTTGCCAAGTAAGCATGCAGGTTAATGCTGCAATTTTTAAATTTTTTTTTAATGGCATGGGGTCTCCTTTGCATTCCTCATCTATGATGCCATACCCAGACTCTCCCTGTTACTGGACTTTGGCCAGATCCTCATCGTTGTTGTAATCCCCTGCTGAAAGAGATCAGTACCAGGTGGCTAGGGCAATTTGTGGTTTGCCGGATCATTTCTATTTGCAAAAAGTATCCCATTCTTTATTCCTCCTTGATCTTGTCTTAAGTGTGTATATATGTACGCATGCGGTGTTTATTTATACCTTCTGTCCATCTCTTTTTCTTTTAGGGTTTCAGATGCATGCCAGGTTCCCACTGAATGCCAGAAGTGGAGATCACTACAGATGGAGCCCCAAAGTCCACATGGCAGCGGTGGTTCACTAGCAGTGGTGATTCAACAGCCCTCTTTGGACAGCCGGCAGCGATTGGACTATGAAAGAGAGAGCCAGCCAACCACTATCTTGTCACTGGACCAGATCAAGGCCATCAGGGGTAGCAACGAATACACCGAAGGTCCATCTGTGGTGAAAAAACCCGGGCCGCGGACAGCACCAAGGCAGGAGAAGCATGAAAGGACTCACGAAATCATACCAATTAATGTGAATAATAACTACGAACACAGACCCAGCCACGTGGGGCATGTGGCACATCAGCATAACACGAGGGCTCCCGTCCTGAGCAGATCCACCAGCACGGGGAGCGCCGCCAGCTCCGGGAGCAGCAGCAGCGCGTCCTCTGAGCAGGGGCTGCTGGGGCGGTCGCCCCCGTCCCGGCCGGGCTCCGGCCACAGGTCCGAGCGGACAGTCCGGACGCAGCCCAAGCAGTCGTCCCTGGTTGCAGATGATCTGAAGGGTCCTTTGAAAGAGGACCCGACGCAGCACAAGTTCATCTGTGAACAGTGTGGGAAGTGCAAGTGCGGGGAGTGCACGGCCCCGCGGGCGCTGCCCTCCTGCCTGGCCTGCAACCGGCAGTGCCTCTGCTCGGCGGAGAGCATGGTGGAGTACGGCACCTGCATGTGCTTGGTCAAAGGGATCTTCTACCACTGCTCCAACGACGATGAAGGGGACTCTTACGCGGATAATCCCTGCTCCTGCTCCCAGTCACACTGCTGTTCTAGGTACCTGTGCATGGGAGCCATGTCCTTGCTTCTGCCTTGCCTGCTCTGCTACCCTCCTGCCAAGGGATGCCTGAAGCTCTGCCGGGGCTGTTACGACCGCGTCCATCGTCCGGGCTGCAGGTGTAAGAACTCAAACACGGTCTATTGTAAACTGGAGAGCTGCCCCTCCCGGGGTCAGGGCAAGCCCTCATGATTTTTGGAGGGAGGTTTACTTCCTCCAACTTCAGTTTTTCAGGTTGTAGCTGATTATTTTCTTGTTCTGTTTTTTTCTCCTCTCCCCCGTTTCTGGAGGAGGCTGTTCTTGTGCTTTCCTTTCTTTCTCCCTCAACTTCACACACATAAGTTCTTCCTGTTGCATCTTTGCTTTCCTACTGACTCGGATGAGTGTGGAGTGTTTTATGTAGCTGTTGCTGCTCTTTGGTAAGTGTGGACCTGGTATCTGCACCTGCCACTCCCCTAGGCAGGGTCTTTTGAGTCTGTAACTGAACCACTCCTCAAAGAGGCCGTGAGAGCTTGCTGGGCTCTTGCAGCTTCTTGCTCTGTGGATATCTTCCCAAAGATGTTTTTCTTCCTCAGCAATTTTATTTTTGTTTTTTCTTAACCCTCCGGGTACCAAGGAAGAGTAACTTTCATGACTGAGCTGGATTGTGAAATAACATCCTGTCTGTGTTCTTTCTGGAGAGGGATGTAAAATAAAGGCTTTACCAATTGAAAGGCCTGACTCTTCTATAAGCAGCCACCTTTTTTGTGTGTGTGTATTTTTTATTTTTCCCCTGCTCTTCTGTTTTCTCTTTTTTTCTTATGGAACATTCTCAGTCCTGAGAATTACCCTGCCTCTTTTTTTTCTTTTTTTTATTTTCAGTGTAACTTCAGTTTTTGCTATGGTATGTAGATCTTCACATTGGAGACATTATGGCTGCAACATACTCACTTGTTTCTTTGTCTGTCAGCTCTTTGAAGGATATTGCTCACTCCACCCTCCTGCTCCTGTTTTTATAGTCTATCAGTATCAGTTGGTATTAAAGCTGGTGGTGTTCAAATATCCAAACCGCCTTTGGGTGTCATTGAGTCACCTAAACGTTCTTGAATCCTTGAACTTTCTTGTGGTCCTTTGGTTTAGTGAATTTAGCTCTGCTCTGTACTTTATAATTTTATTCTGTCCCTGTTTTATTGCCTTAGCCACAAATTGTGGTCCTTTTTGTATATTTTATGTATAAACCACAAAGTTGAATCCCAACTATTTTTAAGACAAAAGTCTGTTAAAACTTTTTTTATTGTAAAGAATATTTATTATGTGAATCTCTATTATTTTATGATATTTATTGCAAAAGACTTTGAAAATGTACTCATGTCTGAATATAACAAAATATCAATACTTAACGAAATAAGGATGACACGAAGAAAGTACATATGTTAACTATAATGCAGAAAATATATTAATTAATGAAAATGGCTCTGGAGTTCTTTTGTTATAATGGCAGGTTCTGAGCTACTTGCAGGTATTGCTGGGTTGGTGGGGTCTCTCCTCCTTGCAGTCTGTCAGGTAGCAAGTATCTTCCTGTTGATACTTCAAAACCACTAGTCTGTGCTCTAGTTTAGTTTACCTCATTTTAAGTTTGCTAACTATATATCAAGTAAGTTTTCACTGTGGGATATTTAATACACTTGAATGTATACATTGTGTTTAACAGTGCCAAGAAGCTCAGGCCGTATTCATTTACCGAAGCATTTGAAAATACAGTTTTGGAGGAGGAAATCATAACTTCAGGCTTTTTTGTTTCCTGAGGAAGACCAAATTAACATGTACTCCTGTTCTCAATCTCCCTACACAGGGCCTCTTGGCTGTTTAAATTGTACATCAGCTGAAGTGATGAGCCTACCAAGCTCAAACCTAAATAAAAAGCAAGAGGCAGGATTAAGAATACTGATTGTGTTGCTGTAGTTTGCAAACTGTGAAAGTTTTGGTGTGTTTGTGCCTGTGTCTGCAGCTCGTTTGGGTTCGTGACAGGTTTCCCTGTAAGTTTTCCTCTGTTTTCTGTCTTTAAATTAAAGGCCCTTAAGGGTGACCCAAGTGTCACAGTTGCTTGTGGCCGTTTAACACATACTCAAGGAAAAAGCTTTTCATTGGGAGTGAATGAGGAAACCTCATTCTTCCGTTTATGTGGGTCTAACATCACCATTCTTCTCAAGTCAAAAGTTTATTATATGGATGTTGTTGGGAGTAAGTGGTTCTAGAGAAACTCCACTTTAAGACAGTAATAACTTGACAAATAAGTCCTATCTGGATTTTGAAGTCCTGCTGCTCTGAACTGCCATACTGAAGCTGTTCTGCCTCCTAGCATGCTGATGGTGTGAATAAGCTTGACTTTTGTAGTTAATTCCATCAAAGCTGATCCAGGGCCATATGAGCTGACCAGAAAGTTACATTCTTTATTAAATGGCATTGATGACTTCTGTGAGGTATAAAGAGAAACCATCCTCTGGATGTGTCTAGAAGCATGTGGTTGGTAATACTGCTCTCCCAGCCTCAGTGAGACAGAACTGACAGGCTGGGAGGTTTGTGGGATGGCAGTGTATCCATATGGAACCTGCTTTCCAAGATTTATTCTGCATGAGGTGAAGCAAAGCCAAGAGAAGAGTGTTTCTGAGGATCAGACAAGTTGCTTTGCATTGCTTCCCTACCACTGGTGTGTCCCTAACTGTGACAGCTGCAAACAGCACTTGGGGGACAATGAAATCCTTGTTGAACAGTCACCAGTGGTCAGATAGGACTTTTTACAACTGTGTTCTGACACTCAAAAATGCCAACTGCCTTGTCACAACTGGATACATCCAGCTCTGTTGAGTAAGGTTGCTCCAAGGGTGTTGGTCAAACCTCTTCAAGAAGAGTTGCACTGCTTACCTCTTACCTTTTATTTTTTTTTTCAGACTAGTGTCTTCTGTGGGGGTTGGGTTTTGTTCCTAGCAGAAGAGAAAAAAGCCCAAAGGACCCACCTGTGCTGTCTTACTGATTTTCTCCCTTCACAAGCTCTGTCACAGCACTGTTTCAGGTATCTTTAGAGGAAGTCACCAAACCCACACTCTCATTTTTCAGTCCCACTAACTAATGCTCCTTTTACTAACTAAACTTTGGGAATAACTTCAGGTTGTGGTTCCTTAGGAAGATGTGACTTTGACCTATGTAGCAGTGAGAAGATAACTAGAATACCATTTAAAACACACAAGGAACAGTTTCCAGGTGTCACCTGGAGAAGGCAGTAAGAATAACAGGCAGTACTTAAAGCAGTAAGAATAATAGGTTATTTTCTTGGGTTAGATGCTGTATTATTTGTACTTAGTATACATCTGTGTGTCTGAGTTAACTTTTCAGGTCATCTGGAAGATTGGGGTGACTGCCTTGTGTGATGGGAGTGACTGTGACTTCTCTCAGGCAGGTTTTGTGGTGTGGAACCATGCAGGACTGCATGAGAGCAAATGAATATCTCTAGTGGGGAAAAAATAAACTAGCTGACATGCATGCAGGAAACTCTGCAGTATGGAGAGACTAAAGTTATCTTAAATATGCCCTAAGTGGTCAGTGTTTGTCAGCTGTTCTGCTTTCTACAATGATCATCTAGAGATACTGTAGTGTGTTGTAAGGGGGGTTGCTAAGGGCTAATGAGATTTCTTGGAATTAGGAGACTGAAGTGCAGATTTCAATTCTTCAACCTAATATTTGTCCATGGGTTGTTCAGATTACTTCCTCTGTGTTTGTAGAGTGCCAGGCTGTCAGAGATCCACTACAATGTAGGTTATATAAAAAAATACTTCTTAAACATTTTCAAATAGCTTTTAGACCTTCTGAAAATAGAATTCTGGATAAAATCATGTAATTGGGCAGAAAGTTCAGCTGACCTACTAACCTAATTGTATGGGTTATGGATGGGTTTGAGCAAGCCTGCCATCTGCTTACACACAGCAGGGTCCTGAAATGTGTCACATAAGGTCTGGCATGAAGGAAAAAGGGAAAATCCAAGCTGGAATTCATGTCTTGGTTTGCTTAGTGCCTTGAAACCTGTGTTGAGATATGAGTTCTGGAAACAGGTGGTAAATAAGTTTCCACATTCCCTGCTGGATGTGGGAATTGCTAGGGTGAGAATGAGTTGGGGTGTTTCTCTGAAGACAGCTCTGTTGCACTGCTGCTTGTGTGGATGAGAAGGTTATCTGAGGGGGGATAAAGCTGAACAAATGAGAAGTACTTGCTCCTGTCTATGGTTCCATATCATAAAGACAGGTGGGAGAGGATTAGCTCCTCTGTCTGTGATAAAGCAAATCTGTTAAGAGGGATTAAAAGGGCTAGATGTAGTGTTTTAATGGACTTATATGAACTAATAGATTTTTGTCCTGGAGGAATGTTCAGGACTCACTGATACTTCTGTATTTCTTGTTCTGCTAAAATTACCTCCAAATTCTAAGGAATCCTGATTAATTGTTGGCTTTCTTCCAGCTAGAGCATTTGTGTCAGTCATGGTGCTTTAAAAAGCCTGGAATAAAATTCTGTTCTGCACTCACACATCTGTACTTAGCAGCCTTAACACAGTGCATGGGTTGCACAGGTCTTGTTCCCATTGCCCTTTGTCAGTGGGTAAGTTGCTTTTGGGGCAGATCTTAATCACCTGTACTTCCTGGCTGTGGTTGGCTTTCACCTTTTTTTGACTGACGGAGTAGGCAAGGCATGGCTGCTACCCTTGGCAGTGCTTAGGCTGCCACACAGGGCTGTGTTAATAAGCTTTCTGCTTATTGGAAGGATCTATTCAAAAACATCTGAGCTGTTCAGAGTTTCCTTCAGCAGGCGTGGACTTGGGTGTTCAGCAGCACATGGGGCTGCTGCCCTGCTGTCCTGCAGTCTGTGCACTGGGCAGCAAGCACAGCCCAGAGATGAGCTCAGCATCCCAAAAATCCCAGCACAGAGTCACTGAGGCTTTCTCTGTGCCCTTCCCCTGTCAGTACTGGCTTGCTGCAAGCTGAGAGCAGTGCCTGTCCCTACCACCAATCAGCACAAAAGCCCAGGCCCTCACCAAGCATTTGCAGGTCCTGTAAATCACTGCAAGCTTTGTGATGACCACTTAACTTTTCAGTTATATTTTCTGTGCCTCTGTACGTGTGGTTGTGCTTTGAAATCAACTTTGTTTTCTACGTAGTCAGGGAGCAATGTGTAGGTGCTGATTTGGTCTCATTTCAGCTTGGTTGGGAATATACACAGATGTGTGTGTTCTGTTAGATACTGTGTTTCATGGCTGTGAAATCCAAATTCAGTGTCTGCTGAAGGCTGAAAAAAGAATGTGGACTTATTGGCCACCATATCAGAAGCCAACACAGTTGTAATGAAGTGTTATCTCCAGAGTGATTTGTACTGCTTAGGTCATATATATATGACAAAGAGGTGCAGTGATGTTTATTCCAGTACAATGCTTGCACCTGCTGCTCCTGCTTCTCCTGGTGAAAGTGTCTTGAGATGAGGTACAGCCTCTTTTACTTACTAATACATGCAAATACAGGACACATTTCCTGCAGACCAGACAGTCTTGTTGCAGCAGTAGTGGTTCAAGGGTTGGACTTGATGATCTCTGAGGTCTCTTCCAACCCAGCCGATTCTATGACTCTATGATTTCTTAGCTTTAAGCATACAGGGGTGAAACCCTGGTCTTACTGAATAACTTCAGATTGTAGCTTAAAAAAAGGACAGAATCAGCTATCTTCAGCTTGAAAATAGAATTGATGTGAATTGCTCCTTTTTGTTGTTTTTCTTTTATTTATTATTAATTGGGGGGTGTGTGTGTTTTTTGTTGGTTTTTTGTTTGTTTTTTTAAGAAAAGAAACATACATTTGTTTTATTCCTTTAAGAAAGGTGTGTGCCACATAGCCCTGCCTCCCCTGCATTGTAAGCACACCCTGTTTTGTAAACCTTTGTATACATGTACAGTGCTGCAGGTCTGAAAACAAATATCCTACAGGACTTATTGTCAAAAGGCACAAATGTTTGACAGCAGCTCTACCCAAAGGGCTGAACCTCATTGTGTTTGTGCAGCAAGGAGCACAATGGGACCTGCATCCTGCCTGACCCTCCAGGGTCGCTGCTGTGGTATGACTGGTTTTATACCACGGAATATTTCTTCTGAATGAAGTTGATGGATTTACACTGCTAAATAGGTTGGCCAGGAGACAGCGTACTTAGGCTGCAAGCTGTTCTGAATGGACTTGATACTGGTGGTAGGGGTTTTTCCTTGTTTTCTTTTTTGTTTCTCTTAACTGCTAATACAGCACAATGTCCAGCGTTCATAAGCGTTTGGATGTTCTTAGGTTATGTGATAAATGTGGCTCCCCACAGTTATATAAATAGCTTCAACACCCTGAACTGAAATTCTGTAACTGATTAACTGCTTAATAGATATTCTAAATGAAATTGCCTGTCTTCTGACACATATTTCAACTTCCAAACCATCTGGCTAATCTTCCACTGCTGGGAAGATTCCTCTTCCCCACTTCAAACAAGAAGAAAAGCTGAAGTTAACTGACGTGGTCAAGATCCTCCCCAAAGCCTCATTTCTCACATGGTGTCCCATTTTATGCCTTTGGATCTGTGCACTTTAACAAAAGGACACCTCAAAACACAAATGAATAAACTATTGGCCTGGAAGGAAAGAGGAAGTGCTGAGGCTTTGCTCCAACTGGGATATTGGTAGATTGCACAGTCCCTTCTTGTTAATACCAAGGTCACCTGGCTTCCACTGTTCAAAATCCATTTTCAGCAACACTTGTTTCTTATCAAAACGAAGTCTCATTTGTTTGATCACTTCATTTGAGAGCAAGATTGTACACTTGTTCATTTTTCACATGGCATGCTAAGTTCTTATGGGCGAAACCTGCTGTGACTACCTGAGCCATCTGTGCTGGTTCTGCTGATTTAACAGATTGTTCTGGAGCTCTTCTGAATCATGGTGAGGATGAGACCATTTAGTCAGGGGCAGTATAGTTGAATCTTGTGATTTTGGCCTAAAGTTCATATCTAGACAGGAACTTTGTCAGAGTTTGCCAGTATCTGTTGTTTGGTCTTGAGTTTACTGCTCCACAAAAGTATGTGAGGAAATACTGAAAATGTATAAATTCTGCTGCATTAAATAGTCAAAGGGTCTCTCTGGGAGCAAGTGGTAAATGTAGGATGTCCTTCTGGAATCTCCATAGGGATTTTTTGTATGGGCTTTCAAATCTTGAGCTTTTGAGCCTGTGTGCTCTTGCCCTGTACTGGAAAAGGAGCACTTGCCATGGTATTTCCAGAGCCATCTATCACTGCTGCCAGGAGGAGATAACATCCTGTGTGACTGTTAATCTGATTTCCTCTCCCTGCTGACAACTCTGACACACTGGGTCTGGAATAACTATCTGTTCAGGTGGCAAAAATTGCAGTGCCTCCTTAGCAAATAGCTCAAAGCATTTTGCACTTGGACTCAAATGCTTTGAAATCAACCGTGCCTGATAAAACAGCTCTGAGGAAAATATTTCCCTTTTGCTGCTGGGAAAACTAAAGCTGGAGGCATGCGTGGAGTCAGGATGGGAGGCACAGCCAGAAGCCTTTGACCAGTGGTGTAGTGTTTTACTAACTGAGTTATTCTTCTGTAGAGAGAGAGGAATGGATGGGAACACCTCTCCGTGCCTGAAACTGAAGCACTATCTGGAGAATATTTGGAAGTTTTATCTCATAACATGCCACAGATTGTGTGTGCATGCAGGCACAGAGCCATATGCATCATAGTCAGTGATGGTGTAGAGGCACTGTGAAAGTCTTAAGGGGAAAAACATGTAATCCTAACTAAGGGACCAATTTAAAATGTTCTTGATGCAGCACACTACAGGTATAGTGTTTAAAATTACTTAAATAAGAAATTAAATGTATTTCAAAGTGGTGTAGCTGTGGTGCTTAGGGTCATAGTTTAGTGGTGGACTTGGCAGTGATGGGTTAACTGTCGGACTTGATCTTAAAGGTCTTTTCTAACCAAAGTTATTCTATGACCCATCTGTAATGATCAGTTTCACATTTATTAGTTTATGGGATTAATTTTTAAAAAATAATGCTTGAAAATGTCAGTGTCAGCATTCGGATATATGGGAAACTAGGCAGGAGTCTAAGTAATACAAGTTACTTGTGGGGCTGGAAACTAGAGCGGTATCCTATGGCCTTCTAATTAAAACTCTTTATTTCCAAAGATTTATTCTGTGGGCCTTACTAAATAGATCAGCCTTGGGTTTCTAATGGTGACTACTTGAGGAGGAATGTAGCCTTTGTTACTCTGAATAGTTGGGAGCAGATTACCGGGCTGCCAATTTCCTGTTGCCTTTCAGAGCTGCAATTTGAGCCCTATTTGCTCCTGGCTCTTGCACAATTGAAAACAATGGGTGGCTTCTTTCAGGTTTCACTTCAGAGCTCTTAGAAACTGGGGAAGTGGCAAAAGCCCTACTTTACAGGTAATTAACAATAGATAATGTTTATTCTGCGTTTTTTTTTTTCCC
This sequence comes from Calypte anna, assembly GCF_003957555.1. NCBI lineage: Eukaryota > Metazoa > Chordata > Aves > Apodiformes > Trochilidae > Calypte > Calypte anna. The sequence continues at coordinate 774,201 of NC_044249.1, forward strand.
TTAAAAAAAAAAGAAATGCTGATAGAAGTAGAAGTAGACCCCGAGCTCCCAATACAGACAGGCACAGCACAAGTGCCTGGTGGATGCAGTCGCAGACATAACCCCAGCAGGATGCTGATGCTGGGTAAAAAGAATAAATGCAAAACCCAGACCATTGCTAGGCTGCTAGCAATGCTGAAGGCTGAGCAGCAAAGCCCGGTATATGTTTGCTGTTGCGAACCTGCTCTTTGATTTAGGGCCCCTTTTTATTGTATCCTCTATCTCCTTTATTAGGTGCAGGCTTCTCATACCTTGTTGACGTTTATGTAGGGTAGTTAAATGTTTCCTTGTGTAAATTAAGCTCTAGGAAGCCACCTGTCCTGTAAAGTTTATCTTAAATACAGAAGCTTGTTTTACCACATAAAGATAGAAGTGTCTGTTGTTTAGCCTTATCTTGTTAATGTAGAGGTTTGGACACCTAGGAATTAGATGCAAAAAAGCTGCTCTTGCATGTTTATTGTTATTTACCTAAAAATGGGTTGAGGCAGTCGGAAAATGTCTAAATTGGGATGCTCAAGCCCCTTACAGGTGGCAGGGAAGAGATAAACATCAGAGTAAGAGTCATCTGCCCCCAGAACTGAATTTTGGGTCTGCACACTGTAGGCTGTGAGGTAGTATGCTGGCAAGCTTTGAAAAAATATATTGGGAAAAAATAAAAATGGCACTGAACAGAAACCAATTTTTTTCCCCTTCTTACACCTGAAATCTCCCAGTACACTTGGGCAGACTGGTCTGTTTGTCAGCCTTGCCTCATAAGGTGATCTTATGCTGCAGAAAATGATGCCTCCATCATGCCTTTCATAGGATACAAACTTGCCAAAGCAAATGATGGGCAGAGGAATGCTTGATAACATTGTTTTGATTTTACATAACCTTTACAATATCCTCCTGCAATGCCTCCTAGGTAAGTAGGTGGTATGCCAAAATAAGAGAATAATTATGACTTCTAATGATCTCATCCAGTCTCTTTGTTTTACACAAGACACTTTTGATGGCTTGTGAGACATGACATCAGAGTTTTCAGTTTTGTGCCTGAGGGGTGCTGGAGGGACCTGCAGCATCCCCCAGAAGGGTGAGCATCCCCCAGAAGGGTGAGCATCCCCCAGAGGGGTGAGCATCCCCCAGAAGGGTGAGCTTCCCCCAGAAGGGTGAGCATCCCCCAAGAGGCAAACACAGCCATGCCAGAGTGGAAGGGCTAGAGACACAAGTGTGAGCCATGGCAGCAACAAAAGGCCGGGTGAGTCGGACAAGGTCATGCGAGGATACACCAAAGCCAGAAGAGCAAATGGTTTTTAAAATTCTCCGAGCTGGCTTGAGTCTTGGCTGAGTTGCAAGTGTGAAAGGAGGGCAGCAGAGCCTCAGGTCTTCCTTACACAGAGACATCTCTCCTTCCTCAGTTGGACAGGAAGCAATGGTGATTCGTAGTCTCAGAATCACAGAACCATCCAGGTTGGAAAGGACCCCTCTGAGACCATCAAATCCAACCCCAGATCCACTCCCCCCGTGGTTCCCAGCCCATGGCACTCAGTGCCACATTCAGTCTCCTGAAAAACCTCCATGGATGGAGAATCCACCCCTTCCCTGGGCAGCCCATTCCAATGCCTCATCACCCTCTCTGGGAAGAATTTCTTCCCAATATCCAACCTAACCCTGCCCTGGCAGAGCCTAAGCCCGTGGCCTCTTGTCTGACGGATTCCTGCCATGGAGATGCAGTCTCTTGCAGTGTGAGGTGGTGACCCTGGCACTGTCCCAGTGAGGCTGTGGCTGCCCCATCCCCAGAGGTGTTCCAGGCCAGGCCAGCCCTGTGGCCATGGCCAAATGACTCCTCAGCCATTGCCCTTGGTTTGGAGCAGTCCCTGTGCACCGGGGCTGCCACAGGCACGAAATGGGCGGGAATCTGAGGGCGCAGCCGGAGTGAAGCGCGTCCCCGCGTGAGGGCCAGAGGAGCCCGGTCTCTGCAGGTACAGGAACCAAGGGGACATTCTGAGGGGACGTGGCTCTGCTGCCTCTGCCCTCCTGTGCTGGGAGTGCAGGGGATGGATGGTCTGTGAGGACAGGGTGGGTGGAAACCATGTGGACCCACTGGGAATTAAAATCAGGCCAGGGTGGGCTGTGGCAATTCTCTCAGGCCAGCAGAGTGCTTTGGGATTCCTTTTTTTGTCCTGCTCTTGAGCACGATGTCAGCATTTCCTCAAGGATAAAAGCCTTTAAATTTGTTTACTGTCAGAATCCAGATCCCCAGGTCTGGATTGGAAGGACCAGCAGGCAGGACTGGTACCAGTATTGGTACCAGTGCCTTGTTGCTGAGGTGGCTCTGCAGTGTTTGCTCTCTCTGGGACAGCCCCAAGGTTTCCCTGCAGCCATGGCCCCTCAGGTAACCCCACTGACACTGCACAGCCTGGTGAAATCCACTCCCCTGCTGCTCCTCTGCCTTGCTACTTGCAGTCACCAACCTAAATCTTCTTCTTGCCTGCCTTGGTCCTTCTCTGATGGCCCTGTGGCATTATTTTTGCCCTTTGTTCCTGCTCCTTCCCATCTGGATGGATGTGGCTCTAGTCCTGTCTCCATCCCATCCCTTGTGGGGAGGTATTTGGGCTCCCTGTCCCTGCCTGCTCTGCTGCCCCGGGTAATGGAGATCTGGGACCTTCAGCTAGACTCTCGGTGACATTTCTTGTCTAAACTCTCAGCTCCATCTTAAGGCAGAATTCACGTGTGCTGATTGTCTCTATGAGCTTCAGCTGGGTCCAGGCACACAGAGGAGATGCTACCTGGCAACGGGAAACAGGTGAAAGCTCTTAGTCATCTGCAATCATCTCCTTAACAAAAGGACTTAACATTGTCAGCTGGTGCATAGCCTAGGGGTTATATTCTTATCTAGACCTAGGCAGGAAACCTTATGATTTACAGCTGAATGTAAGAAACACTGATTGCATACCTAATCTGCATAGTAGATTACTTGGATATATTTCCCTTAGGCTAGAAACCTTGAGGGATCCCAAGATGGAGCAGTGTAGGTGTGGGCTGCTGGCTGAGCATGTTAGGGTACTGAGAATAGGGAAGACTCATGCTCCAGAAGCTGTAAATTTGAAGTCAAATGGGAAAAAAAAATGTTTCCTGAAAGCTGTGAGCGGCCCGAGGCCCCAGGGCAAACTCATTCCTGCAGCACAGGATCCTGCACAGCACCTGCAGGTGCTGGGTCACCATGGCTGAGGGGACACCCAGAGCTGGAGCCTTGGCTTACAGGTAAGGGAGTTAAGTGTTCTTCTTTCTGATGCAGCTCAGAGTCTGTCTGGGTCTTCTTCAGGACCTGGAACCTTAAGTCTTGGGGATTATGAGAGGAGGGGTGTGTGATGTGTCCCTTTTGGGGTCCTGCTGCCTTCTGCTCTTTTGGGGGAGCTGTGTTGGAGCATGTGGTCTGTGTTGGGTGAGTCCCTGTTGGGGTCCTGGGTGTGCATCCTGCACTTTGGGACCAGTGTTGGTAAGAAAACTGCCCTGTGCTCCAGCTACAGGTTTTTGTTGTGTGGATTACAGTACTTGCTCTCTGCAAAATGTTTGTTTTGACTCTGCCAGAGAGCCCGAACCAAAGTGCTGAGCAAGCAAAGGTTCTTTGCTGGGTGCCTAACAGGAGATGAGCCTTGTCCAGAACAAGGCCTTTGAGTGGCTTTTGTGATACAAATGGTGGGTGTTTAAAACCTCGCCAGCCTGTATGGGCAGGAACTGAGAAGCTGTTTGAGGGTATTAACTGTCTGATAGCAAGCCTTGCCCTCAGAGAGGTGGCCCCAGGAGCAGGGTAGCTTGGAAACGCCACTTGCAATTAAAACCTGTGTTTTCAAGTGCAGCTCTGCTGTTTGTTCATGCTGAGAAGGGTTTCTTATCTTTCAGAGTCTTTTGGGAGCTGGGCTACACTTAATAGGATGAGATTTCATTTATTTATTTATTTTTATTTCCCCCTTTAACTACAAAGCTGCCCAGTTATCCAAGACAGAGGCTTGCAATTAATGCTAAGTGAAGTAGAAACGAGGATGGCTGCTTACTGTAGGGCTGGTGGGACATGCTCTGGCCTGGATGAATGCTGGTGTAGCTCCAAGGTAACTGTGGGTCTCCAGGTTTTCAGTCAGGGTACGTGGGAGGAGAGAGTGGCCCTGCTGTAGGGAAGATGAATGTTGTGACTGGAGTATGAATATTGTACTGCTGTGGGCCATGGAAGCAAGCTCTTTGGGTGGCTTTTTCTTTTTGGGCACTCTGGAAAGGGATAGATTTGCTTCTCTTTAAAGTTCTGTGTTAGGTTCCTCTTGTATGTGGGAACCTAGGAGTTTGGGGCTGTGATCTTCCTGATGATAACCTCACATCTACCCTTGTCCTGACACATTTTCTTAGGTATCTCCTTTTCCTTGCAACAAATTTTGTTGTTCCAGTAAGTGGTTTCATTTTCTTAAGTGCTGAAAGAGGCTGTTAAACTGCAGCAGTCTTAACCTGATGCTGACCTGCTTTAAATTTGGGGTTTTTTTCTGCTTTTGGGTTGTTTTGTCACTGGGTTTGCAGAGCAAGTGGACTGCAGTTTCTGTGTATGCTACACAGGTTACATACTTGGAGAAACTGGATGGGATTTTTTGCTAAACTTTTGAGGAAATAGGGAAAGTCCTTTGGTGCTCTTTCAGCACCATCTAGGTGTCTACAAATCCTTAGAGAGAAGTGTCTGTGACTGAGTAGAAATGCTTAATTCAGTAAAAACTGAGAATAGGGCAGTGCTGAGTTGCAAAATAATGTGGAGGACAGGAGTGACATTAGGGTTTTCCACCCACTTTAGAGCAACCCAGTTCAGCTCTGGTTTTCCTTTGTTGACCTTGTGTCTCCAAATCATGTCTTGCATTTCCATATCCATTTGACATCTAATCTTTTGTTGAGACTGGAGCAGAACTATTGGTGACTTTGCACAGTGCTTTAGCTTTGCAGAGCTGAAGAAAATAAATACTGCAGCTGTCAGTCCTTGATTTGACCATTTGGTCAAATTTCTGTTGTAGTGTGGTTTTGCTGTCCTGTAGCAAGCAGGCTGTGGCAGAGGACCTGCTGTGTCACGCTTCTCAGTTTTAACTCTTGTGGGCTTCCTGGTGGTGTTTGTTGTGTGGGTGTTAGTGTTTTGTTTGTTTTGTTAATAAAATGAAACAAAGTCCCTCAAGTGTCAGACTTGTTTAGAATTCTTAAGGTTTTCCTCCTGCTTGAAAGTGACCTTATAGAAAATCAGCATAAGGAATATTTTTCTCAGCTGGTGTCTTCCTGGATCTCTCTAAAATGTATGTGGTGTTTCACAGCTGCCTTGATTTCTCATGCAGATGAGCCCTGCCAAACGGTTTCCTACTGCACCCTGTTAGGACAAAGGCTCAGTTGTTGTTTTCTGTTGATAAACTGGACATTTAACTGCTTCGTTTCCCCCCTACTACAGCAGGATTAGTCGCTGGCTATTTGCTCAGGCCCCAATCCTTGGGCTTGCTGGAACAATTGCTCAAGAGGTTCAGACTTAGTAGCCAATGAATGTCAAGCTGAGCCTCTGAACCGAACTTTCTTTGAGATGAGCCAGAGTGACCTGCAGTGAGCTGTAAAGAGGAGTGCAATGACCCCCCTCCCCTTCCCTTCCCCAAAGGAAAAATATTTCCCAGAGCACTGGGAACCCTCCTGACTTCCTCTCCTGTGAATTCTGGATTAGTGTGATTTGCATGCTTAAAGTTAATTCACTGGTGAACGGAGGAGGTGTCTGGGAGCTTGAATAGATTCAGCTCCTCACCGCTGAGTGCCAAGAGCCTCCGGTGAAACCACAGAGCCAGGGAAAGTGAGGACATGTAGGACAACTGCAGGGAGGAGGGATCCAACCATTTGTACTGAAGTGTTTGCAATTCTGCCCTCCCACAGGCCATGGCAACTGGACTGAATGTAATCTGCCTCTTTTATTTTCTTGCTTTCATTCAAATGAGGCCATATAACAAGTGGAGAGTGAGAAGAAGGGGGAGAATGCATGAAGTATACACAACAAAGGTGATACCTCTGAAAATGCTGTTTGCTGCTTACAAATGTGACCAAACTCAGTGTATTGGATGGGCTGGGAATCTGAATGTGCTCCGTCCCTGGGAGGTTTCTTCTGAAGACATCTCTGAAAACAAAACAAGCCCCCCATCTTTTTATCCATGGGCCTTCCTGCCTGATAAGAGCCATCGATCATGACCACATTAAAACATGGGCTGCCTTGCAGCTAGCATTTGATAAGATGCATCCTCCCACCGGGAAAGTTCCCTTTTCCAATTTTTTGGTGCCTGGGAAAGCTGCTTTTAAATGGGGGGTGGGGGTGAGGGAAGGAGGGAGGGGAAGATAGAGGGGAAAAAAAAAAGTTTGAATCATTGCATGGAGTCACTGGCCCCGCTGAGGGGGCTTTCTCTCTCTTCTGAAGAACAGACCACGCACAAAGCCAGATGGTTCCCGTCTGCTGCCTTTATTCAATGCACTTCCTCCCACAGACGGGAGCCCTTTTGCCCTCCTTCCACCCCCCTCTTTCAAACATCCACCACTGGGCCTTTCTGTTCTGCGGCTGGAAATAATCTTTTATTGCCCAGTTGTTCGGAAGTGACCTTTTGCCCTTGATTAGATAGCACCAGGCTCTATCACCGGATTGCTTTTGAGCTGGCAGTTGCTTTTTTGTGTTTGCTGAGCCGGTGTCAGGCAGAACAATGCAAGGCTTTGCAGATTTTCAGCCAGGGTAAGGCCTGATGCGGGGTGGTGGGGGGTAGGGAGGAATGGGGTTGTCTAAAGCAACCTTGCGGACCATGATTAATTACATGAAAACATTTCCTTTAATAAACTGCAAAACAAATCGTGTTTTGGTTTGGTTTTTATATTCATCTGGCGCACGGGGCAATCTGTTGTGTGCTCCTTTCCAAGCTGCAGGCTGCTCCTTGATGCTGAGGAGCAAAATTCCTCCTTGTTACACTTCCACAGGGTTTTTGTGCCTGGGTGTGCAGGCAGGTGAGCCAAAACCCCTCCAGCTGGTGCTGAGCTTTGCCTTGCTGTGTTTCAGTGATAGGGTGGCCAGGAGAATGATTTCTGAGGAGATGCTCTTGGGCCCTGGAGAAAAGGGCTAATGCTTCCCTTTTCCCAAATGGCAGCTTTGATGGTTTCAGGAAGAGGAGGCTTTCCAGTTACCTGCAGACAGAAAACAGGCAGTGTTTAATGAAGGTTAAGGAAATTATGTAAAACACAGTAAGAAGAAAGATAGGATTTTCTAGAGAAATGTTAGGATCGTGCACTGTACCTCTCTTGGCATATTGATTGAGTGCTCTTGTATTCTTTTCTGTTAAACCTAAAATGTACTTCATCTGTCTGGGGACATTGGAATCTCCTAAATAAATGGATAAAATATCCTTGAGCTTTAGCCTAAAACCAAACTAAACAAACCACAAATGCACCTTTCCCCTCCAGCTTGATCTGGACTGACTTAGAAATAGCAGGAGAGAAGCTGTTACTCTGTAGGTTATTCAATGATCTAAAAGCTATAATCAGGGAAGCTGGATTGGGTTCAGAGGTTCCTTTTCAGTAGCAGCCTTAAAGCCATGCAAATCACTGGCTGCTTTAGTTGGGTTTTTTGTGTGCATCCCTTTCCAGAAGGATGTGTTGAAATGAGGCTGTAGCACTTGGTGTATGCATGTGTGAACTTTACCCCAATCCTCTGAAATAATTGGAAGTTTTGGAATTAAGTTAGATCCTAAAGAAGGACTACATTGCATGGTTCTATGACTACATAGGCATCTATGTATAAGTTCATATGTATAAGTTCCTGCCATGATTCTTTTTAACTCTGAATTGTCTGGATGGCAGAGGAGCTGGTGTCTGGCATGTGACAAGGAGAAATTCTGTAGTATTCCACTTGAGTTTCCTCAAGCAAACCTGGAAAGACCAGGCCTAGAAAATTTTGGAGTGCTCTCAGGGCAATCCGTAAGCCTATTGGCTTCACCACCCTTAGATGTTGTAGGACTTCTCCCTGAGGATGAGTTTACTTATGATTTGTGATGAATTCCACACATTTTCCTTTCCACACCCATTTTATCCATTAGAATATGACCTTTGGACAGCAAGAATCATTTAAATATTTGTATAGATTTAGTTTCACTGCCTGGGATGTTTGTCAGGGGGTAGTTTGAGTGGAGCTGAGATGCTGAGGTTGTATCAGTTGTAGGTTTTAAGGATACAAGGGACTGTTCAATTAGCACAGGCTGTAGCTGTTTGAATAACATTGATTCTGTCCATGCTGTTCCCATATTTTTTGGCTGTAATGAGAGTAATGATTGCTTCCCTCTCTTCTCTGTGCCCAAGTTATTTACAGTATAAGGAATTTAAATCTTGAAATATTTTAATTTGGAAGGAACCTCAAAGCAGCAGTTTATCTAAATTGCTTTTACATAGTTTCTAATTTCTGCGAGTTCAGGATACTTTTAAAAGGAGATTTGAAGAACAGCTATAGGAAAATTCATGCTAGGAAATGTCTTTTAATTCTTTCCACATGCCATATCTCTTGTGGGTTCATTAGGGGCAGTATGAGAGTTAGTCAGGTTTGAAAGAAGTTGATAATGGAAGAGGAAACTTCAGAGTAACTCATGACTTTTTATCAAATGGAAAAAAAAAAAACAATAGTATATGAATCAAAATAATCTATCTAGTTCTCCTCAGGCTGTGGAGCAGTCCCTGGATGTGTAATGTGAGGCCATTTCCACTGACTGGTATCTTGGCCACTGTTGGCTGATAAGATGCCCAGGACTCTAAGTCATGTTATTTTCAGCTGTCTGTGCATGTTTTCAGATTATTTTCCACAGATAGTGACAACTTCTTACCCACTGACAACATCTTGTGGGCTGCTAGGCACACGAAGGACCTTAAATGTCTGTCAGCACTTCTGGGTGCAGTGTGGAGTGGGGTGGGCTTTCATCTGACCTGTCTGACTCAGCTTCTCCTTTAGCCTCCCTGATAACAGCCTCACAGAGGAAGTCATGCTCTATCCCACGTCAACAGGTGGTGATTTCATGTCTTAATTTAAGGGTTATACCCTCAAAGTATAAATAAAGGTTTATATCCTTCTTAAAGAAATTCCTACCTTGCCAGAAGCTGGTGACTGCTTGCACAGCCACAGTTTGTGCCTGATAGTGCCCAGGGGCCACCTGAGCTTTGGTTTGGTGTCACACTTAGCACATGCTTCCTGACTTGCTGCAGTTTTGGTGCAGGTTTTGCCTTGTCCAGCTGGTGAATTGGTTTTACTGTGTGCTGGGTGGCTGAGGAAGGCTTCAAGCTGCGGGTTCCTCTGGGACTGAGGATTGATCTTCCCATCCTCTGGGGGTTCTGGTCAGGGTTGAGCTGCTCTTCCTCCGTACCTAGAGAGGGCACCCAGGAAATCTCTTGTGCTCGGGTGGGAACTGCTCTGCTTGGACTGCAAATCCTTGGCTTGACCCTATTAAGTTCAAGCCCCCTTTTGGCTCATGGCATGTTGATAATTTAGGCACATCCCTAATGCCACCGGGGTGTCACCAGTTAGCAGCAGCCACATCATCTTCAGCGAGAGTTTAGGGATATGCAGTGGGAGATGGGAAATGAGTTAATTTTCTGTATTTCTAACTCGTTCCTTTCTTCTCCAGCACTATTTGCCTGGGAAAACAATGATTCCCTTTCAGCTTTTTCTTCCCTTTCATAGAACTGGGATCTAGTCAATGGGACTATTTACATGCAAAGCTTGAAGCATATGCGAAAGTGCTTGCGAGGATTGCAGCCTTTTATTGTTTCTAAAGCATCGCTGTTTTCCGGTTTCAGATGAACTTGTCATTTTCAAACTTGTAATAAACAAAATTAAGTCATTGCGGGCAGGTAATTAGTCTTAAGAAAAATAAACAAACGTTAGGAAGTTCAACAAATGCGTTCCCCACCCCGAGCTGGGGAAAAGGAGGCACTGCCCTTTGGAAGGATGTTAAAGTGCAGGAATTATGTATTGAAGTACAACAGATGATGACAGTGGGGTGAAAGCTGCTCTTAGTTGCACTGGAAGTAAAACTTTGAATAAGACCTCTGCCAGTGCTGGGTTTTCTTATTTGGTATTTAGCTTTGGCTGATTTTCTTGCCCACACTGGGATACTCCTGCAGCCATCAAGAGTGCTTCTCAGAGTTTGCTGTGCAGTTTGCTTTGTAAAATAATGATGAAAGCATGGTGATAAAAGAATTGTCCCCTCTGCTCTCATTCAGCCCTAATACCTTTGATTTTCTTCATGAAGATTAACCAAGGCACTTATGTTCTACCTAACTTTGTGAATACAGAATCCAACCGAGACAGGAAACTTGCTTATCAAGATACCCTGTAGGAAGGGTGGTAATGGTGAGCTGACAGCAGGGTTTCTGGAGGCAAGGAAGTGTCTGTCACTTGGGGCCTTTGTTAAGGCTCCTTGAGGTGAGAAAGCTTTGTTGTATCAGAACTGTTTTCCATGTAATCTCCATGTTGTAAGTATCCTACTTGAATTGCATGGGGGTCTCATTCCAAAAATCTGTGCTTCCCCTGGGTGTTCAGCCAGGATCTCAGTGTGTAAGAGTTCAAGCCTGAAGTAGGGCATAAAAGTCACTGGATACACAGATGGCAAAAGATGGCTTCTATCTCAGGTTCTTCATCTGCCTCCATCACCTCCTTCCCCTGCTGCAACGACCCAAACCATTCAAAATCAAGCCAAGAAATCTCTATGCTCCTTACTATGAGCAAGGGCTCTATGGCCTGTTCCTTGTACAGCACAGGGCTTTTGGAAAGCAAAACACGTAACAACCCTCTCAAAATTAACCAATTTAAAATGCTAGCAGGCAAGAGGAATACAACAGTAATGTGCTCCTTTGCCTGGCTAATGTTTCCATGTAGTCAAGCGTAAGTGTTATTGCCTTTATGAGATTTACATAGATTTGTCATCACATGTTATCATTTTCTTTATCTAAAAGCGTGGCTATTAGATGTGTGTGAAAAAATGTCATGAGTATCAGAGGTCGATTTGCATTAGAATTTCCAGTGGAAATGTCAAGTATGACCTTTCCCTTGTCTGGGTGGTTAATCCCATTTGAAATTCCTGCCATGCTCCTCTGGAGGGTCAGTGCACTTGTGAACTGAAGCATGGCACCTGCTGCAGCCTGAGGACCTGGGCTGCTGCTCTGCCTCACTGCCCTGGCCTTCCCTGCCATCTGCTGCTCCCCAGCCAGGGCACTGCAGTGCTTTGTGTGGATTTTTGTTTATCTTGGCATGTTGGTTTTGGAGGTTTTAAAGAACATCCGGGAAGAGGCAACAGACAGATTAATAGTGACTGCTTGCTTTTGAAGTAGAGGAATAGTGATTAGGAAATTTTAGGGAAGAAAACCAGACTTCTTCCCATCTCCCTACACAAAAAAGCACGAATAAAGATGTGTGTCAGTTCATAATAGCTCCTGGATTATTGGATAAGAGATCCACCTTTTATGATGAGTGACTTGGAGCCTTCCCTTGTGGCAAATCAATCTGGCTGCTCTAAACAGGTGCAGATGTATTGGCAGGATGTACCCAGATGTTCCCTAAAGACAGTGCTAAAATGAATCAACCCTATTTTGCCACTACGTGGGTCTGTTGACAACTTTCCATAACAGGCAATGTTTTTTGGCAATAAAAGGAAACTTGCTCTTGGATTATAATGTCTGTTTCTATCGTAGTGGCTTTTTAATCCCACTGTATGTTGAGGGGATCTGTAAGGAATTTTTCCTGCAACCTATGAGAGAATAACTTTTATAACCTTGCTTATCTCTAATTACTTTGTATCATTTTTTAGATGTTAGTTTATTTAAATATTTACTTTGGGAAATAACCATCAGAGATTAAGTTCTTGGTTCCTGTAGTAATGTGGATACTATCAGTTTATGGCTCCTTTCTGAACCAGCCCTCAGTCAAATAATTTTCTATCAGACTGGGGCTGTATTGGCAGGAACAAGAGCCACTGGTGCCTTTGTAATCAGTTCCTGACATTAGAGATAGTACAGCCAGTTCCTGGGCCTCCTTGGTCTTATATAAAGTTTGATTAAAGCACAAAGCCAACATAGTGGGAATGCCAAGCTTGCTCCTGATTCTGCTGCCAGATTGCTCTGTGAGCTCTAGCAAATAGCCCATTTATAATCCTTAAAATTTGTGCCCACATAGAATTGAAAATAATATCCCATAGAATGTGGAGGAGGATTCCTGGTGTATGCTGATTCTTGGGAGGAGAAACACCCACAACTCCAGCAAATAAAATGGTGTACTAGCTTGTGTAATGCTGTTGTGAATTTACCACTCCTGGTGTGTCCTATAATCATGATGCCCTCTAGAAGCTTGCAAGCACAAGAGGTGTTGTTAGCCTCCACATCCCTCTTGGCTGCCAAACCCTTTGCCTGTCACTGGTGCTTGCCAGTGACGGGAGGGCATGGGAAGTGTGTGGAGGGGACGGGCAGCATCTTACTGTGGTGTGACTGGCCCTGCACAAGGCCCTGCTCCTGGTCAGGGAAGGGACCTTGAGCCTCTGGGGTGATACGGACACCTTAGGGCCCTGTGGAGCTGACCTGTTCCTGGGGCACACAGCAGCCTGGAGCAGTGACTTGTTAACAGCTTTCCATCCCTGGTCTGAACTGGGCTGCAGCATGGGAAACCAGCACAGTTCAATGTGACAGCAGGATGTTAATGCTGTGTGACAAAACTGCTCACTCTGCCAAATGAATTATTCCCTTTCCTTTGCAAACTCAGAGGACCCTCTGCCTGCAGCATCTGATAGAAGTTGGTCCCAATGCTTTTTGTTCTTAGGGATAGAGTATGAGCACGTTCTGCAGCAAATGTTTTGGTGAGTGATTAGCATTCTCCTAGAGCATAACCTTCAGCTCTTTTCCTGAGGAAGTGAGCTGTACTGACAAATGAAACATGTTTATCTGTTGAATAGGAAAAAAAATACATATAAGCAATGTATTTAACTGGGAGGTGACTCAGTATGTGACAGGTGGGATGCTGGTTACATATTTTCCTTAAGGAGTGGTAAAAGATGACGGGAACAAATCTGACATGTCCTCCCAGGGTGTGTATGTGGGCAATGTGAATCAATATATTACAAACACAGAGACTATGGGGGGTGGCTTTTAACGCAGGGCTTCTAAATCACTGGAGGCAAAAGCTGAGGTCTTTAGGCAGCCACCTGCCCTGATGCACTTTGCTAAATCACTCCCCTTGGATTTCAGTGAAGTTACTTTGGCTGATGTCAAAGCAAGGGCAATCAAGATTAAGTCCAGTGGGAGCAGCACAGTTTCCTTTGTGAAAAAAGGCTTGCTTCATCAGGCAGGCTGTTCCAAGTGTTTATTTGAAAACAGAACATATTCTTGAAGTGATTAGTTATTGTCTGCTAACATTTTTACAGTAAAGAGCATTGCTTACATCTCTGTGGAGCAGCGGAGTCTGGTTCCAGCACAGCACCTGGAGGAAATTCTGAGAAGACTGTGGACACAGCAATTCCACTTCCACCTCTGGGAATGTCTCAGATGTGATAAAATCTGCAATCCTCACCAGGCAGGGTGCAGGGAGAGAGCAGACACCTTAACCATGTGCACTGTGCAGCCTCAAGCTCACTAAAATTGTAGGATTTTTTTTAAAAATAGAAATCCTTGTATGTCACGTTGATATGTCAGGCCTTGCTGTGTTGTTGGTTGTTGTGTTTGATGTTTTGTTACTGAGACAAGCAAGAGGAAGCCATCCTCAAAGGCATATGAGCAGGGCTTACCCTACATACCACATAGTGCCTTTAGCTGCTGTGCCATATTTCTCTCCTTAGGCTTCCTAATAACCACTCTGGGCTATTCTGTACCCCATGTTGCTCTTACAGAAGGAATCTGATGCTGACAAAGGGACAGAGAGAATTACTGCACTGTCTTGAGCCCCTCGGTGACCTTGTCTTTTCCTGCCTGGTCATTCCTGTGAGCTCTTGTGAATATTCCCTATGTTGGACAGATGGCTTCTGCCAACTTGTTCTGATGGGAAGTGTTCTCATGTCCTCAAATCTTCCCGTAAGTCTGAATTTCCTTTGACATGGGGCCTGCTTCCTTAAATAGGAAGTGTAGCCTCCTGTGAAGATTTAGGAGCCTCTCCAGGCTGCATGCTGTGCCTGTTCAGGCCCTGGGCTGATACAGACAGGCTGGATTTCTTATTCTTTGGAAACCTTACAAGGTAGCAGCCTGAGCCTCTAATAAAACCTTTCTGTTTATTAATGGCTTCCTGGAGCTTTCACAAGCCATGATGCAAGCTGAAAACAGCTTTTCTCCACCACCACCATTTCCAATGGCTTTACTGCTCAGGTGAAAAATTCGAGTCGGATCAGAAGTATTCTTTAACACTGCATTATGAACAAAAGCTTAACAATAGATCAGTTAAATGGCCTGAGTGTGACAAAAGGAAAATAGAGGACAAAATAGCATCATAAACAGTCCAGGGGTAGGACTGGAAAGACAGAACTAAACATCCTAAGGTATGCTACTAAATTTGATACACATCTGCAAACCTCTTCCTTTTGCTCCAGTCCCTTTAGGTGCTGTACTGTAGATCAGAAATCCTCCTAAGTGGTCAGGTAAGATCCTCTGGGTTGGGAAATTTTCTCTTGGTAGTAGTGGCATAACTCTCCTCCTCATGCATTTTCTTTTTCCATACAGTCTTTCTGATGTAATAAGGGGACTTGTTAGGGAGTTGTTTGTGCTCTGGCTATCCTCTGGTCCAGTTTAGCCTTCCTCGTGCCTCTGAAAATAGATTTACCTTTGTGCTAGCTGGTATAGCTTGCTGAGTGGCTGAGGAAGAGATGTCAGTGATAGTACTGGGAATCTGTCAGGTCTGATCTGTACCAGAGCAGTTTGAGTGGAATTGAGGTGTAGTCAATCCATTGCCTTCATTACTCATTTTGATAAACATGAGCTAATTCATTCTCATGTAGGCTTGTGAGGTCACTCTTGACCAACAAAAACCCAACAGTTTTGACCTCAAAGAGGTTAAATCCAAACCTATTAATTCAATTTTCCAGGAAGAGAAAGTGAAGCAGTCCTTGAGGCTGCAGCAGAGAGCTGGTGACAGATACCTGATCAGTTGGGCAGATCCAGGCTCCAGTTGTTTCTCAGGTTAGCAGGAAAAGCTGTCAGTGAAGCACAGCTTCACACCTGACCCCTGCCCAGGCAAGGAAACTTTCTGACTGCAGAGGCTGCCTCTGTGTTAAGTGTCCTCTGGGCTGGAGTGTCTCCTAGGTCAGTGTGAAGATCTGCAAGGTATAAGTTCTGAAATTCAGAATCTTGGTCCCAGCTTGCTTCCAATATGCAACATCTGACAAATGATGCTAAGTGCTAGATAAAATACATACTAGATTGCTTGACAAGTAGAGTTTTTTTAAAGTTTCTGCATTTCTTATTACTGTGATTTCAAACAGATGTGGTTATAATCTTATCAGATTTCTAAAAATGAGCTTTCTATAAAAATCACACTGGGCCCCTCAGCTGTGTTTTCCTCTATTATTTATAGACAAATTGAAAACAAATGGTCCTCTCATTTTCAAAAACAGAAAAGCACAATGAAATGGAAGCAGCTGTCAATGTGCTTTTCCTCCCAAAGTCATCTGCAATAAAAAGTAAATCAGATATTAATGCCTTCAGTCTGAAGTACATTGCCATTTAATGGTGGTTTCAGTGGTAGTAGAAGTTGAAGGGAAAAGTGTCAAGACTGTTGTGTTGGGATGTAAAGGGTATCTATTTCTCTAAAAGAAAACTCACATTTTTAATTGAATTATGTAAATCCTCTTCATCCTTTTTCTGCTTTCCGTGTTCTTAACATCACTATTATGTTCCAGCTATCTGTGCACATCACATTTTACAAGCCTTGAAATACTCTGTTAAGAACCAGTATCTCTTACCTAGTGAAAACTCACAGTTAATGGCAATGACTGAAGAAAAATATCCATTAGAGCAGTGCTACTGTGTGGTATGAGCTCTGCAGCCATTACTTTCAGGAATCACTTAGTTTAGGGCACTTCTTTGTGACTTTTCTCTCAAACACACCCTATTAACAATGCACTTTGTCTCGGGCTGTATTGCAGCTGATGATAAACAGATGGATCTTGGTCACTGAATGAATATGAGAAAGCTGTCTGAGCATGGTATGTCTTGTGTTCCCATCCAGCTGCCTCAGGCTCCTGTCCTCTTAACCCTGCTGAACACTGGAGGCTTCTAATGAGGTTTGAGGGTGAGGGTCTCCTCCTGGCCATATATCACTTTCTTAGGCAGGGCATCCAGGGAATCTGCAAGAAGAAAACACATGAGGTGCTGTCAAAACAGCATCTCTTTCAGAATGACCTGGAAAAATGGCAGTTGTGTGAAAGTTTGTTCTCTGGGGGAAGGTGGAAAGGGTGTTGCCAGGGGAGGTTTAGGTTGAGTATTAGGAAGAAATTATTTGCAGAGAGGGTGATGAGACATTGGAATGGGCTGCCCAGGGAAGGGGTGGATTCTCCATCCCTGGAGGTTTTTCAGGAGACTGAATGTGGCACTGAGTGCCATGGGCTGGGAACCATGGGGGGAGTGGATCTGGGGTTGGATTTGATGGTCTCAGAGGGGTCCTTTCCAACCTGGATGGTTCTGTCAGGTAGCTCAGTCAGGGCCAGATAGTGCTGAACCCCTGTTATTGTCCATAACCTGTGTTTAAATCACATGGAGATTGGCTTTTCTCAACGACCTGCTCCCCTGGGACTGACTGGGAGGCACTTCCATGCTGCCCCAGGAAGCTCTGAGTGCTCAGTCCCAGCTTGGTCTCCCACAAAGGTGAAGGGGGATGTGGAACCCCTCCCTGGCTGTGTGTTCCCAGCTGGTTGGTGTGACTGACACCTTGGTCATCCTTCTCTGTGGTAAGCTGAGAAGGTTTTATAGCTGTCTGCCCCCAGCCTTGTAAAGAGGAGTGTGGGGAGACAGCCTGGGGCTGCCCTAGCATTTCCTACACTCACAGAATTGCCCTGCTGCAGTTTAGGGTCGTTTCCGTTCCCTGCCGTGCTGACAATCCTCACCTCCCCAGCAGCAAATAAACCCTGGGATGCCCCAAATGTTGGGACACATCCTGCAATTCAGCCAGGAAGGGGTCACTCAGCTGTCAGGGGGTGAGCTGCTTCCCCAGCTGCTGCCAAGTGCACTCAGCTGGATCCCTCCCCCCAAAACACTGATGTGTCAAAAGAAAATAGGAGTTTCAGTGAAGCTGTGTGTAGCAGGGGAATCTTTATCTTGGTCAGTAACATTTGAAAACCAAAAGGAGGCTGAGGTGAATACTAAAAGTCACCATAAATCATAGAACTAGTTCTGCAATAAACCTGTGCTTTTCTGCTGGTTTTGCTCACTGTAGGGACCACTACACACATACATAAATACACACGCAGGTTTAGAGGGGTATTTTTAAAACATTCAAGACTGATTCTAGAGGAGGTAGATGGTGAGCAGCTATTTTAAAAGAGGATCTCCTGAGGTCTGTGGAAACTGGATGTCTGGTCTGCTTTGGCTCTACCTTATCTAGGCTGTAGATTTGCCACAGATTTGGATGTATTTGTGCCCTAAGGAATTCCACCTCAGCCCAACCTGTTGATGCTCCATGCAGGAAGGAGGACCTATTGTTTTCAGGTAGCTTTTTTCCCCCTTTTTCTTCTATATCTACTGCCCTCTCAAAGAAACTCCAGACCATCTTTTTTGTGCTGTTTTCACCAATGTCTTCTGAGCTGTTTTTGGAAAGTGTGGGGCAAACCTTAAGATGTTCTCCTCACCTGGAGGATGATATGCTTCTAATTGGGTTGGCTGGCACTAAACATTTGCTGATACAGGTGAAGTAGATCATACCTACTGAGCCATTAAAAATAACTGTAAACCCCTTCTTGGGCTGTACGTAAGTCCAAATATTTTGCACTCTGTTAGCATTTTGGAAGCACATTACTGAAATGGTGTTTGTTTCTTTTTTAA
This sequence comes from Calypte anna, assembly GCF_003957555.1. Lineage (NCBI taxonomy): Eukaryota > Metazoa > Chordata > Aves > Apodiformes > Trochilidae > Calypte > Calypte anna. Next base: position 792,279 of record NC_044249.1, read on the forward strand.
GGGGTGAGAAATATCTATTTAAATCCTCCCCTTATTAATGGAAAGTACCATGTATAAATATATCAATACATTCCTGTATTTATAAAATACATGGATATATAAAACTTCACATGCATCTCCCCATTTGTTCCTCTTTCTTATGTAACAGTAGTTCTCCATTATGCTGTTTTGTGTTACAGTGGCTCCTTTTTACCTTGGCAGTGAAGGAAAATCACCTCTACACCTGGCCCCACTCCCAAAATAATAAAACCTTTATGCTTCAGTGAATATTTATCCCCAAGCATCGACACCGAAGCTCCTCAGATGAGGCTGCACAGGGAGTTTTAAAGTGGGGTGCCCTGTGGCACTTAATCCTCCCTGGTATGGAGCTCAGGAGGAGGAAATGATTTTTTGACTGTAAGTGGCACAAGGACAAAGAGGGGTAGGAAGAGGAGCTGGTGTGTGCAGGGGAGCCTGAGGCTTCTGCTGGAGCTGCAGGAAATGGGCTGTGTGCACCAGGAGGGGCACCCACAAGTGCACCCGGGCTTTCAGAGATGTATTTAGGTCACTGACACTCTGAAAGCTTTATGCATTTTGAGGCTCAGGGCTGTAACAAAGGCATGCAAACTCGGAGTGAAGGCTAGCATCCATCCGTGGCTGGCTTTATTGTATCCACAGGAATTTCAGATCAATGAAGGATGTTAGCAATTATGTGCTGAAATAACTAAGTACAATGGGATGAGGTAAGGAAAGTGCTTGAGCCTTGAATTTGAATTTCTTTTGGCTTCTGTCAGCTTGTGCCTGTCCTATATTGTTCAGTACAGGAAATCTGAGAGACAGGAGCTCAGGAGCAAGCCTCTGAGTTGTATGCATGGATGGGATTTCCTTCCCTGGTGCAAGCCACTCACTGCATGGGGTAGTTTCACTGCTGGCCTCTGGAATTTTTGTATGGATGTGATGCTGGTGTCTCTTCTGGCACAAACCACTGTGTAGCAGGTGGTGTCCTGGATCTTAAGGCTGAGAAGAAACACTTTTCGTGTTGCCTGACTTCCTGCAAAACTCAGCCCCCAGAGTGCTGCCCCATGCTCCACCTCTTGCCCGTGGTCCTTTCTGCTTGTTGTTCCCAAAGGGCCAAACCCAGGGCTGTATTCCTGACCCCTGTATCCAGGCTACTGGGCAGACTGGAGCGAGGAGGAGAATTCCTTTGAAGCTGTGTAGTGAGTGTGGAGCTGCTCCCCAGAAGCTGACTTGAGCCTGGTGGTGGATGGAGCTTCCCGTGGTCCTTGTGCTGCCTCCTGGAAAGGGATCTGATTCCCACTTTCTCTTGGCAGCACAACAGCATCAATTCCACTGCAGTGCAGCCTTCTCCATGGCAGAGCACTGGGATGAGCCTTCCTCTAAACTATCTCACAATGACAGACACTTGCAGAAAACCCCATTACACACTTCCTTTCTTAAAAGCCAAAACACACACTAGGAGGGCCTGGTGACTTCCATTTAGGACAGTTAATCAAAACATTTGCCATGTATTGTGTGAGCTCCTTCACAGTTTGTGCATTTATCTTTTGAACATCTGCAGAACAGCATGGCTTGGATAGGTTTCTGTTACTACTCCGAGCCTTCACTGGCTCTTAAGAACGAGTGAAGAGGAGCCAGACAACATAAAGGGCAGACAATCAAAGCTTCAGACTCTTAGATCCTCGCAGATGGGCCTTGTGATGAGATGACTAACAACTGCTGCCAGATCAGCAAGTAGCAGCCACAAGGCACCTGTATTTATTTAACTTTCATTTTGTCAGATAACTTGTCTTTATGCTCTTAAAGTTTTAACTATGGATTATAAGTCATGAGGCTTGCTTCTGATCTGCCCAGCACAAGTGTAAAATGAGTCACTTGAGACTGTTTGTTGAGAGGTTCTCTACTGTAAAAGGCAGGAGCAGGCCAAGGTGTGGATGATGAGTCCAGTGCCTACTTTGTTTGAAATATCTTTATTGTCAGCCTCCAGGGTGAAGTCTTCTGGGGGCACAGTCTAGGGGGAGGCAAGGCTTTTAGCAGCAGCTTTTGGCTATTGTTAAAAAAAAAAAATCAATGACCTCAATTTCCTTTTCTGAATGGCTGTGCCTCTTGTGGTTTTGACTGTGGGGGGAAAAAAAAGGTAAAAAAGTCAGACTTTCTGCAGCCAAGGCCCCCCAGGTACTTCAGTCTGCCCTGGGTGAGAGTCTAGGTGAGGGGCAGCCAGCTTTCCTGACCTCGCAGAGCTGCCTGCCAGAGCCAGGATGCTGCCAGATGCCTTGGGCTACAAAGTGTGCACCTCAGAGCCTGTGCTCCAGGAATGGTTCCCAGGTGGCCTTGCCAGCAGCTCCACGGGAGCTTTCTTGCTCTGGCTGTGATGGAAAGGAACAAAGCTGCACATGTGGCTGTGTCCCAGGATGACCTCGTGGTGTTGGCTTCAGCTGCCCCTGCTGTCCTGCTGCCTTCCACAGGGCATCCTCTGACTGCCCAGCTGCCCCTGTCCCAATCCCTTCTGCCAGATGTCTCCGTGTGGCCCTGGCACATCAAGTGTGCTGCTCACCTCATTCCTGCCCCTTCCTCGAAGGCAAATCTAGAAAATGTGCAGTGCTGAACACTGGCTTCTACCAGAACAAGTCAGAATGTACTCTGTGGCTCTGAGAGCTGCTGGGTTTGGGTGCTGTAGAGACAGAAGGTGGGCACCTGCCTGTTCCTGGAAAGCAGCTTCTCCATTCCTCCAGTCAGGTACATGGGCAACTGCCAAATCTCCAGTTACTTCTGTTTCTGTAATTCTCTGGTTTTGTAGCTGATGCTTTACCTGTGTGCTTTTGGTCACTGGTGGCTTGTGTTCCCCAAATAGGATCCTGCTTGGGTATCTGCTATGGCTTGTTGACACAGGTTAAAATAACAGAGTGAACCGACTCAAGAGTCAGAAGCAATGTAGCTGGACTGCTATGAGACATGGCCCAAGGGCTTTAGCCATCCTGTAGCTGTGCCTTTAACTTCCTGACCAGGTGCTTTTGTGTCTAAATGGGCAAATGTCCATCTGGAAGAAAGTATTCTCTATGTTATGAACTTTGTTCATGATGCTTGGACTGGCAATACTAATCAAGAATCATAAGCAAATGAGCAGATATAAAAATCCAAGCCTTTTCATGCTTCTGGACATGTTTGAGGAGATCAGAAAAGAAGGGAGGAGCACTTTGCTTGGGAGGGTAAGATTGCTGTAATAAATGGTTTCCATTTGTGGCTCACATGGGATTTGCTTATGTTCTGTGAAGAGCTGGTTTGTCCAGCTTTACAAATAAAACTTAGATTTCCTTATCACAAAAATGTGCACAGGGCAGGTTGTCAAAGTCTTTAGTTTTTCCCCTTGCAGTTCCCATACCTGCCAAAAGCATTTTATGCCAACGAGGAGGTTTCCTTGGCTGTGACTAAAGGAGCTGTATTTGTGAGATCTTTGACAGGATGTTTGTCCTGTAACAGAATCTGGGCAATCGTGTTTGGTGTGTTTGAGTGTCTCCATCAGTGTGATGCCCTTCCTCATCACACACAGCAATAAACCCAGCTGGGACCAGAGCACATCTTACCCATATAAATTATGGTGTTAACCCTTTTTGCAACAGTTTCCCCAACCTGGTGCTGGGGGCATTTTCTCTGGCACCTCTGCACCCAGCTTGCCCAGGCTGTGCCCACAGTTGTGGGTGAGCTCTCTGCTTACTGCCTGGGGGGCAGCAAAAAGGCTCAAGAGCAGGAGAGAGGAGTGTGAGCAATGTGAGTGTAAGGAACTGGATTCACCTTTATGTTCAGTGCTGCTGCTCCCTGTTTATGTGCAGAGTAACGTGAACTTTGCTGCCCTGCTCTTGATGCTGATGAGGTGAGAGTGTTTCCTTTGCCATTAGTTAATTCTACCTCAGACTGCCTGTTAACAAAATAATTTGCTGCACCTGCTTCCACTTTGTTATGTCAGGGACAGTATCTGGTTCTACAAACTGTTTGCTGCTCGGCAAGTGGCTCTGCCTGCCTGGAAATGTTTTGCTTGCTCAAAGTTTTTAGGTTCATACCTCAAGGACTTGTTACTAGGTAACAGAGTTCCATTTGCCAATTGCCCACTATTTCCTTCTCACCGTATTACAGGCCTGATTATTAACATTTAGTTCAGAGAAATTGCTGTCATTATGTGAAGTAACTTCCTTTAAAGGTTACTCATTAACCTTAGGTATTTTACTGTGCCATTATAATTGCCAAATGCCATAGGCATGGAAAACCTTTGAACTCCTCAAGGTATTAGTGTATGGAAGAAATGGTATCAGTTGGGATTTTTTTTTTTTAATATGTTCTCCACATCCCCCCAGCCCCCAGTTATTTTTCCTCTTGACTTTATTCTTGTTCTATTCTTTTTGGCATGGCTCATAGCACACAGAGCCTGCTCAGCTGCTGGAGAGGAGACCCTTTCCTCCATTTCTGAGAGGGAATCAGTCTCTCTCCAGTAGATCTCAGATTAGCCCTAGCACTCTCTGCACTGTTATTATCTCTGCAGTTATTACCTGCTTACCTAAGAATTTACCTTAACTAAGAACAGAATTTGATCTCTTGACCTTGTATGAACAGTGAAATAACTGTAGGAAGGCAGCAGGGATATATAACAGGGAAGGCAGCAGTTCCCTGTGACATGATGCTACCATGTTGAGTTTTCAGGCATTTAGGATGGCTCTTCCATATTTGCTTTGGGAAGATTCTCAGCCTCTGCTGTTATATATTGTGTTCAAGGACTGGAAATTTTTAAGCCTCCCTCCTCCTTTTTTTTTTTTTTCCCCCCCCTGAACTGTCTATACAGACAGAATCAGCTGTGCACCAAAGTGTTTGTCTCAGGGCAATGCGTGTTCTCTGCAACAATTAAACATGTTTGTCTTTGGCCCCTACCCCACTCCCTTAGAAGTCCATCGACATTCCTGGGAACTTGATTGCTCTGAGAGGACAGAGCAAAGCTGTTGTAGCTGTGGTTTAGGCCTGTGCTGGCACAGGACTTCAGTGAGGAAATGTGGAACATGGTCAGGAAATTAGGGGACCAGGGAGATATATGCATAGCATTTAAACAAAACTGGAAAAAAAAAAATACAGACTTTAGGTATATTTTTGTGTGAAATCAGTCCTAATTTTGACAGTATGAAACAATGTTATGGTGGGCAAAGAAACCTTAGTCAAGTAAGGTATCTAAAATACAGCAGTAGAATAACCAGTGCTGTAAAATAAAAAGGGGGTGAAGCAAAGGTGTTGTTAACAAATGTTGAGACTTACCAAGTCTGAGCTGGATGAGAGTGAGAATATTAAATAGGTTGTGACAAGAACTTCTATCAGACCCCTGATTAATACTGCTTGCCCACTTTGCTCTCTCCTTTTAATCTCACCATGATGTTCAGGGTGTCCTTAAAAGGGGAAAAGGGAGAAGAAAAACCTCAACCAGTAAGGTGCTTGGATGTTGCACACAGTGCAATCCCTGTGATCAAAGTGCCATGTCAGCACTTTGATATTATTGATAGTGAAAAATGTTTAATAACAGTTTGAGTGGTCCAACTCTCCTTTTTTTTTCTTTTTCCCCCTCCCCACCATAATTTCTTTCTTTTTCATCCTTTAGGATAAATCTTGGTCCCAATTTCAGTGGATTTTCTCATCTGATGAAGTGTCAGCTGTGACTTCTCAACTACTGCATGTTGCAATGAGCTAACCAGCAGAATTTGTGTTGACATTTAATGTTACTCCTTGGGATAAACTCAGTGATCCGTGAAGTCCAAGCAGTGTAGAAGGTGGGTAACACTTCCAAACTTGTTTTTAGTAGAGCTGTGCTTCCCTGAGTTCCTGTTTACTGCTTCTTCCTCTCCTGCTCACCTGCAGCTTTAGGTCTGATTCATAAGATACATAATTGAACACTTGAGGGTTATCTCAGTTTTCAGTTTTTGCTTTATAGGTTTATTGTCAATAAATCCACATGTTTAATGCAAAATGGTAGCATAGCTTTAAACCAAGCAAACTCCAAAACAAACATTAACTACTTAGAGCCCTTGAGAATACATTCTGAAATACAATTTGGTGGTGTAGAATGTGAAAATCAGGAGTAAAACTTTATGCCTGGGGGACACTAAAAGCCTGTTAGATGCCCCAAGTGCATACCCCATCAGCTGATACTGCACACAGGTACCAATCACTCTTGGAACTGGGAGTCCCCATTGTACTTGGAGCAAAATGATGCAGAAGAATGAGGGGAAACAGGGTGCTAGCATGGCTAACACCTGAGACCAGGAATGTTGCTGCCAGCTGTAGCATGTTTCTGGCATTCAAGGGGACCAGTAAATGCCTCAAACCATTTATTTATTTATGAAATGTCTACATTTTTCTGTCCTCTACTGTGCAGATGTTACAAAATATTTAACCTTATTTTGTTTATATAACATTGTTTTGTTTGAGTCGGTGTCATGGATTTGGGGATCTAATGTTTTTACTACAGAAACATCTGTGGTAGTTCAAACTTTACTTTTTCCCATGTGTTGAGTTTGCAAGTGCAGAAGAAAGATCTGGTTTTAGACCAAAATTAAACTACATCTTAATACACAGCATTTTTTTTCCACGGAGTTTGTGGCAAGTTTTATGTCAAGCAATGATTATTAGGTTTTGAGAGAAGAAAGTGCAAGGGGCTGGATCTTTCCTGAAGCAATCTGTTTTGTAACTCCACTTTGGGGGCTGGAGGGAAGGGAAAAACTTGTGTTTGGTTTTTTGTTTGGTTCCCCACCCCCTGGGAGGATAGCAAGTGAGAAGAAATCTTGGTCTCTTAAAAAAAAAAAAAGGTAAACTGATTACACAGTATGATTTGTAGGTCCAAGAAACATGGTGAATATGAGCAGGAACATCTGACTTGCTGTGCTGGGATGTTTGATTTTTCTCTTTGCTTCAAATGCAAAGTTGGGATCTGTTGTTTCTGGTTAAATGTCTGGTGAGCTGTACGCCTTTACAACATTGCAAAATACTCTCCACCTCCCCCCTTCATTCCTTGTGCTCTCTATTGCCCAATGTGGAAGCTGAGGCTCTATAGGGATTTACCATTTCCTCCTAGGATCACCTGTGCTGTGGCTGAAATAAAAGTTTGTTTCTTCAGCTGTCTAGCTTTCCAGTTTATCTGACTCAGGCTGACCCTTAGTTTTATAACGAGCTGGTTTATTTGCTTGTGCAAATTTGGTTTTTTTGAGATAGAAATATAACAGACTGTAAAGAGGCCAATCTTTGATAATCTTTTCTCCAGAAGAGTGAAATCTACAATATCTTTCTGCACTCGCTGGGCACTCTCTGGGTTGCTAACAACATTAACATACTGTTCTTGAACACTGTGTGGGATTTTTTTTTAATACCATGTTGCAGAAGTCTGGTGTGTAGAAAAATGTCATTTCTTTTGTCTATGCTAGAAATATCGTCAGGGTTTGGGGGCTAATTACTTTTTTATTTACAGGAAATGCAGAGCCTTTGCTTAGCAATTGGTCTGACTGTTTCTAATTTTTCTTGAAATATGTCTGTTACACCTACAGTCATGCATACAGGGCAGAAGGAGAAGGAATGCTGGAGAAAAAGGAGGAGTAAACATCTGGTGAGAAGTGTGCCAGTTTTTCCTCGATGGGCCTTGATCCTGTAATATAGCCCAACAAAGCTAGGAGTGATGTGCCAAAACATCTTTTTAATAAACAGCAGAGGCAGTAGGAAATAATTCTGGTCAGGGCTTGTTTTTCTGGCTCAGAGCCTCATTCCAACCTGTTGCAACCAGCTATTGAACGTCTATGGGGACACCCCCATACAAGAGGCCCCACGGAGGAAAGGAACTTTTACATTTCTGTTTGACTGGGATCCTTGCCAGTGGCTAAGTTCAAAGTGCAGTTTCCAGTAATTTGCTGTTACTACTCTGGATGTTTGATAGGCCAGGACAGAAGCATGCAACCCGAAGTAATATTTCCTGATTTTTGACATTTCCCAAGATATGAATGGAGGTTGCTGAGGCACTGAAACTTGGAAGGGTTTTCCTTACTCCAACACCTTCAGCGCTTTCCTTTTCTCTCCTTGGGTAGCCCCTTCCCTCCCCCATCTCTTCCCTTAGATCCCATTCCCTGCTGCTGTCAGTTCCCTGCTTGGATGACATTCCTATTGATCGTTTCCCTGTGCAAACACTGTGTGGCTGCTCTTATGCAACCAGAAAAATCCTACTGATTTACCAAGTGTGAGCTTTGTTTATCCTTCTGTAGTAGTAATAACACTTCCATCTCCCCTTAGACTTAAAGTTTACCTTTTTATTTCTGGGGGGGGAGCATGCAAATTAATTTCTTTTGCCCTACTACCTGTGGTAAGAGGGAGGTAAGCACAGGAGAAGCCAGCAGAGCAGCCCCTGTTCTCTCTGGCACATGTACTTGTAGACCATCGTGTGCCACTGTGGTTATGGAAGAAGCATCCTCTGTAATTAAAATTCTATAAACATCCCTTGTTTTCAGCTTTCAACTACTTGCCCCTTCTGGGTTGATATTTTCCTGGCTGGGTCTCTACCATGTCACAATTTATTTTCCAAGCACAGATAGAAGTGTTGGAGAGACCTGAGGAAATGGACCTCTCTTGTTCATTTTAAAAGCAGCTCTCAATGTTTTTGAAAAACAGATCCAGACCCAAAATGAGGTTTAGGTAGAAAGTTGCCTGGATGTGAATGTCAAAGGGGGGAAAGACTTTTGGTGAACACTTGCTGAGTAATGAACATTTGTGCAAAAAGTAATGCAAATGTGGAGTCTAAGGGGCAGAACTGAGATTGTGAGAGCAGCCTTAAACACTTAAAATCCTAATTTTTAAAAAAATATCTTAAATATGCAGCCTACCTCTATGCCCAGGGCTGTGAGGGCATTAGTGCCACTTACCTTTCCCAGCAGTAGGAAATGTAAAGGTGCAGTACTGAGTTCTCATTACACCCACAGGAAAGCAAATGCTTGCATGAGCAAAAGCCAAGTACTGAAACTTTGTGCTGATTTTGCACCAGAGATTAATTTTTCAGCTGATACTGTCACCTCTGGCTTGAAAACCAAATAAAATTCCTTTGACCAGTATTTAGTTAGAGTTTTCAAATAAATAAGCAAGCAAATGCCTTTTCTTCCTGAGTGCACTGACAGGTGTTCACACAACCCAAGCACTCATGAGGTTTTAATCATTAAACTAAACAGTGCCTTGAAAACAGAGGAATTTGGATCCAATTCTGATCTTTATACTTGTGCTGGTCACTTCATATCCACCAGTCTGTGCACTCTGGTGACATAGGTGGGACTGCCTAAACAACCAGTTGAAGGGAACAGTGAGAACATACTTTTGAGATGAATGTTTCATATACTGTAATTTGAATTGCCTTATTCATGATTAGTGTCTTTTTTCCGATGCGTAGTTAAAAATTCTCTAGGGGGGCAGTGGGAGAAAGCTCTGAGTAGCAAATAATCACCAGATGATTGGTGGTGGCAATTAATTTGCCCCTGAGTGCTGTGCATCACTGGTACCAGGGTGCTGGTCATCTGTCAGGCAGCTGTGCTGCATGCTGGGTGCTCAGCCTCCTCTTTAACCAGATGCAGTGTCCTGGCCTCTCTCTGGTTTGATTTTTGGCCAGAAGGGTTTCAGTGGAGTGAAAGGGAGAAACCTTCAACCTTGTCTGTGGCGTTTTTTTTTAATTGAGCGCAAGAGTAATTCACCCAAAGGCTGGCAGCACAGATCTGTTGGTACTGCAGCCTCCTGTGGGTAACACAGCCCCTGGCCCTGCTGCAGGCACTGTGAAGTGACTGAAGAATGTCAGGTTGCATCCTGAGGCCAAGCAGCAGGTAAACAAAGAGAGCATGACACTTTCAAATTAAATAACTCATAAACCTGGAGGATTGCAGAAAACTTTGTGCAGCTGTGCTGCTAAGTAGCTTCCTGGCCAAGAGAAGCACCAAAGATGTTACACTGAGGATCTGTAAGGTGTTACTACACCCAGCTGTACATTGCAGAGGATGTAGGGTTCCCTAGATCATGTCAGAAGTTTACAGCATAGTCCTTTGTCTTCACTGCTGATACATGAGACCAGAATAATAGTCAAGAGGCTTTCTTTTGTCTCCCTAATATTTTCTTGAATATGAAATGTACATGGAGAGTTAGTTTTGTACTTTGAGATCATCTGTAGAAAACAAGAAATTGTGGAAGGAACACGTCCTGTTACTGACTGTAAAAGTACATGTTACGAATGTTCCAGTGATCTGTGAAGTTCAGCACGAGGCATACTCAAAAAGTGAATTTTATGAGAACAGAGCAACTGTCACACTAGATTAGATCAAAAGTTACTGTGACCATGTATCCTGTCTCCAGCAGAGGCTGGTGAGAGGGACTGGGAAAGGGCCTCAGAAGAGGGCTCTATGTTGGAAATTATATTTCCCCTGCTGCATCTTCTCAGCTTCTGGTACAGCAGCTCCCGAGCCTGAGGTTTGCATTCAGAGCACTGTTTGATAGCTGCAGCTGGACGTAATCATCAGTCATTTCTCTGATCTCCACTCAAATCTATGTGCTGCTTTGCCTCAACCAGACCCTGTGGGCACTGGATTTTACACTGCAATTGTTATGAAGAAAAAAACTCTTCCCTTGATTTCTCAATTGCTGACAGTTTAAAAATAGGCTCCCCGGCTTCCTTTATTAGATAAAGTAAATAATTCTGTTTTTTACCACATCATTCTGTCTTCTCTTGGCCAGCTGGCGTGTCCTCATTTATTTATCTGCTTTTTGTCCAGTGTTTGTTCTCTACCTGTTACTTTCCCTGCCTTGCTCTCTAGTCTTTTCCAGTTCTGCTGTACCCTTTGTGAGATGCATGGTGTGGAGGTGAACACAGCACTTTAATCAAAGGACCCTGATGTGTATTCTGTAACCCCGTAACGGGCTGGGATGAGCAGATGCCTGGGGACTGGAGCCCAAGGTTGCACTGGTGAGCCTGCAAAGCCCAGTGCTGTCAGGCTTTGTCTCTCTGGTGTCAGAACAAGATAAAGCTGTACAAGTGCTCCTTGTTGCCTGCTTTAGCTTCACCATCTCTGTTCTGAGGTTACAGCTGTGATGCCGAAGCTGTGGGTAAACTGTTCTTCAAGTTTCATTATCTGAAGCAGTGGGTGCCAAAAGGAAAAGGTGATACCAGCCGTGATGGGGTGGTGAAAGTCTGTGCTATGTGGGGGGAGGAGGAGGAGTTTCTAACTTGTCCAGCAACAAGCTTTTACACCTCCCCAAACCCCGCAATTCATAAGTTTTTACAGGGGTTCTCATGATCCTTTTCATGTTATTTGCATTTGTGGATTGCTGCCTCTATGTGCTGATAGGCTTTGCCCTTAAAAAGTGATTTTATAGTATAAGGTGGGGGATGTATATTTGAGCCTCCTCTCAAAGCTTTGGCTTCCCTCTGCACTTCAGTAAGAGCCATTTGCACAAGCCTTAACACAGCAAAAATTCAAGTAGTTCCTTTCATGGCAATATTGCAAGTCAATAATTTGAGATCAAATTGTGTAGAGCAAGGACTCCATCCCCCCTCCCCTTGCTGTGCTGTGCTGCAAACCCAGATCCGCTCCCTGCAGGGAGCAAAGGCAAAAGGAAGGGAGTTGTCATCCCTTGGGGAGCTGTTACACATCTGCTCTCCCCAAGGAGAGATGAGGAATTCTGACAATTTCTTGCTAAGCTGTTCCAAGGGCAGAGCACTTACACCCCACTAGCTAATCAGGGCTGTTCCTGAAGGCTTTATTTTAGCATCTGGACTTCTGTAACTTTTTAAAGCCTAGTTTTGTACTGAGGATTACTGTGAATTTAGATCCAAACCATTGCTTGAGTCGCATATCCAAAATAAGCATTGTTAACAAAAGCCAAGTGCCTTATGCATTTTATTCAGCTCTAGGAGCAGCTCGACTGCTGACATCTCATGTGCTGAAAGAAATGGAGCTGCAGTGTTTCAAGCTAATTCTGGAATTTTGAAGCATAGCCTGCATGGCAAACTAATGCCCATGATTCTGCTGGTGGAGATCCCTGGGTGTGGAGAGATGCAGTCCTGAGTTCTTGTTGCCATGCCTGTTCACTACTGTGCTGTGAAGTGCCTTTGTGTATAATGTCTCACCATGTTACCTTTCACATTTTTTCCAGGTCTGCTCTCATTCAAATCTGATAGCAAAGTAAGAATTTATCCTCCAAAAGACCACAGGCTTTCATTATTTTGCTGCATACATGATTCTAGCACATGATGGTGTTAGAAAGGTTTAAAGGAAATCCTGCTATATATCCCAGAAGTTATTCTGGGGAAATAACGTGGGGGAGAAGGAAGGAGTGGCTGGCTGAATTGGGAGAAAGTGCAGAGAAATTACCTCTCTTCTCTTGCTGTCTCAGTCCAGCCTCTCTGCATGAAGGAGTTCTGAGTTTCTGACTTTGTAGGAGCCCATGAACAAAAGAGGGTAGAACTGAGCAGGACTGAACTAGTCTGGAACTGAATTGCTCTGTGTGCCACAGCATTGTTTCTCCCCAGCCCTGGGTGAGCCTTCTGGCTTTCTGCAGCAGAGCTGCACAAACAGAAGAAATGCTTCTTTTTCCTTGCATTTCTTTTGCCCCTTAAGATCTAGATCTTGCAAGGAAGGTACTTTTTTTAATGGAACCAAAGGATTCCCAAGTGGAGGAACAGATTGATTGTTCTACAATGTGCATTGGGTGAAAAGTGGGTGCATTGGGTGTAGCCCCATGGTTTGATGGCTCCAACAGTGTAGGCAGTGCTTCAGCTTCATTTTGGCAAATCCAAGGACACAAAAAGAAATGCAACAGCTCCAGTAGTATCTAGTAGTGTTAGAAGACAAGGGAGATCAACTAGTGACCAGGGGGAGGGCATCCATCCCAAAGCAGGGTGAGTGCTGAAACATCACTAACCTCAGACATTCTGAGGTGATTTTACAGTACAGCAATTCCCCAGAATGGGGAATGCAGATTAATGCAAGCTAATTTAGTGATGTCAGGCTATAATCACTCTGTCACAACCCTGTTTATTATCTAACACACTTGTGTGAACAAAGCACACATGTTCACACAAGTTAACAGTGTGTGAACAAACTGTGTGAAAGGATTCGGAATTGTCTCTCTCACTCATTACTCCTGGGGAGAAGCCTGTTGATGAAGATATAAATCTGTAAAGGAGAGAGACAGTTTATGTGTGTGCATAATGTGATATTGTTATTTCTTGACAGGTATAAAAATAGTTGTCAGGATATGATTCTCAAAGCTTTAATTACAAATTGGGATTCCAGCTGATTGAGTCCTTTGGAGATGATTAAATTTGCTGTCTCCCCCTTCAACACCCTGGGATAATAATTAGTTCACAATCTCAATCTGACTCTAATAATTGGAGGAGTCTATTAGTTTGATGCTTCTGCTAAATTATGTCCAATAAAATAATTGCTTAATGTTGCCTTTGCCTGGTAAGGCAGATGGGATTGCAGAGTTGCCTGTGGGATTCAGGGATGTGGGTTGTGTTGGCTTGTAGTATCTTCATCTGGGGAGTGAGTTGTCCTTGGTTTATTCTTGTGGAGTTACTCTACTGCTCTTAAGTAATCCAGCATTTGGGAAGCTTAGGAGAGACAGTGTTCTGCTGTTTAGACTTCCTCTAGCTTCAGTCTTTTGGGAGAGGGCAGCTGTATGAATGTGGCTGTGCTGGGGATGCCTTACCTACCTACCTGCCTGCTGCCAGTTCTTTCTGAGAGTTTTCTGGGCCTAGATCTGTGTGCTTTCTGGAGCAAGGCTTACCAGTCCTATAGGCAGAAGTTATCCTGCATGTCCTATGAGGAGAAAAAAAGAGCTGAGAATTTGTGTCTTAGGACTTAAACTCAGAATTTATCTGCTGATAAAAAATGTAGATGTGCAGGATTAGGATTAGGCAGATTGGGGGTTGAAGACAGTTGGTGTTTGTTACAGGAGAGGGAGTGATATGCCCAAACCCATCTGTTGGGTTTAGTTCTGCATATTAACTCCTAGAAAGATGCAGTGTACTCACCACTCAGTTAAGCTCAGAGCATCCCCCTCCTATTTCTCTTGGCAGCCAGTTTCTTTAGCTGCAGACCATGCCAAGAGGGAAAAAAACCTGAAACAAACCAAAGCACCATTTTGTTTTCAGCTCTGACTTTCTCACCTGATATTTTGTGGTGCATCACTGTGGGAAGCCCAGGTTCTGCCATATGCTGTGATGCAGCCCAATGTGACATACCCAGGCTGTGTCAGCTGCAGGAAGTCTGAAAATGGGGTTTCCTGAAAAACAAGTGCAAAGAGGGGAAGTCTGTAGGTCTTGTTGTGAGGATGGCTTTATTGGAAACTCCATGAGCACTTATGTCAAAGCACCTATGGAGTAGCTACTTAGTAATAGGACCAGTTGCCATTTGTTTACAGGGCATCTGTGTGTGAATGAGGGAAGATCCTTTAGCAGGTGTCAGAGCCCCCAGAGCTGAGTAATCCTGTGGAAATGGTGTGTGTGTGTGTCAGCCAGGACTGAGTGCTTCTTACCCTGCACCCTCTCCTTGCCTTTCAAGTAGGACTCAAATATACATACTAGCAGTAATTGGCTATAAAACAGGCACTGACTGGTATAATCCACTTATTCCTTGCATTTCCATAGAGATTGTGAGATTTTCCTAGTGAGAAAGTATTTCCTTGAAAAAATGGAATTGTGAGGCAGTTTGCCAGCTGGTGTCAGCTACTAAGCACTGGTTTGTATCAGGTTAGGACCTGTTCTCTTTACTTTTAGGTTCAGAACAGCTCCCTGTCTCAAATAACAGCCATCTTGTGATTGCTATCTTTCCCCAGTTTTTTAATTCTATATGTAGAATATAAAGCAAGTAGTTTCAGCACCTATGGTCTAAGGTAGGAGTGGGATCTGTGGTGCATGGCAGATGTGTGAAGCTGCAGACTAGAAATCAAAGCCAGTACCTCTCTTCAGATTCCATGTGCTAACTTTAATTACTTTTCTTTGTGATTGTCTTAAAATGCTTAATGGTTTTCCCAGTGCTTTAACACTGAATCTCTCATTTCCTGGACAAGTCCCTGAGCAACCTGATCTAACTGGACCTGCTCAAAGGTGGAGGTTGGACTAGATGACTCCATGGGTCCTTTCTAATATGTACTATTCTTTGAAAAGTAAGAGATGCTTTTGAGGGTGAGAGATGAGGAAGAGCAGTGTAACCTGTGGAGCTGGGGAATCAACAAACACAGGAGAACCAGAACAGCATCAGTGCTGTGGGAGCTGGGAGCTGTGGATGGTAAACCAAAGTGTTGTGGTCCTTTAGTGTTACATTTATGTATGGTTTGTGCACAGGGATGGCTTCAGGGATTAGTGAGCTCAGTGGTGCAGACACTTGAAACTGGGGTTTTTTTAAAAAATGTGTGCAGGGTAAATTTATTAATCAGTGAAGGATTGTTGCCATAATGTAAGCACTCTCTTTTATGCTCATGGGTTGTTCTGCATACTTGTGGTTACAAGTGTGGCCGTGCCTGAGGAATTTATCTGTTCAGAGAAGTATGGATGTTCAAGGATAGGTGATAAGTTTGTGAAGCTAGAGTGTATACTATCAGTCTTCTCAAGGAAATATCTAGTGTCAGTTTGTTCCATTGCTCAATTGTAGCAAGAACATCAAAATTAATACTTTGCCTCTCACCAAAATGCCCAAATCCTCTGTCCTGCACAGAACTTGGGAGTTTTACCTGTGGAAAAACTTCCTGTTCAGGCTTTTTCAATGGATTCACAAAGCACAAGAATTACTGTTGACAGTGAACACTTTATTATGGGGCAAGAGATCCTCTTAAGAATGTAAGGTCAGCAGTCTGTGAGTGGAGAATTTCTTATGCACATCAACACAAACATTAGACATGTTTGATGTCTAATCCTTTAATATGATTTTTATGGACCGATTTCAACAGGAATCAATGACAAATATTAAGTAGCTGAATAGCCTTCTAGCAACAAGCTGGATTTGTTGGAAGTCAGGCTCAAAAATTATCTTACTCTAATTATTTTTTAATTTTGTTATTACTGTATGCCAGCAGCCCTGTCCTGTAGCTCATCTATTTTTTTCTTCTTACTGAAGCAAACTTCTATGGAACATCTGAGCATTTTGCTGAAGGAGGTATTTCTGTTGGTAGAGGGGCTACTGAGCATGGTTTTCAGTGAGGTACAGCTGTAAATCTCTTTTAGGAATGACTCAGTGGACTCTACTTTATCTGCACTGGTAGGCTGAGACCTCAGTATCTCTTCACTTAAGATCCCTGTAACATGATTAAGAATTTTGTGCTCTTCATTTCACCAGAAGGCACTTCTAACATTGCAGTTATTTACTGAGAAGAGAAAAATGATTGTGAATCAAGCTACTAAGAGAAGCCAGTCTAGCAGTACCAGAGCAACACCTGAGGTATTGTGTGTCATGTGTTATTTTTCCCTGTGACATGGAATTATATGAATGAGCATTAACCCCCCGAATTTTGGTTGTGTGATATCCTGGGCCCTTGGTGTCTCAGGGCAGGCAATACCAACCTGTGGATGGCTCTGTCATACCCGTTAGCCTGAGCTGACACTGTTTCATTGCCATGGGGTTTCCATTCTTGTGAGGTTAGGACTGATTCAGGACATAACTTCCACTGTGTGTCTGCTCAGGTTTTGCTTTTAGCTGGACCAGGGGACTTGTCTTCCACAGCAAATTGTAACTGGTTTGAGTGTAAACTCTGCCCTTCAGTAATTTCTCTGTGAGACTCTGTCTTGAATGTCTATAGAGCTCTGGCTTGCTATCCTGAGACTTGCTTGGTTCTCATTCCCTTCCAAAAATAACCTTTTAGCTCTGAGTCTGTCCCAAGTTTTCTAAGCTGTCAGTACATTGCTGTACTGTGTTAGAATGTATTTATCCTGTATATCATTTTTATGTGGAACACAGCACTTCTCTAAACTGTCACGTAGTTTGTAGTAAGCTCAGAAAGAGGAAGCATCTGAAAACTACTAAAACCATCAAATGCTTCAAAACCAGCTGTTGTCAGGAAAAAAAAGATACTTTTTGGTTTAAGTGATGGCTAAATGTTTCCCAGCTGTTCAGAGAATTTTAATTTGGAAGGAAATGGAGACTTTTCACTGCACCATTTCTCCCCCTGAGGTACAGCTTTAGTTCACTGGACTTTATAAATGTGTGGACAGTCACACAGAAGAGAGGATTAAGAAGAACAAATAAGTGCAGTGGCTATGAAACAGGTGGCTCGAGAGGTCCATTTTATGCTCAGCTTTCCTTGTATTTATTTGTGACCTACTAGACCTGTGCTAAAACTGTCTTCATTCTGTGATCCAGGGACAGAAAATGGTGGTAGCAAAGCTTTCTGGTAGTCTGCTTTAGAAGCAGCTGCAGCAGTGCAAGGCATTGGGTGCCTTTCCTGCAAGGAAAGGGTTATCAGAGCACACCCTGCTCTAGCCTGCAGGCACACAGATAATAATAGCATGGCAGGATGGCAGCCTGGCTCTGGAAGGGTTTAGGAGGAGGAAGTCTGCAATTACATATTTCTGGGCAAACATTAACCAAGACTGAAACCTAGATTCGAAGAAAAACAACAGACTGGAACCTCCAATAATATGGCTGTTCTGTGGACTGGAAACAGCAGGCAAATATTCATGTAGCACTAGGAGCAAAGTCAGAATAGCCTGAAAGCAAAGCAGAAAGCTTTATAATATTTGCATATTCTGATGGGCACTTGCAGAAAGCATCTCTTTCCTCACCCAGCCCTCCCGTGATAGTGGAAGGAGATTTCTTTTTTTATTTTAAAGTACTCTCTATCTTTGTGAATCCATAGCAAAGTGATGGAACTCTTGTTTGCTGTGCTCACAGCCCAGTCCATTTGTGTTGGTGGTTTCAGAGCTTACCACCATACACTCAAGTTTCTCTCTTGAAAAACCAAGTTCCTTTGGGCATCTCTCAATCGCTAAGGTTACCCTGCTAGAAACAATTGCTATTCTGTCCTGTGGTTTTGTAAAGTAGCAGTTTTCTTCAGAGTTTGTGTGCTAAGCTCAGCTATGCCCATTCTATTATAGACTCCGTGTACCTAAAAATGGAATTGTTACACTAAAATTAAGCAGACAGCCAAATGATACACACTTCCTCTCCTTTGTTTTTCTGACAGACTGCAATTACTGCAGAGAAGCTGTCCAGTCATTTCTGCAGGCTCTGGGCAAAGAGGAGTGGCAGCTCCTAGCCCAGTGCAGAAGTGCTTAAGTCTAAAGAGGCTCTTGCTGTGGCAAGAGTAATATGGAAATTCCAAAGTTAAGCATTTTGGAAAAAGTCCAGAAGATGAAGATACATGCATTGCTGCTGCTAGGGGGAAGGAAGGGAATCTTAAATGTCTCCAGAGAGAAGATTTCCCTGGCTTTTTTTCCTTTTGTTGTTTTTAAAGGGCAGGACAGCTGTAACTGAGAACCTTTATGCTTGGATTAGACTATTGGAATAGAGCTTGATACTAAAAGTTAGTTTATTCTGGTTTTAGCTGGACTAGATATTTCAGGAGATAAGTTTAGTGCCCTAACATCATTCACTGCTGGGCAGACACTTACCTGAGACCAGTAACATCTGATAGCCCTTGTGAAAAGTAAACCCAAGTGAGGTTCCTGGCTCAGCTGAGCCCATGGTTGGCAGTGGTTCCTTCCCCAGAGCTCCTCTGCACAACTGGGACTGAGCAGCACTCATGCTGCAACCAGTGCTTCACAGTGAGACTGGAATGGGAAACGCAGGCTTGGGGAAGCTTCCTCACAGCAACAAAATGTTTTCAAAAATCAGCTCATCCTGCATTGTTTAATCTGATGATGGACTATTGTGTTCTTTGGTTTTGACTTTTTCTGATGTTAGGCAAGGCCCAGGTTCAGTGGGATAGAAAGAACTGGCCAGTTGTCGTGAGTAAAGCTGGATTTTACTTTCAGTGATGGAATAAGAAGTGCTGACTCCTGGGGGGATGTTCCTCTCAATATTTTAATCTAAAATAAAACGGTGCTTGTGTTAAAGTCAGGAAGATGATTAATGGGAAGGACAGCATTTCACCCCTTGTAGAAGGAATGTAAGGCTTAGCTTAACTAAAAGCTGCTTTTTTTGGTTTGTTTTGAGGGTGGACAAATCATTGGTAGCTTACAAATAAGAGTTCCCTGTCTTTCGCATTTTCGTTCTATATTTTCTTGCATCTTATTTGTTTTCTTAAAGGCTGAACCTGGACTGAAGTTAATCTTTTAGTGATGTGTCTGTAAGGTTTTAGAGGTTGGTATTGCTGTTTCCTGAATGCAACAAATGTGGTCTCTGCTGAAGTAGGCTATTTACTACTGTAATGTCCTTCTCTGAGGAACCTTAGCACTGTGTCAGTGAACCAGTAAGGGATGAGAATCTAAGCAGAATATTCAAGTCAGGGTTTTGGGTTTTTTTTGGTTTGTTTGTTGTTGGTTTTTTTTCCTGTTACAAGTGTTACTCATTGCATTGTCATTCATAATCATCTTCCCGTGTGACAGGATGGACTCGTCAGATCCCAGAGAGATAAAGCAGAATTTGTCAGCTCCTGTAGGGCCAAAGTAAGCATCCTCCTGACTAACAGTCTTTGAGCACTGCCCTGGGAATGGGGAGTTACATCATGTTGAGTGGCACAGAAAATATGGATGTGTGTAGATGTGGTTAGTGGTAAATGATTTCTCTTATTCTCTTTCTGCCTTGTATGCTTCTTGCTCTGTGTGTGAGAGCAGGAAGAAGGAGCTGGACACAGCAATACAGCTTCATCTTTTCCTAACTGAATCAGTGAATCCAGAAGTCATCTTGATTGTCCTCTAAAGGACAACCCCAATATGAGACACGTCTTCTGGCAATGTGGGAGGAGGGTCTTTAGCATTCACCTGTGCACTGAGAGTTCTGCTTGATAGCTTTTCTCCCATTTTTGTTTAAATTGGGTGTTTTCCTATGTAAGCCATCCCCTTAAAAAAGGAACCTCCCATGAAGAATCTGCTTATCATCTGCTGGTCCCTGAACTCAGCTGACCCCACCAGGCAAAATGAAATGCAAAGATTTGATGAGAGTTTCCAAAGGGAGAGGGAGCAAGCCCTGAACTTGGCATCTGACGGGGAAGAGAGTTATTGTTATCTGTAGGCTGGTGGTCAGGGCTGATCATAAAGGTGAATGAAACAGAACTCCAGCAGAGGCAGTGGTTATCTGGTACATGAAACAAAACACTGGTGCATAGATCTCACCAGTGATAAAGAACATGTGATATTCCATGTCACAGTCTCATGTTGACTCCCTAAAGCATTGCTTCAGAACACAAACCTGCAGCACTGGGTGCCTTGCACCATCTGCTTCCCTCCTCCCCAGACCCATCAGCACCCATGCAGCAGCTTGTACTCCCTCAGAGCACTGAAGGGAGATGTGATTTGGATTTAATCAGCAGCAAATGAGCCCTTGAACATTTCTCAGTTGCCCATCTGAGTTTAATTCCAGGAGAAGGAAACTGATGTATTCCTGCCTTCAGGTATAATTACTTCAAGACAGATTGAGCGTTTAAGCACACACGACACTGCTTAGCTTTAATTAGAGTAAATTGGCAGAATTTATATGACCGGTAGTTTTGGGGACTGTCAGATGCATGGAAGTATATTTTGCATATCATTTCCTGCTGAGGCCAAGACCAAGGTATAGCTGAAAGGCTTGTAATTAGGATAAAAACACTTTGTAAATTTAACCCTATCTCCATTAGGAGTGGAATGAAACTGGCTGGGGAAAAGAGTGGTGTTCTGGGAAGAGAGCCATTTGAAACCAAATGTGGAGAGAGAGGCTGCTGTGTGATAGCACAGGAAAGTGCTATTGCCAAACTGAAGTCTTTGTAGACAGGTGCAGGTGGTTTCTAAGTGTGTAAGCAAGATTATAAACCTAAAGTTAACTTTTTTTTTTTTTTTGAGGTTGTTATGGTGTATCATATAACCTCAGTTTTGATAATAATTGAGATTAAAAAGAAAAAGGTTTTAGCTAGATGTCTGTCACAACAGGTCCTGATGCACTGATTCAGGGTTCTTTGGAATAACATCAGCCTTTCTTTATCTGTTCTTGACCCTCAGCTGTAACTTGCCTGTCTGCTCACAGTACTGCACCATCCAAATATCTGGATCCCATGGTCCCCTTACACTACTTTATCTCTAGTCAAGATGATGGAGTCCATATGCAGATAGAGAGGGGTGTCCTGTGTGAATTGTCAGAGGCCAGTCTGGCTGCTCCTTGTTTCTGGCTGTTTTAATGGGATTTTTGACTCTGTGACCTAGAATACAGTTTGAATACAGTCGATGAGATCTACATCTGCTGATGAGTTAAGATCTTGCTGTCAGCACCCATTCTTCCAGCACAGTATCAGTGCTTCACATTTCACACCCTAATCTCTCTGCTTTCAGAAGAGTTTTTCAGTTCTTCATCCCTGAAAACTAGACACAGCAGAATTATTTTTCTTTTCCCCATCAGAGCATGCACTAACAGCACGGTGGCAGGACTAAGGCAAGAAAGTTTGATGGTATTCCTTGCTGTTAGTGGTTCTCTTTTAATACCCTTGTTGCCATAGCAGTTTGTGATAAGAAACAGTTATTCTGAAGCCATGTGTTCCAGGCTCAAGTGGCAGAAACAAGGGTACAGAGTATTGAGTGCAGCAGAGGAATGGTGGCTGCCTTAGCACTGCAGCTGTGTCTTGGCTTCTAAGCCCAGCACAGTGATCTTTTCCTGCCTCTTTCATTTTGGGTGGATGCTGGGGATACAGAACAAATATGAAACGTTTGGGACAGCAGTTTGCACTGTGCCTGATCTGTTTCCTGTGAAGCTGATAGTCCTCCAAAACACTTCTGTGAGGGAAGCCTGACTTGTATTTTTCACTGCATGGCACATCACAAACTGGAAGCATGGCTAATGGCTGCTAAGACCTCCCTGAACTGTCCTCTTCAGGGACTCTTTCCTCAGCAGAGCTGCTATCATTAATCTGGTTAAATCTGGATGGTTTTCCTTCTAATACTGTTCTGCTTTGAGGTAGTTACAGCCCATGTATGTCCTGTGAAGGAAGAAGTGGTAGCTGCCACAGCTGGCTGCAGGGCTCCTGTGCTGCCATTGGGCTGGAGCTGTTCCAGAGCAGCCACATCCTGGGAGGACAAAGTGCTGCCTGGGGGGCAGGATGTGGGCAGGCTTTGTAAGGAGACACTGGTTTAGTCTCTGTGGAAGTCAAAGGAAGGGATAAACCAACTAAATTAATCTTTCTTTCCATTCTCTGGCAGAGCTTCCCCTAGTCAAAATATGCATATGATTCACTACAGTATAAACTTTTCCTGTGCTTTCTGGTTGCTGTCCTTCAGGAGCACAGCAGTGTGTCATTCACTCAGCTGCATCTTGTTTGGATCAGTCCAGATTGAGAGAAGACTGGAGACCCTAGCTTAGGGAACCTCTTGCAAAGATATTCTTGCTCTGTGTTTAACAAGTATCTTTGCAACCAAGTGATAAATAGTACAGCATGTTCATCATCTTCTATCTAATAAGTTAAAAAAGGCCTGCACATCTTAACCACCAGGATTTAAACTTCAGACCCCTCCTGAAACGGGCAGGTAAGCATCTCCCTGCCTGTCAGCTGTGTCCAACTCTCATGCAATAGAGAAGCTGTGCTCGTGGAGATGAAGGTGAGGATGCTGCCACAGTACGAACACAAACAACACCATTTAAGGCAGCAAGGTGAATCCACAAAGTGTTCAGGAGTTTGTCTGATGTTACATTTGGTGACAGAAGTTGAGATACTGTGCCATATTTCCTGATACTGATGTGCTAAAAAAGATAACTGAAGAAACAACTGTGTTCTCATTAGAGCAGCACCATAAAATACTAACTTGGTGGAATGCTGAATGCAGTTTATGGTGATTTGTTTTCTTTTATTTTAAAGAAGGGCTGCATAAGTTTGGGTTTTTTTGTTGTTAAATGTTGCGTTTCTAAGTTGAGAGAATTATCATGTGACTGCAGGGCTTTAATAAACCTTTTTGCAGCTAAAATAAAACACTGAGGTTTGATGGGAAAGTGGATTGAAGTGGAACATTGGTTACATCAGTAAATGTGCCTTATGCTCAATTGGCAGCGGCGAGTGTGAGTCAGTATGTTTGTTTCAGCCTCTAAAAATACCATATGTCTTTATAGTTCCAAACAAGTCCTTGTGATGGACACAAGCAATGCTCTTTATTTCTTAAATATGGCTCAGTGTCTGCTGTGTATTGAATATCTCTGAAAACAGACTGGCCCCCATCCTCCTGACCACTGTTGTGCTGCTGTGCACCTCATCAAAAAGAGGGAGCTTACAAAGGTGTAAAACTTGTGTTAGCTGTGGGGAAACGGGTCCTCTCCCTTATGTTTGCAAATCCTGGAGACCAAAGTTAGTCCTGGCATAAACAGGTGAGTTTTCCATTCAAGCTGATGGGAGTAGTCCCCCTCTGTGCCAAGAATGGGCTCTTAAAATGCGTTTGTGGGTGAACTCCTCACAGATTTTGTTTATCCAGTTTTGAGTAAACACGTTGTCCTAAAAACTACAGCCTGAGCCTCATTTTACCATATGATTCAGTATCTGAACTATGTGAAATTAGCCATTTTCCTTTGGATCTCATGGTTTTGAGCTGAGAACAATTCTGAGGTTTTCAGTTTACTTGACTCTCAGAGCAAAAATGGGTTTTGCTGAAACCAACAGAAGCGCTTGGGGAAAATACCTATCTCCTAGAATAATTGCTGGGATCCCTGCTGGTTTAAACTTGTAAGAGCAGGCTAGTCCCCTGTAGGAGACTCTTTCTTCACTGACTTCCTTCAAACCTGTTCCTTGACAAGTCAAAGGAGGTAGATTTTGTGTTTTATTGGGAAGAGGCCAGCCCTTCCCTGATGGGATTCAGATCCAGGCACTGTGAAGCCTGGGAGACCCTTTGCTGGTCTCCTGGTAGCAGCTGCCACAGCTCATGGTGGACTTCATGTATGTATTTGTCTGCTTGGCTGATGTGTGGGTGCTTTAAAGTTGTGAAACACCCTTTACATTGAGGAGAATTCTTTTCTGAGCCTTGAAAGGAAAAAACCCACCAAGTCCCCAGACACATCTTTTGCTCTAGAGTGGAGTAATTTTCTTCCTTATTTTGAAGCTGTTAGGGTGGGACACTACATATAGCAGGACATTTTACACTCTCTCGTATATGTTTCCTCCGAAATCTATGTGTAACTTCAGATTTCTGTATTCTAGCTGTAGTTTTTATACTGTTAGTTCCTTATTTTCTCTTCTGCTTTTGTGACTACGAAAGGATAACTAGAAACATTTGACAAACCTATTGACTTACACAGAGGAACTCCCAGAAGCACCATGGAGAGGATTTCTTACCCAACTGTAGAGGCTCATGGAATATAGCACCAGTTTTTTGTCAGTGTCACTGCATTTGAGCATCCAAAAATTATTCAGGCAAGACAGTACTCTAGAAGAAACCAAACTAAAGATCAGAGGTGTTTCTGCAAATAAGACTTGCTCATTTACAGCACTTAGTATGTCAAACTTCTTCCTATGATTGCTGAACCTTTTTTCTTCCAGATAGTGCCACATCAGGCTTGTTATATTTACTTTCAGAGGTGTATAAGGTTAATAAACAGATGTATAAAATTTGACTTGATTCTTACAATGTAAACTAAGACAGTCAGAAATTTGATAATGGTTTTACTTTTATCCTAACCACAAAACTTACTGTATGTGTTCTGTTCATCTGAGACAGTGAGTGTGGGAACATCTGGAAGAAGAAGTGCAAATACTATTTCTCTTAGCTTGTTCCAGCTTGATCATGCCATTCCCACTCCTTCAGAATGCTCATGTAGCACTCCTGTGATCTGCTGGTGTTACAGCAGGAAGAAGAGATGTCATGGGGAGGATTGCTGTGTTCTGTGCCAGCACCTATTCTCTGCACAGTGTCTGTCCTATGCCATGTGCAATATTATTATTGCCTCTTTTCATTGTTGTACTTGAAAGTTGTCATGTAGCATCAGAGGCTCAATCAGATAAGAATTATGACTGAGTTAGAGATGAAAACCTAGCTGTTTGGTGGTTTTGTTTTTGTTGCTGTTGGTTTTTTTAGTTGGGAACATGGCTATAGGAAGTACTAAAGCTTTACTAGAGTTGCATGTGAAGGAGCAACCTATTACTGCTTTGTGTGGGAGGAATCTGCTCAGTAAGGCAATGTTTGGCTCCTTTGCCAGCTGATAGTACCCTTGGTAAGGGCTGTTGCTAGAGGCCTGCCTGCCTCCTGCTCCTGGCAGGGGGAAAGCTCAAAACCCATCACCCCATTGATCTTGTTTTAGAGGGGATGGGATAAGAGGTCTCAAATCCCCAGAAACAGGATGGACAGAGCCAGCCAGGTCAGAGCCATGGCTGCTCCCATCTATCCCCCCTCAGCCTTTAGCAGTGCTTCAGCCAGCAGTGGTGTTTCCTGCCAGGTCCCTATCCAAGTGAGAAGCTTCACTGGGAATCTGGGTGTTTCTTGCCGAAAAGGACAGTTGTGTTGTGCCTCAAAGCTTGATTGATTATTTTTGTAGTATTGGTCTTATTTGTTCAACAACAAATGTGAGTTGCACACAAAGCTTTATTCCAAATGTTTGCATTGATGTGCTGGTCACATAACAGCAAACATGGAAGAAGAGCCCTAGAGATGTGACTCAGAAGCAGAATGAAGTTCCCTGCAGTAACTGCCTGGAATAACAGCTAACAGCACAGAATCCACAGAGCTCAGAACTGCAACTTACCCCTGGATGCAGCAGGGAACAGCTTTTTAGGGTTTTAGGAAGGCTCAATGCTGCACACATGGGATTTAATCTTGCATATTTTTTTCCCCAACAAAATCATAAAATAAATCATGAATAAAGCAGAGGCCTTCAAGGATCTTCTTGTCCTTCTGTGGTCAAAAGGCTTGGCTTCCATTCAAAGATCTTTCAAGGTTTTTTTAAAAGGGACTTTTCTATATCTTCAAGTTTTACCTTCTCTGTTTCATTTTGGATCTGTAAAACAGGGACAGTAATTCTTTGAGATAGGGGGACCAGCTCAGGTGATGTATACACTTCAGTTTCACCACTGAACAGCCTCCAGAAGGAAAGGTACCTGTTCAGCACACACCAAGAGAAGATGATTGAGCAGATGCAGTGCTGAGGACAGGTGACAGAATTCCCTTCTGTGCAAGGAGCTGCATGGTTGCTTTGCTTTGCTTCAATCTCACTTAAAGGCTATTTTCACCCTACTGAATTACTGCAGTTCTTGCTTGATGAGGAGGAACCTGGGTAAATCTTTCAGAAGTGCCAGAAGTCACCCACTTTTGCTTCACTGCTTCTGGTGGATTTATTTCTACTCTTACAAAATCTTTCTTGCTGTGATGAAAACTGGAATTTTTGCTTCCAAATCACAGCAGTGTGTCTGAAGTGTTGCTACTGTCTCATTTCTTTCTCTGTCTTTGGTTAATGTGTCCCCCCTGAACCAGCTTTCCAATAGAGGCACTAACTAAAGAAACTTACTGGTTTCTCCTTCATGGACCTGGAGCTAATAAAACAATTTCTGGGTTATCCTCCTATGCATTTGCAGTCACCTTTATAGCACTTTAAATAAGGACCCACCTGCAGACTTCTACTTGCTTTTAGGTGCTTCAGGGGCTGAGTTTAGCTGTCTGGTTAAAGAAGACTTGACTCCAGTGTTGTTTTCATCTGGATCCCATGCCATGTGCCCATGAACCTGGTAGCACACAGATGTACAGCTTCAGCCTCTCTCACAAACTCCTTTGTCACTTGGTGACTCCATCAGGTACCTGGGATGGTGGGGGTGCAATCCTGAGCTGTCAGGCATGCAGACTGCAAGAGCTCTTGGGCAGTAGTGCCCTCCCCTCAGTAGCAGTGAAATGCTGCTGACTTGCATACCATGGATACCTGTCTGTCCACTGAGAGCAACCAGATAGGCTGCTTTGTGGGTACAAGGGTCAACTGGACAGGTTCATGAAAGAGAAATTAATTGAGGGTGACTAAATAGATAAAAAGAAGTCTGGCACAGGAAGTCTCTGGTCCTCAAATGGCTGGCTGCTGGGAGACTGCCAGGGAGGTATCAGATATGCTCACCCACTTCTCCTGCTCTCCACCACTATTAAGGGATAGGCTGGTGGGACAGGTATTTTGCTCTGACACAGCATGCCAGTTCTTCTGTTTTCAGATGTAACCTCCTCCTCTGAAACAGAAAGTGTTACTCTCCAGATACCTGCTTTTATCAGTTTAAACCTTATTACTGTAGGCTCAAAATACATACCTGAAAGCCCTGATCCTGGCATGGCTTTTACTTTCAAAGCTTGCTCTCAGACCTAAAAGTATCAAAGGCTTCAGCTGGCTGTTGAGCTTCCATTGTCTCTCATGTGGTCAGAAGTGTCAAATGGTAAGATTTACTTAGTTGTGTAGCTGGGAAAGTGTCTGATGTGAGCATACAAAATATTTGTCATTACTTCCTACTCCTGTTGCCAGCACTGGCACAAACCTAGTTGTTGCAATCCAGACCTAACCCAGAACTGAACATATCAGGTAGGAAGTTGCTCGAGTGGTTTTCCAAGCATTCCACATTGTACATCTGAACCCCATTCTTCCTGTGCAGTGAGTAGATGCAGCCTAAAGCTAAGGAGCTTGTGTAGGTTTCCCCAGATGTCAGGAGATAACACCATGGCCCCAGTGTCCTGGTTAAATGTTAACAGCCTGCTTTCAGCAATGTGTGTGCAGTATGCAGGTACCAGTGGCTGCAAGCTCAGCACACTGCTGCTGGCAGGACTAACAAGCCTTGGCATGCTCTCCAGTGGCTGCTCCACTCCTTGCTTTGCTTCAGTACTGTTGCATGTTCCCTGTGTAGCCTTACACAGACTGGAGGTAATTTTGCTTTTTCACTCTGTCCCAGTGAATGAAGCCTGAAACCAAGGCATCAGGTCTGGCTGCTGGTCTGGCAGCTCCCAGCTAGAAGCCCAGGTTAGGAGCAGGAGCTGTTGTTACCCCATCCATCCCTGGCACCCCCCAGCTGGGCAGGTTGGGTGGATGTGTGGGCTGGGCTCTTGGCTGCTTTGGGCTCTGAACCAGGTTGACTTGATGCTTCTGCACAGTTCAGAGGCTCTGTCCTCTCTTGGGTTGGAGTATCCTGTTGGCCTGGGTACCTGGATTTAATGAGCTGACTTTTCTGGAACAGTTGTCCTTATGGTCTTGTGTCAGAGCTAAGCTGGGGCTACAGAGCCCTGCACCACTGCCCTGCTGACCTCAGTGCCACATGGGGCAGGTTTTGTGTGGAAGAGACTCTGTGTTTGTGTGTGTGTGTGTGTGTGTGTGAAACTTCCTTGCAAGTGATGGAAGCATTTGTTCTCTCCAGTTCCTGACTACACTGGGCACTCTTTAAAGGCCTGGAGGATGTATTGGGAAGGGTCAGTGTGTCAGAATTAAATCATCTTGAAAGAAATTTATCCAGCGGCGGTGCTTACACACCCCTTAAATCCCATTTAATCCCTTAAATACTTATGCAATGCCTTGGCCTTGTGCTGGCCTTAGGAAAGGGGAGAATTTCACCCAGTGTGAATAGGTCTGGAGGAATGTGCGTGATCCTGTGAGTAGGTAACACACAGGAGTGACTTAATCCCCTGCTGAAACACTGCCACAGCAAACACCTTTTCACTTCCAAAAGGAAATGAAGAGGAGTATCCAAATATCCACTTGAAGACTGAAGACATACTTTAAACAAGTGAACTGCAGTGACCAGAACTGGTATTTCTGCCAAGATACCTGGGTTTAACAGCCTAATGTCTCTTTCAAAACTGCCTTAAGATTTCTGCAGTCACAAGTGGCTGGGAACGTGTTTTAAGATGCTGTCTGAAAGCCTGTGCCCCAGATTTTGTTCTTCTCCTGCTATTAAACCATATAATTATAGGGAAGTTAATCTAATGTGTAATGGTTTTATACTGATGCAGTGAAAAAGTAACTTGGGCTGTTGTCAGAGTATGTTAAAAGCAGTTGGTAGAATCTGTAGCACAATAAAGATCATTTACTATGTTTCTGTAATAGGGAGGGCTCCTGACCATCACCTCTCTAGCCCTGTAAAACCACTGCAAAAAACACAGTAAAGTTATTTTGCAGAAGGAGTCTATGTATTGTTTAAAATACAGCCTGCTGCAAGTTTATCAGAAAACTGGGCACAGAAAGAGTGAGGTTGCAGAGAAGATACTGTTATCTAAAAATAAAAAAAAGCTAAAAATTACTTTTGTTGTTGATTTACCTATGGAGAGTTTTTTTAATTCACCCTTTACACTGCTTGGTAAATACTGTAACCTTGTGTTAACTGCAGGTTAGAGTTTTATCTGTATGGGGCTGGAATTTGCCTTTACTTTTTTTAGCAATGTGTTACATATTGAAGTGAGAGTGCCTGTGTTGGGATGGTGATAAAATCCCTGTCCCTCTTAAAAAAAACCAACCAACTCTTGTTCCCCCACACCAAAATGTCCAACAAGAAAAACCCAGTTTTTCCAAGCTGTGTTGTTACATGTTCTTCAATATCACTTGTCTTGAGTAAATGCCTTCCTGCTCAGAGTAATGATTTGAACATTTCTTTAAGCTAGATCTAAGGAAGATGAAATTCTTGTTACCTGTGACAGGTTGTTACCCATCTTTGAGGTGTTAAAAGCTCCTGTGAGTGGACCACGTATGTGGTTGTAATGCAATTTTCATTCTTCTTTTGTAAAACAGTTTTTTGGTGTGGGGGGTGATGCCAAGTGAAATCTGGTTTTGTACCTGTGAGCTCTTGAGCAGACTTGCAGTGCTGATCACCTTAGGATGCAGAACTTTTATTTGAAAACATGGGAGAGGCTTTGTAACAGCTGGGAGGAAAGTGATGGAGAGTTCCAGAGGCACCTTCCTGGCCCCAGCCTCTCCTTCGATTTCCTCCCGGTGCTAGAGATATTGCTGAGGAATAGCAGTGAGCTGGGATTTGGATTACATTCCCTTTTTCTGCTGCTCCAGGGTAACGTGGTGTTGTGGCTGCACGACCCAGTGTCTGTGCAGTGTGTGATGTTCCTCTCACTGGGTGAGGAACTCAGGATCACTTCAGGATGGTGGAGCTGCTCAGCAGCAGAGCCATGGACCACCACATTCCCTGTTCAAATGCTTTTCCTCCCCTGGCACTGACTGACTAGAAGAAGGAAGGGAGTTTTTCATAAAGGATGAAAATGAGCCTTGGACATCTGCTTTCCAGATTTTAGAGAAAACAGTTTTTTTTTCTTTTTTCTTCTCAGAACCACGTGTCTTTGCTCACTGCCACTGCTGTTTTGCTCTGTATAATACCCAAATGTGACAGAGGTTTGAGGAGCACACATTAGTGTTAGAAAGTGAGGGGGCAAGGTGCAGGTAACAAGAATAAAGTTGTGTGGTTATGGCACAAGGAAGCCACCAGCTCAGATGGCTGGACTGAAACAAAGGACATTTCTATCACTGTTCTTCTGGGCTCCCTGTGGGAGCATGGGGGCTGTGGAAAGGCTGAATAAGGTGAGAGAGACTTGATAAATATTTGGGCCCACTGGGCTGTGCCTTTAACATAGTCTTGTATCATCATGAGTTTTTTGGGGAGGGAGTTTGTTTCTGGTTACTTGCAAAGGCCATGTCTTGAAACCAGCTGTCTGCTGGACAATGGAGTGCTAAGCACAGCAAGCCTGGAAACAGGAGCCTTTTGAAAGGAAATGTGAAAATCCTGCAAACTATGCAAGCAGGGAGAGGAAAAGGATGTCTTGTGGAAATGCTAGCAGGGCAGATAAATTTCTAACAGTCCTGGCTTTTTCTTTTTTTTTTTTTTTTTTTTTTTTTTTTTTTTTTTTTTTTCTTTTTTTTTTTTTCTTTTTTTTTTTTTCTTTTTTTTTTTTTCTTTTTTTTTTTTTTTTCTTTTCTTTTTTTTTTTTTTTTTTCTTTTTTTTCTTTTTTTTTTTTCCTGTTATGAATTAAAAAAAAAAATATATTAACACTTTAATACTGGCTGTAGTGAGCTTTCTGTTGTGGTATAATTTTTTTGAATAGGCAGAACAAAAAGAAATGAAAAGCTTTTACAGCCTTGCAAGGTCACTGGGACCTGAGCAGAATTATTAACTGGTTCTCTCTCTGTCAGGCACTCTGTATTCACTGTATTACAAGCTTGAAGCCAGACCTTATTTTACTAAGCAAAAAATGGTCCTTTTGTTGCTGTTTTTCCCCTGGTGTCATCTCTGATGGTTGCCAGGGAAACGAGTGTGTATCCTTTCAGCATAGGTTCTTGGGCCTCAGGAAGGAAGTGCTCCAGCTCTGGGCTGCTATTTTTATGGAACTGTTACATAATACAATCTATTAAAGCTTCCTCTTGGCGTTTTATGGCACAAAGGGGAAATTAAGTTTGATGACTCCTAAATGTTTGATGAAGGATGTCAGGTGACTTCTGGATTATTTTGTGCTGGCGGCATAGCAACAATATTTCTGTGTGCAGTTCAAGAAGAACAAATATGCAGCAGTGCCACTGGCAATATTTGCCTGCATGCAGATGACCAGAGGAAATTGAATTCTAAGCAGAACAAGTACAAACAGGGTAAAAGTGCAGAGCCCTAATGGCTGGGGAGGGTAAGGCAAAGAAGTAGTTGCTGTTTTGACAGTATAGGGAAAAGAGCTTTAAAGGAAAACATTTTTTTCATTACCCTGTTCTGTTCTACTGCACAGAAATTGGAGGCACCATAAGGCACTTGCAGTCACCAGGTACATCTGCAACATGGCTGCTTTCAAAGCTACTTCTTTACTGATGCTGGTTGCTCAGAATTTAGTGGCATGAGAGAATTTGGACTGAAGCTTTGTGATCACAAGCCTAGGTTATTTGAAGTAAGAGAAAACTGACTAGACTTAGTGTTGTTGGCTGTGACATACTCAAATGGGTCCCTTATATATTCCCACCCTAGGTAGGCTGTTGTTTCACATGTATTCTGATTGTTGGGAGATACATTTCAAGATGAAAAATTCAGTTTTAGTACCTGGAAGGAATGCAGGAAGAAACCTCTGCTCAGAGACTGAGGGGTCACAATTGCTTTGGGTACTCCTTGTCAGGCTGACAGACCATACTCAGGGGGACAGTACCCAGATCCTCCTCAAACTGGCAACGGGCCACAAGTGGAGTCCTCAGGGATTTGTGCTGGGCTGATGCTGTTCAACAGCTGTATGAGTAGCCTGGGTGCTGGCAGCAAGAGCACCCTGATGGAGTTTGCTGATGACACCAAGATGAGAGGTTGACACCCTAGAAGGGAAAGCCACCCTCCAGGATGACCTGGACAGATTGGAGGACTGGGCTAGCATGGGATTTCTGAAGCTCTACTTGGTGTTTGTCAGACTACGCTGGGAGTGCTGCATCCAGGTTTGTACCTTCTCTACAAAAAGGATGCAGAGAGGTTGGAGAGAGTCCAGAGAAAGGCCATGAGGATGCTCAGGGGTCTGGAGCACCTCCCATGCAAGGAGAAGCTGAGAAAATTCTGGCTGTTGAGCCTTGAGAAGAGAAGGCTCAGGGGAGACCTTGTTATGATGTTCCAGTACTGACAAGGGCGGCTACAAAGAAGATGAAGACTCTGCATTTACAAGGAGTCAGATGGGCAAGCCAAGGGGCAATGGGCACAAGTTGTTCCTGGGAAGCTTCTGGCTGGGCACAAGGTAATTTTTTCACCATGAGGACAGTCAAACATTGGAATGGTCTCCCAGGAGAAGCAGTGGATTCCTCCACTTTGGGATGTTTTGAGTCTCAGTTCAACAGGGTGCTGAAGATGTCATATAAACTATAGTATTAGAATGGTTGGACCAGATGATCTTTGAGGTCCCTTCAAACCTGACATTCTATGAATCTAGGAAAATTTAATTTCTATGCAGGCAGAAATTCTTTCAGAACTGATAATTGTAATTCAAATATTTGAATTCCCAGAAGTAGTTTGAATGATATTGTAAGCTGCATTGGGTGGAAGTTGATCACTGTTTTTTAACTGTCTCTGCTTATTTAGAAGGTGGCTCTTCTGAAAATGCAAGGAGCAAGTGAAGAATTTCTAGATGTTTGTAACCCTTGGCAAGTAACAAAGCCATCCACGTTTGTCACGTTTTTGCCACGCCATCTCGGGAGGGCACCTGAGATGAACCCTGCAGGGAAAAGAGCGTGGTGTGACCAGGTGAACACAGAAGGGAAAGTTTTGAAGACTCAGGCCTGGATGACTGACTTGCTCCTGACAAACAGCAGGAGTTTGATTCACAAAAAAAAAAAAAACAAACCCCCAAAAAACCCCAAAACCAAAGCGCTGCCTTTTTGACCAGGAGATTATATAGGACCCAGAAGATGCAAGACTTGACATCTCCCAAAGGAGAGGGGTGGAGGAGGAGGAACCAGAGCTCAGTACAGTTTTACTAGGCTCCAGTCAACATGTGTGGAGCAAAGTGCTGTAAATCCGTGGCCATGATTTAATGTGAAGATTAGAGCTTGCTAGGAATTTTCCAAGAGAACATTTTTTCATCAGAGCTTTGCATGGAAACTTGTCACTTTGGATGAAACTCTTGCGTGGAAAGATTTCTGTGATCTGGCACTGAGTCCTGTGTGAAGCCAGAGCAGAGAGAGCTCAGAATAGCCAATACCCCGAAGGGTAAAGCTTTTCCTGGGAATGCAGGAGACGTGTCTGCCAAACATGAGGTCTTGATTCTCAGGTTCCTGTTCCCTCACTGTGAGGAGCTATGACTACTGGGCTTTTGGATCTTCTGAGTGGATGTCTCTTTTCCGAAGGGCTGTGGGGAGAGAGCCATCTCTGTCTGCCTCCTCTTTTGTGTCTTGGTGCAGGAGAGTATTGTAACAATTAAAAATGTTAGCAGGACAGGAAACAAACTTCCCTCCCTGTCCTAATGATGTATTTCCACATGTTCCCACCATATGCAGCCTCTATTGTACTGAAGCATGTTTATAGTCTGTGGGTCAGGCAGGATCTGATCTGCTGAGTCCTGACCACTCAGACTGGGGCCCTGGCTGGAAGAAGCTGGGTGGTCACCCCTCTTTGGTGCTGCCTGGGTCCCTCTGGGCTGGGGCCAGGCTGTGTCAGGAGCCTGGAGCTGGGTTAGGTGACTGCATGGGGCTGGGGTGTCCTTGCTGCTCTGCCCCAGCACCTCAGGAAGGATTAGTGCTGATCCAAAGGGCTGGCTACTGTGCTCCCGGAGGTAAATACTTGTCAGAGGGTGTGTCTTGCTATAGAAGTGAAAAATTTTTACGACTTGGGTTATTTGGCAATTAAAAAGGAAGGAGGGTGAAGCAGCCCTGTGGCTGTGCCAGGGTCTGCTAGCACTGGGACTGACTCAGGATTGCAGGGGAGGCTGCTGGGAAGCTGGTTCTCTTTAATTTATCAAAGGATTAGTGTAGTTTTGATTGACCTGGAAGTATCTGTGTGCTTGGATTAATTTTTTAAAAGTTTCAATGGATGAAGAAAGTGGAAAAAAAATGTGACAACTTTGAAATGACACATTTTAACATTCCCCTAGCCCCCATACCAGGCTTCTCTGCATCTTCCTAAGGAAGCTGGAAGTGAGTTAAGGGCCTTTCACATGAAGGGAGAAGACCCTTCCTAGCCAGCTTCAGTCTGGAGCTGACATTTTAAAAATAGTTCCTTGGTCATTCACCTGATCTCAGCTTTTGAAGCCTTTCTATTTTATTGTCATTTCTGATATAGTTTGTAAGCTGAAACACCTCAATGGAGAAGGCTTGGGGGACCCTGAGCTAGATGACCAGCTTAGCTCCACCAGTGAATGCTCTGCCTTGGTTCTCAGTAATAGTTAACTTAAATAAAGTGAATCATCTTTAGGAGATGCCAAGGCTCCTTTCTAGCCTAGCAGGGATGACTTTGGGCAGTCAGGCCACCAGTTTGAAACACCTCTGAGTCGGACAGGTAAGAGAGAACAAATCTAAGGAATCTTCAGAAATTCCTCTTTTCCCTATCCCCAGTCACGTATCTGATTTGAGACAATTTCTTAAAGTCATGACTGACTTGCAAAACTTCTTGGTATTTATGAAACAGTAATTTCTGAACACTCCTGGTTTTGTGCTGTCCAGAGTGAAAGTGTCCAGGGAAGAGAGAGTGGAGCAGGAGCTGGAGCAGAGGGAGAGGTGTAGGAGGCTGGAGAAGAGACTTCCTGTGTTTGCTTTGAAAGCATTGATGTATAAAAATCCTTGTTTGTTTTTAGAAGAAGCCTCTGGAGGAAAACAACAGTGAGTTCAAAATGCAGAGCTAGAATTATCTGACTTTGTCCTGTCAAAAGTTAAGCAAAACAGGAAGGGTGGGTTATTTGGGTTTGGTTTTTTTTCCTCCTCTTTTTTCTTTTGGCAAGTACTTCCCCAAACTTCCTATGGGGTGGAAATGGGCAATAAATAGCAGGGTATCTAATGGCATCATTCCAGGCCTCCCAGCTACTGGTGTTGGCAAGGAAATGGCACTCCTTTTGCTTCCCTCTTATTTTTAGAGTGCTGAGTTTCAGGGGGTGGAGGGAGAGTTGGCTGTTATCAGTGAGAGTCAAACCACAGTGGCTGCAGAGCTCTTACCACCCTGCCAAGCTGGAGGAAGTTGGAGCTGGATAATTCACACTGCTGGTGGTTTTGCCCTGGAAGAGAGACTTCCTTAAAATTTAAAGTGCATGCAAAACTGAGCTGTCTCATTCCTGTATAATCTCTGGGTTGCTCCTCCTCCCAGAGCAGACTCAGCTCTACCGATTTTTATTCTGATTAACATCTGAGCTGTTCTTGGAGAGGCTCCACTGACAGGTGTTGCACATCCTCCTTGGTCAGTGCCTTCCAGTTGTTAACCAGCATTCCTCTGGTAAATAAATCCAAGCTAACAGTCAAGGGTTTGAAAAGGGGTGGTGGGAAGAGAAAGCTTTTCCAAGGCTGTTTCCTGGCTATAGGTTTCAGCTATGGCTGTAGCATACACCTTGTAGGTTGTAGGAGATGCTCTGGGGACTGTGCTGGCAGCAAACAGGTTGGGTACAGCCATGGTTCCTCTCCAAGAGAACGGGGGAACTTCCCAGCTACTGTTGTGTAAAGATTAAGTACAATCAAAGTCACTGTCTATGGCAGGTGTTAGAGGGGAGGTTGGTAACCCCCAGAGTTTTCAGTTGCAGTAACTTTTTTACAATTTTGTCAGAAATTTCACACTTTGTGATGAAATTTTCAATTATTTGATGGCTGCTTTAGCCATGACAATTTTCTGGGAAGACATGAACCAAAGAGCTTTGGCCTGTTCCCTGAAAAAGGAAAAGGGGGTGGGATTTATTTATTTTGAAAGAAGCCTGGTGGTAATGCACAGATGGCAGAAACGTTGTGCTTTGGAGCAGAACTTTTGTAATTTTAATGCAGAAAGTGAAGTCGGTATCACAGGTTTAGAAATATCTGTAGTCTGGGCTCTACTCTGCCCAGTTGTATGCAAGTATATCTGCTGAAATTTCTCCTAGCAAAGGAAAAACTGCTAACTAGGCTGGATTTGCAACCTTACCTGGAGTCCTCCAGCACAAGGCCAGGTGTGACACTTGATATTGGAGGAGCAGGTAAGGACAGGAGGCAGAGCAGGAATATCTGCTTATACAAGTTAAAAGTCTGTTGGTCCAGATTGCACCATGGGGTTTAGTCATGGCAAAGGTCTTTCACAGGTTGTTTAAATGTGGTGTGGTGGTTTCTGAAGGATAATTTCATAGTCAGGATGATGTCTCCAGGTGGCTTGCTAGGTCTGTGCTAATTGATCTGGCCCCTTGGATACGTGTCAGTCTGGGATGTGGCAAGGCCTGAGCTGGAACAGGGTGTTTTCCAGTCACCTGGTTCTGGTGGGATGGCTCCACAATCCACTTCAGTTGGTTCTGTTCATACAGTATCTGATGCAAAGGCTGAGGAGGACCCCAAGGTTCCTTGGAGCCTTGGAGATTCATGATGCTTAATGAATTTGAAAATACTAAAATTTGTAGGTTCCAATTTAGCAGAGTCTTGCACAGCTATAGCAGATGCTGTACCCTTTAATATTATTATATCCCCTGATGATATTATTGTATCTCCTGATATGCAGGAAGTCTGCCTGGCAATTCCTGTGTTACAATGCTCTATGTACCTACA
This sequence comes from Calypte anna, assembly GCF_003957555.1. Lineage (NCBI taxonomy): Eukaryota > Metazoa > Chordata > Aves > Apodiformes > Trochilidae > Calypte > Calypte anna. The sequence continues at coordinate 829,533 of NC_044249.1, forward strand.
CCTTCTGTAGAAGTGCAATTACTCAGAAGTTTGGGAGCTGCCATGTGCAGCAAGCAGCTTTGTGCAGATTCTTTTCTCTTTCCTTATTATAAAGACAAAGAAGAGAGTCCTCAGGTGTGTCCACAGATCTCAGTGACCTGAAAACAGTACACATTTATGCTGCTGTAATTTATTTGAAGCCTTGTCATCTGCCTTCAGTTCTGCAGTGAGATGCTAATCTTCTCAGATTTGGGGCACTGTCAGTACATGTAAAAAGCTGTCCAAAATGTTGATATCAGCATTGTTCAATGACATTTACAATGAATGTTTCAAAACGTATTTGCACTCGTTTAGAGTAAGCTTTACAAATTGGTTTCAACCTTTGCAAATAGTGCTGGGGGAAAAGCCCAGGATGAACAACAGTCAGGGATTTGATTTTTGGATGTGAGTAGCACAGTGTGAACTGAGTTTGTAATAACTGAGTCAGAAGGTAGAAGTGCTGTGTGCTGAAAGGGACTTTTCCTGTGAGGCTGGTTGGTTAATCTGGTCAGAAGTCTGTGGAATGGGAGAAGTAAACTTTCTGATGAAATGAAAAACTTACATGAGAACTTTCCACTTGTGTTGAATTTCTAGGTTGTCGTGTTCAGAAACACTAAAACTGAGCTGAGAAAAGGTTTGAGTTGCCAAAAACAAACAAAATTGAATTCTGTCTGTAAACTGGAAACTCCAATTAAATTGGAAATTGTTCATTTTCCTAAAATGCTTTTGTGTGGGCTGGGAAGTGGGGGTATAATTTCCTGCCCAGCTCCAGCAGAGGCTTTTGCAGCACTGTTTCTTTTTATACTCGCAGCACCGGAACCGGTGACTGAGGTTTCGCTGCTGTTGCAGATTCTGTGAGCTGCTTGTTGGTGAGTATGTAATTGACCTTTACCAGCAAAGTCATGTGAAGATAAGAGCAGGGAATGGATACATTTCAATTCACTTATCTTCTCCAGCTTGGAGGAACACATGCTAATTCTTCTTCTTGTTTTAGAAATCCCCTAAGTGCAGTCTGTAGTAGTTGTTCCAGCAGCACATAAGGCACTTAGCTGTGTGTCTCTTGGTGCCTGTTTAACTGCACAGGTAGGAATCTGAAGTTATTCACCAGATATCTTCAGTGCTGGGAAGGCTTCTGATCTGCAGAGGTCTTACAGGAAACAATACAGTCTCCTATAGACAAGCAGCTTCCCTAATCCCTTACCATCTCTGGATTCAGAGGATGCTTTTCCCGAGCAGTCTCAGGGAGGTGAGGCAAAGAAAAACCTGTTTCTCAGTCCCTGACGTATTACTTGTGGTATCTCAGGAAGGGTCTTTTTTTCACAAGCAGAAGGTATCAATTTTTCAATGACAAATGGGGGTGAGGGGAATAATGACAATTTTTTTTTCAGCCACATCAGGGATTTGTGTGCAGGTAGCTTAGGTTTTAAACCTAAATTGCCACCTAGATTTGGACCACCCTAAATAGGGTTATATCAGATAAAAATTCTATTTTGAGGAGGAAAAAGGACCCCATTTGACTGTGGGGCCTCGCTGGCAGTTTCCACATAATTCCTGATTTTGTCCAGTGAGTGGATGTAGCTGAGTGACACCAGACTGAAGTTTAAAGCTGTGGAGCAGAGGAATTGGGGCTGTGCTTTGAGCAGTGCAGAATTCCAGCCAGCTGGATATCCCAGAGGCTGGGAGAAATGCTGATGTACACGGACTGGGGGGGAAAGAGAGTTTGGCCAGGGGAGAGGAGTAAAACTTCTGCTGTAGCCATTTGTCATCTTATATTGTCTGAATCCTTCTCAGTTGTGGAGAAGCAAAAGATCCAGCCCTGCCTTCCTGGAGGTTCCTTTGGGATGCTGCATCCACAGCACATCCACGGGGGCTCTGGTGACCGAAGGGCATGTGAGCGCTGCTGCCACGTGGAGGAGTTTGTGTTGCTGTGTATCCTCCCTGATAGATACTCCCTGCTCTGGTTTCTGGGGCTGGATTTTTTGGCAATAGGTTCTGAAGGCAGTGGGCATTATAGAGCAGCAAGGTTATTTTTCCTTCCAGAGCAGGAAAGATCAAAGCATCTCTTTGTTTCTCTCTTTTGGGGTGAGAAGGCGGCAGGACAGCCCTGAGGTGCTGAGTGTCCTTCAGCTCTGTTGAAGCCAGCAGTGGTGATGTCTTCTTTCTGCTTGTAGGACTGTGCCCAAAACCCCTTTTCATTTCACCACTGCAGAGCTGAGAACAGGCTATTTTTCTCATTGTGTTTATTGCCCCTCTCTGGTTTCTGAAGCCTGTGTTCAGGTACCGCACACTCAGCTTCTCCTCTTGCTGATGTTTGCACTCGCTTTCCCCTGTGACTCATTCCAAACACATCTCGTTCATTCAGGAGGGTAATTTTCTATTTCCACTTTGGTGCACTTTTCCTCCTCCTCTGCCCCCTCCTTCCAGAGCTAAAATGTCATGTCAGCTGCTGTTTATCTGATGGTTTCTTCTCCCCCATCGGTGGGGTTTCTGCTCCCATTCCAGAGGCTGTTTCAGTTGTCATTTCTATTCCCCTGGCAGCAGCATTCTTCATCCTCTCTGGCTCGGGCAGGCTGTCTACATGGTTTTCTTTAGGTGTTTTTGTGCTAAATGAGTGCCTCCTAGGAAGCCCAATGTAGCATAACATAATTAAGTGACAATATATGAGGTGCCAGTCATTTACCAGGCAGTTAATGACTGGCTGGAAGATTTACAGCCATGAGGTAGAGTCAGAGGAAATTCAGCACTCCAGCTTGCAGTTAAATGATAGGTAGAGAACATTTGAACACAGCTGTATGCCAAATAGACACCAGTTTAAACTAAGCCAGTGGTCAACGTGCTTATTTATGAGTGAAATTGAATGACTGATAAACTTACCAAGGCTGGGAGGTGTGAAGCCTTGGTGAATGGTACCTCTGTGTTGTCTTGGTGTGGTGCAGGCTGGCAGCAGGCTTCTCCTTCATCCTGCAGCTTTCTGTATTGCTATGGCTACATCTGGGAAGATTTTACTTTGGGTTCTTGCTGTTTCACCTCTTTGTTACTTTAACTGTAATGTAGGGTACAGTCATGATCTCCCCCAGGTAGCCTGTGTGTTCATAAGCCCTTGGATTGATATAAGGGCTATTTATATTTATTCCCTTACTTCCTCAGCAGTGTGCTGGGCAGGCCATGCCTTGTGCTCCATGACCCACACAAGGACAAGTGCTCCCTAGCCCTGCAGCCAGCTGCTGCCTCTCTCTGTCAGCCTCAAATTCCACCGTTTTAAAGACACAAATGGAGCATCCAGCTCTCTGGCAATCCTGCAGAGCTTGCAGAAGTCGAGCCAAAAAGGTCAAGGCAAAAATACCTTAATGCTTTATTATTGTTAGGTATCCAGGTACACTGTAAGTGGATCTATGTATCATATTCCTCAGTTTCCCCTTCTGCAGCTGAGGGGGAAGGAAATGTGAATATTGTTTACCTTGGTTTGGAACTAACATTTACATATTTGAAATGTTTCCAATGGGTTCTATACTTTTAAACATATTACTTAATATTTTTTTTCCACGCCAGGGAGAATTACACTAGCAGGACTTGTGGAAAGTATGTGTGTCATGAAAAACAGAAGTTCAGTGATATCTGGGGAAAAACCATGTCTTTGAACCAATGTCTCAGATTACTCCAGCTATGCTACCAGTTCTTCCTACATACGCCTTGTTTGTTTGGTGGTGTTGGGCTCTTTTTTTTTTTTTTTTTTTTTTGGCTTGTATGCTTTGTTTTGTCTCTCCCCCAGCATATTAACATTTCCACTCATGATTTTTTGTTTTCCTGCTTCATTCTTTTTGGTAGCAGATTACTGCGGCCACTAAGAGGTACTGTTGATACAGCTCTCCTTACCACAGTTTAGTTACTGAAATAGAGATCATTTTGTGTACTTTTTGCATATTTGAGCTGCTCTTTCATTGTATTCTTCTACTTGTTGTTGCTGGGATTTTTTGTTTGTAATTTTTTTGTTTCAAAAGAGTCTGCTGCTTGCATTAGCTCAGGTTTATGCCATTCAGCTTTCTGCTTGTGTACAAGCCATGGGAATACAATGCCCAGCCCTATAAACCAGCAGCAGCACCACAGAGTGCTGAGGACCTGGTGCTCAGCCCCTGCTCCCCTCTGCCAGATGCTGCTGCTGGAGGGGCCAGTTGCTCTACCTCTTGTCAGACCACACTAAAACATCTTGTGGTAGCTTTCTGTGTGCCTGAAGGTCACCTGTTTGCTAGCACATACCCCGTACACTGATCTCCATCTGCCCAAAAAAAACTGCTGGGAAAAAGGCAGCTCCTTCCCCCAGGCCTTTAGTGAAGGGACACTTTCCCTAGGATTTAGTGACATCTTCCTATTGAAGCTGATGGTGAAATGCCTTGTGGATTTCAGCTTTGGGTACTTCAGGAATCTCCTTCCTTTTCCCATCCTAATTTTGTGGGTGCTGGTGTTTGAATAAAAACTGGAATCATCACCTCTTAAAGAAGTGACAAATTGTTGTGGATCTCTGCTTTCTCCCAGGCTGAATCTTTCTTCCACCAGCATCTCCTGCACTTTTTGCAGGTGATTTTCAGTGCCACACCTGTGATCCTTCTTGTTTAGCATCAAGCTACCTGCAGTCATTTTGATTTCTCACCACGAGACCACCATATCCACAGTGGGATTTCCTTTAATTGTGACACCATGAGTTCTGTCTGAACCTCCAGAAGAGTTCTGGATTCAAAGGAAAGGTGTCCAGTTCCCAGTGTGTACCACTGGCTTGCTGAGGATGTGCTGTGTGTGTCGCTGCCCTCTCCTGCATGACACGGGGACTGCTCCAGGCTGAGCCCCAGGCACTCAGAGCTCTGCTGGAGGAGAGGGGCTTTGTGGCTTGGTCCTGGGAGAGGTTCTGGCTGGTGCTTCTGGGAAGGGCAGGGTGAGCTGCCACAGGATAATCCTTTTGCCCTTCAAACAACAAAGGGAATAAGGAGAGGGAAGACTCCGTTTTGTCTCAAAGCAGGTCAGAGAGTGGCTTGTGAGTTGATATGGCTTTATTATTAGACATACTGAGAATTAAATGATATTTCTTTATTGTTTGTCTTAATGAGCATTGGGACAGCATCGTTCTCTTGGGCATTTGTATAAAAATTTCATAACCTGAAAGGACTCTTTGGTTGTCCAAACCTGACAGACAAGAGGGAGACGGGTGATGGGTCAAAATGGAAGGGTGACAAAAATATGGCAAAATGAAAAACTTGCCCTGTGGCCTTTTAACTGCACCAACAGCCTCTCCCATGTAATTTTTTGCAAACATCAGCCACCAAATCTGAGAGTCATAGAGTCATGGAATGGTTTGGGCTGGAAAGGGACCTAGTCTGAGAGCCAGATGTTGAGGCTTGTATTCAAACTGAGATAAAGCTGCTCATCCTGTATCTTGAGTACTCTGCTAACCTAACATAAGGTCTGAGTTTATCAATTGCTCTTTTTTTTTTATTTCCTTTTTTAAATTTTTGTTCTGTTTTGTGCTTTGGGCTTGTTTTCTGCATTCCTGAGCTCTCAATGTCTGAAAATAATTTATCCACCTGCTGGAGCTTTGCAGCTAGAATTTTGGGACAGTGACAGCACAAATTCAAGAAAAAATTTATCATCTTTTGGCAAATAGTAAGATCCAAACGTTTGTTTTTAGCACTGCCTTTTCAGTTCATGTATGAAGATGGACTTGACACATTCTTAGCTTTGCCTGACAGATTAACCCAGGCATTTAAATGGTGCTTTTGTACCTATTGTTATTATGGTCAGCTAATGAATATGAAATTGTTATGGAGATAATACAAAGGCCCTGTAGTTCTTAATTATATCTGTCTACCATCTGATTCCAGTTGTTTGGCACAGTTACTTTACAACTGGCATAGAAAAATAACCATTTGATTGTTTTTTACTTCATTGCCCTATTTTCATGGCTAGTGTACTGCACAGAAAACACTCCTGGGAAGGGGCTGATTGTGTGTGAGGGATGGATTCAGGGAATCCAGGTATGAAGGGCAAACTGTCAAGAACTTCTTGATGAGATGTGAGGGAGGAGGAGGGAAATGTTGAATAAGACAAATTAATGTTGTAAAGAGAAATTAACAGCTTTTCATGCCCACTGACACAAGGCTTCATGCTGATCAGAAACCACAGAGCAGGAAAACACAGCTATTTGGGAGTAAAAGATTTCTGCTTTTCATGTTGTGCCCATCTTGTGCTGCCTGTGTGTGTCTGTTTATTGCACTGCTGATGACTTCCATGTATTCTGATGTGGTTTTTATAGGAGGTATTTTCCTCAGTATTTGAAGTCTTCAGGTCTGGTACTCAAGAAGTTAAAGTGCTTTCTGGATTCAGGGAGGTGCATACAGTAAAGCTGCTACAATGAAACATGATTGCATTTGTTTTCTTCTGGGAGGATAACAATAATTTCCTCTCAATGATGAGGTTTTGTTTGCTTATGCATCAGTGAGCCACATCAAACTGGCTGACCTCAAATAAGTTGAAGAGAACTGAACACAGCCTCTAAGGTTTTGAATGTAGAAATAGCAGAGGTGTAGTGTCCCTTACTGTACTTGGGCCTTTGGACAAAGAAGATGCCAGGAGTATTGTCTGCCTTTGTGCTTGGCATGATTAATAGATTGCTCCAGTCAACTGGATGTTCCTTGGGAAGGTTACAGTAAATCCTGAGCCTGGACATAATCCAACATTTCCCTTTCAGATGGAACTTCCTTGTGGACAAGGTCTGCTTACAAGTCATAGAGCCACAAGAGGGCAATGGGTCTTCTACACAAGCTGGGAGTAGCAACAAAGAAAAAATATTCAGACAGGAAAGTCCTTCAGACAATGGTTGGAGGTAATTTAAAGGGAAAAAGTGAGGTGAAAGCAGACAAGTGTGACCCCAAAGAGCTGTGTTCAGGTCTGCAGACACGGTCACACACAGAGCTGTGTGTTTACTCTCAGTCTTTGTACAGAAGTTGTATGTGCTTACAGCCTGGTTCCTAGGGGGAGAAGTCGTAGTTCTTGTACAGAGTTCTTACTTAGGGAGTTCTCACATTCCACTACTAGAGTTATTATCAAGCTTCCTGTGCAACTGGCACTTGAAGTGTATCTGGATGTTCTCAGATCCAGATGAGAGCTGCTTATCCAGTCTTTCAGATCCACTGGTCTATCCATCTCCTCCTCTAATTTGAATTTATTTAATATTTTCTTCCTTGTGTTAAGGTATGAGCAAAGTGTTTTGAGAAGGTTTGAAAAATAGCTTCTGATGTTTGGCATATGATTATCCAGGAAAAATTGTTAAGGTTCTGAACAAGAGTACAGGCATTTTATATTTTAAGACTCCTTGCTAAAGAAATCTCTTAGTCACTGTGTTAGATACTATTTCTTCATGTGGGAGCTCATGCAGGTCTCTTGAGGTCAGTGGTCCCTTTGAGGAAGGAGTAATGCATCAGCAGCATTGTGCTGAAATGAAGGGTGACCCCCTGCAGTCTCTCACCTTCACTTCCACTTTTCTTTGCCCACTGCCCTTTCCCCAGGGGCTGTGCACAGAGCCCTTGGGACAGGTTTCCCTGACCTGAGGTGGTGCTCAGGAGGGGACAGTCTGGCTACAGATCTGCTGTGTCAATTCCATGAAGTATTTGGCACTTCAAGGAATGTTTTACCTGAGGAGGTAAAAACCAAACAGTCCTGGGGCAATCTCCTCTGCAGCGATGTTTCTTGGTTGCTCTCCTGGCCCTGGCTTTATCAGCACAGTGAAGTCTCTGGGCACGTTGGAGAATGTAGAGCCTGGGCTGGCAGCTGATCCAAAGTGACTGTGCCAGAACTCAGATGTCATCTCAAGAGCTGAACGTTCTTCTGGACAAAAACATGTTTGATAGTGACATGCAAACTCCTTGGTTGGGGCTTCAACTTGCTGTGCTCACTGATGGGTAGAAGGGTCATGAAAAGATACAGAAACATGCACTGGAGTCTCAGTGATTGAAGCAGAAGGAAGTATTTCTGTAGCTTTCAATGACCTTGTGAGTCCAGATTCACTCTATAATTAAAAAAAAAGTAACTAGGAAATGAGCTTCCTTGAATTTCAGGTTCTTTTTTAAAATGAGTCAGCACAGTCTGATCTATACTAGGATTAAGTGCCTCTGCCCAGGAGGTTTCAGGAAGAAACAAACAGTTTTGTTAGCCCCCCTCCTCTGTCCTCCTCTTGTGCCATTGCTGCTCCTGTTCTTTTTGCCAACCTGGGAGCTGTGGATCCTGTGCTGAGAGGTGTGCACGGGTGACAGCATCCACACCCAGCCACACCCACACCTGCAGATGCAGCCCTGCCCACACCCAGCCACACCCAGTCACACCCAACCACACCCACGCCCTCACAGCTCCTGCTCCACTTGGTACCATGGGACGATGCAGGGGTTGCTGCCTGTCCCTGTCAGAACTGGATGGCTCTCCAGATGCTGTATTCCCTGTTGCCATAACACCACGGGAATGGTGTGGGAATGCTGCATTACAGATACAGATACAGCCTTGGGCAAGGGGAGCACTTCTAAGTGGCTGGAACCAGAGTCAGAGGACAATTCTTATAAATAAATGGGGACATAATTACTGAATGCTAGCTGGATTTTTGCCTGCTGTGGTTCTCAACCTTGCTAGAAAATTATTATATGAAGGGATTATCTTTTAGCAGGGCAAAGTTATCTTTTCTGTTTGTTTTATTCTACTATTCACGTAAGCCAAGGGAAATGAAAAGATCTTTCTACTGAATTAGTTTTAGCTTTTTTTAGAAGGTTTTTCTGAAGTGCATTTAGGTTACAAGTGCAGGGTAAGGGTGAGGAGAGAATTTGACAGGTCTGTTTTACAGAGCCACCTCAGTGAGGTAATGAAATGGGGAAACAAACAGATAAACGTCATGTTGACCTGAGTTATAAATGAAATATAAACCTGGCTGTGGGAATGAAACCACATTCTTCATCTATGGAACTATGGCATGCAAATTGAAATATATTACCCTGAAGCAAGCTTTTTGTTTCAGATTTCAAATGTAGTTCTAAGGCAAATAATATACAAGGTGTTCTGGAAAAATTCTACATCTTTCTTGTTAGAGCCAGAAGTCTAAACTGCCTCCTATTCTGCTTTTGACAAAAAACCCCACCAAAACCAAAAACAAAACACCAAACAAAAAGCCCCCCACTTTTAACTGTACAGCTATACCATTTTTAAAAGTTATTTTCCTGCCATCTCTTCATATTGAAGAACCACAGCACCCTAGCAGAGTTTCACAGATGGCAAGTGCACTGCTGTCTCTGAAAGATGTCTCGAGATTGGACAGTGATGGGTACAGCTGACCTTTAAATACACCTCACTGTGAAAATGTCAGCCCCAATTACCTCTCTTATGCTGGGGCTGTCTTCTGGTTGTTGTCTTTTAGAAACTCAAATTTGGAAGGGGTTTAAATAAACAAAAAAACTCCAAACCAAATCAAAAGCAAAGCAACCCAAGGCTTTTTGTTCTCTGGCTTCAGTACATGCTTAGAGAGAAACTCAAGAAGTAAGAGATTGCAGTTTTGATTCTGAACATAATTTTTACTTTTATCCTAATAATCTCCACATAGAAATAAAGAAAAATACACGGTGGGTTTTAGTTTTTGCTCTGTTCACAAGAGCACCAAACTTGGGTGCAAAATGCAGCAAAAAAAGTGATTTCTCCTCCCAGTGAATGGTCTGCACGAAGATGTCTTCTGCCAGGTCTGGCAGGCTCAGCTGGTGCAGCCTGACAGCACACAGCTGCATTCTGCTGGGGACAAGTGCTGTTCATGGACATTGCTGGGAGCAATTCAACTGAAATAATTAGGGGTTTTAAACTTTCTTCTCATCTGGAGTTTTCACCAAGCAATCTCCATGACAGTCCAACCTTTACCTCTTCTTGTTCTAATGAGACTTTGCCTGTTCTTTTTGTCAGCTTGGGAGCTGTGGATCCTGTGCTGAGAGGTGTGCACGGGTGGGAGCACACATGCCCAGCCCCACCCACAGTCACACCCTGAAGCCTCAGCCTGCTGCTAGGCATTTTCCAAAGGCCTGTTAGTGATGTTATTAACTGACCTTGGATGAAAAAGCTCTCCGAAAGGATGCTGGTGATCCAGCACTTGGAGTGGTCTTGTGTGAGGGCTTAGGCTGTGAGGATTCCTGGCACAAGAATGGCTTATGTTGCTTGGAAAGCCCCATGTACTTTGCATTTTCTTCTTCAATCTTCATGCTTTCTTTTTTCTTAATAGTAAGGCTTCTAATTACCTTTCACCTTGACATTTCTCTCCAGTGGTAATTGAGAAATGAGAAGGGAACAATTGTACTTGAGGGTGTGTGTGCTTTTCTCATCTGTTTTTATTGTGCTGGTATTGTTCTTGTCCCCTCCCTCCATACCACGAGTCAGCAAATGTTCTTTCCTACATCTGAAAAATCCTTCCAAAGTAAGTCGTCCTTCCTTCAAAGACTACAACACTTTGGAACAGTTTCTGTCCAGGAGAGTGAGACCTGTATAAAAAGCAATTTCTATATTCTTAAAGTGGACTGACCTTGGAGGCTCAGGGATCCTGTGATGTGTTTCATTGATTTTGAACAAGCACATTCAGATAGCCACGGGTTCCAGTCCTAGGGAAGGACAAGCAATCTTTATGAAAGGCCAGCACAATGAGGACCTGCGTGTTTCAAGATATTGGCCAGCACAATGAGGACCTGCATGTTTCAAGATATTGCACACTGCTCAGGTGCAGAGGCAAAATTTCAATCCTTTACAAGTGTGTCTGCTCAAACTGGAGCAGAGGTAGCTATTTTGCATCCCACCAAAGTGTGTTTGATCTTGGAAGCTATAGAATATTTGCTTTATGACTATGAGAGTGCCAAGAAATTCTTTGAAGCAGAGTTTGTAACCTCCAAGGCTGAAATGGAAAAGGATGAAACAGGAAAGTTACTGGAAGATGACATTGTTAAAAATTAAAAAACCCCTCAAACCCAAGCACAACAACCTTCCCTCCAACTCTTTCTAAACCTTCTTAATTATATTGCCTGTCATGACTCTAATTCTTTAAATTAATTATGGTGACTGATATGAAATCTGAAATACCATTTCCAATGTGGATGAGATATGATGGATTGTGATTAAGTGAAATAGAGGTCTGAAGTTTAATAGGTTGTGAGGTGCTGTTTGATATAGCCTCAGCCTCCCTTTGGAAAATCTTTATAAACTGTGTCTGTCTGAATGACACTATTCAGAGTACTGTGCACTGAGGGAGGCCATGTAAACTACAGGTCCCCAGTGAATGAAATTCCAAGGGTTTTTTGAGTATGGTACTAATACCCCACCTGTTATTAAAGGCAGAGATAAAAACCTTAAGTTTCAAAATGACATCTGTATTTGCCTAGTAAAGCATTTGCTGTACTGGTCCTTTATGGATTTGCTGGGGTAGCTTAGTGTGTCTGTGTAAGTGGAGTTGTTATATATGGATCCATGTCAGTCCTTGCAAGGGGCTGGTTTTGTCTCCTGCTCATCCCCCTGCACTCAGGCAGGAGTTTGTACCATCCCAGTTCTGTTAATCCATGCTGGAGATGCACAGCAGAGGGAGATGGCTGAGGAAGAGAAACAGCTTCAGATGTCAGTGACAAAATTATGTTAGCAACCAGAGCCATGAAACAGTCAGATCTGGCTGGTGTTTTTAAGCCATTCTGAGCCTCATTTTCCTTTTCTCTACCACTACACCTCACTAGTCAGGTTCAGTTTGAATACTGGACGTGACCATTGCTTGCTCAGAGGTCATGGGTTCCCTGAAAAAAGCTGGGTGGGCAGAGCTCCTAAGAGACTCCAGCAGAAGGCAGCTGCTGTGGTTGGTAGTGAGGAACCACAGCAAACACAGGTAAAGGAGAGGCTTCTGGCCACAGCTTTGGGTCACTGCTGAGCAGCTACACAGGGGTGAAAATACGATGGCTGAAAATCATACTCTGTGAAGAGCCAAACAGTCAGCTCCTCTGCTCCTGTTGAGCTCTTTGGTAATACAGGTGGCAAATGAAGTTTAAATGAAGGGCTCAGTCTGTGTCTCAGGTAATTGTCACTTACAACAGCCAGTTCTGCTGCAATACCTGAGAAGAGTTTTGTTCACTTGAGGCAAAGGAGGCCAACCCAAACACTGTTGTAGCATTTTTAAGGTAATGACAGCACAAAAATAAAGTAAGGCTCTCCCAGGCAGTTAAATACTTTCAAGCTGGAAAGCCAATATTTCAAGTTTGGGAGGTTAAGTGGATAAAGAGCAAGGCTGTATTCTGGAACATCTTTCATGTTAATGAACACTCAAAGTTTTAAAACAGGAGAAAGCAATAGAAATATGGCAGGACTTGACAGAAAATCCATGATAAAGAGGTATTGATACCCGAGACAGGCATGTAATACTCAGCTACTGCCTGCAGAGCTGTGCCAGCTCTGATAACCCAGGTGAGACTTGGAGAAACAGATAAATGGCAGTGAATCATATTGTGCTGCAAGAATTTGTAGTGTGTGTGTGACCTGGAGAAAAGGGTTGACAACTGAGCTCTTAGCTCCAAGGAGCTCCTCATGGGAACACCACCAGAGAGAAGATGAACAGAGAATTGCCCAGATAGCAAAAGAGCTGGCTATTCATTTTAAATGGAGGATGCTCACACTTAAACCAGCATGAAATAATGAGATGAGTGCTGGGAAAGGACCAGTGGTAGATAACTTACTTCCACCAGGTACTGTGAGAGAACTGGATGTTGTAAATATTCTTTCCTGTGACCACAAGATTGTCAGGTGGCTTAGTAACACATGATTGTGTGGGACATGTTGGAGCTTTATTGTGCAGTCCTTGTTCTGAGTTACAGAGGTATAAATACAGCAGTCTGAGGGAGGAGGCAGCATGTGAGAAAACACAACATTAGGAGACATGCAAGAATGAACCAAGTGGCATATAAACCATACCTGGAGACTTGAGTCTAAAACTAACGTTTATAACCCAGGCATTGAAAGCAGCATCACAGCAGTCATCTCAGTGGCATAATGAGCTCAGTATTTCTGTAATTTGGGCTGCAATTTCAGTGCCTCTGCAGGCACTGCAGATCTGTTGAGGACTTCCCAATTCACTATGCAAAAGAGGAATTTCCCATCTAATCCTTCCCCTATTTAAATTTGCACATAGGATCATTAGTAAGGCTGGCTGTAAGGTGTTGGTCTCATTAGTGTGTGGCTGAATGAATTTAATCTCAAGAGTTGCAGTTTTACTCTACATTAAAATGTTATGCAAATTCCCCATCTCGCTGGGGGAACCTGAGTGAAACACAGATGCTGGTTTATTATTCTCAGCTCACTTTTGACTTGTTTTACTAGGCTTTGGGCTCAGTGGCCCCAAATGTAATTAAATGCTTCCTTTGTGCTGTTTGGAAACTCCTTCATTAGCAGTGTTAGCTTTCAAAATTAGTGCTGTGCATGCCAAAATGGCCCGCACAGAAAAATAAAACAAGTTGTTCTTTAAAGCCCTAAGGGAGTGAGAATTCTGTTCTGTAGCTCTGTCTTAAGTTTAACATAGGGTGCCCTTAACATACATCTCATCTGTTAGAAACCTGTTGTTCAAGGGTACTCTGGGGTCTCCTCTCACTTTTGTTGCTCTGAGAGCAGCACCTGAGTCGTCGGCAGGCGAGGGAAGGATTTAGAAAAGGGGAGGAAAACGTGTGTGTGAATAGTTTTGTAATGCTAGCCCCAAAGAAGACAATATTGGTGATTTTAACTGGTTTGCTTTTAGGTTCGAGGTTCCTGTAGTTCCCCAGTTCCTCCCAAAGGGCTGTGTGGAAATATCTCCATCAGCTGCTTTTTGGAGTCTGCCCTGCCTGTGTTGCATGGATAGTAGATTTTTAGGATGCAAACTCTAATAATATGTGTTTTAAAATATTGTCAGCTGATGGTTATGAATCATACACTCCTTGAGGCAGAAATCATCATTTAACTTCAATGCATCAAACAAAGAAGGCTGTGTTTTAATCCTTTTGAACTGTCCTTGGTTTGATCCTTGATTGGGTTGAAATGCCATAGGAGAAAACAGGGAGGATAATTTAGTGTTGTCATCCATCTAAGTAATAATGATGTGCTATAATTTATTGGCATCTAAACTCGAGGCTTGTGGATGTCTGAAGAGAAATAATTAGATTAAAACTTACGGCAGAAACAAAAAGCATATTGACATATCCTATTGGTCTGTGAATTACAATAAGAGTAGACAAAAGCCTGGTTTTATTTCTGGCAGGACATTAAGGGAAGTGATTTTTTATCATTGTTTAAAGTCTTGAAGATATAGTGTAAGCAGAAAATGGAATATTTACTGGTTTTTCTTCTGCCGTGACCAAGAGAGGTTTGGGTGCTGCAGAGGAGAGAGCAGGGGGTACCCAAGGGTTTGTAAGGTTTATCTATCAAACAGATGTTTGTGTGGCTCTTATGGGATGCTTCAGCCCAGTAAGCACCTGCTTGTGTGGAAAAATCCTGCCAAGTACAATAATGAGATCTGAGTTTTCCTAAGCTCTGCTGGGTGCTTTTATGTTGTTTTGGCAAATAAGGTCTTCTGCAATTTAATGCAGGGTTTCCAGGAATTCCTTTAGCTGCAGAAATATACTACAAAAGTACCAACCCCCTCGTTTCATATGAGCCCACTACCAAGTAGTGTAATTTCTGTGTGTTTTGCCAATTGACTTTTTAGTCTTTGTGGTGCTCCAAAGGTGTCATTCTGAATCTTCTGAGCTGGAACTTGTGATTGTGTGAAGGGCTGGCACCATGCCATTCTCCAACATTCACTAGGGTGTTTTTCACCATAAACACAGTTTGATATGGGATTTTTGTGGTGGTTTTTTTTTTAAAATTTATTGTCAAATCCTGAAAACATTAGAGTATGGGGTCCACACCTTTAAATAATAAAACTCCTACATTTGTTTGCAGATATTCTAATCTATGGTTAATAAGCTTGAAAGAATACAGTGTTGTCTAATAAACACATCAAACTAACGGGTACCAAAGCCGTTCATAAAGACTGTTTGTTGTTTGGTCTTTAGATTTCAGTCAAAATTAATCAACAATGGATGAAGTCTGCTGCATTTATTAGCATCACAAATCCCTGTGATTCACTGCCAGGTCCCTTTGACTCATTTCAGTGTATGCTGGCAGTGGTACAGGACTGATAAATACTTACATCCTTGTGACTCTGAAAGAAAGAAGGGGAGGTGGGGGAAAATACAGCCCAGAAAACAGACCTCATGGTTGGCATGAGTTCCTTGAGAGCCATTTTGAATCTCTCTCTATAGAGCTAGCTGGTAAATGCGGAGGCATTGATTCAGGAACAGTAGAAGCTTTTTTTCTTTGTGAAACCTTCAGCTTTGCAAATGGCTGGCTGCATAAGCCTGCCTGGTTTTGTTCTCACTTCCCTTCCAGGACAGGCTCTCTCTTCAATTTCAGTTTTCATTCTCTTTTGCTTTTTAATGAATTTTTTTTGAAGAGAATCAGTTACTGAGATGAGAAATTCAGTTGCAGACATTCTCCTTCTTGGGAGCATTTGCAGCCTGGCCCAGTGGGAGGTGTCTCTGCCCATGGCAGGAGGGCTGGAATTAGATGATCTTAAAGGTCCCTTCCAACCCAATCCATCCCGTGGTTCTGTGTAATGGTCTAAAGCATCCCTTGTTGGAAAAATTAAAGTGAAGGTGTTTGAATTCTTGCTGTTTAATTTTTAAGTTCCAGTTGTGAATTATAGAAAAATTATGGCTCATTTTACAGAGTGTAAATGTGAATTATTGGCATCAGAAATGTTTCTGTCAAGTTAAATGAGGATCACTACTGATTCTCTTTGTGACAACCAGCTGAGAAACTGGAGATACAGAGGTGGTGCCCATGGTGATTTTCTGTCTTGGGAAAGTGGAAAAGGTTGTTTTCCCTGCGGATATCTAAACACACTCATTTTGCTTCTGGAACCCTGAATTCTGAGTCTAGGAAGTAAAAATGCTCCAGGTTCTGTACAGATGTATGTTGAATTTTTTGTAAGAATTACTTAGTGATGAACTGTGCTAGGAAACAAGTTGCAGCATGTTGCTCATGCAGTGCTGGAATCTCAGTAATGTTCTCTCCAAGATTAGCAGTTGCACTTGATACTGATAAATAGAGAAGCTGGGTCACAGTATCTGCTACAAATTCTTACTCTTGACATGAGTCTTACTAGTTTACAGCTTTGAACTCAGTTTTCTGTTTCTAATGGGCAAATGCCTCATGGAAAGCTCAGGAAGCTTTCTGAGGAAGAGGGGCTTGCAGAGGAAGGGACTTCTGAACAATTATTTGAATGGAGAGAATTCGGTTATTAACAATAACCACGCAGCATTGCTCTGTGTCAGCCTAATCATCCAGGCTTTGCTGGCCTCAGGGCCTGCAGCCATTTTAGGATGTGACCAATTAAGCAAAATGCACATTTGTAAGGGACTTGTATCAAGAGAATCCTGCAGTCTTGATTCAAGCCTAAGAGATGTGCTTGGATAAAGGCAAGCAGGGGAGGAGGCGTGGGGGCACACAGCTTGCAAATAACATTACTGTTATGAGTGGCAGAGCTTGTTTTAATAGAATTGATCTATAAAATATCTAAGACAATTAAAAAAAACCAAACCCTGAAAACTAGGTGGCAGAGAGCTCTGTTTGTTCTGTATTTGGTCACAAACATCTGACACAAGGTCAAAGAGCAATGTTCTCTACATTCCTGGTGCTCTTCTGGGCATTGCAGTGGCAGGAAAGCAGAAAATAGGATGCAGAATATATGCTTGGACAGGCAGATCACACAAAAAGATTTAAAATCCATGCTGGAAATCTGTTTGCATACATACACAGACATTAATGCTTTCTTAATGGGATCTGGGTGCCCATAACTTGCTTATGGGTGTCGAAGTTAAAATCCCAAAGTCATCAAGCTGCTGAAACATAATGTACCCAGCCAACCACTATCAGGCAGTTTATTGGTTCCATAACTATCTAATGTTAATAATATGAGGCCTAAGGTGTGGAAATGTTGTTTTGTGGTTAAATGAACAGAGAAGAAATATATGACCCTGAACACAAAACACCTTCTTACATGCTTCCCTTTGTTGGTTACTAACCACAAATGAAATAACAGTACCTAATTTGACTGTTTAATTATTTCTTTTTGGGGACATAGTAAAATATTCCAAGATAAGGAGAGACAGTGTGACTGGAAGTCAGAACTTGAGGGATTATTTCTAATTTTTGCTCATGGCCAGATATTTTTGCAATATCTTTCTAAAAAAAATCAGACAAACAAAAAAACCCCAAAACCCCAACAACCAACAAACCCACCAATTGAGCAAATTAATGGGATAATAAATAAATAAATTCCTATTTTATGTCTGTCTTGAAGACCCTGACCTGTCACTTGTTTAGGGCTAGGAAAGGATACAGGAAAGCAATGCTACTCTTCTATTTTCTCACTTTGCTATTAGTGTGTTCCTGACTTCTGTCAGAAATGTGACATTACAGATGATGGGCCTTTGGCCGGAGTTTATACAGCAATCTCCAGTTTTTGTTCTCTTTGTTCCATATTTGCATGCTTAGGGAGTTACCGTTTAAATCTGCAAAATCCCCACTGGTTTGCCACACGGTAACATAACTGCTTGGGAACTGCTGGTACCTTCATTTTTGCCAGTTCATACTTGCACAGCCACCCAAACCTTGAGAGAACTGGGCTGTTAGACCTCAACTGGGATGATTCTCCAAGGAGGTATTTTCCCTTCCCACTCATCTCACCTGACTTGAAGCGTGTGCCAACTAAACCCAGCCAAAAAGTGTTCACCATGGCTTAAAGGGAAATGAGGCTCAAGTATAATGACACAGGGAAAACCAAGGACTGTTGTCAGAGCCTGCACCAACACATGTTGAGGTGGTGATGTAGTGTTCTGGCTCTTACTGGGATGTAACTTCAGTGTTGCCAAGGGGATCTAAGCCTATTCTCAGCTTTTACCCCTTGGTCATTTCTTTGGCTGGTAACTGAGTGTTGTAAAATGGCAGTGGTAAAATCAGGTCACAGTGCTTAGCTGGAGAGGGACAGAAGCAGAGAGGTAAATTTTTACAGCGTCCTACTTTATGGATCTTCTAGAACAGGGCTAGAGAAACCAGCTACCAAGCAGTGTCCTTTGCCACAGACAGCCGATGTTCTCTGTGTTCATCTGTCACCTGTGATAAAAGAGTTGTGAAAGGGGAGGATGTGGAGAGAGCTGAGTGTGTCTGGGTGTGAGTTAGGGGACATGTGGCATGGGTGACAGTGCTGTGGGTGTCTGGTACAGGGCACAGGAGCAGATGAGGCCTGGGAGCTGCCCCAGCTGCTGCCCAGGGGGAGTTTTATCTCCCCAAGTATTCCCTGTGAGGCCTCCTCAGCCCAGGGGCTTCCTCCCGCGCACTGCTGAGAGCTTCCCGGTGCAAATGGTGGAGCCAGCTGGGAGAGGAACACTGCTGGATTGTACCCTCAGCAACAAGCAGAGGCTGGGTGAAGGCTGAGGGCAGCTCTGGGTGCAGTCCCCATCAGGTGGTGACGTCCAGGACCCTGCGCAGGAGGGACAGAACCAAGCAGGATCCTGGGCTCCAGCAGGGCCAACTTTGGCCTTTCCACAGAACTGCTGGGGGAAACCCCATGGGACAAGGTGCTTGGAAAGTAAAGAGCATCAAGTTGGTTATTTAACATGGAAGAAGCACTTCTTCCAAGCACAAGGTGAGAGCATCCCTGGGTTAGGGATCAGTTAAGGAATCTGGAGATCCATAAATCCCTGGTTCCTGACGGGATTCACCTGAGGCAGTCTGAGGTAGCCTGCGGCAGCCATTGCTAAACCGCTCTCCGTCACCTCAGGTAAGTTGTGGCAAACAGGAGGAGTTCCTGAGGACTGGAGGGAAGCAAATGGCACTCCAGCCTTCAGAAAGGGTAAGAGGGAGAACCTGGGCAGCTATAGACTGATCAGCCTCACCCCCATCCCTGGCAAGGCAGTGGAACAACTTCTCCTTGACGTTGTCTCTAGGTATGCCGTGGTCACCATGCTTTTACCACTGCTCAAACCAACCCCATGGGCAACTACTCCAGTGCTTCCTTCTTGCTTTTGAGCTGGATGTGTTGTTTCCCTGTTTAAGTTTTTCAGTTCTTTGTGTCATGTTTGCAGTACCTGGAGACTGTAGTGTCTTTTGGGAGGTGGGGGTGTTTGGGTTTTTATGTGAGTAAAAAGTGTCAGAGGAATTGTGTGCTCAGGCAACAGCTGGAACGTGTGATGTGGCAGCTCACTGGGTGAAGGAGGGAACGTAACCAATCAAAGCTGATAATTTTAACTTGGTAAAGAAATGTTTAACTTCCAGATGTTTAAATTCTAATCCCTTTAACGAAAAGTCTCATCCTTCTGTATTTGGGTAGAACAAATGGGTAAGCAATAAGCTGCATCTGCCTGGCTGCTCCTGTGCCACTGCAGCACAGCCAAGGTACTCTGCTACCATGGATGGGGGGAGAGGAACAGTGGTAGTGCTCCTGCTGCTCTCTGAAGGGGTCCTAACCACTTGTTCCTATGAATGAGAGGGTTCCTACTGGGTGCTAGAGCTATGTCTTCTGGGTTTTAAATCCAAAAGTGTCAATACTAGGTACCCCTGCACTAAAACTGAAAACATCTTTAATGAATCCACAAATCCTGCAGCATGGTTCTTCTCTCTCTGCAAGAAATTAAGGCCTTTGTAGCAGAAAACAGCCAGGCAGAAATCTCTCCTCTGTCCAGGGAGGAATTCCCCCAGCATGGAAAATCCCTACACGTGGTAAAGAGCTGCTTCTGCCAAATTTAGGAGATCTGTGCAAGAAGTGTTGGCATAGGAAACATCTCAGGGGTGGTTAGGGTATGTAATACTCTCTTGTATGGTGTGAGCTGGGTAGTGGCAGGACTTTATTCCTGTAATAAACCACAACTGGAGGCAGACCTGGGGATGGGTGCTCCTACCACACCTGGTGTTCTTGCTCCTGGCATCAGCTTCCCTCTTGGTGCCTCCCATGAGAACCTCTCCTCCTGCCAGCCTCCCCATCCCTCTGGTCCCTGCTGTCTCAGAGGAAGGGAGGCTGCCTGTTGCTCTGGCCCTCCATGCTGGTTCTTTTTGCTGCTTTCATGGGTCTCTGGCTAATTCCCATCACCTTTCCAACTGCAGTTTGTCTGTTGCATGGTGGTGACAATGTTGTCATTGCTGCTTTGTGTGGATCACCCAAGGATCTCCAGAAGTCTGTTCTTCAAAATGGCCTGAGGTTCTCTGTTCCTTTGTAGCAGTGCCATTCCCTTTGCTGCTTGTGCAGCTGTTGTTCCTTTGCCAAGTAGAGCATATTTACCTTATGGTGGAATGCTTGTGGTTTCCAACCATTTTTCCATCCATTCTTCTGGATTTTGTGTGGCTTTTCAGAGGATGGAATGGCATGGCCTTCAAAAGTCCAGGTAGGGTTTTCCTCCTGTTCCCTCTTCAGTGGGCACACCAGCAGCAAGGTGTGGGATAGGATTAGGGTAAGTGGGACTTCAGTGGCTACCTAGGGTTGAGCTCTGATTTCAGCCTGCATTTTCTCTTCTGCCTGAGGGCCCTATTGCTATTTGGGTTTTTTCTTGCATTGAAGGGATTCTGGCAATATAATGCTATACTTGCAATACAGATATGCAATATCCATGTTTGATTTACACTGTTTCTTTGCCAATAATGGGCTGTACTGTCATAATTTTTTTGCTGTTGGGGATTTTGAAAGATCTGAATACAAAAAGCATCACTTTGTAGCTACCAGCTAACGTAGCACAGAGCCTTTCTGTGGGATTCATGTTGTTCATTCCATATTCATTCAGCTTGTGTTAGCTGTGAGGAAAAAATTGAAATTCTTCTGGGCTCTGTACTTTGACTTCCTCAATATTTAAAGGCTCACACTTCATCCTGCCTCAGACGTTTTCCCTTCTCCAAGAAAACCAAAGGCAGATGACATGCAGACTGCTGTTGCAGCAGCTAATTTTTCCTAGCCCTGGTTTGATTGAATACATTATATAATTTCTTATTAAAATCACACTAATCAATAGGAAAATTACTGAAAAGGAACAGGGTTCTAGTTGCTTCTTGACTTGAACACAGAAAACCAGATATTAAGCTGAGAGATCCTGAAAAGGTACCAGAGATAGAACTTGCCATCTGCCATAACAAAGCAGCAGCAGTAGATGATGAAATTGAATGGACCCAGAATATTTGGAACCCTGAAGAAAACCCCAAAGCCCCCCATGCTCCAAGACATGTTTTCTTGCTGCAGAACCTGGGCTTCAGATAATGTTGACAATTCTTCCTACAAACTATATGGAATTTCCTTATACATTTTAGCACACCATATCCTGGGGGAGTAACTGGTCAGTGTGTACACATGGTCACTTCTTGCTGCTGCAGTTTCCCTTTTTATTTAGGTATGAATGCAGCAGGGCAGAAAGGTCCAGAGCTGAGAGTATTAGCTGTGCTAATTCTGTGATGATTAAAGGTAATAAACTGAGACACTGCAGGCTGGAGGCTGAGGGACTTGCTCTTCAATAGTTAGTGTCCCTAAACACAGTGTCACTTGAGGGAAGGGTTGGCTACACCGAGTTGTGAACAGTGACATTGCACACGTTGTGTTAGCAGGACACTGTCCTCAAAACTGAGTAGCCATCCACAAGATGGGTGCCACAGGGAGTGATTTCTTCATAGCAAACCCAGAGCCCCAGCACTCCTCACCTGTCAGGAATTAACCCTCTTGAATTAGCATGTAAGAGAGGCATGTGAACTGGAGCCCAGCTTTGTGTCACAGGGAGGAATTCAGCATGCCATAAACCCCCAGAACTGTGATCCTTGTGGGGTTAGGCTCCAAACAGCCAAACCTCCTATCCGGCAGGGTGACTCCTGCATGCCATGGCATTAGCTTTAGCAGTTCAGAGGAGTGTGGGACTCTGCTCTGCTCAACCCATCAGTCGAGTCTGCACAGCTCCTCCACAGGGGATACCTCAGACTTTATAATGCTGCTCAGTGACAAGCTGAGCTGTGGTCAGTCAGTTGCCTGTCATGCTGCACAATGGCTGTAGGAAAACAACCCAGACTGCCCTATATATAAAAAAAAATTCTACTTCTTGTTTACATATCACCCCTAATGACATCCTCCCCTACTTTTCTGTCAGTTATTTTGCTCTCCTTTTTTCTTTCTTTCCCAAATTAATTTCCGATGAATGTTGTTAATTATGGTTCTGGGTTTTTAAGGTTGGGTCGTTGGGTTGTTTTTGTTTTGTTTTAGATGAAGTTTTGTGTATATATGTGTGATTACCTAATTGTTTGGCACTAAGAACTGTCTCTGATCAGGCCCAGGCCTAGAATAACAGAAGTATGGCAGGTCAGGAGGGAAGAAGGTGGATTGGCAGAGCACATGCATTTACATCATCCCTGGCTCTAGCTTGGTTTATCTGTGGATTTGACCCAATTTATTATTTCATTATGGATAATGGTGAAGTAGATCATATAAACCAAGAATGATTTACTGGATAATAACTGTTTGGGAAAGCTAGTAGTGAATGAAACTAAATTAAAGAGAGAAACTGTTTATAAATACGTAAAGGGAGAGAGCCAGGAGGATGCTGCCAGGATCTTCTCAGTTATGCCTAATGATAAAACAAGAGGCAACAGATACAAGATTGAGCACAGGAGGTTCTATATAAACAGGAGGAATTTTTTTTTTTTACTGTGAGGGTGACAGAGCAGTGGAACAGGCTGTGCCCAGGCAGGCTGGGGACTTTCCTTGTCTGGAGACATTCAAACCCCACCCGGATGCATTCCTACCTGGCCTCCTGCAGGATGTGGGCCAAAGTACCCTTAGTAGCTGTGTTTTTGCAACTTTTAGGACCAATGTTTCTTTAGCAGTACACAGTGGAGCCAACACATCATCAGCTGCCTGCAGATTCAGTGCAACACTGAAGGACTGGTGCTCAGGCTCCATCCCATAGCAATGGGTAAGTTAGGCAGCTGTTTGGGAAGGGGATGCTCTGGGATCCTGGTCCCCTCTTGTTCAGAGCAGCTCTAGAGCAAGCTGGGACACATTCCTGGCCAGGAGAGAAAGTTTTCCTTGCTGTGGCATGCCTGGTGACCTTAGCCAAGCAGCTCCCTTTCTCCTGCCACTGGTTCTCCTCAGAGATAGCCATGCTCCTCTCTGCTCTGCCCAGCTCTGAGCTCTCCTGAAGGTCGTAGACAAGAACTGTGTGGATTTCGTTGCAAATCGTAGAGAGACATTTCTTCTAGAGGGTGTTACAGCAGCTGCAGACTGTTTGCAAGACTATGATGGTTTCATTGTTCCTATATTAGGAAATTCCCTGCCCTACTTCCGTGTAGGAAACACCGGAAGTTTTCATGTGTTGGGAAGAGATGAGAGAGTAGGAAATAGCTTCTGAGCTCATCCCTACAAATACTTAAGTACTAGTGAGGAAACTTTCTGCTTCATAAGCCTGCATCTTGCTTGGCAGGGGTGGAAAGCTCTGAAATCTGTGTGCCAGGGAAGAAACTAGTGCTTGTGAGGAAAGGCAGACAGATGTGAGTGAGGTCTGGGGCATCCTAAGGCAAGGACCCAGTGAACTTCCAGATCTCAGCATGATAGGGAAAGGGAATCACTGCTCAGAAAGGCCACGGGGAGGCAACTAAACTGGAGAAGAATTTAACCTTGCCTTATTCACTAGAACTTTTTTATAAAACACAGGCCCTTGTGTTGGTGTGGAAAGAAGTCCAGAAAAAAGAAAAGTTGTATTGGACTCACTAGCTCTTTTTCCCTCTATATCCTGCCAAAAATGCTGTTTTGTTTTGGGATTTTTGTTTGTTTGTGTTTGGTTTGTTGCTTTTTTTCATGATGCTAAAACATTGCTTGAGTACAGATGTAAAACATCAGTGCAGTACTGTAAGGAATGGACCACACAGACATGCAGTTCCTTTCAAAATGCAAACCAGAGGAAACAATCTGCCTTTAAAATTAAACTTCCTCATTAATTCAATCAAGAATATGTGCAGCTTCTAGGGAATAGCAGAGGGTGACTTAAAACATGGCATTATCCCTCGGAAACTGGCAGGCAGTGAATGTGCTCTGGAGGAGAAGAAAGGCGATCAGGATGAAAGGTTGGGGAAGGGCAGGAGAACTCCTGCAGTGGTTGCCATTTTCCTCCTCCTGTCTGCCTTGCTCTGCTCTGCAGACACACAATAATAACCCCAGTGGGCCCGGGGATCAAATGACGTGTTGCTGAAGGATTAGGAGCAATTCTATCCCCCTGGCATGGGCTTAGGAATTTTCATTAAAATGACCTTGGGTGTGGTGAGAAAGGAATTTGGGGCTGCATGGATGGAGAGCTAAACATCCTACCTGGGGAACAACAAAAGGGCCTCTGCAAGCCTCTCCTCCCGGGCCCCAAGCAGAGCTCTCATTTTTTCCCCCTCAGTGCTGTTGTTCATGGATTAGCTTGGAGAAACGTGGAGGGTCAGAATTAAAAGGCATCTTTCCATGGATGGAGGAGGGAGGATGGAAGAAACAGGCAACAGGACTTGTTTCCTGGAATTGCTTAAACAAATGTGTGTTTGGTAAAGAGTGTAATTGTGTTTAATTAACAAGGGAGTATTGTGCCTGAGTGCTGCAGCAGGAGAAAATGGAAAATTATTGCTAGATTGTGCAAGCCAATCCCCTTCATTTACTTAAGCAGACCTTACATGGTTTGGTGAGCTTCTTGTTTCTTGAGCAAAAATTTTTAGTCCTTGGTGTATGCAGTCTCATGTGTTCTCTCTCTAGAGAGGATGAGTTTGGGCTTGGCCTGGCCAAACACTGACCTTGGGAAGCCCAGGAATGGACTTCCCTGGACCAAAGGGGAAGGGTTGAGGATTTTGCAACAGGTGCTGTGTGGCCGACCACCCAGAGTCTGTAAAGCAGCAGCTGATGGAGTGCAAAGCACTGTCATGTCCCCAGAGGGTGCCCTGGGTGAGATTGCTGTGATAGCAACAAAAGATTATCTGTTTCAGGCCTCTCCTTCCTCAGCCTGCTGAAACCCAATCCATTACTGCAGACTGAGTGTGTTTCAGTCTGATTACATTACAGGAAGATCCTGGAATGATGCTCACTGATGCAGGAGCAGTGGAAGCCTCTCCCATTGAGAGATTGTCAGTAGCACTGGGCTGTTCCCTCGGCTCGGTACCTGGAGGCAGAAGGCACTGTGGGAATATTAACCAAACCTGTCAGCTCCTCCAGAGGTGTGTGGGTGTTATCCTGCACACCTTGTTCTGATCTCTTGACTCTGTCTTATGTGTCTCTGGCAGGAAGAGAGGAATATAAAGGTGAAAAAACTCAGTAAGGAGCTTTCATAAAAATAGGTTGAGTGGCTTTTCCTCTGCAGAAGGCCCATTTAAACTGCAGAGCTTTTCCCTAAATCTCTGGAGGTTGTTCCAGAAGAGATAGATGAGGGCACAGATTTGTTGAGCTGGCTAGTAGAACCTGGCCTCCTTCCCCTTCCATTGTAGGGGGATTTCTCAGTGTCCTGGGAAAGATTTGTACTAAATTTTTTTTAAGAGAACCTTCAGTCTACCTGTCAAGTAAATCAGGGGAGATGGAAGCCTGAATCTTTCCATCCAGGAACAGATCTGAGTTGTCTGAAAGCAAAGGGAGCAACTTTATTTGATCTGGAGCTGCCTGTCCTTCCAGCTCTGTGAGGGTGAAAAACAATCTGAAACTTTTAAGTATCTGTCACTCCTATTGAATGAAGAAAAGCAGAATGTGATACTTTATAGTGCCAGTCTGTCAACAATCACTATTGCTTGAAGTTTTTGCTTGAGGTATGCAAGTTGGTAGACTTATATTTGTTTGCAGGAGAGGTGACTTGAGGCAGAGAGAGGTTAATCTCATATTAACCAAGTCACACTAGCACCAGCCAAAATGTTCCATAGAGTTTGTTTGCTCACTGTCACTATGCACAGCTAAAAGCATTGGTATGCACTGCTTCTGCCTGCCTATTATGGGTTATCTTGGGTGGCCTGGCCAACCCATTGATAAAGCCCAGTGGTGACACTGCTGTGACGATGAAACTACCAGGGACGGGGGGCTCTGGCTGAGCTGTGAGTATTAAACCTCTAGAAGTGTGGGTTTTCCTCATCTGACAAATGTGTTAACATGAGCAGGGAGTATGGCAGAGGTAGGTAACTAAGCAGTTTGACAGTCCTTCTGTAGAGTACCCAGTTCTTCTGGGACTATTTCACTGGCGTCCCTTGCCTCTAGCCCAAACCAGATGACTGTTTGGGTGGCTATTAGGTTTTTTGTTTGTTTTCTCAGATCCCCATACTTAGGCACTTTACTCTGCTATAAAACACAACTGTATGGTGTTCTTGCAGTTTTCTCTCAGGAGCAATCATAGAATGACTGCAGAGCTCATCTGCTCCAACATCCCTGCCATGGCAGGCACTCCTCTAATCTAGACAAGGTTGGATCTTCTGTAACTGATAGATTTGAGCAACTCACGGAAGAGGACATCCCATAAATACTAAGTGTATGGGAAATGTATGAATGCCAGCAAGGGCAGAGCATTTAGTGCTAGTTGGAGGGGTGTTTGCAAAAGGTACAGTGCTATTTGACAGGATTTTGGTAGCTTTGTCAATATCAGAATGTCCTGAATCTGAAAAAGTTGTCTGCTAAGCGTGAAGGGAACGTTCTGGCTATGGAAACCTGTGCATCATTCTTCCCCTCTGGTGCAGCCCTCTGAACCCTATAAACCCTCTCATTCAGGATTAGAAACTGAACAGGACAGAGCACTGCAAGAGCCTTAAACAGAAGAGCTGAGATTTTACAAGAGGATATGGGAGAAGACTGCACAGATCTCAGCATTTTTTCTATCTTTAATTCTGACTTTTGCACATGTGCAGACTTCCATGCTGTTCTGCTGCAGGGAACTGAGGGCTATAGCCAAAATGCTGACCATTTTTTATTTTTTTACCTTTTTTCTATGCTTGTTATTTCACCATATAGTCGCTGTAGTCTCTGACTGACATTTCTGGCTAGCAGCTTTAAAAACAAATACAACTGCTTTATTAAAGCAGCTTGATCAGAAAACCAAAACAGGAAAAAAAAAATTAAACCCAAAAAAGTCTTGAATTGGACCCTCAGTTGCTCCAGAGGTCTGCTGTCCCTGGAATACCTTTGCAGTGTGTGCTAAACGGTCACTCAATGTCAGCATGAAAAAATGATTTCCGAAGCTGTTGGACAAATAAGGAGACTCATTCTGAGCAGGGACTAAATTGGTTTGGAACATATGCTTGTGCTGGGCAGCCAAAGTACATAATCAGGTTTAGCAAAACAAAGCCTGATACCAAACCTGCCAGGAAAAATTGTTTTGTCATTTTGAAATCTGCTCGTGTTTTAAGCAGACCTTCCCAGAACAGAAAACAATGTGTTTCATGGCCCACTTCATCTGCCATTGCTGCATTTTTCCTCTGAAGACTTGTAAGGAAGGGGAAGAATATATAAAGCCTTTGTTAAGATACTTAAATTAAAAGCTTGCTCGTGTTGAACTGCCCTTTCAGCCGGGATTAAGAATTGTTACCCAAGACCATATACCCTGTAAAACAACCACTAATCCAGACATTAATCACAGGAAATATTCCGGACCTTTTAAAAATAAACCGTGACATTCTATGAAGAATACATAATTGAGAATATCCTGGACAGGTTGAAGTTGAGGGGTTACACAATGATCAGCTGGGGAAGCCAAGGGGAAAGAACAGAGCACATGGGGCGAACAATGCAGCAGCGCTCTGCTATTGTCTGCCTCTTCCTGTCCTCGAGTTCAGCTCAGTACAAACATTGTCACTCCAAACCAAAATATATTAACAGGAAGTGCCTGTCCCCCTGATCAACCCTGCTTCTCCCCTCTTCATTTTTTCCAGTGATGGTTTTTATTTTTCCCCCCCTGCTCTCTTCTCCATTTCCAGGCAGTATTTCCCAGCCTCCATCCGTTGCCCAGAGCAACTTCTGCAGCAGTGAGGTTGAGGCTGATCCCTTTCTTCAGGCAGTATCAGTCAAAGTCCCCCCTCCCTGCCAAAGGCCAGTTACTCATGTCAAGGTCAAACTGTGGACAGTCATTCTGTGTCTGCCCAAGTTAATCCAAACCAAACATACCATGTATAAGTAGCTTATCTCCCAAAATAAATAGACGATAATTAGCATAAGCCACCACACCCACTCCTTTTCCATTCCTCTCTGAAATATCCCTCCACCTGAGTAAATCAGGATGCTTTGTCTGACCCATTCTTATTGTGTTGAATAGAAAGCAAGTGAGCTCTGGCTCCAAGTGGGATTGCATTTCCTACCTGCCTTTCCTGGACCAAGCCAGTCCTGGGGATGCAGGAGTTCCTCAGAACTATCCCTTGCAGCAGATCCAGCCTCACTGCTGGGTCTGTCACTATCTGTTGTGCTGATGTTGCACTGATTGCCCAAGTAGGCATCACTCCTATGAAAAGGTCCCATCGCCATTTTTTCAAACACATCAAGCTAAAGCAGACCTAGCTGTGCAAGGAGACAAAGTTGATTGGAATTACAGCATGGATATGAGTCAGAGGTATATTAAAATTCTATATTTTGGCTGTAGGGCTTTCACTGGAGAGCCATCCCATACTGGTCTGCTGCTTGGTGGGCTGGGTTTTTATGCTGTGGCAATGTGAGACCCTGTAGTGAAAATAGTTCCTTTCTGGTGCTATTGAAAATGGGGGTAGCAACCCTAAGGGGAGAGGGAAGGATGAACTGTGATGCTGTCAGGAGGAGAAGTGAAGATGTGTGATGTAAAAGGAAGAGCACAAACAGCTAAACATAAAGGAAGCGATGGGTCTGAACTGCTCTCCCTCCCCAGAGTGTGAAGTGGTAATTGATGTGCAGTTTTTTGCTTCTGAGGATGTAAAAAAACCCAAGCAAAGCAACCAACAACCCAAAGCTGAACTCTGTGGGCTGTGAAAAGTCCCAGCTTTACTCTTAGAGAAGGAAACTGCCTGATGCTCCTTGCTGCAGCTCAGCTGGCCATGGCACAGGCAGGTAAACATTTTCAAATTGCCTAAACTTTAGTATTTGGTTTTTAAATGCCAGATTAGAAATAATCCCAGTGCTGGTGTTGAATGTTGTAGAGATGCATACATATGTCACCCAAATTATTGAGTAGATTACTAATACCATGAGCAGGATTTCCTCTCTTATTTAGGCTTGTGTAGCTCCTCTGACCCCCTTGAGACATGGGATTAGTTCTGAAAGGAAACAGGGGATTTGTGGGAAGGGACCTGAGCACCCACACTTTGGTTATGGTTATCATCTAAGGTGTAATTTCTGTTTAGGTAATTCCCTTTTTAATGTGAGTTAATTAAGTAATACTCAAGGCTAAGCACGTCCTATGGGTTTCACTCAAGAGTTTAAGCATGCAGTATTTTGGGGTGTAATCAGACAGGAAACTGAAGGTTTAGACCCAGAACACATGAGCTCTGCTGTAGGGCCCCAGTGCAGGGGTTTCCAGAGGGAGCAGAGTCCCAGGGAACCACAGCCCATTCCAGCTAAGGCTCTGTTCAGACAAGAAGGGTGCCAGAAAATGCAACTGCCTCACACTCTGGAGGTGTTTCTGTTTCAGTGGTGCTCTTGTGCTGAACTGGAACTGTTAGCAAGCAGACAGAGACAGGCATGCCTGCCCTCTGCTTCCAGCCAGCAGCGGCCTGACGGGCAGCTCTGGAAGCAAAGTAGGGACAATGTGGGAAGGGGGTATTAGCTACAGCAGCCCAGGAGTGCTGCAAAGGTGACATGAAACCTCGGGGGGGGGGCTGGTTTTGCTTTGTGTCACTTCCATCAACATCTACACACCCTTCTCCAGCTTTTGAGGCTCGACCCAGGTGTGCTCAGTCGCTCCTGAAACTTGGCAAAAGCTTCTGCCAGAGCTGTTGGGCTGGGGGAAGGGAGGGAAGGAGGCAATGGGGAAGTTTCACCTGGTTTCAAGTTTCAGGAGAAAACTCACTGTGTGAGTAGCAGTTTCCAGCTTTGAGAGCCCTGGGAAGCATCACGACCAGGAATCCAAAACATGGGGGTTTTGTGCGGGACAGGAGCTGTCAGGCAGAGGAATGGGATTTTAAGGCAGAACTGAGGAACGGGAGGGATCATGTACTTGTCACTGTACAGGATGTGCTTACTGGAAGTCAGTGGGAAAAATCTTTCAGTTAATCACCTAGATCTGTCCCCCTTTTTCTCTGGTAGCAGGGGGTAGGAAGGCTTCCGAGGCAGTGGGTGGCAGTTGTTCCACCGGGTTTTTCAGAGGGATTGATCTGGCCTGTTGCTTGCAGCCAGGCTCAGGGCTGCCTTTCCCTGGCGTGCAGCTGCCTGCTCCCCCAGGCTGCTTCAGGAGTGCTGCTCACGGGCTATCTGCCAAACCCAGCACTGGTGGAAGAGGGTTAACCTTGTAAAGGAATTACATTGATCCTTGGGTGTAGCTAAAATGTGCCCTTGGTTGAAAAGTCATACATTAATTAAGTTGATGGCCTGTTTAGTTTGTAACCTCAGCAGCAGAGTCTCAACCTCTCTGTGGTCAAATAGATTTACCTAATATAATGAAAGGCCGTAGCCTTTCCATTTCCTTCTTTCAAAGCCCTTTCACCACCAACTCTTTTGGTAAGACCACTTATCAGTGACAGCACATTTTTCATTACTAGTGGAGTATGTGTTAAAATGAAATTTTGAAATACTTTTTCAAACATCACCCAGAGCACGCTGTACATTGATCACTCATCAATCCATCAGTCAGTTATCTTGGATGAATTTTTTTTTTTTCCTTGACTTGCATTTATTTGAGACAGCACCTCTTATTTCAGGCAGACTTGTAGAAAAAAGGCAGAGATAACTGATCCTTTTGTCCCAGGCTGAAACATTAATCTCTTACTTGTCGTGTTAAAAACATTTTAATAGGTTTTGTAGGTCTTAAGTAATTACTTTTCTTCTGAAATTCCTTCTGAATTAAAAAAATAAGGCTACGTATATCCACACACACATACCTACATACATACATATATAAATCACTTCCATTCTTGTAATAGTTGTGTGCTAATGCCATGAGACACTCTGATAGTAAGGTCCTTTTTTCATATACACAAGTCAGTAAATGAAGTATGAATTAATCTCCTGCATGCAAGTTCAAACGCTGTTTCAAAAAGCATTTAACAGAACAACCTCTAGAACAGTCCAGACCTCAGGTCTTTGTAGCCCCCAGCACTGTTTCTAAGAGTTGCCAGTAGTGATGTTGAGGAAAGACTGTGACCAGGAGAAAGATCTGGTGATACACCCTGGGGTGCCTTTCATACCTGTTCATGCTTAGTGATCCTGGATGAATTTTGGGATTTTTGTAAGATGGACATACTGACTTAATTTTTATAATTATTCTTACTGCTTTTCTAGGGTTAGATAGATCTCTTGTGAGTCTTAACACAAGCTGAGTTGTTCTTGGGTCGCTTAAGTCCTTGGGCTTTAAGTTCTCTGAAGTCCAGAAGTGTTCCCTAAGATTTAGTCTTTCAGATATTTGTTTTTGAAGATGAACACATTAAACTGTCAGCAGAACTAGGGGGATTTAAAGCAGATGATGGAGAGTACAGACAGTAACAGGATATACCCCCTGGAATGTCTCTGTCTGCACAATTTCAGGCTCCCTGCTGCATGAGAATTGCACAGGGCACTGCTACCTCAGAGAGAAGGACAGGGTAAAGCACCTTGGTGTGATGAAGCTGACTTGGATGCTGGTACCAGCTGGCCATCCACACTGCATGGAGAGTCAGATTGGGCCTGGAACTTTTGCACTACTGGGATTCAGTGAAACCTTCAGCTTTCAGTAAAAGAGGGAAGTCAAAAAAGCAGTAACTACTCAAAGGTATTTCTGCCATGAGGACATCTACATTGGGGTGAAACTGAGATATAGTTTAAAAACATTTTTTACTTGTTCTGAAGGAAGGACAAGACTTTCCTGAATAGTTAGTCTTCAGTTAGGCCATATACAGATAGAGAATCTGACTTCAAAGTGATTCCTGACAGAGGATGACATTGCCTTTACCATCTCAGGAGCATGCACTGAACACTGTGCTGAGTGGTTTCCAGATCGACTCTTTCCTGCTGAAGCACTGTGGAAGTAACTATTTGCTGGGCATCTCTTTTATTCCACCCCAATTAAAGTTCTTTGTTGAAATGTTCATAGTTCCCAGAAAGTCTTGGCAAATTTGTGTCAGAAAAACCATGTCAGTGGAAACCCCTTCATTACATCTTTAGGGAACACTTAATCCTGGGATGGTTTAACCAGGCTGGTGCCCTTGGTTTTTTCTCCCCATGGCCATTTTTGTTCTCAGTTGTGTTTTACATTGTTAATGAGCTGCTGTTTCTGATGCTTGACATGTACAATTCCTGCTCTGTTAAAAACCAAAGCATTGCATGGAAGCTGAAATCAGAGACTGGAGGTCAGGAGTGGAACAGCTGAGAGCAGCAGGGAAGGGGAAAGGAGTGTCAGAGCAGGGGCCAAGGTGCAGACCACTCCTCACTTGTCATCAGTTGCTGGAAGCTTAAGAAAAAGCAATCTCTTGTTTTGTAAGTTCTACAAGTGTCTTAAAAATCTTCATATGTGGAGACAAAGGATGGAAAAGAATCCAGAAGCTATTTCTGATTGCTTTTTGACTGTCCCTGCTCTGTCACATGTTGAAAAGCTCTGGAGCAGAGTACTCTATTGTTGTAATTTCTCTTGATTTTGGAGCAAGATTCACAGGGAGAGGATGACTTTCAACAAGCTGCCAGGCCAGAGGTTTATGTGTACTATCTGAATTTACACGACAGCACTAGGAGGGGTGCAGCAAACAAAAAGGTGCTGAGAGTGTCAATTAAGTTCTTATAAACTTTGAGCTCCTAAGTGATGAGTGTTAAGCAGGAAATGAAGGTAGAGCACCCACGTAGGAATTTATTTCGCTGCTTGTAGGACTGTATGGATAATGTGGGTTAATTTTTTGTCTTCTGAAATTATGATGATCTTCTGATTAAAAGGTGGCAAGACCACAGAAAAATAAAACACCAAAAAACCAACAAAGCCCCATAAGCAGATTTTTGTCAGCTACGGTTTTCCGTGTTTCCGTGCTATCATTCCATAATAGCATTTGATCTGGAACTTGCATTTTACCGTGAGGGAGGGGAAGAGAAGATTAAACTGTAATCCAGTAGAACTGGGAGTAGCAGTACAACATGCTCTGTTAAGAAAAGGAAAAGATGAATGTTTACTGATTATTTTCTATTATGCCATCAAGGACATAAGAAAAATTCACACAACCTGATCTTGAGAGGATGATTTTTCCCTGACATTTCCCAAACTATTTAGTTCCAAGAGAACAAGCTAAAAGAGCTTGGTTGCATCCTACCCTAAGGCTAACAGGTACCATATAGACATTAAGTAAACCCTGGGTTTAGAGACTCGGATTCGGGCTCAGTGCACTAATTCCTGAGTCGGGGTGCAGCACTATATAGCAGGGAGGATTCTGAGGGAACATCATGCTGTATTTATAGAATCTTATGCTGTATTTACAGAATCACTGTGCCAAGATGAAAAGCTCTAAGTAATTTTTTTTTTGTAGTGTGAATTTGCAGTAATCCACTGAAAACTTAAGTTTCTCACTTGACTTTGCCTTGTTAAGGCTTCTGTGGATTATTGTTTCATGGTGTGCAAACAAACAATTAGTATACATCAAAAACTTTCTCCTTTGTGTCTCCTACCAATGGGGAAGGGCCCAAGGACATGACCCAATTGGAAGCAGTGCATGTGCAGATTACAGCCAGCCAGTCACTCAAACTTTGTGGACAATGGGATTGTGCTGATGCAGATTTGTTGGAAATATTCTATTTCTTTCTAAGACAGGAATGAATATAAAAGCAGTTCTCAAGAGAGGAACTTACTGGAAACCTCAGCCATGCTGAGCAGTGAGTACTTGTAGCTAAGGAAGTTTGCCTTTTGCACATTGCAGGCAATTTGCAGACCTCACTGCTGTGTTTGTTTTGGGATTGCAGTGGATGTTCTGTTGCTGCTATTCATGATCCTTGTGTTTTCCAGGCAGCACCTTTGAAGTATTCTTTTATGAGCCAGTAGTTTGCATCCCCCTTTATATTGTTTACTAACAGGAATGCTTGCAGTACAGTGTTACACAAACTTTACTCTTTATGTCTTTCCTCCTACTGAAAAGCAAGTAGATCACCTGAAGAGATCTGTTGAGTCAGGTGGGCAGCTAGGTAAGTGCAGACAAGAATGTGTACATCCTATTGGTATTCGTCCCCAGATCTGAGAATAAGCCAGTTCTGTGAGACAAGTGAGAGGAAAACACAGGACTAGAATTTACTTTGTCAGATTGTCTTTATTACAGAATGGTGTGCAGGCTGAATTCTGCTCCTTGTCTGAAAAAGTGAAGGGTAGGGAGTGGTATCTGTTATTTGACACGTTTCTGAGAGGGGATGCTCTGAAATAGTGTCATTGTCACATTGCAAAATGACAGAATCTAAGA
The DNA here is from genome assembly GCF_003957555.1 of Calypte anna. Classification (NCBI taxonomy): domain Eukaryota; kingdom Metazoa; phylum Chordata; class Aves; order Apodiformes; family Trochilidae; genus Calypte; species Calypte anna. The sequence goes on from NC_044249.1 coordinate 864,210, forward strand.
AATGGGGGAAATTCTGATCGTACTGATGGTAGTGTAATTCTGGCTGAGTTCCCCTGAGAAAAATCTAAATACATGGATTTCCTTTACACTTGTACTGTTGTTTTAAAGCCCTGAATCTGTCTGAGTGACATAATTGAAAGAGACACCAATCACACAAGAAATCCCCTGCTATTTGATAACCTTCTTCCTACAAAGAAAGCTTATCCTCCTGAATTCCACATATTTTAATGCAACTTCTCTTTTGCTGAATTGATTAAGCTCTGTTGAAAATTCTTCAATGTGGAAGCAAGGAAACTGTGGCTGTGGGAGGGACTGGCTGATAATTCAGTAAGGAAAAATCAGCATGTCCATGGACTCGTGAAAGGATGATTTCCATTAGCTGTAACTTTCAAAGTAGGATGTTTTTGAAGCTGCTGGTATGTTCAGGATGGGCTCCTCCTTTGCTTCAGGCTCCTCAATGCACTCAAGGGCTCGGGAGGTTTGGATAAAAGTAGGGGGCTGGAGGTAAAACCCCTCTGAAATCATGGCTAAAACTCTCCATTAAGCAGAGTCAGGATTACAAACCGTGTCAAATGCAGCAGACAGTGCTGTTATCTGTGGAGAATCTGTCCATTAATAAGGTGCAGTTCCTTTTCCCCTCTGACAAGAGGCTTGTACTTGGTTTAGCATTCTGGATTTCCCCTCTTCTCCAAACCCATGTGGTACTGCATTAATGTCACAACCATCACACTAGTGTTACTGTAATGCTCTGCTTCAGTTTTTAGACTGCTGTAATATTTTATAAGGGTTGTATATAAAGAGCTTCATCTTGGTAAGGCAGAATCTGGTCTGCTTAAATAGGTATTGCCAGCAAAACTGGCAAAAAGGAATAGAACTGCAAACGGGGGTGCTGTACCTGTTTTGCACACAGCTATTTGTTTCTGTCTCCTGAGGCAGTGCTTGGAGGATTTTTGTATCCACAGGCAAAACAAATGAACAATTAGTCTTTGGTTTTTTTAACATTATCTCTGAAATATATGAAGAGATACATGAAGATATTTCCTCTGATTGTGTTATCTCTGAGGCTTGCTGTGCATTTCACCTTCTTGTAAGAAAACAGGAGTGTTGTCTTTATAATTAACATACTTCTGATTTCCTTTCAATGTGTTGGGTTTTGTTTTTTGGCTTTTGTTTTGTTTTCTTGTTGTTGCTTTTTGTTGTTTTGGTTTTTTTTTTTCTTTCTCTGAAACCTCTTCTGGAATCTGGAAGAAGCACTTGCTGCAGGTGCATTGCATCCAGCTGTTGGGGGATCTGTTCTTTTACTTCATTTTACCCCAGCAGTAATAACACTCTGTAGTGGCTGCTATTGCACATAAACCAGGTTCTTGATATTTTTCAGTGTGAAAGATGGGCATGGTGGCTGTGAGGGTGGCTTCATGGCAACTGCAGTATGAAGTTTATGAACCACTGTGTGGAATACTGATGTGATTGGAAGAAGCCCTTTGTGCTAGGAGCTTTCTTGTACTCTTGAAATTATTCAAGAATAAGCAAAAGCTTGTGTTAGTGTGGGCTGTTAAGCACAGCTTGAAAGCTCTGTAGAGTGGAGGTGGCTCTCCAAGGCAGTTTTTCTGATCCTCCCTTGCCTTGTATCTCAGTCCTTTTCTGCACCTAGCAAATGGAGTTTCCCTTGTAGCTGAGGACCAAACCTGAGTCCATAAAGTCCTTGGAAAGCACAAGGCTGGGGAGATGATGAAAATGATAAATATGGTAGCTGGTGTTGAACCATTTTGCTTAGTGATCTGAAAATGGGTGTATAAGAGACCAGGACCTGTGGTCTTCTGCACGATCTGATCTCTCACCTTGGTTCTGGAGAACAGAGAACAAGAGAATCCATGTGGGATCCTTTCCCACCTTGTGCACCCAGAGACATGGAGCAGCAACTGATGCTGAGTTGCTCACTTTGCTCCCTGCCCTGTTACAGAAAAACTGTAAGAGCTGCTCTGTTCCCTGTTCTCAGATCTTACGGAAATCCATGTTTCTTCTTCCTACCCCCCTACTTTTTTTTTTTTTTGTGTGTGTGTGTGTAGGTGTCCATGCTTGCACACCCGTATTTTTGTCCTGTGTGTTACCAGTGACCCTGGGTGACACAGCCTGTGGCAGGGCTGAGCAGAGGGCTGCCATGTGTCTGTGCTGTGTGGAGGGGAGGTGTGGAGGCAGGGCAGCACTGGGACACACTGGATGTACACTCATTCCCTCCTTCCCCTGCCTGAAAGGCTTCCAGATCCCATCTATTCACAGGCAGAGCCCAGCCAAAGCCCGCAGCTGTCATGCATTTTCAACAGATTCCACAGGGCCTAGATGAGGTTTGAAGACATTCCTTTGCTCTTACACATGAGCTAAAAGGAATTACCGTAACATCTGATATTGTGGAAGTGGGAAATTTGCCATCCTGACCTTGCCCAGAGCATTCCGGAACTGGGGGGCCAAGGATTTATTATCTCAGATGGCCTCCAAAGGTCGCTGAGGGCCTGTCTGGTGCTGCTCCAGCACAGCTCAGACAACCAATGTGCTATTCATTTGGAAGGGCTGTGCTGGGGCTTTTGGGGTTTTGTTTTGGGTTTTTTTTTTTTTTTTTTTTTTTTTTTCTTTTTTTTTTTGTTTGGCTGAAATAATGGGCGGACACATGTTAGTGCTGCTCTCTGGATCTTTGTCATAGGAAAAGCATGTTCCATTGGAGCAATTCCCAGCTGTCAGTAATGTGCTGAAACACCACAGCCAATCACCAGAGGAGAGGCCAAATAAACAGGATGTTCACAATGTGTACGATTGCATGAGTGTCTAACAAACTTTCTGCACATTTCACAGTCTCATAATGAGATTGACATGCATTGCTTAATCTGCATCTGTCTGTTTGGGGAAGAAACACATAAACACCATGGAGACCGTGTGCAGGAAAGCTCAGTTTCTTGGCTGCATGGCTGTTGATATGAGAGGACAAAATCTGGTACTGAGTGGGAAATGAGCAGTGCTTCAGAGCTATTCATTGAGCTGCTGGGAAGGGCCCTTCAGCCAGCCAAGCAGAGTTTGGTGAGTGTTGGTGTAACCAAAGTGGTTATTATAGCAACAGATGACAGAAGTGCCTGAGGATGATGCACAGAGCTATTTTTTTTAAGGGAATATCTGAGGCACCATTTGTTTTCTCTTTGTTTTGATTTCAGAATTTATTTTGATTGCTTTATGTATTTGAAACAAATCCGTGCACAGAGCAAACCAACAAAGGAAAGAATGTTTACAGAAATCCATAATTACATAATGGAATAGCAAAAGCCATTGTGTCTGTAATTTGAAATCAGGACAGTATAATTAGAAGAGCAAATATAAAAAGGAAGTCAATGTCCTCACCCTCCAAAGCATGCATTTTTCCAGCAGTCAATGTTCTCATCTCCCAAAGCATGCATTTTCTGAGCTGAGTGACTGGCAATGGATGTTAACTATCTACTGCACGACCTTGGAGGTACAGACACACTTCATCCCACAGCTGGACAATGCCAACTTCTTCCTTAATCCTTCTGCCTGCTGCCAGGCCTTTCCATGATTCATTTCTTACCATGCCCTAAAACCTACATGTATTCTGCTCTCCCCAGCTTTTTATGGCTAATAGCTGATGCCTACTACTTACCTGAAAAAAACAGATCTTAAAACAAAGATGAAATATAAATCTGACAATGCGTTAACAGGAGTGGCCTCGGGTTAGTCAAAAGTCCTTCCAGAACCTGTGAGACTGTGCCTGAAAAAGCTATGATTTAGCAATTTAGCAATTTGTCAATAGCGAGAAGCTATTGCAGTACTCGGAACTCCTGTTAGCTTTTCAGCCTTACAGGAGATAGGTTATTCTGAACTCATCCACCACGGCTTCCCAGAGGCTTCTCTCTGCTGAAAGCTCCAGGAGAAAGCTAGAGCCCAAATGTCTTCCCAGTGAGCTGCTGCAGAGACATTTGACATGCTACCAGTGCTGGATGAGGAGTGATGAATTTATTTAACTGGATAGACAGCAACATAAGAATAAAAATATCCATGGTATGTCCTAAACCGACTGTATCCAGTCAGGCTTTGAAAAACTGACCACCTGGCATTGCCCTGAGGAAAGTGATCAAGAAATTAAAATTGCACTTACCCAGGATCAGCATTCTAGGTGTGTAATTGCCTACTGCTATATTTCAGTTTATTTGAACTTTACCCCTACTTCTCTCAGAAAATCTGCATAAAATTAGGCAGGTGGTGGTGAAAACACCAATAGATTCTTTTCAGACTAATGATTTAGCATCTCTAGTGTCCCAGTGATGGCTGTGAGGATGCTGTGCTAACAAGAAAATCCATAGACACCAAAGGAATGGAGTGGGGAAGGAGTCAGTTATTGGCAGTTCTGGCTGAAACCTTTGGGAAGAGGTAGGAAAAGGGGGCTTCTGCACAGATGCTTCATGTAGGATTATTCTGGAAATGTGAGTGTTGTAGCAAAAATTCGAGTAATAGAAACATGAAAATGTTTTGATTTTGAAATGTTTTGGCTCAGCTGAAGGCCTCTTGGAAGGCAAGGTCATGTGGTGGAGCCTTACAGTTTGAAGATGTTCTGCTAGTATTAATTTTTATCTTTTAACTGTTCTGTGTACCTAATTATTTGCTCAGTTGCTTAAAATGAATTGTGATCCTCAGGCAAAAACCTAATATTTAAAACATAAATGGTCTTTTGTATGTACTTGATTTAGAGAGTTGACAAATTATGAATAGAAGGGCCAGAGAAACCACTGTAAAATTTCTATTCCATTACTTTGGCAAATCCTTCCCTTTGCCCTCTCTCTCCCAACCACAACCATGCATCTATCTGCTATTTTGAGAAATGCCAACATTGTTCTCAGTTGTATTTTCCTTGCAATTTTAGTGGTTATAAATGGAATTCTTCATCCTCAGCTCTGGTTCAAATTTTTTAACCTAAATCAAACTCGTATGTCAATCTCCAGTTTACTAATGCACACCACATAAACTTAAACAAGAAGTTTGTGAGCCATACACTGGGGATGACAACATTTGGTTAAAAAATTAAATATTTACCAAGCTAGAGCCAGTGGAAATGGCTATCTGTGGCATGACAAGTAGGAGATACCAGCTAATCAAACTTTAGCTGATTTGACAAGAAAACTTTTTTCAGTCTAAAACCTAATAGTCTGCTATATTGTTAAGGACAAACAGGTCTAAACTCACCAGTGATCACAAGCTGCTCTAGCTCTGCTGCAAGTGATACAGCTCATCTGATTCTCAGCAGTGAAACATCTGTCCCTCAATCAGCAACTTTTTCCAGAATCCATGCAGACCTGTGGAGTCTCCTTTTACATGTCCCTGACTGTTGTGACACAGACTACTCTGGCATTCCAAAACTAAGCAGGACCCTTCCCAGTGGTATGAAATGCATCTGCTGAGCTCCTTCCTTATTCCTCAGCTGGATCCTGTTGCCTCTCTCCTGTGTTACTGTCCTGGTTCCTCATCTGGAAAAGCAGCATCAGGTTTAAACAGCTTTCCCCTACTTTCACAGCCCTGTGTGCAGGTTATGCCCTCCATAACCATCCTCCCACAACAAACTTCCTGTTCCCAGTGCTCTCCATCTGCTCCTCTGATATTCCCAAATCCATCTGCATCTCAGATTGTCACCATTATTGTCTTTTTTTCCATGCTATCCCTGCAGAACCCAGCAGCCTGCCTGAATTAGTTTGTGAGACTCTTGCCTTCTGTGTTTATCCTCAAGCCTTTTTAAGGGTCCTGGTTCATTCTGTGACTTGCACTTCAAAATAAACCTTTTTGTAATTCCATTTTGTCCATCTCCTCTGAAATAGGCCTGAGTGCCTAGGAAACACCTGCCATCTGGTGATGATAAAAAAATATCTTTATGGTGGTAGGAAGCAAAATCAGGAAATGTCCTCAAATCCACTGTGAGGTACTGAAAATGTCTTGGGGTTTTTCTTTGGTTAAAAGTACCCATGTTCTGTACTCCTGTTCTGCTTGTGAACATGATCTGACATGAAAGTCCATCCCCTCACCTGGGGCTGCTGTTTGGCTGCTCCTCTGGCACTGACCTGCTCAGCAGTACCTCCTGCAGGCTCTGATGGGAACCAGCACATCACCTGCCCTACAGAAACCCAAACTAAGGAACAGCCTCAAAAAGGGACCTTGGGGAGGAAAGGAAGCTCCAGCTTTATCAGAGGCACTGCTAAGGGTGATGCTGTAACGTTTCGCATGACTTTCCAGAGGGAGAAAATGTTGTTTTCAGGAGTGCTCTGTGCAGTAGCCCACACTTCATAACGGGGTTATTTTAATGGAGTTGTTTCCATAGGTGAATGCCTGTCGTGCCATTAATGAGGCTTTAACAATACTGACTCTTGTTTGTAGTCCTGCTGGACGTGTGATGGCAGTGACAGAAACTCCTTGTGTCTTCACCTGCATTCAACATCCATATGAGACACCAGCTATTGATTGCTTTTAATAATGAATAACCCATTAGATAGCTTCCAGAGGATGTGCAGCTCTTTTTCTTACTGGCTTTGATTAATGAAATAAAAGGAATGAAGAAAAGCCTAGAAAATAGCCTGGAAAATATTTATTGTTTCATAAATCTGAGATGTATTTTGTATGTCCCTGGAACAACAGAGCTTTAGACATCAGCTTTAGATAGAATTACAAGAGTCAAAGTCATAGTTCCTGAAAACAAATGAAGCTATGGATAGAGACTGCATTTATTTTCAGTCTCTTAAAAAAACCAAGTGAAATTATTGAGTGTACAAAGCAAAAGCACTTTGTTATGAGTAGCAAAACCAAGGACTGTGGATATTCTCATCTCCCTGGTTACCATGTATAACAAAAACAGATGTAGAAAAAACTTGTGGCTCTTTTTCATCCTTACTTGCCTCAACAGATTGTCTTTTTTTTCTATTACACTTTGTTTAAATAAATAGAGTAATTCTCTGGGAGCATCTGCCCACAGGGCACGCACCAGAAAAACCCACAGCAGATTGGAATAGGAGGCAATGTGCAGTGGCCTCTGAGGAGAGAGTCTGGTAATAGATCTGGTACCACCTTCCTGACTGAGTGACAACTTTAATGACATGGTTTTACTGCAGGGCAGACGAGGACAGATTTACAGGAGAGATGAAAACCCATCCCGGAGATATTTTTCCACAGATAGGATTTCCATAATTTAATTTTAACCAAGTCCTCTTAAAATTATAAACAGTTTAAAATGAAGATAACTTTCCTGCATTGTTGTATACAGACTGTCATCACTACTTAAGGCACTGTTCCAATCCCCTGCCTGATGGCCGTAGCCTGAGTCCCCTTTGGGCAGGGTGCACAGAGGAGGCTGGCTCAGCATCCCCTGCCTGATGATTTCAGTATTTTTCTGTAGACAGCTATCCAGGATCAGATTTATCCTTTGCATCTGCTTTAATCTAGATCTTGATCTGTACACTAAGTACCACTTGTCAGGGCTTTTCTGGCCTTTTTTATTTTTTTTAAATTTTTTTTATCTGACTAGTTCATGGTCCAGCATTTACTATGAGAACAATTTTACTCAGTGCCTCTTCCAGATCTGCCCTTAGCAGTGAATTTTATAGCTGTTGTTCTTAATGCTTCTGAATCAAGCTTAGCATTCCTTTCCTTTTCCTGCTCGTGGTGACACTGACTGGCCATAGGATTGTTTGTGAACATTCACCTCATCTTCCCCAGCAAGTTTTGAACAGTCCAACTCTTCTACCTGAGTGACTGAGAAACTGGGTCACTTAGATATTCCATTTCCCAGTTTCTTGTGTATCCAACAGAGAGAAAGGGGCTAACTTCTGGAGCAAAAATGGGCTGTGCTTTTCTATAGTTAAATCTTCCACTGGCATTGCTGGAGTGTGTCAGGGTCTCCTTTCACCTGCCATTAGGACGATTTTAATTGTGTTTTAATAATATATCAAACACAAAATGTGCACTTGATATTCAGGATCAACATCTTCCATTGCCATTAGGCTTTTGAAATAATGTCACCCAAAGCATCTTGTCCTGATTTTCCTTTCTTTTCCTCTCTGTCACATGTTCAGAAGTAATGTGTGAGACATGTGCCCCCAAATCTGGCTGTAGGATCCTTCTGGACACAGGCACGAGCTCAGTGCTGGTGTGCACAGCCCAGCAGCTTCATACTGGTATCTGACTGAGTCCTCTGAGGTTTCTTTATGACCATGACTGGCAAGGCTTCTCTGTGGGTCAGTGCTGAGCCAGCACTGCTGGGTGTAAGGAGCAGGTCTCACAGCACCTGGCAGGGCTGTGCTCCTGGTTTGTCATAAGGAAAAGCCTTTGCTTTGGTGACATACTCACCACTTCCTAGCTCTATCCAATTGCTAGGGCTGAGGACTCCCTGAGAGGAAAGGAGGCAGATGCTGGGCATTATGGAGAGGAATTAAAGCACTGTACAAAACCAGATTTAACTGCTCTCAGTCAGGCCAAGCTGACCCTATAGGTATAGTCAGGGCACATTCATAAAGAACAAAAGGTCAAAGTGTCAAAGACTCAGAATAATCAGCCAGCTAAATGAATGGAAACAAAATATTGGACTTTTAAAAAAAACTTCACTTGGGGATTGGATATTTGCCACCAAGCTTCAGACATAATTAAAGCTGGGGCCTTGTTCACAACAGGTACAGCAGAATACCTTCATTCATAGCTGCTCGACTACAATAATACTGTTTTTCTTGCATCAGAATGATTGTTTTGTTCAAGTATTTCTCTGGGGCATAGCTCTTCCTACACTTTGTAGAGAAACCCACAGCTCCAATACAGGTCACCTTTCTCTTCCTTCCTTCCAGGCTATGTTTTTTTAATGGGGTAGATGAAAACCTCCCTGATCAACAAGGAAGCTCTTGAAAGCTTCAATTCCACAGACATAGCTATTGGCAAAGTAAATGGTAATGATGTAAAGGACTGAGTTAATCAGACTGTAGTTATGCTGTTGGAAGACAGTGAGAAGTCTGTGAGGTGGAGGGGAATGATACCTGCACTGCTGTGTCCAGACATGTCCCATAGCATCAGAACAATGAAGCTGTGAGCACTTGTTCCTCTGCAGACAGATGTAATCAGGTTCTGTGTATAGTGTGTCTGTTGGACAGTCACATTTCCACTTAAATGTGTCTTAAGGAAGCCTCCAAATGTGATGAAACTATAAAATAAGTAAAATACCTGAGTGAATATCATAAAATCAGTCACTCTAAATGATGATTATTTTTTCCTCTGGGGCAGCTTATCTGATGTGGGAGAGATGTGCCATCCTGAAATGGTCTTGAGGATTTCTGCAAAGCTTTCAGAAAACTGTGCTTTGCCTTTGTGATTGTGGTCATGTAGGGAAGTCAGTCTGTGAGGATGATGATGGAAAGGTTACGTTTCTTCTACTATTTTATGTGCAGACTTTGGCCCATTTACTTAAGAAAGCTGCCTCACAGTGCTGATATTTTATTAATATTTGCTAAGTTTTGAGAACTGTACCCTGACCCGGTTCTGCTGAGCATAGCCACTTCTGTATATTGTACTGTTTATAAATCCAGCTGGTTTCCAAATGTTCTGGGGTCTAGTCTAGCCTTCTAATATAATTATGAAAAGAAGGTCAGGCTAAATGTCAGGTGTTGACAAAGTACTGATTGTTTCCACTTTGCAGGCTTCATAAATGTCAAGAGAAAAAACCCTCTGCTGTCTTGCCTTATTAGAAAAGAATTTAGTGAATGTAATGTGTCTGAAGAGTATTAGTGTGGCAGCACAACAAGCAGCTTCAGTCTCCTTCTAACCAGGTAGCTCATGGAGGAATGGATGGATATGCAGGTTTTTCCATGGTGACTTTATGCTATGTATCCAAACTCACCCCAGGAATGAAACTAAAAATCTATTTCCTGTTTTCCATTCCAAGTTTTAGCCTTTCTGCAGAAATCACCCACTGCTCCTCTGTTGCTTCAGCTTTCTCTTGGATGTTTTTCCCTTTCCCTTACCTGAACAAGTCCTTGACATGCTGACAACGTTGATAACATGGTCATAATTGCTGTCACCCTGCACTCAGCTTTCTCTGTTTCTACTCGTTAATGTCTGTACTAAGATAGGAATTACTGTTCCCAGGAGCATCCTGCAATATTCCTGACCATCCTCATCAGGCATTAGGTGATACCTACCAGGTAAATACTCAGCACCTGATTCTGGGCTGTCCAGTAGTCCTGACAAGTGGTAAGAGGGATTTTGAAGGAAGTGAAACACAGCACAGTAGGTGTTCTGGAGACCTGCATGATGTAGTTGCATCACTTTTTATTTAACCCAGTTGGAGCATCCTTTAACTGTTCAGACCCCGAGAGTGGGATAAGAGAGGATTTCTTTACAGTGGTGGCCCAGAGCCCCAGAAAGCTCCAACAGCATCATTGCAAACACTGAATTCTGCACATTCAGGAAACTCTGGTGGTAGAAAGGGCAACTAAAAGCAGCATAGAAATAGCTGTAGACATACTTTGTGCTCTGTTCAGTCACTGTGTGGTGTTATCTGAGCCTCTTTTTTCTTTAGTCCAAGGTATTCCCATTTGTCCCTAAGTGGCAGTCCAGTTTCCAGGCTGTTCCTTCCCATACCTACAGGTCCTTTGCATCACAGTCCATATCTGGACCTAACAGATCTGGCTGGGCAGTCTGTACACACAGATGTACATGTATGGTTACCAAACAGTTTGATCAGGAAGTGTCTGATATGAAATTAATACCATTAGCAGGACTGGGTGAGGACCTTTTTTTCAGGTGAGAAGGCACTAAGTAATGACTCTGACCGTCATGTTCTTTCCTATCCTGCATGAAGACACCAGAAAATTAAATGCTGAGAATAAATTTGGGACTACCTGTCAACCCCCCCAGGCTGGGGCTGTCCCATGTTCAGGTCAAGGGAGACTTCCAGGTGACTAACAGTATTCATACACATCTGGAAAGATAAAAGAAGACAATTTTAAAAACAGTTTATTTTAGAAAAAAGTAGTATTGGGACCGAGCAAGTACTTGTGCCATTATTAATTAACTTAGAGTATATTATTTACTTTCTAATATATTCTGCTCAAATTCCCTGTTTAAATCTAGAATGGAGGGAAAGCAGGTAAAATGTTTCTTCTGGCAGAAGTCTGTCCCTGATTTCAGACACAGACCCTGAAGGGAGCTATTGCTCTTCCTGCTGCAGGGTGCCACAGACACCTTTGTCACCCTGCCACACACAGAAGTACCCAACAGAAATTGCTCCTGCTCTGGGAAACTGGTGGCAGCCTAGAACATAGGAGGGTTTTTTCCATGCCACTTGGGAGACTACAAAAGGCATTCATTTTAAAAGTAGAGCAGGGTAATTACCCCTACATTTATGTTAGAGGTTAACATTAGTGTTATTTCCTCTATTGCCTGGTTTTACAGAATGTTATGCCCCACTGCTTTTATTAGATCCAAGAAATGGATGAAATAAGTGTTATTAACCTCTAACACTTGAAAAAATTAGCCTTAAGAAAAGCAGAGACAAAGCTGGGCAGTTATTTTTCCCTGCTTGTTGGGTGAGGTGCTGTAAAACCTAGCTATGTAATAGCTATTTCATAATGTATTCATGGAAAAAAAAAGATGGGAAACAAGAAAAAAGTCAGTAAAATGCTTGCAGCTTTTTTGAAGTTATTAAAAATTTACATAAAATAGGACAATAGAAGGTTTTCACTGAGGTAATTGGAATTAAAGAACTCCTAATGTGACTCTCAACCCACTGTATTTCTTTGACCTCACGTTTGAGACTTGCAAACATTTTAAACACTTTGTGGTTGCACACAGGACCTCAGACAACCCTACTGTAAACAGTTCCAAGCCCCAAGTGCTTGCTCTAGCTAGTGGCTGGTTTCAGGGTCACCAGAGAGAAGAGGTTCCCACAGAGTACAGATTTAGCAAGAGCATCAGAGAGAAATCCCCAGAGGATGAGGTCAGAGGGAATGTGGCAGGATACACTGGGATATGGTCACAGACCTCACAGCCATGGATGCACCATCCTGCTCCTCACCCGGAATGCTCAGATATGTACTGTACTCTTCTGAAGTTCATTTGCTCACTAATGATGAGCTAGAGAAAGAGAAGGCTGACATCCAGGGGTTTGAAGTGCCTGTGACCAGTGCCTCTTTTGAGCCCAGTTATCAGTTAACATACTGTGTGAAGTTAGGGATGCAATGTAGGATATAAATTTTTCCTGACTTTTAACTTGCTCTAAGGCATTCAAATGGATTTTTAGCTGCAGCTCAAAGTAAAGAAAATATTTATTAATTTTAAAAAAATATTGTATTTCTGGCTTGTCTCTGTCTATTTGCCAGAACAGCCCTTGCCAAGGTTACAAAGAACCTTCCCCCAGTCAGGGCTGTAGATCTGCACATGGGTGACTATAAACTTCTGGTTAAATTCTGCTTTATTCCATCTGGGTGAATCGTACAACTAAGTGCTCTTTGAAACCTTGTTTTTAACCCAGATGGTTCTTCATTTCTTAAAGAATTTTTCATACAGTGAGGAGGAATTAAAAAGGTTTTTTGGGGAAAAGTACTGTTTTAAAACCACAAGAACTGCCAGGAAGAAGTGGAAGCAAAAGAATAGATGGACTGGAGAATTTTAATGTTTTTAAAGACACACATGCACACCACTCAGCTATCTGCTAATTACTGGTGTTTTTCTAAAAGCTGATGCAATCTGCCTTGCAGAGCTCTCCCAGCACTCAACATCTTTGGAAAATGAACTGATGATTTCATTGGTCTTTCCTGTCTCTAATTACTATGAGGTTTGACATAGAGCTGTGCAGAAGATATAACTAATTGCTGGTGATAAAGGAATGTGTTAGTGCTTGAAACAAAACATCTACTTTAGTTCCACATGGAATAAAAAAAAAAAAGAAAAAAGAAAGCAAAAGAATGTTTTTAAAGGTGACATTATAATGTATCATTTCTGCAGGCAGCAATTGCAGTAGTGAGCATCCCTTGAAGCATGATTTCTATAAACACATACATGGCTTTCTTTAATATTGCTGAAGTTCAGAAACTAAATACTGCCATTTTCTAAACACCTAAAATATTCAGCAGCCCAACTAATTTACTTTCAGAATATTAAATTTTTTACTTACTTTGTTACCTCTCTCTTCAACAGCTTAATTGAGTATTTTAAGCCAATAAATTGCCCTTCAACATTTCTGTCTGGGAGCTCAGTCAGTACCCAAAACAAGCTCCTCATTAATGAACACTTTCTCAGACAAAAGCAGGGAAGGCAGCAGATCTGAACTGTGGACGTTGTTTGATTCTCTTATTCTAAACACATTAGTACACTGTATTTCCTCACTTATATAGGCTTTTGTATGGGGAGCATGTGACTGCTTAAATGTCCCAGCAGGGCAGCCAGAGACTGAAAAAAGGAAAAAAGGAAAAAAAAAAGAAAAAAGGAGAAAGCAAAAGAAAAGAAAATTGTTTGGAACAATTTGCATTAGTTCAAGGGCAATGTTAAGCATTTTACAACTGGTTTATTGCTATTCTTGTGCTGTTTAAGCTGTCTTTCATGTCAGAAGTCCTTTCCTGCTTACAAATCATCAGGAAGAATTGTGGCCACCAGGCTGCTCGCCTGAGCTCCTCCAGGGGTTCTGCCCTTTGATCACAGATATCGTTTGCAATCGAGTTCAAAATAGGGAGCTGCTGAGATAAGCTGAGGCTCTGACAGCAGACCAGCTTTCCTTTTTCTTTTGGACTTTGTTCACTGCCCCTGTTCTATGGGAACACGGAACCTGGGCACAGAAGGAGCAGTGTTGGGGCTTTTGGGGAGGTCACTCCAGAGCTCAGCTCCCTCTGGGCCCAGTCCAGCTCTGCGAGGTCCCTGGGTTCAAAAGCAGATCTCTGAAACTGAAATGACAGAAAGGTGAGCCTGCATCCATCCCTAAGGCAGATTCAACTTCATGCTCGGATTTTAGCACTTCTCAGACCTCTTTAGTGAGAAGGCATCTCTATTTAATACTGAAGATCACTTCCACAGGAATTCCATTAAAATTGTCAGAGACCTGTGTAGTCTTTTAAGTTGATCAAAAATTCTGGTTGACATGGGTAGGCATTAGATCAAGTCTGAAGTAAGCAGCTGTGTTGTTGGGAAAAATCTCCAAAATAATGCATGTACCTCCCTGCTGTAAGTGAAGCAATGTCTGTATTGCAGCCTGAAAAAGAAAGGACTGAGCTGCAAGGCAACTTGATAATCCCTCCACCCCCAAGTGAATAAATTTTCTTTTTGTGTTATTGTCTTCTTAAATTATCCTAGTACCTCTTTTTGGAAACCCCCAGGATCAGTCCACACAACTCTCATCCAGGCTGCCTTTAATATTATTTATTTGTTTGAGTACATTGCTTGGGAACCTCGGTCATGAAGCAGAGGCCTGTTGTGGGTAGGTGCAAAACCAGAAAAATAATGAAAGAACAGTTTCTGTAAGCAGCAGTTGGAGCAGAGGGAGAGGCAGATCAGCTGTCAGCAGTCTGTGGGTTTAGAAGTCCTCATGGCAAAAGAGTTGCTTCAGAAGGGATCTGGATGTGCTGTAAAGAGGTAGCTTTACAGCAATTTCTTTGCAAGGCTTGCAGCTTGTATTTCATTGGATAGGGAAGAAGGAGACAGAAGATAGATGGAAAAGCACAGTGTTGTTACAGTTGTGATCTTTAAAGGATATTGGGGAGGTAAGATTAGAAGGGAGAAGCAGATTTTATTAGTTGAATTGATTCTTTTGGAGAAAACCTCACAAGATCTTAAGAAGGGCTTTTGTGCATGGGTTTTATTCCCCACCTAGCAGCTGGTGTAACAGAAGACATCATTCTCCCCATAAACTCTTCCTTGTTTATAAAAAAGACTTCCGTGGCCTGTGCAATAGGGTACAGACCTGGTGGTGCTGAGTTTTGGTTTCACTTAAGTACTGATCCATAACCTAGGAGGAGATCTCTGCTGTCTGTCTGCAAGGAATCCTCCCAAATAAATGGGGATGGCAGCAGCTGGGTCTGTGACTGTTACTGGGCTGTCAGCTGACAGGATTCATTTCATAAGTACATGATATTTTATGAAATCAAGAAAAGGAGAAGTTGGAAAGGAAATTTGCAGGGAGTCTCAGTCTACCCAAGATTAACAGGTCAGAACTTTTACTGCTGAATTTTGCTTTTGGGAGTATTTTTTTTGTATAAATACTAAAGTCAGTTAAAAAAAAAATCACTGGAAACTTTTTGGGGGAAAAGTTGGGTTTATTCATTGCCCCCCCTTTTTATGGTAACATTGAAGTTTTTTTTCTGGATACTTTTACTGGTTTATAGCTTGGCAGAAAATATTTCAAATGGTTCATTTATCTTTACAGCAAAAGATTTCTTTTTCCCCCCCATGTGTTCCAATCATCTTCTTTAAGATCTGTCATCTTGAAAACAAAAGGAGAGCCCTGGTTTGTTTTGCTGTTTGATATAAGGTGTTTTTGCTAAAACCAGCTTTCCTCCTCCTAACCCTTTAAAGTCTTGCTGTAAGCTGACCTTGCTAGTAATTTACTGGTTAGAACCAGCACCTCCAGTCAAGTGCCTTAACTCCAACATGATGGAACATACCAGTTCCTAAGGTTTTGCTCTTTGTATCTACGTTTGTTTCTTTGCTGGTTTTTTCTTGCTGTTTCTAGCACACTGCAGATTTCTATGTAGTGACACCTGCGGCAGAAATGACATTATCTCTTTTTATAAAGGATTGCATAAAGCAATATCCAGAGTTGTTTTAAATTTCTTTCTGATGATCTGTGCTTCAGGGGAGGAAGATAGGGGAGGAATAGGAAAAAACCTTTGAAGAGAATGGAAAACCCATTCACACAGATGCCTGGAAAATCAGTTTCCTTCCAAGCTGTCATAAGACTTTTGAAGAAATCATTATATTACCTTTTAATCCCCTAGTGCCAGCAGCTGCCTGTGTTGGCAGACATTGCTAGCAAAGGTCTGTGTCTGTCCACATGTTAATTAGATTTCTTCCTGGGGAGAAGCACATCCACGTGCACATAAACACCTGCATGTTTTGCTTTGAGTTCTGAAAGAGATGGTGAACTGGGGGTATTAATAGGCCCTGTCATACAGTATGAAACCTGATTTACTCCCCTTTTGCCACCAATTGGATTCTGTAGTGAGGAAGTGCTGGTGCAAAACTGCTGGCATCTGCATTACTTGTGACTGCCCATTCTCCAAGAAACTGGGATGCTCATCTGCTCACCTGCTTTCTTTCTGCAGGACAGCATAAACTGAATGTTCTAATATTTTTTAACATTGATTAATTACATAGTATTTCTCTACATCTGTAGAAATGTGTGCATTGGAAATAGTTGTAATCAGTGCCATTACTCGTGCTTATCTCCAAGGTGGTGTGCTGTGTAGATAAATTGGTGTCACTCCTGACGTCACCAGCATTTCTGCATACGTAACTTTACAGATGTTTTCTGAGAAAAGGAAGCTCTGGAATGAAGTACTGGAAAATTCATAATATATTGGTGCATACTATTAATAATATTGGTGCCTGGAGAGCTGGGCTACCAGGGGGTCTTCCAGGTGGACAAGAAACATTTGGGTGGTTTGCATGCATTTTGATATGTTGAACAGCTGTAAAGGGATTGGCAGTAGTATTGAGAGCATGGAAAAAATCAGTTATCTACACCCAAATATCCATCCCTTATTTACTGAAGTAACTGTACACAAGTTGAGATGTTACTCACCTAAGTAACCTTTTGAAAAAAGCCTCCTGATATGTAAATGGCTGATTATTAAACTGTATAGTTGGCAAGGCAGAGGTAGTGCTGTGTAGTTACTGTGACATCCCATGGAAAACAATTCTGTCTTTGTAGTCTTAATACTGAACACACAGATCCATGCAAGTTTTTCAGTAACAAGGCTTTGCTTTAATTGCTGACAAAATCTGGTAAAGTTCTTGTTGAGGATGTGTCTTCACATAAAATGTTTTATTGGGCACCCTCGGGTAGGAAGTGGTGAGCCAGACAGATTGCTTAAGCCTCAGCCACTGAAATACAATTGTTTGTGTTGGGGACCCTGGGATTAGGATGAGAGAAAGTAAATCCCTCTGTTCCTAAGGTCATGTTGGCATTAAGATTTGTTAGAAGAGACTGTTTTCCCATTTGCAAAGATGGCTTATCTTTTTTTTTTTTTTCTTCCCTTTTTATGTTCCCTGTAGAGGAGAGATGCAGATGCTTCCCATGCCCCAGACAAGGAGGATGAGCCTGAAGTCAGCCAAGAGCCACTGCAACAACATGCATGATCTGAGGTGTGAGCAGACACAGGGTAAGTGGCTTTCTCCTTGCAGTAAGGAGAGTCATGTTAAATGTGGGCCTGAGGGGAGCCCCTGGTTTGGGCTGTAGTTTATTATTAGGTGAGGAAATTACTGGACACCTCCAGCTGCCATTAATCAGCCGTGGAGTCTGACTGGAGCCAAGCAAGAGGCCTGTGGGTGGATGCCCCTGAATGGCAGGGAAATACAACGAGACAGAGACAAATGTTTTCCAGCTTAGCAGCACTAAACTCTGCCCTTTCACAGTGCTTAACATGCATGTTCAAATTGATTTAGTCTGTTTACCCCCTCAGCCTAACCATCTATTTCCATTGAAGACTGACAGTTTTATGTGTTGCTACCATGTTATTATGTGTTGCTGTGCTGCCAGTAGCTATAGTATTTCAGAAGGGCTCACTTCCAGACAGAAAGGGAGAAGGGGGTGGGGAGCTTGAGTCACTTAATTCCCTTTTTACAGGGTGCAAAACATGTTGAGCATGACACCAATTCTCTCCCTCTCTCTCATTCTTTGCTTCCTTCCTTCCTCCCTGTGTTTACATATTGATTTATTTACTGATGGTGGGTCAATACATGCCATGATAAAGCCTTCAGTGAACTTGCCTGCTTGAGAAACATCTCTCAGGTGGTGGCTGGCTTATTCCTCTTCCCACTTTAGTTTACAAACAAGCCATTGCTTCAGGGCTCTGCAAGGAAAGGCTGCTGGAGGTAGGTGCTGCTGAAGCAAGGAGCAAGCAGTGCTTGTATGTGGGTTTTTTTAAAGTCTTATAACAGAGTTTGCATTATTAAATAAAAGAAACAAATATTTTGTCCACAGCAATCTCAGGTTTTTTTAGAGTAAGGGAGAAATGAAAGTAGGTGCTATAAAAAAAGCTTGTTTTGATGGATTCTCCACACCACATCAATGCACTTTTTTCAAAATGATATTTTTCTTCTGTCCACCACTTGCACTTGTGCAGGACTTGTCCTTTAGAGTGGGTTTTCCTAAATGCTCTTTGCCTGCAGTCATATTCTGTCTGTGAATAATGGAGCCGGTGGCTCTGGACAAGGATACTTGGGACTCTGGTGATGTGGCCTCTGGAAGCTGCTGTCAGAGCCCTGATGCCATAAACACTGCTGTGGAAGAGCAGGAAGAGCTCAGAGGTCAAAGGGCTGCCAGTTTCTCTCCCCAAAGCTGCTTGAACAAACGCAGCTTTTCTCAGCTGGCTCTTCATGTCCTCTGCCCATCTCCTGCTCCTCGATGGTTATTTGGGTGAGACTTTCCCAGGAAATCCATCAGCTCCAAGTCCTTCCATCAGCTCCAAGCCCTTCCCAGTGTTGGGCAGGCAAAGGGACCAGTCCCTTCCAGAGGTCATTAGGGCATCTCCCTCACTACCTTTATTTCTCTCTTTTCCCTGCTGCCCTTTTCAGCCTCCTCTTGTGGATAGTTCTCATCTCTCAAACTGATGGGTTATCCAAAGTCTCTTCCTGACTCTTCCCTCTGCTCTATGTTATATTTTTTTTTATGTGACACAGTGAAAATTATTAAAACTGTCAAATTTTAGTTTCCAGTTTTCAGATTGGAAACATCACGAGACCTAAAACACAATAGCTTTTGTTTAAAAAGTATATCCCTTCCTCTTGTCTGTGACAGCTGTGTACAAAATAACCCTGAAAAGCTGGCAGAAGGCTCAGCAATGTGGGGAGGGAAAAGCAAATGGTTCTGTCAGAACATTGCTCCTGCATGGCCAGTAAAGTAACTGGGGCTCAATAAGGCCTGGCTTCTTTGTGATTATTATTTTTTTATTTAAACGGGAATGGATTTGACCTTAGAAATGTGGAGCTTATATTTGTGTGTGTCAGAGCCTCTGTTAGAGAACCAGAAGAGAAAGTGAAAGCCCTGTATCTGTGGAATAGTTTTAATCCCTTTATGTTTCAATTCAAAAAGGAAACTTGTTTGGGTGTTTTGATGAATGAGTGCTGCTAAGGCATCTGCTTTCACTCCTTAAAGAGCTTCAGTCAGACTCACAGGGAAATTCACAGGAAACTTGCAGCATTTCAGAGAAATTTATCCTTGATGATGTGCCAGTCTTCGACAACAAGATGATTTTTCATGGCAAATCTGTATGTTTATTTTGTGTTGGGTACTTTGTTGTTGTTGGACCTTGCTCATGCATAAAATGTATTTGTAAAGCCATTTAGAGCCCTCAGCATTGTGATATTCTTATTTTAGCAAAAATCATCCCAAGGTCTTTGGTTGCACTACAGAATTGATCTATGACTGTGGATGAGTCAAGTATAGGACATAATTACTGCACTAATATTGGCAAGTAAGTCTAAACTAGTTGTGGCAACTCATTGCTTCTGGTGGCTGTCCCTTGGCTGGGAGCTGTGCCACTGGTCACCACCATCTGAGCCCAGCAGTTCAGCCACTTCACCCCATCTCTGTGTCACTTACCTGGGCTGTGCTTCAGCACTTTGTCACTGAGGACACTGTGGGAGGCAATGACTTTGACATTCTGTGTTATCAGCAAGAGCAGAGAGTAGAGAAACAAGCCTGTCAGTCACTGATTTGATGCTGGGCATTATTACTCTGTTTTTAAAATATGCTTTTGGACATGCAGCTATGCCACAGAGAAAGCATTTGCCTTGAACTGTGCTGCACACACACTTCTCTCTGAGCTAATCTTTCCTAACATCTCCCATTCCCAGCTGTGATGCTTAAGTTCTTATGTCACTAAAAGCAGAATGTGCTTTGGAAATTTTAGGTCTTTTTTCTTTCCACGTAGTGCTGAGCAGTGCAGTCTGCATCTTAAAAATTATTTTTCAGAATGTGTGTTTTGAGGTGAGAGCTTCTGTTCAGTCTCTGCTTCCTCTGAAGTATTTGCAGTAAGTGAAGTAAGTGTTTAAATGATTCTGTATTGAGAATGCATTTTGCTCTTGAGGAGCACATCTAACACTAACACTTACTGTGCCCAACACTGTTACTTTTTCATCATGGGAAAAAAATTGTAAAAGGAGAAAAATATCTAAACAGAAAGATACTTTTAAAAAAGCCCAACATTTCTATCTGAAGAATATATAATGTGATGCTGCATTATTAAAAAATATAAATTGGTCCTGCAAACACATCTAAGAACTTGTTTTAAGTTGGTTTCTATTCATAAGGCTACAATCTGCCTAATAACCCAGCTCTGGATTCTACACAGACTTCCCCACATGCTGAGGTTTAGGCAGGAGAGCTGAAGGGACAGCACTCCAAGAATGGCTTTGCCACATTTCATTTAAAAGCTGCCTTGTTCTTGGGGGAAAAGCAAACCAAAGTGTATCCAATATTTTCCAGCATAACAGTGAAAGTGGAGATTATCAAAGCAAATTATTATCATATAGCTAAATGCTGGGTGCCCAGGCAATTAAATTCAGGGCCTTTCCTTAATTCTCCCTGTCTCCAGCCTGGCCCTGTAAACACATGGGTGACTGCATGCTGTAATGTAAGAAATCAGCATTTCTTTAGGTAATGTAAATCTAATCTTTGATGACTTACCTATAAAATTGCCCTACCCAGTGAATTTTAAACAGCTGTCATATACATCCTTTTCACTCAGCTGTTGTTCCTTCTGGAGATACTTAATATCTTGAGGGTGTTTCCTTTTAATGAGGTAATAATACCCATATCCTGGGCTAAATAAAGTGGAGGCCAAAGGCCTAGGTGTTTATTAGCAGAGGATGTGGTTATTAACCAATTTAACAGGAAGCACCCTTGAGTTATTATTTTACTGACATTTCTAATGATTATGCATTCGAGAAATAATTGGTTAGAAAATAATACTTATGCTTTTAAGAGGGCAGGTGAAGCAGAATGTAATTTATAGGTTGGTTCATTGAAAACCAAGCTTCTCTCAGTCTGGTACCTCCAGAAGTGGGTGGTGACACCAGAGGTAGGAGGATCAGAACACTGCTCTTGTGGCCTTGGGCAGTTCAGGTCAGCATCAATGCCTCCTCCAAGTAAGAAAGCCTATGGAATTCTGGGCTCCAGTTAAAAGCCACTTAGACCATGCATCCTTTTAAAAGGCTGCAGTTATTTGTCAACAAGAGAGGTAGCAAAAGCAGATGAATTTGTGAAGTTTGGATGTTGTTAGCTCTGGTAAGTGACAATTGGCATCTTAATCCTCGTCAGTAAGGCAGTTTTGCCCCCAAAGGAGCAATAATAATGAGCTTGGCACTTAGAAAAACTGGTTCTCAGCTCTGGATCTCAGTTGGTTTTGTAGAGATGGATGGAGGAGCTGAGACACAGGGATCTTAAAGAGCTTGCTGAGTTCCTGTCCTAAGGAACTGGCAGCTTGGGCTCCAGCCCCGGTGTTCCAGTCATCTGGCTTCCTCTGCCCTGTAACACCTCTGTCCTGCAAAGATCTGTGCTGCATGAATAAATTCTGGGCCTTGGCTTCACTGCCTGGGCAGCTATCACTGGGGATGGAGTTTCCTTTCCAACCCTTCTCACTGTGCATGATGCAAGTGCTGGCAGGGAGCTCTGCACTGGTGGGGATGTGGGAGCTGCTCCCAGGTTTGCAAGACTGGAGTCTGAGAGATCAGCTGGTGCTGCTGAGTTTCAAATGCATGAGATCAACAGCTGCAGAGAATTCTGCCAGCTTCCCTTCACTGCTACAGAACTTACAGGATTTAAACCTGTAAAAAGAAGGTGATCTGGGGAACTGAAAAGTCTCTCTTGTTCTTTGTTTAGGACAGAAATGGTACAAAAATATTTTCAGGTTACCTATCATCTGTGAGCTGAATTTTTGTCAAGGTTGCTGTACTCTGTTAGAAATACAGCAGTGAATGATTGCTATGCTGACAGCTTGTTTCAGTTGAATATAGGATGCTAAGTCCCTCCTGTTGGAACAAAACCACAAATACAATGCCTGGTTATGTTTTGCCTACAATTAACAGAATAAGCCTCTTAATAGGCAGAGAGGACAAAACCAGATGTTTTTATTGTACATCTGTGAGAACCTGGTTGTTGCTCATTCCACTGTAGCTTGACCTCTGTACCTTGGGAGGTTTAAGTCCCGTAGGATTTAAGTGATTTATTGATCTAGATACAATGACTATTCTGTGTAATATTGCTTAAATGTTTGAAAGGAATTCACATTCTGCTTTAATTGGGGTGGAGATATCAATGTTGTTCCCTGTATCCTGGAATTAGTGGGGAGAAAGATGAAATATGCAGAGGATATGATGCTAATGGAGAACTGGAAGAATGTGAAAACAGGGGAAATCACTTCCAGTAATTGCATCTGTTCCTTTAGGTTTCTAAAAACATTTTGAGATGGACCACAGAATATCCAGTTAAAGCACTTCCTTGTAGCAAGCTAAAAACCCCTTATGCCTAAAACTGAAGATCAGCTCAGTGTGTCTTAGTTCTCTACCCAGAAATTAGAAAAAAGCTTCATAAGAAATGAGGCTTTTTCATAAGTAAATCTTTACATTGACAAATTCTCATGAAAAGTTTCAAAAATATCAAACAATGAACACCAAGGCACTTTGGGACCAGCTGCAAAATAACATTTTTACCTCTACACTGGAAAATTGACTGTAGCAGATTTGTATTATTTTTATTTTGTTTTGTTTTATTTTAGAGTAATTGCTTGCATTGTTTTTGGTAATTATGCCTCTGAGACAGCAAATGCTCATTAGCTTGTGCAGTGCTGAGTATCTTAGGAGTTCCACTGAAGTGAACAATTGTTAGGACTGTGGTCCCTACTCATCTGTTCCTGCCAACAACAGCTACACAGTGTTGAGCTGAAGCACAGTAAATCTCTATTATTTTTAGCAGCACTGGTTTTCATATATATCTGTCTGAAATCAGTGCAAAGGAATAAATAAACAAATGGCATGCAGCTTGATTTGTTCAACCTGCTACAAATCATGGGGTTTTTTTCCTGAAGTTTATTTTGCTGAAGCAAAGTGAGACTGAGGGGAATCAGCAAACCCATGGCTATAGAAGGATGGAGGAATCTTGCCAGGTAGGAACCAAATGCCTGCAGCAATATGGAAGCACCCAGAGCACATACTGCCCCTCTGCACCTCGACTCTGGCCAGCTCTGAGCCCCTGAACTCGAGGATGCAGCCTGGCAGCATGTTAGAAAAACTCTTAATGCATAAAAAGAAAGGGAATTGAGAAAGCAAAATGTTGTGAAGAAGGAGCAGGGGGAAGGAAGATAGCAGGGAAGTGAGGGAGAGAGAGGAGAGGTAAGGTGTGACACTGTGGAGTAAGTCAATGAGTCAAGGGAGATGCTCCTGGTTCCTCCTGCTGATGCTGTTGAGCTGAGATCTGGGTCATGATGAGCAAGGGAAGGAGTTGTCCCTTCCTCTTGTAGCACCAGCTCACTGTGTTGTCTTGAAGGTTGCTGAGGTGTGGACAAGTGGCTAGGAATGACCATGGGAAGTACACCCAGGACCTGGCATGTCCTGGCTCCATCTGTGGTCAGCTTTGAGCTCTCTGATTTAGTAAGCTAGAATATTAATGTTTGTTTTGTGAGGGAGAGAGCTCTTGAACAAGAAGTTACAAAGCCTTTTCTAGGCTTTAAACCCAACTTATTCCTGAGCACACCCCTAGTTAGCATGAGAAAGTTAGAGATTACCATCAAAATACTATGTAATGTATCTAAAATACAAAACATCCCTCACAAGTCAACAGGAAGACACACACACATCCGTGAATATAAAGCTCTGTCTTAAGGATTTTCTTTTTTCCCCCCTTTTATTATATTTTTATTTGTTTGTTTGTGGCTTTGGTTTTGTTTGGTTTTGGCAGAGAAGCTCTGCCTGGTGGTTTGAGATTATTTCTGTGGTGCTTTATGGGTCCTGAAGTATTTTGTGGCACAGAGAAATGTTGGAATTAGAAAGCAAATCCTACTTTGATATGTATTTCAGAAGCTAATACATGGCTTCCAAATTTCTGCTCATTGTTTCCTGAGGCTGGTGTGAGGGAGCCTGCTGAGGCTGGTGTGAGGGCATCCTCCTGAGGCTGGTGTGAGGACATCCTCCTGAGGCTGGTGTGAGGGCATCCTCCTGAGGCTGGTGTGAGGGCATCCTCCTGAGGCTGGTGTGAGGGCATCCTCCTGAGGCTGGTGTGAGGGCATCCTCCTGAGGCTGGTGTGAGGGCATCCTCCAGGTCTTTGCAGTTAACTATTTGGTGTACAGCAAACATTTTTCCTGCCCGTTGTGTGTGGGGTCTCTGTACTGTCTGGAGCTATTGTAAGACAGTGTTTACTGAGGAAATAATTGAAGAGTTCATTAACAGCACAATTTCCCTTTCTCTAGAAGTGATTTATACGTGTCTGTATGTCAAATTTAAAATATGACTCCCAAAAAGGCAGCCACAAAACAAGACTGTGGTCATATAACACAACTCCAGTGGCAAAGACCATATTTTAGGACTTTGACACCATTGTCATTAAATATGGCTTAATATAAAACTAATTGAAAGTCTAATTGTGTTTTGCAAGAGAAATGGACAGTAAGTTGCTGTAGGTAAAGCTCCTGTGGCACTGGGGTTATGTGACATGTGATGAGGCACTGCTGAGGCTTGGAAGTGAAAATTAGGAACCCAAAAAGTGAGCGGACAGATACTCGGTTTCAAAGCAAATTCAGCTGTGAGCTGAAAGCATCCATTTAACTGTGTGTGTGAAAGGCTCTCAATCTGGAGAATCAAAGGCTGTCTGTCCTACAGAACATACATAATGAGCAGGGGACACACAGGACTCTCTCCTTTTCTATCCTTCCAGGAAGCTCCCACGGCAGAGGAGTTGGCAGGGTTCTGCTCCTGGTTGTTCCCAGCACACCAGTGCCCCTGTGCCCCTTCAGATGCTCTGCATACTGTGGCAAATAAAGCTTAGGTTCAAGAATAAAATTCACATAACTTATGGTCAAAGCTTGCTTTATGTTCAAGACAGTCTGTGGACAAAAGCATCAGTATTATTGAGTCACTGTGAATAAATTTATGGGCAGTGAAGACTTATGGAACTTGTGGTTGTGGTTAAGAATGATCAGCAAGGCCAGGTCCAGAATTATTCAACAGGATTGTACTGTTCAGAGTACAGCAGACTATCAGGGCAAAAGCTCTTTTTATCCAGCTTAGTTGTAGATATGAGCAATAAGATGAACTTTCTGTGCATGGCTGTGAAGGAAATCAATTAGTTATTCTGAGTTTGTGGGACAAAAATAATGCACAGACTGAGTCCCAGCTCAGGAGGCTATTGGTGGTGTGAGGACCTTGCTGTGAACATGCTGCAAGTCTTGTATTGCTTGGGATTCTTGGAGATCATTTTTGCACTCCAGAGCAAACCAGAATATTTACTGAAACCTAATGATTCTATGATTCTAATGCAATGATTCTAACCTGATGCTGTCAAAATCATTATTACCTCATCATTACTGTTGTGAATGAGAGTCTGTAACTGGTCACTATGTAATAATTCTTAAGATCCTCAAAAATAGCCATAAGGTTGATTTTGAATTAAAGGGAAAAAGCCAGCACATAAGGACACAGAAAAAAAAGTCTTTCACTTGTGTAGTCTGGAAAAGACACAGAGATAATGTCAACTTTAATTACTGCTTTCTTCTGAACACAGGGAATAGGCCAAAGGGCATGAATGGAAATTAAAGAAAAATGGAAAACAGATGGTAGGAACCATGCTACAGGAACAAGAATACAGGCAGCACTGTACATAATTTACCAAAAAGAAAAGGACCCTTATGACTTATTTTGTCCCATTTTAAACAACATCATCTTATGGCCTGTTTCACAACAATGTTATTATTAAATCAAGTCCCCACTGATAGCAACTGCTGCACTGTTGCCAGAATTTAAAATTTTTTCTTCTCCAGCTTTTAGAAGATATCTTTGAAATACAGGTCAAGCCAAATTGGATGCTGAAAGATTGCCACATAAATTAATGGTTTGACATTCAGAAGTACTGGTCACCAAAGCCACTGTGTATTTCAGGTGTATGGCTGAATGCTTGCCATTTGGGAGATGGCTGATATTGATTTCAGTGCTTCAGCATGGGATTAGGAGCCTAATTTTAATAAGCATTTCTAAATAAATCACGTCAGCATTTAAGATAATACAAAGTGCTGTTGCTTTGTTTTAGAGGCTTTCATCTGGATAGGAAATAATTCATTCCAGGCAGAATTTTTCCCTTTACAGCAGATTTCTCAAAGCTGGAGGAGTTGATTAGGAACTGGCCCTGATGCTGAGCTCCTCCTGGGCTGTTCCTACTGGTGTGCCTGCTCGCCCTCCCCATGTTGTGGCCACCTTGGGCTACCAGGGGGCAAGGGGCAGCCCGCAATCCACCCCACAGACAGGTGCTCATTGCTTCCCTGGCCTTGTGGCTGCCAGCAGATCTCCTCAGAGCTGCTCCAGCTCTCATTTTGGTCCTTCCAGATAGGACTCTGGGGCTGTACCCTTAGAATCACAGAACCATCCAGGTTGGAAAGAATCCCTCTGGGATCATCAAATCCAACCCCTGATCCACTCCTCCCGTGGTTCCCAGCCCATGGCACTCAGTGCCACATCCAGGCTCTTAAAAACCTCCAGGGATGGAGAATCCACCCCTCCCTGGGCAGCCCATTCCAGTGCCTCATCACCCTCTCTGTAAAGAAATTCTTTCTAATCTCCAACCTAAACCTCCCCTGGCACAACTTGAGACCATGGCCTCTTGTCTTGCTGAGAGTTGCCTGGGAAAAGAGCCCGACCCCCCCCTGGCTCCAACCTCCTTTCAGGGAGTTGGAGAGAGTGATGAGGTCTCCCCTGAGCCTCCTCTTCTCCAGCCTCAACACCCCCAGCTCCCTCAGCCCTTCCTCACAGGAATTCTGCTGGATCCCTTCACAGCCTCCTTGCTCTGCTCTGGACCTGCTCCAGCACCTCAAGCTCCTTCCTGAAGCTGACTCCATACTGGGGATGTCACTGATATTCAGCAACATTTTGCTGTCTAAATACGTGCTGAGGGTCTCAGTGGATCAGCAACCCAAAGCTGCTTTGCTGGGGCCATGTCCCCTGTTCCAGGCTCCCCAGCTTGGCAAGCTCAGGAATTGGGTGCTCCCTGCACCAGCCTGGTGCTTGTGTGAGATTCTGAAGTAGGTTTTGTGGCCATGGGTGAGCTCACAGCCACCCTGCATGGCTCAGCAGAAGCACAGCATCATTCTCCCCAGCCTGTCAGCATTAAAGGAGTTACCCAGCACTGAGCAGAGCAGTAGTTTCAGCAGCAATCTCTCTGCCCAGCAGCCCATATCATAGCTACAGGGAGCCAGGTCTGGGCTTTTCATGGGAAACTTCATGTGTTGGGGGTTTATCTGGGGTGGAGCAGAATCTTCTTCAAATCACACATGGAACATCACTGCTGTTCTCTGAACAGCCTTGCTCAGAAGTGCTGGAAAAAAGGCAGAATGGTTACTTGCAAACATGTTAACATAAGCTTAGTCATCCCTGGGCTTCCAACACCAGGATGGGAGAAGGTAGTGAGGTCATGGGTTGCTTTTTCAGGTTCTGAAGACTGACTTTGAGAACTGAGGAAAAGTAAATAAAGGATTATTTATTAATTGAAGAAAGGATTATCCATTACAGGATAAATCTTGCTTGCCTTACATGTACAAATAGTTCCCATTGACTGTGAACAAGTCAAATACTTACATAAGACATTTATAACTTTTAATGTAACCTTATAAACCCACATGTATTTTTCTATGTCCTGGGCTTAAGAAACATGCAGAAGTTAGTAAGTTAGTAAATTTGGTGTATAATGAAAGCAAGTGGTCTCATTTTTACTACAGTTATCTTCAAAGATGAACTTAAATGAGAAAACTTGTCTATCTAACCAGAACATGACAGCTTTCAGAGCCTGCCCAGCACCATGGGCTAATACCACAGTCATAGAGGATGCTGACAGAGATCATGTTGGCTGTTAGTAAAGCAATTCTCCTAGCTAATCCTAACTGCTCCTTCTCTGGGCTGAGGTTTTTCCAATGTGCAGTGTCACTGAGGAATGAGGAGTGGGAACGTGTGCCATGTCCTGCACCGTGATGGATTTGTACCTGCTCTGCCTTCCCTTCACCTCTACGTGACACCTTTGTGCTCCATGACTGCTTCTGCCTCAGCTAGGGCTGATACTAAGTCACACAGCAGCTTGGTCAGTATACTGTATGTATAGTATATATGTGCTATATATAAAGTATATGCATACTATATATAGTATGATGTATAGTAGATATATATACACTATGTAGTATATTTGTATATACTATGCAAACTTTTCTCATCATCTTTCATCCGTGTTGATTCAGTTAGAAATCACCCTGCTTTATGTTTCCCATGGTTTATCTGAGGAATGTGTAGCTAATTGCCTTTCATTAAAAGAGAAGGAAACATTCAGCCTCCAGTTTCAGTTTTATTCAGAGGAAGAGCTGAATCCAAAAGAAAGAGCTGGATGTTTCCCCCTCTTCCTTTGAAATGTCAGCTACAGAAACAGAGGAGAGCAGAACATGAACACTGGACAAGTGTCTTCAGCATTGCTCTAGGGTAACTCAGACATCCTTTTCCTGGTGGTGAAATATTTTGAAGTCACTCATTTTTGTCTGAAGGGCAAACACAAAAACCTCAAGGTTTTTTTATGAGGATGAGTTCTTGTCTTTTGGCCAGCTCAGTTAGCTTCACAGCAAGAAGTGGGAAGTAAAGGTTATGGCAAAGGGAGGGTTTCCACATTCATGTGGAAGCAGACAGCAATTGCTTTGGGTCCTTTGACCTCCTGTAGTACTGAGATATCCAGCATTAGAATAATGACATTGTACAGAAAATTATCAACTCATCTCATTCCCCAGGGCTTTGGCTGTTATCTCTACCTATAATTTTTCTCTGAAGATGGGTTACTTAAGATGAAACATTCATCAAACAACTGAAGATTATGCCAGGAAATGTTCACAGCAGCTATCACATGCTCCATGTTGACTTTTTTGACAAAAAAAAAAAAAAAAAAAAAAAAAAAAGAAATTAAGAAAGATAAAATGATGTGTTCTGTGCTGGAATGTATTTCTTTTCTTGTCCACAGGACCATGTCACCATAATCTGTCACCCGTAATCTGGGTTTAGATTTCACTTTGATCTGTGCTTGTGCCGTTAACTTTTTCAGATTCCATTTTACATTCATGACAGAGCAGTTTTTGGCCAGCTCAAGTATTTGATGAGGCTTTTATTTGTGTCTTTTCTGTGGCAACTGCAGTGCTCCCATGTGCACCTCCTCCAGAACGTGCTTGTCAAGGTGACTTCTGTACAATCATGGAAAATCTATTCCTGCTCATATGCTCTCCCAGAATGCTCTCAGCCCTCAGAAAAGCCAGAAACAAGGATGCAGAGTAGGGATAGGGGATTTGGCTACTTCCAGTTCTGTCTTTCTCTAGCAAGTACTTTCCAGGTACTTTGTGGAGTTCAAGTGTTTGCTTCTAAGATGAATTCCAAGAGTATTGAGGGTTTTACAATGACTTCATGATAATGCAGGGTTAAATAGACAGAATGATGAGTCCTTGGTGAATTTATCTTTGACGTAAAAAAAATAAATATCAAACATTTTGATAGGTTACATCTGCATCTGATTTTCTTATTAACTGATCTGGCATGTGAAATTTGCATTGCCACCTTGCAGGTTATTGTATGTTAAGCTGTGTGATCACAACGTGCAGTTTTCTAACACTAAGAGCAATTACACAGAGTTAATAAAGTGCATGCTGACCTGCACGGTGCTATACAGAGCCCTGCCAATCCACACTGTCTTCAGAGAGGAGGTGGAAAAAAATCTCCATGGTTTATTACACCCCATGAAGCTTCCTAACCAGTTACAGCAACTAAGTCTAAGGAATTCTCAAGCTGAAATCCACCTCATTCAACCTCGTCCTTTTTTCCCATTTCCAAGTGCTGCTGCTGCTGTTACTGGACACCACTTGATACATGCCAGTCACTAGATGTCTGTAAACCTGCCAGTGAGATGACACTTGTGATGGGATGAGTTATTGACACGTGCTTGGCTCCCAGTACCAACTTCCAACAACACCATCACTTGGTCTCGTGATCAGCACTGCAGTTCAGGTTTCTTTTTCACCTTCATGGTTTCATGTTGTGTGAGAGGTCTTGTGCCCTGGCTCTGTCCTACATCCCTGGTTAACTGGAACTGGGGCTCTGGAATTCCATCAGGTGAATGAGAAACTTTCCATGCAAAGCCCTGCATGGAAGCTGGGACCAAGTCAAGAGCTTTTCCACACCTGCACCAATTGAAGGTGAGCTCAGCAGCTGCTCAGGATCAGGCTTCTTATCAGGAGGAGCTTTCCTGGAGTCATGAAATACTCTGTGGAAACAAACTGCTCCCAAGCAAGGTGGGTTTAACTCTTGAGCTTATCCTAGACTGTAAGGGCTAGATATTCAGCTGGGTGCTTTGGGCTGTGCAGCTCTGGGGCTCTAGCAGTGTCATTTATTTGACTCAGTTTAAAGCCACGATGGTAGCTGCAGTTCAGAACCTGAAAAACAGTTTGTACTGGATTCCTGTAGCTGTGGCTGCATCCCTGGAGTTACAATGATTACTTGTTGTGCCTGATGGAGTCCACCAGCTCTGCAATTTACTGCTTCCTGCAACAGTCTGACCCAGTCCCCTGTGGAACAAAAGTTAAACAGAGAACTTTTTTCTTCTTAAGGAATTATATTGATCTTGCAGATGCTGAGCTGACTACAGTGTTTTTCCTTAGAGCACTTAGCTGTAGATTCACTTAAGAGTAAATATAAGTCCTCTCATCTGATTCTCCCTTAAGCCTCAGCATTGCAGTCTGTCAGTCACTGAAGAGCAGCTTTTCTTTAGTGGCTGCTGAGGATCATGGGGTGCTGTGACATACTGATAATCACAACTTCTTTTTGAGAGCCAGGTGGAAGAAGTGTATGTACTCTGACTGCTTCTGCTCTTTCTGTTCATAGCCATGATGAAGACCTTTTTATTCTAACCCCTACTCACTTCCTGAAAGTATAGCAAATAGTTTAATTGCTTTATGCTGGTAGTTTCTGGTATGTACAAGCCCTATCACCTCCCTCAAAAATGTGGGAAAAGCACTTTTTGAGAAGGTTGTCACTGAGAAGGTAAATATTTTGTAACAATAGAAAGCACTAAAGACAAAGTGCAGCTGAGGTTTGTGGAGATCTCCAGGTTGTGTTTCTTCCAGGAGGAGCCTTTTGCTGCTTAGAAAAACTTTTTTGGTGCTTGTGCAACATCAGTTTTGCAGTTTTCTCTTTATCCCAGCCACTGTGACAGCTGTGGCCCTGGGCCTGTCCACGTTATGGATGGGCAGATAATGTGATCATTAAGGATGCATGCTCAGGTCAGAGGTTGGCTGGTGTTTGTTTAATTGGCTGATGTTTGTTTAATTGAGTCCCATGGCAGAAGCTGGAAAATCCTCAGCAGGAAAGGTTGTCGACCAGGGCAGGGCAGAGTACTGAAAGAAGCCAAACAGTCTGAGCCTGACCTTCCTGCATCTGCTGGAGATTTAGTGCACAGTGACTTGGAACCACTTTTACAACTTCCTGATGCTGAATCTATTCCTGTGCAATGCTGTAGCACAAGAGATCCAAACCATGTCAGAGAGCTGCTTCTAGTTTTGTGTATGCTTGGGTTGTAGTAAGCTGGGTTCTGCAGTGCTTTAGCATTTTACTTCACATCCAGTTAATGGGAAAAAAGATGATAAAGCATGAAAGATGTCAAGATGCCCCTAGTTTAAGAGCAGGTACAATTTAAGGTACAATTCTGTACCTTACTGAGAGGGCTGGCACTATCCACTGATGAACACGAGCCCAGGAGTGCCATTGCTGCTGGGTTTGCAACACAAGCTGAAAAGAAAACATATTCCTGGCTAAAGGGAGAGGAATTTCCTGGTGTGCACATGGTGCCAGGAACAGGAGAAGATCTTTAATGTGCAGAGAGGGTTTAATGACTTAATGAAGCTGCTTTACTGAAGCTGTCAAAACCCAGCAAGTAGAGGTTTTAGAAAAACATGCTGACTTCTGTCAAGAACTGCTATTTACTGGACTTCACTTATTTTATAGGCTATGATAGATCATTGCTTTCAGATTATATATGAGGATATACGTGTTCTGGACAGCTACCAGAATTTCAGTGAGGTAGACATCTCTTTATTT
The DNA here is from genome assembly GCF_003957555.1 of Calypte anna. Taxonomy (NCBI): domain Eukaryota; kingdom Metazoa; phylum Chordata; class Aves; order Apodiformes; family Trochilidae; genus Calypte; species Calypte anna. Next base: position 896,788 of record NC_044249.1, read on the forward strand.
GCTGGGAAAAGTTCATGTATATGTAGAACTAAAGTGCTCATTTATGTGATTTCCCTCATGCACACCCAAAAGCCTGTGGCTGTTTTACCCAAATGTTCTTGAGATTTAGTTTCACTAACGTATAAATAGACTGTGGGCTATACCATCCAGGAGATTAATAATGAGAATTGTGAGGAAAAAGTATTTTTTTGCATGAAGACTGTAGGGAGATTGTTTATTGGCTGGAACAGACTTGGCATGCCTGGATCATATTCTTTTACCAGTAGTCACTGTCTTAAAGAAGTTCCAATCATTATTTTTGTTTTTCTTGTCTCACGTGTGTTAAGAACTTGGCACTGAAAGAGGAGTGCAATGAAACTCCCATAAAAACCTGGGGATGGTCGTGGGAGTGGTGGGCTTGCAAAGGCAAACTTTGGTGGCTTGGAGGATGCTTACAGAGGTGACAAAGCTGGCTCAGGTACTGGGGCTGTGCTGGTCCATTTACAAGACATGAATCTGTAACAATTCATATCACAGCTGTGTACCTGGGAACCTGTGTGCCTTCTGTCAGTCATCTATGTGGTGCAGAATGAATAAAACACTTGGTAATATATCATGAGGATCAGACTTACCTAATCTCCAGTGTCTTCATAGCACAAGTAAAGCTGCCTATAAAAACGGGTTGAAATTTTGCATTTCTGGTCACATCCTCCTCTTGGAACACGTTCCTTGTGTCCAGCCAAGCTGGGACATTTTGTAGCACCTGGCAGCTCCGCTGGGGACATTTTCAGTATACAGACTCAGAGAATGTTATTTTTAAACCATGCAAAGCTGTGTTTTCAGAGAAAAGGACATAAACTGATGTGTTACAAGAAACGTGCCTCAGTTCCAGTTTTAACACAGCCCTCAGAGAGAGACTTGGCCCATCTTCCTTATGCAGCTTGCAACCCCAGGCCAGCTTTCAGGGGGAACACCCTGCTCCCCACGAGGAAGGATTTATGGTATTAGTCAGGAGGTATAAAATGCAAGGATTTTGGCTGGATTTCAGCTAGCAGAAGAAGGGGGGGCAGCATCTACATTCATTTCCATCCTTTTTCAGTCTGCTTGTTGCCAGTGACAAGGAACAAAAGCAAAGTTTGGGCTACAGCAAGGGAACTGTGTGCTTTGTAAGAATGGCCCAAACCAACCAACCAAAATTGGTAATGATGCCTTGAGCAGAAGCTGCTGGTGCAGGCAGAGCTCTGGGAAAAAAAAAAAAAACTGCAGCAGATAAAAAGCAACAGCAGATTCAGAGACCCCTCCCTTGGGATCCTGAACTTCCAGATCCTGAATTCTTGTTGACTCTGCCCTGCTGCACTGATCTGCTCAAACGCAGTGAGAACTCAGTCTTTGGGAACAGATGGAATCAGTCGTGTTTCCAGAATCCATGTATGTGCAGACAAGTGACACTATTCCTGTCCTGTGCAGGAATTTTTCATCCCCTCAGCTGTGTGACTGGACATTGCTGTATTTTGAGGGAACTGTTAGAAACTGCAATTATAAAACCAAAGCAGAGCCCATGGTACCCCATCAGCTGAAGGAAATGCTTCCTGCTGCTCCTTTTCACTGGTAGTTTAATGTTATCTCACACATGGTAATTTTCATTTAATGAGAGCAGTGTGTGTGAGGAAAATCTCTATCTAGCAGAGGCTGTTTCTGAGCCAGATTCCTGACTTGCATCCACTGCCTCTGCAGCACTGGTGTCCAGGGAATTCCTGGGTACCTCCCAGCCTCAGGAGCAGGGCCCCTGCAGCACCCTCCTGCTCTGCCTTTCCCAGGGGTTGGAGCTGAGGCTGGGCAGGAGGGATGCTTAAACCTTTGGTGAACTCTGGCAAGCCCCAACTGCAGAAAGAGCCCTTGGGAGGATGCTGCAGCTGAACACGATTTTGCAGAGTCTGAAGCAGCTCTGTGGTCCCAGCAGGGCCCCAGGTGGGATGGGGAGTCCTGAGAATACTGCAGACTCTTGTTGGTGGGCTCAGGTCTGGCTGCAGGAGGTGGTGAGTGAGTATCTGCACCCAGGAATACTCTCAGGAGCTTCAAAAAAGAGAGACAGGCTTTGCTGGGTGGGAGCAGGGACCCCTGCCTATCATCTAAACACATCTGCATCTGGTAAGCACAGCAGTAACTTAACAATACACTGGAAGTAACAGGTATTGCCTGGGAGGCTGAAAGTGAGAACTAGGGAGCTGTGTTCCACCTGGGATCTGCAGGAGCCTTGAGGTCATTGGCAAAGATGTCTTGACTTGAAACTCTAAACTTTCTTTGGGATATGCTCTGCACTCAAATAATCAGCTATGGAATGATTTATTGACATTTTATGCAGATAGAAGAATTGGTCCAAAGGGAGACAAATATGCTATTGAAATAGGTTTCTTTTTGATCAAAATAAAAATTAAATGCTTGGCTTGTTTTTATCATGATTTAGCTTGCAGCCTACATGTCCTCAGAAGCAGAGGGTTCATAGCCACTACAGATGGGTAATGTCAGCTCTCATTACATTGTCACACAGGATCCAACACACCTACATTGCAGACCCCACTACTGATCACCAGAAGTTTCCACAACCTTAAATTAATTAAAAATCACCAGCACTGCAGCACCATGCCCATATGAAACCAGAAATGACTGCAAGAAATGGTAGCACAACAGATGAAGTCTGACAGGCTCACCAGTATGAGCTGCTCATCCCTGTCTTCCTTCTTGTCCCCCAATATTCCTAAACACGTGGTAAAATGTTGGTGTGTAATTACACAGTAGGTTCTTGGCTGGAAACCTTTCCCCACCTGTAGCACCCATTCAGCTGCTTTGTTAATATTGCTGTTCAGGGACAGTTTAAAACCAACAGAGAAAGTTATTGCAGAACCTGCACACGAAGGTCACAAACTCCCTTTGAGAGCACTGATACTTCCTTTTGTTCACTTTTATGTATCTGATTACAAATTACTAAATCCTACTGCTATTTGAGAACTTTCAGATTCTAATCAGGACTTTGATGACTGTAGAGCAGAACAGTGCAGCTGAGTGATGTCACCTGTCCTGCACACAGCAGCAGGCAGGGACAAAAATGGGGAGGAACCACTCAAAAGCACAGGGACCTTTGTGATCTTGGAGCTGCCTTTGTAATCAGTCCCAACTGTAAATTGTTGCCTAACAACTAGAAACTCTGAATGTGTCATATTAAGCATTTAAAAAATATGTGAATACAAAACATTAAAATGTGAAAAGCTGCCTTTATGTTGATAAAATAGAATGAAAATCTGAAATAAGGAAACGTGAAAGAAATTGACTTGAATAAATAAGAAGAAAACCTGAGTGAGTCTCAGCAATGCCAATAAAGTAAAAATCTTTTCTTTAGCATCTAAGAATTTGGGGGCTTCCTAACACTTTGTGTTACAGTAGAGGAGAATTTTTATTCAATTAAGTGAGATAAACATCATAGCCATTCTTTCTGTAATGAAATGTAATGTCATCAAGGGAAAGCAAAGCAGCCAGAGGTTAATAAATAAGCAAAAAGCTTGTAAAAAGTAGGATGCTCTCAAAAATATAATGAGACCAAGTCACTGAAGTAAGCCATAATGTATGTGATTTTATATGAGTTAAAATGATTCTGCATTATAAGGTCAATATTTTGATGTACATGGAAAAGGCTTTTCCTGTAGAAGTTGGGTGTCTTAGATCAATGCTGCTTATTGGTCAGAAATACGATCAAGCAAGCTGCTGCTCTTCTATCAAACTGGTGACTGAAGTAGCATAAAAATACTGAAGTACTTGTAAGTTTTCCAGCAGAACTGACCAGACATTCCGTGGCACTACCTGAGATCACAGCTACACATTCAGGTGTCATTTCTTTTCATTTCAGGTAACTCATTTCTGCTCTCTTGCAGTTTTAACCCGTATCTCTTTATTTTTTCTATTGTTCTGAGTGTTTGCATATATATTTCTATGACTCCACCATCCGTTCTGTTTGCTCTGGGAATCCCATTATAAATCCCTAAAGCTTTTCCCAGCTGCAGATAGGGTCTCCTTGCAGTGGCTCACTTTGCATTTTCGTGGGCTGCTGTCTTTTCAACTCTTAAGGCTGTCATGTCACCACAATTCACATTTAAAGCAGCAGTACACTGCTTTTAGCAGTGCAAGTCAGAATAATTTCCATCCTTGGGTCTCTTGTTGATATGGGAAATCACTGTCCTCTGGCTGGACAGATTTCTTTCACGTGGAAATACACACAGGAACACAGGATCAATTAATTTCATTCCCTTTCCTTCCTCTTCTTCCACCATGTCTAATACATCTGATGCACTGCAAAAAACCCTGAGCAGAAGATAAGCTGTAAGAAGTGCTCAGTTATTTGCAGAGAGATCAGGGAGTCTGGAAAATGGGAAGGAGTCCCCTTGAGTGTGTGCAAGTCTGAAGAAGGCAGGGATGTGAGCCCAGGGGTCTGTCTGTGTACTTCTTATGCTGTACAGAGGGCAGAACCACTGCTTGGAAGGAAGGGATTTTATGAACAAGAACAGAAGAAAAGGGTTTCAGAACTGTTAATATATTGCTTGAGAGCTTAGCCATTTGTATTTACAGTAATTGCTTCTGAGAAAAAAAATCCTTTTCCTGCCAACATGTAGGAAAAATAAAGGCTGATTGAATTAAGTCTGGGAACCAGTTTGATTAGAAATTGAAATAAATCTCCTAGGACTCTAGGAACCTGTTTCATTTGTGGCATAGAGTATGGCATTCCTGCCATACTCTAATGGGCTTTAAGACTTGATAGCAGATGATAAGAAATGCTGGTTTCTGAAAACAGCTGTTGTGGCTTTGGCAGCTTGGAACCACATTTTGAGTGCTGAATGTAAACCATGAATGTGTGGAAATGCAGGCAAGTCAGATTGTCCCTCCAGATATGATTTCAACTAATGGTCATTATTTCAAATATTCACACACACACAAAAAAGCAGTAGAATTATAACTTTCACTTTTGGAGAAAGAACAAGACCTCGATTATTCCAGCCAGTGCTGTTGTATAGAATGTATGCAATGTGTACACTGGGGGCTCCCAGAGGCACTCAGACTTCCCACACATCAATGTTTTCTGCATCTCTTGCTTACTGCACTGCAGCCCAGTGTCGTTTTTCTGGTTCAGAATCTGATTAGAAGTAAAACATTTCTGCCCTAAGCTTGCTAATGGAACTCAAGCCTTCAAATACCTGAGAAATCCTGACTGCCCTTTCCAGCATTCCCATCACCCATTAATTCTTGTAGCTGCTGTTTGGCTTGGACGATCCTTCACTCCCAGGATCAGTCCCAGTGCCAACTTGGAAATGACTTTTCTGAGGTTTTTAGCGGGTCTCAGTTTGTGAGCTGGGAGCAAAGAAATCCTTGGGTCATTAAACACAGCACCACGGTCACTTCCCTGCTTTCTGCTGCTGCTCCTGGCACTCAGAGCAGTCAGATCAGGTCAGAACTCCTTGGCCCCCTGACACCAGCCAGGGCTCCAGGACCTGTGTGCTGCAATCAGAGGCTGCTGGGGGGTGAAAGGTTCCTGACCCCTGCACCCACAGTGACACCCGATGCTCAGGGACAAGGGGGTCAGATACCTACCCAAGATTAGGGCTTGCTGGAGGGCCAGCCCATTTTGCAAGTCATGGACAGAAACAAAAAAAAAGAATCCCTGAGGAATTGCTGCATTAAATTGTAGTGAAAGTATCCGAGCACTGAAACCTCTGTAGTGCTTTTATGGAACAGGCTAGGAAAGGAGTTTCTCCTCCACCTACCTGGGAAATGGACGCTGTGGTTTGGTGGGTTTTTAAATAGAAAAATATAATTTTCCATATATTTGGGATTGTTGAGAATTTTTTTTTTTAAATAAGGTGTGTAATAGTAAATACATTTCACACATAGCTCTGTTTTCCAGGTAGCTCCTTGAAAACGGTGAACTAATGATGATGAGAGTTTTAGTTAATGTATAATTATCTGTTACTTACAGCATAAAGAGTGAACAGTGAAAGCAGAGGTACATGGAGCCCTGCAGAAGGAGATTCCTTTATATGGCCACTTCTTTTGTAACTTGGAAATTGTGGGGAAATATTTCTAAAACACAGCCTTGATAGAGATTTCAGACTTAATTTAGTGAAGCAGACAGTGCAACAATTAATTAACAGTGACTTAATTTTAAAAATAATAATAAGCCTGGTTTTTTTGTATAACCTACTCAAAGCAGAGTCTTGTTGAATGCAATTGTTGTTGGATTATTTTTAGGACTTTTGACATATTACAGAAATTATGTCAGAAATGAGCAATATGAATTCAGCTTGTTTTGGCCAATGGGTTTTCACCAACTTCAGCCTATGATAGAATGATATTTGATAAGTTTGCAACAATTGCAAAATGCAGTTATTCAGGGAAAAATGTGCCAAGACTTGTACACATACGGTCTGCAGAGCACTTTGCTTGCAAATATTTGTGCAATAGAAATAAAAAGCCCCATGTGATGTGGCATGGAATGTAAAGCACAGAAACAGTGTGTGTAATTCTGAAAAAAACCCAAACCTTTTAAAAACCTGGCTTCCCCAGAGAAAATTCATCCTCTTGTATTGATCTGATGTTCCTGAAGGCAGACCTATCCTTTGCCTTGGAAACACAAAGCTTCCTCAAGAAGGAGGTAGTCTGAAGCATTTAAATTATAAATTATAAGAAATCATTGAGCTTAAAGTTATAAAAATGTTAGTTATATTCAAGAAATAAATGGAATAAAGCATTGATGAGTTAGGATGTTCAGACAAAAGGTTATATGACATTTATCAGATATTTTTCTAACTCAAATCTGTGGACCAGATGAGAGCGATAGGTGAAGACACTGCTGCAGAGCTGATGTTTCAAACCATTCCTCTCCATTTCCTGGGGTCTCAGGCTGGGGTGCGGGCTGATCAGAGCTGGGGGTGGCTGCACACTGGCATGGACACTGCCCCTCTGCAGCCCTCCTTGCACTTGGTGATGCTGTGGTTGGTATAGAACACCTGTAGAACACCTCACCTACCTAACAAGTAATTCCTAAAGGGTTCTGTGGATACGATTTCAATCTCAGGCTAAGGAAAAGGAAAGGATTCATTTATCACTGAAGAGTGAGGAGGAAGGAAGGAATCAGGCTGGCAAAAGGAAGGACAAGGAGGCAGGGAAAAGGGGGGCTACAGAAAGTAGAGGGGTAGAAGAATGAGATGAATGTGAGTGGAGCAGAAAAGCTGCAGTCAGACATAGTATTGTTCTGTGTTTAAATGCCCTGTAAGCAGGACAGGCCCCAGGCAGACAATTCAGATTGCATTAGAGCCAAAGGCAAGCTCTGCTCTCCATGGCTTGTGATACCACTGGAGTCCCTGAAAGGATAAATGAGATCATTTGTGCTGTGACTCATACAGGAAAGCAGATAATCAATGGTGTGCCATAACACAAGTGAGAAAAAGACAAAATAACAGTCAAGAAGCAGTTCCAGTAGACATTGTGTTCCTTTTATCTTCTGATATTGTTTATCATAGGAGTATTATCATTATAATTTGCTAATGTTATCATTATCACCCAGTGACACAAATTCAAGGCTCGGAGCCAGCATCCCAGACAAAACAGCTGAATGCTTATGGCAGCTTCTTCCTTTGTTGATTATTAAATTGTTTCTGTGAATGAAAATAGTGATAACAAGAGGGAGAAACGTACCCCACGCTGTGACCAATTTCCTGCCACACCATGAGTGATGCCTGAAGCTGCCTTCTGAGCTGTGAGGATGCTCTTGGATGGAGGGAATCTGGCTGTGGAATTGGCTTTCCCAGTGTGGCTGCAGTGACCTCCTGGGTTGCAGACAGATGCCTGCTTTAGTCTCTCAGACTGCACAGCTTCACATGTTGAGGAAATAGAAGAAAATAGGTCAGATGGGGCTGGCTGGCACTCAGACTGAGGTTTCAGTATTGATTTGCTGTGAGGATACGAGTGTTAGGGCAAGGTTAAAAACTTCCTGGCTTAACTTCTCTCTCTGCATTTTGCTGCCTTTTCCTGTGTTTTTGTTTATTAAATTATGGCAAAGGACACCAGACCAAACCCTTGATGGGGAAAAAAAAGGGCACTTCATTTTCAATAAATGAGTAATAATTTAAAACCCACTATAATCTGTGTCTGTATGCAGAACCTTGAGCTATGCTGTGTGCTATATTTTTCTAAAGCCCTTCTGACAGACTTGAGAACTCCAAGTATTAGCTGATGTTACACCAGTAAAATGTTTCTTGAGAAGGACAGATGTAAGGAAAATTTCTCCTAGGATTACATTTGGTCACGTTTTTCCATTAGGTCATTCTGCTGTGGAGTGCTTGGACTCTTATTGGAAGATCCTGCTGGCTCTTGGACTGCTATGCAGAAAGTCCTTTCCATTCATTAGCAGCTTATGTTGGAAGCTGAGGGCTTCTGAGCTTTTCAGCTCTAATTCAAACACATTAGTCTTAGGCAGGAAAGAGAAAATTTATTTACTGAAAGTTAGTTATTTGTTTTGGCCAGAATGCAGTTTTTGGTATTAGTACTGATGCCTTTTAGGTCAAATTTGGTACAAATACAAGTGAATGTAATAAAAGTTCAGTCTGCTCTCATTCCTCTTTGTGTAAATCCAAAGTACTCTGCTGAAATCTGTTGCCATTTGACTAACTAAATTTTCTGCTTCTAGGGTCTTCCAGGGTACACAATATTTGCTGTTATCCCTCCAGAGTCCATGGATATTTTAGATTTTTCCTATTGATATAGAAAGTAAGAAAAAATATAGTATCTGGATTTAGTAGCCAAGCCCAAGAGTTCTGGTTTACACTTTTAGATCTGGCCTGTGCATTCAGGGATCAGCAAGTATCTCAGTGGCTGCCAGGCCTCCTGAGCATGGAGCAGCTCTGCTGACAGGTACCAGGGACCACTTGCAGAGCAGACCTGTCAATTATTTATAATGTGCACAGACACAGTACCACAGGAAGGCTCACTGGCAACACCTGGTTACCCATTACCACGTTATTTCAGGGATCTTATCCTGCTGGATATGCTGGAGAGCAGGAAATCTGCCTATCTCTTTAGCACCTGATGAGCCTCAGACAGCTTTGTTGCCCTCTCTGTAAGTTGATGTTAGCTTTCCCACAGAAGTGTAGGACTGCCTGCCAAGGTATAATGTCTGTTCCAGTCCAGTGTTCTCTGGGACACAGCTCAGGGAGCATCCGTATCAATTCCTGTGCTGCAGCTTTGGTACCTCAAAGAGTTAGGTGGAGGGTTTTGGATCAAAGCCTGGCTGAGACTGCACCCATCATGGGGCCCAGGGAGAAAAGCATTGAATTTCTTGCTTAAAACTGGCTGTTGAATGTAAATGCATTATCCTTTGTGTTGTATAAAATCCCAGCTGAGTGTTCTGTAGTTTCTTGGGCAGCAAACTGTTCAACAGACTCCCCTTCGTTTCAAGGTCTTCCGTTCAAGCTCTTGACAAATTCATTAAGCTGTATGTTCATTAGAGGTGATGAAAAGTGTATAACCTTTCCAGGAGGAAAAGGGGCTGTTCATAAATAAAAGCAGCCTTGGAAATTAAAGATACACTGGAATGAAATACCTGGATCCAACAGTGGGGTAACCTGAGCGAGGCAAGTGTAGCTTTGGGAAGGAGGCTGCTCACAGTGGGATGGATGAACCTTAGGAAGTGCCCTGATGCTCTGAAAACTCAGGCTGTGCTGCACCAGGGGAAGAAGTAAATTCCAGAATTAACACCCCCCAGGGAGGAAGCCCTGCCAGAGTTTCTCTTTTGCTAGACACTGAGCTCCTGTCTGAGTATGACCTTAGGAAAAAAACACGGCTGTTCTACACTAACAAAGGGGGGAAAGTTTTGTATTACATTCTGAGAGGTTGTACTTTATGATCTGTGTCCTTTAGGAGACCAGAGTACAGGTACTCGTGGAACACTCTTCCTCTTTACTCACTCTACTGAATACTCAGTCTGTTGCTTCCTGAATTGTTTGTTGTTCCTTATGACAACCAAAACTGGCTCCAGCATTGGGAGCAGCAGTCTGAAGAAGAACTAAGCAGTTGATGAGTCCCACATATCCATGTTGGCCAGAAACACAGAAAAGTGCATGGTCTTTCTCTCTGCTGTTTTCAGACCAACTACTATCAGGTGGTAACTGAGTCCTTACACAGATCGACACCCAATAATGTCAGGTGAGGAACAGCAGATGTACTCCTCTGCACCAAGGTCAGGCATTGCCTTTGCTCTGTTTTACCAGGGGTTTCTGGACATGCCAGTACAATTTTGGCTTTCTGTGGCTTATACTTTGTCTGTATCCTAAAAGTAAAACATCAGTCAGCCCTTAACCAGAGACTTAAAAATCCCCAAACCCCAATCCTCTACTCATATTATCAAGATGTCAACACTTCAATGTCAGGGTTTGGGTTTTTTTTTTTCTTTGTTCCTCCCCCCACTTTCAAATGGGCTGTGAAGCTTTGCATAGTTTGGTTCTAAACGCCAGTGCATTGCAGACACCATTCCTGGGCACCATTTTCTGACCTTTTTCTCAGCTGCAGGTTGTTCATGGGGAAGTGGCCACAACTGGTGTGCTCTGCAGCACTTGCTATAGCAGTTGGATGCCACTGCTGAGTGTTTGATATCGATGGCAGAGTTACAGCATCTCAGTGCAGTGTTTTTCATCATTATTGGACACAATCCAGTCCCAAGCATGTTAGGATACAAATGTAATCGTGGAAAAATAAACATCCCAGCTAAGACCTAAGTAAATCCTCCTCAGTGCTGACTTTGACCAAGGTGTGAGCCAGGTCATGTATGAAGAAACACACATTTTCCTCCTGTAACTGCTCATATGACAGTTGTACTGTATTAAATCTGTAGTTGCTTTACATTTGAATACCAATTAATGATACAGACAGATTAATTAATTCCTACATAACTATTTTAAGTTTGGACTCTCCCTCCCTGCTCTCCTCCAGTCACTGAATTTCCAGCTGCTGGAACCAGTTCTGCTCTGGGTGAAGCTCTCAGGAGCCCTGCAAAGCTCCTGGAGACAAAGGGGCCACAGTCGGTCCCTTACCAGACACAAAGTACTTTTTTTTCCAGTTAAATGCAGACTCAAAATAAGAGCCAGTTTTTGTAGTTTTAGCATGACAAGTCCTGCACCCACAAATCATGCTGCTGTCATCAGTCTTAAAAAAGCAAACTTCTGGGAGAAAAAGTAGACTAATGCAGTTTAACAAAGGACATTAAGGGGGAAGGAGAGGAAAATCCACAGAGGTGGAAGGGGAAATTATCCTGAAATGCTAAATAGCAGGCTGGAAAAATGCAGTCTTCCTGCAAGAAGGTGTTGTTTCCTTCAGCATAAGTATCAGTGTCTCGAAACGAAAGCTGGCTGGTGCATGAACTGTACTCTTAGTGTGGTGCTATTGAAAGTATTGTCCTTAATAAAATGTAGAGGCTAAAATGCTGAATCTTTAGAAATTGCTCCTAAACATGTAATATTTAGCTTGAGAAGCAGTAGTGAGGAAATGAACATGATAAGAGCTCATTCAGTAACAGTTCTAAATTGATTATTTCCTTCCTTATGTAAACTTATCAGCCAGCCCTTTGGGCTCACTTCCGAATACCAGCTCAGCACAAGGCTCTTATCACAAGGAAAAGGAATGCAGAAGCCCTGACAATTCTGATAAGGCACGTACTTTGGGTATGATCCTATCTGCCCATTCCTCCCTTTTAAATAATTAATCTGCACTAAAAGGGGAGATCCCCTCCCTCCAACTTTTGTAAAAACGTAAGTTGATTTATTATAGTCAGAATAAACCTGGCAGGTTTCTCAGAACATTCTTGGTTAAAAGAGATGAGAAGATCTATTAGAAGACAATCATAAGCAGCTTTGGAATGGACAGGCATAGTGTTCTGAATACATTAGTTCTGAGTTTGTAGGGACACTTGACTGTGCTTTAGACACAGTCTAAAGACTCTCAGTAGAGCCAGGTTTATTAGGGAACTGCAGACTCTCTGTCTTTATTTGCTACCTATACCCTTTTATCCTATCCAGATACTGTGGACCTTACATCTCCACGGCATGGCAGAACCTGTGCTGGGTAAGGATCCAGCAGCTCACAGCACAGAAGTCATACAAGCACACTAAAAAAGAACCCTACTCAGTAAACACCAAACCACACACAGAGTTATGTATGGCGAGTGAAAACTGCCAAGCAAGCTCCAACCACCACAGCCTGGAACTTCACAGTGCTAGCAGGCAGAAAAACAGCAAAAAAGCCCCAAATCCAAGTTTAACTTCATTCACTTGTCCCAGTAAAGCAATAATTTAAAAGTGCACGTAACAAGTTTTGTGGTTCATTGCCTAGCAGGCCAGCATAGCCTGATAAAAGTGATCAAATGACAGTAGTGTTTTTGTTTGAGATGTGATGACATGCTCCTTAAGCAAATGTTACAGGCAGCAAATCCATGACCCAGTAAAGCACACTCCAAACCATCAAAGTAGTTCTGCAGCCTGATGAAACCCACTCGTCTCTAGCAGGAATGACCTAAAACTCTTTAGAGGAAAGAATGTCTGGTGGAATTCAGAAAGAATGTTTTTTAAGCAAACAGTGCCATACCAACGCTGAGTGTAACGTTTCCAGTGAAACCTAAGACAAACTGACCTGATTTATTTTTTCTGCAGAAACTCAAATCTTGAGTAGTTTTATGCAAATTAGGGAAAAGTTGTGACTTAAGAACTGACAAATGTCTGCTGGACTGAGTATGATTTTGATTGGCTACTTAGTAAAATCTCCTCTCAGGAATACTCAGACTGTTTATTTATTTACTTATCTATTTATTTATTCTTAACCCAGTAAGTTCTGTGTCTCATCCTTATGCACCTGTCCTGGTGCCATACAGATGGTTTCTTCATCAAGTTGGTTCCACAAAAACTGAACATGCTTTTTAACTGTCTGAAGGTTTGATGAGAAATGAGTTTGTTAGGCATACTGCAATAAAATATCTCAGTAGTCAGTTATTTCTTTGTCTGAAAGATGTCATTAAATTTGATGATAGAAGCTGTCAATGTATAAAAATATACACCTGAATGGGAGGTGAGAACAAATGCTGACAAGTAGTATACAGCCAGTGCTCTTGACAAGACACAGGATTCAATTGAGCAAATGGCTCATAAAGCTAATTTACTAGGAGGACAGTAAAATCCTCCCTTTTAGGTGATTTAGCTTTTTTAGTAAACATTTATATGGAGACAAGGGTCTGCCCTGCTAGATGGGGGTGCTTGCTTTTACTGGGCACTGCAGACAGCACTGCAATATAACTTTAGTTTATTATGGCACTAAAACTATTAAATTGTTATAGCCCTTTTCTTGTCTACTTGAGGTGAGGTTTGTCTCTAACCAAAAGGGGACAGGCATTCTTCCCCTGGGATAGCTGCTGGTTTTGATGGAGCATCCTCTCTGTCTCTTTTTTAAAAGCATGAGTTCACTTTGGGCTCAGTGGCTTCCAGGAAAAATAATAGAGAGGTCATTACAGAGGTTGATCAGTAACTCACAGCTACAGCAGCTCCTCTTTAATTAAAGTTAAAACAGTTACTCCATTCTCTGTCATATTGATTAGCATATTCATGATGAACAACCCCAGGGCTGTCCAGCTTTCTGAGGGGCAAGACAAAAGCTGAGGTGGGTGCAGAGAGAGCCCTTCCATGGGGCCAAGAGTCTCTGCTCTCCTTGGCACAGCAGCCACCTCAATCCCAACAAAGTCTCAGCTCTGAGCTCAACCTTCCAGCTCAGTCCAGGAACATCAAGAACCTGTAAAGAGAGGGGTGGGGATTTGACCCTCCTGTTTAACTGGAGATAAGGGATCTCCTTGCTTGTACTGTAAGGACTAATGCAATTTACTCTTTCCTAGACACATTTTCAAAGCAGGCTCCCAAGTCACTTTGAAGCTAAGGAATCACAAACCTGGCAGTTGGTTTCTAACAGACTTCATTGTTGCAGAAAATAGCAGCTGAAGCCCTGCTTCATCTGAAGCCTTTACTGACATCTCCTGTAGACTCTTGGCAGACCATGAGCCTATGAAAATTGTATGTTGCACTTAAAAAACAAAACCAAACCCCAAACTTGCAAGGAATCCGACAACAAGCAAGGTTACAATACCAAGTTCACCTTAAGAGGAATTAAGAAACGAAACCAAAAATGCAAGCCTAGGTCATAATACTGCTTTTCTCTGTCACACACTCATTATGAAGGGAGCTTTTACTTAACCTCTCAGTTCTCACATCACTCATGTTAATGGCCAAGTTTCTGATCCTGGTGACATTTATCAACTGATCAGCTGTGACTCCATGAGTCACTGTCTCCAGGCTTGACATAAACCACTCAGGCTCTGTGCTAGGGTCACCTGGACTTTGTCACTATTTAACAATTGAAAAGGAGCAATATTTTCTTAAAGCAGAGGCCAGACCCTCCAGTGATGTAAACAAGCACAAGAGAAGGAGAGTCGATAGAGTGCTGACATTTCCTAAGGCTCCAAAGCAGCTGAGCAAGTGCTGAAGCTCTGTTTTTCCTTGGTTGTTTCTTTTCTTTGTTCATTTGTGCCTTTGCTTTCTTCATTGAAGGCAAATGTACCTAGATACAGGTGTTAACTGAAAAGCAGCTCTTGGTTTATTGCATCTGAATACTAAGATGCACTGACCATATAATAAGTGAAAAAAATCAGCTTCTTTATTTCTTGTTCTGCCTTTAATTTAAATCTGGATGTAATGTCAAATTATTTTGTCTTCAGTGAAGGCCTTCTGAATGCAGAGAAGGGTTATTGGGATGCTTCTTTACAGAGTGTAGAAAGGCAAGGTAGGAGTAGTATATAGGAAAGGTTTTATTTACTCTGCTTTTTAATATAAGGTTGAGTTTTGCCCACGCAGCTGTTAAGAGTTCTGTGTAGAATTGATTTCTTAGGAGGCAGAACATTCAAATTAGGCCCATGGCTAATTCTTTCAAATTATGTAGAAAGAGGGAGAAAAGACATGATGCTGTCTTTCTAAAGACAATTCACATCTCAGTTCTTGTTCGGTTTAAAGTCTCATAATTCAGTCCTGGGTTTGGCAGCTAGTTTGGGGATACATCCAGACTTTTCCCAGGTCAGCTGGGGCTCCAAGCCCCAGGAATTAAAACCTGCAGGCTTAGTGAACTGCTTCAAAGGGGCAGTTCTAGGATTCCTGACCCATGATGTACAAGATATTAATGAAGATCAGAAATCTGTAGCAGAGGAACTTCCATCCAAGTGCCTGATGTCTGTTTCTTTAGAACGTGAAGTCTTTTAAACTTTATTCTAGCTCAGGAGATTCAGACCACTGACTCAATGCAGGGAGCTTCTTGTTGTCAAAACACTGTGAAACTTCCTCTGGGAATTGGTGCTGGTGCTGGGCAGGCAGAGGAGCTGAGCCCTCTGTCTCTGCTGCAGCCCTGCCCTGAAATAACATGTCACAGGTTCTATTTCTGCATCTATGACACAAGTCACCAAACATTCTTTCCAAATTATTCTGTTGACCAAATGAAGGCTTAGCTCTTCTCTAAAGGCAACGAAGCCAACGTGATGCTGAATGCCATAATTAGCTCCATATGTTTTGAGGCATCAGGGTAGAGTGAAATGAGCAGATGTATACTAATAAATACAGCCCATATCCTGGTATTGATCCGTGTGTGGAACTCACCTCTGAAATCAATAGGGAGCACTGAGAAAAATCAATGGCAGGATATGACCCTCAGATAAGCTAGTTTCAAATAATTTTGTCCCTCTACTCCTAGAAGACAGGTTACTTTGTGTTATCTAAGCCCTCAGACATCCTCAAGAAGTTTGGGAAATAGGAAAAAGCCCCATGGAGGGATCCCAATGCAGAAGGATTTACATTACAAAATAGTTGTGTTCTGCAGGACCTTGGCCAGTCATTGCTGTTCAATATTGACTCTGGATGAAACGTTTAAATGGTTTCTTGTAATTGAGACTGGAAGTCTCTGAGAATCCCTCTGGGAGGAGGGAAGGCTGCAGTGGAAGGAGCCAGTGTTCCCCTGCATTTCCTGCTGGCATTGCTGATAACCTGGGAACACTGCAGACATTCCCCTTCAGGCCAGGGCTCTGCATGAGAACTCAGATGTGGTGAAGGGAAAATGGAGCTGGGAAGCTCCAGGGACACAACTCACCTTCTGTTCTGAGATTCTGTTTTGACAGATGAGCACAGGACAGTCTGGTTATTTTTCCTCTGCTGGATATCCAAAGGGCCTGGTTTGGCAACACAGAGCTGGTGTTTCTTGGCTGTATTTGGTGGTGTTGGAGCAGGGCTGTGAGGCATCTTCTGCAGCACTCGAGTACAACTGGGGCCTCTCTGAAATGGCTTGGAACTCCTTTCAGGTCACAAACTTCATTTCTTTCCTTCAGAAACCCAAGTCAAGGGCTGGATATATGGCTGCCTGGATACCTCTCTAATATGGTACCAAGAGGCAACTGAAATTCACAACCAGACCTGAGTGCCTCAGACCTGGCTAACTACATTTGCTGTCCCTATGACCTGAATCACCAAATAGCTTTAAGATAGCTGCACCACTGATTGTATTCTGCTCCTGTGAGTATTCCACAGGTTTTTATTCTGTGGCAGAAAAATCCTCAAGCAAATGTTTCTGGGACTGAGGAAAACTATATTTGATACCTCATTTCTTTTTATGTGGGCTCACTCTGATGGACACTGTCAAGTTCTAGTAATGTGGTATGAAGGATGAATAATGTCAGCTAAAAAAATCCTATAATATGGAGAAAATTACACATTTGTACCTGAAAAAATACTGAACCAAAGCCATTTAAACTGAGAGTTTCTATCTTCAAAATAACTGGTTTCACTTGCCCTTTCTCTTCTTCTGTTTTTGTTTTTGCTTTATAAATTGTATGCACATTTAAGGCATGTGAAATGTTTCACATTGCCAGACCTGGTATAAATCTGCAGTCAGAGCTTTGTGGAGTTCTTGTTTCCAGCATGGAAGGTGCAATCCAGCCAAAGTCCCCTCTAGATGGCTTCAATGCTTCCATTGCTTTACCAGCATTTATTTAGATCCTTGTCTGACTCCTTTCCCTATCTGCAGCTCTGATTTAATTTAGAGTTATAAGTCTGGGAGTTCCTATTTCTGTTTTATCCATGAAGAAGATCTATCTCAGTAACACAAGCTTTTGCATGCTGCCCCATCAGAGTCTCATCTTAATCCATGCCTTGGGGGTTCAAATCTAGGGAGGATAGAAAAATTCAGTCTTCACACAGCTCCTGGACTCTTCTCAGGCTGTGCCTACAAGTATGCCAATTAAAATTGTGTTTTCATGACATTGCCAACCAGCCCACTGCAGAGAATGAGGACAAATAAAATTGATTTATAATTTTGTCTTCAGAACAAAATGGTTTCCCCTCCAAAGGTATCTGACTTGTATAATGTCTTTGTGGGCTGCTCAGTCAAAACCTGGAATGCTACCTTCAGATTATGGAAGTTGGCAAAATTCATAGCCTGGCAAAAGGGAAAATAATCATGTAACTCCTGGCAAGAAACCAAATCAAACTATTCTTTTTAATTGCAGGTAAGTAATAGCACTCTCACATTTCATACAAATAACCCCAGCACTCTCTGCTCTGTGACTGATGGGAAGTGTTAAGTGGAGTTCTTGTTGGATTCCCTTCCCAGTCCAAGAAATTCTTGGTTTTAGATGCAGTGACAACAATGTAGCCTGTTAAGATAGAAATAGATCCCTCAAGAGAGCAGATGTTCAGTTATCAACTCCTCACTCAGCCAATATCTCTGTATTGAAAACGGAGAGAAAACTGCCCAGCTGCTTGTTTGGTTTTTGCAGCACTTCAATTGGTCTTCAAGGTCTTGTCTGAGCTTTTGGGTTGGATCATAATGCTCTGTCACCAGTGGGGTGTCTGGAGCTTCAGTGCTTGCTCGTGGTACTCCCAGCATGATTTTTCCTTTCCCAGGAAAATTCTGCCACTTTGCTGCAGGTTTGGATGTTACCAGAACTGCCCAGACTCCTTTAATGTGCAGGGGGGCAGAGGAGGGTGCTGGGGAGGTCACAAGGAGAACTGCATTGAGAGCCCAGCCTGCATCCAGCTGCAGGGTGTGCTGCTGGGGTTGTCCAGCACTCGTGTACAGCCCTTCAACCTTGTGCAGACCAAGCCAACAAAGGCTAGGGAAAAAAAACTGATGGGTTTTTTGAGAAAAGAGTAAGGCTGGAAACCATTTCTGTTCAGCTTCCAAAATGAAGGAGTTCCAGCTGTTCAGAAGTGGAGCAAAAGCAGGATTTTCTAAGGATCTTCCCATGCTACCAGCTGTGGAGTCCATAGGCATCTACTCAGGGTATGAAGCTCCCTAGCATCAGCCCCACGTGGATCTATCTGCAATCTCTGACTAGAATCAACATGAGCTTTCAGGGCCCTGCAGTACATAATAACAGGAAACTCATTGCCCTACTTAAACACCCCCCCAGGGAAAGCCTGGAAAACGTGGTGATGAGGAAAGGTGAAGTTCTGTGTGACTTAGGTAACACTGACAAGTGGCTCTGGTGCTGAAAAGGTATGGATGGTTCTGATGTCATCTCTTAAAAAAGAAATCAATGAAGTAAGCATGTTGTGGAGGAATACCCTGAATCTATCTGTTTGGGTATACCATTACTGCTCTAGCTTATTGATTCAGATGTTTGTGTGTAGAAATGTGTTTCAGCAGCATTCAGTGTGTAAGGAAGCAATTGGTGTGCTCCATGGAATAATGGACATTATTCCCATCTCTGCAGCACCCCCAGTCCCACCGGAGGAAAATCCCAGTAACAGAGAGCACTTACTGAATGACTGAAAACAAATTTGTAAATGAGAGACATTTTTCAATTTGCTCTGGTGGGTTTTATGTTCCACACCTTGTAATCCTTAGATTATGGAGTAAGTAAATTGAACTGTGGGGACTTTTTTTCCATAAACAAGTAAAACCCTAAACTTCCAACATTTAAAAGCCCTCTTTTTCAGGGATTGGTGAATTTGGTCATTGTTGGTTTTCTTAGAAGTTACACCATAATCTTCTTTTCTTCTACTTTACACTTGGTGTGTTTCTGGCAAATATAAATTTTTTAGACTTCATTTCTGGTTATGCTCTCCCTCTTGTTCAAAATGAATAAAAAATAATTAACCAACACTTTAATATTTGGGATCTAAATAGCTCTGTGTGGCTCAGTAGTTGACTAACTGCTCAGTATTCATGGACTCAGCATGTCTGTTCTGTGCCAAGGAGTGTGGTGTGTAGATATCTGCTCTGTCTCTGGCAGTCCCAGCTCTGGTCCTACAGCTCCAGCAGAGCCCTGTCCTGACACACTCCTGCAGCACCCAGCTTGGCAATTATTTAGCTGCTGTTTGTTTGTGTGTCACTGTACCATGCTCCACTACACCCTGGGGACATACCCAAGCTGTGACTTTCAAGGGAGCTGATGGAGATATGTCTCAGCACAACGAAAACCAGAGGCTTCTCACTGATGCTTTGAGATACTGCTGGCATCTGTAAAAAGCTCTGTTTTCTCAGGTCTGTTCTTGAAGTCTGAAACAGATGTTTTATTACACTTTAACTCACTCTAAGGAAATCTCTCCACTTCAGCAGGAAGATGAGGCCTCCTGACAGCAAGTTTTTCCCCCAAATAATATAGCACTTATATGGCACATAAAGAAAAAGTTACTGAAAACACTAACTAGGGAGATGCTTTCTCCACCTCTCCCACAATGGATAAACAATATTTGCCTGAATGATGCTCTTATAAATCACTCATCTGTTAGACAGCAATGTCAAAATGTTAAAACCTGAGTGTTTATATCCACAGTAAGCTACTGTTGAGCAGGGTCTTCTAACACACATGCTTTATACCATGGTCTGTAAGATGTCTCACTGAGCAGGTGACTAGGAATGTATCCGATCTGAGGGCAGTGACTGTAAAGCTTTACTTTTCCTTTAATTAATTTAATTAAGATGATGTTTGTAGAGTGTAATACCTTGGCTTTTTCTTATCTGGCTGCAGTGAAAGCTCTGACTATGCAGTGACCTGAAGCTAGAATCCTATGGGGTTTAGCCAGTTAAAAATACCCAAATTATTTTCTTCCCTCCTGCTCTTCCAAGCTTTCTTTTTTGCAGATGGCAGAGGACAATATGCTGGGTCTGCAATAACACTGACTCTAAATTCCTTGCTAATTGTAAGATAACTTCCTAAAGATTGCAAGTAAAAGGAAGTCAGAGAACAAAGCAGTGTCAAGTATGCACATGTCACAACACAATGTGCCGATTCCAAGCCTTTGGATACATGCTGAAAGACATGTCTGGAAAAGGAAAAAAAGCAGAACAACAAAACCCAGGGAAGTGGATCCACACAGTCTTTCAGCATGAAAACAACAGCTGAATGTGCCTGTTCCCACCAGGAAAAAATACCCTGAAATAACAAAAGGTGCTGGAAAGCTAGAAATGAAATCATCAGATGGCAAGTACACTCTTTTGTCTGTGCCTAAAATTCCCACTGACTGCACTTCCACTGCATTGTAAACCAAGGGATCAATCTAGAGGAGTGTTTGAGTGTGAGGTGCCAAGAAGGCCAAGAAAAATGGAATGTATAAACAGGTCTCCCTTCCAATGAAGGACTAGTAGAACAAAACAGAAGTAAAGCAAACAAAGGGCCACACTTTCAGATAATGTATCTGCAGGAATGCAAACTCTGCACATTCCTGATCGCTCCTGTAGGTACTGAAGGTACAAAAGACACACTGAGGAGAATGCCATACACAGGGCTTCTTTGTGAGGCACAGCCTGCACACATTCCCTTCATAACCACAGGTAAAGCTTTGCATCACTGGTGTGCTCTAAAGATGTAAGTGTTTTCAATTAGCTCTGTCACTGTTGGTTGCTGAGTGCAGTTTTCTGTCATCTGAAGAGCTAAGGGTTGAGTAAATTCCAGGGGAAAATTATGGGATCCGAGTAGAAAGAAAACATGTACACCACAGATTAAATCCTGCATGCACCTGACCTGTAACACCTCCAGATGCAGGGGGGTGTTACACATCAATGCAAATGAAGCAACATTCAGCAATGAATAATGATGTGACTTGGCAGTTTTCTTTCAAATCTGGCAGAAGGAAATAAAATCATCCTTAGTTTTCAGAGGCAGAAACAAATACAGAGATGAAAAGAAAAGCAAGCTGTGTGACAATGTGGATCAGCTCGGGACTAAATTCTCCATCTTCAGAATCTCAAGTGACTTTATAAAACTGTTCCTTCTTGTTATCTGCTGAACTCACAGAGCCCTTCTGACAAGTGCACCTGAAAGGCTTGTTCTGCCTTTGGTGCTTCCAGTTGTGTAACCAGGGAGGTGATGTTCCTACTGTGACCACCCCAAGCATGAAAATGAAAACCTGATGTCACTTGAAGCAAAAGCTATTTGCATACATTTTACCAAATCTTTCCAGAGATATGTTAAAATCTAGCTTAAACTTTCCTGCCAAATATAGAAAAGGCATTTCTGTGATTATAAAGGCTGAGCAGCAAATAAGAGTCTGTTTCCCCTGGCTGCAAGCTGTAGGATCTCTCTCAAAGCTATTTGTCTGTTAGATACTCCCTGTCTGTACTCTTGGAAATTCTGGGCTTTCTTGCTGCTTCTCCAACATATGAAGCTCCATTTAAGTCTGGTGTCCAGCATAGATTTTCATGGAATTAATAAGAGCACCATGCTGGAACATGCTCTGGAGATGTAACACTAATGCCAGTGTCTGCAGCTTCACCAGCACAAGGCATGGAACTGCAGAGCGTGGCACAGGATGCTGAAGGACAGACACTGAGCAAATTTACACTAAAAAGAAACCCTCTGCTTTGGTAAATCACCAGTGTAGAAACCCTGTGAGGCCGAGACTGTGTCTGACTGTAGCAGAGCCAAATGAAGGGGGTGAGATACTGATATTGCTGTGCAAGGCCACATAAAAGATTTGGGAGCTGGAATGAAAAGGCAGGGCACGAGGCACATGAAGCTGTTGGGTGATAAAGGGAGAGAGAGAGATGGGGAATGCACTTTAGAAATAGCTTTTGGTTTGTACTTCTTTGGGGCCTGCCAGAGGTTTTGAAATAATGCAGAGGAAAAACCTGTTGTCCTGGGTATAATACTCCAGCAAATTGCTTTTCCAGGACCAAGGGAATAGTGTCTTTCATCACAATGCCTCCTCTCAGCACCCTGCAGAAATGATTTGAAAACTAACTTTAGCTAAAAAAAAAAAGGAAAGGAAAGGAAATACAAAGGTTAAACCCAAGCACTATTGTACTGTCCAAAAGCACTGGAGAGACTGTAGCAGGTGGTCCCACCACCTGTGCTTGTCCACTTCTATTCCAAATAATCTCCTTATCGAATGCAGGGAGGAGCAGACACCCAGGAGGGTCCCACAGGAAGGGCAGTGGCTGCAAAACAGAGTGACTAACATGGAGATTGGAACCTGCAGTGCAGGGAATACAGAGCTTGGAGAAGGCAAAACAGAGTGAAAAACACTCCAGACAAATCCTTGTCTCATTCACAGCAATGCTGCTGGCTCTAGGGCAGCCCTTGGCATTTAGGTCATGTTGGTAATGGATGGGAGGTAAGAGATCCAGCAGTTCAGATGGATAAACTACCATGTTCTAATAGCTTGCAGAGAAAACAGACAATCAAACAATGCTTTTGTAATAGCACCTATTTTGTTTATCCTTCCTCAATTGCCACAGGAAATGCTTTAATTTAATAGAGTAAGTGGATGCCTCGCATGAACTCCAAGTGGCACGGGAATGGCATAATGATCCCTGCCCTCTGCATCGCAGGAAAGCTGGGGTGTGTTTCTCAGTGGGCTGCACTTTACCTTATTATATTTTAAAAAGTATTTAAATGCATAGATAAATATTTATTCCTGGCTAGAAATTACTTGACATTTAAGATCTAAAGCAAGAGGCATTTTTTGGTTGTTCACTTGACTGTCAGAACACACAGGCTTTGTGTTAACTCTTTAACTATGTGTCATACATGCAGAAGGACTCCATGAGGTTCCAGAAGTGTAAAAGTCAGGAAATAAAAGTGATGTCTCTCTGCAGCTATCGTGCCTCAGAAAGATATGACGTTTTCTATTATTCTGTAGGATGATGACATTATACCTTCATACAGTTGGCCACAGGGTGGCCAATTTTATAGTAACTTTTCATTCATCAATTTGGCACTTCACATGCTTCTTTAATATTTGATTTCCTTGACTAAATCTGTAAAACAAAGATAAGAGAGATTAAAATAATAAGAGCTACGTTGACCTAAATTCAGCTCACAGTTTATGCTGGCTTGTGCTGTATACTTTAGAGAGAGAAGGAAGTTTGTTGTTGAATGAAGTAGCAGAAGTTCTTGTGCTCTCAGCTCCTTTTAAAGGGCAGTGTCAGGACAGGACAGGGGATGGTGTGAGGAAGGGGCAGCAGTGTTGGTGGCAGCTTCTTCAGACCTCCTGCTGTCTGGCAGTGTGTAATCCTGCTGACCAGAAGGGTTTCGGTGCTAATATGTAGGATTCCTGTCAATATGAATCTTCCTTAGGAATTCTGAGCAGACTCCCAAAACTGGGTAGGAAGAAACAATTGGTATTGCTGTGAGCCTGGTGTGAGGACTTTGGGTAGTTCACCAGAGCAGCAAAGTACACGTGGTAAGATTCAGATCACAGAAGCAAGAATGTTTGTTTTAGTGCTGTCATTTCCATATTGATCACACCACTGGCCAGAAAAAAGTGCAAAAGAACCAGCTTGGTATGAAGTTTCTGCCAGCTCCACTCCAGGGCCATAGCAACTTTTCCCGTTTCTGGAAGACTGCTCAAGATGACTCCTAATATTCTTCTTTCTTCAAGTCAGCTAAACAGAAAGATGTTCTGTGGCAATAAAGTCTCAGCAGTCAGACAAGAGTTACTTTTCACCTATATACAAAAGCCATCTGAAGATGTCACCCGCCAAAAATTCTGGACTATGGTTGCAAAGCACAGAACTTAAATGTTAGGAAAAGCTTTATTCCTAGCTGCCAACAGAACCTTAACTCAGCTCTTTTCTGTGCTAGGATGTAGTCTTTAATTGCATAATCACATAGTATTTTTTCCAAGGGACCTCTGTCTCACTCGGGGCACAGGACCTACAAGAGGGCTGAGGAGAGGTTATGCAGGCACACATAAATCTGCCACTTCCTAATTTAGCTGTCCTTGACTTTGCAACCTAAATAATTTTGTTTTCAGGGAGAGACATATTATTTTTTTTCTCAAATTATGCTAGGGGAGCATTCAGTAAATGGTTTCCTTTGGTGGGACTTTGAGCAGCAGCTTGTGAAGGCTCCTGGAGGAGACATACTTAAGAAATGCATAATCCAGTAAACACAGCTTCCATGCTTTAAACATGCATAGACTAACACTTCATTTGCTCTCAGTTTGGAGTGTCACATGGTGTTTCAAGTGCTAAAAGATTTACTATGGTTTATGGCTGAAATATTTCTAACTCAATTTGTCGTTTAGCACCAAACTCCCCTGTCCTGCAGCACACCCAGAGGCTAAAGGCCAGGGGAGAGTTCTGCTGCTTAACTGCCCAGGGACTGGAATAGCTCTTCTGACCTCTCCATTGCTCTGGGGATCTTTTGTGAAATTAATTATTAAAATTAAGGCCTCATGTCTATCTGTGATGTAATGCTTGAGGTTAACAGTGCAAAAACAGGTTCCATCACTCACAATCATTTCTATACATGAAACAGTTTCTGCTTGAAAAGAGTTCTTCCAGTGTAATTTTGCTTTTCTTAGTCATGCTTATTAGAGTTTTGCTCTTCTGCAAAGCACCAGTAACTGAGTGCATTTCCATTACATTTCAAAGTGCAGCTTAGTGCTTATGACTGGATGTTACACACAAGTTCTGCAGGTATCACCTTGGGTGCAAATACAACTTTATTTACTAGGAAAACGCTATTTAGCTTTGATTTTTGGTACCTATGTGCTTGGACACTACTGCAATTAATGGGTTAAAGCTACAGGTATATGAGCAGGAAGCAGAAACACAGATAAGAATGAAGTTTGAGGAGTAGGTTGGCATAGCCAATTCTGATAACCTCATAAATGGCAGAACATCTCCAGTAGTTTTTAAGTCAGCCTTCAGCCAGGGAAGGGAGGAGGATGTTACCACAGTGGAAGACTCAGAAAGAAGAATGAGAAGGTTGAACAGGGAGGATTTTGGCAAATAGCAAACCTGGACTTGCACTGAATGACAAATGAAACTTAGAAGCTATCAGAAAGAGTCCTCCAGTTCAGAGATTTGCATTGAATTGGTGGCCAGGTCAGGAGGTTTGTAACTGGTACAAAGGATCTGGCAGAGGATGCAGATCAGTCTATTGGAACAGTAATTATTGAGTGGCAGATGCATCCTAGGGCCTTTGAATGGCAGCTTCACAGCTGATCCCACAAGCAGAGATGGGCTGCAATCCAGGATTCCAGGCCTGCAGTGAGTAAGAATGCAGCTGTGGGACATCCAGAGCTGTGTCTGGGCTGTGGAATAGATGAGCAAGCTGAGGCAACACTGGGAGGATCTCTCATTTTGCTGTTTCTAATTTCTTCCCATCTGGGTTTACTAGATTACCCAACAAACGTGAACTAATATTCCAGTGTTCAGAGAGTTCTCTTCATGGCTGGAGGAACTAGGGATTTCACAGCCATTTTATGAGACGAGTTTAGAGCTGCTTTTTTGGAAATGTGTTTTTAAACAGAAGATGGGTTTTATCTTTCTTTAGAACACAGTTTCTTGATTTAACTGGCGGGGGTTCATGTTTTTTCTTTTGTCTAATTTAAGCAGTGTGGATCCGGGACCCAGATTGTTTCGACCTTTAATATGTTCCTGGTCAAGGGAATGTTGAAATAGCAAAGAGCCATCCAGTTTTGTCTTGAAGAGCAGGGTCAGAGAGAAATAGTTCAGCTGTTATACTGTCCTGATTTAGGAGGCAAGTGAAGGTCTCCTGTGCATTGTATTGATGTGATGTGACTGAACGAGTGCAGATAAATCATGACCTGAAGTCTGCTGAACTTGTGTTTGGGGGGGGTGAATACATAAGAGAGAGTCTGTTCCTGGGAGAAGCCAACTCTTGGATCTGGAAAGATCCCAGCAAATTATGAGGAAGTTATGTGGCTAATGTTTATTGCTAGGATGTGGTACAAAGTAAGATGATTTATCAGTTTATTCAGAGTTTCTGAGCATGACAGAGCATTGTGATTCTGAGCATTGTGGGAGGAGCATTTTATATAGTGCTAAATATCTGAATTTTCTGTACACTTCTCCTTAGGCAGCAGACACCATGTAGAAGTGATAGAAGTGTGTGACCAACCCAGGCCTAACCAGGAAGGATTACTGCATTACCTGGGGCTATCTAAGATGCTATGTTCCTGCAGGACTGGGAATATTTTCAGGAAAACCCTGTTCCCAGGGAAAGCAGAATCTCCAATCTATTTTTCTATAAATTCAATTGGGTAAGCAATGAGAGAGGTGGCAGCTAGCCAGCTGCCTGCTTCCATTCCTCTTCTGAGGTGGCCATTCCTACATTCCCTGTCTCTGCTCATTGCTGTGGAACTGCTCTGTGCCCAACAGAGCCACCTGAAGAGCAGGCACCATGTGCCCACATCTGCAGCCTCCTGAGTCTTCAAATGGATCTGTTCCTTAGTGCAGGAATTCTTGGAAGCATAAGCATGTTTCTGTCTCTCAGCTGCTTCTGTAACAGGTATGCAACCTGTAGTTACTATTGCAATAAAAGCTCCATCCCCCAGGGCTCTACACCATGCCCAGCCCAGGTGGTATCCTGCATGCCCAGCTATGACCCCAGCACAGCCCCAGGCTCGTGCCTCATTCAGATGAAGTGGATTAAAAAATCTGTAGCACAACTGGTTTTTAAATTGGAGGAGAGGGAAGAGTAAGCACCGTGCTCCTCAACTGAAGTTTGTTATTCAAAATGCTTTCCAGTATTTGAAAAATCCTTTGTTGAATATTTAGGTAGGATTAGTCATCCCTTTCCACCAGCTAATGAAAAGGACTCAGCACAAATAATGTCACATTTTTTTCAACCTGCTCTGCTGCTTAAAATATAAATGGATGCAGAGATGAGCTGAGATAGTTGAATGAGATCTAAAAACAATGGAGCCCTCCTGAAAAAAAAAATATAAAATCATTGGAATGTGTTCAGTTCCTTTAGAAACACAGCCTCTGCCTTCAGAGCTTTCTCAACAGCCCATATTTTTCCCAGTCACTAGCAAAACAAGGGGAAAGGCTTTCCCAAGGGAAATCTCCTAAGCCCAGAGCAAGGTCTGTGAGGAGCATGGGTGCTGGGGGAGGAACTGTGCTGTCAGCAACAGGAAGCTGCTGACAAACGAGCAGTGCCCTGGGGAGGGGATGCAGAGCAGATGGCTCTCGTTGTGACTCACACTGTGACAACTGACAAGAGAAATTCTGCACTCTTGACACTTTAGAGATACCAAAAATACCAGAGAGCACATTCCATGGCTTCTTGAAGACTTCCATATCGAGGTAGCTTGGGGGGGGAGAGCTCCAACTCCTCCAGTTTCCATCACTAAACAGCCCATAAAATTTGCTGTTGATAAGCTCCCAAGCAGCCAAGCATTCTAATTCTTAGATAAGTCACTAATGTTAATAAAACCACTGAAGAAATAAGAAGGAAGAGGTGCAAAGGGGATTCATGTGCAGGGCAGCACCAGTTGCTTTAGATACTGATCCTTTCAATTAAGGGAGGTTCAGGATAAGAAAGGGGAAAGTAACATCCTTGTTTATAAGCACTTTTGAAATATCTCTCTGGGGTTTTTCGTCCTGTCCCGTCTCCCCCCCCAGCTGGAATGACTGCCAGCAGTTTCCTGATGTATTTCAATTACTGCCCGGATACAGGGTTGTAGATTTATACTGTGCTTCTTTACTGGAGTTACAAAAAGTTAGGACCAGAAACTATTCACAGTTGATTGCCAGCTTTTTTTATTTTGGGATGAATGCCTGGCTTGGGTAGGTCTGCAGATGTCAACAGAGCTGCCCCAGTAATTAGCTTTATTTGCTGTATTTGCTTGCTTGATGCAACGGCTTTAATACCAGTATAGTTCCATACTCAGGTGGTTGGTCCTTCAAATATCACCTGGCTGTTTCCATGTGCCTTAATAACATCAAACAGCTCTGTTACCACTAATACCCAGATGAAGCATTATTTGTATTCTTCCTGTACCATGCAAAAACATCCCCTGGATACTTGGGAGGTGTGTGTGTGTAAATCTAGTGTAACAAATATTTTTGGGAGTGTCTCATTCTGACTGGGTTCAGTTCTCTGATATTTTGGCACTCTCTGCTGCTTTCCCAGTTGTTGTTATTTGTGAAGGTTCCCAGCAATGGCAAAGTGCAGCCAGTGCTGCAGAAGGCAGTGATGCTGCACAACTGCAAAAGGTGCAACATGGAAGTTGTTACTGAGGAAGTGTTCATGTGCTGGGGGCTCTGCTCAGGCAGGTTACAGAGCTCACACATCTAAGTTCAGTATTTCTCACCCAGTCCTATCCTTGTAATTTTGTTTTATTACTATTTTGCTTTATGGTCTATCAGTCAGGTGGACTCTGCAGGTTTTTTTCTGTCTGCTATACAGATCCCTGAGATGAACTGAGTAAGCTGCATTGGGTACAAGCAATATTATGCTCTTAGCATTTTAGAACAAGAATTTCCCTTTGTAACTGATTATTTGCTAGCTGATATTTTATATAAAGCCAGCTATTATTACCATTTTAAGGATTTTGCGTCCTCTCTGAAAAGCCCAGGATTTACCACCAGTTGGAATAAATCCTTCACAGTGCTTGTGTTGTCAGGCTTTAGACTTTCTGAGTTGTATAACACCCATGTACATTAGGCCACGTTTTGTACAATCAGGAACCTTTTTTGTCTCTCCCTCACAACGAGCTGTGCACACACAGCCTCTGAGATCAATAAGACGTGCAAAGCCCTGGCATCCTTCTGGGTTCACCACTTCCAGAAAAGCCTGCTGGAACACAAAGCCAAGGAGAGACCCTCAGGAAGCCCCTGGCTTCCACACGTGGTATGAATTTCAGAGCTAGTCTGCTCTGGTGGGGTTTTTTCCTGCTGATGGTAGTGGAGGGGAAGAGGAGTGGGGACCACGTGAGATTCTGTTCTTGAATCCTTGGCAAGGATTTTGGGACCACAGCTCTTCTCTCCTTTTAATGGATTTGCTGGGAGAAGCTGTAGGATGCAGTGAAATCTCTTTCTTCCTTCTATCTGAGCTTGAAAAGGCTTGGCCTCCTCAAGGAATGCTATCTGATTCCTAAGCATTCCTCGAGGTTAAGGCTGGGGACTATCAGGAAAGCAAATACTTCACGGAAGGGTAAGTCCTGTAATTGTGTTTGTGTTGAGGAGCTGCCAGGTCCCCGTGGCAGGAGGGCTGCAGTCACAGCTCTGAGCTCACCACTCCTGCCTTGGCTGGTGCACAAGTGTGCTGCATGTTTGTGGTGGGGGAGAAAGCTGGAGAGCTGGACTATGAAACCAGCAGGGGAAGGAAGCCATGTTTTATTTTAGTTGCTTGGTTTGGATAAAAGCCTGTAGCAGATTGAATAACATCAAAAAATCATAACGTGGCCCATTCATGGAAACCAAACCTGGTCTGCACTACAAATATGTGAAATAAGAGGTTTAATAGCCAGGCTGGAAAAGGAAATGTCAACGAAAACGTGTTCAGTGGTGTAGGAGACACCCTAATGTACATATATATAAGTCATGACTTGTTCTACCTGGACTCTCACCTGAAGATGCAGGGTGTTGGGCTTGGGCTTGTTGGTGCAAAGAAGGAACTTATTGAAACCTGGTTGTGAATTTGCTCCTCTGATGGATCACTTCAGGAATCTTTTGTGTAGACAAGTGAGATTAAACAGCTGCAAGTAAGAGGATGTGAAAAAATAAAGCATCATGTGGGCCATGAGTTTTTAGCAGTGGGCAGAGAAGGAATGAATATCATAACTCCTTCCAGCCACAGCACAAGAGTTCTGGAGACCTTCAGCACATGTAAGGGTTGAAAGCCACTCTGGTTACACAAACATTTGATTCCTGAAAGAAGACAGCAGTGGCCTTAGCCAGAGAAATATTGGTTGAAATTAATATCCTGATTAGTCTCAGTACCATAAATCTTTCCTGGATGATAAAGCTGTGATTGCTCCTGTTTGGTTAAGACAAGGCAAAGCTCACAGAAGTCTGATTTTACTACTGAAAAATAGCAAGAGGTTGGATTAATCTATGACTATCATAGTCCCACATAATAAAATCCTGTTGAGCTGGTAGTGAGGCTCCAGGAGGATGTCAGTTCCACTTCCTAAACCAGGAAGTGGAGAATTAAGCAGAGCAATAAACAGCTTGTACAAATAATGCCAGGGAAATCAGAAGTTCATCTAAATACCAGCTCACTCAATCTAATCAGTATGAATAGGTTTCTGCCAGCTGCTTCATTACCTGAAGCAGGGGTCAACTGATAAACATCACCCATTCCTCTCATTTAAAAAAAAAAAAAAAAAATCTGCCAAAAAACAACTAAAAAAACCCCCTAACAAACCCCCTTCGTCTCCAGATCTCAAATTCCATCATTCCTGATAAGCACTAACCAGTTCCTCATCTCTTATTTGCAGTTCATATCCTGAGCTACACACAGATTTGCTGCTAGAGATAAGGATGTGAAAAAGTGATCTCAAAGTGCAGGCTGCAGCCCGTTAGGTGCTCCCTGGCTGGTGGGGTACACAGAGGGGGGCAGGGACTGGGGACCCCAGGAACCTGGGCTCTGGCCACACACCCTTTGTTTGGCAGCATGGAGAGACAAGGGACTGGAAGCAGAGGGAGCAAGGAGGACTGAGCAGATGGGAGGGGGAGAAGGAGCTGCTGGAGGGTGGGAGAAGAGAAAGGGAGCTGAAAGGCATCACCCAGCTGGCACCAAACCACACCAGTTACACTCTGGTGCCTGGACTGTGCTCCTGCTGCTGGGTATTTGTCAAAGACAGGATTATTCTTCCTTTCCCATTTAGCAGCTTCCTTTCCTATTTTGCTGTCCTACTTTTAATAGTGGCATTACAACTCAGTAAAAACCAGTGCTCCATTTTCTGAGTCAAATGAGTGTCTTCAGCAATTTATGCAGTATTTTTCTACGTTTTTGGGAAGGTGCAGGAAATGACTGGTTTTTTTTGCTTTTCTAGATGACTGAAAGAAGGGTTGAGTCAGCAGTCCTATAGTGTGGAATTCTTTACAATAAGTTAGAGGCTTGCAAGAGAAAACTGTTCTTTTCCATTCTACAGACTATTTCTTCATGTGTTTTAGATTTAAAGACAAACTAATACAAAATAATAAAAAGCAAAATGGAACACAACCAATGGAAAGTCCCCAAATATGCTTCTAAAGGTCACTGGCACAGCTATATTTAGTCTTAATTTATTTTTAATTTCACTATGTAGTAAGTAAGTAGAGATTAATTCTACAAGCAAACCAAAGTTTTCTTAGGTTGTTGTTTTTTTTTTTTTACTTCAGATTTAGCTAAAAATATCATGAACTGTAATCACCTGAGAACACTGGTTTTCTTACTCTTAAATGGTTATTCAGAATCACCTTACCTTTAAAGGAGAAAAAGGAAAGCCTGTTTGAAGGAGCCACAGGTGAATTACATTTAATTCCATCCTGTGATTAAGGGCAGAGACCTAGAGAAGAGCTGCCTGCAGCAGCCTCTATGTGCTGGTATTTATGGGGATTTACACACAAACCACAAGTCAAAATTATTTCAATGAAATGCTTTCCTTTAAAGAAATTATATTGCCATTTTCGTCACAGTGAAAAGATAAAGAGAAACCTGTAAATTGATTTAGATCGTTATTTGTGGTAACAGATCTGCCGTTTCATGTTATCTTTCCTTGTGAGTTATCCCTCATTTTCATGCCAACCTCACAGCCTCCTTCCACTATTTACTTTTCATTTCAAAGGGGAAAATGAGATTAAGGTTTTGGATGCTTTTTTTTTTCATGTGAAATGCCTAGACAGCAATGAAACAATATTCTACACATCTGTAGAAAGGAAGACATCTGCTACTGAAGGGGAAATAATATCCCAATCCCCAAAAACAAAGAGGAGAAGGGAAAGCAGAACAGGTGCAGAACAGGCTAAAGTATCACGGGAGATTTCAGAGCCCAGAGGAGTTTGGCTGCACCACTTCCAAGGGACAGAAGTGAGTGGTGTTTACTTTGGTTTGCTGAAGTTGAAATTATCCTCTTCAGCTTAGGCTTTGGGGAGGGATCCATTGGAGTAATTGGAGACATTTGCAATTAAGTTGTTACCACCACCCAATGAGAGAAGGATAAATGCCACTCACAGACAGAGTTTGCAGAGAGCATTGCCAGCCAGTGTCAGTCAGAAGGGAACAGCCTCACATCTGCACTTGTCATTTCATTGCTCCTGTTTCAGAATTTGCTCCGAATGGAGGCAAGGGCTGGGAGCTTTCCCAGGCAAGCAACATTACCTCTTTTTCCTTGTGCTCCAGCAGAACCTTTATTCCTGACTACACACCCAGCTGTCTTTGTTTCTCTGAAGCTGGGCTGGAAAATTAGGAGTTTATGAAAATGGAACACTGTGTCTTGATGCGCAAAATAATTCCATTATTAACTAAAAAGTCTTTTAATCACACATAACCCTACTCCAAACATGTGTATGCATTGATGCACATGCATTGATTCTATTATAAAGCAACTTTCAGGAAGTTTTGGAATGACATAAACATTAGTTCTGTACAATAAAAAAATCAATCTTATTAAATTAATCTCTGTTCTTAATTCCCACGGTGTGCTGATCAAAACACATCGAATTAATTTAGGTATATGGTATCTATAATAATACTCCAAACTCATAGCATGTCTCATTTTGTGAGGTCACTGTGGACAGACAGTGAAAATTCTTTATAGAAATGATTGTGGCTTATCCTAATATCCATAACAAGGGAACCTTTTTCCTTCATGTGTTCTACCCTTAGTAGACCATCATCTTCCTTAATATTCAGTATTTAAAATGGTTTTAGGAAAGTGCTTCTGTATTAGGACATGCAAACCACTTCACTTGGATTTTATTATTTTTTCTTTTTTTTTTCTTTTCCATGAAACACCTTTCCTCTATTCTTTTTGTACAGCAACCCACAGCATGTAAATTCAAGTCAATAACCATGTTATTTCTTTTTTTCCAATGACTCCCCTTAGTTAGGAAAAAACCCTGTTGTGTTAATTGTGACTTCTGAATAACACTGTACAGTGCATTTCACCATAATAATGGATTTTAATTAGAAACTATAGAAAACCAGAATGATTGAAATGAACCCACTGGGGATTGAATGAGCTAGATGTAGAATCATCCTCAGGTCTGGGTTCTGTCTCTTTTCTGCAGATCAGGGTGGAGGTGGGGTGTTTTGTTTTGTTTTGTTTTTTCCTTTTTTAAAAAAACCCTCACTTCTAAATGCTTGAACAAATCCCTTTTTCTTCCCCTCAGTAATGTGGTTAACTGTCTGGAATGTAAGCCACTGGAAATGCTTCCCCACAGCAGAATCTCCAGTAAGCTTTCAAACAGAGTTACTTCATCCCCACAGCTGCAGGGACAGGAGCCCTTCTGGTGCCTCAGTACTTACTGGAGATGTCATCCTTACATTTAATTATTTGTTTTTCCCAGCCAGAGCTAGAGGAGCAGGTGCTGCCCTTTTGCTTCCTTTCTGTTTCCTCTGTGGGGAAGGGGCTGGAAAGAGCCAACTAATTAGAAAATTCTACAGGGAAATTAATTTTGCAAACAGCTGAGGAATGGTATTTCAGTATAATGCTCACTTTGTCTGTCAGAGGAGCCCTGGCTGGCCTGGCCACTGGCACTGCTCCCAGATGTTGCACATCTTGTGATGAGACCTAAGTGCATCCTGCACAGCCTGGGCACTGCAACACCAGGTGCACTAACAGTTACCTCCAGGACAGGACAGGACAGCACAGGACGGGGCAGGACAGGACAGCACAGGACAGGACAGGACAGGACAGCACAGGACGGGGCAGGACAGGACGGGACAGCACAGGACGGGGCAGGACAGGACAGGACAGCACAGGACAGGACAGGACAGCACAGGACAGCACAGGACAGGACAGGACAGCACAGGACAGGACAGGACAGCACAGGACAGCACAGGACAGGACAGGACAGCACAGGACAGGACAGGACAGCACAGGACAGCACAGGACAGGACAGGACAGCACAGGACAGGACAGGACAGGACAGCACAGGACAGGACAGGACAGCACAGGACGGGGCAGGACAGGACAGGACAGCACAGGACAGGACAGGACAGCACAGGACAGCACAGGACAGGACAGGACAGCACAGGACAGCACAGGACAGGACAGGCTGCCATCTCTCCTAAGGCACCACCATGGTATTTTTACCATCTTTTTTCTGGAGCTTAGTTCCAAGTGTTGCCTTTGCTTTTATGTAGGTCTGAGGCACAGGAGAAAAGGGTGAAAAGAGGAAGGTCTGGATTGTCAGCCTTAGGATTCCACACTGTGCACATCAAAAAATATGCACAGATATGCACCATGCCTGAGCAAAACACTTCTTGGGGCAGCTGGGAGGATCCATGCACATGGGGACAGAGCTGCACACCTGGGCAGGGGCACTGGTGGCTGCAGACTGGTCAGATTCTGGTCCTCCAGGAGCCCTTGGGAGGTTCATGGGAACAGCCCTGCCTCAGTGAGGATGGTGACAACCTCCATTGCTCAGAGAGCTTTCCAGTACAAGTTGTGTCATCTTAGTACTCCTTACTTACAGGTTAAAACCCCATTCAGCACTTACCCTATCTTTAGCAATGTGCCATGCTCTCAGTTCTCTCCTGTGTCAGTCTTTATGACTCTCAAGCCAAGCAGAGCATAAAACCCCCATCCTCCTCCCAACCATATTCCTTATCTATTCCTTCCCAAACCCTTAACTCTCTCCTCAGGCTATTAGTTGACTGAAGTACCCTCAGCAGCAGAGTTCTCAAACACAGGGTTCCCTTGGCATCCCTCGCTGCCATCCCTCCTGTCTGTCCTGCCAGGACATGGCCTTAGGCTTCTCTGCAGTGTTCAGCAATGTAAAAGGGTACCCCACTTTCCAGGTATCTGGGAACTGGCCCTGGCCTTAACCTGAGAAGAGGTACTTACCAATACCCATGAAGTAATATAGAACTGATTTTCCTACCTTTTTGGATCCAAATTCTTGTCCCAAGCATGATGCTGAAGCTTGTGATGGTGTGCATGTGGCTTTGGGCAGCAGCTGCCTCATTTTTAGATGCCTTATTCTCCCCCAGGGGCTCTGGTAGTCCTGAGCTCTTCTCTTTGTACTCTTCAGCTCTGCCATGAGTATCTGAATGTTGAAGAGCTAATGTGTTGTACCTAAGAACATAAAAAATAGTACATTCATGTGAGCCCCATGGAGTCATGTTGCTTTTCTGAACAATGTCCAATGCATTTTCCTTTTTTGTCATACTTGCTCTACTGTAACAGGACTCCAGGAACTTTTTTTTTCTTTTTTCTTTTTTTTTTTTTTCCCCTTGCCCTCCACTTCACAAATGCAATAATAGTTTATCTTCTGTCTCAGTAAAAACATCTCATCACTCCTTATCAGTCTGTTCTCTCCAGCATCATTACCTAAGGCATTGCCCAGTGGCATTCAAGGACTGGTTTTAGTGGTGGAAAATCTATATCCTATTATTACCAGGTCACTGTTACCCAGGCAGCCATTGTTGAAGAATTACTTGTTTATGAACATTTTTAGTAAAAAAATTCAACGTTTTGCCATGCACGTGCTGAAGTGTGATCATCTTCAGCACTAAGCAATAAACTCACTAAAGGCCTTTGGTTTGGGGAGAGTAATTTTCACAGATGAAGCTCATGCCTACAGATGAAAATAAGAGCAGCCCATTCTGCAAGACAAATCAAGCCAGTTTCTATACTGTCCAGTTTCTATACTGTCCAGTTTCTATACTGTCTACATCAAGCCAGTTTCTATACATCCTAAAATTACTTCACCTGATAGCAATTGCCTTTTTCCTAATAAGATGCAGTTTCTTCAAAAAGCATTAAAATTAAATCAAAGCAAAATATTAATATCTTCCCCTTACCTACTAAATAATTTAAGAAAGTATCTTTGTATATTTTCATTAGTTTCTGTAGTTGCACACATCAGCAGGTTGGAAGGACTCAGAGGCACAAGAGAGATGCAGCAGTCCCACGTGTCAGCAGCTTGAGTCTGAGCTCTTTGAACTGAGAGACTCCTCACACCCACACGTGGGATCTCTGCTCTGCAGGCACAGTTTCTGAATTAAATGATTTTTAAATGCTGCAGCCCTGCATGCACCACTACTGGGCACTTCCCCAGGTGCACTGTGATACAGCTGATGTAGGTATTATGGAAATCTGTCATGTGGTCCATGTTTAGCATGAAGGCCTCTTTGCATTAAAAACATGAAAAAAAATTAATTATTGCATGTTACTATCACATATTCTTCACAGAATTACATCTTTTATTGTGGAGTGATTACTAAGTAGAGGAATACTCTAAGCTGAAATTTTTAAGTGATTGTCAATTGGGAAATCAAGTGGGAAAAGCCTGCTACTTCCTGCAGGGCAATGGCTAGCGAGGGCACTCAGATACTACCTAGGCAAACGTTCTTATTTATTTTATTTGCTGTTTATTGGCATGCAGATGTTCAGAACAGTGACCCAGCTGGCACAGAAATTTCACTTTTTGCCATTTCTGATAATGGATTAAGTCACAGAAAAGAGCCATATTACATTCATGGAGATTCACTGGGATGATTGACTTTCAATGGATTTTTATATGGGATAATTATTTCTTCCAAAGTTCAACAAGAGTCAAGATTTTATCAGTATGCAACAAGGCTTGGGGTTTTTTTAAGTTTATTTTTGTTTACCACACATATTGCAATAGTTAATAAATAAAACCAAACTGATTTATGACTTGTTTTACTTGGACCAGTTTACGAATAGCAATGTGTATATGTTTTTAATTAAATTCTTTCTTTCCTCCAAGGATGTCACTGTCCAAAACAAGTTGACAATTCTATTTAGAAAGTTTACTCACACCTTGTATTATTATGGATACTCTTGAGACAAACTTGCATCTGGGGTAGACATTTATAAGCAGGGTTTCCAAAGTTCATGCTGGAAACTTCTAAACACTGCTGCTGCCCCTCAGTGTTAATAAATACCTGGCTCACACTGCACTGATGGATGCACACAGACCTTGCTGTGCAAAACAGACACAGCGTGGCTGCACAGGGGAGCCTTTGCTTGACACATCCTTGCAACAACTGCAGATAATGTTCCTTCTTGAATTTCTAGATTATTCTCAGAATAATCATTTTATCTGCTAAACTTTTAACATTTTCTGCCAGTTGCTCTAAAAATCTAAGCATTATTTTCTCTGAAATCCCATCAGTTTGTTATTTCTAGGCACGGGGAAGGGAGGAAGGGGGAAGGGAAGGAAGGGAGGGAGAAAGGAGAGAGGAAAGGAAAGGAAAGGAAAGGAAAGGAAAGGAAAGGAAAGGAAAGGAAAGGAAAGGAAAGGAAAGGAAAGGAAAGGAAAGGAAAGGAAAGGAAAGGAAAGGAAAGGAAAGGAAAGGAAAGGAAAGGAAAGGAAAGGAAAGGAAAGGAAAGGAAAGGAAAGGAAAGGAAAGGAAAGGAAAGGAAAGGAAAGGAAAGGAAAGGGAGTCATATTATTCAGAAACAGAATATCAAGCCAGAGGTTTATGAGTTCCACCTTTCTTTACTTATACCACAAATGAAACCATCTCAGTATACAGGACAAAATAACAGCAAGTACACTTGCCTTCTGGTTTTTTGGTTAAATTCAGAAAAACCATAGAAGATGCCATCATCTGACAAGAAAACCTTTAATAAATGAAAAAAGATAAAACCAGAAAAATCCTTTACTCTGCATACTTCTTAAGGGAAGGATAGAGAAAGCCCCATGTGCAGAACTGCAGAGGGCTCAGATAGTTTTGTTTTTCTCTGCAGTGAACTGAGCTGGAACTGCTGCTCAACCAAACACCTTTCCCATGGAGGGGCTGCTCTCTCCTGCTCTCTCCTGCAGAGCAAACCAGTTTGATGTCTGGGTGAGCATGTGGCTGGAGGAACACACTGCTTGTGACAGATGCCCATGGAAAGTTGCCCTGGAACACTTTGCAATCGGGTTTCCAGCAGGAAACCCAAATGCTGAGCAGATGTATTTTCTTCCAGAACTGAATTATTGGACTCTTCGGTTTTAGGTTCAGATGGGCAGAAATTCTTCACTTTATCCAGTTTAACATTTTCAAGAGAACAATCACAAATCCATGACTGTACAACCCTGTTAACAATGATTCTAAGCCTTTGCTAAGTGAAGGTACAGCTCAAAAGCATTTATTTCAGATCATCTGAAATACAGTGACAAGACAGGGCAGCTCTATTTCCAGCTCAATGGGACGTTGGACATTGCTAAGATGTTTGATCCAAAAAATGTGATAAACATGATCCATTAGTGAGCTGAGTGACAAAAAAAAAGCATGTCTGAAAAAAATTCATAGGGAGAGCCCCAAATCATTTGCATTTGTTTTAATGACATCCAACTGATGTTCTAACTAAAGATGTTCATAATTATGGTAAGCAATAAAACTCTAGAAAGAGTTAAACTTACTGGCAGGCTTTATTCTGCTGCAGTGTTCTGTTTGACATAATTCCATAGCCTCTTCCCTTCAATAAATGTCAACTGCTTTGGTTTATTTTTTTAATTTCTCAAATTTCCTAGCAGTGAAGAAAGGCAGAGCATGGAATTTGTCAGGGATAGGTCACGTTTTTCACTCGCATGCTCAGGGCTTTTGTTGGGGTGACTGAAAGGCCAGAGAAGATGCTGCAGGAAGACTGTCAAGCAACAGCAAATACAGTAGGTTTTTTTCCAAATCAAAGTGTTGAAATGCTTTAAAAGTTTTAATCAAAAAGCCCTCTGGTCAAGGAATAACATTTCACCAAGAACTACTTTATTTTTTTATAGTAGTTTCTCTGAAAACCAGCACTGGACAAGTGAGGGATTTGATGACAACATAGATCTAAATATGTTATGAACTGATCAGATGGCAGATGATGATGGGTTTTGAAGATCACCAACCAGCCAAGAGCTACTGCAGCCAGATGGTAAAAACCTTCCTTGCTTTTGCTCTGGAGCTGGAGCAAATGAAGAGTTTTCATTTCTGTGGGTCCTTGCACTGTTACTGACACAGAACCTCTGGCTACAGTTTTGGTCTTGGAAAACTGTCTGGTTTGGAGAGTAAGAAAGAAGAAGGTGGCCCTAAGTAATCCCTTACCCTAGGCGTGTTGGAAGCAAGTAGGAAAATAATAATAATGTGCATGAACTGGGGTCCATACATCTGTATGAACAGCAAATGAAACTCACTGTAGTATGTGAAATAAGTTAAAGACAAAGATGTCCCCGGCTGTTTTCCTCCTAAGGTCAAGACTGATGGAAATAAGCAAAACTAAAATGCTTAATCCTCAACCCAGCTTTACCAGTATTTGCAAAGGCTGTTTCAGAATATATAAACACATTAAAGAATAGCCAGAAACCTGACCTGCTCAGCATCACAGATTTCTCCAGTGTGTGCTGAAGACACAACAACCTAAATTACCTTGAAATGACTCCATTTCAACTCTCATGCTTTTCTGAGCTTTAGTTTTAGAAGACTGCACAGAGTACAAGAACTTCAGACAAGGACTTAGCTTGGGTTTATGTTAGTGTATAATTTGTAGAAGTCTGTAATAAACACACCTCACTGAGACTGGCAGGAAGTACAGGAAGGAAAACACCACGGCTAACTTTGGGCTGTTGCTTTGCTTCAGAGCCCATTGTGTCATGTTTGTTATGGGGGATTTGAAGCTGCAGAGAAGTCAGGAACTGTGTAACTAAAACCAGAATGTCCAAAGCAGCATCTCTTTTTTTTTTTCTTTTTCCAGAAACTCTCTTTTGATTAAGGACTTTGGCTTCCAATAGAAATATTCACCAGTGGCCTGATGCTTAGATCAGGCAGTATTCTACCAGCCTTTCACTCAGATAGGAAGAACTATGCAGTGCAGGATTCAAAGGCCTAGGCATGAGCTGGGGTCCTGTTACACACCCACTGAAGGTGATGAGATTTCATCCAAAATACCAGCTAGCTAAAGGGTCAGGGTCAGGTAAGGGTGTAAAGCCAAGGTGGGTGAAGTTGGCTCTGTTCTAGAAGCACTCCTATGCACTATCAATGAAGTGCAAAGACACACATTGTGTTAGCACCACCCAGGCTGCCAGGAAAAAAACTTCTGTCCTCAGAAATACCAAATGGAATGAATATGAATTTGCCACTCTCCCAAAAGCACTTTCCCAGCAGGATGAAGGGATCACACAATTCTGCAGCATTCTGCCATCTCTCATCTGCAGTCTGTGAGCACTCTGCCTGCCATCATGTCCCCAGGAGGGTTCCTTAACCATAGTGTCTCAGCTCTGCAAGGAGATGCTTCCTTTTTTGCATAAGGGTTCCTGGAGACTTCACTTATCAAAATTAACCACTGAAAAGCTGGTAAATAACTGAGTTTTATTGGGAAGATGGATTACCACTACAGATGGGCAGATTTGCTTAACCTAGAAAATAATCATGGAATAACTATTTCTTTGGCAAAATTCTAAAATGTAACAAAGTTGGATTGTTCTTGGCTTCTCCTGACTGCTTGCTCTGGGGCTACACCTGCCCCTCACTGTGCAGATGTCAGACCCACTGCTGTTACCAAGAGGTAAATACACTCAGATCTGAGACAGACTTGACCATTTACTCAGCGTTCCAAGGCCAGCTGAAATCTGGATCTTTTACTTTCTCTGTGGTCCACTAATTGAGAGCAAAGCTTATGCAAGACTTCCCTGGGGATATGGGGTCTGAGGTTTTTACAGTCCACAAGGCTAAAACTGAAATGTGAACCCCAGCTGTTTGGAGAGGAGCCTTGGACCTCTTGGTTTTGAACTGCAGTGACCTGCTCAGCCCTACCAGGATGGGAAACTCCAAAATCCCTTCACAGCCAGTGCCTGGGATGTGAAAAGGCCCTGGCAAGGTGCTTGGGATGTGCAGGTGGAAGGGCCATTCCTTCTCCTCTCTGCCCCACCAGCCCTGTCTCCATACCCATCATTCCATCCATATATTTCTGTGCATATTTGCAGATCTGAATCTCTGTTCAGCATCCAAGCAGCTGACCCAATGTTGCAAATGAAGTTCCCCCCTTCTGCCAAGTACAGGTATTTTTATGAGTCCCCACCAGAGAGGTAAAGTAAGAAGGGAAGCAGAGTGAGAGTTAAACTGGTCATTCAGTTTAAGAATCAGTGGAGCTCTGGTGCAGCAACACTTCTAAAGACATTCTATGTACCCATGGCAGTGCATGTGTTCTGAAATACATTACATATAAAGTGACAGTTCAAATTCCCTCCCATTTAACTGAAATTGCATGAATATTTAGAAGATCAGCAACGAGTACTTTTGCAGGACATGATATGCTGGCCAATAGCAATTGTTATTATTGATTCTATTATCTATTTAAACCCCTGGCAGTTCCCCTCCCAGTAGCCCCCGTGCCTTGCACCAGGGGATCAGCTCCGTGGCCACTGCTGGGTGAGTGACTTGTGGTTTTTTCATTAAGTCAGTGACAGATCACCTTGTATTCCCTTACCTTTAGAATCCAGTTCCATTCTCTTCTTTCCAGAAATGATTTGTATTCTCTGTATGACTGCTTCATCACAGGAAGACAAAGCAAAAATCTTCATCTCTTTTCAGTGTTCTTTCACAATGAATTTGCTGTTGCAAGGCAGGCGAAATGCTGTGGGAAGTCTGTGGAAAAACCAGAGTTCTTTAGCTAGTGATACAAGGAATATCTTTCTCCATCCAAATAGTAGGAATTCCAGCATTCCAGCATTCACACTATACAATATAGCAAGCAAAGGCTACATAAATTCTGTTTGGTTTAATACAGAAATAATTTTGACTCTATCTTTGGCTTTGTATGACACAGGAACTGGTGCTTGTTTATGCTTTGCTACTTTTTTTGGTCTGCATTAAAATCCCACATGAAAAACAGATTTTTCTCTAGGAACAAAATGTTACTTTTTTGGGGACTGAGTTCTAATGAGTTGGGTAGCACGTCTGTTTCTTTTCAGTTGGGAAAATGCAATGCATATAAAATCCAGATGGATAGCACATGATGCTGGAACCAGCCCCAGCCTATCAGCCACCTCACTTGATTAAAAGAAACCTGTAAGAATTTCAGTTAAAAAAACCAAACTCAACAAGAAAGTCAGACCAGCAAACGGTCTGCAATATTTCATCATAACCCTGAGACTGCTTTTCTTCTTCTGGTTTGCCATTTCACACCTTAGTGAAAGTTAAGCTGTGGCTGTATTTAAATTAAACTTGTGTAGGGTTTGTGATTAAGAGCTAAATGATGGAAGGTGGATGTTAAAAAGGATGGGGAATAAATTCATCACCAGACTTTATCAGGCCATGAGGACCCCAGCTTTGCAGCAATGGGCTCTTTGAAGGAATCTGGCTGAGATAAATCAGACAGAACTCCTCCCCAGCACAGACTGAAATCTCTCACCAATTGTTTTCACGTGGGTTTTGCTGTGACTGAACAGTCTGCCAGGGAGAAGCCAGCACAGAGCAACTGCAGCTCCCTGGGAGCAGAAGCTCCTGAAGACCCTGGAGTTCCACTGAGTTTGGGAGGGAGCTTTTCAGAGAGGCTCTGAAGGAGTCTAAAGGAGACAGTAAGGCCTTGGGGAGGGATGGAGCAGCATCTGGGATCCCTGTGGACACCTACAGGAATGGTTATTATTCTTTGTTTATTATTTTGAGTGTGTGCTCTCTCCCTCTTCCTCTCTTTGCCTCCCTCTCTTGTTTGTGTAATAAAATTCCTCTAGGCATATAAAGAAAGTCATCTGGAATTGTGCAACTCCTTCTGTCAGGAAGCTGGAGCTGGAAGAGCCCCTCTCCTGAGCAGAGACAAGACTAGAGACACATCTCAGCTATTGAGAGACTACAGAAATACAGAAAATGTCTTTGAGTTCCATTCACATAGCAAAGACCAGGCCAGGCAATTGTGCTTCCTCCTATTAAACATTCTGCACTGTGCTAATTATTATCTTTACTTAAAACTTGAGAAATAATTTGTACATTTTAAAATCAAGCATTCAAAATACATTAAAAAGGCTCAGTGTCAAAGTTGGTTTTTCTGCCAG
The DNA here is from genome assembly GCF_003957555.1 of Calypte anna. Lineage (NCBI taxonomy): Eukaryota > Metazoa > Chordata > Aves > Apodiformes > Trochilidae > Calypte > Calypte anna. Next base: position 940,264 of record NC_044249.1, read on the forward strand.
CAGGTGCAAAGAGAGAAAGGGCAATGACTGAGAAGTGTCTTTACAGCCACATGGCTAGTGAAATTTTCTGCTTTTTCTTTGGGGAAAAAGCAAAGTAGCTGCATAGCTGCTGGTTGGATAGGTGCCTGTAGTATTTTTATTGGCAGGCACTCTGCGTGGCTGAAAGGTGGTCATTAACACCCTGACACACAGTGCTGACAGGGTGATTATAAGATTAACACCCTACCTTACACTAAGAGTGTCAGAGCCTCCTCTTGCCTGGCACTGGAAGCAATGGCACCAAGGAAAACAGCAGACTGAGACTTTAACATCCAGCTGCCACACAGCTACCCACTTTCTCACGTTTGTCTAAGTACCCAGATGACTTACTCAAGCCCAGTCAAATGAAATAACAAATTTTGAAATATGGATTCACAAAATAAGATATAAAATTAAAACTAAGGCACCAGGCTTACATCTCTCTTGCTGCTGGCTCTTGGTGGGTCTTTCACACCTGATGCCACTGGACTTTTGGTCTGAGATCTTGGAAACACAGGGTTTTCCCTTAGGACTCAATAAATGAGACAACCAGAACTTTTCTGGAGAATCTTACTGTGGCCATGCAAGGCAAAAGGTGACTACTGTCTTCTTCCAGCCTTGCTGCTTTTTCCCAGACAACACTAGAACTTCTTTTTACCAGTGAAAACTTCAGCAGGTCCCTAAGGACCAGGCTGCATCTGAAAGTGTTTCTGCAAATCCTCTGGCACAGCTTCAGCTAACCAGGTTTCTGATAAATAAACCCAGCTGGGGCAGAAAGCTCTTCCTGTGGCACAAGACCTACACCTAATTGGTGCAAAAAATAAATGTATGTGCTCCTGTATAGTACTGTCATTTTATTGTTAAAGGCCCTATGTTTTACTACCTGAGGAGAGGAATGGGAAATAAAATAATTAAATAACAAATTATTTCTATTTTATTTATATTTTATATCGTATACAATACATATACTTAATATGCTAAATGTTTTTGTCTGTAAGATCTACAGATAGATCTACAGATATAATACATACTCTTTAAATATACCTCAATTTCTAAATTAGATATAGCCAAAGCAGCCCAAATGCCACAGAGTGCTTATGAGGTGCCTAAGAAAAGCTCAGTAGCTTGAAGTAAGATTCTGGGGGGTTTCAGAGGGTTGCAGTGCATCTCATTGTAGCTTAAAGTTCACTGAAAGCCCTTGACAAAGTGCATGTAGTTAATGCAGGACTTGTCACAAATTACCAAAGCAGGGTCTGAAAAGCCTGAATGTCTCAGAAACAGATCCAAGAGAAATACTTAATAACTAAACAAGGATGAAGGATGGATTTATGACTGATGTTTAGTTTGGAGGCTGTTGGAAGACAATGCAACAAACTCACAAACATTGTCAGGACTTCTGGTAAATGAACACTGTGCCTGCAAAAAATGCAGTTTTTATTATAGCAACTAGCTGAGAATTGCCAAAGGTAGGGAGTTTCCAATAAATAAGAAGATTCTAGGTTTAGGAACAACCTGTTCAGGTTTGGCTGGAACCAAGGTCTCGAGGGCAATTCTGAACTTTCAAGTACACTACAGAATTGAGCATTTTAATCTACAGACCTTTTTACTTCAAAAAAATGAAAAATGACATTATTCAGAGAAAATTACGTTTAATCCTGTTTTGTTAATGATATTCACGAAGCTTTCCATGCTGACAAGAGTCTCAGGATTTTTTGCTGAAATGTCAGAAAAACCTCTAGAGAATTTTTGGCATTTCACAAAACTTGAGTGATTTCTTCAAAACGAGGAAAGTGGTGGAAGACAGTTAGGTATTGAGTGGTCTGATTTACAGGAAGATCAGATGGCTGCCAAGAAAACCCATTCAACTAATGAGATCTTGCATACATTACAGTATTTAAGGAACATATAAATGTTTTATTTACTATATGAACGGCATGGTACTGCTTCCCATCGACTTTAGCTGCACAAGTGCTTAATTACTCTGCTTTATTCAGCTGTTCACTCTGGTTTTACTTGTGTTAGCAGCCCTAAGTCACTTTGTAGGAACCCTGTGTCCTGTTTCTCTGGAAGCAACAAACCTTTCATAGGGAAGGGGAGGTTCTGGAGCTCCCCTGCCCAGCGGGGCTGCTGGGTCAGCCAGAGGTGTTGATGCTGCTGGGAAGCATAAGAGGGATTATTATGGACTTCTCTAGCATGGCATACAGAAAAACACCTTTTCACCTGTTTTAATGTCAGAAATGCTGACAGGTGAAATCCAGGCCGTGCTGGCAGCCACCCCATTGCATCAGCCCAAAGCAGCTCCCCAGATCCATCACCTGCAGGCTGAGGGCTGAGCCTCTGGGCAGAACACTTCCCAGTTGAGGAAAGGAACAGAGCAAGGTGTCTGGGGTAGCTCTTTGGCTTTGCTGCTCTTTGGTTACTATCATTTGTCATATGGCTGTTTAGAACAAAACAAGCACTGGTTTTGAAAGGTTGCTTAACGACTGAAACAAGTTTCAACTTTATTCCCTGCTTTCATGTAATCAGAGGTTATGTTTATTTAGAGAGCTAACATTTATACAGCTTAGGCACTCTCCAGCTTCCATGCCAAAACACACATGACTAAAATGAGCCTTTCTGTCACTCAGTGTTGACCTGTGATTGTTTCTACAGGAGCTGGATCTTCCAAGCACAAGGTTCTGGTAGAGTCAGGGGAAAGCCTGGCACCCCGTGCAATGAGTTTTCAACAGTGGCTTCAGCACAAGGATTTGCAAAATGCACTTGGGTGTCCAGACTTCCCCAAACACTCTTGAATTAGGATAATGAACAGTGAGAGTGGGAAGGGTCCTCAACCAAAGCTGCATAATGGGGAGAGGTCACAAGTTAAGGATCTCAAATTTTACTGCAAGATTTTTGATTGATTAAGCATCAAAAAACTTCAAAGTGAATAAGAACTATCAGTCTACCTGGGAAGCCAGCAGGGATTCCTCTCCATTCAGCTCCCCTCCCAGGTTTGCATTGCCATAGGGAGGAGGCAGCTGGACACGTTTCTATAAAGAGGTGCCCTCATTTCAGAAGCAGAGGTACAAGAGTTTAAGTGAGAGCAAGATCCATGGGCAGGTGATCCTCTTCTGTGTCTGTACAGAGGATGCCTGAAAAACATTGCAGCCTGCATTTACCTGCTGAGCTGCCCCACTGCATGGCTCAAGGTTTCCTCTCCCTGCACTTTCATGCAAATGCTGCAGTTTACTGCCTCTAAATCTTCTCTTCCAACAAGAGAGGAGAAAGTTCTGACTTTTCCATTTATTTCTGATTGCTAACAGTCCTACAAAGTCTATAAAGAGGTTGTAGGGTTTAGCAGCCTTTCATCCTGCGATTGCCTGTTGTGTCCCCAGAATTACACTGAAGCTGGGGATGGGAGCATCTCAGAAGACTCAGAAAGTATCTGCAATGTGCAAGAGTGTCTTTATGCAGAAAATCTGCCTGGAAAGCTCATAAGAAAAGGCTTTCAGGCTTTCCTTTAAGATTTTCAATACTTCCTACTTGAAGACAGGCTGGAAATCTGAGAAGAGTCTTTCTGTTCCAGCTAAAGTGGGCAGGTGCCAGGATTTTAGGAGGCTCAGAGAGAGGCGAGGGGAGGAAAAGGGAGTTAGGGGTTTTTTTAAAAAAACAGAAATTCAGGTTCATCTTGAGTTTTTGAAAGAAGTTAAGATTCACTTTTGTTTTGTCTGAACAGATTTCTTCCCTTTTATTTCGTCTGAACCATCTGGCTGAAGGATGCAGCATGGGCTTGGCTTGCCTGAGAAGTCAGACTGAATTAATAGGTCTGTTCCCAGAACTGGAGTTGAAGGCTGTTTGTAAACCCCTGCAGGAGCTGCTCTGCTCCCTGCTCCTCTTGCCAGGCACAGGAGAACCTCTGCAGCACTGCCCAAAGCTCAGCACTTGTACTGGGCTGACCCAAGCCCAGAGCTGAGCTCTGCTGCCAGGGTGATCTCTGGCCCAGGAACATCAGTCAGGAGGAAGTGATTCTGATGCAAGGGGCTGTATTTTCCAAAAGAACAGACCTCATTTCTCCTTGTGCTATGGAAGGCAATTAAAGCTTTTAAGGTATTGGGGTAGCCTTCTGATGACCACTTGGCAGCTTGGAAAGTATGATCTGAAACTGGCTACTTCATGGACAGGAGATCACCTGAAAACCTTATACAGAAATTACAGCAAGAAAATCTCAGGAAAAAAACCTCCTTTCCTGCGAGGCTGACAAAGCACTGGCCTGGGCTGCCTGGGGAGGGTGTGGAGCCTCCCCCCTGGGGATACTGAAACCCCCCGGCTGCAGTCATGGGGAATGTGCTATGGGGGGTCCCACTGCTGTGAAGGGTTGGACAAGATGATCTAAGAGGTTCCTCCCAACTCTGACAGTTCTGTGAAAGGCAAGGCACCTGGCAAACCCTTTCCCATCAGCAATCCAGGTGCATGGAGAGGGGGACACTGAGCCTGGGGACACGTGGTACAGGGTAAGGCTCCACCAGGACTTGTGCAGTTTGAGTTACTCAGTAAATACAGATTTGATGCCCCCAAAATGGCACCAATAAGATATCAGCAAAAACACAGATTGTAAGAAAAAAGGCACAAGTTGTCAGGTTTTTCCTTAGCTTCAATATGACTGCTGTGAAAACGAAGACACAAAGTGTCTTCTGCCAGGAATTTGCTGCCACCCTTCTCTGAAACAGTGATAGGTGCTGCTTTTTTTCAGCTGCCTGGCTTGAAATAAAGCAGATTTTTTTGTTTTGATTTAATTTGTTTACAATCCCCTAAAATGCTTCCCCTCTGGAAACCAGTCCCTGCTAAGATGTCTCATGTGTGATGGTCACTGCCAAGGCTCCTGCAGTAATCTCTGTCCTATCCAGTGCTACCAACATTAAACACTGCAGGAGCTGAAGTGCCAAAAGAGAAAATAAAATCCCTCCCTTTCATTTTTTTTTTCTTTCCTTGCAAGGCCAAACATGCTGTCTTTGGACAGATTTCAATCCTGCTTTAATTCATTAAAAAAGTGAAACAAAATCACCATTTACATCCCTGACAGCTGGCAGGTTTTCTGTGTTCTTACTGCTCCTGCCAAGTCAAAAAAAGTTTTCATTCAGCTCTGTCATGGATCTTTGGAGTGCTGGATGTGAGAGATGTCAGAATGTACTCATAACAATGACATCCAGTACCTGGAGGCAGGAACGGATTATGCTAATGTGCTGCTGTAAAGGAAGTCACAATTCTTCTTTTTACTTTAAAAAAAACCAAAACAACCAAAAAACCCCATGACAATATCAGAAAATGCACCAGTCCCAAAAGAGGGAGAATTTTGCTTTCTAAGCCACCTGACATGTTCCAAGAGCTTTCTGTTCATCACATTACATCAGCATATACTAGGGGAAAAAAAAAAAAACAAAAAAAAAGGCAAAGAGCTGTTGTTTTATTGGCATTTTTTGCTTCCTATGGCAAGATGAGAGTGGTTGTGCAGGTCAGGGTCACCAACATGCAGCGGGCAGAGGACATAGAGGTCACAGGGGAAGGGACTCTTGGCCAGGGGACAGGAACACTTTCCACACCCGGGTGGGTGTATTTGCAGTGGACACACAGTGTGACACAGGGACACACAGTGTGACACAGTGTGACACACAGGGACAAACGGTGTGACACACGGGGACACACGGGGACACACAATGTGACACACGGTGTGACACATGGGGACACACAGGGCCTCCCAGCTGACTCAGTGGAAACAGGGCACAGAACTGGTCTCCAGCTCACAGTGTCAGCCGCTCCCGCACAGTCCCAGTTAGGCAGCCACAGAAAGAACCCAACCCCCTTGCAGATACAAACCCACTCTGTGGGTTTGAACTCTGTGGCTAAAGTCAAGTTATCTCGATTAAAGCTCATCAGATTCTTAGTTGCCACTTGAATTTTGATGGGGACAAAGATAAATCAGAAATCGGATCCACAGATCTTGCATTTCCTTGTCTCACTGCCCACCCCAAGGAAATGCAAATAGAAGTTCAAACCACCTATGTACAAGTGGAAGAGGTGAAAGCTTCCATTTCCACCCTGAACAGCTGTTTACATCCGAGAGAAACACTTTGGGAAAGAAAAAAAAGAAAGAAAAGTGAAGAAGCCCGTGCTGCACTGACAACCTGTGTGCCTGCCACTGCTCCCATCTCCAGAGGCACTGGGGAGGGAGGTGCTGGAGCTTCCAGAACTGAAGCCTCACGCAGGAGAGACAGATGCCAGATCATTATTCCTGGCTTTAAGATAGAAAATAGCTGATGGGCATAAGATGCTATTTACTGCCTACAGTACATTTCAAAACCAGCTATCTTGTCAGTCATACACCCTTTGTATTCCGTTACTAAGTGGTTTTAATTTTGCTGTGGTTAGCTGTTTTAAAATCAGTGTTATTCTATGATCAGCTCCCCCTTATCTACAGGGGTGAGAATAGCTGGAGGTTGTGACTTAAAGACCACAACTATGACTGGGCTTGGCTCTGAGACTTGGAGACCCACAGCCATGGTCTTTTCTTACAAAATGCAATCATTATGGCATGCATATGGCCCCGAGCTATTTCACTTATTAAGCCAACAACTGCTTAACAATGGCAAGCTGCTCTTGGAAAAATCAACTTGCTGCTTTCTGCCTGTACAAGATCCCTTTTGATACACATAAATTTTTAGAAAAGCCAAGCCCAGGGCAACTGTCTGCCTCAGATCCAGTGACAAGGGGACAGATCATAAGGAGCTGCTCAGTGACCTCTCTGTGCTCACCTTTACCTGCAGCACTGTGCATGCAACAGGCAGACATTCTTTGTTCCCTGCAAGAGTTACTTTAACACAAAACAAAAAAGCCTACAAACCACACAGCAGTGGAAATGTGGCTCTGTCTGCATATCTGGTGTGAGGGGAATCAAGAATAACAGCCCGGAGGAGCAGGAACCCTGTGGTATGGTTTACTGGAACCAGGATGTCTAAAGATGCTGTCTGAAAACCTAAGGCTGAGGAGGTGAACAGCAGCTGTGGCTGAAAGGGAAAGAGCTTTCCCTCCCTTCATTTCCCACATGGTAAAAGTCTCCTACACAAAGAGCAAGGCAGCAGCTTGCAGGAAAAGTCAAGCTCACCTGCAGCCCCTCTCCAGTGAGCTTGTTTACCCATAAACACCTCAGGAGCAATTTCTTCTGCAGCCACATTCCTCAACAGCAGCTTTTATTATATGGTGTACCACATCCTAACATTAATTAGCACTTCACCAGCAGGATAAGTATCATTTTTCAAAAGCACTGCAATTAACAAAATAAAACTAATCCCTTTTTAGTTCAAGCAGCATTGCTTCCATCCCACTCTTCAAAGTGATGGTGTCAAATTGTTGATTTCCTCTTTCAGCTCGCTGCAAACCAGCAACAAAGGAAGTGTTTTCCAGTATGAGATGGCTTTGCTTGCCTACCTTACCTTCCACCTGAATGTTTTAAAACCCTTGGCAAAGGCAAAGGATAGGGAAGGATATTGACTCCCTTTGGTTTTTCTTTGGTTTACGTGGGAGTTGCAGGCAAAAAGACGGCAAGTACCTCCCTGGGGTAACAGAGTGAGGCAGCAGCAAAGCTGATAATAAAAGCTGTTTTTCTGGACCCTGAAAAAGGGCTGCAGCTCCATCATCAGCTCGTGGTGCCCCTGCAGACACACTGCTGCTGCAGAGATCACAATTTCCTTTTCAGTTCCTTTCCACCATCAGGGAGCTCTCCCCAGTTCAGCTGAGGGCAGGGTGGCCACTGAAGTGGCCCAGGGGCTGCTGGTCAGATCAACGCATCTCCTGCTCCTTTTCCATTTCCCCCTCCCAGAAGGAAGATCAGGAAGCAGTGCCCAGAGTGCTGGTCATGCTGCTGTTCCTTCAGTCACATTTCAATTACAAAAGCAGAGCACTCAGCTTTGGAGTGAGGCACCAGGAAACTTCTGGATGGATGCATGAGCTCATGCAGACAAAGCACCTGCCATAAACTGGTCCTGGAGGTGCCTGGAGAAAGAACTGTCTCATCTGCTGGCCCAAGAGAACTGGTTTATCTCCATAAAATATCTATTTACTCTGCAGAAATGGATGTTTAAATAATACCTTAGTAATATTTTCCATTAGTAATTCCCGAGCTTTCCATGCTCCCATGTGCACGCAGAGGTAGGGACCTCCACATGTACACACGTGGAAAAAACACAAGGATTTGTAACACCAAAACACAGATGTGACTGGTAAAGCTCAGAGATCAGAAAAGGCAGGAAAGGGTAGAATGAATTCCTATTTAAAAAAAACAAAACAACCAAACAAAACAGCAACCAGCATCAGGAAGAGATAGCAAGGAAGTTTTGAAGTAACTTCTGTATTTGTTTATAAGTTGATCTATGGTTCCCATTCAATCATTTTTTCCCATGAACAACATACATTTTGAAATCTACCTTGCAGAATTTGTATTTTGATACACCTTTAATAAACTTATTACCAGATTCTATAGGGAAACAATGTTTTGAGGGGATTTAAGTGCAAAAATTGATTTTCCACAGTATTTTCTGCTTTATTTTTAACACTTAGTGGCTCGTTTTCAGAGAAAACATACTGATGGTTTAACTTGTATTTTTGCTCTCCCTTTCTCCCTTTTTCTTGCCATCAGCTATAACAGAAAATCTAGTAGGCCTGTACCATCTCTTTCCTTCTCCTCCCTCTGTACTTTCTCTTCATTTCATCAGGTTTTGAAAAGCCACAGGGTGTTGAAAAATGGGATTTTTCAAAAGTTGGAGAGCTGCAGAATGGCCCAAGGGAAAAGCATAACCCAGCTCTGGCATTTTTCAGCTCCCAGTGATAAGGAGCAAAGAGAAGTGAGGACAGGAGGTAATGACAATCTGCTGCTGCTGAGGTAAATCCCTTTTGAATATTATTAAATAAGAGCAACTGGAGTGGTTCAGAGTGTTTCTCAAAAACACATTCCCCTTCTTTTGTCAAACCCTAATACACACACGAATAAGAAAAATCTGGCTTTTGGAAACCAAGTGTGTTTCATTGGAAACATTGAGTAACCTGGATGATAAGAGTGCCCAGCACCTTTGCAGAAACGCAGGCCAAGAGCCACAGCAGCCAAAAAGGGAACACAAAGACCTCACATCTGCCAGAAAGGTCCAGTGCACTCAGCACTTACCTGTGACACAGAAAAAAGACACCTGAGCCTTTCCTAGCCCCACCAACTCTGTCTGGCTCTGGTTTTTACAAGGTGGGATCGAGGGGAAGGGGCTGTGTATGCGTGACACAAGAGACACCAAGCAGCAGGAATGGGCTTCCTGGAAACATCTCCATTTCAGTCTTTAAAATCAGGAGACTTTTATTGCCCTTCCCCTCAAACCAGCAGAAAACCTCTTCTTCAGACACACTCCTGTGCCAGTTTCAAGATAAATATTCCATTTGGTGTTGGTTTTGGATTTGAAGCCAATATTGGCCTAGCCATGGAAACAGAGTTGCAGCTTTAAATGTGGAGAGGCAATTAGTTCTGAATGCTCTTAAACACTTCTGGCTCTTTGGATGAAAACCACTCGGGCCTTTTTTACCATTAGTCACTCACAAGTGCTGGCTCCAAAGCTAAACCCTGCTAGACACACAGCTGCTGCTTGAGCATCCTCTGCATTACATAAAGTAGCTAAAGAAAAATAGAAATATTTTTTCATTCTAAACAAAGCAATGAGGTTGCCCAGGTAAATCACATAGCTCTGTGTCCTGTATTTTTCCCACTGCACAATACCATGCTGGATGCCAAGACTACAAGTTGTCCCACAGAAAACACAGCTGTCACCAGTGCAGGTCCCCATCCCCTGGTGAAACCAGCTCCATCGACAGCAGGAGACATGGCTTCTAGTGAAGTGCAGTGGCAGAGAATACAAAGCAGTACTTTCACAGCTGGAACACGGATGAAAAATGACACAGCCCAGGAACATGACAAGTAACAGGCCTGCAGGGTGAAGTCCTGACTGGCTGGAACTGGAAAGCTTGTTTTCTCTACAGCTTCCAATGGCACTTACTATTTTTGGTGCAGTTGTTGCAAGCCCTCACACATGCTCCATCCAGTACAAGTTCACTGGGATATGATAATCATTTGGTATTAAATGCTGGCAACAGAGCCAGAAGGTTTCCTTCATGCATTCTCCTACTACTGCCAAGGCAATCATATTAATTCTGCTAACTGCCTGCCAAGCCAACCACCCCCTGAACTGTCCCGTCCTCCTGCTGAAACCAAGACATCCCTATCAATCCCTGGTGGCTGGAGCCCTGCCAGCAGGACTGACTGCTACCATCAGCCCATGCCATGCCATGCCTCTAATGAGCTGACATTTCCTGTTGCTAAATTGCCACGTCTGAAAGCCAAACCAAATAGTGTTCAGCCTCTTTAAAATCCAGACGATGGTTTCTGACTTTCCACTCTACCTTCTGGTTCCTCTCTCTCCGTGTTTCTCCTCCTGAACCCGCCTGGATAGAGAGCTCTGAAGTCAGAACCTGCTCCATATGGAAGGTATCAGCCTGCTCTGCAGAACTGAAGCTGTCTCATGTTGCTCCTTCTGAGTCTGCTCTACAAATCCAACCCTACCCGTGTCACCTGAAGCAGGGGCTGCTCTGCACAGACACAACCTGCTCCCTGGGGCCTGGCTACATCCTTGGGCCTCACCTGAGCTCTTCTTCACACCATTCCCATATTTCACTCTTCCCTGGCTGCTTATTTTAGCAACGACAAGAGTGGCATAAGAGAGATTTCAAATACCCTTTCTGTGCTCTCCAGGGAACCATCCAGAGCATCCAAGCTGCTGTTACACCTCCTGAGCCACTCACAATCCCCACTTGGCACAGTGGAATGTCAATGTTTCATTTAATCACAAGTTTCTCACCTAAAGGAATACTCTTTGGAGGACCAAATCACCAGTGCATGCTGAAACCACCCTGTGCCAGAAGTGCTCACTGACACTGCTGCTGAAGCATGGGCACAAGAGCCATAGCCAAGGAATATCAGTGGAAGGGAAAATCCAGGCTCAGGTCTCCTGTGGAACACAGGGCTGCAGGAACAGCCAGTGATCCTCCAGGATTCTTACCATGCATTCCTCAGCCTACCTAATGAGCTGTCTGACAGATCAAGTTCAACAATCAAGACAGAGATGTTTAGCTAGAAAGAAGACAGAAGACTGGAAGAATGTCAGAAAAGTGGGTTTTTCAGCCACACAGAGAAGGCCACTAGGCAGAAGACAGCCTAACTTTTCTGTGTTGCTATTTGCTAGGCTAAGGAAGATCTGGAGAGGGGGCTGGATCTCCCTGCACCAGGCAGCTCCATCAGACTGGCAGCTAACAGGGACCTGTTTTGCTGGCAGCATCTTTTCCTTCATAGCCTTTACTTTTGCTCTCCAAACAGCATCCAAATTTCACATACCTCAAGCTGTACTTGCAGACTTTCCCTAATCCACCTCACTTGGTAGTTTTGGCTACACTCCATCAACTTAACTATTAAGTCTCAAAAGTCTGTTATATGTTTTATAGACTTGGGGGCAGCTCATTTTGCTGGTGTGTGTGCTACCTGCAAGGGGCTGACACTCACCTGGTCACTTCTGCAGTTACATGTTCATACTGCTAGCACTAACAAATAACTAAAAATTTCCAACTTTTACTCCAGATTAGGTTGAATTCAAGGAATGAAAGTGATTCACTACAGAAAAGTGTTTCCTCTGGCAGCAATGTGCCTTATCCAGCAGGGACACTGAAAAAACCAAACCATCACCAGCACTGGTCTGAACAGAGCCTGTCTTTACAGCTTCCAACTTTCTGTGCCATGAATTGAAGTAAATCTCCTCCTGGGGGATGCACTAGGTGACACGGAAAGACCATCAAAAACATGGACACTACCAATGAGAACCCTTCAGATTTGGGTAATTTAAGAGGTTTTCAAAAGAAGCCATTTTCCCAGAAGGAAAATACAATGGTAATGCCCCCAGATATCTCAGATGGACATTTACCTAAGACACCTCCCATAAAACAACCTCTTGCTTCCCTGACAAGGCTGGATACAGAGGTCACTGCAGTTTGATACAATCACTCTGCACACCATGGCTTCCTCAGCACTTTGGAAGCATCTGCTTCATCCCTTCCCACACTAACATGGCAAATATTTCCATGGAGGCTTCAAGCACAGGGAAAACTTCTGAAGGAAATATCTACTGACAGGGATAAAAATCATTTTCCTCTCAACACACCAAGAAAAGCTCCTGATGCCAGGTATTGTTCCCCACCCCAGCCACTTCCCTTTGCTGGGGAAATCCACGTTACCAGTTTGCATGGCTGCACAGAACCAACCCATCCCCCTGCCTTTCTGTTCAATTAATTCTGAACTTCTGAAATGACTAATTAGGAAAACCTGATGCTTATCCTAGGTAATGATCTATTGATCTCTATCTTTGGCCTGTGTAAGCCTGGCCAAACACCCATGGTAAACAAAATAAATTCAATGAGCTGTGTAGTTTAAACAGAGCTATGTATTGTATCAAATGATCAGGAGGTGAACAATATCCATATACAACCATCACACCTTCAGGCTTTTCTTTATAAAGCTTTCTGGAGCAACAAAAAGTTAAAAACAAACAAAAAAAAGGGTAAAAAACAAAAGAAAAAATGTAAAAAAGGGAAAGCAGCATAGATATAACAGTGTGGCAGGTACACAGGGCACATAGGAACTGAGTAAATCCCATCATGTTGAATCAGAACTGCCCCAAATCTCAAGAGGGAACTGAAAATCAGTTCAAGGTGAGTGTGCTCAACTCAGCCAGCTCTGAGAAAAGGTTTGGATCCTGTCAAAATGAACGTGTAGAGGAGATCCCCAGTGCTCTGATTTTTAATAGTCTGGAACTCCAGTAAGGATTCAGCATTACCCAGAGGGCTGAGCTGATGGTTTGCATTGCTGCCTGGAAACCTACACAGGGACTCAGCCTTATGATTAAAATTAGTAGGTACTAATTGAAGCTGTCAAGTTCTGTTCCTCACGTTCAGCTCAAGCTGCCTGATTGCTGCTTGCCAGCTCCTGAACTCAGCCCTTGGGAAGTGGTGTGGGCAGAGCTGGTGCCTGCCAATACCTCTGCTCAGGTGTCACAAGTGGCCAAGGACAAGGAGCAGTCAGTTCAGCGTAGAGATAGTTACATCAATAGCCCTTGAAATGGAAAAGACAACCTTTAGCATACAGGAGGAACTATTTGCAACTATCTTGATATGGACAATGTGTTTTCAACAAGCCTGCTACCATTTAGCTTATTTTCTCTTGACAATTTGTTTCTTTCTGATGCAACAGCTGAGTTCAGATGCATTACCTGTAATTTACTCTTTTTCACAGAAGTCTCAGAGAAGAAAATGGGACCTTGTGTGAATAGATGTCCCCAGGATCAGATCTGCTCTCCTCACCAGTAAATGCAGGAAGCAAAATCCGAGTTTTCCTTCCTTCCTCTCTGCATGTTCTTTGCTTTCAGTGAGAGGCAGAGGCAGCACTGACTGGCAGGTGAGCACCTCACAAACACCAAGAGAAGGCAGGTTCCAGCCTGAGCTGCTGATGGACATCCAGTGAGTCAGAGAATTCTGTGTCCTGTGTCAATGGGCTCAGTGTGCAACCCCTGCTCCCAGCCCTGGGAGCTCCATGCTGTGGGTAACAGAACTCAAGCTCTTGCTAACACTGACAGCTCTGCAAGGGTATTTTGGGTGGATTTAGTGGTTTTCAATGGCTTATTTCACTAAGCCATAAAGAAACACTTTCCCTCAACCCAAGCATGAGCTGTTATTTTCTATACTTAATAAGGCCAAGGTAAAGAAAACCCAAGTGCATATTTTTAAATATTTTATCTTTACACAAGCCTGGGTTATGCAGAACACAGAGCCATATACAGACTTGCACAGAGAAGGCAAGCTGGCAAAATCTCCAGAGCTGCCTCACTCACATATAAAAATTTTCAAGCAGGAGTATAAAACTAAACCAAAAACTGGTCACAGCCAAGGAGGTATCAAGAGTCAGACCCTCCCCACCTGATCAGAAGGTGCAGCTTTGGCTCATCTCTAGAGGCAGAGAGGCAGCAGCAGCTCAACAACTTCTGTGCATTTCCTGCAGTATAATATTAAAAAAACCAACTTTTTCTTTGAAGTATCTGTGGAAGACCCATGCCTATAAATGTTCTGTAACCATTTGTCCTAGATATTTCCTATCTTATGGGGTGAGAGTGTGGAGAAGACAGAGAGAGAGAGGACTGAGGGAATTCAGGCTTTTCCCAATACTCTTGGTAAGTTTTCAGTGGCCACTGCTCTATGGTGGACTTCTGATAAGATGCTGAAGTCTCTTCCTAGCAGTTACAAAATCATCTCGTGCAACCAGTATAAAAAAATTAGGTTTCTAATATGTAATAATAACTATTATTATTACTGCTACACGTAGTAGCAGTGCCATCATGATTTCACATAACCTTTCTCACATGCTGGGAGAAACACCAGTAGGCTGAAGACTACTCTGAAATGCTACTATAGAACGGAATTAATACCTAAAATCTCTGGCTTGTCTACATGCACAATCCAGGGGAAGAAGTAATGAGAAGCAGAAAAGTTAAAGCTAACCATCATCCTCTGACTCTCCTGGGTTCATCAAGATTTTTGGTGGTTATTCTTTCACCTTTTGCTGAAGGGTGCTGGTGATGTCCCACCCTCACCACCACACAGTGCCCCAGCAGCTCACACGTCAGCACACATACAAAATGCATTAAAAAATTCATTTACTGCTACCTTTGGATTTCTTAAGAATGGGCTCTCATCTCCATAAGGAGCCTTTAACTGCAGCCAAGGCCTTTCCTCAGTGGGTCAGGGGAGATGGTTGGGTTCCCCTTTCCCTGGGGCCAAGGGTGGTTTCAGATGTTCTCTTCCTGTGCTGCCCCGTGCTGTCCCAGTGGATCTGGGATCCATTTGGAGCCCTGCATTTGGTTCTCACATTACTCAGAGATGCTGAAAACATTCTGTTCCTGCTCAGCAGCCAAACACCCAAAAACTCCCTGCCCTGGAGGACAGACAATAAATACACTGTCGTGGTGCTGGGCAGTGCTGGAAGTGCACCCTGTGATTAATCAATGCACATTAAATGCTTTTTAATTGTGAACTTGTGAAGCTGCAGATCTCCATGACCTCCCCTTGGTTTCCAAGCATGATCTCCAGAGGCATCAGAAGAAAAAAGTGAGACCCCCAGCCTGGCATGAGGAGAGTGTCTCATCCTCTCATCCCTCTGTCAGCTGCTTCAGTGCTCATTTATAGGAGGAAAATGTGGTAAAGGGAAAGAAAAAAAAAAAAAAAAGCCACCACAAAGTATACTCTGTTTTAATCACTGGGTTTTACAGACAAAGGCTGTAAGCAGAGGGAGACAAAACGCAGTCTCCATAGTTTTAACCAAGCACAAACACTGAGTGTACTGCTCACTTCCAGGATTTTCTGTAGTCTCTGACAAATATCTTTAATCACTGCTTGAAAATAAAGGGTAAGCACTGTGGTAAGAGCTAGGAAAAGCAATCAAATTAAATGCCATCTGCATAAACCTGAGAAGAATCTGAAAAGTAAACAAAGGCTCCATCTGTTATGACACTTCACTGCTATAATTATTATGATATTACAGTATCTGCCTTAGCAACAGCCTCTGGTTTGCTTAAGCTCCACAACTTTTTAAGAGGTTGACACTGCAATGAGTCAGTGACTAGCACAGTTGGGCTTCTGGTAAAATACAAGTACAATTTCATTTCATAAATGACACCTGATTAAGCTTGCTTACCATCTCCTATGTCAGAGGAGAATTAACCTGCTACAAAAGCTGAACTGACTGAGAAAAACGTCTGGAGAGGACCAAACTAACAGCCATAATAATGAATTCTTCTGCTTCAGTTCAAAAAGGAGGTGACTATTGCTGTCTTGCACAGACCTGAAGAAAGTGACTTTCCCAGAGCCACCCAACAGGGTCCAAAGTGCCACCCCACGCTGTCCCCCCCAGGTTACAGAGGAGACCCTGCCATTTATTCCCAGCAGTGCATACACACTGTACCTTCCCACATCGATGCTGTGTTCTGTTTGCTCCTTCTACCTCTGCACCACCTGGTTCCATCACCCCACACACAGCAGGTACTTGCTGGGGGTCATTTTGCACTCTCTCTCCCTTGGCACCCCCATTTCACAACACTTGGAATTATCAGTTTCTAAACACTCACTGAACAGTTCCTCTTACTCTGGAGGTTACTCCAGGGCCAGCAGCATCCCTGTGGCTGTGTGCCCAGTGTGGTACCCTGTGGTTTGGCAGCTGGAACTGGGCTCCTGCCCCAGCCACAGACTGTGTCCCTAACTCTGTAGGGCCATTCAGCCACTGAAACCTGATGGCTGGGGGGTTCCACGAAGCCCAGCAGGGAAGGTGTCTTTGGCTTTCAATGACAATTCCCATTACACTGATCTTATGGGTTTCCTGAGGTGCTGTGGAAGAGTAAAGGAATAGATTGCTCCAGAAGGCTGTAAAACAGACAGCTCAGTCTCTGCTGCAGTGTCAGCAGCACTGTGTCCTGCTCCTCTACCATACAAAATGAGAGCAAAGGGAGCTGAGGAGTTACCATGGTGGTTGCAATAACAACCAATTTCTGGTCTCTGTCTCTGAGCCATCAGACCTGTTTTTCATTCAATGTCTTTGCTGGAAGGAGTTATGGCTCTGAGAATGTTATTGTGTTCTTAGTCATCCATTTATTAGATATAAATTATTTTCACTGAGCACTTCTTAGAAGCATTATAAAGCACTGTAATACTTTTATATGCTTTAGCAAGTTCTATTCTTTGCCTTGGTGGCTGCCTTCCACTATCCCTTGCCTCTCCCAAATAAAGGAAAGCAATGATTTCACCTAGGAGACAGAGGCTGGGGGCATCAGCAGTTGTGCTTCTGCTTCTCCATATCTCCAGATGAGCTCAGTGCAACTCATTGCTGCCAAAGGGGTTGGGATCAGGCTTTCTGCAGCATCTTGGCACAGCCAGCTTTCCCCCCCTGCTCAGCATGCTCTGCTGGGAAGCAGGGATGGAACAGGAACCTGCCTTCCCACCAGTTGCCTGGAAGCTGCCATAGGACTGCCTGCATGTTATTGTGATGATGGATAAGGAAACAATTAATGGTTCATTAACTGTTTCAATCAACAGTTAATGGATTATTACTACAGGTTGGAAAGAAGTCACTTTTGCTTGTATTTCATTATTGCTTAAAGAATCTAAAACTAAAAAAGGGAATATCTGGTGATTAATGATGTGTTTATATTGACTTTCTTCCCACCCAGCTTTTCCTGTTAAGAGGAAGGTGCCAGAGAACAGAATAAAAGTTGAAAGTCTCTTCTGCACAAGGATTCTGGTTTGCAATTTCCAGGATTTGAGCGTGAGGAAGGAACTATTTTCCAGGCCCCATCACTCCAAGCACACGTGGGGCTGGTGGTGATGCTGGGTGGGTCTGGGTGCATTTCCAGCCCCCACGGGTGCTCCTCGTTTGTCCTGGACAGAGGACAGAGCTGTCCTGGCCCCATAAGTGGCTGCTGGTGGCCGTGATGAGCCCCCTGTGAGATGCTTTGCTGCTGGGGGATTCCTGGTCCCTCCCCACCCTGCTCTCCACATGTCCCTGCCTGCTTGCAGGGCTTGGTGACTCCTCTGGCTTCACCATTTCTTTGTTCCTTGCCCAGAGCTCTCCAGGATCAGCCCTGGGAAGGGGCAGGGGGGAGCAGTGAGCTCTGAGCTGGGGGCTCTGCAGCCAAACCCCACAATCCCTGCCTGCCCTCCCTGCTGAGAGGTTTCACTGCTCCCTTCACACCCCCAGCTCTCTCCCTCCCCCTTCCCTCTCTTCTCCCTCCCTTTCCCCTCTCTCTCTGTCTGTTGGATGCTTCAAGGAAGAGAAAATTTATGGCAGTGGTTCCAAGAGCTCTTTTCTCTGCCTCGGTGCTAGTCGGTGCATGCTCCTGGCTGGCTCTGCTCTGCCTCCTCCCTGCCCTGCTCCCCAACACCTCAGACAAAAGCTGGATCACATTACCAGCCACGGGCCCCCCAGAGCTGCTGAGTGCATCCTGCACAGTGCCAGGTACCTGCGGCTCCCTCTGCCTCCCTTAGATTGCCTTTCCAGGTCCCCACTCTGGGAGAAGCCTGACTTTCCCAGACAGAACAGTAAATGATGCTAACTTTCTGCACGGGGTGGTAGGAAAACCAGACTGCCTTTCTTCCTGGTCTAATCAGGAGATGGCTTAATGAATTAAAGCTGCTAATCCAGAGTGGTGACACAGGCACAGTTTGTAGGACAGGCTGTCCAAGTGGCACCAGGCTTGTCCTACATGCCCAGGGTCAGCTTCAGGCATTTTCCAGCCTTTTCTGCCTCGAGGTGCCACAAAAGCAGCTCATGAAGAGCAAAGGTAATTTTACCAGGACTTCTGGCCTTGCTCTGATCATCCGAATCAAGCAGCAACTGCAAAAACAAGTTTCCAAGGTCTGGGACTTGGGTCTGTCCCATTCCATATTCCCTAGGAGCTTTACCTCCCTGCTATTGCCCCTGTATCTCCCCAGGGCTTCCAGACCTCAGCAGTGATCAATCTCCTTCAGTGCTGAGACAGCCAAGTGCAGCACCTGAAAACCCCAGTTCAGTCTCCTCTCTGTTTCATGCTCCTCTTCTTCTAACCCCCCATTTGTCTGGAGTTGGATCCTGATCTCAACAGCAATTTCAAGAATTCAGGATTGTTCCTGGCCTCCCTTCCACTGGCTCAAACCCAGAGATCAAGTCTGGATTTCAGGGACTGGATTGTCACTTAGAGAGTTCTGAATTCAGACCAGGCTTTGCAAAGGGTGAGTTGCAAATGAAATGATACAGATGCTTACTGAGTAGCATAACACATTTATAACACACTCACAGATGTTATTGCAAGTACTTAAATAAAATCTATTTCATTTCTGCAGTGTTAAATATTTGCAATGCTCGATTTTTATATAGAAAGCTCCCCAAATCACTGAATTAATAGTTAGCATCCCCTGAAATATTTCAAGTAACAAATGCATAAAACACACTCAAAAACTATTCGACTAATGTCAGTATAAAAAAAAAGAGCTCAGAAACTAAGATTGTGTATGACAGAGTCAGCCAAGAGTGATTTTCTGAAGGTGAAGGGGAAACTTAAATATGGAGAGGCAAAACTGACAGACTCTGGGTCCTCCTGGTGCCACTGCAATGAGTGCCAGGCTGAGACAGACAGAGCAGTGTGAAAACAAACCCCTTTATAAGGTTTGTTTCTTGGCCTTGCCTCTGCAGTGATGTCTCACCTCCAGCACAGCCAGTGACTCATCCCTCAATTATTGCTGCTCTCATTCTGCTTCAAATTGCTGGGAGGAAGGGAAGTACTGATAGAGACACTTTGGAAGATTAAAATAACCCTGTCTGTAGTGCTCTGTACCAGCTCTGCTCTCAGGAACCTGCTTTCTCCATTAGTGCTGTGTTATGAATTCACTTGTGCAACACCTTCTTGGAACCAGAGGAGTTTGGTTCTGGAAACAGGAATTAGTGACAGGAGATTCATTACAGACAGGGAATGTTCTCCTTAAAGACAAGCTGTTAGCTCAAGTCAGGCTTTTGTAGCACTTTGTAAAACAAGGTGTTTACATACCTCTTTATTTTTTCCCCCTTATAAAAGCCACTTCTAGAAAAGAAGGTGGAAGCAGTTCCTGGAGGCACAGCAGGAGCAGGACAGACCAAGCCACGTCCCCGCAAGGTGCCAGTGCCTGGGCTGAGGTACCAGGGGCAGCACCCCAAATCCAGCACCAAGCCCTGCAAGTGTCAGAGGTGCAACATCCTGAGCAGCCTCCTGGCCCTGCAACCTCTGCAGCTGTCCCCAGCACCCGGGAGGAGCCTTGGCTGTGATGCTAAGGATGATGAGGACACTCCAGCTGATAAATAAAAGCACTCAGAGCTCCCCGTGCTGGGTATTCCTCCTCTGCAGGCAGCCAGTCAAGTCTTTTATCTACATTATCATCTTTGAAAGAAAGTATTTACAATCTGGCAATCATGGCAATTCAGTCAATGGAAAGCCCTGAGGGAAAGAGAAAACTAAAACCAAAACACGAAGGCAGGGAGATGCAAAGGGAGTTCAAATCCTATTTCATAAATTGTGAATTTAAACAAAACCTGGTGCCCTGAGCCCATGGGGAACTGCACTGTTTCTTTCTGGGCTTCAGGGTGTTTTGCCTCCAAAAAGCAGCTTTCCTAGGGAAACTGTATTAATATAGAAATTAGATGCTTGAAACAGGAAAACTGGAACCCACTCAGAATTTGTCCTCCTGCTCTCCTGCCTGGGGCTGCAGAGCTGGCACTGGATCTGTTTATTGGGAACGTTCACATCACCCAATTTCCCTGGTCACTCACCCAAGGGAAGGAAAGAAAGGAAAGGAAGGAAAGGAGGGAAAGGCGGGAAAGGCAGGAAAGGCAGGAAAGGCAGGAAAGGAAGGAAAGGAAGGAAAGACGGGAAAGGAAGGAAAGGAAGGAAAGGAAGGAAAGGAAGGAAAGGAAGGAAAGGAAGGAAAGGAAGGAAAGGAAGGAAAGGAAGGAAAGGCAGGAAAGGCAGGAAAGGCAGGAAAGGAAGGAAAGGAAGGAAAGGAAGGAAAGGAAGGAAAGACGGGAAAGGAAGGAAAGGAAGGAAAGGAAGGAAAGGAAGGAAAGGAAGGAAAGGAAGGAAAGGAAGGAAAGGCAGGAAAGGCAGGAAAGGCAGGAAAGGAAGGAAAGGAAGGAAAGGAAGGAAAGGAAGGAAAGGAAGGAAAGGAAGGAAAGGAAGGAAAGGAAGGAAAGGAATTTCTTATAATTTTTCATTTTAGCAGCATAAAAATGTTATCTCCCCCCCACACACAGATTGCTCACAAAGATCCTTGCAGAAGGGAAATTTTGAAGTTTTTTTTCCAACCAGCATGAAAAAGAAACTCATGAATGATCCACAAAGTATCTTAACAAGCACAGAATTGAGAAAAAAGCCTAGGCTTCAGAAAGGGGATCAGTTTGTGCACATTGTGCAGCAAAGAAACACAACTGCAGCAGAGCTATCAGTACCACTTAATTATCCAAAGGCCTGAGATGAATTAAAAAAATAAGGCCTAGAAAGTAACTGTTACCAATTTCCCCTAATCCTTATAAATTAATCATTTTCTGGTCCAAATTATGTAGAGAGCTCCAGGACTACCTGAGGGTACCTGCAGGAGATGACCTTAAAAATTTGCCAGTCCTGTCTGAGTTACCTCGAGAGAATTCCTTCAGCATTCCCTGCACCTCCTCCTGCTTGTTCAGAGAGTGCCCCTAACCTGAGGCAGGGGTTTTTAGCTCTCAAGCCACGGGCAGGTTTGAAAGGTTCATTGGATATTTTTGTCCTCAAGTGATAAACCTGGACGGGAGCTCCTGGCCCAGCCAAGGGGAAGGTGGATGTGTGGAGCAGGAGACAGGTTTACAGCACTGGAACCTGGGAGCCACTTTGGATGAAATCATAATTAAGCTTACTGGGGTTTGAAAGTTTGGATTTACAATACATTTCACTCATTGTTTCTCATTTCCTACACTCCTGGCAGTTTCTGCTTCCAGCTGGGAAGAGAAGCAAAGCAGCTAAAAGTGCCATGGAGCAAAGTGTGGGAAAGGCAGAGCCCTTCAGCAGGGCACGCTGGCATCTCCAGAGGGACTGGCTCCTTTGGGACACACATTTCCCAGGCTGGAAAGTATGGAGTAAAAACCAAGGAGCTGCAATACTCTTGGGGTTCAAAGTGCAACCTTTTCCGTGCAAGGGAAAGGAAAGACCTGAGGCTCCCTTGTGTTTTCTCCAAGGAACCTTTCCCTTGAGGCAGGGAAAAACAGGAAATACAATAACCTCCCATCCTGGGTCAGGGTCAGGGAAAACCAGACCCCACTCCCTCAGAAGAGGAGTGCAATGCACTGCTCTGGTGCACCCTTAGCTATATCCTGCAGTTCCTATGTGCAAGCAGGAGCATCAAGCTGGATGCAATAGGAATGCACTGGTAGCATTGCTTACAAATGTGTGGTTTAAACAGCACTGACAATGGTTAACTTGCTGTGTTAATTATTCTGCAGTCCTAGTCACTGAATTGTTAGAGGGTGCCACCATCAACACCAAAAACTGGCGTTTATTCCACGATCTGAAAAGCACTGCAACCAGAGACTCTTGCAAAGGAGAAGGACGGAGAAGTCCAGGAAAGAGACCATGAAAAAAATATCTTCCACTGGTGAACATACCAACAGCACGTGGTGAAACACCAGAGCCTCTCCGTGTGCTCACCACAGCCACAAAATGACTCCACAGTCCCCAAGTCAGAACTTGGCACCAGCATCCCAACTGGAACCCTGACCCCAGTGCCTGCAGGAAAGCTGAAGCTGCTCACTGTCACCTTCTCTCTTTTTCATGTGGCTGAGGAAAAAGCAACTCCAAGATGAGGCTTGCACCAGTGTGACTATGCACTTCTTTGGAATTTTGGCCAATATGCTCATAAATAACGTAAATATCAAAGAATGCAAAATATTGTACAGTGACAACACCCATTACCTCCAGCACTGGCAAGGATTATATTATAAAAACATTTATGTAATACAAAAATTCCATTAATTTAGATAATAAAGATTAATACACTAATCTGAAACCACACATGCCTGAAGAGAGCTCAGTTTTTTTCCATTAGAACCTTATGGGAAAGCAAACCCAACAAACGACTTCTGGTTTCAAATTCCTTGAACAGAGATTTGCATTTTGGAAGCTGGGTTGTGGCTGCCTTAGTGCCTCTTGTGTAGGGTTCAGAAAATTAGCCTGTTATCCCCAGAGGTTAGTGGGATGGGTTAAAAAGGAAAAAACCAAAGACTGAAAGAAGTGGTGGGGATGGAGCCCTGGGAATGCCACAGCACCTCTGCCCTGGGAGCCTGGGCAGCACCTTCTGCTTTGCTGGGAACACCACAACACACAGCAAGTGTTGTGACACAGGATTGTAACTTCCCTCTTTGCTCCCCACATAGAGATAACGGGGACACAACTGTCTATTGAGGCAAAAAAGAGGGAAATCAGGACACCCCAACACCCCCTCATTTTTCACTGAAACCTCTGGATAACAACGTGGCAAACTCTGCCCTAAGACTAAGAATGCAGCAGCATTTCAGAAGGGTAAAACACCTCCTCCCAAGGTCACACTCTCTGGGATAAAATCCCAAGGACCCCCAGAATCCACTCGTGATGGCAACACCTGGGATGGGGCAGACATCTCCCTGCCTTCCAGAATCAGGATTTAAAAGCAGATTTTAAGACCTAAAACTCATGCAATGTAGAAAGGGTGTGGAATTAGGCTTCTACTTCCAGTGTCTTAGTAAGCCAAGCCATGTCCAAAGCCTCCATCTGGTTTGGGTTATCTGGAAGTAGCCCAGCTTGCTAGATTACCCAGACAGATAGTGAGTTATGTCTGTTAATGGGGAATTCAAGTCATACAATTTACAAATGGCAAGTAAACACTCCTCTGGTTTCCCAGCTAAATTCCAGGAATGCATTGGTTGGAATTTCACAGAGCAATCACAACCCCCCCAGCATCCTGCTTGTATTCCTTCTTAGGGAAACACATCACTGAAGCTCACTGAAACTCCCCTTTCAGACTGATGTTCCTAATCAGGTAATCCATAGCAAACACCACCATGCCAGGCTGCAAACCCAAACTTCCATCCCAGCCTTGGCACTGCACTGGACTTTCTAATTCTTGCACACCCTGCACATAGCAGAACACAAACCAAGACTGAAAACCACCAGCAGAGTGACAAAATCAGATTGATTTTCTGAACAGAACCCAAAGTGTTCAGTTTCAGGCTGTCAGTCATCACTCCTCATGTGGCCTGGCAGTGCTGGAGATGCAGGATCCAATAAAATGAGACTGGCTCTCAGCTGGGCATTGCCTGGCACCAGAGGGGGTGGGAGCAGCCTCCCTGCAAGGATAATGAAATGGACACTGTCAACTTCTGCTGAAACTATAAACCTTTCCTTATCCCTCTGTTCTCCAAATCAAGTTTACAGGAATTTAATTCAGGGGTGTATCAGTTCCCTGTGCCTGTAACATTAGCAGCTGCTTTAGAGATCACAGGTGAGAGGCAAGTGGTACCAGGGAGAGGGTGAGAGACCTGACATCTTCACTGCCATGGGGTGACTGAGCTCTCCTAGTGGTGGCCCAAGAAAAAAGTCCAGATTGGCTCCATGATGCCTTGCCAACCATGCTGTAACCCTACACAGCCTCTGCAGGGGGAGCAGGTGACACAAGAGCTCACAGGAGGTCCCACAGGGATGGACAGGATGGGAGGCATGGGGATGGGCATTAAGTGTCCCTGAAACCTGGGCTGTCCCCTGGGGGCAAAGGAGCACTTGGGGTAGGTTTGATGCAGAAGGAGAAGGGACCATTTCTTTCTGAGGTGACCAGGATGGGTGTGCTACCATCAGTGTGAAACTCTTCTGGTGTCCCCAGAACCATTCTGTAGCATCATCTCCTTCAAACGATTGCACTTGGCTGTGTTGCAGCCTGGAGTCAATTTTCACTCAAGAGGGGCAGGGATGGGCCCTGCTGTTCTGGTGGTTCTTGATCTCCCATGGCCATATTCTTTGTGTCTTTTGCAACTTTTGAGCAATAAAGAGAATGCAATCATCTGCCAGACAAGTTACCAGCTCAGCTGGTCCAGCAGATCAGCAGCCTCAGAGATATTCTAAGGTGACTTCCAAGCCATACATACAAGATACAGAGCACTTCATAAAGCAAAACCAGATCATTTCTCAGTCTAAAGCCACCCGTGAAGTGCCAGTCTACAGGAATCAATTCACACACCTTTTAATCAACTTGTAAGTTCCACAGGATATATGGGAATAGTTAAATTTATAGAGCTTGGAGTCTGGCCCATTAAACTCTGCCTATAGTGTTTTAACACTTCTGGCAGCCTACACTCACATTTGCCTGGGGTGACCATTGCAATGAACACTCCTATTGCCAGAAAAAGAGGGAGCACAGATCCCCCAACCTCTGCTGGAACAGCCCCAAAGCCTTTGTAGTGTCCCTAGGGAGCAGAGGGGATGGGGCCATGCAGGACACCCCAGTGCCACCAAGACCCAGCTCAGGTTCCCAGTGCTGCCCAGCACATCCCCAGCTTTGTCCTTACCAGTGGGCAGGGGCTGGGGCTGCATTTTCCCTTGGTTTAGCTGATAGCATCTGCAGTTTTGTGGCAGTGGTGCCAGCCCTGCCCATGCAGGTACCACAGGAACCAGAGGCAGGACAGGAATGTTTTATTTAAATGTAAGAGAGAACCAGATCTGCAGCTGCATGGAGTCTCAGAGGGGTACCAAGTATCAAGGTGACTGGCTTTCTTTTATGTCTAAGTTGGAGGAAAAGAACCATTAACATCTTAATAAGAGCAGTATCCTACATGAAGCAAGAGGGAGGAACAGGAGGCAGGCTTGCTGCAGGGATTGCCCCGGAGCTGCCAGCTGGGAGCCTGAAACCAGCACAGGGCACAAACCTAACAACATTTCCCCCTGTAATCACAACTAATTATTTTTAATCACCAACAGATGGGATTCATAATCAGTTTTCTGAAGTCAATATAATAAGAGCCCCAGCAGCCCTGAGCTGAAGAATGACTCTGGAAGGCAAAGGAATACCTGTGGGTCAGTTTACATCCCCACGTGCAGCCCACTGGGGACATCCAGAAGGAAATAAGGTCACAACTGGGCAGAGTGGCAGCTGCATTCACCAGTTTGAACAAGATTTGATTGTTGAAAATCTACATCCTAAAGGCCAAAAGCAGCCTATAGACCAAACTATGAATCTTCAACTCAAATATTATTTCCATCTGAACACATGAACATGAAACCTGGGTGTCTGCCCAAGGCAGGCAGATTAAAGCTGTGAAAGAAAAGGTCTCAGAAATGCTAAATGGAATAAAAACATGAACTGGTTTGGGAGGAGTGTCAGGAGCTATGAAGGAGCTTGGTCCTCTGTACCCAGGCCAGGGAAATGAACGGGGGCATTTGGGACACATGTCAGGAGGGAAGGCAAGGGGCCTTTTGCAGAGGAGCAGCAACCAGAGCTGTTGCTGGAAGGACTCCAGGAGCAGCTCCCAGAGCTGGGGATGGGTCTGGGTCTCTGTGTGCACATAGAGATGCAAACTCATTGGGTTCAGGGTGAATAGAGCCCAGGAAACTCTGCAGCTCCCCAAGGTGGCGGTAGGATCTGGACACACACAGCTTTGTCCCTGTCAAATCTCCTCAAGTGAAAAGGCTGCTGCTTGGCAAGCCTCTTCTTAGCACAGTTCCTTCATGACTGGCCAGAAATACTTGATTGGTTTTCTGATCTGAACGTGAGGGCATCTTATAGTGCATCTCCCCAGGGTTTGCCTGGAGGCACCAAGAGCAGGAGGGAGCTGATGGCTGAAATAATGAATGACTGCAACAGGACTGGGCACTTCAGGGAGAACAAACACATCATCTCCTGACAATACTGACATTTATAGGAACCCAGAGTGAGACATAGCTGGGATCTCCACTATTGTATCACTTGTCATAGTGTTTTATTTCTGTTTACCTTCCAAAACAAACTACTGTAACCAATATGTTTATAATGATTAAGGAAGAGGCAGCCAAGTCTGAGAGCAGAATGGCCTCTGACATCCATGCTATTCCCAGCTGGAATGCTTCATCGGGTCGGGGACTTCTTTCCTCTCCCTAATCAGATAGAAAAGCTGGGAGAAATGAAGAGGGGAGGCCCCTAATTATTGCTGGTATAACTTCCTGAAAAACAATGTGCTTACACAAGGGACTCGTTTAGAATCACAGAACCATCCGGGTTGGGAAGGACCTTGCTGGGATCAGCAAATCCAACCCTGGATCCATTCCCCCCTGGCTCCCAGCCCATGGCACTGGGTGCCACTGAGGGGCCCAGAACTGGATACAGGACTCAAGCTGTGGCCTCCCCAGAGCTGAGCACAGGGGCAGAATCCCTTCCCTGGACCTGCTGGCCACGCTGTTCCTCAGCCAGCCCAGGATGCCATTGGCCTTCTTGGCCACCTGGGCACACTGCTGGCTCATGGTCACCTTCCTAGCGATCCAGACTCCCAGGTCCCTTTCTGCCCTTAACAACTTTTCCAAAAGAGGCCAGCCATACTTTGATTTTGGAAAGGATGAAACCAATTTAAAATATATTTAAATGTCAGAAAAGGACAGTAGAAAGGATGAATTGTTCCATTTATCAACTCTGAGTGAAAATTTAATTTATACAGCCTTGTGTTACATAACAGTTCTGCTGGAAAGGTGTACCCATAATACCTGAGTTTTAGAATAACCATGACAAAGCTTTAAATCAAAAGATTTTATACCATTCAACACTAAATCTGCAATGACAGAATGCACAAACCCACTGCTCCTCCATACAGTCTCCAAATGAGAGGTGTGTTTACATGGCTAATGCTGTGAAAAGTTACTGGTTACAAAGCTGGGATTTCCTTGGTCGTCCCCTTCTGAGGGCAGGAGTCAATCTGGAAAGCATTTCTGTTCCACAGAAGGATATGAGACAAATCTCCTGACAAAGCCTCTGCACTGCTACTGGGTTTGAATTTTTGACTCCTGTGTTGCAGGGCTTGCAGAGGGCAGGGAATTCCTGGGCCTTGGGATGGGCTCTGCACCCCACGGGAACCCCTGCACTCTGCCCATCTGGAAAATCCCTCACAGACAGTATCAGCAGAACCTGTTTCTTCAATCTGTTTATGAAACTTCCTGTATTACTTCTTTCCCCCCCTCCCTTCTTTGCAGGGTTTATCCCGTGACTAATTTTGGACGTTAATTTTCATTTTAGAAAACAATCTTGCTGGTTATTTATGCCCTATATATCCCAGTTATGCATTTAGCAGCTGGAGTCCATATGGAAATGTTAGCAATTTCAACTGAGTGAAGAGCTTTGCAGATAAGGGATAGGAAATATGATATTTTTTCCTATTTGATTCCTAATTATAGGCCATTAAAGAGAAGCATCAATGGAACAAGGACATTTTTCCTAATAAGATGACTTACTGTATCAATTTCACCCCATGGGTTGGGCCCTGGCACAGGAAGCAAACAAAGAAATGTTATATTTTAAAGTTGTGAGCAGGAATCCCTGGGACTGGATGACACACCAGCACTTTGAAGAAACCTGACTTTGAGCAGGAACTTCCTCCAGAACTGTCACCTTTTCCACTGTCCTACCCCCCAGGAAACATTCCTGCCTGGCAAGCAGCCCAGGGGTGACTCTGCTTTGCTCATGCCCACCACTGTGACACTGAGGTTGCAAACATCTAAGCAGAGGGATGCTGGCCACTTGATTTGGGTGGCACCTGGTTTGTTTGGGTGCAGCTGTACAACCCAAGGCGCTTGCAGAGATAAAGCAGAGAGCCAGAAAACCCATCTGCCCTCCCAGCAAGTGTCCCACTGCAGGCACTGGGACTCCTCTTCAGCCTTGTCTGCACAGGGAAGGGAACCTGCTGGCATTGGCCGGGAATATTGATGTGTCAGTCTCCCAAAAGCATGCCAGGTGTCCTACAAGAAATGGGGAAAAGTAACTACACCCTGTCCTGGAGAGCTGTTAATCCTTGGGAAGATTGATAGGGTGAAAGGAGACAGGGAGCACATCCCTGAGGTGATGCAAGGAGCACATCTCCAGGGGAATGGGGGGGAAATGTGTGTTCATAACATAACATCCCTGGTGTGTGTTCATATCATCCCTTTGGGCAAGGGGACAGGTCATTTAGTCTCATTGAGTTAAATATTTGATTTCAATTAGACATTATGGCTTTTCTAGTAGCCTTCCAACCCAAACTGAGGCAGCTGTACCAGGACATCAGGTACTGTGCTTCCTGCCTGGGCTCAGGGTTGGTCAGCAGAAGATGCAGAGGAGTGCAAGAAGTGAAGCTGACTTTGATTTCCTTTGTACCTCAGGAATGCAAATTAATTGCAGTTTCCATCTAAGTACCAGACATCTGCATGTTCCACTTCCTTGAGAAGCTGACCAAATAAATTCAGCACTAAGAGCAAGAAGAAAATGAGTCTGACAGACTGGTTCTCCTTTGGGCAGACTTTCCTGGTTTCCTTTTTGCCAAGCCATGATTGCAAAAGCAATTCCTTACACCCCTGACTGAATGCCCAGGGCTGTTCCAACAAGTACACCCTGCCAGGGGGATGCTGTCTTCAACACAGCTGAGAGAGAGCTCTGGGAGAGAGCTGGGAGCAAATGCCACTTCTGGAAGCCCAGGGCAGCAATGGAGCTGACAGGAAAATCCATTCCAGAGCAACAGTGAGGCAGTGGAAAGAGAATGATGGAAAACTTGAAAATTAAAAAAATATCTATACTAGAATTTCAATTGAATAACCATCCTGCACCTGCTATGCCTACACAGAAGAGGAATGGCTTGTGCAAAAACCCCTCAGCAAGAAAAGTGGAATATGAAAACCATAAACTAACATTACCAAACTTTTCAGGCCATCTGGAAAATCCATGCAGGAGCAGAGAGGGAGCTGCTCTGCTGGTTTGCAAAGCTAAAGGAAAGGAGCTGCATCCCAGCCTGACTGACACTTTAACAAGCAATGGTTCTAGGTCAGTTTACCACAAACAGCTTTAAGACTTTGCCAAAAGAAAATTGCAAATGTCATCACAAACCCTACACTTATAAAACTGTATGTAAGCTTTTCTGACAAGTTCAAGTCTGAGGAGCCCAAACTCGTGCAGCAGTCACTTTGCAATAGCCTGTGCTTCCTCAAGGACATCATTGCTTTCAGAAAAGCAGGAATTGCTGCACATAGATGGGCAAATATTTTTGTATTCATCTCTTCTGTGACCAAAAGCTGTTTGGACACCTAGGTTTGTGAGTAAGTCAGTTACTTGTTTCAGGTAGAAAAAACCAGGGGAATTCAAGTTTCTGACTTTTCCAGTTTGAGTTTCCACTTGGCTAGCCTAGAGCTGATCATTTATCACCCGAGGATTTTGAAGCAGATGACATCCTGAGGAGCTGTTGGAAAAAGCAAGTGGGTGCTGCACTTGCAGAAGTCATCACTGCTGAACCCCTGTGGATAATGCACCAGTATCCCACTGGGACAGCACTGGGGAGGTAAACACTCCCAGAGCCTGGCAAAATCTATCACATCACCATTACCTTTTTTGGTTTGGTTTTGGTTTTTGGGTTTTTTTTGCATGGGTAGTTTTGCAGTATGACATTTGCAGAGCTGAAATAATATTGAAAGAAAAAATATACTTCTATGCAAGGTAATTTGAACTCCAAATGAGTCTGGGCTTAATGAAGTTTGCAGGCCTGATGCATTCATTTTCCCTGCACATTTCAGCACTCCAGGCCTCTCCGTGACAATCCTCATGGAAAGAGAATTCCAGGTAAGGACTCACTCTGGACTTCACAGCTGACTTTTCTACTTGCCCTTTGCAAAGCTCATTAGAGCAGCTGGGTAGGTAGATGACAGAAGAATGACAGCATCCTGTGGGAGAGGAGCTGGCTCTGGGGATATTCAGGAGGGTTTTGCCAAGGGCAGGATTTCAGCCCAGATTTGTGGTAAGGCAAACAAAGCAGCTGCAGATTTCAGGTGCTCGTGGCTGGTGAAAAGATAAGTTTCCATTCAACAGAAATTAAAGAAGTAGTCAAATAGGGGGTGCATCTAACTCGATTTACTGACAGGAAAAAAGGAGTTGTTTATTGTAATGGCTGTTAGTGGCCAGAAATCCAAACCAGAACAACTTTGACAAATTTGCAAAGAATTCGAGTGGACTGAACCTAATTGACAGATACTGCCCCAGCAGCACATCTCCAGCTTCTGGGGTGCATCTCGTACAGGATGAGTTTCTCATCAGTTTGTAAACTGAAAAAGGAAGCAGCCCTTTCCTCAGGCACACTGAAAGCCCCAGAGGAATGCAGTGATGAGGAGGTGTGCTCTTAGAACACTGAATTCCAGACTGACCTATGGGGTCACTGGGAAGCATTAGTGCAGGAGGGCAGACAGGAGTTATGGGACAGAAAGATGGCCCCTTCCTGCCCATTTTTTGTTACCATGAATTCTAACAAATTAATAGTATTAAAATTCTATTCATTTTCATGTTATGTTATTCAAATAATAACCTGCTGGAAGGGGTTACCCAGAGAGGAGGGAGATGCCCCATCCCTGGAAACATTCAAGGTGGGGTTGGATGAGGCTCTGAGCACCCTGATCTTGTTGAGTAAGTCTCTGCTCATGGCAGGGGAATGGACTAGATGACCTTAGAAGGTCCCTTTCTACCAAAAAACATCTATGAATCTCCAATTATCTCTTTCAAAATCAGCTTTAATCTCGGTTTAAACTTGGAAAAAGTCTTGAGGCTATTTTACCCTAAATAATCAGATGGTCTGGGTGGGCACGTGCTGCTCAAGGCCTTGGAGAGCACCAGGAAAGGTGAGCATGGGCTAGGAACTGACAGCTGATTGTTCAAGTTCCTTTTCCCCCCAGCACTGAGTTGGTGTCAGGGAGGATGAATATCAGCATGCAAAAATGGCATCGTGGAAGGAGCTGGGCTGCTGGACCACAGATCCTCTCAGGGTTTCATCTTCTAGAGAAGAGACAGAAGATGAGCAACCTCGATGCCCAACACAGAAGTTCAGTGCCTCATTTTATCACCTCTCCTTGACTGGCTCTAGGGAGAAAGGGGATTATTCAGAGAGGAATTGTGTAAGTGCTCTCTTTGTCAAACATGTGCAAAACGAGAAACAAACATTTAAAACAGCTGAAGGGCAAAGAAGGCACTGCCAAGAAATGCTTGTTGGAAAGAAGAAAATTAAATTAAACCAAGTGCTACTTGTATTGCAAAAGAACAAGAAACAGAACCTTCTGTACACAGGACAGGAGCCGTGACACAGAACCCAGGAGGGAAAGGCAGGCAGGGAGAGGGGAGGTCCATTTCAGATTTTGCAAAAGAAGAGGAATGCAAGGACAAGTTAGGGAATGGACTGAAGGGAAAATGACAAGGAAAAGGGCATTGTGTGGCTGGCACTGGCAGGAAGGGCAGAATGTACTCTTGGCCTGTCAGGAGAGAGATCTCAGGAGATTTATTGCTGACACTCTCCAGGAACTGGTCCCAGAGAGGGGTTTCTGCTTTTCCCCAGTGTCTCAGAGCAGCAAGATGAAGATAAGAACCAGATTGCATCAGGCACCAACTGCAGCTTAATGCACCCCATAAACATATTAGTGTTAATAAAACGTAGCTACATTTCCCCCTCACTATCTGACAAACTGGAGATGCAGATGAAGAATCCTTCAGGAGAGTGCCAGGAGCAGAGGTGGGAACAGGCTGTCTTGGGACACTCTCTGCCTTCACAGCCTCTCTTTAAACTCTACATCCCCTTGTAAACTGAGCTACCCAAGTTCTGCCCCTGTGCTTATGTATGTCACATAATCAGGAAATGGGAATTATCCAATCTGCCTCTGGCTCCTGTAGCTAAGCAAAACACTGCACAGGCTCACTGCAACAAACTGAAGAATTCCTTAGTAACCTGGAATGCAAATTCAGTGAGACAGTTTCCCCTTTCTGATGATAGATGCTTTGCATGAAGTAAAAACCCTAACACTGAGCACAGGGATATGTGCAAATTCCTCACTGAGCTCTACTCAGTCTGTGCTCAGATGGTTCCAGGATCCCGTTCAGACACTTAAAACCAAAACATAAGCTAATAACACTTTCCTTTTTTTTTTTTTTTTTCCCTGAAGTGAGTGAATATATTACTATCTAGAGGCATGTAAATCTGTATAAATTTATGACTGTGTTCTAATTCAGTTTATTTGTTGATTTACCCATTTCACCTCTTTAAAGAAAATAGAACTAAAAGCTCTTCAAAAGCTGTGTTTGTGCTGGAGGACCAGAGCTACAGCCTCATGCCATGCAGGCACTGCTCAGCTCTGGGCATCTCTGACTCAGAAGCTCCCCTCCTGTTTTACAGCTTATGGACAGTCAGACAGACAGGCAGTCAGGCAGTCAGTCAAACAGACAGACAGTCAAACAGACAGACAGACAGTCAGTCCTGCCTCAGCACAACAGCACACATTAAACTGATGCCTTGTCATTCACTTTCTGTTCTCTGTAAGTTTATGTTGGGGCAAGGAGGTTACAAAGACAAGAGAGGAAAAGGGCAATGGAGCTGGGGAAGGGGCTGGAGGTCTCATGAGGAGCAGGGGAGGGAACTGGGGTTGTACAGCCTGCAGAAGGCTGAGGGCAGACCCCATTGCTCCCTGAGAGAGGCTGTGGGAGGGCAGTGCTGACCTCTTCTCCTAAGTAAAAAGGGATAGAACAAGAGGAAATGGCCTCAAGCTGTGCCAGAGGAGGTGTAGATTGGATATTAGGAAAAGTTCCTCCACTGAAAGGGTTGTGAAGGCTGCCCAGGGATGTGGTGGAGTCAGCATCCCTGGAGGGATTTAAAAGACCTGGAGATGTGGTGCTCAGGGACATGGTTTAGTAGGAAAATTAGCAGTGCTGGGTTAACAGTTGGACTTGGTGATCCCAAAGGTTTTTCCAACCAGAATCATTCCATGGTTCTAAGATTTTCAGCTACCCTGGGTTCTGCAGGGCACAATCCTGCTGGACTCCTGCAATGTTCTCCCATCTGAGGGAGGGGAGGCTGCTGAGCCTTCATCACCAGCTGACAGCAGCATCACCTGAGGACAGGCAGCAGGGTGTCAGCTCAGCTGCCTCCTTCCCTTCCTCTTTCCCTTTCCTCCTTGGGGACCCAGGACCTGATGTAAATCCACTGACATCAATAGGAATCTGATCAAAGGGGCCCGGATTAGGCCCCAAGGGCACTGCCTCCAAGAACTATTTATGGCAAATTGATGTGACTTCAAAGAAGTGCCCTGACTTCAAAATTGAACCTAATCTAAATTTAAATATCAGGTGGAGCAATCTTCTGGTTAGGTCCTGATCCAGGAAATCATTGAGTACTTATTGAACTTTAAGCTTCTCGTTAAGGTCTGTGCTGTCCAGCCTGAGCATCAGCATAAGAGCATTACACGAGTTCACAAGTCTTTGCTTTAAGTACATAATTAAACGTAAGCATGTGGCTAAGTGTTTGGCTGTGTGGATGAAATTACTTGCATGCTGGGATGCTGTGCTGAGCCAGGGACACAGGGGCAGCTTTGTACTGGCTGAGAAAAAAGGGCACCTCTACTGTGGTGCTGAAGACAGGAGAATGAAGTGAGGAAGTCAGTGAGCCAGCTGGAGGAGTCCATGGAATCACAGAATGGTTTGGGTTGGAAGGGCCCTTTAAAGCTCATCTGGTTCCAACCCTCCTCACCACGGGCAGAGCAATCTGCTAGATGAGGATGCTCAGTGCCCCATCCAGCCTGTCCCTCACTGTTGCCAGGCCAAGGTTTTACCACCTCTCCAGGCAGTATTTCACCACTCTCACTGAAAAAAATTTCTTCTTAGTATCCAGTCTAAATCTACTCTCTTCCAGTTTAAAACCATCACCCCTGTGTGTCCTCTCACTGTCATTTTTTTTTAAGCAATCACTAGGACCTGAAGACCACTGCAGAAATCCTGACAGGGATAGAGAAACCTGTGTGTTTCCCTGGGTTTTTCCCCATCACCTTTCTAGAGGGGCCCTGAAGAGATGCTAAGGAAAGCATGGCCAGATGCAGACTGGCACAAGGAGAAGGAAACCAGATCAAGAGAGTAAAGCACCTGAAACTTTCCCAGGGGCTTGGAGGCTGTTGAGTATTTCAGATTTATTGGGCAAGCAGAAAGGAGACACTTGGCAGCCCTTACTTGGGGTACAGGGGCACAGCTCCCATGTGAAACTGCTCCAAAGAAAGAAGCGAAAAGCAGTGGGGTGGGAAAGGAAAAAAGGAAAAAAAGGAAAAAAGGAAAAAAGGAAAAAGGAAAAAAGGAAAAAAGGAAAAAAGGAAAAAGGAAAAAAGGAAAAAAAGGAAAAAAGGAAAAAAGGAAAAAAGGAAAAAGGAAAAAAAGGAAAAAAGGAAAAAAGGAAAAAAGGGAAGTGGCATTATCCCAGCAGCCGCTAGGGGCGGAGGGGCCGGGATGGGATGGATTGGGATGGGTTGGGATGGGGCAGGTGGCTGGAGCACGGGTGCCACCTACTGACCCCACTGCCTCCCCACCCCACACACGGCAGCTTGGGATTTGGGATGCTCAGGATGCAGCCCCAGCCCCGGCTTTCTCTTTACTTCAAGTCTGAGGGAGCTGAAACATTTTTGTGTTTCTGATTTGAAACATTCAGCCCCATCCCTCAGTCCTTTGAGGCAAAGGATGCTCCAGCCCAGGCTGTCACAGTTTAACCTTTGGTGAGTGATTAAACAACTGACAAATGCTCTGCATTAACCCCTCTCCCTGCCCAGAAAACTGAAGTTGAGAATAAGGGAGAGAGACCTAGGAGCTGGAATCTGAACGGCACAGCCTTACTGAAACAGTAATGCTGAAAAAGAAAATAAAGATATGGACAAAAAGCTGCTATCACAAGGAACACTCTTGTCACCAGAGGCATCAGGGACAGCCCTGGAAACATCCTGGACTAGAGTCAGTGGCAGATGGGAACTGGATCCAGGAACAGAGTCAGGATTGCAAGGATCAGGATCAGAGGCAGAAGGAGGGATGGAGTCTCCCCAGGGCCTTTGGAAAAAATGCACATTCCAAACAGCCAGTGCAGCTCATCACCCCTGTGCCAACAACAGGAGAGGACTACACACACACAGAGCCTGTTCCTGGGCTGGCACCCAGCTCAGCACCCAAAGACACCTCCCTTCAGACCCTCAGATCTATCAGGCAGCTTTATGGACTGGTACTTCCTTACATTTTCCTGGTTGGATTGATCCAGCTGGCACCTCTGATCTCACTTCCACTACTGGCATTTTCTCTTGAATGGGACGACTCTATTCTCACCATTCATGTGTTTGAGTCAGATTCTACATCAAAGATGTTCTGGGTTTTATACTGTCAGAAGCAATTTTGTCCCAGAAGAATGAAGATTGTGATTAACTCAGGAGGAAAGCTGTCAGCTCAGCTCTGTGCAGAAAACCTGCTGTCTACAAAAGCTTATATTGGCCACCCTTTGGCAGACTGCCCTCTTAAAAAAAAATAAAATCCACAGTTACCTACATGAAAGACTTTTTCTAAGAGTGTTTGTGTTTGCTGACTTGGCTCCTCCACCTGGTTCAAATGAGAAGAGAATTATGTACTTTTTTGGTGATAAGCACCCACTTTTCAGGCCAATGTCTAGAAAAGCCATAAAGGGGAGCACAAGGAGAGGTGATGGACACACTGAGCTGTGCTGATGCTTTGTGTCTCAGTCAGATCCAGAACACTGCTGGATCACACACTGCAAGAACCAGGGCTCTGTTCTGACCCTCCAAGCCTGCTTCCAGCACAGGGCTTCTCCCAGTGTTCCCAGTTTCACTGCTTTGTCCAGGTGCCACCCCATGCTCTGTGTCCCTGTAGCTGTCTGCACCTCAGAGCTGGGACCCTGGCTCCTGGGAAGCACCCTGGGATGCTGAGCACCTCCAGCACTGTGTGCAGAGAACTTCCCCATCAGCTTCTCCTGCTGCAGGATGGGAGAGAACAGCTCAAAATCAGCTCTGGTTCCAGCTGAGCCAGGGGGATCATTCAGGAATCTTAATGCCAAGGAAATCTCCTCTGGTCCAAGGATCATTTCCCTTTTTCTTTTGCCTTGTTTCCTGAAGCCCCCCCAGAAGACAAGAGTGCCAATGAGCAAACCTGGCTTGAGAGCTGGGAAGTGAACCAGGCAGAAGAGACACCCAGTCCCCAAAGAAGCACTAAAGGACACAGATTTGGTTCTGGTTTAACAAAGCACCTGGGCAATCAGCTCTTGGTATGCAAGAGAATCCCAGGACAAGCTTAGAGTGGAGTTTGTGTGATTTCCTGATTCTAGGCTTAATGACACAAAGTACAATAACAGATAAGGAAAAAAAAAAAAGAGAGAGAGAGAAATAGAGAAAGAAAGAGAAATGAGTGACAAAGTCAAAAGGTAAAGCTGGAAAGAATAGTAGAAAATAGCTGTTTTGAAAATTCTGCAATGTGAAAACTGTAAGTGTCATACTGTTCAGTTCTTCCTTTAAAGTAATGCCTTCCAGGCTAAATCTAATACAGTGTAAAGAAAAAAATCTAATACAGTTAAGAAAAAAAAAAACAAAGCCAGGATGGGTACATTTCTATTACTGGAAGTGGAATTTTAAGCACTGAGTTTATCTTGTCAGTTTGGCTCAGCAGTGATGTGAGCTTGCAAGGGGTGAAGTGGATCACTGATTGCCAGAAAGCATGACAATAAACTGATAAGCACAGGAGCTGAAATCTTCAGAGGAGAGGTGTTTCAGTAAAGCTGGGACTGTTTGAACAGGTACTTCTCTGCAATTTGGCTTCTCCTGCAGTTCTGCCTGATTTTTGTTCTCTGATCCCTGATGGACCAAACCAGAGACAGGTACATACCTGCACACCTCACTGCCAGTGCCAGCTCCACCCTGCAAATCTTGCAGCTCTGTTTATGCTGCATTTTTTCATGGCTCCAGACAGCCACACTTTTAATTGGACTCTGATTGGTGTTTTTAACCCTTTTTATTTACTTTATTTCGTTTCATGATGCTCATCTTGGCACCCAAGAGCTCCCGTAAATTCAAATTATGATATCAAAACACACATCAGCTAACATAACAAATGGCCATTCACCTAAAATTAGGCAACCTACCATAAACATAAACCAAATTAAACCCACGCTCTTCCTCTCTTCCTTTTGGCCTGAGCTGCTCCCCAAACATCTAAAGAAGAGACCTGGAGAAGGTTAAGAGCTGCAGGAAGGCAATACCTTGCCTTGCACCTTCCTCCTCACCAAGGGTGTCAGCAGAGGGAAAGAGAGCCCCCAAAATAAAAAACCTGGCTAGCTGGGAAAAGGAAATCCTAGAAGTGGCAGGGGACTAATTGGGTACAAGGTAGGTTTTTGGTTGGTTTTTTTTTTTTCTGGTATATTTTGTGGGGTTTTTTCCAGGTTTGGGCAAAGGCTTCCATATCCCTATTTGCTCAGAAGGTTATTTATGAATTAGCAAGCTAGTTTTATGGCACGTAGCATCTTATAAATTTCTCCAGATCCCACTGGACCACTCCTTAAAATACTCACATATACTACTGACTGTCAGAATAAGAAACAATTTCCAACCAGGCTGAGCAGTACCCATCACTAAAATACCCCTGGCTGAGTTCTGGGGAGGCTCTCAGAGCTCTGGCTGCCTCCTCAGCACTGCAGCTCCCAGGTTCTCTGCTCCTTCCTGAGCTTACCAGTCTCTCTGTATGGTTCTCAGTCAAAAGAAAGAGTGCAAAATAATGTGGCAGACAAAACTTTAAAAGCATTTTTGTTGAAGGTAATTATGATCTCTATTTATGCCTATTAAATTACAAAGATTAATATTCAAAGAACACACAAAAACTGCCAGAAGGCAACACCTGAGCTGTGTATGTTTAACACCCGTGCTGTTTCTAAAGTAACTGCTCACTCATCTCCTTAAAGCTGCCTGGATAATTGCAACTTTTTATGTCTGGAGTTCACTTGAAACGGGAGAAAGCAGGGATTTCCTACTCCCTAGCCTGGGAACACTTGGAGGACTTTGATCCATTGTTTACCTCCTGTTTCTTTGATAGTGCCTCCCAGCACCCAGAGGTTTTGTTGCTCTGAGCCTGGTGGGATGCTGGGCTCTGCCAGCTTCTCCACTCAAATTTCACAGATCTACCATTGCCATAATTTTATCATAGATAAAAATAAATATTTTACTATTTACATTGCTTGGGCACATGTGTGCTATAGAGCTCAGCAGCAGTAGTGCTGATGTTTGTCGTTACAGTTTTATTTTCAAATTTCTTCACAGGTCTGTGGTCCCTTTTCCCCAGAGTTTCAGCTCAAATGATACTGTAAAGTGAATAGAAAAAACCCCTCCACGTACTGCCCAATCTTATCCTGAGGTTGCAAGGAAATACAAGAAAACCAGTAATATGAGAACAGCTAAACCACTGCAGATAGCTCCTTGCTGGCTTATGCTGAACTATGACCAAAGACATGAAGAAGTGAGTTGGGTTTTCACAGTGATCTTTCCCTCTGACATACCTCTTCTGGAGAGAGGAAGAGGAAGGGACTGAGCTGTAAGAGATGCTGGA
This sequence comes from Calypte anna, assembly GCF_003957555.1. Taxonomy (NCBI): domain Eukaryota; kingdom Metazoa; phylum Chordata; class Aves; order Apodiformes; family Trochilidae; genus Calypte; species Calypte anna. Next base: position 979,594 of record NC_044249.1, read on the forward strand.
GAATCTTCTCATTTCTACTATTCATAGCTGATTCACTTCTGCTGCCAACCATCTTTAGCCCTGGGGCATGGCAGTAACCATGGGGGCTGCAAGACTGAGGATCTCCAGGCCAACCCAACAAGCTCCAAGCCTCCCAGTGCTGATCCCACTGAAAACTGATAATTTTGGCTGCTTTACAGACACTGCCAGTGAAGTGTAAACTTTTGAGAAGTAATACTGCTTTTTTTTTTTTTTTAATGTTATTAACAGCTGCTTCAAGCCAAAGTTAGAAAGAAAAAGCAAAAAGAGAGAAACTTGGCATCTTCTGTCCCTCTGCCTGAGCTGGAAACCTCAGTTATGAAAACAGGATGGGTAATAAATAGCTCTGTCCAAGTCTCATGTGGACTGATATGATTAGGAAGATTGCTCATCACTCAGCATGCTTCTTTGGTTCCCTATTAGTGAAGGAGAGCTACAGATTCAGCTCTTGGTACAGGGCTCTGTTAAATGCCAGAACCTTATATTCTGCTTCCAGCTACTGATTTCACCTGCCCACAGCATTGCCTTGTGGAGAGCTCCTCACACGTCACATCCCAAGGAGAGGAAGAGCAGCTGGACACTTCACATGTTGCTGGGGGTGATAAGCAAGAAGCCCAAGCCTGTCTGGGCTTTGCTATAAAACTCCACATTTCAGGCTCAGCATTTATGTGTGGCACTGCACAGCACTGTTTTATAATGCTTTCCCTGCCTGCAGGAGCAGGGAGCAGCCCTAATGCTGTGAATGCTCAGATATGGCAACTTTTTTTTTTTTAAAACATCATAGCACTTCTGCATTTTTTTTAAATGAACCAAGGAATCATTTAAGTGAATACAGCAGTTCATAGCATGAGTTCTGCCTACTTGTGAGTGAATCCCATGCTTCATTTCCCCAGCAGGACCCTTTCCTTGACCTTGCCTTTGCACTGCAGTTGTAGCCAGGCTGGTGCAGTGCCAGGGTGAGATGTAAGGAGGAAATCAAGGAATGAGAGGGTTGGGGTTAGGTGGGCAGGGGTGATGCTAGGCTGAGGCTTCCCCCTTGCAGTACAATCACCACAGCCTTCATTATTTAAAACACCAAGAGAGTATCAGACACATCTTTAGCAGTTTTCAGAAGACCAGAAGTGCCCAAAAAGGGAAATTAGGCCCTGTTTGAAGGGTTTTGAGAGGCTCTTTGCTGTGCAACTGGGAGCTTGGAGGTGCTGAGAGGGCAGCCCTTGGACACAGCCTGGGGAAGAGCAAACATCCACATCAGGGTTGAGATCTTGCCAGGCAGAAATCACATTCAGCCTCAGAACCAACCCCATCACCTGCCCTTTGTCTCCTACCCAGGGGAAAGGTTTCAGATCTTATCTGAAACTCATGAAGCACAGCACCAAATGCAGGAGTCCTACACCTACCATCACTTTCTGATACCCAAAGCCTACAGATAACGCTGAGCTCACGGATGGGTTGAGCCTGGACACAAATATCTGAAGGGTTTTGCCCAGGGATGCTGCAAAGCTCACACTTAGAGGCACCAAAACCTAGAGAAGCAGAGAGGAGCCTGGGAAGTCTTGGGATATCACCAGGGCTTTCCATGGAAATACCAGGAGGGCCCCTCATCAGGGCATGCCCTCAGGAGCACCATGGCACAGCAACACTTCCATGGCCAGGGAGGTTTGCAAAACACAAACTTTTCAAATCATCAGAAAGAAGAAAATAAATTATCTGTTTATTTTCAGCTTCGTGTAAAAATAAAGGCTTCTATATTGTTTCTATTGCGAGTTGCTTTCTTCACACAACAGTTCAATCCATGCTTTGCCAGCAGTGACTAATTCCACATGCCAGTGACAAAAAGTGCTCCTTCCTCATACCCTCCCCCTTTTGTATTATTTCTAACTGCAGGTAGGGAATTAAAAAAAAAACCAAAAAAACAGCTCTTCAATTGCTTGTTTCAAGGCTGTCATCAGTTAGCAGTTTTTCTTCCTACCAGATGACCATGCAGGGCAGAAATTATAGAGTTCCTATAGAAGATTATATGTTTAGCCTTTCAGAGTGCAGAGGTATTTAACCTTTCTTTCAAGCACCCCCTTGTCACCTTCCCACCCTCTCCCCGAGGCTCATTCCAGCTTGTTCACAAATCAGAGGGAACTGACAGCAGCAAATCAGACACATAAATCACTGCTGGGCTGCTGGGCAAGGTGCTAGAGCAGGGAAGGCAAAGGTGCAGCATCCCTGCTGTGTAACCCTGAGGTCACTGGGGTGCTCCTCACCCTGGGGGCACAGACAGACCCCTGCTCCTCTCCCTCACCTATGGGACCCCATCAGAGACCCCACTTGTCCCTGGGGGCACAGGCAGACCCCTGCTCCTCTCCCTCACCCACAGGACCCCATCAGAGACTTCCAGCCAACCTGGGCACAAGGAGAATCCAGGATTTCAGAATTAGGGCTGAAGGGTCAAGGTTGGGGGCTTAGTGGAACCTTTAAAACTTAGATCTTGCCTTGATCCTCTCTGCTGCTCAGCATTTCAAAGTAAGGCCACTTTTCATAGTGTGCTTCAGAACAGATTTGGACACTGAAATCCGTGTAGGCTGGTTGGTAACTCCAGGTTAGGGAGTGAACCTCACCAGGCTGTATTAACCCAACAGGTTTAGTACACAGAGCCTGAAGGAGAGCACAGGGGGAGCTTTAATAATATCTGCCATGTTCACATGGGTCAGAACCACGAGCAGTAACTCAGAGAGACCTGAAAAGCAGTGCTGAAACAATACATTAGAAGTAGACGAGTGGTAAGCAAGAGAAAGCTCAAAATCAGTCAGAGAATCACAGAATTGTAATGGTTGGGAAAGACCTCTAAGTTCACCACATTCTCCCCATAAAATACACCAATTTCTGTATCACCCACTGGAGCATGTCCTGAAGTGCCTCAGCTACAGGGTTTAAATACTTCCAGGGATGGTGACTCCACCACCTCCCATTCCAGTGCCTGGCACCCCTTTGTCTAACGAGGGCTGCAAACTTTCTGCCTCCCCTGCTGCTGCCCAGCTTGGCTTCCCATCACGTTTCCTATCCTGGAGGAACTCTGGCAGGTTTTGTGTGACACTAGGTTTCCCTGCAGAGTGGGAAGCCTGTAACCAGACACTGTGCAGTCATCTCCCTCCCACTGACAGCCCCTCTGCCTTAAATCTGCCATCGTGCTTCACAAGGAAATGCCTCCAGGGAAGCCAGTGCCTGCACAAGCCACTGACCTGTCACCATACTGCCCAGAAACTCATGGCATGGCCACTCGAGGGGACAAGCATGTTTTCTGTGGCACTGCCACAGCACTGAACCCAGGAGAAGCTTTTTCTCCAGCTGCAAAGAGCAAGCAGGACCCAAAGTGTTAAATCCAGCAGTGGTGCCCCTCCTGCACTGCCTGGGGGTACAGGCACCTGTCCCAGCCTCAGTGTGACACAGGGTGTCTGCAGGGGCTTCAAAATAATCCAAAGCTGTGCCATTTGAAAGAAACATATTCTTCACCTCAGTGCTACCAGTTTTTAACTTGGCTTTCATCCAAAGAGATAAAGAGTAGCATTGGAAAGAGCTGAAACTCTAGGATGTGGAAGAGAGGCATAACAGTGAGAGGGAAACAGAGAAGTGAGATGAGGATGTGGCTGGTGTGCAGAGGGCAGGTTTGTTTGGGTATCAAGATGTAACTTGGTTTGGTGGCACTCAGGTCCCCAGACAACACAGCTCAGTTCACTGCAGGAACTGCTGCACTGTGACCTCGGGACACTGCAGAACCTGCTTTACAGAACACTTTGGAGATGCACATCAGCAATAACAGTCTTACTGAAACATCTATGTTAGCATCCTTTAGGGAGCAAAGCACCCCAGCTGGCTACTGAGTACACTGATACCCAGTACACAGACTGAGGAATTACAAGGGACAATCTGCAGCAAACTCTGGGCAGCCACTGAAGCTCTGTGGCATCCATGTCTAAACTTACCATTTGCTGTTCTTTGCAAATTAACTTTTGACCCCAAAAAAGCGCAAATGATGAAAATCTCACAACTTTCAGCTTGATCTTTCATTAGAACTTATCTATGAAACCTGCTCTGTCATATTTACAAGGGTCAGCTTGGACACCTTCCAAACCCTGCCAGCAATAAATCCAGCAGAGGACTGGATTATAAAGATCATCCCAGGAGTTTTGCCAGACAGTAGACCCAGCAGAAATGATTGCTGATCAGCAACCTTGTGTGGCACTTGGAAACCATAACCACCGTTTCACAAAAAACTCCAGCCACAGCAAAGTTAATTCAGTGACCATGAAAACTTGGTAAGAGCAAGACTGTAGGAAATTCAAGAGCAGGAGAAAAATGGCAAAAATAATGGTATGCTGTGTCTGTCACATAAGGAACCTTAACCTCCTATCAAGCATGGTCTGAGGAGGAGCTCAGGGACCTGCACAGGGCTGGCTGAAGTTTGTTGTCATCCAGCACTAAACTCCTGGTTTGAATTAAATATAGAATCTGAAAGCTTTTCCATCTTAAACTGAACACCCACACAACTCAGATTCTTTAAGTTAGTGATTTCCAATGATTTTTTTTTTTTTAAATAGATCCAAAACCCAAGTGTTCCAGTGCAAAGAGTCTTGATGACTATTTTTTGTCCAGCTGCACTGGAAAAAGAGCACTGACAGCAGTGTGCCCATCCACCCCCATACAGGGATTTATACTCTTTGGCTCAGCTACCACTGATGTATTTCCCTGCAGCATGAAGACAGGAGTAACACAGCTGGGAAGAAGCCAGAGATACTCTACAGATAGCTGAGGGGAAGGCTGTGCTCTGGCAGCCATCAGTCCCCCCCTAACCAGGGACAGCCCCCACACTTCCCTATCCCATCCAACACTTCATCCTGGGAAGTTATCTGCTGCTCCCTGACCTTTGGGCAGGGCCTGTCTCTACAAGCAGTGGTTGTCCCAAGGCTCTCAGAGCATGGAGCTTTAACTCGACCATTTTCCTGATGGAGTTACTGCTTTCATGTCATCTAAAGTGGGGAAAAAACCTCCACACACACCAAAACAAACAAACAACACCCCCCCCCAAAAAAAAACCCACCCCAAAATAACAAAAAAACACAACCCGAAAAACCCCAACTTTGTTAGGCTGTTTTATTGCTAAACTCCTGAAATTTCAGCTCAGGGACCCCACAATATCTCTTATATTCCACTTGTCAGAGGATCACAAGGGCAGTGTTTGACCTATGGGCTCTCACCAAGTGAAACTCACTTTGATGGCTTTTTATTCATATCTGATTAAAAAAAAAAAAGCTCTATTTATGCTCTGAGAACTGCTGTGTCCAATGAACTGAAAAAGGCAGATGATACTGGATTTCCTAAAAGATAAATACAATTTCTGCGTTTTGCTAACGAAGGCAATGCTTAAAATGAGCCAAACCAGAGTACTTCTGTGCCCTCTAGTGGCCTCAGAGTTCAGGACATAATTATTCAGCATTTCAGCCCTAAAGCACCGAGTTCTAACGCAGCTCAAGGTGTTACCCGATGCTTTCCCATTGCCCCCCACACATTCTCGTTTCAGTTCATCAGGGACAGCAGCCAAGTGGGGCCACAGGCTGGGAACCCCTGGGTACAGTCCCAGCCAAACACCACAAGAGCAGCAGTAGCTCAGACAGAAAAACCAGAACCACAGAAGTATCAGAGTTGGAGGGGACCTCCTGGTTCTGGTGCAGGGTCAGCTGGAGCACATCACACCTGGCTGCACCCAGGCAGGTGCTGAGCATCTCCAGAGGACTGCACAGCCTCTGCCAGTGCCTTGTCACCCTCAGGGTAAACATGGTTTTCTTTAAATGGACCTTCCCATGGTCCAGCTTGTGCCCCTTGTCCTGTCACTAGGAACTGCTGAGAAGAGTCCAGCTCCATCCTCCCTGCACCCATCCTTTAGATCCTTCTGGACATGGATAACATGGAAATAACACAAGCAGCACCTGATTCTGCACACAAAAGTCAGAACCTGATCTTTGGCCCAACATGCATGAGCTTACTGCTGCACAGAGGGAGAATCATCAACTCCTTTTTTATTCCTTTTTAACTCTGTTGGTGAGGAAAACCTCTCCCCTTTCCCTGCCTGCCCTGCACACACTGCTCAGACAGATCACAGCCTTCTCCAGGTACTTTGGGAAAAGCCCCTTCTGCAGTGCTGTCTGCAGCTTTTCCATGCAGCCCCACAGGTGAATTTCTGGAATACCCTATGTGACCAGAAGACCTTGTCTTGCTCTTACAAGAGCCTTCCCAAGAGCAGGGTAAATAAACCAGTCCAAATGCTACTGAATTCTATCAACCCCCCCTCAGGAATGTACTGTTGGGTCTTTTTACAGGCATGGTGCAGTGTGAAGTGACCCTAAGTGATTCAATGCTGTGATCCCTTTCTGGCAGTGAGGACAACGAACTCACCCCCCCCCATGGCAAGATTCCCAGGGTTCTGAAACAGACAGCAAGTTACAAGGGCTTCATGTCACCTCCTCAGGTAAGTACTACAAGCAGCCTACAACAGGGATCCAACTGGTGGTACCGCTGCACTGCTACCCTGTGTGCCTCAGGCCAGGGGCAGCTGGGAGAGCTGAAGTGAAAATAACATCATTTGGGGCTGGGAATCACCTACAGAGCCCTGTGGCTCTGTCCCTGTCCCCAGACCCCACTAGATGGCATCCATGCCTTGGAGTCCCTGCAGGCTCCTCTGCTGAGCTGGGAGCAGCATCCATCCCTTGGATGAAGCATTTCAGGGTTTTTATCCAAGTATCCTCCCTCTTTTTTCATCTCCTCTTCCTTCCCCCACCCCCTGGACTGGGTGTTTTGGACTCTAAATATGTAGTGGTAGATGTTCTCTGAAGTAAGCAGTTCTGTCTGTACCTCCACGCTTCAGTAGAAATTAGGTTTTCCAATACAAGACACATTGTTTAACAGAACAAATAAAAAATGGGTGTTTTGCACTCTGACAGCATTAGTAGGGCATGCAATTTGTAATTTATGGTTTCTAACCTTGCATTATTAATGTATGTATTAATACATGTTTTATGCATAACAACACCAGAAGAGATGTACAGCAGTTTAAGGGAAAAGAAGTAAATTGAAAGTGGGGCACTGGCTGATTTAGTGCAAGGTAAGCCTTTAAAGGTGGTAGGGGAAAAAGTCTTGTTCTCTACAGATCCACAAGTAAGTCAAGCAGAAAATTCTAATCTGAAGGAAAATAGCTTTCAAAGAAAGCACAAGCTTGCAGCAGTTTTCTTACAATTACCAAAAGATTTTGCATCTCACAGCAGTTCAGCACGACTGAACAATAAGTGCAGGCTTGGTAAAGAATAAAGCTTTATGTACATAAATCAAAAATTTATTTCTTATTCCAAGGTTTGAATCTCAAGTTACAGAAAAAAAAATCAGGGAAATGCAGTTGGTTTTTTAGTGTAATATATTTTACAGTGGTGAGCTGAATTCCGCAGCTAAAATCCCTGTTTTCAGCAGGCAGAATTCCAATGCTACTGATGAGCAGAAGAGAGGAGAAGGCAGAGGAGCCAGCATCTCCAGGAACAGTGAATCACCCAAGTGCTAGGGTAGGCTCAGAAGGCTAAAACATCAGTGATCAGACTTCTTTAAAAAACCCATTTCTGATGGAATTGCTTCAGTGGGATCCACTGATTGTTCAGTGCTCCCAAGGACAGCTCAGGAATATTGTACCTATGGTCTTCCCTCCAGAGCCTCTCCTGGGACCAGTTGTGGAGCTGTCACAGGAGATCAGAGTCTTCTCAGTTTTATTCCTCTGACCATGGCAGAACCCAGAGAACAGCTTAAAAGACACAACTGAATTCCAGAGGTATTGGTGCAGAGAGATGATGAAATCATACTTTCCACAGACTAAGCCACCACCATTTGAATCAGACTTTTCTATCCAATGCATTTGTTCTGGAGAATGACAGATACTCAGTATCTTGCAGAGCTGGGATCTAGATTTACACCATCTGCAGTAGTCCCAAGGCACTTGAGCCCTGTAAATTGTGCAGGTTCCACGTAAATACTTCCACACCTTAAAGTTTGTGTCAAAAATAACACCCAAGACAACTCAAAACTGTTGCTTCCTTGACTTGGCCCTGCTACAATAAGCAGCCCACTTCCTTAGCCCTAATCTGCCTCTGCTGGTTGTGTAACAGTCGTGTCTTTCCTTACTTATCACTCTTCTAAACCATAATAATCTGCCTTGATAAGTCTTTCCAGCCCTCCTGATGATTCCCATGGCTTTTCTCCAAATTCCAGTCACATTATTCACGTGTGAAATTTTTTCCCCCGGAGGTTCATTTGCAATTCTATTTACAGTAGTTGAGGGAAAGCTCTCACTTGTTTCTTGGATAAGCAAGAATAGTCTCTCAGATTTCAGAGGAAAAAGGCCCATAAAAATATTTGAGGCTGAGCATGGGTGAGACATCCTGCAAGAGCTGTGTTAGGAGGAGGAGAGACCAGCAGGCTGGCCAGAGCCAGCAACAGGAACAAACCCCTCAGCACTGTGGTGAGTTTGGTATTGGCTTCACTGAGGTAAACTCAAGGCTGTAGTTGTGTTTGGAAAATACTATGACAAAAAAAAAAAAAAAAAAAGAAAAAAAGCTCCTTTGTAATTTATTAATAAAGCTGCATAGCTGGTTATGGAGATTGGTTTCATGTTTAAACCTTGACTTGACTACACAGGAATTCCTGAAATGGATTCTAAGAAGGGATGGGGAAAAGCCATTTCACAAAAAGCAGGGAAGAACTCTTGAAACATGAGAAAGGGGGGATGTGGAGCCTTTAGAGTAGAACTTTCCCCACTCCAAAAAATTCAGAAGTGTTGTGCATATCTGCTGTTAATCCCTTGGAGACACAGCACTAGACTTAACACCCTTTAAACTGAACCAACCAAAATTAACTACTCGTTCAAATCCTCTGCCTAACTGAGGATGTTAGGGTAAAACAACAAAGGTGAGGTATATTTTTTATTTTTTTTTTTTAAGACATGCCATGGTCTCATACGTCTGTTTTCTTTGTTTTGCTTAAGTGTTGGAAATTCATCAAAAGAGCTGTTAAAGTGTTTGTGTCAATGTAGGTGCTGAGAGTGGATAAAGGATATCCAGCCTTGGGGCAGACACTTGCAGTAATAAACTGGGCTGTTTCTTAGGGTAAGGCACACCACGTTGGGTGTTTTGCTTATTTCCATGCAGCAGCCTATGCCAGTAAATGGGAAGAAAGCAGAAATCAGACTCTTTACACAACAGGCAGAGGAACAAGCAGCTAGAGTCAGTTCCTCATAGGAACATAACCACAGTAATACACCTGTAACTGAAGCAGATGTCCCGTTCCTGGGTCTAGTCTGGTGTAACTTCAGAGAGAGCATCTCCAACTTGTTCACAATTTTTGTGCTGAATCTATCTACTCCCACCCCCTACATTCCCTAAGTACCAGAGGGAAAGTGAAAGGAATATTTCCTATGCCTAGTTACAGCAATTGCACATATTCATGGGGAGATTTTGATTTCCAACATACAGAAATAAAAAGCAATTCTCATTAGTTGTACAGGCAGGCAAAAAATTCACAATTTTAAAAGTGTTATTTAGACAGAAAGGGTAGCAGAATCCATACGGCATATCCCTAGAGCAAACAGTGTGGTCAGTACCATGCAGAAGGAAAAAGAGAGGGCTTGCTTTTCCCTAGTAAGGAAAGCTTGAGGCATCAACTAGCCCACAAAGTTTCTGGGTGAGAATGGATTTCATCCCAAGCAAATGCATTTAAAGAAAGTCTCCATAAGATGTCTCTGAAATCTGTTTAAATAAACAAGAGGCAAGGGTGAGAAGGATATAACTGGGGAGCCAAAGGAGCACAAAGAATGAATGGTTACAACACAAACGTACTATCTTAAACAAATCCCAGAAAGAGAACCTTTCTGATCCTGGAAAGCATTAATTCCCAGTCACTATTTTTAAACAGATAAAAACATATGTATCTGGGAGCTTGCCAGCTGCTGGCTCAGCATTCCTGTCACACTGCTGTTGGCCACAGCAGCAGTAATGATAAGGCAGGGTAAATTCAGACCCTATTTCCCAACTTGCCATTTAAGAGCTTAACTGAGTAAGAGGACAGAGAGGGCTCTGTGCACATTCCCACTGCTGCCCCTAGGAGTTCCTGTGCTACATCTTGCTTCCCTTTGAGCACTGTATCTGAAGGCACCAAAGAGGGGCACAGTGAGCTGATCCAGCAGCTTTGGCACTGCTCATACACCCATTGCCATGGGGCTGTCCAATCCCAGACACTTTCCTTTCCCAGAAAATACCACCACATTCAAAGAAACCCTCAAATCAGAAGGACCATCCAGACATACACACTATATATAGTTTTCCTCAGGTTTTTGGTTTGGGTTTGGGTTTGTTGTTTTGGTATTTTTTGCATCCCGTTGCTCAACTGCTCTGAAGAATTATTTTCAGGGCAGAGAGCAGATTCATTCTGCAGATTGACCACTGCCAATCTTTGGCTTTGATGGGCTGATAATGTGGACATTTAATGCCTGCCAACCATTTCTGGGCCTTTTTCCCCACAAATTCTTTGGTGCTTCCTACACTTTTATCAAGGAAAGCCAGTAAAGAATACTCCAGGCACAGTTTTTACTTAAATTCCTTCATTTGCTATCAGTCCACAGTTATCTGGACATACAAGAGGAATTATTTTCTACCCACCAATTAGCAAACCAGGAGTTCAGAAAGCCTCCATGGCTGCATTAACTGAGAATTCCTTAATCCATAAAAATTAACGGCGATTACGTTAAGGAGCCTTAAATATTTAAATCCTTTGCCACACGGGTCACTCTTTTCTGTGCAGGTAACCCCAGATGGAGCCCTGGGGAGCCCTGTGTGTGTGTGTGGCAGAGCAAATTCAGCTCTGTGGAGGAGAAGCTGAGCTTGGCACCAGCTCTGGAGGTCTGACTGTCCCCCCTCACTCAAGCTCTGCCATACACCCTAACATAAATGCTTCATCAGCTCCAAAAGTCCCAAATGGAACCACTGATTGTTGCTGTGGGCGGCTGTTGTCCTGACTGCAGGTAACTACAGCAGGCAGCTGAATAAAACTGACATAGCACAACCTCCCCAGGTACCAGAGACAAGCTGGGATTTGGGAGTTTTGCCTGGATCTGATCTGTGGCTTCAGCAGCACCTCCGAGCAGTCCCGGGACAGCACCAGCACCAGGAGGTTCCCTGTGGGGCTGGGCAGGGTTTGACCTTGCAGAGGCAGCACTGAGGTGAGACCCAGCACCCCCAGCGTGAGGAGCTGCACGTACACAGCAATGTTGTGTCTGCAGCAGGGCGGGAAAGGCTGACCAACCCCTGAGCGCTGTGACGGGTAAACATAAACATCGGTATCAATAGAAGCAGCTGCAGGCGGGGACAGAGGGACTGAGGTGCTCAGGGAGAGCTGTGAGGAGGCAGCCACGTCCTGCTGATGCTTGCAGACACCTTTGGGTCAGCCACACTGCACAGACTTCATCAGTCCCTCTTCTGATGGCTACAGAAATGGCTGTGCACACCTACGAACTGGGGATGCATTTAGAGTTTGTCAGCTAACTTTCTCCTGGGCAGCATAACTTTAAATAGACATCCTCTTTTCTGACAAAGACTATCTGACTATCTTTTCTTTTCTCAGAACATAAAAAGGTTTGGTGGGGGCTGTTGCTGAACTGCACCTGCCAAAAAAAAAAAAAAAAAAAAAAAAAAAAAAAAAAATTGGAGATGTGGGATCATTTGACTCACCTCACTCTCTCTACCTCGAGTTTCTCTTCCTGGTCTCCAAGAGCACCTCCCAAAATACTTGTTTTCTCTTGAAACCCCAGAGGTTCTCTGTGCACTCCACAGAGGGGCAGGTTTCCTGTCATGAGGGGAATGAAGAATCCCATTTATTCAGGCAGGGCTACACCCCAAATTCACAGATTTATCTGGGGGACTGAGGTTTTTCTCTGAGCAGCTCCAGTGCTACCAAGAACCACTGAGAGCTTCAGGTGCTTCAGAGATGACATTTGTATTTCCAGGCTGCATTTTGGGTGGATGCAGGGACACAGCCTTTTCCCTCCTGTGCCTTTCTGAGGGGCAGAGGACACCAACTGTACAGCTGGGGCTGTAGTGTGCAAATTCTACATTTATGTATGTTTAATTATAAAGATGAAATATATACATCTCTCTCTATATCTCTATCTCCTGTGCCTCTATGACACGCACACATCTTTATTACTCTTGCAGGGGTTCGCAGAGGTCAGACAAGGTGCATGTCAGCAAAGCAAGGAGCTGCCCCCCTGGGGATCCCCCCGGTTCGGGCTGGCCCAAGGTTGCCACCAGAGGTCAGGCGGTACCGAGACATTCCCCGAGGGGAGCAGGGAGGGATCTGACCTCTGCCGAGCCGAAATTAGCATCAGGACAGGCAGCTGGGAAAGCCAGCCTTCAAATGGGTTTGGAAGTTGCTGCCTTCAAGGGAAAAGGGTTAGAGAGCCACGAAAAAAAAAAAAAATTTAAAAAAATTTTTAATAAAAAAAAAAAAAAAAAAAAAAAAAATCACCATAAGGTGAAGGCTCCAAAGGAAACCGAACACTGCACCCTGGCTGGGTCTGTATGGCAGGGGGGCTGCTGCAGCTCTGCAGCACCAATCCAGGGAGCTCTGGCTTCAACCAAACACACAGCACCTTATTCTTTACCTGCAAACTGAACTAATGCTTTCATGAATTAAAATGCCCAGCCTAAAGTCCTAAAGACTCCAGACCTACTCTAAAAAATACAAGCATTATTTCAGGACTGTTAGCAAATACAAAAGTCACCCCTGCTTAGCAAACTTGACTTGCACTCCCACCCAACATTCTTACTAGCTTGCAGGAATCCAGAGTACCTGACAGCTTTCCTATAGGAAGATATGTTAGCATTAAATCTAATATCTAAGCAAGCAGATTTTTGCCTCTGCCACACGGTTAAACTGGACATTACACAGTCAATGTACAGCACACAAGAACGTGGGAAAGTTTACTGAAACATTTTCAGGGCATTTTCATCCAGCTGAATGTTTTCTATTAATTTCATGCTTATAAACTGATACTCCTTTAGTGGAACAGTCTTTTGCAGATTCTGGTATACCTTCAGAGCAATTCCTTCCTCCTATGCAGTTCAAGAAGTTACTATTAAATTTATTTTATATTCTCTTTTCCACCCTTTTGGCAAAGTTATCCCAGGAGCTAAGTTAAAGGAAGAGCAGCATTGTTTTGGGTTGGATTTTGCTAGAAGCTTTGCAAGACAAGTTCCCACAGCATGCTATGAACAATGTTTATTCTTATGAAATGAGAAATTATAGTGATGTGCCATCTTAAGGGTGAGAAACTGAAGAGTCCTCAGCACTCTTTCAAAGGAGAAAAACTGTCCAACAGAACAGTACCCCAGCACCTAAAAGCCTCAAGCTCTCCTTTGGTTTCCCTTCAGAAAAAACAAAAAATCACCAAGTCTCCTCCTATAAATATCAGACAGCCTTCTGGCTTTCTCAGCTCTAGATGGGTGACCAGCAAACAGCAGAAATTCAGTTTGCAAAGTGAGTCAGGAATGGTTTGAACACCTGACAAGGGGACAATTTCATGCCAAAAAAACAAGGTTAGATTGCAAAAGTCTTCAAGACAACCAAATCAAGCAGGCATGGAAGGTCAACAGTGAAAGCAACCTTTGAGCTGTGATGGGGACAGAACTGGAATGGCAGTGTGAAGTGCAGCCTGTTTCTGGAAAGCAAGCAGCTCATCAGTGGTGCCTGCCCTGCAACTGTGAGTCAAGCAGTGAGCTGAATAAGGGCAAAGTGAGGGGCAGAGCTGCAGGACATGAGTCCCCAGCTCATCAGGTGCTTTGCAGCCTCTCAGCTGGGCAGCACCAGGAGAGCTGGGACTGGTAATTGTCACAAGTGAGGCTGCATTGATCACACATTCAAAATCCAACAGACAAAGAACAGTCTGAAATCCAGGTGGCTCCAGTGGCATGGGAGCTCGGGCAAAATCTCATTAGGCGACCTAATGAGTTACATGGCAGATAATTTGCCTGCATGGCAAGCAGCTTTCTGTGAGCACCAACACCTCCTGTCAGCTGGTCACTCAGACCTCAGTTCTCTGCTCCCTTGCTGGTAGAGCAGGACTGAAACAAAGGATCTGGAGGGAAAGGCACCTTCCTCTGCCTTTTGTGAAGCCCAAGCCTCTATTGTAGTTCATTAAGATCTGTAATAGCTCTACAAGCTTGTCTACACCAGGCGTTTCATGAAGAACAAATTTTTGGCAGCTGACCAATCATCTGAACATTTCAGTGCTTGGCAGTGTTTCAGCCCAGTCTCCATAGCAAAGGAGGTCATTTTCTCTCTGTTCCCTGAAGTGGCAGCTAACAGCTCAGTCAAATTCCTTCAACTGTCCTTCCCATGTATTTAAAATATTTATCTTTTAAATAACTGCCATTCTCTTCCAGTTGGTTGCAGTGGCTGTAGAAGGCAACTCCAAACATAGGATAGGGTTCTGGTTATCTCATGCCATTACTGAGCCCTCCCCTGGCAGACACTGATTAGAAATGACCAATTAACAGCCTCCCAGCCTATGGAATAGGCCTAATTAGCCAGACTGAGTTGTGCAGAGAAAACTACTGACATTCCTCCTGTTTGACACGGGGAGGATGCCCAGTCAGCAGGAGAAGAGACAAGGACTGTCAGACCCTGATAACTACAGGGAGGGCAGAGGGGAAACACAGTATTCAGTGGAATGGATGAGAAGCTGTCCCACTGTAGGGCAGTGTCCCACTTGGCAGGAGCAATCCAGCAGGGCTTTGCTCAGCACAGAAACAGTCAAGTGAAGCAAACCAGCTGTGAGGTGCCCACACAGCAGCTCAGGCTGGGGGCTCTGGGGGTGACACAGGGGAAAATGGCAGCCTAGCACTGCCTGCAGCTGCACTCACCAGGAGGGCAGCCTCTCACTTGCTGAAGGACCTTACCCCTTTCTGTGAGGCAAAGCAAAGAGCACAAGGCAGGTGATCTCCCACCTTCTCAAGCATTTTCTTCTCCTCCTGGAGTCTCAGCCTGGTGGTCTCAGCAGCACTTCCAGCCCTGCCCAGGTCTCTGTTTCCCTCCTGCTTTGATGCCTACCTAAGGAGGTGGCTGCAGGGTTCCCCTTGGGCTCCACCCTGGAAAAGCTCAATCTGCACTTGGTTTCAGTGATGCTGGAATGATGGGATTCCATGCAGACAATTCCCAGATGAGAGGCTCGGGGCTTCCAGAAGGACAATAGGGTCAAGAAGAGGAAGTGTTGGGGGTAAACATGTTCTGACTGAATGTGAGGACCCCCACTGCTTTCCACTTGAATGAAAAAGCAGTTTTGGAGTAAGGAAAAGTCCTTTGTAGTTTCCATGAAACTTCAGGACTGACCAAAGTAATTTTGCTATTGTTCATACTACTAAAATAAGATTTGACTGCTTTTGCTGACCTAAAGTATTTTTTTTTACCCGGCAATAAGAGAAACTGTCACTTAAGACTGGAAATTCCCACAGTTGCTGAACTAAAAACCAGAGCAGAATCCTCTCAATGTCATGCCTTGTGCAAAACTATGTAACAATTAACAGTCTCCAGTTTCTTGTGCATTTTTCTTAATATTGCAGTTGTTTTGCAAAGACGACTGTGAGCACAGCTGTGCCAAACCCATAAACAGTCGAGGCCATTGTTGATGCTTTGGCAAAAGCATCTCACAGAAAAGCATGAGAGCCAGCTGGGTTGGAAACTGCAGATTCAAACCCTAAAGCTTTGAGGATTCGAGCAGACAGAAATGAAAAGGCTTTATTCTGCAATATTTACCCCTGCCAGGAACAGCCCTTTGGGACCCACTCCTGGGGGAGGAATATATCCGGGCTGCAGGGCAGAGATGCTCCAAGAGGAGGGGGCAGAACAACCAGGGCATGTTGAGTTCAGCAATACCCTAGTGACACAGACCTGATGCAGAATGGAGCGTGTCACCTTGTGCTGGAGACCTCAAGTGTCTTTTCCAACCAATTCTAGGATTTGGTACTTCACAGCTGGGTCTCTGGGCTCAGTGGCTGTTTCCCACAGCTTTATCTTGATGCAAAATACTCTGTAGGTGAACAGATCCAACCCAGACCCACCAGCACACAAACCCAGCCACATGCTCTGGCTGAAGCATCTCTCATGCACAACCATATATACTCAAACTTGCACAAGACCACCTTAGTCTGTTTGGCTACTGGTGAATAAAAGAGTTGGCAGTTCCAGCTTGAGGATACTGGAGATACGTAAAGGTGGAGCTAACAGGATGCTAACCATGGTCTGTGCTCTCCTAAACACAGCACAGGTATAGGAGCAGTGCAACAGGGTGCTGGGCAAATTAAAAAAAAAAATCCCTCATACCTACTGCTTTAATTCCTAGTCATGAAATGAGGTTAGACATGCATTTTTCTATGTGAAGTAATGCTTCCTTATAACCTTTAAAAACTGACATTATCTCAGAGGTCAACAGGTACAAATTAAGCAATAGGTTACTTAAAATTATAGCTGTTCATGACACTGAATTATTCTACAACATTTATCTGATCTGATGAAGCTGATTGTATCAGTCACCATGACAATGGATTATATGCATGAAAGATCTCAGGTGGCTGCAAGACTGACAGAAATGTAACTTATTTCACAAACAGTCCCAGCAAAAAAAAAAAATCTTAATAGTTATTTTTTGCCCATTCCACATATGGATATTTCCATAAATGTTCCCACATTTCTGCTCTGAGCATCCCTCTGCTTGCTGCTGACACCCAGGCCCCAAGGCCCAGGGAGGATGGAGATGCTGTGGAGCACTCCAACCCAGGGAGCAAGGGGCAGGGCTGTTGGGATCTCTGGGGATGCTCTGGGCAGGGCTGTTGGGATCTCTGGGGATGCTCTGGCAGGGATGTTGGGATCTCTGGGGATGCTCTGGGCAGGGATGTTGGGATCTCTGGGGATGCTCTGGGAGGGAGGGAGCTGCTCGGCACTGCCTGGGTGGGGGCTTTCATCTCAGATCTCAGTCTGGAGCTGGGTTCTCTAACTCAGCAGCCTCCAGCAGGCCATGGGATCTCAGTTCTGCTGGCACAGCAGGGAGCACAGGGAAACCAAGTTAAGAGATGAGATGCATCAGGAGTCCCCGTGTGGCCAGCTCTTTCTCCACAGTGCCATTTCATACTGACATGCAGTCACCCACAGGCAAAGGAAAAGCCAAATAATTCCAGTCCAATGTAAGTTATCTGCTAAGACCAAATTTAGATCTATACATTGAGTTTTTCTTTCCCCCTTGTGACTACATCTACATGATTAGTACCACCCAGCCATAAGAAGAAAATCATATTCAAGTTTGGCCTTTGATCAGCAGCAGCATTTTTCCTTTACATGACAGAAGTTCAGGCTGGGTTTGGCTGGGGCTTTTGAGTTAAACAGAAAATTACCATACAATTTTTCTGGCAAGTCTGTGAGGAACCAAGCCAATATTCAGCTAAAATTAAATTTAGAGCTAAGATACGGTTGCTTCATCATTTACCCTCCCCTGGATTTTGCACAACAGAACTGGGATTCCACATCTCCTATTTCACACAAGAACACTCCTATGTTTCCAGGATTTTCATCCTTGAAAACAGGCTGTGCTGGCTGAGATGAGGAATTCCCTCAGTGTGGGTATCCCATCCACTCCTCACCCACAGCACAGGTCCCTTGGATCTCTTTCCTGGTCTACATGGATGCTACCTGGGACAAGCCCAGATATCCAGATATTCCTCAGCCTCCTTACAGCATTTGTCTCAGCTTTGGTGCATGTGTAGGATGCAAAACTGCAGAGCCTTCTGTGAAGAGCAATGCATGAAAAAAAAAAAAAACCAACACAAAAACCCTGCAGATCAGAAGTCAGTTTGCATCCCTTTCCCAGCTCTCCCTTCTGTCTGTAGCTGGGAGCACAGAGGGGTTAAGTAGCAGTGACCCTCCATGGGACAGGACACATTACACATTCCCTCCTGCACTCTGGTGCCACAAGATGTGTGGAAACCACAGCAGGCACCAAATCAACATTATTACAGAGGGGATTGCCTGAATGTTTTCTCCTGTGGAGGGAACTTGCCAGCCTGGGGCACTCGGTGCTCAGGAATATTCAGAAAGAAAAGCAATGCTCTGAGAAGAAAATGCTGTGGATGCTGAGGAACATGGCTTAGCGGTGGACTTGGCAGTGCTAGGTTAGCAGTTGGATTTGATGACTTTAAAGGACTTTTCCAACCAAAACAGTTCAACGGTTCTATTCCATGTAATGTGGTTAAGAAGGAGCAAAAAAGCTGCAGTCCTTCCCCAGAGCACAAACAGTATTTTTGACCAATCCTCTGCTCCCATCCAGCAGACCAGTGCTGGACAAAGTGCAGATCTTTACACCCTGTCCTCAAAAAAAAAGCAGGGGCAAAACTGCTAACAAGTTATGGCAAAGCTTTCCTTCCTAACCCAGCGCTCCAAGCTCCCCTCAATGAGCCTTTAGGTGATCAGTACATTCCAGGTGACTACAGCAGGACCTAAACTTGTGTCTACAGAGCCTCTCAAGTGTCCTGAAATACTGACCTCACATTTCAGAAAATGGCACAAGCTACTGAGACACAGTAGGATACAACTTCTGTAACTACTAACCTGAGAAACAGATTATCTGAAGAAGGGACTTGGACAAACACTGTTAAGAAACAGAGGGAAGATTTATTGCTGAGAATAGCTCACCCGAACTAGGATGATGTGGCACTGAATGAGGAATTAACTAGCACAGAAAGAGCAAAACAGCAAGTCCAAGATGCAGTCAGAGACATCATCTGAGCAATATCTATATTTTAAGACAGCTGATGGAGATAAAACTGAAAACCATTGTGATAGAGAGCTGACAAACTCAAGACAGATGCCTTCAAGAGCAGATAAAAACTTACAGCCGCATAAACACAAGGTATGTCTCTGACTGGGTCAGAAAGAGAAAAAAGATCCATCTGCCTAAAAAAAAAAAAATTACAGTGCAATGACAAGATTCCTTCTTTTTAGCTAATTTTGTATGGGGGGGGGAGGGAGGGGGAGGGGAGGGAATGTCTTAGAGCTGAGCCTGCAGTGTGGGCATGCCAGAGAAAGACATTTGTTCATTTAGCTTTGTGTAGAAATGCTCAGAAAACAACCAGCAAGCTTAGTGCAGCGTTAGGAATTCTGCATTCCTCCATTACAGAGCAAGTTTTGGAGACATGAACACTTTCACATTCCTGTTCCTCATCTGACACCTGAAGCAAATCAAGGCAGTCAGAACACACATGTCTAGAGACAGCTCACATCAAAGCAGCCCAAAGCAGAGCAGATGATCTGGCTTCCCAGTGCTCCCAGCTGCTCCATGACACCAAACAACCCATCACTAAGACTACATACTTTGGCAAGGCTACCAAAACAATGAAACATTTTTTTCCTTCAGAATTCCCTCTGGATGCCCAGGGAGCTGTTGCAGCAGAGGTGTCAGGGATACCTGCCTTCTGTCATCACTGGGGCTTGACGGAGCATCTTCTGCTAAAGGAAAACTCCTCCTGCCCCCTGGGGAGATGCTGTGAGAAGGGCAGGGGGAGGAAGACACTGAATTCATGACCCCTTCTCCCCAAAGACAACCTGGCCAGCCTTGCCCTCAGTCAGTTATTTCTCTGGAGTTTGGCAGCAGAGGATTCATCACATTCAATTCAGGGGCTTGTAGCAAAAAGCTGTTTTTTTTTTTTTTTTTCCTTGAGTGCCTGGTGTCAATTAGCATCCAATGCCCAGTGCAGAACCACCATGACAGAGCCAAACACTGCCTTCTCCTTCTGTCTCAGAACAAGTTTCTCCTCCTAGCACAGTACTTGAATTAATGATGGTGGTCAGTGCACTTGTAGCATGAATAGTGACATTTCTGCTCTCAGTACCTCTTGAAATAGATACGTTACATTTAGAAAGGGGAACAGAGAGGATAAATTACACTACCAGAGTGACATAAAAAGCCTACAGGGAGGGGTTAATTGAGTCCAGAGTCACAAGATAACACCTTAAACCTCATACAGGTTTCCCCTTTGTACACTGAGAACCAACCACATGCAGGAGCGCATTTGTCCTTCTGTATCTGACTCTATCAGCTGCTTAATATCCTGACATTAGGCTGGAAAATAGTGAGCTTCTACTTTATTAGTTCCTCTTTTTACAGGGCTGAATCCTCAGCTGAATACAAATTAATTTTTTTTGTCTTCTTTTTTATGACCATCCTGGGTATTTTGCAGCTCCAGGGACAAGGTCATTTCCATCAGTCCATCCTTCCCTCCTTCTCTCTCTCTCTCTCTCATTCCTCTGGGGTATTTATTAGAGCATCAATCACAGCAGTATCTAGGCACAAACTGTCACCTGACTAATGGCCTGTGGCTTTTGGATCCCACTGCAGGTTAATGGCACACATCAGCATCTACCTCTGTCACCACAGAGTATTTAAAACAGGGCACCCACACAAGGTCAAGATGATCCTCACCAAACCTCCCCATCCCTGTGCCCAAGAGCATCCCCAAGCAGAGCCATCTCTTCACAAAGAACAAATAAATACATTTCTGCAGTAAGGGGGTTTGCTGCAGGGGGGAAGACACCTCACCCACTCTGCTCTGTCCATTAAGAATGCCATGGGAAGAAGAGACCCTGATCCTGCCCCCTGAAAGCAAGAGGCAGCCAGTGGGCACTGGAGCACCAGTAACTGCACCCAGGCCAGCCTGATGCTCTCCTGACACAGTCTGATTCCTTTAGTAATGTACAGACAAAATCCTTCTGCTCTGTTTATCTGAGTGGTAACCCAGAGACTGCACCCCCCCCTCTGACCCAGGCACTTCTTTGGGATTCAGTCCCTTTGTCTCTTGGCTCCAGTCAGCTCCCATCATTGATGGGGGAGAATTTCCAACTTAAACTCCATCCATGAATATACAGAAAGCAGAACATGTTTGGAGTGTTTCAGTGCTGGAGGGAAGGAAATATTAATTCCAGGAAGACTTAACAAGAATGACAGAAAGCAAATGGCTTTGAACTGAACCAAAGCATTTATATTGCCTTTTTCCTCCTCTTCCAGCAGGACTCTAACCACCTTGAAAAAGAAAACACAGCCATCCCTTACAGAAGGGCTGAAAACCCTCCAAGTTTCATTATTTCTCTCAGACTTCAGCTGGCTGCAGATCTGTGCCTGCTGACATACCACAGCATGCTAACCACAGGATCATCAGGATTCTCATCTGCATCAAAAGCTGCTCTTGCATTCATCAGATGAACCCAATGCACTAGAATATATTCAACTTGTAACTTCAATAATAACTGGGGATAATAATATATTCAACTTGCAACTTTAAAACTGGATATCAAGATGTCACCTGTGCAGCCTGCAGATGGACTCTATAAAACTGCTTTGCCTTTTCTCCCTCACTGGAGCAGTACCAGCAGCCTGTCTTTCATAGAATCACAGAATTTGCAGCATTCTGAGGGCAGTATTCAGAAACTGCCCTTCCACTGGGGCAAACACCCTTGCCTTGCCTTGCCCTCCCTCTGCCCCCAGTTTCCCCAAGGAAGCAGGATGGCTGCAGCAAGCCCAGGCTGGCTGGCAGGGACATACAGGCTCCCCAGATAAAAGCCATTCCTCCTCCTCCCCATGCCCAGCACCCAGCTGTGCACAGGGTATCAGCATTCCCCAGATAACCTGTGTGCACAGCTTTGCACGGGGCATGTGCAGAGGTGACTTGATAAAATTCCTTTCTGGAGCTGCAGTTCAGGAATGCCCTATCTATCCATCCATCCATCTCAGCACAAGCTCAGTTCCACCCAGGCACACCAGTTAGGATGCTGGGGAGCTGAGATGGGTATCCCAGGAGCAGCTGCAAGCAGGCTGCAAATTAAAAAAAAAATAAATTAAAAAAAATCCACAGCTTTAACTGTGGAGGAACTGCAGAGCAAGCAAACCTTCAACAGGTTCCTTCATCTTTAAAACCAGTCCAGATCTATACAGAGGAGTGTTGAGCTGTTTGGGGGGCATTGAGTTTCTCATTTTTTAAATTTCTATATTAAAAAAAAAAAAAAAAAAAGTCTTTCCCACTCTCTAAAGCAGCCTTTAGCTCTCACTCATGAGTCACTCCATACAGCTCAATTCATCTCAAGTCTTTTTCAAATCACTACAATTCTTGAATAAAGAAAACTTGGAGGAAACAAGCATTGACCAAATCCTCCAAAGGAGGAATCCATCTATGAAGTAAACAGAAATCCAAGTAGAGCAGAGCTTGAGGACTGATCACTCTCCCTGCAACCTTAAAGGTTTTTTTCTCTCTGGGTTTACTGCTATTTTTACTTCTCTCAAGCCTTCATACACATCATGCTACACTTCTCAGCAGTATTCAAATGTCCTCCCTAACCCAGCTGGAAAAGAGCAGCACAGAACCCTTCAGCTACCATGACTGCTCTTCCAGGCAGGTTAGAAGAAATAAGAATTTAAAAAAAAAAGAATAAAATTTGCCATAGAGGCAAACTTACATGCTCCATGTTCCCTCCAAGAGCCAGCTCTTTCTTCAGGAGCAGCCCAGCTACAACTGGTGCAGGCTCTGCAGAGCCCCCAGTTATCCCCTCATTGCCATCACCTGGGGCCAATGTCTGACCCAGCTGATGAGGAACCAGACACAGCTGAGCTGGGGGCAGGGACCATTTGCCCCTTCCTTCCTCCCAGCTCCAGAGGATGAGGAGTTTACAGAGAATTACAGTGCATGGTAAAAAGTGTACTCAGGGCCACTTTCCATAGGGCTACCTGCTTCCTTATACAGGGGATTTATCTTCAAATCCTGCTTTATTTTTTTGTTTTTTCCACTAAAAAAGTCCTGGTCATTTTCCTGGAGTTGATGTAATTGAGTTTTCCTGCCCAGGTGTTTTCACTGACCTGTACCCCTGCTTTCTCCATTTTCTGTCTAAAATCCCACACCTGTTATAACTTAGTTTAATTTAGAGTGAAAAACCCACCATGGCTTGATCCAAAGTTAGTGCCAATGGTGGCACCTCTGTTGTTTTCCAGTTCCCTCCTCAGCCTGGATCACCATGGCTGATGAGGGATGTATCCCTTACAGGACTGCAGTTTTACTCCTCAGCAGCTGTGCTGCTGTTGTACAAGGAGGATGCAGCTCAGCCTTTCCCTGGCTCTTTCTGCCACCCCACCAGCAATGAAATGGTGGCAACATTCTCAGTTTTACTGCTGACCTGCATGAGTCTGTCCTTTACCATACTGAACATCAGCACACCACCAAAGAGATATATACATATTTTGTAATGTATTTCAGCTCTGCCTCTGAACTTGCCTGCCCAGGTGCTTCAGGGCCCCAGTGTGAATGCTTCCACAGATTCTTTCTGAGAAAGAAAATCCAGTCTAGGCTTGAGAATTCTTTCTAGAGTCTAGTACTTGAAGTTACAGCAAATTAGACTTTTATTGTCTTCACTTACATTCACAAAGCATGTAAGGACATTATCAGTCTTTGGAGCTGTGACAGCTTCAGACCATATCTGCCAATGGGGTGTAATCTAACACGGCCTGGGAACCATAGGAAAGATAGATAGACATCTTCTGTACATCAAGTTTATTTCCACAGGAAAAGAAACAAAGCAAGCAAAACTGTACTGAGCAGAATATGTGAATATAATGTGCTCTAATGAGGTCCCTTTGGAATCTAGTCTGTGTTACAGGGACATGAGATGGATCAGGGTACACTATCTCAGCTCTTATGGTTATTAAAAATCAGAGGTGAGAGAAAAGGCAAGCACAGAGGATGGCTAATGGGGGCTTTGGTGGGGGTGGGCAGAGGTTTGTGTTAGGGTAACTCTGGTTTCTTTACCTGTCATTTTATTTGTGCTGTTCACTTGGAAAGTACTTCAGGAGTGCTTCCTTCTGGCTGCTCTGTACAGCTGGTGTTTCCCCTCTCTCTGAACCCAGCTGGGAGACACATGTGGTAACCAACGTGAGGGCTATTCAGATGTACTTTGCATGCATAAAGGAGGAATTATGCCTCTTAAACTTTTTGTCAGCTGGACTCAAAATGTGTCTG
The DNA here is from genome assembly GCF_003957555.1 of Calypte anna. Lineage (NCBI taxonomy): Eukaryota > Metazoa > Chordata > Aves > Apodiformes > Trochilidae > Calypte > Calypte anna. The sequence continues at coordinate 1,003,773 of NC_044249.1, forward strand.
TGCATGCAAGTGACCGTGAGAAGCACTGTGGGTTCTCAGACCAACAGATTGCCCTACTCACTCTTGTTTATTCACATCTGTAAAGAGCTCCAAATGTACCCAGTGCTGCTCAGTGTTTGGGGCAGGACAGGAGAGCCATGATCTGCACTGCCAGAAGCTGTAAGAATGAATGAATGGGTAAAACCAAACCCAAACCCCTCTTCCAAGTGAGCAGCAGCCTGTGGAGAGAGCAGCCTGTGTCCTTAGCCAGCAGAATGAGGAAATAGAGGGGGGGAAAGGCAAAACAAGTGACCAAGGATCTGTTTAATGAACTACCAAACCTCAGAACAACCTTCACCCTACCACTAAGGACCTTTTTCTTCTCCTCCAGAACAGTCTAACTCAACCTTTCTTTCAATACCTAGTCCAGGCCTTTTTTTCTTCCCTTACAGCTGATAAGATTTCATTCCATGTTCAAATAATTTGCTGCCATTCAGGGCAGAGACATTACACTAAGAATCCTCAAGCCTTGTTTTCCTTATGGGAAAAAATTGGTTTTCCACTCTCTGCATTACCCACCCTGAAGAAATGTGTCTGATACCAATCACAGTGAAAGCAAAGCAGCAAAGGACCTGAACATGCTGCCAGGCCAAGGTGACATCCCTCCTGATGAAAAAGTGAAGAGGCTTTGAGGTGGGCACAGATGTAAATAAAACCTTAGTAAACTCATTTAAAAATTAGCTTCAAATTCTCAAGGGTTTGCTGCCTTGACCTGAAAAATCCGTGGGCATTCCAGCATCCCAGGGCTCTCAGCAGTGCTTGAAGAGACTGGGAAGGTAACTGATGATTTCCAACAGCAAAACTGGAGAGAAATGTCAAGGGCTTGTGCCATTTTGCTGGAGAACAGCTAAAGACTTGGCTGGAGTTGGTGGTCTGACCTTCTGAATTAGCTGAATTTCTAGCTGGGTGCCCTAGCTTCTATTTCAGTGATTTTAGATTCCAAGACAAGCTGGAGTTCACTGCAGGTATTCAAATTCTTAGATCTCTAATATGAAGCAGAACAAATACAGCAATATTTTTCCCACCAGAGGAGCTGGTGAATGAAACAAAAGCTTTTCATAAAATCTTTTTAAAAATCAGAGAATTTTTCCATTTTTAGAATACATGTTTTCAATTTTTTAGCCATTTAAACCCAGGAGCTTCTCCTTACATCTTGGGGTCAGCAATAAGGAGAGACAAGAAACCTCAGCAGACTCTCCTGACCTGAGGGGTGTGTGTGCTGTTTGGAAAAGCAAGGTGTGGAGGGAGCTTTCTCCACCAAAACTCACTTTAAACACATTTGGATCTGAGCTTAACTGAACTGTCAGCCAGGCAGCTGGAAGCAGGATGTCAGGAGATGCAAAGACAGCTGCTCCAGCCTCACACAAGCTGGGAATCAGTCCCTTCAGTCACTTCCCAAACCCTGGGAATGACAGAGGGGAGCTGGGAGTGAAGGGCAAAAAAAGGGGGGTTTGTGGGGAGGGGATTAGCAAGGGATCATCTGCTGCTGGTACCCAGGGCACATCTGGGAGGGCAGAGCTTCCCAACACAACAGATGCTTGGTGTCCAGAGCCTGCAGGGATGGGATAGCTCAGGGAAAAGCCATCATTCCTGCTGGGAACCATTCTGCTCGGGGAACATCACAGAATCACCCTCTCACACTTCACCAACCTCTTGGGTCACTGAGTTCCAGTGCATGATGGCTTTAGGGATGCAGACTAACTAAGGGTGAATGAACCAGCAAACAGTCACAGAAGATACAAACCCCACATGAATTCAAAACAGTGTTTTCTTCCTCAGATTTTCCCTCAAACTTGTGGGGCAAAGTGGTTCTGCCTCTAAAGAGTGCAGATGTGTGGGGAAACTGGGGCTGTGATTCTGCCAGTTGTACCAAGTACACCAGACTTATCCCAGGTTAGACTCAGTTCTAATATGTCAAAGGGTAAACACTTAAATACTTGAGTTCCTCATTTCTGGGATTAGGAAATGCTAGTTTTAAATGATTTGGTTTGGGTTTGGGTTTTTTTTTTTGCATAGTAGACCCAAAAATTTTCCAGGAGAAATTTCCCTGAGGTCAATGTCAAGTGCAATGCTGGTATAGGTTATATGATCCCAGAAGGCCATGGAATTTGGCTTATTTCTGCTACTTATTCCCTATTTCTGGCATTACATCCCATTTCTGTCAAGAACATAGCCACGGGCACCTTATCAAAAAGTGGGAATGCAATTATTTAACACCCCCCTGGTTTTTGCAGTTTGTGAACTTACCAGCCAGTTCTTATCCCACCTCTGCCACACAACTCACACCTTGTTCCTTCCAGCATTGTCCTCCTTGCTGGAGGACAGCTGAGGAATAATTTTAGTCCTGTATTTTACACCTCTCTCCCATGTGCCTGCACATGGGCTGCACCCATCAGCCAGACAAGACATTGGACTTAGCAAAATGTCAGAGTGTTTTACACACCCACAGGAGACAAACAAAACCAGATTCCAGGTTTATATCCGAGATGCCTCCAGTCTGCTCAGCTTTATGCCAGGCTTAATTTCCTCATTACTTTCCCTTTTGTTATAGCTGGAAGCTTTTTGACAACATCACTTTTAATCTGAATGAATACACTGAAATCTTTCTCCAAGAGATAAATATTTCACACAAATGTCTCGTGTTTTATGAAATCCATAGGTTTGGTTTTGGTTTGTTCTCTTGAAATGCCAGGATTCCATGCAGCTCAGCAACCTGTTTGTCTTACCTGTGAGATGGAAGTGCAGGTATATATAATGTACATTTCATTCACCCTGGCTGTGTGCACATACACACAGCAAAATGTTGGAATAGAGGCTGAGGAGCTGTCTCCTGAGTTCTTCTCGAGCACTTGGTGGAGTGTTGGGTTTTCCTGAGGTCCTTACAGAGAAGGGGCTTTGCTGGGCCATATAAACAAGTATGTGATGCCCTGAGGGCTGGGTCTGTCCTTGCTGAGGAGCAGTCAGCTCCCAGGTCCCCAGCATCCCCACAGGGAAGAATTTCCCTTCACAGAGACCAAGCTTAGAAAAGGGGAAATCCAAAACACTCGGGACTCTCTGCCCCAGTGAAAATCAGCTGTGAACTGGAAGCTCTGTAAATCACTCAACTGATTCTAATTTGGATGAAAAAATAATCTATTTCAACAGATTTCCTGCATTCCACTCCCCAGTGGGCAGTGCCAATGGAAGGCACTTGGAGCTCTTCAGCATCTTGCCTTCTGTTTGGAACCAGTGAGTTTGGGAATGTGGGAATGGAATCTCATTTTTAGAAACATGATCAGGATGGTTCTGAGGCTTCAGGAGCCTTGGCTGTTTGCACACTTGGGGAGAGGAGAAGGAAGTCTCTGATTTAGGTCTTGAGTGCCAAACCAGTCTAGAGACAAAACTGAAGCAAGACATGGAAATAAAGGGGTTTCCAAGACATGGAAATAAAGGGGTTTCTCTCCCATTCCAAGGGGCTGAAAGGCTGGGAATGTGGCAGTTCACAGCTTATTGCTTCCTGACACCCAGAACCACAAATGTGACAGTAATGCTGTCAGGATAATCAGTCCAAGTGTGAAATATCCAAGTCCTGCCCAACAGGGAGCCTTTCATCATTTCATCTGACTGCAGTGAGTGCAGAGAATAATTAGCAACGTGAATGAAAAGGCTTTGGACTCAATTTTAATCCATCTCTACCCAATTGAAATAACACTAATCATTAAGCATCAGATGCACATTAGTGAGAAACAGTGGCAACTTATTTCAGGGGGAAAGGTCATACCCCTAGGGAAAGCTGACACAAGCAAGCCCATCATTTCTCCACAGGTGGTTAACTTTAATTAAAATTCTCAAAACACAAATTTGTACTCACCTAGAAAGAAACTGTGAGAGAACAGCTACTTAAGTGCCTTCCAGTTGTACTTCAAGGTGGTTTTCTCATCCTGAACAAGTTGAAACAGTAGGAGCAGTGGAAATGTTGATGGGAGTTCACACTCTCAGTGTATTCAGGGGACCTCTGCAACAGTAAGAACAGATTTTGTAATATCTTTAGGGAACATTATTATTAAATTTCACAGTTTCATTTATTCCTCTGAATCACTTTACTCCTGCCCTTGTCACTTCTGATCAAGTGCTCCTTCATCTGCTTGTTTTGTCATTTATTAAAAGCCAAGCAGTGTTCTGTTTACCCAGTTCCATGGGAAAGCAGAGTGACAGCTTTCTGTGGGCCTTGGGATTCAGTGCTGTATCCTGAAGTTTCATTTCTTTGTGAACCCTTCTATTAAAGCACTTAGCAGTTAGGGTGAGCCAAATTTCTTTTTCTCTTAATTTTCCCGAAAGGTTTGCTCAGTGCCTTTAACTTAGACAAAATCTAGATGGAAAACACCCTTCTGCTCTGTTTCTTGTTTTCCTGGTAAAAGATCTGTTGGAACTTGGCAAGTGCAGGGGCTGAGGGGAGAAGTTAATTTAGCTGATATCCTGCTCACTTGGAATTCTCTGCTGAGGTCTAAGTTTGCAGTTCCAGTACTGTAAAAATTGGCCATTACAGAAACTGCTTATTAATTTTCCATGGGTTTCATGTTGCACTCCTGACTTCTTCAGAATTCTCAGGGATACCCTGTAAGAGAAGTAGGAGAATGCAATGCTCCTGGGGCCTGTTCTTGACTCCACAGCTGAGCCACTATTCAGTTCCCCAAGAGACAAAACCTCTGCCTGGGCCAGGGCATGCAGAACTGAGGATGCTGAGTGACTGCTGTCCCCTGAGTAGCACAGAAAACCTGTGGCCATTCCAAGGAGGGAAAACTGCTGGAGTAGCTATTGTCACATCCTGCTTGTTTCTAACATCTGCCTCTCACTGCTGTGTTTGGTTTCAGGGAAAGCTGAGAAGGCAGAAACCTGAGGAGCCCAGAGAGCTGGGAGAATGGGCAGGCAGCAGGTCAGGGCACCAGGGGAGAGAACATTCTGACCCTAAGATATGAACTTGGGTCCCAGACTGGGAATGGCAGCAAGGCCATGCAGGCTTCCCTACCCAGAGTGGGAAGGAAAAGGCCTCTGAGAGACAAGAAAACCTGGGCAGCTCAGTTAACTGGGGGCCAGCAGGTTCCTGGGTGGGACATCAGAGGGACTATTTACAAAAAGAGCCATGTAGCATCTCAGAGGTCCTACTATTAGTAAGCACTGTTTAGCCTTCCAAAGCATCCTTTCACCCAAAGCAGCACAGAAACACTCCCCAGCTGCTCTATGACACGGATAATTGTAGGCTGCAGATGCTAATGTAAGGAACTGATGTCACTTATGATACAGCACACTGAAGTATAAAAGGGGTTTTTAGGCTTCAAAGCTGCAAATTGCTGGTCTGTCTTTGCCCATTGGTCTTCATGCTGCAGAGATAGAACCTAGCTCCATCCATCAGTTGGGGATGAATTCATTTTTCAAGAGAGATGGTGCTTGGGGGCTCCTTGAGGACAAACAAATGTATTGCAGGAGTGGGCAGTATCAAAGCAGAAATAGCCCTTGTCAGTGTGATGTAATGAGGCTCAGACAAGGTCAGGCTGGTGCAAACCTTGGCACATCCCTTCAATGCTGTGGTGCCCCTCCTGCTCTGCTCTCTGCCTCTCTGCTGCGCTGTGTCCAAGGAAACTCTCATCTACCCGTGGGGTTTAATTGGGAGCATTTTCTAAATATCATCCCATGGGTATGTACAATCTCCTTCTTCCACTTGGGTTACAAACACAAGAACAGTTGGTGTCCCATGATTATAGTCTTGAGCTCAGCCTGGCCTAAAATTAATGTGGAGATCATGGACTAGAAGGCTACCCACCCTACCCAGCTCTGTGCTGCTCAGAGGATTTACAGAAAGGTCTCCAGATCAGAAAGGATTCAGACAGTTTTGTTTACAAGAGGAAAATCAAGGTATATTCCTTGAACAAAAAGCTTCCTGAACACTAAAGGAAGGAGTAAAGATTTGCACCTTCACATCATTTCCAAAAGGAACTCTGTTAATTTCAGATTGGCACACCAGTTTCTCACAACATTTTATTTGAAGCATAGGGCTCTAATTTTCGCTCAGGTTTCTGGTGACTTAAGGTTCATTTTGTTTATAACCTCACCAGAATCCTTTGATGGAGTTATCTCTCTCTAATTCATGCTGGTTTGGTATTTATTCTCCCACCTTAGTATGCAGGAAGCTTCTGTAAAAGTCACAAAGGTAAGCATAGGATTTGTATTGTGTGATTAAATGTGTGTGTATGAAATTCGTCAGGGGAAAAAGAAGGGACTACATTTTAAAGAAAAGTCTTGCAGATAGGGTAGAGTGGAAATACTTCTTATGCTGATGATTCCAACAATCACAGTTCAAGGTCAAACTAAACCACTAATAGTCTGTCTATTAATGCAATCACCCCTTCTCTTGCCTTTCTCTTACCCTGCTCAGAGGCTGGCACTGCTCAGACATTGGCACTGTACAGATCAGAGAGTCTGCAGAGAGCTTAGACCAGGTGAAGTCACATTAATTGTAACAGAATAGAGAGGAGCAGACAGAGAAATGGCTCCTCTCTTTGCAGTGGTTAATCCCCCAGTTCTGGGATGGGAGGGGATGATGGCTGCAGCCTCTCTGAGGTCAGGAAATGGACTCAACATTTTGCATTCTGGAGTTCAAACCTAACATGAGTCAAACTCTGAGGATCCTTTATAACCATATGTAAAAGTCAATTACATTCATAGAGATATATCAAGGTTAAGCTGAACTGCACATACTAATATCTATCTAGATGTTCCCAATGGCTCACTATCATTTACAGTGTTCTAATAGATTTGTCTTAATACATATGCCAGACATGCAGTGCTGGCTTTGTCTGTAGCTCAGAGGTTTTCCTCTATTTTTCAAAGGTCACAGCAACACAGCAGGGTATCATTTACTCCTGAAAAGGCTGTGTCCCTGTTAAACATCCTCCTTCCTTCCTTTCCTCCTTCCTTCCTTCCTCATTCCCAGCTGAAACACAGCAAGGAAAACAAGATGCTGACAGTCTGACAAAGCAGGAAGGGCACAGTGTGATTTGTCACTGCAAGTCCCTTCATTCCATTGTCTCAGACTAAACACACTCCCAGCTCTGCAGATGGATATATCCCAACAGCTCTCCTGTAGGATGCTGGCTGGCAAGTCCTGGCTGGAGGAGGTAGCAGGTCTCTGAAAATGTGCCCAGCTGGAGCATCTGAATTCCCAGGCAGGAAAGCCAGGCAGTGTTGGGAAGCACTGGGATAAATTTAGCAAATTATAATGTAAACAGCATGGAAAAAGTGTGTGCTGCACAGGGGGGCACAGGGGCATTGGCTAGCTGGGACATGACCCACCAGGAAACAAGAACTCAATATATTTAAATCTGATCCAAAGACTCTTGCTTACCCCCAGTTTTATGCTCTACAGCTCATCCCACTGGAGCTGGTGAGACTGTGAAATATGTAGTTAAATGCTATAGAATCAGGGGCAAAATGTCCTTGGCTTCACCTCCCAAACGGATCAGTCATGTCAACAGGTAGTTCCAGCTCTTAACTATTGTCAGTGATTTATCTGCCTAAGGAGAACCCTTACTTTCTCTGGTTAGCTTTACTCTTTCTTTGTTGGCATTTGACTGACTTGGCACATCTTAAAACAATAAAAACATCAGCTTGCCAGAAGCCAGAGAACAAGTCTCTGATTCACTTGTTTTCAGAATCAATTCACTTAGAAGCCTAAAGATTCAGCCTCCTAGAACATCACCTTGCAGCTGCTTTCATATCCCTATGCACAAACTCCAAATTCCTTTCTTTCAGAGTCTTGCTTCCTTCATGGTCTCTAACTGGTAGCTTATTCTGCATTGCATCCCTACATTACACCGTGAACACAAACCAGACAGTTAGTTCTCAGCTGGAGGTTTCCTCCCCTGGTTACAATCATTGCTTTCTTGCCATTGTTTGCCCACAGTGCCCTTCAGCACCTTTGGTTAGGATTGACAGGCAGGGATTTTGTTTCCTGCCCTAACCAAGCCATTGTTCAGGGCTGAAATGGGAAATCTCCATGCAGGCAAATCCAGCAGCCAAGTGCCCTGCACGTGTAGAACTCTCTTCACAGAATAAAACCAGAGTCCCCCTCCTCGAAGAAGGCAAGGTGGTCACCATGTACCTATAGATAAATGTACACATTGCCAGATGCCTGGGTATGTAGCTGGGTTTGCCCACTCACACGTGCACATACACAAATTAAATTAGTATTTATACTACTTCTAGTTCTGGAATTATTTTTTTGTTGTTCTTTGTGACAAAAAAGCTGAGATGAGAAAGCACAAGGCTGCAATAAATGAAGTCAACATGAAGAACCAGCTCAGACCTTAAAACTACCCATTCAAACCTTAAAAAAAAGGCTTGCTTTGTTTTTTAGATCTAGACTTGCACAGTGTGCAGAATGCAGAAAAAAACCTGAAGTAGCCTTATCCTACCTCCACCTAACCTTACCACCACCACCTCCTTATCCTAACCTCCACCCCAAAAGAAACTTATCCCTCAATGCCATGATGTGATCCAGCTGGAACCAGTGGGAATCTCTGCAAGGATCTCAGCAGATGATGGATCAAGCCACATATGTGTAAATCTAGCACATGTCATTTTGTAAATGGCTCCTCCTGGTTTTATGGCACAGGAGCAAGCTACAGCTTCATGCAGCCTTTTTGTTACAGATTGGGTGACTACAGAGTATTCTTTCACTGTAACTAAAAAGCTGGCTTGTTTTAGGTTCTTGGTTGTGTCATAAAAAATTGTCTTCTAAAATCCTTGATTCCTAATTCCTTGATTATTTCTTCTGCTAAGTGCTGTCATTGCTAATTGTGGTAATCATTTCAAACCTGTCTTGCTCTTTCACAGTGTGAAAAATATAATGCACTCGAGCTCCTGCCTGGAGCAGGGAGAACCAGAGATTCCCAGGCTGTGAGCAGTATTCCCAAGCTGATGTGCCAGTGTCAACAGAAAGACCTTTTGGAGCTGTCAGACACATTTCCCCCAGGGGCACTGACTGACCAGCACCTAATTGCTTGCCACCTGCCAATCAGGGAGATCTGAAACACTGCATGTGCATAAGGGATATACCCAAGATTAAAGGAAAAAAATATATTAAGAAAAAGCATAGAAAACAGCCAGTTTCCCTGTGGCATTCGTTCTCCAGGAGGCATCCCACCTAGGATAAATACTCACATGGCATGGGAGCCCTTTCCAGAGGATGTGAGACAGACAGAAGTGATATATACACTTTATTTAAAAATCTCTGAGTTCCTCTTTAACTAATACACTCCCAAAGCTGCTCTCTGACAGACACTGTGGAGGCAGGAAAAAAGCCATGTGGGTCCCTCAGGCATGGCATGGATCTGGTGTAGCTTTAGCTGCAGTTCCTCAGGTCCCACACACAGCCCATCCGAGTGCCCTCACAGGTGCTGGGGCCCTGTTGTGTTCTGAGGGTGCAGAGATCTGGCTGCAGACTGAAACCTCTCTGACTGGGCTGCAAATGGCTCTCAGAGCAATTTGGAGCTGAAATTGTCCAGACACTTACCCAGACTTTCTCAGGGCTCTATCAGCCAAATGGCTGATCTCCTAATGCAGAGCTAAAAGCCTGATGCTGAACAGATTGTGTTTGGGAGAGTCAGAAGGATGCAGAGTATCCTCTTCTGTAAAACTGGAATGTCATTTCCACTTTTGGGGCATGGTAACAATAAATTATTGCATTTGTCAAATATTCTGAAAAATACTATTTACTTTACAATCCAGTGGGCATGGAAGATTCCATTAAACAGCAGTGCAAATTCATCTTGTCAGAGCAGACCTACCAGCTGGAACTGCTGTGTGAAACAAAGAACTGGGCTGTCTTTATCCACAGCCTGGCTGCACAGTCTGCAGTTCCAGAATGCATATTTTAAGGCAGAGCAGTACATCTTCCATAGCTTAGTGAAAGTTGATGATATGAATAAAATTAAATAAGTAGCTGTTCTGAAATGCTTCTCTCTCTTGTTGCATTTTGGGAGGAAAGGATGGCTCCTCTCCCATCATCCCTTCCTTCCTTCCCAACATAAAAGCACTGTGGACAACTTGAGACAAAAATGTAAACCCAGGTTTTGATAGCATATATAAAGGAAAGCAAATTAACTGAGATTAATAGATTAAGAAATTCATCTACCTTATAAAATGTTTTGATGACACCCTTTGGTAGTAGACACCCTTTAGAGTAGAAAACCAGAATATTTTATAGAAAAAAACCAAACAACCAGGAAAGCAAGCTCAGAGATTTAAATGTAACCACTAAAGAACAGCATTTAGAAAGCTGCAGCCTGGAAATGAAACTTTCAGCAAATTGCAGAAGTAGGAGGATTGCATAACGGAACCAGAAAGTGATGGTCAAAGAGGGAATAAGCTGATTCTCACAGACAGAGCAGGAAATGGCAGGGGAGGAGGAAACGGGCTCTTTTCATCTCTGTTTTTTGAGAAAATTACTTACCAATATTAATATCTAGGAAAAACAGTAAAGGAAGGAGACAGATATCATCAGATAGCTGCAGTGTAAGATATCACATAGCTGCCTTCACAGCTGGTGCAGATTATGTGGAACACACAACCTGCTGCCAGTTCCTTTGATGCAACCAGTGCTCCCTTAACACCACGTCTGCAAATAAATGAGGTGGTGACCAGTTACCATTAATCTTCTGGAGATCACAAATGAGGACCAACAGTTTTCTATCAGCCTCCTCATGGAAATACAGTGAGGTAAGATCAAAGCTCTGGAGTTAGAGCAAGAATGCCTGATTCTGACCAAATCTGTTTGGAGCAGGAAGCAAAGGAAGGAGGAGCACAGGACTGACTGGGTTCAAACAGATCTGGCACAGCCTGGGCTCAGGGTGAATTTCCCTCTCTGAGGACACAAACTCTTCCCCAAAAGCTGCTCCCCTCCCTCTTATCCTTCTCCTCACCAGGGGCAATCCAAGGCTGGGATGGGTGATCCACAAAGGTTTTAAATTCTGCCATTCTCTGCAGGGATAAGGGCTACAACCCAACTCCCCCATGTCCCTCTTGGCTTTGGCAATGACTGTCACAAACTCTCATGCCTACACATTCATGGTATTAGTTACCAAAATCCTGCTGTTGCTCAGGAACTATGTTCCCATGATGCTGGGAGGGAAATACACACACAGAGAGGAAGTCCTGCCTGTCCCCACCATCACAACAATCTCCTCAAGCTATCAGGCAGAGTATGATAAGAAACCCTCCTTTATAAACCAAGGATGGGGAGCATAACCTCTGAAATGAGTTAGAGTGTCCAAGGGGCTTTAACCAATTGGAAAACCAAGGTGCCCAGCACCAAAAATCTCCTTTTGTCTGACTTGGAGGCAGTTTCTTTCTTTGCCCTTCCCCACTTCTTCTGGGCTGCTTCCCCTGAGGTCAGATTAAGACTCTCTCCAGCTGAGAGGGGATATGATATTTAACATGGAAAAACCCTCCCATCAGCACTCAGACATGAAAGCCCTGGAGCTGCTCCCTGCTCTCTGGAGGAGCTGCAGGACAGCAGGCAGCTTTTCTGCTCGTGTTTGGTGTATGGAGAACAGGAATCAGTGGATGCCTCCTAAGTCAGTAAGTCAGTAAGCAAGCTGCTGTGAGGAAACATCAAACCCATCAGCCAGTTCTTCCCCCAGCTCCCCAGACTGTGGAGCTTTGGTGTGCAATGGGTGTGAGTGTGCTGGGACAGCTGGCACTGCATTCCAGTGGGAAGTGATGGGCTGGCTCTGGAGTGAGGCAAATAAATTATGAAGTGGGTGAAATTTCAGCCCTCCAAATAACAGCCCAGTGATTTCATTGGAATGGCTGTGTCTGGCAGGGTGTTCAGACACACACAGCTGGGCAGAACACACAAACCCTCCTGGAGGAAATAGCTGCATGTATGGGAGGGAGGGGGCTCTGTCACATCAGGGAGCCCAGCTCTGGAGCCAGAGAGGGCATTTTCCAAAGCTGTGTGCAGGAGAGCAGCCAGGTATGGCTCCACATAAATGTACATACCAGGGCCAGCCATGCTACTCCAAACCTACACCTTTAGGGTTCCTCAGATGTCCTCCTTGGCCTAGGGAATGTCATCTGCTGGCTGCCCTGTCAAAGCACCAACAGATCCAAAAGACTCCATTTTTATCTCAAGAAGCAGAGCTTCCATGGATAGTTTTGCACCTGGAAGCATGAACAGGCACTTCAAAGGAGAGCCTATATCTGAGGATTTTCTGGGAAGCAAAATGAAGTCAGGTACCTACATTCCGTTTGGAATTAAGCAGATTTAGATAGCACCATCCTGCCAGGGCCCTGCCAAGCTCTCCAGACCATGACCCTCAAAATGCCCAACCTGTGACTGCCAGCACAAAATGAATGATTTAGAGTTAATTGCTTTCTTTAATGTCCGAGACTGAGGAGGAGGGACAGTGATGGACTGGGGCTGAGTGTCAGAGGAGGAGAGGAGAACTCTTGTTTGGGGCAGGAGATTCCCTGTTTGTACCTGTAGTCCATTTCACAAAGTTGTGGATTCTGAAGGTACCTTCAGCAAAGGATGAGAAGCCTGTTCTGACAGTATTTGTTGTTGTATAGGATATTGTTTTCCCTTTTTGTCAAGTACAGTCAACATAGTGACTATGAAGCTTAGTTCTTCAGAATCCATAAATCTTTTCAAGCCCCTGGACAAGATCCATGGCAGTATAAAACATGATTATAAATAATTGGATGTTTATTTGCTTCTATCTCTTATCTATTCCCATTTGAACAACTGAGCAGAAGTAACTAAAATACATAAAAGTCCACTTCAATCTACCTTCTTTTTCTTTAAGCTAACTTATGAAAGTAAAAATTATCCCTTTGTGACCTCTGCCCTTTACTTTTCTCTCTCTCTCTTTTTCTTTTTTTCCATCCCCATAGGATCATCTATGCTACCAGCTTCCATTGAATATTGTGTGTTTCAGTTTCTCCTCTGCTCTCTTGTCTCTTTATTACCCAGAGATCATGAACTCACATGAATGCTTTGATAGTAGTCAGGACCACTGAGAACAGTGCTTCTGCTTATTTAAATAGAACGTGTAATTATTATCTTTGGTGTTGCTGCAAGGAGGAGAAAAAAAAGGATGAAGATACTATTGGACACCATCCCAGCCCTGCTGGAATCCTCAGTGCTTCTTTAGAGTTTAAAATCACCAAGATGTTAATTTTCACTAAGAGCAGTCAGCTGTACCTCTGTATCTCTGTGCTCTGCTTCAAGTGACCACATCTCTAGCAATACCCTCAGGGGGAGTTGCTGATATTCCAGCCTGTGCAATAACAATGGGACAGGCACATTTGTTCCACTCTGCAGCAGCTCTGCCCTGGAACGTGCCTCCAGTGAAGCTGCATTCATCATGGGGTTATTTTTAGCTTGGTTTCCAAAGGAAACAAGGTGTTTGGGACCCTGCTGTCTGTCTGGCTGCTTATCACTGCCTCCATAGCAGCTGACTGGGGGCCAGCTCCAGCCAGGCTGGGCAGCAGGATAAGAGGCTGCAGGATGGGAAGGAGCTGAGGATGTCCCCAGAGGGAGAGATAGCACTGGGACCCCAGCAGCTCCCTGGCTCCTGGATCTTCCCTCCTGGGCTTCCCTCTCTGGAGTTTCTCTTTGACTTTCCTGTCTGCATACAGAAAGAAACCTTCCTGCCAGAGGGCTGAAAAACTTCTCTTCAAAGGCAGGCTGAGAGAGTTGGGGGTGTTCTGCCTGGAACAGGCTCCAGGGAGACCTCAGAGCCTGAAGGGGCTGCAGGGAAGCTGGGGAGGGACAGCTCTGGGGCTCAGCAGCTCTTCAAGGGTATTCCCCTGGCTTCAGGTCAGAGTAAAACCATATTGTAGCAGGGAGGTACATCCAGATTTTTTGTCAGACAAAACATGACCACCTGAGTCAGTTCCTCCTCTAAGATGCAACCGCCCAAACGCAGCTCCCTCCATCCCCTCTGTGTCTCTCAGAAGCCACGGAAAAGAACTAAAAGCATGTTGGTGTCCCAGGAAAAACATCTGGGACTGCCCAGCACTGGTGGAGCAGAGAACCTGCCCCAGCCCTGCCTGCTGCCCAGCAGCACAGCTGAGCACTGCAGTGCCAGGAAGGGGCAAGCCATTTAATGTAATATTTCTGCTGAGTGCCTGCTGCTTTTTCTAAGTCATACTTGTCTTGACAAAAGGGAAAATCTCAAGGGAGGTATTTTTGTCCTGTGATGTAGGTGAGGTAAAAATTTCTGACTGCTGTAACAGGAAAAGTTGTTATTCTCATTAAATCATTCTCATGCAATATTGTGCAGTGTTTGTGGACTGCTGCAACTGTTTCTTTGGCAAATGCTCAAATTAATATAAGCACTCATATTGTTCTAAGGTCATCCAGGAAACCAACAGCCTCCCTTTCCTCCTGACCCTCTCCCCAGCTTCCTGCCTTTTCTGCACTCTTCCTAAGGCCCTTGGCCAACTCCAGCACAGCATTGTGTTGGGGCAGTGAGCTGCAGAGAGACTGCTGTTTGGCAGAGAATCCCTAGGAAATAAGAAGTTCTTCCTGGAGTTTCCCCTAGCCCCCTGAATGCAGCATCCTTCCTGAACATGGCCAAGAGGAGGACTGGAGGGATGCTGATGGGACATCAGTGAGCTGAACATCAGCTGAACATGAGCCAGCAGTGTGCCCAGGTGGCCAAGAAGGCCAATGGCATCCTGGGCTGGCTCAGGAACAGCGTGGCCAGCAGGTCCAGGGAAGGGATTCTGCCCGAGGAGAGAAGAGAAAGAAGAGAAGAGAAGAGAAGAGAAGAGAAGAGAAGAGAAGAGAAGAGAAGAGAAGAGAAGAGAAGAGAAGAGAAGAGAAGAGAAGAGAAGAGAAGAGAAGAGAAGAGAAGAGAGAGAAGAGAAGAGAAGAGAAGAGAAGAGAAGAGAAGAGAAGAGAAGAGAAGAGAAGAGAAGAGAAAAGAGAAGAGAGAAGAGAAGAGAAGAGAAGAGAAGAGAAGAGAAGAGAAGAGAAGAGAAGAGAAGAGAAGAGAAGAGAAGAGAAGAGAAGAGAAGAGAAGAGAAGAGAAGAGAAGAGAAGAGAAGAAGAGCAGCTGCAGGCATGTCGAGTGCCTGTGCTGATGGGAGCAGCTCCAAAGAGCCAGGAGGGGAGAAGGAAAGCTGCTGGCATGCCAAGGGCTCACCAGGAATGGGCCCAGGGACCTGGAACCGCAGCGAGGGAAGGAGCTGGGGAATTTCCACGGAGCACTTGGAGATCTTATGAAACGTTCATTAAATCAGGTTTCCAGCAATTGTCAGCACTTGAATTATAAGAACCAAATGCAATTGAAAAACTACCTTTTCCTTTCATGTGAAATGGTAACTGCACATCAAACGTCTTAATCTTCTCCAGTGACTAAATACGTGGAAATCTGCAGATCTATTTATATAAAAACTTCCAAAGGATGTGTTATCTCTGTGATTTATCCCTGCTCCTTCCCCCAGGGATTTTTCTTTCATGTCTGCTTGCACTGTCTACATTTATTTACCAGTAAGCATCACTTCAAATGAAGTCAGTAGCAGGGATGTTTATAGAAATAGCACATTTTCAATGACTTGTGGAGAATATTTACAAAGTGAATGTTGTAAAACACAAGTGTGTTTACATTAGAAAACCAGTAACAGACTGGTTAACAGCCAGTCAAGGCGTGGAAGAAAATAAGAGACCTCTTCACCCACTACAAACCAGCCTACAGTCCTGAATATCAAAATGCTCTTCAGTGGTTTTACTTCTGTGACAAACCTGTTTCCAAGTAAGCTTTAGAGCAAGAATTTTTAACTGAAACAACTCAGAGGATGACCCCAACAAACATTTTAATAATCATTTGAAAAGACATTTTTCTGGCTGGCACAAAATAAAACCTTTTCTAATATGGAATTTGCAATAAATTTTCCAGTCACCTCTAATCAAAAGTTAATAGTCAAAAGAGTAAAGAAAACTACCCCAAAGAAGCAGCAGTTATTCTGTGATATTAGTGAAAGGAACCATGTGTGGCAATGAACTTTGCTGGGTGCCCTCAGACATTCTTGTTCCACTCTGGAGAACAAGGATTTATTTTATATTCATTTCTGTGACAAAGAACATCTGCTTCCAGGTCATCCAGCTGCTCAGTGCTTAGCAAACAGGAATGATGTGACCAAAGAAGGGACAACCTCACTGCTCCTTTCTGTCAGTGAAGCCTCATCCCTCCCTGCCACTGCCCAGCAGCACCCAGAGCTGAGAGAACTCTTCCTGCAGTGGGAATGGGATGAGGAAAAGGGCAGCAGCAAAGGGGTTTAAACTCCTATCACCACACAGCACTCCTGACCTCCTTCTGGCCCTGCTCTGGTGCCCCAGAGCGGAGATGCAAGCTCAGTAACCCCTCCAGGAGCAGCTGCCCTGCAGCACCCAGCAGGGACTGCTCAGTGCCTGTGCCTGCTCACAGAGGGGCTGGGGCTGCACTCTGCACACCTGGAGGGATCTGCTATGGATTCAGAGACCCTGCAGCCCCCAGACCATGAGCAGTTAGCTGACTTTGTCAGCTGCCCCAGGACTTTGAGTGGAAAGCAAAGAAAAGAGGAAAATAAGCCAATAACACTTGATGTTCTTCTCCTTGTGTGCCTGGAGAGGGAACACAAAGACATCAGGTTTCACTAGATATTCACAGGGTCCTTTTCAGGGGTTTTTTAGCAATGCTGAAGCTTTTTTTTTTTCTCTATTCTGCAAGCATAATAAACTAGGGCCTCATTCTGCAGTGCAGATAAAAGACTGCTGAATGCAAGGGCCAATTACACCTCTGAGGAACATCCAGAGAACCAAGAATCAGTTTCATCAGAAATACATGTATGGCTGCATACCTAGAGAAACAACCAGGTAAAACCCTTTTACCTCCAGCTGTAGGGAATCTGACATCTGTATTGGGGCAAACTGAAATGAAAAGTTGCCACAAATACAAATTAATGTCAACAGCTCCTGGGTAAATTGGATGTAAAGTACTTATGTTGAGGAAGAGAAATGGTTTAAAATGTACTGAAATGCAGGAATTATACTAAAGCCACCAAAATGGGAATATTTCCAGCATGGCATAGATGAGTTCACTCACCAGAGGAGCCCTGATACAACAAACACTGTCATGAGGCAGGCAGGACATGGAGATGGACTGAGTGATGTCAGGGACACTCAAGACAAGTATCAGCCTCCTGCCTTTCTGTCCACCATCATGCTTGGAAAGATAAATTGGACAATTTTCAGCAAGGCCATGATGGGAAAGAGCCATCCAGCCATCATCCCACCACAATAAGAGAACTGATGGTTTCACTGGTACAAACTTTCCCAGCTGTCATACAGCACCCCAAACCAAAGGAGGCATTGACCTAAAAAAGACTCCTCTGGATACATTAAATTCCCTTTTCCAAACTCCTTTTAGACTGTTGTGCAATGTTCCAGCCCAGTTCTAAAATGATTAATTATATTCTTCTGATCTTTGCTGTGTAATTATGGGCACCTTCTCCTTCAGAGAGACCAGGTATACTTGTAGGTTTGGATTAAACTGCTTGCAGAATGTTGACACAGAGTAATCTCCTGTTGTTATAACTCAATGAAGTTAAAATTTCTCACATAGAAAGAAGGAAAAAAAATGCTTTTTTTTAAGGACAACTTATGTGGAGATCTACAAGGGTTTTGAAAATCCAAGAGAAATACCAACATTTGAGTATAATTAAGAAGTGAAAATACTATTGCCAAAAGGATCTCTCTTTCACTGACACAGTACATGCAAATGAGAACACTGCATCCTTCTTTCTTCAAGGCAAAAACCCCCTTCATGCTAGATAAAAGGAGTTTCTAAATTACAGCTGTATATTTTTAATGAGAGTTCACCAGGTTTCCTTCCTTAAGTACTGTTTAGATAAGGTGCTTTAAAAGAGAAATTCAGCCTTTCTCAGGTTCAAACAAGATCCTGGTTTCCTGTCAGTCCAAATTTCTCTGTATTTCAGTCAAGCCACCACTGGTTGTCTCCAGCAGCAAGGGCTCCCCACCAACCAACCCCAGGGCAGGGGCACCAGGACCCTCCACATGCCCCAGCATTTCCCTGGGTGGGGAGGCAGGGAGAGTTCAGCATAAAGAAAGTAAGGGGGATCACACAAAGCCATCTGGATAATAAGTGGTCTCCCCAACATCTGTTGTTTTAAACATACACTTGAAAACCAAAACTCTTCTCCAGAAATTAAACTGCCACCCAGTGTGATCAGTTTGCCTGAATTACCTCTATATAGGGTCTGAAATAAAATGGGAAAAAAGAAAGAGAAAACTGTGGCAGTGTCAGCAAGGTCTCACGTGGTGCCCTGAAGAGAAGAGCTGTAGAAGACTGTACATCTCCATCCCATCCCACTCCTGAGCCCTAATCCCACCTCAGCCATCAGGTGAGGGAATGGTGGGGAGTCAAGGTCTGCAGCCTCTGGTGAGGATGGGGCTTACTGGAAAGCTGCTCTCATTTCATTCCAGTAATCCTGTCTGCTTCCAAGCAGATTTCAGAAAAATATCAGTGTTCTGTTGAATAGCTTTAATGGGATTACCTTTAAGGCTTCTCTAATAAGTGGGGTTATTAAGTTGTCTGGCTCATAGAGAGACTTATGCATAACCACTGGCACTTCCCCTTTTTCCTGGTTTTGTTACAAATTGGAATTAGTGTCTGCTTGGTGTTGGGTTTCGTGTTTAAAAGAGGATTGGGTTAGGGGAAAATCTTTTGGGTAAAGCCTTTTTAGAAATTTTGCTTATGTTAAAAAAAATTCCCTTTCTTGCAGCCTACAAAACAAGTCCTAAAAGGGATTAGAGATGCTGTTCTGAGCAAATCTGCCAGGAATTCCAAATCAAGATTTCACAGATCAAACAACTGCACAAGTGACAGCAAAGGCCTAAGATTTTGCAGGAAAAAGGAAATGATCTTGGATTATGAAGTCAGTCTGCAAGTCCAGTAGACACTGAAGAGTGGGCAAAGTTTGAAATTATGTGATTCTTCCAGCCTTTCAAGAACATATTGAAGTCATTCAAGACATATTCAAGTCATATTGAAAAATACTTCTGTTAAAATATTATTTTTAAATGTGAGTGCCCTTAGCATTGACTAGAATGTTTTGAAGGTGATGGAAAGTCTCTCTAGAAGTGAATGAAAAAACCTATTAAATTCAAGGAGTTCTAGATCTGATCCCTTCAAACTTAACTGAAGAAAAACCTCTGTAGCATCCTAAGCCCAGGACACAGTATGATCACATGAACGAGGGCACATTCACCTCCATGGGAATGGCATGAACCCCAGAGGTGCTGTATCCAGGTGAAGTTTTATTTCAGGGGACATTATGTTGGAAGGGCCAACACTCTGGTGGGAGGTTCTGCCCCAGTGATGGTGATCACCAAGAGGGAAGGTCACAGCTGCCTGGGTAGTGCTGACCCTTCAATATCATTTCACCATGCAGGAGGAAATGGGCCCTACACCCAGATGAGTTTAGGGAAAGGCAAATGTTCTCCCTCCTTCAAGGCTTGACCCACCTCCCCCTCTGTAGGCAGCAGAGTCCTTCTTCCATTGACTCTCAAAGGTGTCAAACTGAGTGGTTTCATGTGGCATTACTGATGGAGGCAGAGCTGTGGATTCACCTCCAAAAGCTTTTATTAATTCTGTTTTCATCACTTTTTTTTTTTTTTTTTATGGGAGAAGATGCTCTGCACAGAATTACTGTCAGCTAGAGTCTTGGTAAGCGTTTGGGTGAGACCAAAAAAATCCTAAGGCAAAGTTTTTAGGCAAAGTTTTTTTTGTGTTTATTTTTTAGTTAGTTATCATTGCCTTAGAAAAGTTAGGAATTTTCCTTCGGAGGCTCAGGCTTGATACGGGGGATCTCATATGAAGCTGGAACTCCAAGTGGGAGAATGCTAATACAGTACAGTCCACATGGGCTTCCCCTGTTTTTCACAGGGGAAATAACACAGAAGAGTTTTCAAACTGCACTAAAGGTAACTGAGCAATTGCCAGGACTTGTAGTCATGATCTCAGGATCTCACTCACCAAGCAAATACCCTTGAAACTCCCATTATGATTTCTGATTCAGACTCAGTCTCACTTTCTTAGAGATATCATCACTACAATTAAAAACTCTGAATCCCAGGGGAGATCAGAGCAGTCTGGTCTCTGTTCTCAGGGACTTGTGTTTTATGGGCTGTGCATGGGATTCCTCCTCTATTTCTTGGCAATGGAAAAGAGGCCCTTAGGATGTGCTACAGGGAGCAGCATTCTGTTTTCCCAGTAATACACCCGACCCTTCCTTACTGCCTGCTGGAAGGAGGGGTTCAAAACACAAGAAACCAGACTCTGGCAGCCCTGTGCCTCCAGCTTGGCATTTATGCTGTGAGGAGTTTCACTGCTGTTAGTGGGGCTCCTGGTTTAGAAAGGTGGTTTTCATTAGGTGGAGTGCCATCAGAATCTCACCCTGCATAAATCTCGTGGTTTAGGAAATATCCTGCATGTCATCAGGTCAGCCTAAAGATGCCAGTAATCAAGGAAAATACATTCTGAAGCCATGTGATTCCAAGACTGCAGAATATATGTAAGCCACTTGACTTCTTCAAGCCTAAGGTGAAATCATTCTTTTTCCAGTTGCGTTGGAAAATCTACTCATGCCCAGGTTCTGTGTTTTTCTAGTGACTCCCAATGGATGTTACCAAACCATCACTGCTGAATTTCCAGACAAAGATATGGGGCCCCGAGGTAAAACAGAGCTGCTTGAGAGAATGAGTGCTTCTGGGGCAATAATTCCTTTCAAAGTCACATTAGTGCAATATTTGGAAGATCAAAGAACTGTAATCAGTGATTCATTTTTCACTGGCAGCTCAACATGTGTATTTAAACAAACAAACAGTGGAGAAGCATGAAAAATAGAGTCATAATGAGTAACATTTTCACAAGCACCAAAAGAACTTGGATCCTAAGGAACCACACTCCACTTTAAAGTATGATTTATACAGCATGAGCACACTGAAATTCATCTCCAACAATTCTGTGATTCAAACCAATGTTCATTGCCTGACCTGTGTTCCTAAAGGGATGGCAGAAGCCCTGAGTCATTCCTGAAAGCAGTTCAGCTTTGTCACTCACTGACCTATTTATATTTATATTTATATTTATATTTATATTTATATTTATATTTATATTTATGGACACACAGATGTATCCATCACTCCCATACCTAAGCACCTCTGCTGCACATCCTGCTGTAGACAAAACATTCCAGTTGTTAATTCTTGGGGCACCTCAGGAATATAGTGGCAAGATATTAATATTAACTTGCAAAGGTGGGTGGGAAACTTTTTACATTAGATGATCCTTTCTCCCAAGGGGAAGAAACTGGCTATAACAGGAGAAGCTGGGGACAAGCACTGGCTGTGATAGATGAAGACACAGGGACTGGAAAGGAAGGACTTGTTGCTAAAGATTCTCTGGTTGTAATTCAAAGTGTCAAGATACAAAACTCAGCAGGAAGCTTCCAGTATCTGACGAAGTTTAGGGTGCTCTGATGACCTTTCTCATTCCTTTTTAACGTGAGAAGGCTGGGAAGGCACAAGTATGAGGAATGAAATGTCTTTCACCAGAAGGATACTAAGTCTACTCCTTTTTTAGACATGCTAAAAATCTTCCTCTGTTCCTCTTAAGCCATTTACATTCCTAATCTTAATGTGGTGCCTATTAACAGAACATAAATACGGGATGGTAAATCTCTGTGTATCCCAAGCTATCTGCAGCCCTGAAGGATTCAGGAAAAATGAAACAAGACAGTAGGCAGACTTCCAGAAATAACACAGCTTTAGAAAACACACGGAATATTTATAGAACACGTAAAGAACAAAGGAAATGCAGCATTTCCTCCACATCCAAGGTCTGTTGGCACTTCAGGAGAATTTGTTCCCTTCCATGGAGGCACCAGCTGAGCCCCCTAATGAACTCCCCTGGATTAACCTGGGTTTGTCCAGAGTGTACATTGCAGTGACATGCTCAAGATTTAATGCAGCACAGGAGAACAGAGGTCCATTTTGTAGTATTCTTAAATTATTTTAAAACAAAGAAGGTAAAAAGAAAACTAAGCACACCACCAGGAAAAGCCATGGCCTCTACAAGTATCAGCTCTCATGGTAGGACAAAAAACTGGAAGTGTTCATCAGAAGGGACTCTTTGAGACTCAGTCTGCCCACCAGAGACACTGAACTGGTGAGCAGGGGCTACTGGACTTCTCACAGAGCTCTCTGCTGAGCCAACTGCAAATCCAGCTTGAAGCTATGGCTGCTCAAAGTTTAAGCCTGACACCAGAGCTGTCTTGAAATTCCTGATCTAAAAAAAACAAACAAACAAACCCAAAACCAAACCCAACCCAAAACAACAAACCACAACAACAACAAAAAAAAGAAACAAAAAAACATCCAAAAAGGAAAAAAAGGCAGGGAACTGGAGCCCAAAAGCTGACCTGTGCTTCAAAAGAAGTTTGAGCTTCTTTTTAATGTAGCTAAAAACGGGTATGGAAAGAATTACAACAAATAACTATTTGATTCTTCATACAAGACAAAGATTATGTACACATACACTTGTGTCTCACCTGGGCCAATGCAAGTCTTTGGGCAACTTTAATTTGGGTGCTGTTAACATCCCTGCTGCAATAGAGCCAAGTGCCAAGTGCACTGTAAATGCTGAGGCTGTTCATAACCTGGCAGCAAATTCAAATCCAAATCAATTTCCTCACTGCTGTTCATTAAACACTCATTGCAGGAACAGAAGCATCATCTGCAAATACACAAAATCTCTCACTTTTGTCATCACACCAGAACAAACCAGTCCTCTGCTCCAGCTTCACTGCCATTTTTTTAAGTGAGAGAAGATTTGTCTGCTAGGATAGAGGATTCCTGACAATCCAGAGCTGACAAAACCCCCGAGTCTCTTTCAGATGTCACAGGTGATTTGTTTCAGTATTTCTCAGCATCCAAAGCCCCGGGTGGTTGCCCACCCCATTTCCCATGCTGGTTGGGAAGGCAGCTGAGCATCCCTGTGGGTGGGGGTCCCAGGGGGCTGCTGGCACCCATCAGAGAGCTCAACACCTCCTTGACAAGTAGCTTACTAAAAATGAGTGGTTTGTACACACTGACAGGAAGCCAGACCTGGCTGTGAAGGATTCATGCACATGGGAAGCAGCCAGATTTGCTGGATGCTTTGGGTTGTTGCAATTAGCTCCTGAGCTGCTCTCACCTTGCTGGATGGCACAGACATTGGGCTTGAAAAGGCAGATATGGGGTGACATTATTTGATAACATTTTTACTGAGAGCCCAGGGAATGTTTCAGATGTTTGGTAATAAAATCTAATCTACTGTGGGATTTGTAGCACAAGTCTAGAAAGCAGGACTGAAGCAGAGGATGGATAACCCCTCATTACTGAATATGCATCTTGTATCCTGCAAACAAAACTCAGACAAAACATCCAAATCTGATATTAAAAAAACTAGGTAGTTACACTCTTGGGTCAAAGTGGTATTGTGGATGTTTCCTGTGTTTAAAATTATTCCATTAACTCCTGGCTGGTGCTTTGATTGTTGAAAGTTCTCAAAAGACTTTGCCCATTTGCCAGTGTCAGTCATCATTCTGACAGCCAGACTTGTAACTTTCATTCTCACTCAGGAAACTGATTTCTTTCTAACTGGAGATACTGTCAGACTGCATGATCAGTGATTAGACCTGCAGTCAGTGCCTTGTAGCTGTGTAAAGGAAAGAAAAACATTAAAATAACACTGACAAATTAGTTAAAGATGACAGTTCACTTGAAAACCCTGTATTATCTGGGTAAACTTGCAGAGTTACTTCTAAGGGAGGATCATTTTGTTATACATTTGCTGTGATCTGCTGTTGCAGCAATACTTAAGGCTAAATGGACTGGATTAAGAACAGATTTCCAGCTTTTATAATGCTCTTAGCAGTTTGCTACAGAGCAAGGCAGGAAAAGAAACTACTCTGTAGGGAGAAAACATCATTTGCAGCTCTTGTTTTTCATGCTGTCTGAGTTTAAACTATATTTAGGTGAAAACAGACCTTTTGCATCTAGTTCTCAATTGTTCTTCTTTGTGATGCCCAGGTGAGGTCACTGCCCGTCCTTGTGATGACACCCCGTTGCCATGGCAACACGTCTGCATTCCCAGATTGGGCAGCACACCGATTTTGGGTTGGGACCCTGCAGAGAGGGTTAAAGTGGTGTTTGGGCACTGGGGGTACTGAAAAATAGCAAATGTAGCATGAAAAATGACCTGTGAAAAGAATTCCCTGCAGGAGTAGGTACTTCCAGTTCACCTGAACAGAGAAGGCTCTCTGTAATTTGCTACTAATGGGGTTTTTTTTGCATGTAGCTCATGTTTTTAAAGTGAGAGAAGGAATCCATCTCATTCTTGGAAATAGTTATTTCATCTCTGAAACTTCCAAATCTTTGAGCTGCCTGGACAACAGCACACACGAGGATGAGAATTTCTTTGAGCTGCTTTGCTCTCATTCCTTCCTTAGAGCTCAGAGCAGAACAGAGCCAGGAAAAGCAAACCTCCCTCCAGGCACTGCCCATGGTTCTGCCATTTGCCACTTTGGGTTAATTCAGTGCAGGAACTCCCAGTGGGTGTCAGACCCTTGGCAAGCAGGGGCTGCAAGGACTGCTGATAGGCACCAGACCTAAAACGTTATCTTGCTCCTGGAAAAGGACCAGCTGAAGGGTATTCATGCCACACAGGCAAGGCACCAGGCACTGGGAGCCAAACCCAGGCTATTGTCACCCCTCCTCCTTCCTGAGTCACATACACAACCTAAGAACCATTAACTGGAACATGACTGGTTTGAGAGCATGCACTGGAACCCCTGAAGTGATTTTCAAGAACAACAATGAAAACAAACCAAATCAGATTATGGATGAAAGTTCTATTTACTGTATCTGATACCTGATGTGTTTCTTTCTGTGCAATGATCTGCAGACATCTGCTGATAATGGGGGCTAAATGCAAATTGGGAGCCTCTTAACTGCTTGCTCCCTGTGTTCAGCTGCTCCCAGTCTGTAAATAGTGTGCATGGCACAGAACCTCCACAGGGCTGCCATCACCCCTGTCCTGCTCATCCCTGAAACCCTCCTGCACTGTGCTGGAGTCAAACCCAGGGCTGGGCAGAGACATCTAGATCATCTGGATGGGTAACAGAAAACCCAAACAGCACAATACCAGGTCTGGACAGCTGCTCCATCAGCCCAGGTCATTCACTGCAGCACAATCTGAAGAAATCAGCCTGGAAAGGCACAGCCCTTTGCTGCCCAGAGCCACCAGTGCAGGAGGCAACCAGCCCCAGGAGATGCTGCTTCTGGACACCAGAATGCAGCAGGATCCCTGCCTGGATACGTGGATACTGCCCTGCACTTGTGCATGAGGCCAGGCTGCTGCCTGTCTGTTTAAACCTGCTGATTTGTTCAGGGCTGTTAAACAGCAAGGCCTGAGGTACCAGAGAACAGCAGAATGACTGGAAGGAAGAGTCACAGCACAGATTCCTGTATAATGGCTAATGTCTAGAAATGAGCTGTGCTGGAGAAACTGGAAATAGGGCAAGAGCAATGGTTTGTACTGCACTCGTTTTTATGTTCCCTGCATTGCATAATGGAAGCAGCTGGGACACTTCTGAACGTGGGGAAAAAGTGATGGACCTATTTATTAAACAGGGTTAAGAGCCCCGGGTGGTCTGGAGATTTAAAGACCAGGAAATACCAAAGACAAATGAGAAAACAGGATGATCTAAGCCATACCAGTTGAAATAGATTCTGATGATACAGCACAGTTATATATCTTACAATCTGAGATGGATATGACATGGTAGAACCCAATGGTATTCAGGGTGATAACTACAGAGCCTTCTTTCTAGAGATCACAAGCCTTCTCCACACACATCCACTGACCCTTGCTGCACACTGCTGGAAAACCTGAAATCCTCTAAAAGTACAGAAAAATCTAGGATTTTTTAATCCCACAATTATTATAAAATCCTAATAATTCACAGACTTCACACAAGAGCATTTCCTTGCCTGGAACTGAACCCTAGGTTCTGCCTTCACACAATGCATAGATGGTGCTGCTTAATACCAAAAAGTCAGGGTTCCCTCTTTCTGTCAATCATATTTCTTGGGAAACACACATGAAAAAGAGGCTTTTGAGATGTGTTTGAGTCCACTGTGTACCTGTAGTTCACCTTGCTCTGGAAGCAAGTTTTAGTCTTTTACTGTTCCCAGGACTTTATCCAGCCTGATAACAGAATTTCATCATTTCTACTGACAATTGTGGGTGCCTACAGAGAATTTCCAGGTGATCTCCACATACCTAAGATGAAACAATTCTGAGTGAAAACTGCTGCAAAACTTAGCAGAATCAATACATACACTATGTCTGTTGACTGATTTCAGAGCTCAGTTTTGAGAGCCTCAGCATCCTGCTGAATTTTCTGCCTCTTGGTCTCCCTTGGAACCCAGCCCTGGGTAATTCCCCAGAGCCAGGCTAGCTCTGAAGCCAAGCTGAAAGGCAGTGGGAGAGCTGCCACCCCCTTCAATGAGGCCCTGATTTCCCCACAGAAATCTTCCCTGCCTCCACACCCACAGGGATGCCACACAGCCTCCAGCTGCTCCTGGCACTCTGCTTGTTTGCACAGAGCAGCATCACCTCCAGGAGGCTCCAGCAAGGAGGCATCATCCTCCCACCTGCCATCACCTGGTTACTCACCTGTGTGCTCAGCAACACGTGGTATCCAGCTGATAAATAAAGCCTAGTTACAGTAAAGAGTGCTCAGAGTACAGAATATCTGGGAATTCCAGCTCCCAGTCAGGAGGGGAAGCAGAGTCCTTGAAATCTGTTGCAGAGGAAGAACTCTGAGAAAAACATTCCCTACAAAAGCATGTAGCTGTGGATATGCTGGGGCTGCCCCAAACCCACAAACCTGGCAGCACCAGGGACCTTTCCTGCTGGAACTGCCCTGAAGCTGTGTTCCCTGTATCCCCACCAGATCTGATGCCAACAGAGCAGTCCACCCCAGACACCTGCCTTTTGAACATAGGTGGCATTTGGATCAGTGTTGCAACTGAAAATCATACCTTGGCAAATAAATCACTTTTGTTCTAAATGGTTTCAAGAAGAAATTGCTTTTCATACATATGTAGCACCAAGTTGGTTTTCTTTCAAGAAAAAGAATTGTTCTGGTGGTTCTACTTCCAAAAGTCCTTGCAGACTGGATTTGCACCACTGAGAAATGAAGCATCAATCCCTCAGTAACCTGCTGCTGTTTAATGATTGCTTGCTGAGATAATCCCCCAGCTATATTCCTTCCAGACATTTTAAACCAGCTGCTCACCCACTGCAGTTCCATTCTGGAGCAGTCTGTGCAGGTCCTGGCAACCAGACTGAGGTTCCAGATGACCAAAAACCTTCTTGGTATTCTCCCTATCAAGACTCCCTGGTTCACAACAGCCCAAGATAAATCCTCTGCCCTTTTCATGCTGGGAATTTGCTATCAGTTTAACCCTCTTCTTGTCAAGAAGAATTTCTACATTAATCACCTCACGTTGTATTGGGGTTTTTTTGAGTAAATGCTTCCTGGTAATAGTTAGGCAAGATATTAGAGACACTGCAGAAATAGACATCTATAGGGTGGGGGGGGACATCCTCCAATTTTCCATCTGACAATCATTTCACTATTTTCAGGATATTTTTGGACATGTAAACCATTACAAGCATGAGTACAATGGTGCTGGCACTGACCTGAATGTCCTGGCTAACAAAGTGATAGTCACTGCCACCAGGAAAGGAGCCCTGCTGGTAGGGACTGTGTAGACATCTTCTGTAGGACAGGTTTCTTTCCAGACTTCCCCTCCTCTCCTGCCTCACAACAAACCTTGCAGGGCTCTTCAAACACATAACAAGCTTAGTAAGGACAATCTCCAATCATCCTATTAAGAACAGCTGCATGTTTGTTGGGAGAATGAGTACAGCTTTACCATACCCTAAGGACAGGGATTACAAAAAGTAGATATTTAATCCCTAAAGGACACACTACAAGCAAGAGAAAGTAGTGAAAAGTCCTCTTGGACAAAGGGGAAACAAGGACAGAGAAGATTTTCACTTCCTAAATCATCTTTGCCTGATCCTTATGGCTTTGAGGAGAGATTCTTGTATGATATTGGGTACGAAAGCCATGACTTAGGTTACCAGACAATACAACCAAAAATATCACAGATGACTTGAGGAAGAAAATTATGAACATGCCCATTTGCTTAACTTCATTTGCCTTTAGGCATATAAACTAGATTAGTACAAACAGTGGAAACTGAAGTTTTAATCTCTTTTGCTACCCCTCTCTTGTGTTCATGGTGTCACTCTGAATCCATCAGTGAGGAATTGCAGTCCTAATGTCTCTTTACACCTTCTGATTTCAATCTGAAAGTACACAACCCCTCTGCATGCTTCTACAAAATGTAAATTTTACAGTGCCAAAATCTGCTCCTTTACACCTATAGGTATCTAGGCTCCCAAAACCTAGAGGTAGGCAGAAGAAAAACGATGGCTTTTCCTATGACCCCAGGGTATTGGATCAGGCCATGTGCTCTGCTTCAGCTCCTTCTGCCTGTAAATTCTTGCACGGCTCAACAACTCACAAGGCAGAAAATACACTTCAGGTAAAGTCACACTTCTGGGTCTGACAACATGAAATTACTCAGACTTTAATTTTGTGACTGTCATGTTCTTGGTGATGGTGGAAGAATCATATGCATGATAGCTCTTCTTTTCAATAATAGTGTATTGTCCTTATAATCTGATAATTTATGATATAATTGCAATAGTCAGTAACGTGATGTTTTTACATGCAGTTTAACACCTGACAAAACAGCTTCAAGGGTTGCTTTGGATCTAAATCCAATATAAACAGCACAGGCTGCCATTTAATGCTTAGAAACATTTGCACCACAAACATTAACAATGAAGTCCTTTCAGTCTCCTTTGGACACTGCTTTAAAAGGCATCTGATGTGGATTTTCCTGAAAGTGACAGAAATAATACACAATTTAAGACACCCATGCAAGATGGGTCCCTTGTATTCAATAACTTTTTGAGAGGTCTGTTTTCATGATCACCATCATCTTTTGGAACAGGGCTTTGGACTATTAGATTTTTATCATCCTTCAATAGTACTTTTTTCTTTTCTTAATTACTCTTCACAGTTTCATTTTCATAAATATCCAGAAATCTATTAAAAAATGTAAAATCATTTGCATTGTAATCTTCTGTTTATGTACCACAAACCAAGTGTGACTGTCAACTTTTACAACCTCCTCCAAACATTTTCTGTGCTGAATTATTGCTCTGGGCTTCCCTTACATCTGCCCAAGCCTCTGACCTCTGGCTTGTACCAGTGGGTGAGAGGGACTCAAGGTGTAGATCTTTTTGCTGACCCATCCAATATCACTTCCAAACAGACAGAAGCAATTATGATGTACTCAAACATTGCTTCCTATGATTATTCTGTAATATTTGCTCTATGTTCCAGGCACTGTTTTCCTTGCAGTGCGGGGCTGAGGACAGAGAGATGTAGGCACAGCCAGGGAGGATAAACCTAAAAGCCAAGTGCAAGGAGTATCATTCAGGCACTTTTTAAGCTATTTAGCTGTGGCAGGTTTTCAGCCACTGGAATACCATCAGATCTGTGTGTTCACCACTGGAATACCATCAGATCTGGGTGTTCACCACCTGTCAAGCTACCACCGTAGGAAGGCCGCACGGGTTAAAGCAGCTTAACCACCAGAAAAGCAACTAATAACCAGCAGCTTTTATTTCTATAAACACAGATTAATGCCAACTGGTGACTTCATGTCTATGGAAAAGTTTAAATATTCTTGTCTAAATTAAGCCTTGGAGATTTTATTTGAAGCGATGTTTTCTAAAACACTGAGTAGGGCAACCGGAGCTGTGCCATGGCTGGGGGAGAGCCCTGAGATGGAGAATCCCATCCCTGCCCCGCCAGGACAAGTGGTGGCAGCAGCAGTGAGGGCTCTGCTTGGACCCCAAGAGCCTCTCCCAGGCACCCCACAGCCAACCCTACAGTGGGCAAAGCAGTGAAGTTCCAGCGCCCCATTTCCCTCTTAGCTAAATACCAGAGTTTTCTGCTGAGCAAGAGGAAATCGTGCTAGGACACAGATCCAAACCACACAGTGTTTTCCCTGGAGAGGCAGATTTGGGCTAGGATTTCTAAGTCTGGAGGGGATGGTGCTCTCCAAGTCACCCATGCAGAGCCTGGCCTCCTGCCCAGGCAGAGGAGTGCTGCAGGGAGACTGCTAGGGACAGGAGGCTGCCAGCCCCCTGACCACTTGCAGTTTATTTTGTTATTTTATACTTGTTCTGGAAGTACTTTCTCAGTGGTAAGTTACACCTTTGCTCCTGCTCAGAAGAAACCTTGCTGTTGCCAGTTCAGTCTTGCACTGCCTGACTGGATTGTTTAGTGGCTGCTGGACCCATCATGTCCTGGGTGGGGTGTCTGGGGAACCTCAGATAAATTGCCTAAAAGAGAAGCACAGAACCACTGAACCACAGAACGGTTTGGGTGAGAAAGGACCTCAAAGATCAGCTCCTTCCAACCCTCCTGCCATGGGCAGGGACAGCTGCCTCCAGACCAGGGTGCTCCAAGCCCCATCCAGGCTGGCCTTGGATGCTCCCAGGGAGGAGGCAGACAGAGGTTCCCTGGGAAACCTGTGCCACCTTCACAGGAAAAACTTTCTTCTTAACCTCTGAGCTAAATCCAGCCTCTTTCAGCTTAAAACTGTTTTCCCACATTCTATCACTCCATGCCCTCCATGTCCTTCTTGTGCTGAGACCCCACAGCTGGACACAGCACTCCAGGTGTGTTCTCAAGTAGCTGTGCAGAGGGAATAACCTCCTTTGACATGCTGGTCATCCCCACACTCTGCTTTGGAATCCTGAGTCCGGGTGTCAGTTCAGAGCTGCTGACTTTTGGCAACAGTTTATTTATAAGCTTATTTCTCAGACCTGCCCTGGTGGAGATGCTCTCAGCATCACGAAACTCTGGCTGCTTCTCACCTGGAGGTCCCAGGTCTGCTGGAAAAACCTCTTCTGCCCCTCTCCCATTTCCCTGGCTCTGCAGCAGCTTCCAACTGGCTCACCTGGAAGAGGGCACAAAACCCCAATTCCCAGGCATCCCCACTTGCCAGGGCCTGAGGACACAGGCTCAGACATGGGGAGAGCCCCCCATGCACCCCACACAGCTCCAGGACAGCCAACAAGTCCCCTTTGCCCTAGGGCTCTGCTCCCTTCTGCAGAAAACTCAGAAAGGTTTGGGTTTGGGTTTGGGTTTGGGTTGGCACAGCACCAAAGGGCTCAGACTCCAAAGCCCCTGAGCAGAGGATTTTGTTTCTCTGCCCTGTCCAAGATCAGCAGCTGGGAGTCAGGCTGGGGCTGGGGCTGCTCTGCCCCCAGATCCTCAGGAACAGCCCCAGCAAAGATGGGGCAGGGCAGGAAGGAAAAGCTGCCAGGAATACAGGAGGTGCAGGGAGGAGGAACGTTTTTTTTGTTTGGGTTTGTTTGGGTTTTTTTCTTCCTTTTTTTGGGTGTTTTTTATTTAAAACAAACCACCTTTCCCAATAAGTAAAAGACATTACTTAAGCCAAAGAGCTCCACATCAGCTACAGAATCTCCTCCACAAATGCAGCCAGAGTGCAAAATAAAAGATCCAGAGCTGCTTCCCACTCACCCTCCCCCAGAACATCCTCCTCCAAATCTGAATGCACTCAAACTAGGAATGCAGTTCAGGCAAAATATAATTTCTTGGTTTCTGTTCCACTCTCACTATGAGAGGTTAATCCTCCTCTCCCCCAGGCTATTTTCTCCTCTAAGCTTCTTATCACCTTCTACACTATCCAGAATATGAAGGCCCAGTTCTTGTACATCTCTAAAGTTTGCCACTGACAATGCTGCCAGGAGACTGCATTATTAGAGAAAGCAATTTGCTTCCATGTGCTTTAGAAGAAAATACTGAAATAACAGAAAACTTGCTGAGTGGTCATAGCTCCTGTCCTCTGTTGATGAAGACTTCACTAAGGGCTGTACATTAAAAGACATCAACACAGAAACTCTCCTGGGAGTTCTCCTCACTAGAAGAGAAAACTGAGTTCCCAGGAGAGAGCTGTGACTTTACTGCACGCAGAATGAAACGTAAAATGGGTTTCTTTTAGTTATTTTTCTCATTATAGTATCTTCAGCACTTAAAACCCAAAAACCTTTAAAATTAATCAGAGCTATTGTTCATAATGTGTGGCAAGGAAGGAAGCATGTATTTCAGGGTGTGGTTTTGTTCTATTAATTTTTTTTTTAAAGAAAACACAAAATGTAGGCTACAAATGCCTGGAGCCATGTAAGAAATGCAAGATAGTACATGCCCAGCCACACAGCCACAGGTTCCTTACACTGATATGCA
This sequence comes from Calypte anna, assembly GCF_003957555.1. Lineage (NCBI taxonomy): Eukaryota > Metazoa > Chordata > Aves > Apodiformes > Trochilidae > Calypte > Calypte anna. The sequence continues at coordinate 1,036,392 of NC_044249.1, forward strand.
CCAACAAAGGGAAAACTCACTCAGATAACAGCTTGCCCTGGCACCTACACCTGCTCTTTAGAATCTCACCTGCTTTTTAGAAATCCCAAGCTCACAGCCAGGCTGGTGAGCTCTACAGCCTCCTTGTCAGGAGCAACAGTGGGAAAAATAGAGTTACATTCCAGCTTTAATGGCAGGGACAGCATTCCCTACCATCCCTGTCGGGAATTCTTGTTCTAAACAGTGAAAACAAAGCATTTTTACATTTTTGTTCTCTATTTTGGCAATAAAAACAGAACCTGAAAACATTCTCAGTCGTGTTTTTAAAATCAGGATTAATGCACAGAAACCAGCAAGCCCCCAAACCAAAGCTCCTAAGGTAACCTGAAGAGGTGCCCTGCTCACAGCATCAGTCCAGATGAATCTGGAGGCAGAACTGCATATGGGGCCATGCTAAAAATGTATGGAAATTTCTCTGGGGTTTGGTAGGAATCAAAACTGTGGATAAGGACCTAGGTTCCCAGGCCCATATGGATGGGCTTTCACTGAGAGGGTATTACATCAGCTGTGATTTGCCTCCTTCTCCACTCTTTTCCCCCCAGAAGTTCTTTACTCTGGGTAAGGGAACATACCAAGAGTGTGCTCAGCTACCACCTCCAAACTGCTAAGAAAGGCTCAGGAACAGCTCACTCCTGATGGGATGCACAATTTTGGTGCCAGCACAGCCAGCAGACAGCTCAGGAACTCTGTGCTGCCACTTCATGTTTGGTGGCATCCCCACATGAAACCATCCCGCCTGTGTCATCTGTCCCTGCCACTAATCCTCACCCATGCTGAGTGAAAACACAACCTGCTTAATTCCCTTATCACATCAGACAGAGCAGCTCTCTTACATTTTTAGAACATGCTTCTGCTATCTAAATTAATCTAAATCCAATTAAAAGTACTTTGGGTTAAAAAAAAAAAAAAAAAAAGTTACCAAAGAATTAAAGAAATGAAAGCTGCAGGATGGAGTCACAATATTTTGGCAGAAGGATGGTATCCCTAGGCTTTATAGAAGAACTGAAGGAAGAAGTGGGCAAGAGCATAAAATTCTTGTCTGGCAGAACAAATACTCAACAAATACTTCTGCAAAAAGAAGGTCATGGCAGTTTCTCCAAATGATGGTGCTATTTAGATAAATTTCCAGTTTTACTCCTGCACTAGAAGAATTGCCTGACATAGATTACATCAGCATTCAGGGCTGGTTTGTGATAAGGGGAGTTTTCAGAAGAAATTATCTTTTCTTCTCAGCATAGACACAGACAGGTCAGGTTCCTTCTGAAGCCAGAACAAACAACAAATCCAGGTCCTAGAGTCTGGGGTAATTCATTACGCCCTCGCTGAGGTGGAAGGGCTGCACAGCCAGCCAACCTTTTGTACAAAGGTACAAGGCAATTTTCTGGCAGGGGAAGAGGGAAAAAGAGAGAAAAAAAGAAAAAAAAAAAAAAAAAAAAAAAGAGTAAAAACTGCCCCAAACAGCTGTGGGCTGGCAGGTTCTGAGTCAGCAGGTTCTGAGGGGGGACAGGAGCCCATTTCATCTCCACAGTGATAAATCTGTTCCACAGCTATCAACTTGAATTTCCACTGTTAGATAATCTTCTAAGAGCAGCCCATTTGCCTGGCTACCTAAGAACAGCCATACTTCCTGTTTCAATTTCTACTCACACACATTCTGGGTTTTTTTGTTTGTTTTTTAGGTTTTTGTTTTGGGTTTTTTTTTGGGGGGGGGGATGTTGTTTATTTGCATAAAGGTTAAATCTTGCCTTCATTTATTTTTCAGAGCAACATCTAGCTGAGTGTATTTTAAGTGACTTATATAATTAAAGAGGCAGAAACAAATGATAAACAAAAAATAAAATAGAAGGGCCTATAAATAAATATGGAGCGTGTACCAATAAATACAGAAAGCATTTGCACTTCAGGTATGCCACAAAGGAAAAAAGCATCTCCCATACCTGAGTGAGCCAAGGTATTAAATGGCTCTGGGTCTGATTTGGGTTTTGTGCATCAAAATGTTGGGCATTTCCCCTAGAACACTAAGATGACTTCTGAGGTCTTAAACCAGGTGTTAGCATCAAAAAAAAAAAAAGTCCCAAACCAGAGTATTTGTTGGATACTTGTATGGCTTAGCAGGATACTTGCAGTGAGTATGTTTTCTGCAGGTTGTACACTTGCAGTGTTTGACTTTCAAATGTTGACTTGTAGCACCTGAAAGAAATTAACACCACTGGGGTGTTACTGCCAGTCCCTTATTAATCATCTGGCAGCCTTCCCTCTCCCAGAAACAAGGGGGCCACTTACTTCCAGCACTGCAGCCTTCAGATGGTCACAAACCCCAGGAATAAATGAGTGTTAAGGAGTTACCTCTAATCCCTGGCTGGAGCTTTCTGAGTCCCAGCTCCCTGTGTCTGGCTGCAGGGACACAGGGAAAGGTGCAGCAGGAGGGGACTGATACAGAGGGCTAAGGAAAGGTCTCCTTATTTCTACTAAGGAATAACAATATATAAATAATTGATGGCACTGAAACAAATGAAGAACAACTGGGAGGATGTATAGCTGTGTTTAGTAGGGACCATCAAGATGTGCATTTCCAGCTTAGGAAAATGAGAAGTGAGAAAGCAAACCCAAGTAATTAAAAATGCTGGAAGATTGAAAACTTATGCATAAATTATTCCCTCTCCCTGCCTAATGAGGTTGAGGTTTGCTTATTTGTTTTTACTAGCAGGTAATATAAACCATAGAAATGTCAGACCTGCCAGCCCAGTTTTTCCATTCAGAGGATTTGTTCTGCATTTCTACCCTGGCTGATGGAAGGCACAGCTCAAAACCTGCACCAAGGAGAGGAAAACACACTGGGAAACCTGCAAGAGTCCATCTGCTGCAACAGGGAAACACTGGATACAAGATGCTTCCTGACAGCCAGAGAGTTCTAACAGGGACATTTAACAGTAAAAAAAAAAAAAAAAGATAGTTCTCCATGTTTAGGTTTTTTTTAATGAAAATGTGGTGGGTTTTTATTAAGATTAGACCTGTGTTTTGTCCAGTCAGAAAACATCACATTCGCTTGCTCTTCCTTTGATAGTTTCTAGCTCATTCTGCAAACTATGAGCTCTGCTTAACAGAATAATCTGCAACATTAGAAGTCCATTTGCAGAGCAGCCCAATCCAGCAGGTTCTCTGTCTCACCACAGCACACTTTAGAACTCAACCACTGACAGGATTTTTTTCACCCTCTTAAACTCTGTCTCAGGACAGCTGGAATTACACCACATTAACACCTTTAAGAGCACAGGTCAAAAATGCTCTTTTTTCCTTGGGAACCAGCTACAGGTGAAGTCTGATCTAAGAATCTCCTGCTGGCTCACGTTCCTCTGGGAAGCCTGGATCATGTTCAGGCCCATCTGAGCAGGGGTGGGTGGACTCAGAAGTTGGGCAACAAATGGTGCTGTTGGTCCATTGCTGCTCAGTTTTTCACTTGACAAGGTGCATTTCTAGCCAGAGCAGTATTTCCAAAAAGGGGAAAATAACATCAGTTCTGACAGATTAGTAAAATGTCATGTTTTCAGGTGGCTGATGGGCAGAAGGACAGGTTTCTCCAGACTGACAGACTACTTCAGACCTCTATCTTCTCAGACTTCTGTCTATTAACTTCAAACACCCCATCCTTGTTATAATAAGTACAACATAAATAGGTTACACGCTGTGATTACATTACCACTCCCTGGGATTACTGTGGATCTGGGAGGGACCTGCTGGTCTTTATACGGAGAGAAGGAGGACTATTGGTGAATGTATTACATATAAATTATATGAGATGTTTCTGCATCAGAAAGTAATTTTGGGCTGCTCAGAGGAAAGAAAATCTGTTTGTTATTTATAAGCCCTTGCTGAATAGCACAGGAAAACATTTTTTCAGTGCAGAGTCAGTTCCCAAGCTGTTTGCTCCAAACATTCTCCCTTCACGCCACGTGAACACTTTGATTTTGCAGCATTTCTGTGCTTCCTGGCTGCACACACAGCAATAGCTCAACAAATCCTGAAGGGTGATAACCACTGCCATTTATTTTTCTTCCAAAAAAGGCTAGTGGTGTGGTGTAGGCATTCCTTGCAGAAGAGCAGGCATCTGATGGAGCTGAACCACCCTTCAGGATGAGTAGAGGGCTCAGAAATACTCTTGTTTTGGCAATGGTTGCACAGTTATAAGCTGTGTCTACACTGTAAGGCAGAAATTATAGCTGAGGCAGTGCTGTTTTTCTTTCCCTGTTAGTACCTTCCCTCTGTCCCAAACTGTTTTTAAGCCTTCTCTTTACAGCAGGATTTTCTGATTTCCTCACAGAACTGGGGGTTGGATGGACAGTACTCCTGTTGGATCAGCAGACAGGTAAAGAGCTGCCCTGTCCCCTTCCCTCAGTCCAGGGGCACAGAGATGCTTTGTGCCTGCTGACTGCCTTAGTGACAATGCACAAAGTGGAACTTTGCCCTCAGAAAGGTGGCTTAAAGTGGCTCAGGCAGGTGAAAGAGGAGCTTTGTACAAAGCCAAACTTATGTCCTTAGAGCCACTGCCAACATTTGTCCTTCCCAGAGGATTCAGGAGCCAAAAATGCTTCCCAGAAATCAAACAGAAGCATTACCTGCTTTATCCCTGCCCTTCCCCAGAGCAGACCCCTCTCTGAGCAGGAACCTGCCTCTGGGACCACAGGCACCAGAGCTGCTTCAGGCTGCCTGGCTCAGCACAGAGCAACCTGGAAGAGGGGATGGGAACCCCAGGAAGCAGAGATCTGTGTGTCCTGGGATGGCTGAGGGGGAGCAACATCACTGCTGGGATCCATCTGCTTCTCCTTACATCTCCTGCTTTCCATAGAAAGCTGCCAAGGGCACATGGAGCTCCAGGGGCATTGAGAATATGGCAATTTCAGGGTAACCTCACAGTTTGTCATGTGAGGAGATAGGGATGAGTGATGGCATTCCTAGGAGATGGATGGGAGTCCTAAAACCTGAAGTGCTGCAGTGTGCAGCACAGACATGATGTGAGCAGGCAGAGAAAGGATGCTCAGGGCAGTGGTGGGAGTTGGAGGAGAGTTCAAGATTAAACTTCTGCCAAAGCAGCAGTTAATGTGCCATCATTAATTTTCCTTGAAGCACACTGGTGTCATTTGTGGAGCTGTTTGCATTTCACTGGCACTCAGCCACCCTTTGCTGCCTTTTGACTCAGATGCTGCTCTAGAAGTTCAGTGCAGCACTGTTAATGTCAGGCTGGACGGGCAGCTCAGCATCCCATGGGCACTGCACATCACCTGCCTCTCACACCTCAGCTTCCCCACCTGGAAACCTGCCCAGAAGGACTGCTCAGGAACACTGCAACACCCTGACACACAGCTACCTCTGAGTCCTAGGCATTATTATTATTTTTTAATCACTCCCAAGATAATCTGCAGCCTTGCCTTCTAAGTTTTTAAAGAGATTCCCCACCCAGCTGTGGGAGGCAGCTGCCAAGGAGTATATAGTAAAAATTAGCATAACTTAGAAAAATCCAACAAACCAAAAGCACGTAAACAAAAAACCCACAAAAAACAAAACCAACAAAAGCCCCACAAAACCAAACAAAAACGAAAACAACAAAAAACAAACAAACAAACAAAACAAAAAAACTCCACAACCAAAATAACCTCTCCTCAAACACTTTATGCTTCCTCTAGGATCCCATCAAGCCATGGAAAATACATTCAGAGTCTTGTCTAATTACCTGCTTTAGGCAGACAACTACAGGACCTTCTGTGACAAAACTAGAAATTACAGTATGATAAATTGCTGTGTGATAAAAGATCAGTTTCTGCTCCTAATATGCATAAGAAGTTAGTTACAACCTCCAAGGCACACAGTTTGACTGAATTATATTTTCAGCTTGCTTAGTCCAGACATTATGTTGCTGTTACCCTTGCCCTCTTCTATTTCTGATCAGAAATAAATTCCCACTTCCAAGAGCACATTCTCAATGATTAAAAAGTCTGTTTAGGTTTTCCAACGTGTATCCCTGCACTTTAATACAAAAAAGAAATATGCTGATGTTTCCAAACCCAGTTATTTAATGAAACTTGTTATCAGATGAAAACACTTAACATGAGCCCACATCCCCTCAGAAATGAGAGAGAGTTTCTCACTGTCTGAAGTTTCTCACCTTGTGACCTAAGAAAAAAATTCAGTTTCTCTGACAGGAGCTCTAAGTTACAGCAGCAAATTTCCACAATATAACACAGCTCTCCCTGCCATACACTCTCAATATTTCCTGGCTACTAAGGATTAAGAAGCAGTGAAACAAAACTATTTTTACAGGTTTGGCTGTCTGGCATGCTCCCTATTTACTTAAGCTGGCAGTTTATGAGAAAGCAGTTTCTCTCTCTCACAGACCAGCTTGAATAGTGCTGCTCCCACCATCCCACACTCTTAAAAATATGTGCATTTTTAGGGCAAGAGAGTAGCACTAGCTTAAACTTCAAACCCAAGTAAATATCTGTATCACCATGTAATAACAACACACCAAAGCCTTTTCTTGAGGCTCTCACTTTCACCCCTAGGGCTACTGGAAAGTCAGCAACTGACCTGATGGCCCCAGTGTTTCTTGTCCTGGGAACCCCAGAACCCATCAGGAAGAAATCCATCCCCACCTGAGGAAGGAAATGCTCTGAGCTGAGCTGAGCTGTGGGGAGAAGCATGAACAGAAAGGGATGAAAGCTCTCAAGGCCTCCCCACCTTGCCCAGGGATCTGGAGGGGATGGTTGGGTTTGTGTTTGGTTTGTTTCTGCAAGAGCCACGGGGATCACATCAGAACACCAGGAAACCCTAAGGAAGAGGAGTGCTGTGGTTTGCTCTGAAAAAAGCAGATGTTTATCAAAATGTCAGCCAAATGACTTATGTGCTGCTGGTTCTGAGGACAGCACAGCAGTTCTGCAACGTGTCAAATGTAATAATAATGGAAAACTCTCACTCCTTACTGTTGGGTGATAACTGGGACTCTTACCAAAACTGGCAGTTTTGTTCCAAGGCTGAGCAGGCTCAGGTGGCTCAAGACTCCTAATTATTTTCAGGATTCAGATCCATAGGTCAAACTAGTGATTTGAAAGGGACTGAAATTGATACAGGATACTTTATAGTTCTGACATTTCTATTTTCCCAGTGGATTAAAGGTTATTGACCTGTTTAGGCCTGAGTAAGCCCACAGAGAATATGTTCTCTCTGGGAGACTTTGGCATTAAAAGCTTTAACATTTCTTGACTTTAGCAACACTAATTAGATAATTCCAATTATGGGATGACTTTGCAGTTTCATTTGGAGGGAGAAAGAGATTTGTATTTACAACTCAATTCCCAGCATGCTTTACAAGATATGCCCCATCTCTATTATTTATTACGTGTCCTTCATCCTCTCCCTTCACTCTATCAGATCGATACCATTTATTCCAGTTCTGTAGCCTGATTCCATAAATTTTAGTCACTCCAGTGTTGTTCAAATGCCACAGAGCAGCTGAGTGCTCTCTGAACCATGAGGAACCCATGTTTAAGCCAGAGCCTGGTGTGATGATATGTTGTGTAAACAAGACTAAACTAGAATCCCCCAGTAAATTCAGCCTCCTGATTTCAAGAGCTGCAAGCACACAGCTTCATGGAGCAGTTCTTTTGGATGAAGTGTGTGCACATGGTCTGGAGGATGAATGGATGAGTACACGCAGTACCACAGAATCATTTTGGTTAGAAAAGACCTTTAGGATCATCAAGCCCAGCTGTTAAAATCCACCACTAAACCAAGTCCCCAAGCACCACATCTACACCTCCTTTCCACCTCTCAGGGATGGTGACCCCACCACTTCCCTGGGCAGCCTCTCCCAGTGCCTGACAACCCTTGCAAAGGAAATATTTTCTCCTAATACCCCGGGCAGCAGCTGCAGAGCCCTCCTGTCCCAACATTCTTCTGGAGGAGAGTGCCCCAGGAGAAATATTTTATTGCTCACAAAGTACTTAAAACTTCATAGATTTGAATGGAAGCAATTGGATTCCAAAGAATGTACTGGCTCTTAATTCCAGATGGCTTTTCTGAATGCTTCTCATGTTTCATATAAATACATTTATAATGATGCCAGATCAACCTGTGAATTATATGGAAATGGATACCACTACAGGATAAGTTAGTGCTCCTATTGGTAACTAAACCAATGCTATAACAACCTTACAGTCTTCTTAGTCTCTCCTAAGCAGCAGAAAGGACTGCTCCATTAATCCTTCCCTGGACAGAGCCATTTGGAAGGTTAATAAATTAAATGTGGCTTTTCACAGGCAACAGTCTTTATAGCTGAGTACCTTACTCCATGCCTCAGTGATTTGGATTTGGCTAGATACCCCAAAACCCAAGAATGCTACAAATACTGGTTCATACTTGGGAGAAACCAATCAGTGGTTACTGAAAGGTAAATATCTCCAGATGTGTTAATCAGTCATTCCTTGGAGAAGTCAGGCGTAAATAACTAATTTGCTTTAAGTTACATTTCTGACTTTGGCCAGGAATCAAGTGGCAAGCTGAGGAAGTTGAACAGTTTTGGAATGGTTACAGGAGATTCAGTTTGCTCGTGTTGGATACCCAAAGGGGTACATAAAATTCTGCTTGCTTTGCTTTTATGTTCTTATCAATCAGTGTCTAACAACAGGAGAGCATCTACTGAACACTGATGTAGAAGCACAGAGAAACACAGAGAAAACCAGGTATGTTCTGGGTAAAGGCACTGGGGATTTGCAATAAAATTACTTGATCTTGGGATCTGCAATGTGGTAAATGCTTTGGTACGTGTATTAATTCCAACCCATTCATCCCTTTCTGGTAACAGTTTTCCTGTCCTGTAACTAAATGACAACTGCATTGTCACCAGAACTCCACCATACCAAGTGGTAAAATTACAGGTTAAATTTACTTCTATGAGATACTCACACCTGATGAACTTGTGGCCAAAGCTCACACTGATTATTGAGAATATTAACTACAGTCTTCACATGCAAATATGAGTTAAGAAGTTGTTATAATTAAACAGAGGAAAAAAGACACAAAACCAGGATTTACATTGTGTTTTAGTCTAACAGTGTAATAGGTCACAAGCTGGTAGGCCCCTCCAGTTCCAAATAATCACAAGTGCAATGATTAGGGTATGGATGGGTGGATGTTTGGGTGGTTTAAGATGCCATCTAGGAGAACATTTAAAGATGCCAAGAAAGTGCCATGAGGACAAACAGGGAGCACAGCTCACAGCAAGACCTGCAACTCACATTTCTGTCTGGAAAAAAATCTTAGTTAATGAGAAGCTTTTGATTATATTTTATCCATAACCATTTGGAATATCCAAGCTCTCTCCAGAATTAAACATCCAGGCAAAATCCTGTGGTTCTGGACACCAATCCCAAGCTAACCCTAACCCTTAGGCCAGTGTCTGACTGGGTGTTTGTGTTCTGCTTTGTGCAGCCAGTGGGTTAGGGCATGGCATCAGGCCAGTATCCTAAAAAAAAAAGAAAAAAGAAAAAGAACTCTTTCTTTCACACTTATTACAAAGGAGAACAGCTTCACCAAATACGTTGGGAGAGCAGAGTACAAGAATGGAGTATCCTATTTCTTGGAAAACAGGCTCAGGTCCAATAACCAAGGAGGGATTTAGCCAGGATCTGTCACACTCCCAGTGAGCACCCAGCTGAGCAGAGGGCACCTCAAACCCTTCCCTGGATGCTGAGAATGACTGTCCTGATGGACTGATGGACTCCAGGGAAGGGCTCACAGCTGTCATTTCTTTGGGGGGTTAAAAGCATCTCTCTGTGCTGGGATTAGGTTTTCAGCTCTCTTTGAAAGATGGACTGCAAGCAAAAACTTTCCACTTGGCCTTTCCTGCTGCTACTTAAGAGAATTCTGGCTTCATGAGCAGTCTTCTATGAATTTACCTCTCAGATATCTAATTCTTCCCGTGCATCAGAGGCCATAGTGATAGAACAAGAGGAAACAGTTTGTGCCAGGGGAAGTTTAATTGGGTATTAGGAGAAATTCCCATTGCAAGGGTTGTCAGGCACTGGAACTGGCTGCCCAGGGAAGTGATGGAGTCACCATCCCTGGAGAGATTTCACTAGATGTGGTGCTTAGGGACTTGGATTAGAGCTGGGCTTGGCAGTGCTGGGTTAGAGGCTGGGCTTGAAGATCTTAAAGGTCTTTTCCAACCACAACAATTCCATTATTCCATACATAGGAATCTACCCAGTCCAGGAGTTGGGAGCTCTACAAATTCCTGCTGCTAATGCCAAGTGTGCTGCATCCTTGAGCCTACAGCCTGACTTACAAACCATGTTAATTTAATGTAAATTTAAATTTCATTTTCTTCGTGTGGTCAAACTCTCTTGGTAAAACAATCATCTCCAGCAACATGAGTGCTTTGCTAATCTGGGCTCACAGTGTGAGTGCTGAAAGGTTCTGTGTTTGATTTTAGTCACTAAGCTCCTAATATCCTTCATGAGAACCAGGACACTATTCCTGTACCTTGTGCTTTTCTCCTTTGAAGGAAGTCAGCATGAGCTCCCTCAGAAATAACAGAAACTGTTCAAGCAGGACAGACAACACCTACTCAGCTAATTCCCTTTTAATCTCTGCTCAGGGAACACAAGTACTGCTTGCCCCTGTCCCTCTTTTCCCTGCATCAAGCACATTGGACACACTCCTGAACTCCTTCATCAGCTTTAGATTATGGATGAGTAAAACCTAAATATATATTTTAAAAAAAATCCATAATGCTGCATAAATATGCAAACAATCACCTGTACTATGCAAATCTTATGTATAAAAAATCTGCCTGTGAAAAAGTGAATTTCAATTCTTTTTATTTTTTTGTGATTTAAAATCTAAGAAAAATATGCCAAAAAGTCTGTTTCCAACAGAAGCTGTTAATAAATAACTCATACCTGAAAATAATAAGTAAAAATCTCTCATACCTGAAGTGAAATTGCATTAGTCTTAACAGACAATTACACCTACAAAACCTACCTTTAAAAGAGTTTATGGTGTTTAGATTGAAATCTGCTGTAAAGTCAGCTCAGCAGCAGTGTTTTGGTCCCAGATCTAAAGTAATATCCCCTAGATTAATTCAGTTTCTAAAAGCTGCTCTGCAGTAAGGAGGTGCCTCATCATGTCACTGGAGGAGAGAAATGAGGCTGTTAGGGCTCAGTGATTGCTCACTCCAATGGTACATTTGGATTCCTTCTCAGTTTGTCCTTGACACCAAATATCCAACATCTGCAAATGTTTATTTAAGGGAAAACTTAGAGGTACAGCCTCATTTTATATAAATATTCAGTCTTAAGAACAATTTGTTTTAATAAAATATTCCTTTATTTTTTAAGTGAGAGTTTCAGATGAGGGAAAGCTCCGGACCCACTGATGTGCACTTTCCAACTGAGCAATTTGATCTGTGAATTTTAGCTCAATCTGGAACAACTTTCCAATTCCCCAAATAATGCAGTGAAGTTTTTCAGACTGCTCCCTGGCCTTTAAGATTGCTAAATGTTGCACAGTGCTCTTATAACTGCTACGTGCAACATGATGCCAGCAAAAACAATAGCTGTATTTATGAAATAAATTATTATAGTTTCCAGCTCACCATTTAGAGCCTTCATGGCTGGAATCTCAATTATGTGCCAGCATGCATTCAGTTGTTATTAATCCACAGTTTGAAATGCAAGCCAGTTTTTAGCACGTTATATTCTTCTTTGTGAACTGGTGAACTCTTTTTGTAGACAGAAATTAATTTATCAGTTCACCAATTAGTGCAAATGAGCACTGGTACCCTGTCCTAGAGCTTATCAAGGTTATTGCAGGCAGGTTTTTAACAGTAGATGTGCATACTGGTCCCAAAACTCTGGTTTAACTCTGTCTGGCAACCTCTCAGCAATGTGATGTCTTCAGAAATTCCCTCAGATTCTCAGCCTGTCCTCCAGGCTCCAACATTCCATTCAGCTGCATACAGATTGCACCAGTATTATTTGATTTTTTTCAGAAAGCCATCGTTCCTCTGGTGAGTGACAGCTTCCTGGCATCAGCTGGGGCTATTCAGAACGTGCCACTTGCTCCTTTAACTGAGTGAACCCCACAAAGCAGGGAAAGAGACTTCCCAGGACTAGGAGGGTGATTGTGAAGCCCCCACCTCCAAGGAATCTTCCAGCAGGGCAAGGTCCTACAGAAATACCATGGAATAACTTAGGTGGGAAAGGATCTCCAGAGGGCATTTGGACACCACTTCCACATCCATGCAGCCACAAAACCCAAGCCCAGGAGCTGCTCCATAGGAAGCAGAGGAGCACCATAGGAGCTGCTCCATAGGAAGCACAGGAACACCATAGGAACTGCTCCATAGGAAGCAGAGGAACACCATAGGAGCTGCTCCATAGGAAGCACAGGAACACCATAGGAGCTGCTCCATAGGAAGCACAGGAGCACCATAGGAGCTGCTCCATAGGAAGCACAGGAACACCATAGGAGCTGCTCCATAGGAAGCACAGGAACACCATAGGAACTGCTCCATAGGAAGCAGAGGAACACCATAGGAGCTGCTCCATAGGAAGCACAGGAGCACCATAGGAGCTGCTCCATAGGAAGCAGAGGAGCACCATAGGAGCTGCTCCATAGGAAGCAGAGGAGCACCATAGGAGCTGCTCCATAGGAAGCAGAGGAACACCATAGGAGCTGCTCCATAGGAAGCAGAGGAGCACCATAGGAGCTGCTCCATAGGAAGCAGAGGAGCACCATAGGAGCTGCTCCATAGGAAGCAGAGGAGCACCATAGGAGCTGCTCCATAGGAAGCAGAGGAACACCATAGGAGCTGCTCCATAGGAAGCACAGGAGCACCATAGGAGCTGCTCCATATGAGCTCTCTTCTGGAACTCCCTCCTGAAATGTGATTCTTGGGTGTCCTCTGCAAGGTACCCCAGAGGAAGCACCTTGAGAACACTGCAGCTTCAGAGGATAATCAAGACTTGGTGACACAATGAACCTGCTGCTGCCAACAAACCAAGGCATCCTGTGGCACCTCAGACACCAAAGCCACCAAATCCTGGCAAGCTCCTGACCCACTCCAAGATGCCAGACCCTTCCTCCACTGAACTGAAGGCATTTCTTCACTCCAATAATCACCCACAGCTCAGCAAACACCAGGGTGATGATTTCTCAGAGCCATTCAGCAGCAGCATCAACATTCTTAGAAGCCACCAGAAGAACATCATTGCACTCCCTGCTACAAGAAGTGTCCAAGGAAAAGCCACAAACCATTGCTGCCCCTCAGATCTACCACAAGAGCAGTTTGCATCAAGAAAACCAAACTCCCTGAGCACTGCTAATAAGTGCTTTCTTTTTCCATCTCCTTATTATTATGGTAGAAGTCCCTGTAAGAAAGCCTCAAACCTGGTGAACAGCAAACTTTTGTGGATACAGCCTGCTGGAGTATTTCTATTTTTGATTGCCTAATTAGAGAGGATAAATGACAAACCATTTTTATATTCAGATGGCTTTATGCACTGCAGTGTTTTTCTTTTATATCCCCAAATCACATGTGGCTATTTTAAGCTCTTCACCCTAAAATATTCCATCTTGGAATCTGACAGAAACCTCCTGAAGAAAATACAGGAATGGTAATTTGAGAATTTGGGTAACTTATAAGCAATGATTCAAAGCAAGACACTGGAGACAGCTGAAACAATAGGAGAAGTACTGAGGAGAAGGGCAGGAAAGAGTATTCCTGCTTGTATTTTGATGGAGCAACACAATGAGATTTTGACACTCAAGATGGGTGTCTCTGTAAAATGTTGGGGTGCAGGAAACCTGGCACCTCCCTCTCCATGGCACAGAATATACATATATATATATATATATGTACATTTTCTTCTGCCAATTGAGACAGCAAGATATCTATTCTGACTAATCAGTGCATAAAGATAACATCAGAAAATTATTTCTTCAGCCTTCCCCAACAAGAGGAGAACAATGCCACTTGATTATGTTAATGAAAACTTCAACCCACTGTGTGTACACCAACTGCAGACAACAAGCCAATGCTGTCTTGCTATTTCTTAATTTTTTTCAGCTTACACAGACTTTTCTATGCTGACTACTCCTTCAGTTTGTGGATATATGCCATTTTTTGTCCAGGTAGGGCAGAAATACACAGTGAATCTATTATGCTTCTTTCTCTCAGCTGGGTTGTAACTGCAGAGGTAAGGGGTGCATTTTGAAAAAAAGAATTTCAGCCCAAAATTAATTTGTAACAGGATGTCAAGAATAAATTACAAAACTAGAGAGGCTATGTCCTTTGTTTTATTAAAGGATTTGTAACTCCTACAGAACAACAAAGACACCAATAGGCTTGAGAGTATGTTGGATACCTAAGTGTGAACCTCAAGTGTCTGAAAAACAAACACAACTCTCCTTCACCTTTTTACAGAAATACTTGAGACCTTCTGCAGTTGTCACCAAACCCCTGTGGGCTGCTGAGCCCAGGGCAGCCCCAAGATCCCTTACAGCATTGGTGTTGCTTTCCAAAGCCCCCTGGGTGACTGGGGAGATCTGAGAAGGATGAGGATGTGGTTGGGTCCCCCGGGGCACCACACAGCCAGCCCTGGTGCCTGCCTGGCATCCCCTGCTCACTGAACCACAGCAGTGTTCTGCTTACAAAAGACCTTTAAGGTTGCTGAGTCCAGCCATTAACCTAACCCTGCCAAGGCCAGGGCTAAACCCTGTCCCTAAGGTCCTACAGATCTCTTAAACACGTCCCTGGGCAGCCTCTTCCAGTGTTTAATTAGCCTTTCAGTGAAGAGATTTCTTCTAGAGCTGACTCTAAGCCTCCCCTGGTACAACTTGAGACCATTCCCTCTCATAGGTGAAGTCTTGTCCTCCTTTTCAGGAGTTCCCAGACTTTTCCAAGGCTGGCAGTGAGCAAATGCCCAGGTGCTGTGTGTGTCTGACACTGATGCTGATGGGACAGGGCCAGACTTGGAGGTCTGGAGCCACCCACAGGGGAAGGATGCTCAGGGGGGAAGAGCCTGGAGCCCCCTGGCCCCAGAGGCCATCCTGACCCTAATGAGGAATTCCAGGAACATTTGCTTCCCGTGCTGATTTGTCAGTGCCATTAATTACAATTAGTCACTTGTGTTTGCACTCTCTCCATATGGCCAGCAGTCCCCTGGGGGAACAGACTCACGTGCAGGGTTGCTATGGCACAGGAAGGATGTGGAGAAGCACAGACTAAAGGAATATTATCACCCCTCACAGCTGGTACCAGGGCCTGAGCACAAAATGCTGCATTTTTCCTGAAAAGCATCACACCTGGAGCAAACACTGGATCTTCTCTTTTTAACTCAGGTTTAACTCGGGGACCTCCAGCTGCTGGGACAAAGGATGGGGGACAGGGAGGGATGCAGGGCCAGGATTTTGCCTTCCTCTGTTAAACTAATGGATACTCTGATAAAGCTGCCACCTCTTCAGATCTGACTTTAAGCTACTTGCCTACACAGAGAGCTGATTTCATAGATAATTATTGTGGGAGAAGATGAATTAATTACTTTTTTGTTTTAAGAAGCCCTTGGTCTCTGAAGAGCATTATTGTATTCCACTACTTATTCTGAGAAGATAAAAATATTAATAGAAATATTGCTCACATCAAATGAACCCAGAACTACTTTACACAAACAAAAGCATATATTTGAGACTCAGGCAAGAAAAATACTGTTCTTGTCTGCCTCATAATGTTTAGTTTTCCTTTAAAATACACTGGGTGAAATTCTGTACTATCACACCCAGAGTGAGCCTGGAAAGGGACCAGGAATTTTTAAATGGTTGTTATAAAATGTGATAGTATTCTTGGATGGGAAATATTAGACAGATGGAAGGAATCCTAATAATGTCCAACAATGCATCAAGCAATGTAATTACAGGCTGTAGCCAGGATCCAGTTACTAATGCTTTGCAAGGCAGAGAAGTAGATGGAATCAACTAGTTTCACAGCTGTCATAAAACCACATTCTGCTTAATATTCCTCTGACTTTCTTAAGATGCCCCGGGCATTACATTAAGTCAAAATGTGAGGTACTAGCAAAAAATAAAAATCAGAAATTACAGGAGCACAGCATGTTATAAACCCAGAGCACAACAGTGCTGTACCAGGATGGCATGGTGTTCACAGGAAACCCTTGACCTGGCCCAGTGATCTGTATTTAGAAACTCAGAAGCAAGTTCCTAGAAGTTTAAGGATTAATACAGGCCCATCTTAAAAGCTAGAGGCAATCTGGAAAAGTAACCACAGTTATGGGAAAAAAAATCTGCTCTAAGCCATGTCGTGGACTCGGGGTTGCAGACACAGACTTGCTGTGCACAAATCTCCTGTGCAATAATGGCTAAATAATGAGTGTACTGCACAGCTGGCAGTGTCACTGGTGGTGGCTCCACATGAAAACACAACCTTACTACAGCTGCATCTCTTTGGCAAGGTGTATTGAATTATCATTGTTCTGGTTTTTCACCTTTTTATGTATCACATATATAAAAATAACTTTAAAACAATATTTTCTCTTGTAGGTCTCTTTTGCTTACCAACTCAATTTAATTAATTCACTTTGCAAGAGATCTGCTTCAGACATGAGGAAGCCAAGAAAAAGATGAGAAGCTCAGGCCCAATACTCTTTATTACACGTGGTGCCACTCTTTTCTGGAAGATTTTACATTCTTTTCTTAATAGTTTTTCCATTCATTTCAGTCTCACAAGAGTCAAGCTACAAACTGGCACTATTTGTCTGAAGCATATGATGATACATGATATAAAACTTAAGAAATCATTATATACTAAATATTCTATTAGCTTCCTAGAATTAATGTAGCCTTCCCACACTCCACTATAGTGCTGTTCTAATTCAGCTCACAGTGACATAAAGGATGCTGTCTAATAACTACTGTGAAGAGCCATGGAACTTGCTTGGAACTTACCTTGGCCATGGGAATGAGAAACTCAAGTTCACGTGTAAATAAGAGTCACTCTTAATCTTTGTGATTTTATTGTGTTCTGGTTGGCTTCCAGCTTGTTCACAGAACAGTTTTCTTGGTTCCTGTTTTGCCCACCTGTATCACTAGGGTTCTGATTTTTTATTTTTCCTTCCCAATGGCTCTGAGCTGGCTGGCAGGAGCTATTACGTCTGTGTCAGAAGTGTCAAAAGCTTTTTTCCTCTGCTAACCCCACTCACAAGCAACTTAGCACTGTACAGCCAGGAGTTCCTGATCCCTCCCAGGGTGCACAGGAAGCATGAGGGTACTGACCTGAGGTCTCTTTGGAGACATCCAGCTTGTGTGATCCTGAAGAGAGCTGAAACTTGGAGGTTTGGAACCTGTTCCCTTTCAGACCAGAAATCCCAGATATGCCAGAAAAGTGACATGAACACTTTTCTCTTTCCATCCCAGCAATACAGTATGCACAGGAGCAGAAATAGAGGCTATAGTGTTGTTGAGCAGCATAGATACAATAAATCTCAACATTTTGCCTGGATATTGGTTTCCACACCTGAAGTCTCACTTCTTCTCTTATCCTATACCCAGAAACCTTCCTAGCAATGCTACATGTGAGCCATTTTATTAGTTATCTATTAAAGGAAGTATCTTGCTATGTGTTAGAATCCCTGATAACCCTGACATGGATGCAAAACAGAGACCACAATGTGAGGTTTTTTTCTTTGCTGTGTATGGGGTGGCTGAAGCTTGGCCATTTGTTCTTACCTTAGCACCTGGATGGGGTGACCTGGGGAGCCCTCTGGTCGCTCCCTGTGCTGGGCTTTACACCTTGGTGCAGGTGAGGGCAGGGAGCCTGGGCTGGGATCTGATGTCTGCTCCTGGGTCTGCAGAAGGTTGCTGGGGAATCCTCCACACCTCACCCCTTCCTCCACACTTTTTCTCTCTGTAAAACAAGAATCACAGCACTGACCTCCTCCCTGCTTTCTGCTGAAAGCCTTTGGTGCAGTTACTGCTACTCTCAGACCCTCTTTAAAACCAAAACTATTTCTTAATTTAGTTCATTTTTAAAAGCATTTTTATATGAGAATCTCTCTCTCTCTTTTTTTTTTTTTTTTTTTTAATAATAGCCCATTTAAATTAATATTTTATAAGTTCCTGCAGCTTAAATTGTCAGAGATGTTTCCTCTCAGCAGTTCTTGAAGTGGTAAAGATATTGGTGAAGCATTATAAAGTAACTAATTAGACCTTAAGTTACCATTAATATTGTTTTCTAAACAGCCATCTACTGAAATGAGAAACTTTTGATCCCATAGGAGGGCATGAAGTGTCTCACTGCTCAAAACACAAGATTGGGTTACTTTGACACAAAGTGTCTCTATTTATATATAAACTATTCCTGACTAAACATTACAAAGGCATTTGTATTATCACAAACAATTACTTAAGAAATAATCAAAGGACTTTTTCTCTTCAAAATGAAATTTGAACCTAGCTATAATATAAACACTTCCTAACTTTTTCTTACATTAGTAACAAAAGTGACTTTCAACAAGAATACCTGTAGGGTACCTTCTATGTAATTAAAAGGAAGGTTTTTCCTTGAGGAATTCTTATTTTTATTAGCTTAAGGCACCAAGTAGAACACATTACTTCCCTGGGAGACATCCTAATTAAAAATATCCTCTGAAAACAACTTAACAAGGGGGAGGTCTCCTGCTCTTTAAAAAGACAATGCTGTTGCCTGATAGTTTCTTTTTTTCCTTCACAAAATGGCTGCCTTAATGGAGCTTTTTATTAATTCACTTTCTGAATGGAGCCAGTAATTGCCCAGGAGTCTATATAATTCACTTTAACACTTCCCTTAACAAAACAAGGACTCAGAAGCAGAAGGATTTCAAATCATCTTCTGTAAGTCTTAGGCACAGAAGGAGCCTCTAAATACCTTACACTAAAAGGAAGGGTGCATTTGTGTCCTAAACTAAAATGACCATAATAATCAATAATAAAAATAATGTCATTAGCAAGCATGTTTGCATTGGTAGTGAAAATTGTGGCTCTCTTGGGCAAAAAAAAATAAATTGTGGTGAGCTACCTAGACACACCAGGAGGGAGGAAGAGGCAGGGCTGATTTCTGGGGAGGCAGAAGAGCAAATCCCTGCCCTGCAGCTGGGCTTCAGAACATCCCAGGCAGGCTTCAGGACAACCTCCCTGTCCAGAGGGAGAACCTGGAGCTGCTGCAGTGCTGACAGCTCCACTCACACTGATCCCTCTCTTCAGCCCTGTCCTGGGATGTTGTTTTTTCTCATTTTTGGCCATAAGTCTGAAGAGATTCAAACTGACAGTTTCTGTCTGTGAGGAAGAGCCCCAGCTACAAAGGTAAAAGGGGATGAAAAAGAGAGGAAAGAGAGGGAGCATCTTCCTCACTGCAGCTGTGCTGTGTGCAGAAAACAACTTTTCATCCATCCAGAGACTCCCAAGAAGCAGCATAACCATCTAGCCCAGACTCAGATGCCTTTGCCTGCAGCACCAGATGTATTTTTAAGGACTCCCATCCACACAGAAAGCTGCTGCAACTCTATTTAACTTGTGAAATCTGATCACAGCATGAGGTAATATGACTTGAGGCAGAGTTGTGGCTCTAGGAGAGAAGAATTATCACAGTGCAGTAAATAACAGCCCTAGAAGCTCTGTAAAACGTAACTTCCAGTCAGATAAGAGCTACCTGAGATGCCCAATTTGTCTGGTCTCCTACCAGTTACATGAAGTGTTTGGAAGCTGGTACTGATGGACATCATTAGGACACAAGTGTCACTCCTGAATCCTGCACACTGAGCTCATACAACAATTACCTGATCTCCTTCTGCAGTTAGTGCCAGGCTGCTGTGTGGATAATCATGCTTATTTTAGAGGAACAAAGACATTATTTTCCTTTATTATAAATCAAGTCAGTGGAGTTCACTGCAATATTTCCCTAGAAAGAGGTTACCTTTCTTTTCCTCACTCCTGATTTTAAACGTTGGTTCCAATGATGCTTCAGCCCAAAGCTAACTTGGCAATCTGAGATGATGCCCCCAGGGTTCTTTTTTCCCCAGGTAAGGCACCAGCCATCACACTGTTGGACATGTCAGTTCCAGGCTGACATATTTTTATGGTCATGACTCTGACCCTCTGCCCTTTGACCAAGGAGGATGATGAGTGAGATTGGATGGGTTTGAGCTGCAGAGGGCACCCATGGCCCCACTGGGTGCTCACAGAGCTCGTGGGGGGCATGTTTGGAAATGACCTTGCACCACAACAAAGTAATTAATCACCATTTGGTGGCATGAGCTGAAAACCATTTCTCTGGGTCTGTACTGACTGCAGTTACATTTGGCTTTGAGTCAGAGTTTATAGTTCTCAAAATACTGTAATAGAAACATAACTTTATTGGGCCAAACTTCCAGTAGACTTAAGGTCTATGAGAAGAGATGCAAGGTCTGTGAAAAGGGAGTGCATTTATCTTTGAAACAGAAAGTGGGTTAAAGCAGGAGCAATCTGCCAGAGCAATCTCCATTGCCAGGTGGTTAAGAAGAGCTGCAAAGGCAGTGGAGCAAAACCAGCATAAAAACTGGGATGGAGCAAAGACTGGAGGGTTTGCTCTGTAATCATCCCTTGGGACTGGGATACACCACAGCTCAGCACAGCAACACAGCCAGGAAGGACTAACTGACAATTACAGACTGGATATATCTGATCTCCTAGATCCAGCCATCCTTCCTTCTCCTTAAGCCCAGCTGGAGTAGAGGATGGGCCAAAGAGCATGAATGGATAAGCAGTGAGTGAGCCTGCAATCATTTTCCATCTGTCTCTCAGGATGAAAGAGGAAGATGTGAGTCATTTTCTTGTACAAGAGAAGCCTGAATCCCTCTGCATCTGGTTAATAGCAGTGACTGTCCAAACAGGATCCCACTGGGACTTTTCGCAGACTAAAATGAAATCAGAAACGTTGCTTGGAGTATTCTTGCATGGGTTTTGAACTCAGAAATAAAATATTACTCTTTCAGAGGAATTTTAGTTACAGAGCTGCTGTAGTACTGCCAAGAAAGCAATTTCATCATTAAGTGATAAATGATTGGCATTATTTCTGCACCTCTACATTGAACAGCAGAATACTGAAGCAGGGTGACAGAGCCACTCAGAGTTTGTTGGGTTTTGTCTTCTCAGACTCCTGATTTGAGTCTTTTTACACTGATGTTTCATAGGCTGCTATTGCAGCCATCAAACCAAAGCTAGGGACAGCATTCAGGAGTAACACCTGCATTTTTCTGTATTATATTGCATTGTTCTTTCTGATTCTTGTGCAGTCTGGTGGGAGGAAAAAAAGATTGGGTTTTGCCTTCTTTTTTTCTTTTTTTTAAACAAATATGGAGATTCTTGCTGTGTGATGCAGCTTTCCATTTCAGTCATCCTGCTATACCCTTACCTCAGCAGTATTCCATCAGGCTCCCTTTGGATTACCTTAAAGTAAACCTGTTCTCACTTTACAGTAAACTTGGGTCTGAAGAGGCAGCTGGGGACTAATGCAGGGTGTAAAACGAGCAGACACAGTTTCTCCCAAACAACCCAGGGATGGAGGGGAGGTTCTGCCCAGAAGCTGCTCACTACCTACCTTGGAAAGAGCTCCCAGCCCGGCACCACGCAGATCCCAGCTCCCACCTCCTGCTGGAAACAACAAAAACACGGGTGAAACGAAGGAAAAGAGCTGGAGCTGCGGGAGATGGAGGCAGCCGCAGGGTCTGTGCAGGGCTCAGCAGTGATGGGGCTGCTCCCTGCTCCCTGTGCTGCTCCAGCACCCCGAGCCCGTGGCACCCAGGTCACCTGGGGCAGGTATCCCGGGCTGGCACGGACCTGGCACCGATGTGACAGACCCCGGCAGCTCCCACTGCTCCGCGGACCGTCCACGGAGCACCTCCACGCACGGGTGGGCAGGGGGGCTCCTCCATTTCCCGGAGAGGGAGCGCAAGGCAGCAGCACACGCAGAAACACCCGAGGTCCCACGGGCTCGCAAGTCCCGGCCCGGTGCCGGCACCACCCCACAGCCTCCTGCCTGCCCCACGGCACCCGTGGGAGCTGCGTGGTTCTGTCCCACACAAGCCGAGCCCGTAGGGTGCCGTGAGGAACCCAGAGGTCTGGAGATGGCGTCGGTTCTGAGGAGGAGAGAGAAGCCCTGAGGGGAGGGC
This sequence comes from Calypte anna, assembly GCF_003957555.1. Classification (NCBI taxonomy): domain Eukaryota; kingdom Metazoa; phylum Chordata; class Aves; order Apodiformes; family Trochilidae; genus Calypte; species Calypte anna. The sequence goes on from NC_044249.1 coordinate 1,058,675, forward strand.
ACGCGGCTGGTAACAATGGGGCACGCGGCCGGCAACAATGGGGCGCGAGGAGAGGGCACGAGGCAGCTGCCCCCTCCTCACTGAGGGATGGGCAGGGGGGAACCCACCCAGAACCTTCTGGGCTTTGGTTCCCGGGCACAACAGACTCACCTTTGGGGGGAAAAAAACCCAATTTCTGTCATCGCTAATCATATCGCAACAGGGCAAAGAGAAAACACAACCCAGAGCCGAGATTCTTCCTCCCCACCCCTCCCCTCTTCCCAAACCCCGAGCACTTTGTTCTCCATCCCTCCACCTCCTTCCCCCCAGCAGCACAGGGAACAGGCAGGGGGGTTCAGTCCCAGGGGGGTTCTCTGCCCCTCCTTCCACTCCAGGGAGAAGGATTTCCCACAGTCTTTCCCTGCTCCAGCGTGGGGTCCCTCCCACGGGAGAAAGTCCTTCAGGAACCCCTCCAACGTGAGACCCTCCCGCCAGGCACAGTCCCTGAGAAACAGACACGGGCGGCCCGGAGCCAGGGGCTGCGTGGGGAACAGTCCCCTCCAGGGCTGCAGAGTCACGGCATCTGCTCCCTGATCCTCCCCAGCTCCACAGCTGCTCCAATGGGACCCTTCACGGGTGGCAGGTCCACGGCATCTGCCCCCTGATCCTCCCCAGCTCCACAGCTGCTCCAATGGGATCCTTCACGGGTGGCAGGTCCACGGTATCTGCCCCCTGATCCTCCCCAGGATGCAGGTCCACAAACGGGATTCCTGATGGACGCCAGGCGCACAACACCCGCCCCACAGGGATCCTCCGTGGGTGCAGGGCACAGGCTGCCGTCTGACCACGGGATGGAGAGAAAAATCTCTGTTCAGGCCCCTTCTCCCTCTCCTTCCTCACCCACCTCGGACTCTCCGCTCCAGCATCGTTCTCCCCAGGTGTTGTTTTCCCTGGTGATGTTTTCTCTCTCTCTCTCTCCACGCGTTGCTTTCTCTCACCTCCCCTCTCCCTGCTCTCCTTGCCCGGACGATTCCCCTTCCTCAATATGTTAATTTTGAGAGCCGCAGTTTGTTGTTCCCTGATGGCCTGAGGCGGGACGGTACCCAAAACCGCACCACTCCAACCCAGTAATCCCTGTAAAGACCCAGACCCTCTCTTCCACATCCATTCTTTAAAATATTTTGCACCCTGAAGCATTCAAAATTCAATAAAACTTCAGCTGTCAGGAAAAAAAAAGAAAAAAAGAAAAAAAAAAAATACTTTTACAGTTCTGTTGCCTCATTATTTCCATGTCCAGAGGATGCCTACAAGTTGCCTGAGGTTGGGTCCCAGCACTGCAGCAGGACAGAGTCTGTCTGTTTGTCCAGCTCCATGCTCAGCAACACTTTGCTCCCTAATTAGGATGATAATGAAGCACAGAGCAGATTTAACTGAGATCATGGTTTTGCCAGGTGAGGAACTGTGTCCCCAACCCCGCAGTCCTGCTGGAGGAGCTAAGGAACACTTTGACCATGGCATCATCTCACTTGTGGAAACTTTATTTCTAAAGGAGTAGATCAGGGGTGTGGGGAGCACCAAGTTAAACCAGCTCGAGGCCACTTGGCAACTTCTAGTCAGTTTGCATGTCATCTATGAGCATCACGGATTAAAATGAAAACAGATTGAAAAGACAATCATGATTTCTGCTAGGTAAGCACTGGATCCTGACAATACAGCTTGGCAAACTAGGATCTTCTTAGGGAATGCAAAAAGGAGTAAATCTGGTGGATAAATTTCCATTTTGCCCAGTTACCCTTGAGCAGAGCATGCTGGTAATGGTCTCTCATGCCTGTGTTCCCCTTTATGCACAATTTAATTTTGAAACCCCTCAGTTTTGGTAACATGCCTTCCCTGTTACTGACATCTCATGGCTCTGCCTAATGGTCAGAGACGTGGTGGGTCAATATTCAAGTTTGTTCATGTTGTTGACAGGTAATAAGGAAACAATATCTGTTTTCATGCTTGGATTGTCTAGTGTCTATGCAAAGGACCTGCTAACTTCCCTCTGAGGACCTGGGGTAGTGCAATGGGTTTTTCTTGCTTGTTGCAGAACAGGTTTTTAGCAGATGTGAGGATGTTGTTCTTTTGTCTCAAACACAAAAATGATGTCTTTTTGCATCATCTTAGTATCAAGTGCTTCACATTTACTCCATACCAGAGAAGACAGACAGAGCTCTGGTATTAATGTACTTTGGGGTTAAGCCTTGTGTTCAGTAGCTAATTGCTCAGTGGTCTCACCCTCAAAGAACAAACAATTAATAATTTTTATAAAAGTACAATGTACTTTTTTCCACCTCAGCCACTCGTTCCTGGCTGATTCAGTCAATATTGACAGAGATGTAAAATATTAAAGACAAAGACTTTGGGTTTGGAAATCCCTGAACCACAAGCTGCGGGAGAGCATTAAGAGGAAAAGTCATTAAAAGCTTAGGATTTTCTTACACTTTTCTCTTCATATGTGATATTGGTCACTGCTAAGGGTAGATTGCTGGGCTGGATGAATTTCTGATGTGTCCTGAAATGGCTGTTCTTTAGTTAATCATCCTATCTTGGTGAAGGGGGCAGAACACCCCCTTTATAAAAGCAGGCTGCAAGCAGTGAGATGGCAGCGTCAGCCAAGAGGCAGAGGAACATCAGGTGCAGGTTCTGCTGCCTCACCTTCCAGTGAAGGGAACTGCTATGGAAATTGGTCTAACTGCTCAGGGAGTCTCAGCTCCATGTAAATAACAACGACAAATTCATTAATTTCACATGGTAAAGAAGTAATTAGCAAGATCACTTTTAAAAACCAACTTCACCCAGTTCTCTTGTGAGAAATCTCAGCAGAAGGCAAGAATTAACTGTGGTGTTAGGAGGAGCAAAGGCACCTCTGCCTTGCTCCTGGTCTGCAACACACACCTCCTGAGGACAAACGAGAGCTCTTGCTCTTAATTACACCCTCACTTAATAATCTCAAGGTTTCTTCCAGTACTGAAGTTATTTAGATGTGGCAATGAGTTAATTGACCTCTGAGATGAAAGGAACCTGTCCTCCCTGCCACGTTTTCTCTCACACAACCAAACCTTGTACACCAACCATCCTGGTGCTTTTTGCTGTTCAGGGAAGTGTAACTGGACAGGCACACAGACTGGTCCTACCCAGCTCTGAGAAGTTCCTCTGCAGCAGGCATTGTGCCTGGGTAAGATCTTGTCTCTCAGTCCCCTGAATACCACCAGATGAGACCTCCCAGAACCAGGCAGCCCCTTGGCAGGACCAAGGCACCAGGGAGACATCCCCTGTCACATCTTTCCTTCAATCCAATGGACAACACCAGGAAAAAACTGGGATGCATGCTCAGCATTGCTTCCCACGCTTTGAAAAACTCTTCTTTCCATATCTGTCAGTCAGGTTCTATCTAGGAGAAGCCTCATTTTTTTTTTCCAAGAGGGGCTTTTGAAAGAGCAGATTGCAGGAGCAGAGCTGAGCAAGCTCTGCCAGGAGATGCAGCGGGGTTGTCCTCTGCCCAACCTGAGAGACATCTGTGGGCTCAGAGGCCTCCAACTTGGAGCTGCCTCCTCTCTGACACAGCTGGCGTGGGGAGAGCCTCCAGTGACTGAAAAAACAACTGAAAAAAAGGAGGAGATGAGTTAATGCCAGAGGGGATGTTACTCCAGGCAGCAGAAGAGCCGAGTGCTGGGAGAGACCCAGGAAAAGCTGACAGGGCAAACATGTCCTTAGCTCAGTATTCCTCTTGTCTTCTCTATCAAGGGTTTTGGGATTGATGTGCAAAAAAACCTTCTAGAAGAGTGATACAGGAAAACACCAATGCAGTTATTACATCAGCATTAGGTAAAAAATTGATCTTGAGCCATTTTTGCTCAAGAATTGCATTCTTTCTCTTATTTCTGAATAAGAGTACACTGGTTTGTGCTTGGGGAAAACAGAAGGGAAACTGAATAGCCAGTATGGTGGAAGGAGACAGAATAAATCATAATAAAAATCCCATCTCTTTGGGATCTACAAATAAAGCTTTGAATTTCAAACAGTCTCCCCGTGAGGTTGCTTAATGCTCACCACAACACAGCAAGTACACAACAGCTGAGCTCACAGCCTCAGCTCACAATTTTACTAATTGCCTGAGTTTAAAAAAAAAAAAAAAAAAAAAGGCAAAACTCTTTCCCCTAAGAGGTGCAGGCCAAAACCAAGTTATATCAAGACAGTTAAAAGGGGAAAAAAAGCCAACCCCAAAAGCTTATTCTGCTTTGTCCCCTCTCTGAAATCTTGGTATTTTCAGAGTCTCAACTTCACTGAGGAACTTATAATGTCATTGGGAAACAGGAGGCTCCTTTGCTGGCAAGCTCCTTAATTAAAGACACCCAAGTACTATGAAAAGGATTCTTAAAAAAACCCTCCTAACCTTTCTGGCAGTTCCAAGTAAAATAGAAGTTCTCAATACAGATCTGGCAGTTTACATCATCAGCACCATTCTAGGAGGAAAAGAAAAGGGAAATCTTTAATGTGTTCAAAGGAAATACTATAAATATTCACTTTAACTTACCCTGGTTTGGCCTTTGCATTACGCTCCTGGTAATCTGACCAATCTTCTGTATACTTTAAGGAATACTAGCTTTGCATGGGAAAAGAGAAAAATACATGTCAGCCTAGGTAGAGGTGCTATTCCCCATCAGGAACTCTCTTTAGGATTTGTCCTAGGTCTGTAATGAATAAAAAACTTAATTAGAAATACAACCATGTCTTTAAATCAAATCATAAACCTGACTGCCAGGCTTTGACTGAAGAACCATCAATAGGTGCCTGGGACAGCTTTCAAACTTTTTCTTTGCTCCAAAACCAACTGATGAATCAGAATTTCTAGCCTTACAGCAGCTTACTGAGCTGAAACTTCAGAGTTGTGGTTTTCAAGTTTTCTGATTTGCAAATGCCTAAAGCCCCCTTATGAATTCCAGGCATCTGATAATAGGTTTGCCTTTTTTGTTGTTGGTGGTGGTTTGTTGTGGGTTTTTTTTTACCTTTTTTTCATGCCCTTAAAATTAATTCACGAATCCTGAGGGTTTTACAGACCACAGCTGGAAAACCACTGTTTAAGGGAGAACAGCTTGCCTGCATTATGTAAGTCAAACTTCTCATCTTAACTCTATAGATTATTATCATTTAAAAACCAAAATAATAATAAGAATGTAGGAATAGTAAACACACTGAGACAGGGGCTCTGGAACCAAGAGCAAGGAGAACAACCACCTCTGTAGCAGACTAACATGCAGAACAATTCCAAGAACCATTCCAAACACAGTTCAAGACTTGGAAAATGAAGATTTTTAGTTCCCCCCAGCAGGCCAGTCGACTGAGAAATATAATTTGCTTCAAGTTCAGAATGCAGAATTGATTTCCCCCTCAGACTGTGTTCCACATAAACACAAAGACCACAAAGATCACCTCTTACTTCAACATCTCCCTGGTGCACCCAGTAGCACGGGGGCTCCTGCACAGCCAACATCTTCCTGCAACTCAGAGACCCTTAAACCAGAGGGACCTGCTTGAAACCTTAGAAGAAGTGGCCAGTATTTTTCTGGTTATCTGAAGAAGCTCCCTGCATCCTCCCTCCCTCCCCAGCTGCTGGGGTCTCAAGGATGCAGAGGGACACTGGTGGAAGCTGCTGCAGAACTGGCAGTTCCCTAACGCAGATGTTGGAGCAAACCCCAAAAGGCAACAACAGAACAGACTGAAAAGGCCAAAAATGAACTCATGAGGCACAGAGATTTAAAAAAAAAAAGTCCCAAACCAAACAACAACATCCTTTCCTGTGTTCTTGATCCATCAGAAACAGTTACAGGACAGAAACTGAAGGTTTTGTCACAGCAGTGCATTACCTGGTTTTTCCCTCTCTGTAATGGCAGCTCTGTGACTTGGCTGGTTTGTTACAAATCTGCAAGGATAAAAGTGAGAGCTGTAGGTCTTTCTGGGACACCAGCAAATTACATTTTAATTCTAAAGGTCAATTTGTTTACACTACCTGCCTACAGATTTGGAGACTCTGATGCAACGATTTGCCAAGTCTCTTTCTCAGTCCCATACCCTATTTCTGTGACTATTTGTAGTATAAAATAATCAGGGTTTAGACCAATGCCAAATTTTCACTGCTGTCTCTCAAAGGGCCTCCAACTGAAAAGCTGTGGAGTTCACTATGCCAACCAGACCCAGCTTTCTTTTGGAAAATACACGTAATAAACAAACCAAATCCTGGGACAGATTTCACAGAAAATGCGAAGCATTTGTCAAGATGACTGCATATAGTCCATAGAGTAAGAGATTAAAAGCAGGTGTTGAATAATTTTATTTAAATATCATTACAGTAATTATCTGAAGAAAACGTGTGTCTCTGGAACATAGTATGACTTAAAAGATTAATTCAGCAAAAATGCTTCTTTGCCTCAATGAAAAATTGCCACTGAACACACCTCATACTCTGTTATTTCAGACACAAGAACTTAACACAAAAGGGTCAATAGTTATTGTGAGCAACCACAGAAATACACAGAAAACAAGTCAAGTTACTGACAATTTTGTCATTCTCCTAACCTTGGGAGTCATTTGACCCATGAGCACCAGCAGCTGGAAGCAGTGAACCAGAATACAGAGGTAGACCTGACCCATCATCTGCAGAAGGCACAGCCAGACCCTTCCTTCACATCCAGCAACTCTGCAGAGAAATCACAGGAATCCAGCCTGAACCAGAGCTGAGACAAGACACCGGGGCAAATAGGATTATTTCAACAGTTGGAAAACTTCTCTTTTTTTTTTTTAATAAGAAGAAAAAAGAGAAGCCACCACCAGTAAGGAAGCTTTTGCTTACACTGAAAATACTAACCAGAAATACTGCTCAGAGATAATGAACAAATGCTATTTGAAGTGGTAAAGAACTCAGAGCAACCAAAACATTGAATTTATTTGCCCTCCTGGTATATATGATATTTATAACATATATATATATGATAAAACAATCATTTTAAAACAAAGGAAAACGTGGCAGATTTTCTCCTGCAAATGCTCAGGGTTGACTCAGATCAATATGGAAAAGGTCAGTGGAATGATAAGCAGGGTCACAGAAATTTATGTTGGGGTCTGAGTTTTGCTACACCAGACTGTCTACTGGACACACACATAGTGTTTCATTAAGTATTACACAAATACCCATCAAGTTTAATTAACCTTTTTCCTGAGATGTTCCAGGAAACGAGGTAGTAAAATTAAAACAGATGTCTGCTGAAAAGCAAATATATTTATTATGCACTTTCATATACACAGGGATTTCTGCTTAATATAATACAAGGAATAAAATAAAAATTTTACAATGTGAAATTCATTCAATGTACATTAAAGGCTATTTACAACCCACTGCAGGAAAACCAGTCTATCTGCAAACCAAGTTAACTGAGGAGTTCAGATGAGGAACATTAAGCATAACAGACATTTGCATAGCAGAGTAACTGTTGAGGGAAAATACCTTTTTATTTTTAAATAAATGGCAACGTTTTCAATACTGATCACAGAGAAGACAAAAATGCATCACTTGTGCCTCTGTATCTCCCAATGCATTTCTCCTCTGCAGAGTTTCTCCCCGTGCACACAGTACTGACAGCCCTGCCACAAACCTGTCCTTGCCCTTCTCTTTCTCACCCAGGATTTTAGACCTCTTGTGGAGATGGCTTCGGACAGACCAGTGACACGGGAAGAAAAAAACAGGAGGAATTGTGATTTATTCAGTTTTTTTGAGGTTGTGAGAAGCATTACAGGCAGCAGAAGCTGTGCTGAGTCCCAGCTATGCAGCTCCATTCACCTCCACTCTGCTGTCCAGCCGGGAAGGAGCAGAGCCAAACCAAAGAGGGGCAACAGCAACCACTCTGCAGGAGAAACCAGCACGAATGAGGACATAAAAACTGCACACAACAGCAACGTGGAGCTACACACACCTTCTGAGAAACTGGATGTTTTAAAGCCAGTCATGCTCTGTTGCAAAGTAGTATTCAAGAACTCTTATCCTGATGACACTTCGGACAGGTCTACCTTAGGTTGGTTTGGATATGAGGTATCCCTAACAACTGTTGCACATGTAAATATTATTCACACAAAACCCACCAGGCTATCTATCTATCTATAAGTTGTGGCCCCTTGTGAAACTGGCCATATTTTTACGTCCTTTGCCCACAAGGTGCAATTAATAACACAATAAAATTAAATAAATATAACCCCAATGAGAGTCAAGGTAAGTAGAAAAACGCCGGCATTCAGGGATCCCTTTCTAGAGAACAAAACATACACCTAAGAACCAGGAAAAGCTGTGTTTTTGCACAGTATTGCAAAGTTACTGTACTTGAGGTTTGGAACAAGGTTGTTGAGGATGTTTTTGGTACTCTCTTTCTACTGAGTCACTAACCCTCTTAAGGCCATTCTGTCAGACTCCTGTTATGTTTATTTTATAATTGTCCCACAGGGACAAGAAATTCAATACATGAAACATTCAGAATCATCAATATTGCCATGTGTCAACCTTTAACGTCTACTTTTACTATATGCTGAATGCCTGACTACAAAAGATCTATTCTTACATTTAGCAACGAGCAAATAAGAATGGAGGTGCAAGACATGAAACAAAGAAGTGTTTTGATGATTGTTAATCATAGTAACGAGACACAGAGCCCTTTAGTGCCTCACTAAATATACACTACATATAACATTCAGGGGCCATTTATCAAAATTTAAGGATAGCCACAGATTTAATTAATCCTCTATGAAAAATAACCTCAGCTTTCTATCATCTTCTTTGTGGAATGATCAGAATTAGGGTATGATAATGATGAATCCCAAGCCTTTAGAAGAAATACTCGCATACAAAAATAGGCTTATTTTCTAAAGAGCAATGGTGAATAGCAGAATATAGCTTGCATTTTTAGGAGAAAATAACCCACTTGTTTCATTTTATCACTCACAGAGCTGTGCAAGTGACGTGCACATTCAAAGGAAAAATTCACACTGTTCACTTTCACAACAATGGCCTTGGTTTTGCTCCCTTTCATACAAGTAAAATTCTTCTTTTGTAAAAGTAAGGAACCAGCTTTCCATTATCCCTAGACAGACTATCCAGGCTGCGAGTTAACCATGCTCCAAGTACAGAGACACTCACACTGGCTCTACCTAATCCATCTGAAGCAGTAACCACATTCATACAAGTTTGTGCTTTAAAGAGTTATTGTCTCAGGACAGGGCTAACTCAGGAATCTCTGCTCCCCAGACAATGGTATTACAGTTTGCTTTTCCACTGTACTCCCATCAGCCTCATTAACCAAGCATCTGTGCTTTCCACGATCACTGACATTCTCAAAACAGTCCTTTACCTTGGAAAAAAAAAGAGCTGCTTCTAATACATAAAGAAATACACGAAAGCAGGATCACACCTTTTACCTTAGCACCTAAACCATACCCATATTCAGCTACCTCACTACCATAACAGTAACAGAGGCTAGTTAACATCAGGTGTCCAAGACAGATTTGCCTATTTCTTTCTTTCAGTGGTCACAGTCTGCCATCCAAATTTGGTGCTGCAGTAACAGACAGTGGATTTTCTGGGGATAAAAATCCCCAAAATACTGAAGAGTGTTGTGGTCCGACTCCTTTGCTACCACTGAACAGCGATTACACAGACAACACACAAGCACAGTATTTATAAAATACTGTTCCAAGACTTGTATTTCTGAAGAGAACCTTTTGAAGCACACAGGGAAGTGACCATACATCAAACAATGCAAAGGTGACAAACTGTTTGCTTATTTTCTTCAGCCACAGGAAAACACACACAAAAAGCACTGCCTTTCCATCCACAGGTCACTGTGGCACATGCACCTCCACCAAGCCTTCTGGAATAGGGAACCAGAATTCCTTATTCTTACCACTTTTCAGCTGTTGTCAGGGAAATACAGCATATTATCTTTCAGCAATTAAAAAAAGTGCTCATTCTGTGTATTAAATACAAAGTACACAAAATAAATCTTTGAAGCACAGAGGGTTATACTGAGAAGGCAGCCTGAAAATGTAGGCACGTTACAGTACTTAAGGTAATCGTATTGTAGGAATCACATTCTTGAATTTCTAGGTGGACTAAACAAGCATTGAATGCTTTCATCCCAGCCAGCTGATAAATCCTCCAGAGCAGAAGAGCTTCTGTTCCATAGCATCATGGAATTGGCCTAAAAGTGCAAAACAGAAACATTAAGTTTTGAAATGCTCCCCAACACAAACAGTGCTGTCAGAAAGAGAGCTGCATCATTTCTATTTGAAGTCAAAGGCAGACAAGAACATAACCATGATGAAAAGTATTTCCTGCCCAACTCAAATCCCATGATTGATTCCCTGTGCCCTCTGTCATCCAAAGCAGCTACAAGGTCCTCACAGCATGAGAGCTTCCCAAATTGAGCTCAGAAGTGGCAGCCAGGGAAGGAAAGCTGCTCCTACAGCAGAGGATTTCTGATGGGATTCTCCACAGGTGACTAATTTATTCACTGGTCAGGGAAACTGATGGGTTTGTGCTCCAGACTTGGCAAAAGAGGAGGTAAAATACAGCCTGCACCAAGCAATTCATAATCCACACAAAATGATTTGAAGCTTCCACGCTTAGAATGAGGCTATGAAAAACTGTTAGAGGAAAAGCAAGAGGAACTGTTCAGTTCCCCAGCACCTCACAATGCTCAGCCACTTGCATAAACAAGCACCCCACAGAGAAAACTCCTCCATTTTAAGTAAAGCACAATTTGCTCCTAATAAAGCAAAGCCCTGCTGAAGACTAGAAAATTATATGTGCAATGTTTCAACTATTTACATCCTTTGTTTATATTTTAAAAGCAATGAATAATTAAAAAAAAAAAAAAAAATCCTCAAAATCAGTCGTTTGATGACTGGTCAGGTCAAATCAGTACATCCTATGTTAAAGCCCAAGGATTTATTTACAATAAAGCATGACATGAACACGAGCACTGCCTATCAAGTGCAGGCACAGAAGAATGGGAAGATACAGTTCTTAATTATGCATAAGTTTTATGGATGTTTTTATCTCTTATTCACAGGAGAACTCAGCTGCATCTAGAGAGATTCATTCCACTGAAGTGAAATCCCTTTCAAGGGCATTTGAGGACAAACCCTGTGTTTTTGTCAGCTGAAAACCTCACATTCATGGATTCTGCACCACCTCCAATTGTCCTAGAAACCTGCATTGTCTGATGACTTGCAGCAGAACCAAGTCAGCTAACAAGAACGTTCCTGTTCCATGGAGCAGCACTCTGGTCTGTCAAAAATGCAGCATTTACATAAAGAACATGCTTTCAAAAATTAAGCAAATATTAAAAGTAAGAGATGGGCATACATTTTATAAAGATGCTGCCCCTTTGACATTTAAATAGAAAATGTATTAACACATTCCCAACACCATAAAAAAAGAAAAGATACAAACCTCATCAGGAAGGGGGATAAATATATTTCTGTTTAAGTAGACCCCCAGAAAATTCAGGTCTGAAAAAGTTATATAAACTTTCTTTTTCAGCTTAAAATTCAGTATGAGAAAGAAAGTGAGAAATCTAAATTAACTCCACTGATTAAGAACTACAGAATGGTCGGAAAATTGGTATTCTAATGTAAGATTCTAATCTTGCTCTGAGAAATGCCATCTCTTTTATAGGGTGGTTACAGAACTGAAATATAAAATCAAAGCTCTAGTGCAGAATTTTAACTTCTTAACTTGTAGATAATTATACCACTGAGATTTCACATTTCAAATCCAAATTCACAGAAGCTGCCACCTGTGACAAGCCTCTTCAGAAGCTTCCTGAAAACCCTTTCTGTAAATAAAGAAATCATTACTCTATCTGAAAATATCACACACTGGAATTCCCATCTGTCTCTCCGTTTGAAAATCCCCAAACAATGCCACATGCAGGCACAAGCCTGCTGCTTTATTCAGCCGAACACCAGACAGCAGTGTCAGATCTGAGCAATCAGAAATCCAACAGGAAACGTGACAGTGATCCAATCCACAGAATGAAAAGGACCATCCAGTCCAACCCCTCTTCCAGAGCAGAAGAATCCGCAGCCTCTCTGGGCTGTCTGCTCCAGTGCTCTGACACCCTCCTAGGAAAGAAGTTTTTCTGGATGTTTAGACTGAACCAGTTTGTGATCATCCCCCTACAGCTCATGCTTTTAAACGGCAGTGAAACAAATCTATGCCAAGTTAAGATTTTAGCATTAACAGCTTTCATTAAGAAAGCAACTACTACGATAAAGGACAATGAAAATTAGTTTTAGTGTTTTAAAACAGTGCATGATGAAACAGAGGTGTTTGCTTCCCCTGGAACTGGGTATGTTACCTTTCATAATGGTGTTTCCTTCTTGTAGTTGAAACTTGGGTCGCTCCCTTCAATCTGCAGTTTTAAGGCTTGCTTAAGGCTGAGCTCTGTCTCGGCAGGAGGATAACCTTCCAGTACCTCCTGGTGCCCTCTGTCCTGCACTGTTCGTGGGACAGAAACCCTACCGAGAAAAACTTGATTGCTCTGAAGGTGGTAATTGGGATTCGTCATGATTCCGTTCCTCTTCTTCTGTTCTCCACTCTGTTGGTGGATGAGGAACTGCTGCTGAGACCGACCGATTTCCTGCTGAGCTGGTGGCACCAAGATTTTGCACTGTGGCTCCGGAGGCATCGATTTCCCTTGCACACTCGTCCCAGATTTGGCAATAGGTACTCGTTTATCAAGCTGAGTCATCTCATACTCTAACACTTTTGGTTGGGAGGAGCTACTCTGCTTTATTTTTTTCCCAGCTGACCCGGATTTGCTGGAGTTGTCCGTTTTCCCCCCTTTGTTAGTTTTAGTTGATTTCAAGCTCGGTTTTACTTGGCTCCATTCAAATTCACTACTCGGGGAATTGTGGTTATGACTTAGGGAGTGAGTTGTGGAGGAAGGAGAAACAACGGACTGCCTACTTCTGCTGCGTGGCAGGGAATGCTGCTGGATCTGCTCTGTGAAGGACAGGCTGTGGAAGCTGTCGATGGGCACCGTCTGAGCAGTCGCAGTTGACGAGGTGGTGCGGAGAGAAGAATTTTTGGAGCTTTTCAGAGAATTATTTGACAAGGATGACTTCTGACGGTCAACCGTGGAATCGGGGGACTCCGAAGGAGAGCTGAAGGCATGAGCAGGCCCATTAGACAAGCCACGCATACTCGGCTGCATATCTCCACCAGTACTCCCTGAACTATTTGACTTCATGGTTAATGACTGCATTTTAGAGGGAACTGACTGCAAGGGTTTTTGCTCCATTGTGTGGACTGGAGATGGAGTACAACCATTCAGAGTAGAGGCACCGTATTTTTCCAGTAATTTAATAATCTGAGAGTGTCCATTTTTAGCTGCCACACGCATAGCGGTACGCCCAAACTGGTCGGCATGGTTTGGGTCAGCACCGTGCTCCAGTAGTATCTGGACAACGTCAATGTGCCCTTCTTGGGCTGCAATACAGAGTCCAGTAGCACCTTGATTACACGTATGGTCAACTAGAGCTCCATGCTCAATGAGAAGCTGCACGACCTTCACGTGGCCTTGCCAGGCAGCGGACTGCAGAGCAGATCTCTTCTCGTTATCTGCAGCGTTCACATCAGCATGGTATGTTATCAGCACCTGTACCATCTCCAAGTGGCCCTGCCAGCAGGAAACATGGAGTGCCGTTCTTCCCTCGGCATCACTGGCTTCTACGTTTGCACCATTTTCTAAAAAATACTCAGCCATTGTAAGCTGGTTTTCTAACGCTAGGATATAAAGCGTTGGCCGGCCATCGGCATCTTTGTAGTTTACATCTGCCCCGTGGCTGAGCAGCAGTTCAACTATGTCCCTGTGACCTTCTAAAGCAGCAACACGGAGTGCGTTTCTCCCATCGTAGCCTCTGTGATCAACGTTGGATTTGTTTTCCAGTAATATCTGCACACAGTCATAGTGACCTTCCTGTGCAGCCAGTATGAAAGGTATACGCCCATCGTTATCAATTTCATTTGTTCTAGCACCTTGTTCTATAAGAGCCTCACATATCAACCTGTGACCTTCAAAAGCTGCCATATGCAGAGGCGTCCAGCCTGCATCATCTCTGTGATTTTCATCCAGCCCCCTGTCCAGCAGAGTCCTTACTACTTCGACGTTGCCTTGCGCAGAGGCGATGCTCAGGACCGTCCTCCCCTCGCTATCGATGCTGTCGACAGCTGCCCCCCAAAACAAGAGCGTGTTCACAACGGAAGCGTGGCCCATGGAGGCAGCTGCCAGAAGTGGTGTTCGACCGTTGTTGTCCGTGTGGTCAACGTCAGCTCCTCCCTCTAGAAGCAGATCAACAACGTCCACGTGTCCTTCATAAGCAGCCACCAGCAGCGGGGTCATGCCGTCTTTATCGCAATGGTCAACTTCAGCCCCGCGGTCGATGAGGAGGCTCACCACTGAGGCGTGGCCCTTACTGGCTGGCACGCACAGCGCAGCCACCGACAGCGCAGTCCTTCCATCCACGTCCTCGTGGTTCACCTCTGCCCCGTGGTCCAGCAGGTGCTCCACGATCTCCTTGTGCCCCATGTAGGCCGCTGCGATCAAAGCCGTTCTGCCCTCGTTATCGGCTTTATTGACCTCGGCGCCGTGCTGGAGCAGGTTGAGCACGATATCTTCGTGTCCCCCCCAGGCTGCAGCTCTCAGTGCTGTTCTACTGTCAGCATCCGCACAGTCCACTTTGACCCCGGCGTAGAGCAGGGCGGAAACCACCTCGGTGTGCCCGCCCCAGGCCGCGGAGCGCAGCGCCGTCCACCCGTCGTGATCCGTGTGGTTCACGTTGGCCCCGCACCCGATCAGGCAGTTGACCACCTTGGTGTGGCCCTGCCGAGCAGCCAAGGTAAGTGCTGTTTGCCCGTGAGCATCCTCGATCTCCAAATCTGCCCCCCTCGAGACCAGCAAGTTCACGACGTCCAGGTTGCCGCTGTAGGCCGCGTTGGCCAGCAGGGTTCTCCCGTTGGGGTCGCACTGGTTTACGGAGGCCCCGTTGTCCAACAAGGTGCGGATGGAATCCTCCCTCTCCAGAGCCTGCCGAACGATGCAAGACGTGCGGTCGTCCTCGCTGTTGACGTGAGCCCCAGCTTTCACCAGCAGCTGTAAGACCTCCTGCTCTTTAGGAATCACGGTGGACAGGGAGTCCTTGACGGGCGTGCCGTTCCAAATCATCCACAACGCCAGCTCCGAAGTCTCCAGCTGCAGGTTGGAATTAATGAGATGCAACGCAAACTCCTGAGCCTCTAACGGTGTTAAATCCTTTGCCCGGCAAGTGTAGCTCATTGCCAGCATCCTGTGTCCCTCTGCTGCGTTACACAAGTACTTCTGTGTGCAGTGCTTCACGTCCAGCAACCACTCTGCAAAGCTGTAGTGGAACAAGATCTTTGTATTTCCGAGTCCATCAACAAGAACCTTGGACAGGACATCCAGCTTGCGCTGGAAGTCCTCCATCGTCAGCGTCATGTTTTTGGTCCACACGGCGTGATACAGTTCTGTGGTGGTCAGGGGCCTGCAGGCTGCAAGAATCACGTTGAGAATAGGCTGGACCTTTGCAAATTGCTTTCTCACAAAAAGTCTCTGGCAGAGCCAGAGGTACAGCCCATTCAGCGTCCCCGGGATGTCGCGGATCTCTCGTAACATGATGAAATTCTCCACAACCCCATCCAGGACACGTTCCAGATAGAGAAAGCAGCCGCTGCTCTTGATGTGGAGCTGATTCAGCATTTCTGCAGTTTCCTTTGTCAGATGCTGCCTCAGTGCCTCTTCCTGGTCTAAGCGGTGCAGGATGTACTGCTGCACATCTTTCACAATGTAAGCCTTCCGCAGATCATCCAGACTGATCTTTCGAAAACCTGCCAGAAGAGAAGAGAGCTGCTGTTATTTCTGTTGTGTTTAACCCAGCCTTTTTAAAAAAATAAACAAGAGAGACATTTTTGGGTAGGGAACACCCACTATAATGTATTCTGTACGTACATGCAGCAAATAGAAATTAACCTTCAGATTCTTGGAGTCTCTCTCTGCTTCTCTTAGTTCAGATCCGTACCTGCCGCTTGGCTGAAGGAGAAGAGGCACAGAGCCCTGCAGACTCCTCCTCCTCCATGCCTTTAGTCATAAGTTGTGCTGTTTTGATTTTTTCCCCTTTAAAAGGGGATGTATCATTACTTTGTTCCATATTAAGGCTAAAAATACCACCTGACTCTGTACTTCCCTGAGACACAGGTAACTGTGTCTAAGCACTTCAGCCAAAAAAATAAATTTCAGGTCACTTCAGCTCAGTGAATATTCCAGAGCTCAGTAACTTAAACAATTTGGTTGCCTGGATGTTCACAGAAGCTAAAAATGGTTTCTTCTCTTTTGCAATATTTCCAAATATTCCTCATTGATGAGATCCTCTGTGTCACATCTGAGCACAAGTCTGTACAGCAGGACTACACTCACCCAATCTTCACACCCCCTTTAGGGGCTGGGATTAACACTGCTGCTATTCTAACAGATTTTTGCACAGAAAGAGGTTAATTTTAACCACTGCACTGTGCCATATTAAGTTAAGCAAATAATTAAAAAATGGCCTTATAGATAGAATTCTTCTTCTTTTAAATCTCAAATGCTTGTTTTCATCCTTCAAGCTAGCAAACCTTTGGTTTTTTCCCTGAATATTTATTTACATTTCTACACAAAGATCCTGCAAATCTTCCTTTCAACCCTACCAGATACAGTAAGTCACAGACAAGAAGAACCAAAGCAGTAAGAGAAAGCTCATTTTGTTTCAGATGCATTCCCACGAGCTACTGAAGCTCAGCAGAACAGGAGAGCAGCAGACAGAACCTGCAGTCCCACGACCCTGCTTTTTGCATTGTTAGAATTTTTCTTACAAAACATCACTTCTAACCCAATGGGAGCTCCAATATGGATTTTCCTGATTTATTAAATTCCTGGCAGTTCTGTAAACAAATCGGTTCCAAATGTATTTCTTGGCAAGACCTGGGGTAATTCAAAGGAAAAAAAGAAGTATCTTTACTATATAAATACTTTTACTGCGTGTCAGCCTTTTCAAACTTTAATAATAAAAAATAAGCTATTAACCAGCAGGTTACAGTAAGTTCTTGAAAATACCCTTCTACTTTCATGTGTTTTTATAGCTTTCCATATATCTTTAAATACATTTACATAAGTAAATTACAATTTTAAAATGCATTTCAACATATTTAATTTAACTGTGTTGTTAACTTTAACCTAAATTATTAAAAACATGGCAATATTTTGGCATCAGTAATTTTCACTGCTGATCTAAGCATATGTTAAATTAGGTAGTTCTGTGGCCATTTCTGCACACCTGCTCAAAAAAAGGATGTTTCCAGCAGAGTAAAACACCCCTGAAAATTCAAACAGCTCACTTAGCTCTTACTGCACTTGCAGTAGAGTGTAATTAATATCCCTCAGACATCTCACTGCATCCAGCCCAGGGGCCCAGATACTGAGGCTGAGATCTGCTGCTCCACTGGCCTGTGTCACTGTAGAGAGGTTTATTTAGTTAATTTTATGAGTAATAATCCATTTAAAACAATTTAACTTTCCCTCTTTAATCAAAAAGCAAGTTCAAAATTCACATGCAACTTTTTACTAGGAAATATGAAATATGAGGGCTTTTTCAGCTATTTAAAATACAAGTAAACCTTTTCCAGCACTGTAATACAAAGACTGTTAAGAGTGTGTTTAATGGAGCTGCTTGACTGTCCATACTTGTATCACATGAGAGTACAATGATATAGGAGATAAGGTGGATGATTATGGGCACATCTGGGGAAAAAACCCAGAGGAAAAACCCAACAGGCATGATTCAGCACTGGTGGCAGCACACAGGCCAGAGAAGGCAGGAGGACACACATTATCTGTTCCCTTCCTTTTCTACCCACCTGGCTATTTTATTTTATTGCTTTGCTCACTATGGAAGGTGACTACAGACTCCTGCAGGTGCCATTTTACATTTGGTTAATATTTTTGAGATTGTCTCTGCAGCCACAAGAGGCAAACCCTTTTTATTATTATTATTTTTAATTAATGAAGACTGAGAATCT
Organism: Calypte anna; assembly: GCF_003957555.1. Classification (NCBI taxonomy): domain Eukaryota; kingdom Metazoa; phylum Chordata; class Aves; order Apodiformes; family Trochilidae; genus Calypte; species Calypte anna. The sequence goes on from NC_044249.1 coordinate 1,076,868, forward strand.
GAAGAAGGGAAAAACATCTGTAGCAGGCTGTGTGCAACTAGAAATCTGGACACATCATGGGGATCACACCACTGCTCCCAGTCCCTGATAATGCACTGTGATAAATTAGTTTAGCTCCCATGCCAGCAGATTTGTGGAGGAAGCTTTTACTGCATGAAAATTTTAAGTGGAAATTTATATATACTGATTGTAATGAACATTGGTTAATGTGTATTTCATATGGTACCCTTAAAAATGTTTAGCACAAAAAGCTACAGATGGGACATTTTCCTAAAATACTCCTAGAAATATTGCAATCTATCGTGCTAAGTTTCACTGAAACTCATTTTCTTTGTTGGAAATTAAAGAAAGACATTTGAAGCAAATGTACAGTGATCATATCATCACTATAGCTGCAAATGTTTATTTGCTGGCATCCTGGAAATAGCAGAGACTCAGTACTCTAGCACCCCAGAGTGCCACACACATCACAGCCCATTTCCTTCCTCAGTGCTAAATACTTATTGTTGATTTTGAGTTCTGCCTGGCAGTCAATTAAATATCTTCCTCACTTAAAAGGAGAAGAGTTTGCCCAGTGTGTTAATGACAGCCTCTGCTTTCCAGGCTCGAGCCAGAAATTACCATTATCTCCTGCTCTACAACACAAAGTTGTGATGGATCTGAAGCGACCAGAGGCTTCCCACATCTTAACTGGATCTTCCACAAACCTGAATACTGGCTGCAAAAAAGGAAAATCATCCAGCAGTATATTAAGAGAGCAACTATCACGTTGGCTGTAATGTCACAGTTTTATTTCATAGTGGAAAAAACACCACTTTCTCCAAACTGACTCTAAAGTTTCTCCTCAACTTGTGTCTGATTATTTTGGGATTCATTCTCTCTTTTGTTGTAGGTTTTCCACAGTGAAGATGGGATTATAATACCACAAGCCAACTTCCTTTATGCTATTCATCAAGTCATTCTCTGTAGAAATGAAAAATTAACTCGTTTAAATTAAGTTTATTTTAAAGGTATAAGCATTAGTCCTGCTGATTTTTGCTGTCAGGAATTCCATCTGGAAACACACTTAGAAGACAACAGCAATTTTTTAGGACTAGTCTGAAACTCTATATGATCCAATGGAAAGGAAATAAAACTGCTCTGAAGAAAGTTTTGTCTGTTTTTTGGCAATGACAAAGTACCTAATCAGCCAAGCTCTGACAAAACTATTCCCATATGAATGTCCAAAGGAGCCCTGTGAAGCTACCCCAAAGTTCCCTTTAATTCTCCAGTCCACACAAATACCAACATTCACATCTGCCACTGCTTCAGACAGAACTTCATTCCAAAATGCAATTATCCCACTGACCTTCTGCCACTCTGGAAACGAGCAAGTCTGTGAGCCTGTGTTCTATAATCACATTTTTGTCCTAATTGTTGCTTTAATACACACAGGCCTCATACACAGGCCTGGAATCCAGTCTTGATATTGCCCTTTATTAGATTTCAGAGAACTTCCAGTAATAATGTCATTATAGTGAAGAAATGTTCTCATGACACAGTAGAGGCTGGATGAAGAAGCTGTAAAGAATTTTTTTACTGTGCAACCTTCCACTTTCAAAGGTTACTCCCCACATTCTGAATATAAGGTGAAAGAGTTCAATGGAAGACTACAAAAAAAAAAAAACCAACAAAACTTGTGAGGTTGTAAGGAATGGGTGTATGCAGCCCACATACTTAAGTCATTACACATCACCTACAGGGTTTCAAAGCTTTTTAAAAGAGCAAAGAGGAAAACCCAAAGCAGCCACAGCCCTTGCAGATGTACTGCAAAGAGGTAAATGACCTCTAAAACACTTGGCCAATTTAAACTTTCAATAGTCCTCAGCAAGGAACTCAGTGGGTTCTTTATTTCTGTGACTGTCTTCTTTCAGAACTCAGGATGGATCAGTGCTTTCAGCCATCACTGAGCTGCTTCTCAAAGCCCCACTGCAGTTCTGGGTTTATGCAGTTTGCTCACCTGTAAACATTTTGGTAACTGCCTTACTCTGCTTGCGGGCAGAACAGAGGAGCAGCAGCCAGGGAGGGAAGAACTCGAAGTGGGCAGCTAAAAGCTCTGCTATTGTTCCTGCTAAACTGGGACCAGTGTGTTCTCCCTCGGAAAGGTTGCAGCCCTCATCGACTGAATCCACCAGCAGGAAGAGGCTCTGCTGAGGGGGCTTCATTCCCAGCAGAGGGAGCAGAATGCACCTGTGAGGAACATGAGAAAAACAACACAAACAAATCAGTATTTTAGATACATTTAACAACACATTGGTTATCAGAGAGTCATTCAAGTCAAAGCTACAACCAACATAAATTGCAATGTTACCTTTTAACTAGTCTAAGGATTTTTTTTAGATAGTTACTGCAGAAAATCCTGAGTTAGACTGAACTAACAGACAGTTTGAACAGGCAGGAATGTAATTCTTGCTTAGGCACTATTACCTGGAAATGAATTTATAATTTATGACATACTTTAAAACAATTTAATATTGTTCAAGGTTCATGAGAAGACTTGGGAAAATGTTGCTCCAAAGAAGTTGTTACTTGGACCAAAGCTTAGGAGATTCATTACTGTTATCTCTGCTGGAGTTATGATTATTGTGTATACTAACAGCATATAATGATTTGTCATGACACAAGAGTCTAAATAAAAGACACATAAGATATCAGAACTCCTAAGAGTTCAGTTCTGAAAGAATAAGAACAATTCCCACTGCAGCTTCACAAACTAAAAGCAAATTAAACTGCCAGCAGAGTGAGGCACTTGGTAGTGACTCTGAGGTATTACCTTTTATTTTAACTGAAGCTGCCAAGTTCCTGCTACTGGAAAAGGATTTTCTGCATCTCCAGGATCAGAACATCTACTCCACTGCATGTGACTGACCAGGAAAAAATCTCAGATTTTCATAGATGTATTTGTGACCCTTAGCAATACTCCACTCTGTGCTGATGTGTGCCTTTTCCCAGATCCTATGGAACTGATGTGCATCTAGCCAGTATTTCCCTGCTCTGCTACTCATTTTTGCCAGACTCAATTATTGAGGCTTGTAACTTGCACTGGCTAAATGATCTTTAAATACACAGGCAAATAACTTTGACTTGGTAGTAACAATATTCAGATCATGACACAAGGTGAGCAAACCATGTATCTAACAGTTGATTCCCTTTTGAAGATGTTGTTCACATCTGTCCAGAAGGCATGCAACATGGTAGCTTTTATTTCATACAAGGCCATAATAATATTTTTTCCACACGTTTTACTGAATAAGTTTATGTTCAGAAGACTTTGGTCATCACATCATTACCTGCCAAGCATTTCAAGTGGAATATAGGTAAACCTTGCCCGTTAATGGAAGAACCCTGCCCACTTCAGAAATGACTCAAAAGCACTGTCAGTGGAATGTTTGTTATTTTCTGACTGAAACAAATACAAAATGGAAATGGAGTGATGCACCTATTCCATCCAACAGTACAACAGAATCTAGTGGAGCAGACCAGGTGATCACACTTGGAGAAACTTCCCCAAAGGTATAAAGAAGAAACACAAATTACTTGTGTTCCAAAAGCATTCTGTATTAAATGGATTTTAAATTCCTTAGCATTCTCCTGTCCCCTGTCCCCCCACCCCCTTTTTTTCTTTTTCAGAAGCCCAGAACTACTGCAGTACCACACCTGCTCACTCTTTCAGAAGATGCCTGAAGTGCAACTCCAATCACTGCTCAGTAACCTGGGAAGTTAAGCAGCTACCAATTTACAGAACAGGAAATTAAAGTAGCCATGAGGTTAAAATTACTTTCCCAAGTGATGCCAATCCCCCAATGAAAGGAGGCAGCTGGAACAGGCTGTATTTTCCACCCCTTCCCTCACCAGGCTGCTGCCTTGCCCCCTCAGCTGTTTATGTCAAGGCACTTCCATGTCAAGGCATTTTCCCTGCAACATTTCTTCTTCTGTCAAAGCCACTTTTCTTTTCACATAGTTCCCTAGATGAAATTACTTTTTGAGTATGAGTGTTACTGTGAGATATTCAAAAACTGTAACAGTACCTTAAATTCCATCTGTCTGACCCTAACAAAAAGCCTGCAAAACATCACTGAAGCATCCAGCAGTGTTCTCGTGTCCGAAGTCACCTGGTGGTGACCAAGAAGAGGTACCCAGGGTGTCTAGGAAAGAGTCCCAGCTCATTCTGCCTCATCCCTGCAGTAGGTCAGATCCAAAGGTTCTCTCTGCCCCAAACAGGGTTCAAACAGATGTCTGGGGACTGCTGTAAGCACTGAGCAAGCAAAGCACTGAGCCAAATTTTCCCAGAACTTACAGGGACCCCAGCAAAACAGGGACTGCCTCAACCAGAGGCTCAGCCTCTGCATTTAACAGCCCTTAACTGAGAGCAATTCCACAGGTTTGTCCAAGTCTCTTGGACAGAACCTGTTTAAGCCTCTGATATCCACAGCAGTCTTAATTTAATTTAATTTGATACCCTTTTGCTCCTGTGCAGGAAGAGGCAGTGAGCAGTTATTCCACAGGCACCTTCTTCTCCTGCCATACTGATGGTGCTCCATAAAAACCCATTCCACAGCCCCTTCTCTCCCTGGGTGCTGCTTTTCCCTCTTCCCAACACTCGTTATTTCTGAATCTTAATCTAAACTTCACTCCCCAGACCATACTCATCTCTGCATCCATATACATGCACGTAAGAAACGAGGCACAATGACTTCTCTTCCAGAAGTGTGGACACCCCAATTCTTGGCATTATAAACACGTGCAATACAGGCCTTTGCTTCTTACTGATTGCCCAGCAATGTGCTGGTAATAACACCCTGAAAAACATACACACAGGACCCCCAACCAACAGTGAGACTTTTCAAGAAATACAAGTGCTGTGAAGCATAGAACACTTCTGCACTTAAAAAGTTCCAAAAATAAAACCTATGATTAAGTGGAGTCAAAGAGAAAAGACCTGTTCTGATGTGTGCACACCTGGGGATGTACTGCCAGATGGGAACTGGTCACTGAGGTTCCTCTTCTGGGATTTCTCAGCATGGTGAAGTCTCCTGCAGCTGATTATGACTTTGTGACAAAGTGTACCCCAGGAATTACACACACTCACAGACTAGCACAGAGATCATCATCTCTAGTAATTCATCTCTTAGTAGCCTGTACAGAAAGAGAAACTGGTTCCAGCAGTTCTACCCAACTACTGTTAATCTTACGAAGGAAAATGCAGAAAAGAAATAAAAAACCTGAGAACCACAGAGTGGGAAAGCTTTAGGTACAACCCATGGATGTAAATCCAGGGTCTGGTCTCTTCAGAAGTGGCAAATTAGGCAGAGGGAGCGAGTCTGGTGCAGTTCAGTCCCTGATTTTGCAATATCTTGAAGCAACCTGATTTTTCCCTGTCAGTGCTAGGCAGACCTGCAGTCCCAGATGGAGAACACAGAACCTTGCTCCAGGGCAAGAGGCCAGACACCAGCAGAACCAGCACCAGCACTGCCCTGAGCAGAGCCACCATTAGAGACTTCCTACTGCCTGACACAAACGTGGAGGTGATTTTTGCTTATCAGGCATTCCCAGCAGATCTGCTGCTGGAGTGACTCAGAAACCTGAAGAGTAAATATTTTGGTGTCATGGTTGGACCACCTAGAACAATCTGCAAACAGCTCTGCTATTATAAAGGACAGACAACTGTAGCTGAAAATCATTCATGCCTGCTAACAGGAGGAAGATGACACTCTCTATGTATTTTTAAATTGAATATATTTGCCATATGTGCCAACATATACCATATGTTCTGAAACTACTCAGAATCTGACACAGAAAAATCTGTGTCACTACCAAAGGCAGAGAGGAGGCGAGTACTGGAAACAATGCAAACACTTTCCTGAACACATAATATAATATAGTGATTTATTCTACACAAACTCTCCCACTTCTCTTTGGTTTCTTTAAGTGATGGAGAGGTCATCTAGTCCACAGCCCCCCCTACACCTACACCAGCTCTACATCTCTCACCCCCAGAGGTACCAGTCTAAGCATTTTTAAGACTTCCCATGATCAATACTCTGTCTCCCCAAGGAATCTATTCCTGTGCTTCAATATTCTTACAATTTGGAGGTTTTCCCATTCCCCTCACATGTCTAACCTTCACTTGCCACCCTGCAACTGAAACCCTGTACTTCTTGCTCTAGTACTTGTGTAACACAAGGGTGACTAAAGGAAGCCAGTAGGATCCAAAATTGATAACCACTTCCCCCTGCTTGGTCAGCCAGAATATTAAGGAGCACACTGAGAACAAAGAGGCAGAACAGAGCTCAGTGAAACCCACCAGGATGTGCTGTGTCAGTATGGAAATGTGTTGATCCTGAGCCCCCAGGTACAGCTACTCAGCTCTCCTTGCATGTAGCCAAACCCAGCTCTCCCGTGCACACAGCCTGCCTGCTGATCTCATGTAACCATCCAGGACTCCCTGGAGCCAAAACAGACATTTATGGTTCTCCCTGTCTCCCACAAGAAGAAGTTAGATTAGTTTTGTCAAAACCAAGCCATATGTCATACCACATCAGCTGTTTTTCAACTCCTTATCTCGCAGCTGCTTACAAATAGTTCATTTGTTCTGGCATTTTTTGGTTTCAGTTGACATGCTTCTAATTCCCCAGTGCCTTTTTGTCCCTTTTTAAAGCAAGACAGTAAATATACATCATTTTCTTTCATGTCTGAGTTTTCAGCCATCTTGATAAAGGTAACTTGTCCTTTAAAGATAATCAATAACAGTTAATAGACTGATCAGTCTGAAAACATTTCCCCTTCTCCACAGGGGGTTTCTTTGTCCAGGCTCTGTTATTCTGGAATCCTGCTTCTTTGTTGCTAGTATTAATTATGCTATTTTTAAGAACAGGTAACATACAGAATCACTGAACACTTCAGCTTTCTCAGTGACATCAGGCTTTCCTGCCCAGCAAACAGCAGAACACTCGGTGGATACTCTCTTCCTGCTGCTGATGAACATATGGAATCATTTCTTGTTGCCAAACAGAACACACCTGGCAGGGAAAGGCAACAAGGCACTCTCAGCTTTCACTTTTGCTCTCGTTTTCACAGGACACTTTCACTTTCATATTCAGCTGACCTACTTCTTCTCTGCAGTCTTCCTCCTACTGTTTGCATTATGACTCAGGGGTTCAGTTCCACTAAACTAGATATTTACTATCCTGCTTTGAAACAGTGTTCTTTCCAGCTCATTCCTCCCTTTCACTGTTAGCTGTCATGTTCATGAGATCTTCCTACAAATTACCTGAGGTCACCACTATTCCCAAGTCCACTGCTGTTAGTTTTAGTTTTTTAGTTTTTAGGTAGTTTCATTTACAGGCCATAAAAGATAAAACTTCCACCAATTAGCCTTTCAGTAAATATCACACCCATAAATCACAGGTTTTCCAGTGGCTTTTTCTTTATAGTTTATTCTAGAACTAAAAGCAAACACACAATACACAACACAACTCCTAGAAAAATGACTTTTTGAAAACATACCAGTTATACAAGTTATCCTGACATACCTCTGAGCCAGGCCTGGGTACTAATATTTCCAGTTCTGCTTGTTTCCAACATGCCTTTTTCCATGAGTATGAAGCCTCCTGAGGCATTTGATTAACTACCTTCCTTCTCTTCCTTGCTGTCCATCCCATGACCCCACAGGAATTATCCTGTTTCCTCTCTTCCTCTCCTCCCAGTTCATGAGCTTCTGTCTAAGTTGTTTTTTATTTACCCCTGGGATTTGTCATCTACCATCCACCAGTTGTTTAAAAGCTCTCTTATTTAGTAAAAAAAAAAAAGGTAGAGAATGTCAAGGTACCATCAACTGCCTGAGATGAAAACAACAAATCAGACTCACTGGAAACTATTACTAGTTGGAAGGAGAGAACTACCTATACTGCACCTTATTTTCCACCCCTCTACAAGTCAGGGTAACACCTCACTTTGCAAACACTCAGCAGTCTGGAGTTGAAAAGCACCATGGAGCAGTGGGGTACCACAATAAGAAAACTCCAAGTTGAGATATCCAACAGAATGCACAAGAATCACAGAGTTAGTTTCACCAAATGGTCCAGACAAGTGGAATACACTGGCTTTTCAGCTTTGCTTATTAACTGCCTGGTTCCTTGGCCAAATACAAACTGATATTAATTGGTTAAACAAAAGTGTAGCATCCTCTGAACAGTGTTACCTGGACACAGAATTATCCAACTGAACTGACAATCCTGTAGCTTTATCCACATTTGAATTTGTTGGTATTATTCTACATTTTGGAGGTAGACAATTAATTTCTCTCTCCTGCCTCCATTTATGCAGAGCATGAACATAACTGAAGAAACAGATGTTGCTTACATGTAGAAATACTAGCTACAAAACCAAAAAACCAAAAGCCAGGCTATACTCTGTTTACTGAATGGCCAACATGACTCTGTAAGAAAAGGCAACAGCACATGATACAAAACCACTTACTGTTATTACTGCAGTTCAGTCTGACAAACCCTAAATTAATTAGATTTAAAAAAAAAAAAAAGACATTACTTATAGGTAATTGTAGTGCTTAATACCCAAAGAAGAGGTGCTGCAGTGGCTATTTCAGCAGTAAGATGTTTCTTCAGAACAGGGGGGGTTCAATCACCTGCCTAGAGGAACCACAATAAATAACAATATACATTTCATAATCCAGATCACTCCTCATGAAGTTGCTCTGTAGCTGCCTTTCTCATTTCTTGCACATCATCACAAAGCACCCCACACTTCAGTAGTTGAATGGATTGCAGGATTAGACTGTCCAACCTCATTTTCAGGAAATCCTCTGCACAAATACCAGATGAAAAGCTGTTAAGATTTTACCTTACTACTCAAGCACTTAAGACAGCTTTTCTCCTGTGTGTGCAGTACCACACATCCTTTTCCATTTTATTTTCTCAAATAAAAAGGACTATCTCAGCCTTTAATTGCCCTGCTTTAGTTCCTTAGAGGCAACACATGGAGCAGCTTTCACATGTACCATCCAGAATTTTTCTCCCCTCCTCCCCAAAGCTGAATCCAACACCTAACACCAAAACTAAGTCAAGAATTTTGATCACCTTCTATCAACTACAAAGACTTTTTGGTGCTTGCTTGGCATGAAAGGGTCTGCAAACATCCCGTGCATAGAGGACTTTGACTGCAATAGTTTAGCCCCTTCCACTCCATCAGGATCTTCCTTCTTTTCCTGGTCTCATCTTCAACTCCTCCTTCATGGTAACCCACCATGTTTTGATGCCAAGTGTACCAGAAACCTACACACCTAAATTCTTGGCAACACCTCTTTTGCAATACCTCTGAACACTGATATACAGCTCAATCCTCATTTCAACATAATTATATTCTTAAGGTTTTTTTCTGTCACAGTTGCCTGTTTCTTTTCCCTCATAGTTCTTCTTTGTGAGCAGCAATTCTGCAACCATCAAGTTTTTCTGCATTTAAAACATTCCTGATCCTGATGAAGAAGATTTTTCTCCATTCCCAGTGTATTGTACACATTATCCCATGGAAGAAGCCAACACCTCTCAATGCCCAGCTTCACAAACACTTGCAGGAGGCAGTATTTCAAGACTATCTTTTCCCAGTCTATTAGACACACTAAGTCCTTTCTACTTCACAATTCACCAAATCCTTTTCATTTTTTTTCCTTAAAAAGGAAGAAAATAAAAGCAACTTAAACCCTCACACAAGCTATGAAAATGTGCATAGACAGCTGGAGAGAAGGGAAATAATTAACAAGTGTGAATTGCTATGAAGGTCCATCCAACTAAACAGCTTATAGAGAAACCTGTAAGGTTTAAGGCTGAGCCACATAGATTAAAGGCAAAATGTTAATGCCTATGGAAGTAGAAGACAAAAGGTCTGTGTAAGTTGTCATTATTAAAATGCCTCAGGGAAACTTTCTTATGGTAATTTAAACTGAAAAGGTTAAAACCTTAAACGGTTTTATCTGCAGTCTGTACTTCCACCCCATGAAAGGAGAACACAGAGCTTGCTTTACAGAAACACTAACTCTTGCTATGTGACCTGCTAACTCCACAGATTTAAGGGAAAAGCCTAAAGAGAAACATGCCACAAAGTGCTTCAGCTTCAGGCAATGCTCAGCTTTCTAATATGTCTAGAAAGCAGCAGAACACAGCATTTTCTATGAAACCAAGCATCAGTTAAAAGTCTACAGCATCAGTTACACATTAAATAGCAGGGAACAGGAGCTCCAGAGTCAAGATGCCCTCCCAAGAACAAGTTTCTGAAGTACCAATTCACCTTCCTCAGCTTCACTTTCACTGAGCTGGAAATACAAGCCAAGCTGGCAGATTCTTTTTAACCTCTTAGGCACACTCTTACAAAAAGAGTTTCTCATCTCACCCATGAATTGGTACCATTTTCAGGCAGTATCCTGCCTCTATCATTTTAAGTATGAAATAATGCTCCTGAACAATTAAAGCACATTTACTAGAAATGTCTATAATACACATGACAAATATGTAAATACTTATAAATTAACTAGCTTATACCACACAAAAGTGAAAGTCAACACAGAAACTACATTCATAATTACCTGAACTGCTGTAACAAGTAAGCTACTGAAGGCAAGCAGGGTTTACCACCCATTTAGCATCACTACACTGGAGTTGCTCTCATGGTCAGAGTACACAACCACACAGGAGAGAGGACTCAGGGTCAGTGCATTACTGTGTCTTGCACTGTTCTTTCTTTCATTCAGTCTTGTTTACCATGTTTCTTCATTAGCTCTCAAGAGATCTTGCAGATACCTGCTTCCGTGTAGCAGCTTCCTATAAAGAGCTGTAAAAGGCTCTGCTGTGAAGTCTGTCTGCTGTTTTTAAGGTTTTCTGCCTCTCCCTACACCATCACTGAGTGGAAGCCTCCACAGCATCAGAATCAACCTACTAGGGAGGCACAAACTACAGACCTCTCCATTCCTTCTGATGGAAATACTCTCATGGAGTAAACTTGTCTAAGTTAAAAGCACCTCAGCCACTTGATGCTGAAGGTACGTATTTTTTACACAAACTTGCTCCACCAAAAAATGAGATGCTAAAATCAGATTGCAATTCTTCCATGAGGACTGAGTACACAGCACTGCCAGTGGTACCAAGAAGCACGTGTTCCCATGTTCTGGCATGGCTCTGGTTGACAGTCTTACGTTTTTCTAAAAGCAGAGACTTAAATCCTTTCACAGACGTAGCCTTACATCACACACAACTGAGTGCTGGACATTCCAACATCCAGATGATTCTGTGGAATCTCCAGCTGAGACCAGGAACAGCTGGGTGACCACATAGGAAGAGACCCCAGAGAACCCTCCTTGCAGAGCTCTGCCATTCTCTTGAACAACCCGTGGACGTGCTACAGAACATCTGTGAAGAGGTTCCCAACACAAAACAACTTCATCCCTGAGCTTGCTCTCAACTGGAAATGGTTATGGGGCTCCTACTAAAAGGAGAATTAATTTTGTACCAGACCAGGCTCCTCTGGGAAAGGATCCTACCAGCTGTAGGATTCTAGTCCTGAAATGAGGGACGTAGGAACAGACAAAATTCTGGGAAAGTACAGAAGCAGAATGCTGCATATTTACACATCTAAAATGTTGCTAGGAAGACTGCCCTTTGGATTCAGAAACCTCTGTGGCTAAGGGACTTTTTTAATGTCGCATTCTTAGGTGTGTCCTCTGACTAGCAAGTTGGAACTATTTACTTTAAAGGTGAGATGAAAGAGAATCAAGAAGTATTCAAATACATAAAAGGCTGTCCCCAGAAAGAAAAGAAAGAACCTATTCTCCAAGTCTCTGGAGAACACCGTTAAGTAGTAACAAGCTGAGATTTTAGCAAGAAAAATACCTCTGGTTGCATACACAGAATTTCTTTTCTGGTAAGAATCAGGAAGTGTAAGAGCAGATGAAGCAACCATATCTCAGAAACAGACTTGGTTTCTTCTGCCTGGGGAAGGAGATGGACTTGATTTTCTGAGGTTCCCTTCCAAATGGCGAGGCTGCAATGAGTCACTCGGCACACTGGAACTCCACATGTGGTAAATGAATGAACACACTGGAAATTTAACACCTTTCTTTTTTAAAGGGTCTTGTAAATGAATTCATTATGCATTCAGACCTTTCTTCACATGGAATATGACACAGTTAGACCTTGCCTTTGTTTCTACCATTTACAGCTCTACTTTCCTAGGGCCTGACAAGAGATCTACATTCACACCCTCTCTGTAAACGCTGCAAATCTACAGCTACCAAGACTGTCCCCAAGAAGCAGAGAAAGGCTGCATGTAACAGCCCCTTCCAGAAGATAGGAGAAAAATACAGAGATAATTACAGACAGTCTCTGAGACTTGGATGAGAAAAGTCGAGTAATTTCTTCTCTCTAAAAAGGGTAATACTGAATTATTAATAGAATACTTGTAGAATACATGGATAGGAAACCCAGCAGCTTTTGAGTGCCCAGCAGCCCAAGCTCAGGCATTTGTAACTGTGCCCAATGTGATGCCCCTCAGATAATTTTATTTTTTTAAGCTCTCAAAAGCTCATGTTATAAAAGACTTTTACCAAATGCATTTCATTTAAAAAGTAAAAACAAATGCATACTACCACCTGAGCAAAACTAATAGTGCTTATTTTAGAGCAGTAAATAGAACTTTGGGTGCAGAGGATGAAGTGGGCTTAATTCACTAGCAAGGAAAACTCAAAGTTTGTAAAGTATCAAAGTCAGGATACTTTAATCTCTGGTCTCTAATTAATCTCTGGCTTCCCCACAGTAATGGTACTGTGGATTTGAAAGTTTGTTGGCTAAAAATAATGCAAATGTAAACAGTTAAGGGGAAGGGAGCCAGGGAGAACTAATGAGGAGCTGGTCTTCAACTTCTCAGATTTACTCCAAAAAACACTTGAGTTTTTGCAATTAAGAATAAACTACTCCAAAAAAAAAAAAAAAAGCTTACTAATTAACTGTTCAATAAAGCCTACCCCATCCATGATAACTTTTATTACATTACTGGCTTCAACAGTCATGCAAGAGGTCCTAAGAAGAACAGCTTCTTCACACCTCATCTCTTATCACATACAATTCAATGTCTAAACCCCTTTCTTCATCTATGCTAAGTAAATGTCAAGAAAAATGAAATTCCAGTATTGCAGCTTCAAAGTGTTTGGACAACAGTCACAGTCTGCTGAACAAACTTGCATTTTCCTGTACTGTCATACAAGCAATCCAGAACTTAAAGTAAAACCTCTTTCTCTTCCCATTTAGACAAGGGGAAAAGCTCACTGCTTTCTTGCAGGTAAAAGCACCTATTTGCAACTTTCTGATGATGCCTCACTCTTGTGAGAAACAGGGATTAAAAAAGAAAAAGCTAAATGAGTAGCATGGAAAGCCAATACAGATGAAAGGCTGGGGCAGGCAATACTTGCCAGCATTGGTTGACAATCCTAGGGTGTTTTTTACTCTGAATTCTGCTGTTTATGAGATTTCCATCATATTGCCAAACAACCACCAGAGGCTTGATCCTTTGGAGCTCTCCACCAAACAGGTAAAAGTAACTTTAAATAGATAACAACTGCTGGCACAAGATGTGTTGTACTTTGCTGCTGTCCAAGCCAATGACTCACAGAAGGCTTTCAGTTTTAATCAACATAAACCCCTGCTTCAAACATGCACTCAGCATAAAACCTTACCTGACCTCTCACACTTATCATCAAATCTCCAGTGATTTGCATGTGCTAGAGACCTATGAGCTGCCTGGCTGTATCCCTGAACACTGCTGGGCACTGGCACTGCACTGCAGAGCTGGGGTGCACACAGACCAAAGGAACTACCCCGTGGATAAATACTCCTTGGAGAAAGAGGGCGAGGAGAAACCGCAGCATCCAACAATTCCTTACTGTCCTTCTCTTAAAGTTTTGGTGTGGATGTCTCTTGCCACCTCTGCAGCTGGGTTAACTCTATGAGGTTTCCCTGTTTCAAACAGGAGTAGCAGACATCAGAAACAGAAGAAAAATTGTGGTTGTCTGGGAACCCACAGAAGGAACCATGACACTGAGTTTAGCATCAGCGTGCTCAGAAACCCAACTGGTGCCCTTTCTGAAGAAAGGATACTTAAGTTCTGGGGCAGAGCTTCTGCTACATTCATTTTTGACAAAGAAGATGTAACATCAACTTGAGAAGACTTCTATGAAGTTCTTAAACACAAATTGGGTCAGCAGGTTTTCTTTCTTTTAAATTGTTCTTTTCTTGGGTCTCCACTTGTCAGGTGCAGCTACTTCCACTGAGATGCAACTTCAGGAATGCAAATCAGTGGAAATCTGAATATAAAGCTTCAGCTTCCCTTCTTTGACCAGGCCATCTTAAAGTGATATTAGGAATACTTAATTACTGAGGTTCTACAACACTTCACAAGTTAAAAAAGAACAAAAAACCCAAACCCAAACATTTGAACATCACTGACCCAAGCTCAATATGTAAGAAGTGCAAAAGCCTCTCAAGTTTTGCAGTGTCTGGAACAGACATGCAGAGGACAGCAAGAGCTTCGTATGGGAGTGATAGCAGAGCTGCACCAACCTATGGGAGATGTGGAAATTCACCATTTCTGGTATCATCCACTTTCTGGGCTGTGAATTAACCAAGCTCTGCCTTCCACCACTAATCCCAACTGTAGCACAAGACATGGGAATTATGGCCCTTCCCCTATTGTCTGAAGGTGGTTAACGTCCTCTCCTTTTCTGAAAAACATAAACCAGGATCATAAGGGTTTTAAAGGTCTTTTCACAGCTTACTCTGCACAAATTTCAGTGTTATCCAGGGCTTATATCACAGTTCCTGCAGGTCCTCATGGCCCTGGATAACTGATAGTCACCTGGCTTCCTACCAAGCACTGCAAATACAAACCAAAACCTACCCCAATCACAACCCTACAGATAACCTTGAAAAATTTGGGTTATTCTGATTTTCACTTTTCTATTTAAACAGGAAAGAACAGCCTAACAGACCTTTTCAATAAATTATTTGAGCTTAATACATTATTTCTTCTTACTTGAGCATTTCCTTTATACTTTCTTCTTCGCTTTGACCTAAAACTTCAATGTGAGGCTTCAAACATCTCCCTGATCTTTAGGACTGCTTTCTGCTCCAGTACTGCAGGCTTGAGAAAAAAAGTGCCTCCAAAGTGGAGCTGCAAGTAGCAGCTCTTTTCTCAGCTGCCAGCACAGAAATAAATACTTGTTAAATACATTTCTATAGATCAGCCCTTCAAATCTGCACGATCTGCCCCTGAAAGAGTTTTCAGGGCACATTAAGTTTATAAATACATGAGAATGTATTCAACCAGGAGAGAAGTCTGAACATTCTGGGTCATCACTTGCACATGGTGTCACGATGACCATCAGGGTTGCTGAAAATCTCCTGTAAAACATTCTTCAGAAAAAGATTCACTACTCTAAGAAATGAATTTCATATTGTTTATAAATGGATATGTTATAAGGCACTAAAGTTTTCCTTTCTTACTATTTCTAGGACAATTAGCACAAAAAAAGAATGGTGTGATCTTGTTTAGCACTTGGGAACAGAAGTCTGCATTTTAGTTCACAAATACACAGCTTGGTCTGGAGCAGCCATGCAAACTGAAGGATAAATTTGTCAGTGTCTTTAAAGAAAGATTTTCTCCCTCTTCTGCTGACTAAAGAAAATAAGGTGAAAATCAATGGAGCACTGAGATGAGAGCTTTATGCTGTTTCAGTGCCTTCACACAATGAGAAAGGCAACCAGCTGACAAGCAAGTCTTCCTACAACTCATTGCATGTGACAACAACTTAACAGAAAACATGTATAAACACACCAGAGCAGAATCCTGAAGTGCTCAGTGGCAAGTCTTAGAAACCATGGAAAAAACTAAGTTACATTTTTGTTAAACTTTCTCACCTGTTTTATGTATTGATAAAAGTTCAATTAACAAATGCTCAAGGTGAGGAGTGAGCTGCCAAGTTCCTCTTGTTTGTAGGCAGTGATTGTATCATCCAGGGAGCAGAACAAGCTCACAGCACTTCTGTCAACAGCCATCTCCTGGTCTCCTGCCACAGTGCTGAAAACCTATATTCCCCATACAGCACCTTGTCTCCAACACCTCATCTCCCTTAATCTGAAACACGAGAATGAAGACTCACTACCACAGCTGCTTTTGGGAGCAAGGGCTCAGGGTAGGTGGGCAGCAAGGGAATACATAAAGGTCAAAAAAATAATAAAAAAACAAAACAAAGACAAAAAAACCCCAGAAAAACAACAACAAAAAAACCCACCAAAAAAAACCCCACCTCCTTGACTAAAGTTGTTCTACTACAACATAAAACTCTTTTTAGAATAACAATGGTTCACAATCACTGCTGCAAAATTTGAGGAGGACTCGTACCAGATGTTGTGTCATATTTTATTTTTCCAGTACAAAAGCAAGAAACCTGTATAGTGACCTAAATACTCAAACAGCCCATCATTAAACCCTGTGCTCATAAAAAGCAGTCATATCTAAAAAGCTGAGTCTGACTCACAGGGCCTTTTTATATTCCTATAATGCATTTTGGTCTAAGGACATTTACCTAACTCCTGCTCTTCAGAGTAAGCCAATCATGTTTAAACAGAGGGAGGATTCCAGATCTCACAGAGAACTTGCCTAATGAGTAAGATATCGTTGTAACAGACTTCTAAACATAAATGGTCTCTTACTCACCAGATTAATCCACTTCCCTTATTTTAAAAGACTGCCAAAAGTGAGATGGCCAGCCCACTATTCCATTTATAGACACCTGATTTCACTCAGATTTTATAGCCATGAGAAGGGCTTAAAAGTTCTGAAATCAGACCCTTAGCTGCTAGAGGTTGCAACTTCACTTAACAAAGAGAAATCCAGAATTAGTCTTGTTTTAAGACACCAGACTGAGAACAATGAAGACATGCATCCTGTTTATTCAGTGGGTAAGGACGGAACAGGCATCAGAACTGGAAGAGCTTTTACACCACCAGGACAATACAGCAGGCACTACAGTCCAACCTCAGTACTTACTCACTCAGCCTTAGCCATCCAGGAAGAAAATGAGAGAGAATAATTTCTTGATACTGCAAACATTGTCCAACAAAGCCTGAATCAGCACAAAAGGTTCCATCACTACACAATGCCAAGGAGCTTCAGTTTCACTCATATACCAGTCTCGTAGTAGCAAGAAACTCAACTGAAGCTTGAGACAAGCCCTGTCCCTTCTGAATCTTCACTGTGACCAAAACAAAGACAGACAGATGCTTGTGAAGGCTGTGCTCAGGACATCACACTCTTCTAAGTGAGCTATGGACATAGACTCTTCATGTACACATTAGCAGGAGCCTTACAGAAACAAAATTCTCAATTCTTCAGACATACTGAAGACACTTTGGCTTGAAAACTAAGTAAATAAGCACCTTCACTCTGCTTAGCTGACAAAGCTTCTAAGGGAGAGGGTGAGCCCCCTTGATAACCTTCTGATCCATTCCATACTCTGGAGTGCCTGTTTTGATAGCAGCCATAAAGATCTGATGCAGCCAGAAGTAACACAAGGAGTTAATTGACATTTTCCTACCACATATTTTTAGATAAACATGAAACCAGTGTGCTGGATCAGACCCAGAAATCAAACGGTCTGGTTTCCTCTTAGACAGAGGACAATATTGGAAGCTTTTGTGAGGGTCATGTAAGCTCTGGTTTGGGTCTACAAAGGACAACTGCACTACCTTTATGGCACACGAAGGCCACTCAACTCACTAGGTATTTTCCACTCTGAAATCAACTACTTTAAAGTCATTCCAAAACGCTAGCTATAGCCAAGGGTACCAATATACAAATAAATTCACTATGAATAATACATTTTGCTTACAAAGTAAATATTCATTTATGTCAGCTCTAAGGACAGACTTAAGACTTTTTCCACGGTGCGTCTGCAAGCTCTGACAGAAGCCAGCATTTTCATAATTTGGGTTTTCTTTTCAGTAGGGTTTTTTTAATTTATTTTTACCTTTTAAATGCTTCAGCAGGGTTCCTCTCGCATTCCCCGGGCTGCAAGAGACTCTGGATAGCAGGATCTCTCAGTTTGTCCTCGTATCCCTGGATGAGTCCACTGCGGCAGATCTGTGCCACTAAACCTCTGATAAAGCCTCCAACACAGAGCGTGTCAGAGTCCTGGGCCCTGCAGAAATGGAAGGCCAGGGCCTGACGATGCAAGGCTCTCTGCAGGTTCCCAGGTGAGCTTGGCCACAGTAACTCAGTGCAGAGGGCTGTCTTCCCACTGCCAGGCCCTCCTACCAACAACACACCCCAGGCAGCTCCTCTCCCAGAGATGACGCTGGTATTACTCCCAGAATTCACCACAAGAGATGGTTTGTTGGCAGCACCACTGCTGCAGTTAGCTTTCTCCTGGAGGCAGTGCTGAAGCTTGTGGAAAACCCACTCCCTACAGTAAAAGGGCTTTCCCTGCAGCAAGCTGGTTTGAGCCATTTTATAAAGCTTCTCCTCTTGGATTGGTCATAAGCAGCAGGACACCTTCAGCATCTCAGGGCAGGGAGATGAGACACATTCATCTGGCAGAGAAAAACCTTCTGCAGAGAACTTGAGAGGTTAAGGTAATCAGTTAACCTTTCTGATAAACTTTAACAGCCTCTTCCCCGGAAGGGTGTCACTCCATGTGCAAGCTTTGTGCTGGGGAGCACAACACAATCACAGTTCGGCTGACATCACGAAGCCACGTCTGGTACCAAGGCTCAGCAGTGCTCCTCAAGTGGCTCAAGAGCTCACACAGCTCCATGGCTGCATCTGCAGCTCATGCAGTGGTGTGTGTTCCCAGTGCACAGGAGAGACAACACATCTGGAAAAACTGAGGGAAAGCCAACTTCTCAGTGCACACTAAATGCCTTTCAGCTCTAGGCAGCAATCTCTCTGGATGCACATAATAAAACGTTCCTGCTAAAAAACGGAACTTGTCAAAGAAAGTGACTTTTCTTCAGAGTTGATATACACACCAGGAGGGTGGGTGAGTACCCATGGCTGAGAAATGGTCAGTGTGGAGAGAGATCTGTGCAGACTTCATACATCTGGGCGAGTGCCTGAGAAGTGCTTCAGATGATGGTTTCTCATACAGTATGGAGGACAGGAAAAAAACAACCCAACACGTTTACATCTTCTTACTCCAATACATTCATAAGTGTCTTCTTCAGGAACTTGGATTCTTACTGAACCTGTTCTCAGGTATCTTAATCGCAAGATGTCAGAAGAGACAACATCTTCCCCTAGAGCTCTGAAATAAAGAAGAGAGCACTTTTAACCCTACACGCAAGCATAACCCAGTCAATTGCAAATGCAGACAACAAAGAATAAAGGGCTGCTATTATTTATTTTTGCTTACACTGCTAACGCAAGCTCATCTGAAAAGGTATTTTAAAGAAATTTCTTGTTGCGAGGTCCAACCGGCCACAAATAAGAAAAGGTAACAAGAAACAACAAGCAGATGTGACAGCAGTCTGGGAACCATCAGAGCAGTGAGCCTTTCATTTTCTCCTCAGGAGAACTGGATATACCCCTTCGCCTCAGAAACGTCCTCCCTGACAAGGCTTCATCCCCGAATTCTCCCTCATTTTCCTACTGCCGGCTGCAGGGTTTGCTTGGGGTTTTCTGTGGATTTTTTTTTTTTAAGTTATTTTGCTGCCGCCGGCTCTTTGCCCAGGTCTTTGTTCGTGCCGGGCCGGCAGCGGGGCTCCCGGGGGGCTGCGGGTCACGCCGTGACACCCCCGCCGCCTCTGTCACGGCTCCGCGGCACCCCCTCCCCACACAAAACCCTTTATTCCGGGCTGTGCTTCAACCCCACACTCCGGTGTGTCTCTCACACACACACACCAGCCTCAGGACTGACTCTGGCAGCGCCCTGGCAGCCCCGCCGTCCCCCTGAGCAGAACCCCCAGGTCAAGCCAGCAGCTGGGACCCCCCCCGCCCTTCTCCCCCTTTCCTCCGCCCTTCATCTGCTCCTCACACCCCCGACGCGGAGCACACACCCGCCCTACCCCCGGCCCCCTCCCCCAGCACATACACACACACCCGGATCCGCACAAAGATCCCGGGCACCGCACCCCCACCCACCCCGCAGAGGCGGCCGCTCCCCGCCGGCAGACACCCACCAACCCCCGCACAACGCCTCGCAGGGCTGTCAGCCTCCTGCCCGCTCCAGGCGGCAGGCACGGCACGGTATGGCACGGTGTGGTGTGGTATGGCACGGTATGGCACGGCACGGCGCCAGCCTCCCGCAGCCACCCGGTGCAGGGCCCTCCCCGCCGCTGCCCGCTCACCTCCGCCGTGGCCCCGGCGGCTGCCGCTGCTCCTCCAGCCTGGCCCCGCGGCGGCTCTGCGCGCTCCTCCTCTTCCTCCGGGCCCTTGGGCTCCCGCCCCCGGGCTCCTCCGTGCCACCGCCCCGCTCCGCGGCTGCCTCAGCCCCTCTGCTGATCTCCTCGGCGCCTCCTTCACCCTCCTCCGCCCGGACCGCCCCTCGCACCTCCCCTTTCCTCCCCAACGCGTGCGGCGGCGGGAGGAGGAGGCGGCGGCGGAGGGAGCGGGGAGAGGGGCGTAGGTGCCGCCCGGCATCTGGGGAGAAGTAGTCCTGGGCGGAGGGAGACGGGCGGCGGGGGAGCTTGCAGACTTGGACCCTCACAGCCGCCCGCACCCCCACGGAGCTTTGTCCGGGCCCCCCGGTTCCCCCCGGGACCCTCCCGGCGCGGCCCTGCAGGGGGCGGCAGCGCCGCTGCCTCTGCCCGGGAGGGAGGCGCCGAGGCGGGCGGGGAACGGAGCGATGAGGGGCGACGGCGGGGACAGCTGAGACCGGGGCTTGAGGCCCGGCCCTGGCCCTGCCGGCACGGGGGTAACCGGGACGGGACGAGCCAGCCCGGTCCCTCCGGCCCCATCTTATCCTCCGGCCCGGTCCCGCTTCAGAAGTTGTAAAATAAAGGTTCCTGCTGGGAAAAGGCAGCCCCGGGGCTCCTCCCGTCTGATCCCAGCTCCGGGGTGGCAACAGCCCGACAGGCCCACCAACGCCAGAGTCAATTTTCTGCCTTTCTAACCAAACTCGGGCCCTTTTTGGCTTTTTTGCTGCCTCGCACCCTCTCCTTTCCTCGCCTGCCCCTAACCAGCCCGCTCCGCTCAGGACTTCACGCCGGCAGTGGGGAAGGCGCAGTCTCGCAAAACACACGAAGCAATTTTGAAGGGTTTTTTTTCTTTTCCCCACCCCTGGCTTCTGGCGATGCGCACATGTGAAAATAATGGTTAAAAACTGCCTGGGGCCCCAGGGTCCGGTCCCAGCTGGAGGGATGGGGAGCAGCCGTGTCTGACACCGCCTTACTACAGTGACCCTGGAGCTCCGCAGCCGGGAGATCCTGACAAAACCTTGGGAATGTGGGCATTAATCTGGGAGAAAATAGGGTAGAACGCACTCCTGGGTACCTCGGAAAACTCCCGTGAAGCCCCCTCCGCTTCTGAGCAGAAGGGGAAAGTCTCCTTGTGGCTAGCAAGGGAAGGATTTTCATGGAAACCTTCTCCCCTTGGAGCTGACTGCATTATTTATGATAAAGCACTTTTCCATTTACTGTTGGATCAAGGTCTTGATGGTTACTAAACAGGGCCTGCGTTTTAGCACAGCTCCGCACAGTTTCATGTGCCAGGTAATTAAAGGTATTGTGATGTACACACTGAATATACCCCTATGATACAACAGGGTGATTTAGGGCCCTTGAGGAGGCATCCCGAGTTCTTTGTAGGAGCAAAATGAAATTAAATAAATTCAGTTGGTATATTGAAGAGCTCGGAAAAACAAGTCTGCCTGCTTCTGAAAACCAGTAGAACAAGTTTGAAGAACCTTTGGAAGCAACGCATTGCAAACTTGCAGAGCAATGGGGAGTGGGGGAGAAACAGAAATAAGATTAGTAGTAAGAAAAAAACTGTATGGTTGTTTTGGGGTGGTTTTTGGCTTTTTTTTTTTTACTATTTTTGTTTTGTAAGCTTTTTCACTTGGGTGCATCTTGTTAACCATGCACTTCAGGCACATTGTCTTCTATAGGTGTTTGGGTTGTTTTTTTTCCCAGCTGCACCTCCCTCCCATTTTAAAATGTTGTAGAAACTCAAGACTTCCAAAACTGATGCTAATAAAAGTTCTAAGAGACCTTGAACTGCAAGGTCTTTTCTATTTTCTTTTTTTGTTTTGTTTTGTTTAGCAGTAAAGGAGTAGAGGTAGATAACATTTGGAGTGATGGGATTGCAGATGTAATCAGCTGAGTTGGCTGGGGACAAAACAGAGGTTGACTGACAGAAAGAAACTGTAAAAAAACTTACAAGAAATAACTGCAGACTCAACACCATAAGAGACAGATCTTGGGCACAGGCTGATAGATGACCCCAGGAAAAAAAAAAAAAAAAAAAAGAAAAAAAAGAGAAGGAAAAAAAAGAAAAAAAAAAAGATGAATCTGGGCAGTGATGAGATCCAGGGGAAAGCGTAGATTCCACTTTCCTGATGGCCAAGACCCAGAGGAAAACCCAGTTTGCATTAAAAAGTGCTGTCAGATTTCACAGCATCTGATGTGATTATACCACAGCAGGAGGAAGGATGGCTTGGTTTGCTGAAATCAGAGACATTTGAATATAATCACTGTGGAGTTCCCGATAAGAACTGTAACAATAGTAACCTTCCCAGGCTTTCCATACTTAAATCCTCCAACCAAACAGATAACAATAATTAGATTTTAGCTGGGACAGAGGATACAAAATAACCACCCCCACAGAACTAACTTGTGGATACTGCCTCTGAGCAAAGCTTCCCTTCAGGATGAGAAGCATCAAGTACTTGTGGGAATGACAAGGAAAGAGAGGGAAATATAAGCAGGAAAAAAGTGGAGCCGGCCTACAAGGCAGTGACACTGATATCATGGTAGCATTTCTAGTCTTGGCCTCAAAGGGCAGGAAAATATTGCAAGTTCTGCTCACGACAGACACACTGGGTTCCAGAAGGATAAATGTGGGACCTAAAGGTGAAGGTTGGCATTGCATTGATCCCTCAAATTATTATTAGGACACAAAAGCATACAGAGACTTCTGATGATAAATCCGTATTTAAAACAAATATTGCCTAAAACAGTTCAAAGGGTTAAAGAAATGAGATTATTGTGAAGTAAGAGGCACAGCAGCATTGCCCAGGATCTTTTGTCTGTACACAAAAAGCTACCACCTTGAAGTCAGCCTGCAGAAGCAAGGAAGGCATTTTGTTATCGAGTTCATTTGCATGGTACCTCCTGTGTGTAAGATGACAGCTGAGATGACATCATCTGAGTGAGTTATTATAGCTAAGGGTCAGATATTACTGATACAATTGTGCAATGCTGGAGTTAACGAGACAGTATCAGGATAAGAACCAAACCTTATTTTGTGGTTTTGTATGACTTGGTTTGACATAGATAGTAAACCAACCATGATATAATTGGTTGCAACCTTACAGGCTACAAGACTGACAGATAAGGCCTAAAAAAGATGCAGAGAATATGAAACAGATCAAAATCTGTTCTCTGAAAAAACCCTCACTTTTCTTTTAGCTTCAGCACTCTGAAGCTGTAGCAACCTTCCTGCTTAACCTAAGCCCTGTTGCACCACCTGGTAGGTTTCTGTGATGCATGGTTGTACATGAAGTTCTGTCCTTACATAAATACCAGTTGAAGCTCAGAAATGAGATGAAACTTTGGTAGAAAGATTGCACAAAACCTTGTAACAATACAAAGTCTGTGCTGACACCTGAGGTTAATAAAAAAAACCTGTTATGCTTTCTAAACCATTTTCCACATATTTTTCAGAACATGAGAAAACATTAATGTGTGGCTTTCAATTATTTTTAACAGCTTCAATACGATGCCATTTGGCTATGGAAGTACTCACATCCTGATTAGGCAGGAGAACCCAGCTGATTGCAGTGACAAAGGCACGGTGAGGCTGATGCTTGAAGTCATCAAAATCTGAGCCCTCCTATACACATGGAAACTTTGCTCAGTGAGCAGTGTGGGGTGCTGTCAGCACTGGGGCTCTGGGGACTCAGCTCCCTCTCTGGGTCCCAGCCCCTTTGGACCAGGGAGAGGAGCTGGAAATCCCTGCAAGCTCATCATGTCCCTTGGTGAAGCTGCATGGGAGGCAGGGATTCACATCCAAAAATAGATGTTTTGCAAGGGTGTGCCTGAGGTGTGGTTATCTACTGAAACATCCAGTAGTTATAGTGACTGCTTTTCTACCTTTGAGTTACCTGTGTGCTTATGTATCCCTTCAGATACTCTCATTCTTGGTCAGGTAAAATTAGTGAAGCTGATGGTGAATAGAGTAGACTTAGTGTGGCACAAAAACATTAACATTAAAAAAATATATCATCACTTCCCACACAAATAGTGGGAATATTTAGGCAAAGGCATTTCTCTGGCACTGATGTTTCAGGTCTGTCTCAGAGAAGATAACACTTCATCTTGCTCCTCTCAGTATCATGTAAGATGCCCCCACAAAATCATCTGCAAGTTCTGCATGTGGGAGCCCCTTGTTCAGGCTGGCACTTGCTGTGATGTTTGTGGGTGCTGTCACACCACTGTTTTCTTCTCAGCCTGGGGTTGCTCAGTCCCACACACAGAGCTCTGCACACATTAAACCTCATGAGGTTCCTACCAGTCTGGCTCGGAAATTCAGGAGGCTCCCTCTGGACTTGCTCTTTGCCATCCCTGTGACTTCTGTGGAGCACAGTGCCCTCCATAAGCTGCAGTCCATGCCATCATCCAGGACAGCAATGAATATGCTGGAAAACATCAGCACTGCTCTTGGACCCTTGGAGCTAGTGCCAGGTGGGTGCCAGATGGATGTTGCAGCACCAGTTGCCATTCTATGAACCAAGCAATTCAGCATCTTTCCAGCCCACCTGATCATCCTCTCCTCCAGGCCACTGTTCCTCAGCTCTTAAAAATGAGAATGCCCCAGGGGATGTCAAAAGCCTTGGTAGGGTCTGGTGAGGTCAGACCCTTTGCTGGTCACTCACAGAGCTGTGCTGGTACAGCACAGTTTGCCTGCCTGACTCCTTTGTCATGTGCTTAGGAATGGACTCCAAGGATATGTGTTCCATGAGCTCCTCAGAAACTGAGGTGAGGCTGAGCATCTCCTTCCCTTTGTCCTCCTTCTTGCCTCTTTTACAGAGGAACATAACACTGGGCTGGGTTGGTTTTTCTTTCTCTTTATCAGGGACTTTACCTCTCCATTGTGGTGTTCAATAGATGAAGGCAATACTGTTCTTTTACATAAGAATATAGCTGGAAGTATAATAGTTCTTTTCAGCTCCTTCCCCAAGCCTTCCTCATTACCCAGTAATTTGGGTAGGAGTACTATCTATCCCATCTATTGAAACTGGATCTCAGTGAACAAAGGATGCAAGAATGATTGAGCTGAAGCAAAATTAAACAAAAGATCCTGGATAGGATAATGTGGTGGCTGGAACGCTTGGCCAGGAGAGGAGGGAGCTGTATTCTCATTCCCCCTGAAAAGGAAATTGTTCCCATTTCCAGGCTGACAGCATTAATTTCTAGGTCATTACAGAACTGCCACCACAACAAAGTCGAGTTGCATTTTGGTAGAAAAATGACTGCTGTGCTTTAGGTTAGAAAAAGCAATTATCTGCACCTTGATAAACAAGAGCCTGAATTTGTGTCCTTTTTCTAATAACAGCATCTGTCCTGCAGGCACAGAAGAGAGAGGGGAGAAGGACAGCATCTCTGTATCCCCATCCTGTGTGCAAATACATACGAGCACTTAACACCCCAGAAATGATGGGTGTTCATTTTGTAGCTTAAAAGTGGCATTGAGACAAGGTCAGACCTGCTGCCCACGCCTGGAAGAGGTCATGAGTGGGGAGAAGCAGGCAGGTGGGGAGAGGCACCCATCCTGCCTGGTTTAGGGTGCTCACCAGCTGACAGCAGAAGGTCAAAGAATCAGGGCAAGTAGCTCTACCTGAGCTGGAGTAGCAGTGAGAATAACCCAAAGTACAGCCAAGCTGAGCTGCCAAACCAGAGCAAAACACAGCAGCAATATTGTGGAGACCTTAATTAGATTAATAGCTGGTAGCTTGGGTAGCTTCTGTGTCATGGATAGTTATAGCTGTGATTATATCTACTACCATGTGATACTCTGATCCTAGTAGTACCATTGCTCATTACCACTGTGCCGCCAAGAAAAATGCTCCTTCAGGTGGCTATGCAAAACAGGAGCCTGGATTTAATGCTTTGATTTGCTTCTGGAGTAGTCTTTTTCTTCCTGTCTAGATGTGAGAGCACCATCCTTCCCATACAGGCACTGGGACTGCAGAGGAAATTAGCCAGTGGGCTAGGAGACACTCTGGGCCAAAACCCCAGGCACTGACTGTCAAGATTTGCTGCAACATTTTTCTTTTTCTTTTTTAATATTCATATAGACATAAAAACTAAAGTAATTGCTTTAGAAGTGCTAAAATGGCAGGATTTCGTTTTGGCTCTCCTTTTAAATAAAAATGAACTAGGAAGAGAAGAACCTTCTGTTTAGTAATTGATACTCAACCCTTGACCCTTATTGGAAAGGGGTTTAGCTGAGTGTCTGACAAATGCATTGCCATTTTTAGGCAGCTAAACAACAAACAAAAATTCCAAAACAACTGCTCTTAGCATTTAAGAAATGCATCTTGCTGTACACTGCCCTGCTGTGCATGTGCACATAAGGAACATGAATTTACTTCAGCTTCATCCCAGCACAGAGTAAAACGTTCCCCAGTGTTTGGGCAATATGACTCTAACATTGCCATTCTCTGTAATAACAGCTGATAATACAGCAGGCCAGTTAAAACTAATAATAAAGTATAATCTATACAAGTGCTGCAGCTGGTAACTAGTTCAGTGGGATGGAGAAATATGAGGAACTGGAAAGAATTTAAATGTCATTAAATGATGGCATGAAAATGTCTGTGGAGTGGAAATTAAAAATCCACTGCAGTATGAGGAAACTAAATCAAGAAACAGACCTTTTATGTGAGTTGGACCAAAAATGTATTCAATATCACTCTCAGATTTGGTATGAAAAATATAATCAGCTGCCTAAGAATGTGATATATGAATAATCAGAATTACTACAGTAACAGAAGACTTTATGCTGGCACAAGATTTTGCGTAAACTCAGTGAAATCTAACCAAATATTTTATTTATGTGAGAAATGAATAAGCTGGAAACTTTGGGAAATTTTGTGTTCCAATAGCTGAAGTGTACACTGTACATATTCCTCCTGTACCATTACTGTTCCCATCAGTTTGTGTTACAAGCACTGCCTACATGCTTGCCCTGACCTGCTCTGTGGTCTTGAGCAACTCGTGTTGCTTTACCTGCTTCTATTTCCCCATCCATACAGTAAAAATAGTAAATCTTTCCTATCTGCTCTCTTACACCTGGTCAAAGAGCAAGCTAAAGCAAGACTTACCAAATATTTTGTACCCCTCCAGTAACAGCAGGTAGCTAGGAGCTTGCCCTACTTCATTTGGCTGATGTGCCACAGGAGCAGAGTAAACTATGGGGGCTAAACCATAAGTAATACATCACCAAACTACTTTTTGCTGTGTGTGCTTGTACAAACCCTGCCCTAAGCCTCCAGCAGCTCAGAAGCCCCCACTTGAGAAGTCACGTAGAGAATTCACCTTCTTTTCTCCCCGTGTAGCCCATCCATCTCCCAGCAGTTCCCTGTGTGTCAGACCCTGCTCTGCAGGCCCTGTGCCACCTGACACAGCCCCTGGGGTCACCAAGCACTGCTGCTCTCCTGATGAATTTCTGGGTGCTCTCTCAGTCATCACTTCAGGAGTGAGAAAATGGGAGGATTTCTTGTTGCCTGTCCTTCTAAACAAACCTCAGCAAGGGTGGGAGGCATTCTCCCAGTCTCTGCCCTACCTGCAAGACTGCTACAGCTATCAAATGCATTTTTTTTGTCTATAAGCTAAGCCAATAGCTGCATAAACTTTTTCACTCACCTAGTTTCACATCAAACTGTACTTCCCAAGTGACAAAAATCAGGTGGCTGTGACTCCATGATCATACCTGCCATGTGCTGCTAGAGTTTTTCACGTGTCTTGGTTCCCTTTTGACCCCAAATCAAAAGTGTAATCAATATTGCCCTCACAGTAAATCAAAAAGAACAGATGAAAGCCAGGTTTATCAGAAGTTCTGTCAAGTTTTGTCAGAAAAAGAGAAAATAAATCCCATTACTTTCTAATTAAGAGTGATAGATTATGTCCTTCTAGTAAGCCACTGTATGAACTTCCAATGTTAAGACACTAATTAGTGACATTGCCATAACAGATAAACCAGTAATTGTTTCCTTCCTTTGACAAGTGTGCCAGATTTCAGAAATCACTGGAGGTCGAGTAGCTGGTTTCTACATTGCAACAGATGTGAAGGAAAGAGAAGAGTTACACGGCTGCTGGAGGAGTCTGAGGCTCATCTGTTTCCTCTTGCACTCTAGGCACAGCACTCAGTTAATTCAGTGGGAGAGGATTATGTGTGTTTTACCACTAATTCAGTCTTCTCACTGGAGGTCACAGCAATCATGTGTATCAGCTGATACAAACCAAAGGCAAATGTGAGTCGTGTACCCCAGCAGGTCCCCCAGCTTCACCATTCAGCAAGCCTCTATGCTCTCTTTTAGAAGAAATATTTTTTCAGTCATTTCATGCCCACATTTTCTTCTTCAGCCACCACCCTAACCTTGTGCATGGGCTGTTGGTGCTCTTCAGGGCTGTGTCTGCATCCTCAGAGGGTTCCAGCCACTAAATCCCCTGCTAGCTCGCTAAGTAGGCTAACGTGATTTTTCCTGAGACCTCCTTGAGATCCACCCACACCACAAAGAGTAATTCCCTCCAAATGAAACAGAATTATACTTAATCGAGGAATTTAATTAGGCCATGGCAATAGGTAGTTCTGAATGCCAGAGATTAGATGGGTTAATCAGGTGCTTGGGAGGCAGGGGGTTGATGTTGAAAAGGCAAAATTTGTTTGCACTGTGTGTACAGACAATTCTGAAACTGGCAGCCAAAGCAGAAAGGAAGGATTTGCCTTGGTTCTCTTGGTGAGCAGATTAGTGGAAGCTGTGCAGTTAAACCAGAACTCAAACAATCACCACTTCCAAGGCAATCGGAAGAGTGCAAAAGCTGTAAATTTGTAATAACTGCATCTCTGGATGCTGGCTGGCAGCTTCAATGTTATCTCACTATAAATGTATCATAATTAGTTGGGTAATTCAGCTTTCTGGGGAGCATTATTGACTATATTAGAATTGCAATCAGCTCAGGAAATCCCACTCCTAAATACGCTGAAGC
The DNA here is from genome assembly GCF_003957555.1 of Calypte anna. Taxonomy (NCBI): domain Eukaryota; kingdom Metazoa; phylum Chordata; class Aves; order Apodiformes; family Trochilidae; genus Calypte; species Calypte anna. The sequence continues at coordinate 1,106,387 of NC_044249.1, forward strand.
CAATACTGTTTTTTTTTTAATATGTACACAGCATCTGTGAGGGAGGAGGCATAAGGAGGACAAGTGGAGTCAGAACAATGCAACTCCAGTACTTTAGGAACCTAGACCCAGATTTCCCTCAGCTAATGTCTGAACTGGAAGTGTTCCCAGCTCCAGGACAGGGCAAGACCCCAGCCTGGGAGCAGTCCCTGGCCTGGAAGCTGCAGGCAGAGCAGGGAGATGGCTGTGGCAGCCCTCATGGCTATGGAGTCAAGGAGTGTGTGTGTCCCTGTAATTATAGCCCTCTTCTGATTAGAGAGCCAGATGACTCCAACACATGTTGCTCCTGGTTCCTAGAAGCACAGGAAACTTGGAGCACATCAGTCACCACACACACCCCAGTATGGCTGTCACCACACTGGTTTGTGAGCAAGGCACATTGTCACCTCTTACAAAGTCTCCCTCATTAAGAGGAACATCAATGTGACATTTTCATTTCATCCTGATGACTGCAGAATTGTTAATTGCAGGAACTACAGAAGCAAAGTCCCAGGGAAACTGGAATCTCAGCATATAATTCTTCACCTTTGCCAGGTACTTTCAGCTGACTTTAACCATGAAAAAATAAAATCCAACTCGTGATGATTAACTCATGAAAGTCATGTCCTGTGCATTATGTAAACCAGATGCAGGTGTATTACTGATACCTCAAAAGAAGAAATATCTTCTTCAAAAGAAGAATTACCTGAAACTTTCTAAAGAATCTGTATAATTTAGAGTGTATGAGTGAATCCAAAGTGGGACTGGTAGAATTTCTTTTGCTTTTTAGTTATCTGCTTGCTCTGGAGTTTCTGTGAATCCCATTAGACACTTCTTTAAACTTCTAGGTTGCCAAGTCCTCTCGCAAAAGTGACCTTTCATTTCCAGAAATGCCTGCCTGAAATATCAATTATTAGGCTCTTCTAAAGTGAACATTTTCTCTTTAATAAAATCACTGTCTTCAGAAGACAGGAGGTATCCCTCCCTGTGAAACAGATACCTTTTGATTACAAAAACTGCTGATGCATCTGAAAGAAAAACAAAACCAAAGAAACCAACCCAAACCCAACCGATGTCACCACACGACGGATAATCACAATACCTCAAAGCTCTGTCAGGTTGTAAAATGGCAGATTATATGTTATATGGCACTCCTTCCACTTCTTTGGCTGCCTGAATCTATCTTGTGAGATTATTAATTAGGCAGAATAACTTCAATTACATCTCAGAGGAGAGCAGGAGGCACGATGCACACCTCTGACCCCCCTTGCAGGGCAGTGGCAGAGGAGAGGGGAGCAGGAGGCCAATCACTGCTCCTACCCCTGTGTGCACCTGGGGCTGCACAGACTCAGCTTTTCCTAGCAGTCCCCAGGAGCATCAGCTCATCTCTTTCCTAACAGAAGCATTCCCACCAGGGAGGGATGCAGACAGCTGCAGACAGGCTGGTTTGGTGGCTGCTCCAGCTTCAGATAGCTGAGATAAAGACCTCAGTGCTCATTCCCTCCCCAGGTACCTGCTGTAGCCTCCCCAGTGGTTTCCCCCCTACTTCCTGGTGGTTTTCCCAGAATTTCCTTGGGGATGGCGTGGCTGGTGCCTCTCCAGGCTGATGGAGGGGGGAAACACCCAGTGTTTGGGTGGCTGGGTGCTGGTAAGAGGCACAGCTGACTCCACATCTCTACCTGCATTGAAGAGTCACCAGCCCCAGCTGATCCTCCCAGCTTCCTTCCTGGGATTTGGTTACCTCAAATTCAAATGAGAAGCAGCTTTCCATATGCAGGGAGCAGGATCTGCCAAGGGAAGGACTGGTGGCAAAGCCAAAGTGCAATCATACCATTCAAAACATGTGAGGAATGAAGTACTATGGGCTATTCCTCCCACTCCTGGAGGGCTTTCATCAGAACTGCAGCCAGCTGAGGGCATTGATCTCAGGCTGCAGTCTCCTTGGAAGGCAGTCCAAGGAGTGGGGAATTCATTTACAGAAGAATTAAAGCCTGTTTCAAACCTCAGCACTCTCCAGTCCAAGCACTTCTTACTTTTTTTGGCTGCCTTTGCTTCCTTGAGCCACACAACCAAAACAGACTCAGGTATTTTCCCCTGGGGACTGCAGAGGGAGACACTCATTACAGATGTTATCATGGCAACACACTCCTTCACCACAGGTATGGGTCTTCGAGACAGGGAATAAAATCCATGTCCACTGCTGAGCCTCCTCATGGATAAGGGAAGGGCCAAGCCATGAATGAAGTGCCACATCAGGAATGCACCAGTTTGCCCTTCTCCTCACCGAGGCTCCAAGGCAACCCCAGCTCTTTGGCTTTCCCCTTTCCAGATATCCTGGACTTTTCTTGACCATTTTGCTCTGGAGAGTGGTTTGACCCATGGATAGCAAAGCTGCTCTGTGGTCTTGGGAGTTGTAAGGCAGTTCAAAATGGTAGATATTGCTTTATTTAGTGGTATCTATTTATTTCTCATTAGTCTTCAGGGAAACCTTTCTGTGCTCCCACGAACTGAACTGAGGCGTTCCTTGCTTTTGGCAATAAGTGTAATAAGGAAATTCCCTTCCAAACTCTCCACAGATCTAGGGATCCCTCTTAAAGCTGTCAGTAACTGGATTTTATTGCACAACAGAAATGCCCTTCATCTCCTCCTATTTCTGGCATTCTAATTAAGCTTTTTGGAAGATCCAAGAAATGGCAAATAAGAACAGTTCAGACTGAAGTGGAATAACCTATGGATGTGTTCACACAAACCCCCTAAACTTCTAAATTCTCTGGGTCTCTCTAATCCTTGGGGAGTTTTGCTTCTTGTTTTGGTAGTGGCTGTTTATGTAGTAATGCTAACCCAGACTTGATCACTCTTCTGATTTTAATTACTCCTGACATATTTTGTTTAAAATTCCACACTGCTGTTGTAAGACAGTTCCACTGTGGACACTGCTTAGTGATATTTTTCCCTGATGAAAACATCACAGTTAGGGGTCTATTAAGGTCAAATATTTCCTGATGCAGCTCTGGAAGTTCAGGAACTTCCCACCACATTTGTTAATATTTTGTTTTCAGACAGACTTCCCACAGAAAAAAATACAGCCCTTGAACATTAACTCATGATATGTCATCAAAAAACCCTTAAGGGTAATTTAATGAGGAAAACTGACAGTTTCATTTTACTTCTCTTCACTGTTAGCAGAAGGCATAATCTTTTTTAGGTTAGTTTAGTTCCACGCTGCAGCTTCAGAGGACCACAGACTCAGAATGCTGGGTGAGGTGCCAGGTTCTCTGTTCAACACCTGGAGAGTCCTGCACAGGATGCAGAACAGCCTTGGAGAGGGGGACAGCTGGAACCTCCCCTCTCTCCTCATCCTGGGGATTCACCCCTGGTTCTGATTTACATGTCTTTGGGAATATGAGTCCAAAAAAGATCCATAGATGGAGTCACCTCTCAGTGTTTTCCTTGGAAACCATATGGGGAGGTGAGATCCACCTTCCACCCTACAGGAGAGGGCCACAGTAACTGAGATACAGCTTAGTCTGTCCTCCAGCAGGTGGGAACATTATTTGTTCTCCTGCTTGGAAGTCAAAGAAAATAGTGTGAGGTTGGTGGGGCAGAAGATGAAGGGCACCATGGCTGAAGGCACATACTTGAGTTGATTAAAAAAAAAAAGCAAAAAAAAGCAAAAGAAAGCAAGCCCCCAGTTATTTGGACTCATATTTCTAGATAGATAACAGGTAGATCCTTTCTCGTACATTTTTCATTCTTTTAGTCCGTCACTAAGACTGATATTCTTCCCCCTATGAATTAATCCACTTGAAAGGCAAATCCCTTGGCCAAGCTGGTCATTTAAGATTTGTCTAAAGCTGTTTGAGCTCCCTCAGTAAAGCAAAGTGCCCTGCAGAGCTGCGTTTCACTTGGCTTAGGCAATTATCTTGGGATGGCAGGAAAGTCCTTTGGAGGCCGTTCCCTGCCTGCCCTGCTGTGAGCTCTGTGCCAGCTGAGGGGTCCCCTCTGCAGGTCCCCCCTTGTCCCTCCCTCTGGAGACTGCTGGAATCTCAGCTGTTTCTCTGCACTTCCTTTTTTGCAGTTTGCTTTTCTTCTTGTTTTCCTGCCTTTTGGAAGGTATTTCAAAGCAATTTCCTGGCAGCATGACATCTCTGTGGAATGCACAGTGATCTGCAGCAGCTTCCTTCCAGGTTCAGACGAGGGTGACATGGATAGGTTTGGAACTACACCTAAATAATGATATTCTGCATAAAAATCTGGTTTCTCGTGGCTTATTTGTCTGTTCACATTCGGGCAAGCAAGTTTTATTTTCAGCTGAGTTTATGCAAAATATACTGTGCTGAGAAATGCAGTTTAGAGGCAAAGTCTGCACATGGGTGGTGTTATCTGTTAGAAATCCACATTGAATCTCATTTTCCCTAAGCAGGCTCAAGTAATTTGAATAATTAAAAAGCTTATCAGAACTTAAACTTCTGCTTGTAAGAAGTCTTGAAATTCAATCAATCCAGCTGGTGAACAGAAACAGTATTTCAAAAATTTCTTCACCCATTTTATGGTGAAGTTACAGCTTTGAATAGCTGCAATAACCTGGTATTTTCAGAGCTAAAATGCATCCTTTGGATATTTGCTGATCATTATTAGAATTGCAGCTTTTTGCAGCAACACAAAGGTTAATTTTGTCAGACACTTAAAACTGAACAACATGAGCAGCTTTGAAAGGCTACATCTGGGCACCCTCTTGGATATGTTGTTATGTTTAAGCTCCTTACTGCCTGCATCATTTGGCTGTGCCTCCAAACACAGCAGTACCTGGCCAGCATGCTGCTACTGCCCTGAAAAATACTGAAACAAGAGAGCTGCTAAAAGTGCAAAAAAAGAAAAATCAGTTCTCAGACCAACAAATCACTTGTAGGAGAACTGGAAGTGTTAAGGATGAGAAAGATCCTTCAGTTACAAAAGAGAGATTAATAGAATAATAATGTGGACTGTAATACTGAGAGATTTCCATTTGCTTATGTAATTACCAAAAACCACTCAAAACCAAGATCAGAGGGCAATGTAGTAATGATTTAGCTAGTTCAGAGAAAACTATACTGGATACACAGTTATCAGTAAAGAATTTATACCAATATAAATCACACAGTATAACAGTAGTTAGGTAAGCACCTAACTAATGTGTATTGAAACAGAAGTCACAGAAGTGACCTCAATCACAGCATTTTATGCCCTCTGAAATCATAGTAAAAATTCAGAGAACACAGACTTTTAAGCTGTTTCCCTATGACAACAAATAATGGGCTGAACCTGGACTGAGCCACAGCAGGCAGCAAGAGCAGCTTAGCAGTGCTGGAGTTCTGAAAGCACTGAAATGGGTCACCTGGGCAGGGCTACACTCCTCACCACTGAATGTCCTGAGGAAGAGGTTGGATCAACATCTACTGTAATGAACACAAACCTCATGGTGACCCCTGAAATGCCTTTCCTGCCTGGAATAGGGTGGAATGCAGGAATCACACCTGTATTCCTCTATTATACCTGAATCCAAGCTTGCACAGCAGGTTCAAGATGCTCAGGTATCATCTTAAGCAAGGGATCATCTCCGATAGAGACAGAATTCAGCTACAGACTGAGTTTAGGTAGCCCTGATCTGGGTAGCCCATCAGTAGGCTTTGTCTCAGTATTCAAATGAAAGTGTTCATTCAGCTGGCTAAAATTGGCTTGAATTACTTTTCATTTGAGGTCCTCTGTTCTGCTTACTGTAAGGAATTGCTCAAAGGTACATATTGCTTTGAATGGTGCTCCTGAAATATGAGTCCCCATCTGGAGAGCTTGGAATTAGCCAAAATATGTGTGGTCACACACACCTTTGAATCCAGTTCAAAGCAAAAAGGCAAGTAAAGGCCAGGTGATTTCTGACATCAGTTGGTAAACGCCAGCCAGAAAATGTACTGGCATGAAATCTGGGTCTCAAACCCATCACTCAACCAGGAATCCAGCTGGACTGAGCAAGCAGAAATGCAGAGAGAGGCAGAATCACACTCCCTAACTTCTCCTTGTGCATTCATTCCTTGGATGGAAAACCCACACATGGCACACACATACAATTACTGCATTGGGACTAATTAATAAGCCCATCTCTCCTGCCTTCAGAGAGACCACGAATCCAGCCAGTTAACTGTGAGCTTGCTAGGACTGCCCACTTGATAGAAAGCAAGATTTGGAGCATTTTTTTAATTAATAAACTGTGAATAGTCCAGCAGAGGTTACTCTTGCCATAAGCCTTTGTTTAATTAGCTTTCAAAGGACAGTGATAACTGATTAGGAGGAGGACAAGCAGGATGGTGTGTTCTCTGGAAGCAGCAGCCATCCACTGGTTGCATGGATTTCAGGCACCAAGCATGGAGTGAAGGTGCTGGGGTGGGCAGTGGCTGCCACAGTAACCAACCCCTGGCACCAAACCTAATTATGGCTGTGATAACGAGCTGCAGATATAATTAGGATTGTAAGTGCAGTCTAAAGAGATAGTAGGTTTGCTTCACACCCTCTTATAAATGGCAAATAATTAGATTCAGGAAGCTGTCACAGAGCATGCTGAGTGTCTGACTTGAAAAGCTCTGCATAAGAGGAGTGTGGGATTGTCTGATCCACTCCAGAAAACTGAGTTCAGTCCCCAGCCTCTTAGAAACATCATTTCCCTTCTTGTATGAGAAATGCAAGCAATTAATACGGGGATTTTTCCCCCCTATTTGTGAATTATGCTTATTTTATTTGGTAGAGAAACAAGACTGTCTTGGTGTCTTAGAGGAAAAAATAGTGGGCTACAAAGGCAGTGAGGAGCTTCAGTTGTCTGGATGTTATGGAGAGGAAAGCCTAATCAATGAATATTTATTGAGTCTTCAAACACAAGTGTCACACCAGCTATCTGTCTGCCTGGAACAATCTTGGATTGTTCTTACAGAATCTTACAGACTCATCTCAAGGGAATCTTACAGACTCACCCTTGTTCTGCTGTTGCACACAAAGTGTTGTCCTGCACAGTGCCATGTTCAGTGCTAAGCTGGGCAGCTCTGTGCTGCAGCTCAGACACCTCACAGAACCACAGAGGGGGTTGGGTTCAAAGGGACCTCAAAGCTCCTCCAGTCCCACCCCCTGCCATGGGCAGGGACACCTCCCACCAGCCCAGGTTGCTCCAAGCCCCATCCAACCTGACCTGAGACACTTCCAAGGGAAGGGACATCCACAGCCTCCTGGGCTTGAATCAGTGAACTGCACTTTTTCGCCAGTATGTTTTTTTTGAGCACTAATAAGTATTTCCACTAGAAATTACATTATTTCTATTGAACTACCAGTTTCTTCACAAAAATGCTGCCAGGACCAGTCTAGATACTGATGTAAAGTGGGGTCAGCATTAAACAAGAACTCCTGCTTTGGAATGAACAAAACATTGAAATATTAAAATTTCCCAAGACTCACGAGTTTTAATTTCACTCTTTTTTTTCACAGGAAGCAGCTACATGTGGCCAAGCAGATGTCTGCAGGCTTGCAGGGTATGATCATGAGCTGATTAGAAGGTCACATTTTTCTCATGTTTCCAGGGCAAGGCTCTCCAGTCTCTCCTGAGTCCTCACACAGCTCCAAGACTTCCAGCGGTTGCTATTGCGTTTGGAAGAAGAAGGGAACATTCATTGCACTGCAGGCTTGGGAATGAGCTGCTGGGCATGCATCTGCACTGGAACAGGAAACTCAAAAAACCCTCTTTTGCTGAGAACACGGAGGGGATGTATCCAGGGGATGCATTTGGAATGAGACAATCAGCACACAGCAAGGAGCAGACGGCAGTCCGAGGCATTGGTGCCAAAAAAATTCCAGTTTGTACAACAAGGTCATCCCAAGGCTGAGTTTAAGTTCTCTCTAATTTAAACAAAGCTGTTATAAAGCCCCTCATTTCGACAGAAGGATCAGAAGTCAGTAGATGAAGACCATTAGGTTTTTTTAACTTTTCAGTAAAGCTTGCAGCCTCTTTAGATTGAGTACTTGACCGAGGTTTAAACTGGATCATGACCAAGAAGTTAAACTGAAATGGAGAGGGAGGCCTGCTGTCCTTTCCTCCTCTGAATTAGAACTAATATTAATGATTGCAATAAATTACCCCTAAGTAAATCGTTTTCTGTCTGCTAATTTTGGAACTGTTTAAGTGACAAGAACCCCCCTTCCCTGCAAGGTCAAGTTCTTCTCTCGAGCAACCACAGAGCTTGTTTATGACTTCGTGGTGGGAATGGCAGGTCAGAGGGCAAAGCATTGCAGGAGCTACTTCTGATTTAGCCCTGCAGCCTGTGCTGGAGATGTTAAAAATGTCCAGAGAAATACCATTTATTTCAGACAGCAGTTTCTGAAGCCCTGGCTCAGCTGGAAGCTGCTAGCTGTAGCTGTCAGCAGGTGCCCCCACCTCTAGTGATGCTGCCTGATACTGACTGTCAGAGGCAGGAGCCCATTCCCATCCCAGGAAAACTCTGTGGTCAGCTGAGTATTTACAATATCTTTTTGTTCTGCACCTGCCTTCCTAACCAGAGCTTTCCATGTGTGTGCTACAGGGAATGAGGGACAAGGACCCTGTGACATCGGGGCTGGGGCTGATGGTCCTTGGGGATGATTTTTCCTCTCTCCAAACCCATCCTAATCAAGAGCAGGATGAGATAATGTTTTATCTTCCTCAAGTCCTTTTGAATATGTTAAAATGTAGCATTTTCAGCTTATTGGATTTCAATTTTAATGAAATATGCTAAAGCAGATAAGTGCTTTCCAAAGAGCTCTGTGTGTCCTGTCCAGGGAGGGCCACGAGGATGCTCAGAGGGATGGAGCACATCTCCTATGGACACAGACTAAGGAAGTTTGGCTTGGAGCAGCCTGGTCTGGTGGGAGATGTCCCTGCCCATAGCAGGGGGGTTGGAATGAGATGATCTTTATGTTCTCACCAATCTGTGATTCTATGAAAAGCCACAATGTCACAGCAAGAAAAATCTTCTAAGGTATCCCAGTTTTTTTCCTTATTCCAGCTACCTCATACCCCCTCTTATGCAGGGGTCCAGTACTTTTCAACATAAAGTGCTGATAACAAGACATATCAAAATTGGTACTGAGATTCTTGTTCTTTATTACCACTGTGAGTCCCTCAGGTGGGATTTGAGAGCTCAGTAGCAAGCCCCCCCCCCCCAGACGTGCTGAATGGGATTTGCAGCTCAGCAGAGGAAAATAAATATGAAAGAAAAACAAAAGATAGGGAAAAGAATACGAGTTTTCTCTCAATATAGACAGGCAATTGAGCCCCAGGGAGGTTGGCCTAGGTTCTCAGAAAGCATCAAGGGATGTGAGGAAGAGATCTGCACTGCCCCAACTGGACACAGAGACCTCGTTTGGGGGGATGCTGATCCTCAGTGTTTCCCAGTAAATCAAGGTCCATTAAATTTTCCCCAATTGGAAAACCTCATCTGATGGAGGCTGAAATCATCCATTACTTCTGACAGCTTTGCCCAAAGTAATTTGGTCATGGAAATGCAAAACCTGGTGCAATATTCAGGAACTGAACTTTCATCCTCTAAGTGTGCAGCCACTTTCTTAACCTGCCACGAAGCAATTCACTGCAGGAAATCAAGAAAAATCTAGTTAATTTTCCCCCCTTTAATTCCACAGTGTCCAAAGTGTTGCTGTACAGCTGCATAAAACTAAAATCTGATCCTTGGTTGCCTTTATTCCTGTAACCACAGACCCACAAGATTGAAGACTTGCCCTGAGCTCAGGCACAGCAGAGCCCAGGAAGCTGAAGAGTGAGCACATGTAAGAATGCTTTAAACAGACTGTGCTGGTGTTTCTAGGTCTGGTGCTCAACAACTCCCCTGGTAAGAACTAATACAACCCTGGAAAACCATGGCTTTCTGTTTGGCTTGTCTATGATGCCCTGAAGCTACCTGCAGAACTTCAGTTTTAAAATTAAATGGTGCTTTAAGTGAACTGAAAAGAGATGAGTCATAAAAGATGGATTCCTTAGGAAGAAAAGGAGTCATCCCAGGGTACTTAACCATTTCTGTCATGTGGTTTCCCAGTGTCCCAAAGACTGGGGAGTTCTGCTGACAAAAATCTGTTCATGAATTTTGCAACAAAGCTGTGGCTCTAAACTGGAAAAAAAAGTCATGGGGAGCAAGACCATGAGCCCCTGTGAAGTAAAGTGATGTGGTGATTCCACATTTCCCATCTCCTTGGGAGCACTCCTTGCCAACATTTGAAAGCAAGTAAGAAAACATGAAGAAGTCCTGGCTGTACAACCTCCTCCCTTGAATTTACCCTTGAAAATTACAAGAGTGATTTTATTTAATTGCCTTTTATTTTTTTTTTTTTTTTACATCATCTTTGTTTTTTGCTGAGCTGTGGATACAAGCCTGGCTCATGGTTGTACATCACCATGTACACCATGTAAAAAGCTGTTTGCTTTTTGTTGCTATGCTTGTTCAGTGTGGGTCACAGTCCCTGGCTGTTAACAAGTCTATTAGAGGTGCCCTGGAGAAAGCAGTCACCAGACATTTCTGTGGGGTTGTGAAAGCCCTCACTGTCTGAACATGCTCCTTGGCTTCTACATAATAAACGTGACCGAAAAGAAAAGCTCTGTGTTACTATAGTAACCTATATTGATGTATACTGGGTAGATAATTTCCTTTAAGAAGGACAGATGCAGGACATGGGGAGCTCAGCTGTTGTCACACTGCCTGCTTGTGTCCATGCCTCACTGTGCATTTCTGTCAGCAGTAATTCCCATTTAAAAATAAATATCTCAGTGCAACATGGCTGGCTCCTGCTTTTCCTTGGGTTTTTTTTTTTTTTTTTTGAGTTCATATAACTCAAAGCACTGTTTAGAAAAAGAGAAAACAAGCTATGTTTAGACTTAGCCACAGCAACTAAAGCAGGGCTAAATGTGTGTCTATTTTTAAGCAGTACTCTGAGCATCTCCATGACATCTGCTTGCCTGGTGAGACTCAGCACTGCCCATCCACTCACTGTCCTTTCCCTCCTCCCCAGGCACACAACACATGGGGTGCTGCAGAGTTCCCCTCTGTGGCTGTGGAAATGAGGGAACCCAGAGGAGTGGGGTCTGGGGCAGCTCCAGGGGTGCTCAGGCACTCATGTGGCAGAGCAGAAGTGGGGAGGGGGCCCCCCACTTCAGCAGCAGCTTTGGGCCAGGGGTTTGGGGTCTGGGTGCTGAGGTGCTGGTGCCTTTCAGGAGCACCCAGAGGAGCTGCGAGCTTCTCCCCAGCATCAGGCTTGTGCTGGGACTGCCAGGGAGGGGGTTTGGTGTCTCTGCACATCCATCTCTCCATCCCACTGAGACAGCTGCAGAATGAGCAGCAAAATGTCAAGTCCTGAAAAGGGGGTTTAGAGATGAACCACAAGAGAGAGGAGAGATGTTTTGAGGACAAGCCCTTCAGTATAGTCACTGTTTTGAGTGGTTTCTCCATTCCCCTGGAGGGTTTGTCTTTCTCAAACGTGTTGGCTCATCCTCCCTCAGCAGCAACTTGCAGGGAACACCAGACATCACCCGGACACTACTCAGCAGTGACAGTAAGGAGGTGCAAAGCTCAGGTTTGGCTACAAGAGCACCCCAAGAGTCAAGAAGGGAGTGAAGGGAGATCTGCAGAGACACTGCAAGGTGTGGGAGGAAGCCCAGGAATTTAACCACTCTGATTACTGCATGGAGGAGAGGCTGAGGAAAATGGGATGATTCAGTGTGGGGAAGAGAAGGCTCAGGGGGACACTGACTGTACAAACACCCGAGGGGAAGCTGCAGGCAGGTTGGGGTCAGGCTCTTCTCCCAGGCACCCAGTGACAGGACAAGGGGCATGGCCTGAAGCTGCACCAGGGGAGGTTCAGCGTGGATTTTAGGAAGCATTTCCTCACAGACAGGGTGAGCAGGCACTGGGACTGTCCCAGCATCCTTCTTCCACAGCAAGCTGCTGGGCAGAGGGTCCATACCCTGCACTGATGTGAAGTGGGCAGCCAAGAGGTGCCTGGCATTTTCAAATTCAGTTTATGGATAAGCTCTGCTTCATTTATGTTCTCGGTGGCCCCCTTTTTTTTTTTTTAAAGTTAAAGCTTGGGAATAAAAAAAAAAATCAAAGGGAGTTCAGAGAGAAAACCACAACAAAAGCAAAAGGTAAATAAATAAGAGCCCTGCTTAATTTAAAGCCCTGACTTTGTAATATCATGACATGGCATACCCAATATCCCACATCAGAGAAATTTCTTGCATATCTTTTTGGGTTTGCTGTCCCAATTGATATAATATGGAGCCAAGGTACATTTTAAATAGGAATTACTTCTTTTTTGTGGTTTTGTTTTGAAATTTTGTTTTATTTTAACATAGTTTTCCTATTTGGAGTTTTTTTCTGATTTGTTTTTCCAGCAATTACCATGAGACACCTTCTTGTCACAGTAAAGACACTGCATTTATTTGCTCTTCTAAGCAAAAAAAAAAAACAAAAACCAAAAAAACCCCCCCGTAGAATTGCATTATAATCAAACACCATCCTCTTCAACTAGCATGATACAGATATTATTTTAAGTAATTAAAATTCCTGCCATTTACACTGTCAGATTCAATTAAAGTCACAGGAACACACATAAGTACAAGTTTGCTGTGCCATGGTGTGGATGTTCACATTTCAAATTGTGCTTTATAGTTAAGTATACATGGTGAAAATTATTCCTGCTGTTTATGTATGCTATGAAAAGCTGTAATCTGCTTTTTCAAACACTTTCAAATTGCTTCTTCCCTTAAAGGAACACAATGAACTCTCACTACCCTGTATTTAAGAAAGCTGAGGCAAAATAAGCCCTTGTTCTTATAAACAGATGAATGTTTAACTTCAGGCACATGAGCATATCCACATCCACATCCATATCCATATCCATATCCACATCCACATCCACATCCATATCCACATCTATATCCATATCCATATCCATAGGGTCTTACTTAAGAAACCACTCCTGAATGTAAAACCATGGACAGATGAGTTTACAGGAGACGTCCTTGCCATTAAGATAAATTAAGTAATAAAAAAGATTGGCCAAAGAAGTTCTTGTTAAAAGTTCCTCAATCTGAGCCAGAAAAGCAATAATGGAATTAAAAATAGAATACATTTTTAAAGAAGAGTAAAGAATTGATTGTTATGAAAATATATGAGTGCACACACATATATTTATATCATATTCTAACCTAAGTCAAGCAAATAGATAGATAGTGAAAATCATGGTCCTAAAAAAAGACTATAAATAATACTGACTGCATATCTGTTACCTAAACTATAAAACTAAGTAGAATTTACTCTTTCTGCACACTTAGTAGTTAACAGGAAGAAAAAACCAGTTTGTCTCCCTAGGTGCTGAAGCAGCAGTCTGTTTTATATATCAATACAAAGAAAATTGATAGGAGGAGGGGGAAGAGCATTGCTTTTATATCACAATCATTTTCAATAATTGCTGTAATTTTCTGTCTGCCTTGCAAATGCCAACTGAAATCTGTAGAGCACCCAAAACATAATGGAATATCATTTAGAACTCAGTGCATATCACAATCACTGCTCAAGCAGGGCAGGGACAGGTATGTATTTCCCTGTAGCATGCAATCCATCAGCTGGAAGACAAGCTGGATAATACAGGGGACTGCAATTCCCTTCAGGAAATGGTGAAGTTCCTGACTGTTTTCATAGAGCAGCAACCCCCAGTTGCTGTGCTCATTACAGAGCAGCAGATAACCCTGCCTGTCCCTGAGGAGCAAACAGCCAAGCCTGACTATTTCTTTCCTCCCAAACCAGGAGTATCCTGTACTTACTCATCACATCAGTGTAGCCAGTGGCACTTCCCCCCTGCTTAAATGTCTTGCTGGCATGAAGACTTAAAATTTTATTAGGCTTTACTCTTTCCCATCAAATCCTCCAGAGAATGGAGGTGTCAAATAGTCCTTTACTGTTAAATAAGTGTAAAACATGGTGTAGTAAAGGCAATCACCTGCACACGATGTCAAGCAGCAGACTCCTGGTTTAGGCAGTGACTGTTATTTTTTATGCTCCTATCAAAAATAAGGTGATGGATAAGACAAAATTCCCATAATCACATGCAAAAATATTCAGCTGTTATTCTTCAAACCATTCCCAAACACAGAGCTTGTCAAAAAAATCTTGTCTGGTAGTTTAAAGTTATGGTGCAGTGATGGTTCCGGAAAAATGAGGATTTTTAATACTCAAAAGAGCAGAATTTGCAAAGTCATTTTCTCTAAAAGGGGCGGTTTTACCAGCTGCCATTTCTTGCAGTCTGTTTTCACTACAGATAAGTAGTTGTCTGAAATGGGGGCAAGGAAAAGATTGATGGGAGAGCATCAAGCCAAAACCAATTCGTTCAGAACAAGGCAAGAGTTCTGACACCAATAATATTTGCTGATGGTGTATGCATTACTGCAAACCACATACATTTTTTATTGGTGAATCAAAGATGCTATTGATCCTTGCAATGTTAACTGAAGAACTGGAATTGGACAGCAATTACTGCAGCTTCTTCCCATACCAAATAGTTCTCCTGGTTTAAGCCAGGGTAGAACAGATTTTCTTCCCTGGGATTTTACTCTCAGTTAAGTCTCTTTAAGTAGCTGCTCTTGCTGAGATTAACAGCAAGTTTCTCAGTCAGTGTCTGCTTCTAGGGCTGATAACACTCAGTGTGTATAATTATGGCTGCAGAACCAAGGCCACTGCCTGATTCTGAAAAACAATTTGTGCTTTGGAATGGGAAAGGGAGAGGAAAGAGAAAGGGAGAGGAAAGGATCTTCTAGCACCTCTCTGGGCAACCAGTGCCAGTATTTCATCACCCTGACTGTGGAAAAAAAAATTCTTTTAACTAATCTCCATGTACCCTGTTTTAGTTAAAACTCCACATGTACTGCCCCAGCATTGGATGGCTGCTCTGCTGCCAGACATCCTAAAACATCTGCTGAAGGGAAGCAGGGCAGGCAATTCCCACATTCCCAGAGGAGAAACAGAAATTCAGCCACATGGAGTCATCCCTGCTGTGAATGTGTGCCTGTCCAGGAGGGCTGTGAGATGCTGGTCCTTGCCTCTTCC
This sequence comes from Calypte anna, assembly GCF_003957555.1. Taxonomy (NCBI): domain Eukaryota; kingdom Metazoa; phylum Chordata; class Aves; order Apodiformes; family Trochilidae; genus Calypte; species Calypte anna. Next base: position 1,121,557 of record NC_044249.1, read on the forward strand.
AAACGAAGAGGGACAAGGTCACAGAGTCACTGCCAGGGGCCTCAGTGCCCCTGGGGGGTTTCTAACCCTTTGCTTTGGCTGCTCCAGTGACTGTGCAGCAGCATCTCTAAGGACCAACACGGGCTGGCTGATCATTTCAGCTGGGGACAAAAGGCACCTTGATTTTAGACATCCTCATTTGATACAGGACTGGGGCTGGCATCAAATCAGAGTGAGTGGGGTCTGCAGCACAGCTTTCTCCCATTGACTTGCAATGGATAAACCTGCCTAAACCAGTGGCCAAGGATAATCTTACTCAGCATGATGCTCTAAGGAATTCTTAATTCAGCAGCCAGCAATTCATTCTACTTATAAAAAGGGGACACTCAGAAAAATAATTCACTCTAAGGCTTGTTTGATCATAAGCTGCTTTAAAGACCCAGAGGCAAAGGTCTTAGGTAGAGCTATTGCTCTTCCAGTATCATTCAAATCCACTTGTGTGTATCATCTCTGTTAAAGGTGACAGGCTGGTAAAGTTTAGTCTCTATGACTTCAAAAAGAAAATTTAAAAAATCTGAGTACAGACTGAGCAATTACTTCAGCCACGTGCCTCATCCCTGCCATCTTCAGGCTGAGAAAACAGGTCAGTGCCTACCCTTCGTTCTATCTCTGGAAAAGTTCATTACCAACCTTTTCCTTCTTCTGGATGGATTTTTTTTGTTTTAATGATCCTACTGTTGATACATAAGGACACCTTTCCCTGGATGCCTAACAACAGTCAGCGAAGCCAAATGCAGTGTATGAGAGCAGAATGTCATTCCACGTGATGGAGCAGGGGCACGTAACCATTTCACAGACAGCATTACAATTTCAGTCATGTCCTGTGACTGAAAAAAGAGAAGAATTTTAAATAGATCCAGAAATGAGCATGATTAAAGACACAGGGGTCTTCTCTGCTAGAAGTAATTTTAAAAATTAATATTAATTACATTTGGAGAGGATGAGATATATAAACTAAAGGATGCTATCAAAAAAGTGAGTCATGAACTCCTATTTTGCTTAATAGGAAACTATTCAATTTAAGCAATTAATTTAGAAGATATATGGGAAATATTCCTTTATCTAGAATCTCACACTGCAATGAATCATTTCAATGTATGTAAACTGGACAAGAATCTTAGCAGAGCTGAGTGAGTTACCATTGATTTGATTAAACTGAACGTTGCTTTTACATTAGCTGGGTTAAAATCACCCAAACTCTAAATCTCCACATTTCACTCATAAAGAGTGTTTTCCAAAGTTAAAAATCCAAAACCCTAACAAAACCCAACCAACCAAACACACACACACGAAAAAGCCCCCAAACCTACACAATACTCCAAACAAACAAACAAACAAAAAAAAACACACAAAAAAAGGAGCCCCAAACCCAACAACAACAACAAATCCCTAGAACCTTCCTTAGCAACTTCTGTCCTTATACCTTGAGATAACCCTGAGCTGTTGGTGTGATAGATGTGAAAAATAAAATATGTTTATTCATACCAGTATCTTAACCTTGCAGCAAGATCTTCAGGGCTATCTCCCAAGGGACTCTCTGAACCAGTGTTCTGAACAGCCCTCCAGAAGCCCAAAGTGGAGGTTTTGCCAACTCCTTCCATCACTAAGACTTGAAACCTTAACAAGTCCATGATCACTGAGCCCAGGATGGCCTCTGACCAGCACACCTCCCACCACCCTGTCTCTATTTGTGAACAGGAGCTCCCCTGGTCTTTGTGTCAGGAAGTTGCCTCCCTACACTCCAGGAACCTCACCTGTCCCTTCTGACGAGCCATTCCCTGCAGCATTCCAGGTGTGGCATTTCTGTGATGGGAACTACATCACACCTGTCCTGTGGGCTGCCCATGCATTACCACTTAGCTGGGCTACCAATGGCACCCCCACCCTTGGCCCTTTGCCCCTGGGCTCATCCCTGCTCACCCCCCCAGTAAAGCCTCGTGGGGTTTGCCTTATTGTAGTCATTTCAACAAGAAATTGATAAATTACATCAAAGGAAGCACACGAAGCAGGGACTGGGACGCCAGTTGCTTGTTAACTTTTCCCAGCAAAAGGATTACCAGGCTCCACTTGGTAGAATTTCCAGGGACTTGTTGGGATTTTAAGGCATCTGCAGATAACATGATCCTACTTATACCTTTCCTCCACTCCCCCCAAAAGCAAACATATGCAGTGGGGTTGATGCCGTTTATTCAAAACAGCATCTGAATGTTTGAACTACTTCTTTATCAGAGCTCAGGAAAGAGATTATGGAAATCAGGTTCTCTTTCCATTCTTCACAGTCAAACATTTCCTAAAGTGACTTTGATACTGAAAGTTATCATCCCAATCATTGGCATGGATTAAACAAGCATGGGTTGGTGATCCAAGCTGAGAAGTATGTGCTCAGCAGCTTGTCTTCCTCTCTTAGTAAAACACCTCTTGTTGGAAACGTTTATACTTTTGTACAACTAAAAGACTGGAACATGCCATAAAGGGAATAGCTGTTATTTGTATTATGTCAAGATTTTCTTCAGAATCTCACAATATTTTTTTTTTTTTGGGGGGGGGAGGTAATTGGTATGTTGATTGTCTTATTAAGATGTCTGTTCTTGCCTTCATTTACAGTTATTCTTGATATGGCATTAGATGTCATTTTTCTGGCTTTAATTAGAACATTACACTGAATTCCGAAGCTGCTCCCTTTGTCTCAGTTTCTCTTGTAATATTAATGGCAGACAAAAAGAACTAGTTGTGTTTTCTCTGTTTCCTCTGCAGCACCCCCTGTGCATGCTGGCTGCATCCTTATTTGTGTCTGTTGCAGACTGCAACAGTGATGAATTCACCAACTTAATATTCTGCTCTTTGAAATAAAAACTTCAGTCGTTCACTGCTGAGTGCACAAAGGAGATTTTCCTTTCATTATTTACAAAAACCAATCATGCTGGTGTTTCCCACTCTCTTCTCTCTGGTAAGAGAGTCATTTTGATCTCACATACCCAGAATAAGGTTCAGTAGATTGAGGTTTGGTTTAAGTGCTGAGTCTTGGTTGCTCTGTTGGGAAATGAGGGCAGCTGGGCTTTCACACTGCCAAGGTCACCAGAGAATGGTTTTCCAGGTTGTTTACACACATATTTCTGGGCCTCAGACTGGGCATGTGATGTGTCAGAAAATCTCATGCTCCTGTCCAGCCTGGGATCAGGATCAGCTACCATCTCCTCTCCTGGGTCGGGAACCACTTGAAATTTCCTGGCCAAAGGCATCTCCTGAGCAGTCCGAGTTCAGCTGAGGTTGCTGGAGAGAAGCCCTTCCCACTCTCACCTCCAGAAACACTCCTGTGTCACAGAGCCAGCCAGTGACAGACAAATAAACTGACAGCAGGGCTCTGTTAGCCTCCCAAACCTTACACTTCCCAGGAAAACCAGCAGTCACCAGGACAGAGGCATGAAATAAATCCCTGCAAGTGAGCAGTGCTGACAAAAGTCATTTTGACAACGTATTTCTGCATGCAGAACTGCAATAATAAAACAAATGCTGCAGGCCTAGCTATATGAGGACTCTTTATTTTCAGGAGGGAGGGCATTCACCATGTGTGAGCAGAGCTGGTGCAGTTTAGCAGTTTCTTCCCCTTGGGGCTGCTTTAGGGCTGCACGAGCACTCCCACCACCAGCCAGAGGCACTGAATGGCACCAGACCCTCACAGCCCTTCTGCTGTCCTTGTTTCAAAAATGCCTGTTTTGTGGGCACGGATTACTGTTGAAAGACAAGATATTTACAAGTCTACTTTGCCACTTCAGCCAGAAGCATCCCAGTGCACATCCCTAATTTACAGCTGCAGATGTCTGTAAAATGACTTGAATATTTCATTTTTCTTCTTCAGACTAAAGCCTGAGGCCATATATCCTCCTCCTGTATCTTTCCTTGCGTCCCTCAAAATGCCCTTCTGAGGATTTTTTGTAGAACAGCAATTTTTTAATTCATCTGCAGGAGTTTTTGCTTCCCAGTGCAGCAAAGTAAGCCCTTAGTGGCCTCCTCTGTTCATTAAGCCCTTTAATTCTGCCTGCTATCGTGGCACACAGCTTTGCCTTCCCCTTTGTGGAATAATCAGCACTGAGGCAAACTGAAAGGAGGAGGGGGAAGGGCAAGCTAAAGGCTGACACCGGTGACAGAAGGACAAGATCAAATATAAATAGATGTGATTCAGTGCTGTGGCATCCCTGTCAGAGAAGAGTCTCATTTTTGTCTTGCAGAGAACACTGCAGCTGCACACGGGGGGTGAATTCATAGCAAACACAAATCCCTGCTTGGAAAAAAAAAACCAAAAACAAACCACCCAAAAAATGTTTCTCCATTGTCCAGGTGTGGTCTTCATATTCTTGATAAATAATATGAATATTACATACAAACACATGTATGTGTATATATGAATGAATGAAATAAAACGTTGTGCAATACATGCACACTCACACAGATATATACACTCCTCAGTATACATAAACTCCTTAATCCCATGCACTACAGAAAATTTATACCAGTTGGATGTGGGAACATCAAAACCCTCTTGGTGACACAGACTAAAGTTGAAAAAGAACAAATTGTAATTAAAATGGTGGTGGTCTCAGAGAAAAGAATTGTATTAATCTTCCACAGAGACTGAACACATAAACATTAGGCAGGGACAGGAAAGATGCCCTGCATGCTGAAGGAGCTCGAGTTGATATGAGAGATTTTGATTAGGCAGCCAATTCAATCTTTCAGCAGGCTGCAACTGCAATTTTAGTGTTTTCTTGCTTCAGCAATTCCAAATATAGCCCTCAAGACATCCAGTCCCTCTCTAATAAGCCTCTGCTGAAAGTTAACAAGGAATACATAGAGCAAAGCCACAAAGCATCCAGGAACAGAGCCCAGGAGTCCCCAGATCACCAGGACAATCCAATCCAGATCCCCCTTTCCTTCCCTTCAGCTTTCCCTGTCTCTGTGGGATGGCTGGGAGGGCTGGGGCAGGGGCTGAGCCCTGGAGTGGTCATTTTGGCAGTTCCTGAATAAATGATGTGGTGGTCTGGTGGGGGGGAGCAGGGTGGGATTTGAGGGGTGCCTGAGGGGGGCAAGGGGAGGGGGTGCCCATTGCTGTGGTACTCCAGGAGGGCAGTGGGCAGACTTGGTGTTACCACGATGGGGATGGTGCTGAGCTGCTGCGAGCTTCCCCTGCATCACTTCCAGAGATGAGTGCTGCTCTCAGGGCTTTAACAGATTTGTTTTATTGCACTGCCTTATAAATTCCTACATGGTAGGACTCCAAGAGAGTCTGTGTTACTAGGCACTTAAAATAAACCCCAAGCATTCATCTACTCACAAAATGATATATTTTTTTTTCCTATTAAAAGCAAGTGCTCTGGTCTGTCTGAGCTCACCCCCAGCCTGGCTGGGGCTGGATGAAGCAGTTCTGCACACTGCAGCAACACCCAGACTATTGCTGAGGCTCCAAGGGCATGAATCCAGCCTCCTCATCCATCCTCCCCCCTGCATGGAAAGCTGCTGATAGCACACAAGATATAAAGGAAAGTGCTGTGCAGCCCTGTGAGCCTCAGTCATTTTTTTCTCTGTCTCTGGGGAATGGTGGTTTGGACACAATTCCCAGGGCCCATTGATGGTCTGGAGGCCAACAAAGTGCAGAGCCAGCACCCAGCCTGCTCCTGCCTCTGCATCCTGCCTGGGCATGGGGAGCCTGCTGCTCAGGGCTGGGGTAACGGGACAGGGAGAAGGTCTCCAGCTCCTCTTTTCCTAAAAGGTCTGTTCAGAAAAAGCAGCATATTTACCATCAGGTGAAAAACTGGCATTAGGTTTTCCACTTTGCAGTGAAGCTGTTATTAGGAAATGTGATTAATGGCTCATTTTCATAAGAGGTAATCTGCAAGGAGATGGAGTTATTTCAAGGTACTTGAAGGCTTTACTTCTGTGCCTGTCTTGGAAAGGACACTTGTGCCTGATGAACCCCCTTTTCAAAAGCAGGTGACAAATGAGCATTTGATTTTGCAGCAAAGTTGTTTTATTTTTTTTGGTCATGTCAAGCATATGTTTAAGTGCTTGTTTTTTTGGTCATGGCAAACATAGCTCCTTCAGTCTGGGTTTCCTGCAGGTGGGAACTCACAGTCTGACCCCTTGGTGACATGGGGGAAAGCCACTGATCCCTTCTGGACGTTCAGTGGCAGAGCAGGCACTGCAGCTCCTGGAGGGCAATTTTCATAGGGGTGCTGATTTGACATTGCTCTGCATGTACCATTATATCTTAATGAGTTCTTTTCCCTCCTATCTTCTCTTTATACTTTATGGGAGTAAATGACTTTGAACCATTCCCGTTTTCTTCCCATGACCACTGTCTGTCACTGCCTGCTGTAGCTTCAGTGGTGTGGGACAAGGTGAAGTTAAATCCAACCAAACATCTGTCACCAACACATCAGCCTCAGAGCCACTCAGACAACTCAGAGCAGCAGAACAAGCAATGTTTGGAATCAAGAGGAAACCAAGTTAAAAAGAGCACATCTTGTGGAAGTGCCGGATGTGCCCATACCTAGGTCACTCCATTTCCATGTGCACCAGCTTTGCTGACAGAGGAGAAGGGATTTTAAATATCCTCCTGAGCAGGATGATGCACACCTACTGCCACTGTGCCTGCCACTTTGTCAGTGCTGTGTCCCTGCTGTATACTGACCACACTTTGCACATCATGCTGTAAGCCCTGTGGGGTTATTTCTTATTTACACCTGCAGGAGAAGCCCAGGAAACCTTTAGAGCACCCAGCAATTTATTGACTGGTGGATTTATTTGGAAGAGGGCCACTACTTGTGTGATTCATCTGCACAGCCCAGACACAACCTGAGGTGCTGTTGTTCTGCTGCCCTGGCAGGAGCAGGGAAGGCTGATACAGCAGAACAGAGGGATGGCAAGGAAATAACTTTAACACATTAGTTGCACAGACAGAGAAGGATGGAAGAGTTCTAATTAAACAAGACTGCTATTTAATCAGGATGCTACATATGGTGCCAAACATAGTTTTAAGCAATTTAATTGTGGGTTCTTTACTCCCCTGGCTCAAAGCATATCTAAATAAAATTAAATTTTTAAAAAGCAAGAAGCTGAATGAAGTTTGAATACTTATTTTGTGTAGAAGCTTCCTGAGTCTTCATCTTCTCTCATGTGTATGAGTACTGATATTTTGGTAACCTTGCTCTGGTTGCTGTACCTCCCGTCCAGCCTTTCACCACTGCTCTGAACTCCCTGGAGCAAGATGAGTGTGCTCCCACGAGATGTGAACAGCAGTGAATATCCAGCCAGACAGCACTGACACTTTACATCCAGCTTGCTTTTGGGGACCCTCCAGGAGCAGGACTCTCCACCTGGGTAGGGCAGTGGGAGTGCATAACAGCAGGGAAGGGCTCTGGCCCTGGCTGGTGGTGCCAGGGATCTCTGCAGAGCCTCCCCTCAGCCTGTTCTTTGGGTGTGCATTGCTTTATCCCACTGTGGTGCACACAGGAGGATGCACATGCATGGACACGCTCTGGGACTCTCCTGCATTTAGTGTCTGGCAGACTTTTCTTCACACTATACTATATTTAGAAGCTGCTCTCCAACAGCAACTCCTTTCCACTCTATTCCCTTCCTTTATACCTTTTGAGCCATATTTACACTCTGGTCTAGACTTCCTATGGATTAAATGTGAAAGTATCCTGCTCCCATGGTATTTTTAATAGCAAATGAAAGCCTAATTTGCAAAGCTACAACTGCTGCCATCACCAGCAGCATAAAGATATCACCCAGATCTCCTCTTGAATTTTGGTCCACTAACCCATTGCAAAGGCCAAAAGGTCTCTGAAGCAACAGCTTCTGAGTCTGAATTCCCAGCTGATGGAGCTTAGGGAGGACAGTTCTGCATGCTCAGGTTGTTTTTCTCAATACTGCTTCTCATGTACTCATGGCAGAGGTTTTGTGGCCAGCTGAAGCCCATCCCTGCTCCATGTTCCCGAGTGCCACAGCTATAGATGTCACCCAGTTATAGGAGTTGAGGAAACCAAGAAGGGAGAGGGGGCAGCATCTTCAAGCCATTCCCCAGAACACATTTTTAAGCTAGAGGACATGGGGCTGGGCTGGCTCTGCAGGGAGGCCAAGAAACCCTCCTTTGCCCCTCTCTTCTCTCTGGGATTCTCTCCTTAGGGAATAGCACAGAGGAGGGTGCCAGCAGGCTGCTGTTCCATGGTTTGGGCACGTTGCTTAGCCTTGCACCTCAGGTACTGGCAAAGGGTGCCAAACCCTTACTCATGGTGCTCTCAGATTAGGTACAGTTAGCATGAAATAACTGACTGGAGTTACACCTCATTCCTCTCTCATTCAACATTTCCTTCCCCGAGGAAAGGAGTCTGTATTGATATACAACTCCATGGAAAAAGCTACTACTCTTTTCTTTAGAGATCTTAAATGTTTGGTTACTTTGTCTTCTCATTTTTCTTCTTCAGACTGTACACAGCTCCCCACAGCACGTGGAGCCCTGATCTGATCTGCTTGCATGGATATCCAGATCCCCTTCAGACAAGCCAGAGCAAAGCAGAGGAGGGCAATGGAACACATGGAACAGACCAGGCTGGACACCTGTGAGGAATAAGCTTGTCTCTTTTTCCTTCTGCTCCCACTAGCCCACCTTTCTGCCTTCCTTTCTCTTGCTGACAAAAAGATGGCCCTATGCCAGGTGCCCATTTGGGAGGATGAGTTAGAAACGTTCTGGAGGATAAACACCAGGTGGAGATGTAATCTTAAAGCAAGTTTTTTTTGAACCTCAAGCAAAGCCTTACTCCTTCACACAGGAGAAACAGCATCTGTAGGCTTTCTCAAAGCAGCTTTCACTGGAGTCAGGGGACACCACTGCCTCCAGGCTGGGATTTCCTCCTACCCAGGATCTCCCAGGGCTGATCCTGGTCCCCATCTCTCATGTACCCCCTAGGAAACACAAATAAACCCACAGGCTCTCAGGCTGGGTCATGGTTCCTTGCTTAGACTTGACATGGAAAACGGAGCTTTTGCTTTTCCCAAGAAATACCTGTCCTTGTATAGGCAGGAAAAGCTGGCAAGTGGTACCTGATCTTGATCTGAGAGAGGTGAGAGCATATCTCATCCTGTGGCACAGCTCTCCCACCAGCACTGCCCAGCCAGGCAGCAGTGAGGTGTAGGACACTTCCTAACTCTCCCCAGCCCAACCAGCACCAGGAAAGGACTTCAGCTGCCCCCCTCCTTGCTTGTGAGGAGATAACCCTGATGGGACAGGGGAAGGGCTGGCTCCATGCTTGCTCCTGGAAAGCTGTGGCTGAGGGTGGTCCAGAGGGCATGCTGCACATGTTCTAGGGAGAGAGTGAAGGATTTATTTTCTTCTGTCTCTAGCCCAGAAGTTTCACAACCAATAAATTCAATGAATACTTCCAAAAATGAAATATAAAAATCTCTGCTCCGCTGAGCTCTGTAAAAGGCTCACATAATCTTTCAAAAGATTTTTTTTTCATAGTAATTTATTCAAATATCACTCAATAAAAATGCAAAGCTGGATTGTTTTGAGTGGTGGGAAAGGTCTTTGCTTAGAATAACATTAAGCCATAAAAACACAGTAAAAGATAAATACTTGGAGTGGAATTACATTTTGCCAAATGCAGAAATGCAGCTTGCTTTTGGGGACCTAGAGCAGTGTGGTATTATATGATCCTGAACATTTCCCAGGTCATTAAATGCAGCTCAGGTTTGTGCACTACAAAACAACCTGAGAACAGCTGCTGCTCATGTACACCTGGATGGTGGGGCTGTGTGAATGCAGAACTGAATAACTGTAGTAAAAATCTGAAGATGTAGATGGAAAGCATCAACACAGTGCAGATTCAAGTTGGTTCTTCAGTGGTCATCTTTAAAGTTTTTTTCTCCTAAAAATAAAGGAGGTAAACAAAAGGAAAATAGGATAACTTATACCTTTCAGATTGACTTTTTTAGGTTGTCTTCAAACTTGGAGGGAAAAAACCAGGATCTCTCTGGTTAGAGGACAACTTCTGCCTTCAGTGAACAGCACCCTCTCTATGTGAACTGCCCTCTGAGTGAGGACTTCCTGTCAGGTTTCCACATTTGATCCCCTAGGTAAAGCTCTAATGACTCAGCTACAGCATGATGCCTGCTCTGTGAAGAACTAGGAGCAAAGACAAGAAGCACTGCACTGAAATTATAGTCAGGGACATTGGCAAACCCTTTAAAAGATGAGGCTGCTAAAGCCCTGGGAATGGATTGCCTCAGGATGTTGGGAGGCCTCCAACTTGAGCAATCTTTCAGAGCATCTGCTGGAAACACTGCTGGCAGATTTGGTCCTGCCCCAGGGAGGGCTTTAAGAAGGTGTGAAGGGTAGCTAGGTAAGTTAATAAAAGTTGTCTCACAGAAATGGTCTGTGCAAAGTTGGGTGGCTGCCATTTGATGGCTGTAAAGTCTTCATTGTGCAGACTTTGCATTCCTGAGGTTCAAAGAAAATTTTGGGTACAATGGGTTGTACTTTCAGATTCTGTGATAAAATTGTCCCTCCACTTCTAAGTGTTATCTCAAAATATATTTGTGCATCATGTATTGGTTGATTGTGCCTCTAAAAAGACTCAAATGCAACTCCCAAAATACACATTTGTTTCCCCAGAAAGCATTCCTCATCACAGGTGCAGTTTTTGACACTGATTTCCACAAGCAGCTATTTCCCATACAGAAGCTTGATGCAAGCTGCTAATTTCCCTGGCACAGGCTGTCAAACTACTCCCAAATTAATCCTGAGCTGTGCTGAATCAGACCCTGTGAGTTAGAGGTAAAAGCTCTGCTTCCTATTATCCCTCTGTCTTCCAGAAAACAGGTACAAAGCATAGAGGGCTTCAGAGAGCAGCAGGAAATTTGATTTTCCTGTTCAAAACATTCCACAGGAGACACGGAGATGTCACCACTATTTCTGCAAGAACACATCTTACCCTGTGAAAACACATCCTTACACTTCCTAAAGCTTTTCCATAAAGAACAGAGATGAATGCAAGTGAGTAGGAAGTAAAGAACCTGTTGACAGATGAAACCATGACCTATGTAGCACAGCTGCACAGCTCTGCTTTGTTGGCCCCTGGAAAGGGAAAGGTTGTGTCCTCTTTCCTTTTGACCTGCAGACATTTACCTCTCTCTGGTCAGATTTCAGTGCTCCACATTACAAAGTTGGAACTTCATTGGGTTCATGAGGTTATTACTGGTTCAGATATTGTTATGCTTCTGGTGACCCTCCAAATTCAGTTTAAACCCCTGAGTTTTACATGGCTTCTGCTCAAAACCATTAACTGGCATCTGTTCAGCTGAAACTTGGTCACAGCTTGACATCACCTTAGCATGCATTTGTGAGTATGCACAATGCCAGTGCTGGCTGATCCATGTTCTCATTCCTTCCTAATGCCAGGTGTGTAACAAGCCAAGTCAAAATAGATGCATTAAATCCATTTATATTAAACCCAGCCATTTTTTTCAGGCTATGCCATTGATCTGCATTCACTTTAAGGCAGAGGATTTTAAGGCAGAGTTTATGCTATGTCTGAGGAGTACTTCTTGACCAAATACAGATCAACAGATGCTTAGGAAGCAGCTTCTGTCTTTCATCATTTTTCTCCAATTAATAATATTCAGTTATCCTGAGTTTCCATAACTGGCAAAGTTATGAACCTCACAAAGTATTCCAGAAGTGCATATAATTAATATAGCAAGGTTAGCAAATCAGCAAAGATTGGGTTTTCTTGTTTGCTTTGCCCCCTTCCTTTTTTTTCCCTGACTCTAGCTTTAAAGGTAGGTCAAGAATTCTGCAGGTGGGGTTATAAACTTAATGTGAAGCTTTAATCTGGAATGCAACCTATGGTAATATGCTTTTAATATCTGTGTGTGTGGAGATTGTTTTTATTGGAGGAAGTGTTCTTCTGCCCTGGGCTTTTTGTTTGTTACTTTGACTGAAGAAAATGAGGCTGTTAATTCTGCAAGCTTTAAGTAACAGCCTAAGCCAAGCCTAACTATCTGAGGAAAAACCTTGTGCTGCTTCTAAGTTCTCCCATGGAATTTAATAATACAAATAATTACTAAAGCACACAAGCAGGCAGCAGCATCTTTGTCAGCTGCTTTTGGAAAGAACCCAGAAAGCAGGGACTAGTACACTGGGAGGTGGTCCTGCTCTCTATGAGGACAGAGATTTAAGTCTTAATTTTCATCAGTCCATACCACTCCCTAGTTTCCTCTCCAAAGCCAAAGCTTTTGGTGTTATGCAGCTAATTTCTGGCTACCCTGAGTCTTTAATGGAAATATTGTTCCCTTCATAGTGTGCTAAAAAGTGTGACTTAGCCATGCCTAATGCTGCTCTGCTTTTATGTTAAACTAAATGAAGATAATCCGTTTTAACAATCACTTTCTTTCTTCTGCGTAGTTTTTTGCACCCAATATTTAAAAAAAACCACTTTAATTTTGTATGACTGCATTTTCCTGGGCTCCTGAAGGATCCCCTGGCTTTTGCAGGCTCTGTTTCAGTGCCAGGAGGTGTGGCTGTAGGTGATGCAGACATTTTAAAACTCAGCAAATACTAAGTTCAAATCTCCTGCCTTTTTTCCCCACACTTAACCCAATTTTTTTTTTGGCTGTGTCTAAGCAGGGCTTGTGGCTTGAAGAGTATGTGCCCTGAATGGGAAGTGCAGGGGGAAGGGGAGAAACATCTGTCTGCAAACCACCTTTTTCCTGCTTTCCTTAGAGCCCAGGACTGCAGGGGCTGTGGGTTCAGAGCAGCTCCCCGAGGGCTCCTTCAACCTGCACCCAGCTGCAGTGGCCTCTCCTTGGAGGAGTCCATCCCAGCAGCCAGCAACACCAGCACCAGAGTGCCAAAACTCATGGGCTGTCAGCTGGGTGATGGGCATCCCCAGGGGCAGGGGGGTTGTTCCTGCTCCAGCTGTCTTGCTGGAGGTGTGATAAACATGGCAAGAGAGAGAGCTACAAGCACCCCACATCACTGGACCCCACAAAGTGACCCAAAATGGCTGACCAGGCAGTCATCCCAGTGCTGAGAAGAGACCTCACTTCACACACAGTGTTCAGGGTGCACTTCAGAACATATTCTCCATGGGATGATGGTCACCACCCGAGTTATACCTGTATGAGGGAAATCTTTTGCATGGTGTGTCAATAACAATTAAATAACATGGGGATTATTCAGTCATTTTCAAGAAGTTAAAAATCAGGGAGCAGCCTCATTAAACCACTCATCAAACCACTGGTAGACTCAAAATAGCAGCTCCATCCCACTGTAAACACGGATTACTTTTTTGCTGTGGTTGTTGCTAAACTGTTGTAAAACATGAGCAGTAACATACACATTGTATGGTAGCTCAGGAAAGAAATAATAAATGCTAACTTTAACTGAAAAGGTTTGAATGTATATGGCTTTGTAAATATAAAGGGTTTAATATATGAAAGGTATTAAAAAAAAAAAAGTTTCCTGCCCAGTACTCAGGGATGAGAGGATGGAGCTGATGGGAAATTGCAGCATAAAACCTCTGTCCTTTGATCTGCAGATTTCTGTGCCCTTTCTGTGTTTGTGCTTCTTCAGCAAATGGGACTGGGAACACTCTGGATGTTTTATGTTTTTTAGTATTTACATTGCAAACACAACATGAAAGCATTTAATTTGAAACTATGGTCATTCCAGGAATACCAAATTCAGGCTGGTTCACCCAAATTGCAGGCTTTAATCCCTTTGGGTGAGACCAGCTCAGTTTGAATCTCCACACATATCTTCAATGACAAACTGAAGTCCCAGCAGAACATCAGCCCAATTGTTTCTTTAAATTGCTTATGGTTTCAAAAGCCCATCAAGTAGCAGTGCAAAGAAACACACATGAAATGGAACCAGGAGGATAGTTCATAGGGCCAAAATACTGTAAAATGAGATTTTAATTCCTTGACTTTGCTGCTTAAATAATAAGTCACTTGACTTATCAAGAGAACAAAGAGTCTTAATTTCTTCACTCAAGGCAACTCAAGGCTTCATGGAGTCAGAGATCAGCACTGCAGAAAACAACACCACTTTTGTAGCAGCTTTCCCAGCGAGCCCTGAGGAACAGCTTCAGCCCTATTTTTGACCACATCAATGTCCCACGGGTTGTCCCATCTCCTCCGTCACAGACATTCCAGAACTACTTTGCTTCTTTCAGTTTATTTTTTTCAATAGTTTCATTCTTAGGGTGGGATACAGCCAAAACGAGAGGAAGACTGTGGAAACAGGCTGCTTGTATTGTCTTGCCACATGCCACGGAGCCCTCCTTCTAGAAAGGAAGCAGCAGCCCTAGGGTGAGAAATGTGGCAAATGATGAAGTAACAAATCTCACCTAAATTTAGCATTTCAATAATTTTTTTAATTCATTTTTATCATTCATACAGAGGGCCATTTCAATTGTTCCTCATTTACATGGTGCCTGTGAAGTCACTCCTAATGAGCTGAGGTAGCACTTGGGCCAAGTGTAAGCTGTGGGATAAGGTACAGATAACAATGGAATTTCAGGGAAGAGTTAAACAAATCCTCCAAGTGGGCTTACACTTGTATGACCTTTGAGGACTTTACCTTCTGCTGACCTTAAAATCATCATCCCTGAGGGGATAACTGCAGAGATATCAGGACATGAGCAAATCTGGTAGCATAAGACTTCTGCAAGTAGAGTCACTACTGGTCACTCAGCTTTGTCTCTGATTTCCATTTATAATGAATTGGGGCTTTCTGACAACGAATCCCTGACAAAACAAGTTTAAGTTTGTATTGAGGTTTTAGGGCAGCACAGAGAAAACAGGTAGAAAACTAAATCCTTGAGACTGCAATGGTTTCATATATATTTAAATCAGAAACACATTGAAACAAATGCTAAATAATTTGCCAAGGAGGATGCATCTGGAGAGACTTTTTCAATCCCAGCATTTTTCTCAAAAACATAAACACAAAAACAAGACTGGGAAGAAGCAATATATTCCAACATATGTGACCTGGGTTGGGGGAAGCTAGTCTGAAAAGTATTTCAGTGGAAGGCAGCTGGAAACAAGAGCTTCCCTTGCACATTTCCACCTCTGCTGATCTGTAGGGAGGTACTGAGGCCACACAAGTTACACTACATTGTCCTGGGATGCAGCCTCAGTGCTATCAGCTGAGGTCACCAGCAGCCTGGCCTAGCACATACATCAACATAAGGGATAAGTGCACAAAGCCAGCATATTATCTGCTATTTCACCATGCCACAGCCCAGAGTGCATGCTGCAAGGAAAATGGTGCTCACTCAACACAGGGATGAATGTGAGCTAGATGAAAGAGCAGATTAAGGTGCATACAGAAAATATTTGTTGCTGCCAGGCTAGGTGGCAAATGGAATTAGAAGCACCTATATGTGACCTGCATACTGAAAACTCTCCTCAGTTTGCTGTTCCACTGATAGAAACTGCTTGCATTTGAGACTGGGAGCAGAGAAAGCTAAAACAATGTTCAAAAAGCCATCCCAAAAGTCCCTTCATGTGGTTTTTTTTTTCCCTCTTTTTCTCAGGAAGGGGAAACTACAGCTTCTTTAAAGACATTACATCAATGGTGCTAAATGTGATACACTAATGAGTCATGTATGGCACCCTCTCCCAGGGCAGCCATGGAGACATGAACCAGACACTTTTACATCCATTAGCTGTGGTTCCCTGATTAGCTGAGCCTGCACTAAAGTATCAGAGATTTGAGCCAGAGCCAAAACACATCAGTCAACAAGTGTCCAGTTTTCAAAGGCCTCCTCCAAACCCATGCTGCTGTGCCACATGGAAATGGCACACACAGATTCTGCACCTGGAAATCCTTCCCTGCTCATCTCCAGAAGGACAGAAAATATACATGCATTCAGACCCTTTTGTGAGCAGCATCCCCTCATGAGGGCAAAACTTCCAGGGCTAATGGTAGGAGGATGGTTTCTGTCTTAGCTGATGTTATTGGATTGCATGAGCCACCATAAGCATCTCTGGGGATCATCAGACACCTGTAGTAGGATCCCATTCTGGGAGTGCTGCATGGTGTGTACAGGAACGTGCAGCTTGACTCCTCATCTCCCTGCCTGAGGTTGGGACTC
Source organism: Calypte anna (assembly GCF_003957555.1). NCBI lineage: Eukaryota > Metazoa > Chordata > Aves > Apodiformes > Trochilidae > Calypte > Calypte anna. The sequence goes on from NC_044249.1 coordinate 1,137,762, forward strand.
TGAGGAAGGTACCTAAGGGAGTGCCCCAGATGTCTGACAGAACTGCAACACTCATGTAGCAGGCTTAAATATCAAGTGTGGGTGTCCTTGACTGTGCCTTTCACATGTCCTAGTTTTCCAAGATACAAATCCTCTGTATAGACATTTTAGCAAAACCATTAAAAGTGTGTAGTGAAAGAACTGTGGTTTATATGTTGTATAACAGCACAGGATTTCTCTTTTTTTTTTTTTTTTTTTTTTTTTAATCATTAAGGCACTTGAAAAAGTGTAAGGTTTTCCCTCGTACCCTAGGTAGAAATAGTTTCAGATTTGTGATTACAGAATCTGAAAGCTGTGATCCAAGCAGTGTTTTTGCAGATGCTTTTTGCAGCAGGGAGGGACTGCCTCAGGACATGACTGAAGTTACTGAACAAGGTGCCTGAACAATGCACAATATTCACTTTCTGAAGTGAAGACACAAACAACCTGTGATGCCACTATTTGATATGAATCCATCTTCTAGAGCAGACCTGGAAGCACAAAACTTCATCACCCAAATTAGGAAAAAGTTATTTGTGTGTGTGTGTTTCCCTTATGTGTGTCCCACAACTAAGTTAATAAATTAAATAGAAATAGCATCAAACAAGTAGAAAAATGCTAAGAATGTCTCCAGTGCTGTACTACACTCTTGACTGTCTCCACAATGGCAGGATTCTCATTAATTCTCATTATGGGAGATGATTTAATGTAATTAACAGTAATGTTGTGTCGTGATCCCCTAAAGATATGTCAGCTTGAAAGGAGAGGGAAGGAGCATTTTGTGTGAAGTGAGACAGCTGCAGCAGCCAGGCAAGCTTTTGGCACACAAACCCCTCCTCAGATCTGAGGAGAAATATCAACAAAATTGGGCCATTTTTCCTAAGGTCTGGAGAGGCCCCTGTACCAGAACCTCATCTGGGTTTTCAAATATCTTTGCAAATGTAACAAATGAAAGCTGGTACCTCTCCCCACAGGCTTTCTCATGCTCACTACAGCTGGGCACTGAATGCAGATATTGCTGATACCAACCACAAAGAGGAAAAAAATAAAAATATTCCTGCTATGAAATCACCCTTCTTTTATCTTCACAGTCAGGTACGGACGGCATCATAACTCCCACCTTATTACAGAGAAGGAATTGAAGTAAAGAGATAAGAGGCTCAGGTTCCTATCTGCAGAAACCTACTTATTCTGATGATATGGTAACAGAGGTAGCAAATACTTCACAGCAGAAATATTTCCAAACAGCAGATTATCTTCTCTGGCTGGCCATCCTGCTGGAGATGCATTGCTTATCACCTGCTCAGCTGAGAGCCTGCTGTGAAAAGCAGTTTATACATTATTCAGGATTACTTGACTGGGAGATTGACCTTGTCTCCTGTGAAAAGAAGCAACCTCTTTCTGGTGGCTTGCAGAAAAATAATGGCTGGGATGATAATGAATAGCTTATTCATATTTCAGATGTGAAATACCAACAGCATGCTAATTAGAGAAGGTCAGAGCACACGGGAACACAACGTGAACCTCTTAACCTTGAAGAGCCATTAAGGAACTTTTATCTTTTGTTAAGAAATTCTAATCAGTCTTGGAGCTTGATGTTCTCCTCTGCACACCAACCCCCAAATCCTTTTCTAGGTCACAGTTTCTTCCCTGCCTTGCCTGAGTGCAGCTGGACCCAAGGGCCACATCTGGTCCCAGGTGGCACGGGAGCCCCGAAGACAGCTTAAATATTTGTGAAAATGAAGCAGATCAAAGAAAGAACATCTCAGTGCCCTGGGGAGGGACAGAACAGGAAGACCAAAGGAAGGAGTCACTGTCCTGGCACCCTGGCATCAGCTCTGCCATTCTCAGCACCTCCTTCATCCCAGGTTGGGCAGAGCTGTTTGCACAGAGGTCCAGTCCAGGAGGACAAGATAATGTGTGATTCCTGGCAGCAAACTCTCCCCTCCTGAGGCCAAGGGAGCAGGGCTTGCACTGCCACACTCCAGGACACAGCTCTGATTTGCAGCCATCAGGGAAGAAACTGTGATACAACTTGGAGATATTTTGGGACCTACAGCTATGGATGAGTTCATGTTGATTTCCACAGGATCCATTGCTTCCCTCTCCCCACACTTACAACAGGGCAACTACAAACCTGGGCTCGTGGTGCCCCACCTGTGTGAGCCCACTCAGTGTCCCAGCCAGGAGATTGCTTTTAGTGGTTGGGAAAAACATCCCTGGCAGAGCCATGGCCATGGGAAAGATGTAGAGAAACCTCAGGTGAGTCCTGTGTAAGGAGTAGGGGATATTTCACTGCCTGAAAAGGTGAGCTTTTCTTCCCTCCCACTGTTAGACAATGTCTCACATTTACTGCCTGAGCCTGGACTTCAGTCTGACCACCTCAGAAATCAAAATGGTTACAGGAAGTAACCAAACTTCACTGCTACTGAGGTTATTTAGCCATATCAGAAGTATTTTTGGCAGAGTTAAATGAAGAACTTCTGGCTTTTCCTTCCACCAGAAAAAAAAGCCCAAAACCTAAATGTTTAAATGTTGACAGCCATTCAGAAAGCACATGGAGGAAAACCAGGAAGCTTTTGAACTGCATTTTCAGAATGGACTGAGCCAGGCACAGAGGCTGTTGGACAAGAAAAAACATGAGAATTCACACATACAGCATTGGTTTTCACAGGAAGGGTACAAGGTTTGGTCAAAAAAAAAGAAAAGTCATTTAGGTGCACAAAGAGTAGCAGTAAAGGACTGTGTTTGAAGGTGAGGGTATAGCTACGGAAAAATGAAGGAAACATTTTGTAAAGGTAAAGTTTGGAAGCAAGTGGGAAACACCTATTAGCCCCTGAGATGAGTATGAGCTGAAGTGTGGTTTTGATTAAATTCTGGTTTATCTTTAAAAAGAAATTACTCCACTACTGCTAAAAACAAAACCTCTAGTAATAGTACTTATTATTTATTCCATAAAATGACTGTTCTTAAGTGGTGAAATTTGATAACAGTTTCAACCTTTGTTACTGGCATACTATAATTACATTTTTGTTATAAGCCATTTACTGACCAGCTGGCAATGAAAGATGTTATTTCTAGCAAAACTAAAAGCTCCTTGATTGAACAGAATGGTTTTGAGGAAAATGTTCCTCCAACAACAGGACGTGAACCTTCTCCAGGGTCAAAGCCCAATCCCAGCAAACAGTTCCTGAGGCACCCAAGGGCATCCAGGATAATCACAAGACCCAGGTTCTTCTGCTGAAAGAACCTTGGTCTCTGCAGGACCGTAGGGAGGTGCTGGGGATGGAGAGGAGGTGTACACAGGCAGTGTGTGCCCTGCAGATGTTACACTATTAACTATAGGTCATGTACAGCCCCCGAGTGAATGTCAGAGCTTTTGTTTGCATGCAGGGAGCACTCGACATCAGTGGAGCTGCCAGAAGCAATCTGCAAGGAGCCAGGAATGTCACTGACACCGGGTGCAGTGCCAGCTCTGGGATCAATACCCACGTGGCAGCTTCTGCTCTGCTGGCCTGGCCTTAGAAACTCCTCCTGTGACTTCCCCTCGCTGTGAACAGCATCAGAGAAAAGCATCCTGGTTTTGCAAGTCATATCACAAACCTTTCTCCTTGGAGCAACAAAATGAGTCAATCAATAGGTTGCTTTTCCCCTGCCTGCTGAATGCTCACTCTTCAATATTTAATATTTAATAGGCTCCAGCAGCTGTGCATCTGGTGTGTGCAGCCAGGACCCCAGGACTGCCAGGTTCCATCCCTCTCCCTGTGTCTGGTGTTGCAGGATGCCATCCACCAGCATTTACCTCCTGACAAACCCCTGTTTGGCTCCCTGCTTCGGGTGCACCCCTGCCTCTTGGGTTCCCCAAAACCTGGCTGCTGCCCAGCTTGCCAAGGAGGTCACCCCTCAAATCCTGTGCTCACTTCTGGGCCTCTCACTACACTGAAGTGCTGGAACGTGTCCAGAGAAGGGCAGCCAGTCCTGGTGAAGGATTTGGAGAACAATTCTTACAAGAAGTGGCTGAGGGAATTGGGGTTGTCAAGCCTGGAGAAAAGGAGGCTGAGGGGAAACCTTCTCAACCTCTGCAATTGGTTTCTTCTCCCATGTAACAAGTGATAGAAATGGCCTCAAGTAGTGCCAGGGGAGGTTTTGGTTGGATATAAGGAAAGCTTTCTTTATGAAACAGTTGTTGGGCTGCCCAGGGAGGTGGTGGAGTCACCATCCCTGCAGGTACTTAACAGACATGTAGGTATGGCACCTGGGACATGGTCTTTTTCAACCAAAATGATTCTGTGGCAGTCTGAAGGGCACCATGCAGCCTGTTTGATGCAATCTTTCCTCACCACAGCATGCAGAGGTTTCAGGAGCTGTTCCACACAGCTGGAACTCCAGCCATGGTTCTCCTGTGCCAGCTTCAGCAGCCAACCCCCTGCAGACAGAATTGCTCCCAAATCACGGATATTTGCCCATAACTGATGGGGTTATGAGCTGAAGTGTGCAGATGGGAACATGCAGGGAAAAAGAGACTTGGAGGAGGTTCTTAAGGCAATGTTACTGCTCGTGCAACTTCTGTATCAATAAAAGTCAGTGGAAAAAAATCAGATTGGCATAACTCACCACAGCTCAGGTCTGATGTGTTTGAATGAAACAGTACATTTGATGTGATCTTAGTAAATTCCTCAAGTACCTGGGCTGAGTTGTTGCTGTAATATTTTTATAACAAAACCTCTGTAGATATTTATCAGAAAAAACTGAGAATCGATGCTGGCATCTACACCAATTAGCTGAGGAGTTTGTTCACCACATATACACCTTTATGAGAAAGATTTATGACATGCTTAGGAAGGAATTCCCTTAAAGAAATTATGTGCAACCCCCCACGTTACTCTCAAGTGAAAAAAGCATAGAAGCTGCAGAGTATGCATACACACTCCAGACTGTTTAATTTTCCTTATATCAATGGACTAGCTGTGGGGTGGTAGCAGTGTAACTTAACACATGCAGTTTATATGGTCTGTGAAACTTTCTGGAATACTTCAAAACAAAAGAAGCTGAATTATCTCCACTACCTGGAGAGTGTGTGTTTGAAAACTGTTTTTCTAATGCTGAAAAACTGCCTGTCCTCTAGGAACTGGATGCTAACCTGAGAGGCTTCAGTTGTCATCATCTTCTACTCAGCACCAAGACTGGATGTGTGTGAGGATGGCTTTATTGCCACTGAGGAGATCTCAGCCAGAGCTCAGGAACCATCACAGCTCAGGAAACAGATGGTTCTTAAAGGAGCTTTCCCTCAGAAAGCAGCATAGCTGAGCAAACAGTGCCTGTCCATGGATATGTTTATTCACAGACACATGTACACAAACATCTCCTTCAGAATTGCTCTTTTGTATCTTTTATGAGCCTCTGAATGTTAAATGAGCTGTAGACTAATGGTCTGAGGGATAAAACATACCTGTGAAAGCACAACAAAATTCTGTCTTTTTCTTGTACCCAGGGTGGTCTGATACTTGTTTCCTATTTGCTCACCTTTCTGGCAAACAGAAGAAACTGCTTTGGGCCTGTATAGCTTTGCAAGGATTTCCTGGCCTGTTGATCACACACAGTTCCTCCAGCCTGGCAGCTACCCAAGAGCTGTACCCACTCCCACATGTGTATACTTAGGGTTCTCCACTCCTGGTTTTCTCTCTATTCACTTCCATTTTGAATGATTTTCTCAGAAATGTTCCAAATCCAAACTGAGGACACCAGCCTGCCTTAAGAACATCAGCTCCCGCCTCTATCCTCTGTCAGATGACCTCTAACTCATTCATCCTGAATTACTGTTGCCTTATGTCTCATGCAACTACTGGGGGTATTTCCTTCATATCTTATAAAAGCACCCAAGAGATGAGATTAAATTATTACCCCATTAGCTGATTCTGGACCATTGTTTCTGTAACAGGGGATCAGGCTGTAAGGAATGATATGATTACTGGGTTTTAGATGTAAATAGAACTGATGAGGGGGTGGCTTAGCAGAAGAAAAGAAGGCTTATATGTACTTTCCTTACTACAGGAGAGGGGAGGAGCTGCTAAATCAAATGGAAGAGGTGGGTTTGACAACAGTCAGTTGAAACTTTTAATGAGAAATGATGAAGTTGCACCCTACTATAGTTATTTGACAGACAAACATAAAAAAAAAGGTCCTCTGTCCCACCAAAACTGATATGGAAACTGTGCTACATTTTCTTTTTGTGTCTATTACTGTCTGCACTGTTCCAGCCTCATGGTAAAGCAAAACCTGATCCTATAGAAGAAGAATGTGTTGGATGTGAGAGGAAAGAAACCCAGGCTTTCCCTCCTTTCCCTGGGATGGTCAGATGAGCATGGGGTGGCTCACAGCAGGACCTGCTAGCATCCAGGCAGCCCTCCTGGTTCCCTGGACATGGTGCTGACCTTACACAGCTTTGCTCTGTGAAGGGGAAGGTGCTGATGGAAAACCAAGTTACACCAACTCCCTGCTCCTCCTCCTTAAAGCATACTTCAAAGTCAGCACCTCCACCTGGAGCTTCTCCCCTGCCCTTTTGCACACCCATGCCTGCCAAAGGAGTGTCTGGACCTGAGACCTGGGGGAATATTCTCTGCTCTGACTCACCTGGGAGCAGGCCAGACTGGTTCTCAAGTGTGGACAATTCTCCCTGTGGGACCAGACAAGCAACATCATATTCATCTAATTCTGGCTATAACTCAGCCCTCTGAGCTGTTTGCATTGTATCTCTGTGCTGTCAAAACTCAATTAATCTTTTCCCAGAAGTCTCAAGGCTATATTTTTCAATCTCTTTCCAAGCCTGCTTGTACTGTCTGCTGCATTTATTCTTCTGTAAAAACAAATAACCTATGCCTTAAAAACAGTTGAGTAACCATTCTCATGCAGAGCTGAGACTTGTTGGGTTGTGAAGCCACCTACTCCAGCAGCTCAGACTGCTCTTGGCTCTGCTCCTTAGCACAGGAGGGTGTCAGACTACAAAGCTGAGCTATTGGCGTTGCCCTGCCCATCATCTTGCACCCACATCTGTCTCCTCTCTCCTGCATCCCACATCTGGCACGTGAGCCACAGCTGGTGCCCAGTGAGTGCCACACCACCCAGGTCACAGGTTGCTGCATCTCCCTCCTCCCTGGTACCTGTGGTGACAGGGTTTTCTTATGCAAGTGGAAAATGCATCTCCTCCCAGCATAAGGAACAAGATGGAGCTTCTTGAAACAGGATTGTTTCCCACAGCAATCACTTTCTAATGGTCACAGAGTTACTGCTGGAAGATTCAGTCACCAGTCTGCAATTGCCTTTGTTATATTAATATTTATGGAGCAAAATCAGTTTGGCTTTTTGGCACTTTCTTGACAGTTTGGAAAGAACATCCCATTGTGCAAGGACAGCCTGTGCATAAGTGCTGACACACAGTGAATAGTTTTTTTTCATCTTGGTACCTGCAAATCAGGCTGTGACAACAAGAAATGCAGAATTGGCTCTATAATAAAAATCCCTTTTTATTGCCAACCAGCACCTCATGTCAAGCACCAGATAATCACTATAGCACAAAGATTTTTTGGGGGGGATATCAATTATTTGGGAATTTCTATTAGAAAGAACATTTCTCCCAGGCAGGCAGCACTCTGCTCTCTCTTCTTTTATACTGGGATATTCTGAACCTGCAACTGTGCTGCTGATGTCTCTCCATCAGGAATGAGTGGTGTGTCCCAGATAACTGCAAATGTTTCCAAAGTCTGTTAGAAAGGGAGAAACTATCCTGCTTCCCCTGTCTATGTCAAGCTCTCGATAGCCATCAGCAGGCTACAGAAAGAAATTCAGAGTAAGTATCAGGAGGGGGAAAAAGCATTCAGTACAGAGAGGTTTACATTTAATATACGATTGCTTGCTTCAGCTGAAGTAAAGATTTTTGTGAGCTTAGATAAAAGTGAATTCTGCCCTCTGCTCTGATGGGGTCTTCTTTCACTGCAAGGAGTCTCTTCCTGCAGCATTTTATCTCCTGGTTTAAATAATATCAGATAGACTTATCATAAATTCTGCTCTGAGCACATGGACAACAGTGTGTCTGGCATTTCTGCAAGTCCATCCAAGAGCTACTCTCAATCTGGCAAAATATCCTCCCAAGCTCTGAGTGCTTATGGACTTAGAGGGAAAGGGTTTGGCCCTGAGGTGATCCCTGGGTGGACGTTTTCTGCCCATGTGGCAAAGCATCCCAGTGATTCTGGTAGAAGAGAGGTTTCCCACAGTACGGATACTCCAAGATCTGCCACTCTTGGCAAACTACGTGTTTATTAACAAAGCATTTTTGCAGGATAACATCCAGCATTTCGACCTTTCCCTCTTCTCTTATGCAGTCATTTTTCATTTCCTTTCTTTTGGCCAAGCTGAAGATTTTTTCATGGATTTCCTAACATGCTGTAACAGCTAACCAGCACCACAGAAATGGCAGTCAGTGCAGTTCAGGCCTTTGGGAATGCAAAGGCATCTTCTGGATAAATAAACAAAAAATAAGAGACAACTCACAAGGAGTCTCTAAAGGCAGCTGGAGTCTAAAACTGCAGAGAAATGCAGAGGGGAGGGGCTGGGGGGACAGACACACAATGAAAACAGCCAGCAGCTTTTCTTTATTCTTACCACTTCTGCATCTGATGTGAACTTCCCTCAGATGGAGGTAAGTGATAAGCTGGCACCAAGGAGGAGTTTCTATAAAGCAAAACCCTAACAATTCTCACATACCAACAATTAAATCGTGCCTATGGAGAGGTTTAGATCAGATTTTTGTTTGTTTTGGTGTTGTTCCCAGCCTCTCTCTCACACACACACTGACAGCTCAGTCCCTGGCCTGGACTTCTGACCCAGCTGCTCTTGGACACGGGCACATCTTGCAGCTTGGGATCCAGGCTGGACCCCTGGGAACAATTCCTTGGGGGTAACCATAAGCACTGCTGACCCAAGTGACATGGAAAGCCAAAAATGTCTGAGACCACATCAAATCTTTTGCCAGAAGGGACCAGGAGGCCCTGCCAAGTGCCTATTGAATTGCAGGCATGTGCCATCTCCTGTTGAGGTTCTGCCAGTGTTGAGAGGAGGACAAAGCTGGATCCAAAGGGGAATTTCTGGTGGAGTTGGATACTCTGGCAGAGATGGCTGAGAGGACAGATGGAAGAGAGGGAAGCATGCTTTCCAGATATATTCCATTCTTTCTATATCTGTGCTTTTTTTTTTTCCTTTATGACCACTATCCATTTATTTTCTGACTCGACTCAGTCCAGAATTAGTAAAAGATAAGACCCCTCTTCTGTTAGAATTGGCCCAGAAGCAGAGCACAGCTTCACAAGTGGGGATTAAAGCTGCTTTACTCTGAACTGACATGTGCCAAGTAAACCTATCTGCAAACATTTTTTTCCTCTGTACATACAGACCAGTAACAATACCAGTCTCTATCCCACTGGAAAACTTCTCTCCCTTCCTCCCACCAGTGCAGAAAGGCATGTGAAAGCCACTTTTATTATATACATAAAAAAAAAAAAGAAAAAAGAAAAGAAAAGTAGTTTCTAGACACTGAAGTATTATTTCAGGCATGAAAACAGTTCTGTACCAACTGTACTTCTGGGTTATACCTCAGCTATCACTGCATACACCCAATCATGCTCTCTCTCCTTCCTATCCATCAGCCTGGATATATATTCCTGCATTTATTTCATTCCTTTTCTAAATGAAAGACTTCCCCCTCCCCCACTTTTTTTTTTCTTTTTTTCAGTTTCAATAGACCAGTCTAGAAATGTACTGAGCAGTAAGGGAAATCACCCTTTACAGCCTTCATTATATTTCACTGAGATGTACAGTAACATTCATGGTCTCCCTGAGCTCAGAACTAAAAGTAACAAGTTTAGTAATGAAGAATTATAGCATATAACAGTTATGTTAAATTAGCATAAATGATAAAAAACCAGCAGCAAGTAACTGCTAAAAAGTGTATTTTTCCTGTGTTACTTTTAAAGTATTTTTTAAAAATCACACATAGAAAGTGAAGAATCCTTTGAGATGTTAACTGCAAATCTGTGATGTTAAAATGTGATAGAAAAGTTGCAAAAAAAGTTAGGTGAAAGAAAATGTGAAATAACTCAAGATCATCCTTTTGCTCTGATTCTTTTACAAGATGGTTGGTGGTTTGGTTTGGTTTGTATATCATACCTCACGCCTGAACAACTTTCAAGACCAAAGCAATGCTCCCAAAGGAGAAAGCCAAGGACAGGCAGCTGTGGGATCTGAGTCAACTTTATCAGCCAGAGGACACCCTACAGGGAGAGGGAGCCTTTGCTTCCATCTCCTAAGCAACCAGATTTTCCCCGCTTTGCACAGGCAGCACCTCAGCATTTCCTGGCATCCAAGCTGTGCAAGGTTTAGAAGCTGCTGAGCAGGCAGCTGTCCTGGTGCAGGCTGGGGGGAGCTGATCCTGAAGATTTATGGTGCATCTTTTGGGCTCTCTCTGGCCCATTTCCTTAATCACAATTACTGATTACTAGGGCAATTGTTTTTAGACCTTGTTTCATTTCATTTTGCTTTCTTCAGAAACCATAATGGATCTTTATCTTTTTTAATTCCCCTCCATCCCTTAAATCAGCTGCTCTCCTCCCAGGCAGCCACGGGCACAGGGAACACCTTGCAGGCACTGTTGTGTTAAGGGCACCCAAGTGTGAAGCAAAATAATTAAAGGGGCTGACATGGCTTTCCAAGAGGTTTACTAATCTGTCCCTGACAATTAGTCAGCCTCCAAGCACTGCCCAGCCACTTGTAAGCAGGGGGAGTGTGTTCAGAGGTAGGCTCTGAGGAGTACACAGGGAAAGACTAATTTTCCTGCCATCTTCAGTTTTCTCCTGACTCAGAAGCACACTCCAAATAATTTATTTCTGCTTTTTCATTAATTTTCTGCATTTACTGAGTATTTTTGAGGGCATACAAGCAGTTGCTGTGTACCCACCACACTAGGGAAGGGTTGGGGTAGCTGCAGCAGAGCTGGTCAGGGCTGGCACAACTTAACCCATGGCCAAGCTGCTGGAGAGGGTTTTGGGGCAGGTAGAGGGAGATGAGCCCCAGGACCATCTGCCACAGATCCCCCCAGGTTTTCTCCCTCAACCATCATCACCCACACTGGTCTGGCCCAAGCTGGCTGACATCTTCCTGCTGGGACTGGTGCCAGCAGCTCCCTCCACCAGATGTTTAGGTACTCCAAACACTCTGAGCACTGGGGATCCTGCAGAGGGGAGATGTGGCAATCCTGCCAGGGGGGCACACAGCCCTGTCCCTGCACCCCTGTGCCACCAAGGTGTCACGGTTAATGAGTGTTTTAATATGTCCCTTCAAAAGGTAAAGGTGGTCCCCTCACTCAGCAGGGCAGGACTGAAGCAGCTGAGGCTGCCAGCCCAGCAGAACACTGCTGATGGGGATAAGGAGACAATTAACCTGCAGCTAATTTTGCAGCAAGGCTTTTACATCATCCCCTTGCCCCACAAAATCAGGAAACTCTTGTATGGAGCTAATGAAGGAGAGCAGAAGAAAGGGTTACTAATAGGGCTGATTAAGAAGCAGGGCTGAAAGAGAATGTCATGTGCTATAAATCAAATGAAATAAAGCTTTTAAGCAGCGACCAGTAATTACATGCTTGAATTGAAGTGGGTATGTTGCTCATCTATGGGGCAAGAACACAAGTGAGATTTGACCCAGGGAATAAAAATAGATTTTTGGTGAAATTCCTGATACAAAGAACCAAGTGTCAGCATCCAAGGAAGGGACAAAGTGCCTACAATGTCTGCTGGGGGGAATGTGATCTCTGAAAGTCTAAGAGCAAGGGGTGTGTGTATAGAGATGGGGATGGGTTGGATACACAGGGGGAATACAGCCATATGGTGATAGTTCTATCTACATGGATAGTTTTACAAGTACATGTAAGTACATATGTATATATTGATTTTTGTTATACTACACCCAAAAGAGCAGTGAATTTGGCACTGGTTTATTGTGCAGCTTTGGTGTGAATTCCCCACTGGAGACTCCCATCTCAGTGGGCTCAGAGGGCACCCCATTAGCCAGGCTGGCCTGGGAGACAACCCATCTCCCAGCAGCATCCCAAAGAGCTGGTCAGTGTGGCTTCATCTAGCTGTGTATTAATCATTTCTCTCTTTATAAGACTTTGAGATTAAATCATCACCAGAAGTTCTCACTCATCATGATGAGATACTTTTGTCTCTCTCACTTTCACCAGATGTTTTCAACAACTTCAAGTTCTTCCTGAGGTTTCCAAGCCCACTGATGTCCACCATTTACCAACAGCTGAGGAAAAAACAATGGCAGATTTCTTCCCATCCTCCCTGTTCTTGGGAGTCGATGGGGAAATTTTAACCCAGCAATAACAGCTGCCAAAAGCTCATCAGCTCATACTGATTTCCTGTGCTCCTAAGCTCACTGCACACCCAGCTATAGGCAAGCCAAGGACAGAGGAACTACAGTGTTGCCAACCTCCATGCACACTTCAGAGATGCTGGAATATTTATGTTCCTTATTGGGAACCTGTGTTACATTTAGAAGAGAAGCATGCACGGGCTGCAGGGAGCATTAAAAGTGGTTATTATTTTATAAAACACAGTGCCTAATCATTGCCTGGGAGCTGGCATGACAGCTTCTTAATCCTCTAGGCTGCATCATAACTAACTTGGGTCCTTGCTGCTTCCCAGTACTCCACCTGCTGCTTGGCAATTAGTGGCTGCTCCTCCGAGATGCTGGGCAACCCCAGATCCCATTTACTTCCAGGGAAATTCAGGATGTCAAGCACCAGGCAGAGCCCTGCTGTTCCCCCAGATGTCTGCTCCTGTGGCTCTGCCACGTTCAGGGCAAAGCAAACAAATGGCAGGGTAACAAATCACTAATAACTCAAAAGCCTTGTGAGAGCCTCCTGTTTGTGCTGCCAAACCCCTCCAGAAGGGCTCTGAGGTTGGCTGGTCAGCCAGGACCCCCCAAACATCTGTTTGCAGCAGCATCCTGGGCACCCCAGCTGGCAGGTGATGCTGAGATGTTAATGTCACCACCACCAAGACACCTCCCACAGCAGGGAGCTGCCACCTCCCAGCTCAGAAAGGGGCTTTGCTGCTGGGTTGGTGTCTTTGTTCTTGATGAGCCTGCAGAGCTCCCCTCCCTTCCCTTTGAGGGGGGAATGCAAGCAGCTCAGGATGTATCTGGACACACACCCTTCTCCTTGGGCTGTGGGCACTCCAGTTACTGCCTCACAATCATGCCATACACATGGCTAACAAGTAACAGTCTAGTTAAAGAAAAAGCCAGTCCTCTTCCCCAGGAGCTGTTGTTACACTCTGAACAAATATCCAGAGGGGGAAATTTTTATTTAAGACTAATCAGAAACACTGCAGGTTCAGCTGTCTAGAAAAGCATGCCTGCAAAAGGAATTTGATTTATTTTTGTGAAACGAATGCATGGTTTTTATTATGCAGGGCAGATACGGTTGGAATCCAAGTATGAAAATTGCATTTTACATAGTAACCCTTGGGTAATGAATTAAGTGGCAACACAAATATATCTGCAATTGAAAAATGCCACAATATGAAGGCCCTTGCAGAAAAGCCATGTAAGTGAACTGTAGGAGAAGAGCAGGTAAGGGTTTTTTCTGTTTGCACCTCTAATATTCTACTTAATCCTTTTTTTTTATTTGTTTCTTTTTTTCTATTGAGGAAGAAGATGTCTGTGTTGGAACAGGAGCTAAACTCTGGCCTGTGTCACTTATGCAGCATCCACTCCTTCGATTGTCCTGCTCCAGCATCCCCCCAGCTGCATCACAGACACCCCAGTGTGGAAAGGGAAAAAAATGAAAGCTTGGGAATCACCTTGGAATAGAGTCAGGATGAAAGAAAGATACCTAGACCATGAAATTGATATATAGGAAGGTTTCCTGATTGCTCCTACATCTGTTTCATGTTTCATCCCAACACTGGCAAAGGTTTGGTCTGGGGACCTGGGTTTTCCTGGTTTGTTTGTTTAATTTCTTGCATGGAGGAACTGCTTTTAAGCTGGTTCAGATTAAAGGTTAAAAAAAAAAGAAGTAACCTCGTTTTCAACAGGTAAGTTGAAAAAACTGCCCTGTAAAGATTTCCACTGCTCAGGTTCTTGCAGAGCAGTTTTCTGACAGCATAGAAGCAGGAGAGCATCACATTCTAAATACCTAATGGCATGTGTTAGTGACAAGCCTGGCTGAGCAGCCAGACATGCTTTGCTGTTCCCAAATGGCTGTGAGCTTCTAACAATGATTTGCATTTTTGAAGGTGGCATTTTCATTGGTGAATTCATTTTCAAGGCATGCAGCCTGGAGCAGACCTCCTTCTGCAGATCTGACAGCAGGAAAGCAAAACGTTATCACTGAGGTGATACAGTCAGTCTAATACAGAATCAGCACTGCTGCCAGGCTGCTAGATTTATTTCCCACTCCAGCAGTGGAGACTGTGAAGGTGGAAAGAAGAAAATTCAGTCGTGCTGTCTAAGTGGTTTCTCTCCACATTACTAAGCAAATGGGCTTTAGGAACTGAATAAATAAAAAGCAAGCACAGGATGAGTGAGAGCTGAGACTGCATGTGAGATGTTAGACTGGAGACTTGCTATGCAAATGGAGAATTATCAGCTGGATCCTCAGCTTTTCCTCCCATCCCCATGATCTCCACTCTCAGGCTGCTAACCAGGAGATGGGAATGAACCACGATTTCTCATAATATGTCCTTGCCCCTTTCTATCAAGGTATTTTGTGGGGAGCACTGAAATTGATTTTAGGTTGGATATAACATGATAGTGGCAGTTAGGAAATTTGTGGTCAATCTTGCCCTCACCAACAAGCTGCTTCTATTCTTCCCTTTTCTTATTCCTAATGGGAGGGTCTGGACTCTCTTGATAAAAGCACCAGTGGATTTTACAGCCCTGCCTGCTCTTACAGGAGTATGAAGAATACATCACATACCTAACACCTCCTAACCATTCAGTGCCTTTCACCTAGGAAGTTCAAAGAGATTTTATTTTTTTCTTCTTTTTTTTCCCCCCCCCCCCTAGAGAAAATGTCAGGAAATTGTCAGAATGTTCAGAAATGCACCAAAAAAATCCTAGCTAAAATACAAGTTTAAGATCTCTCTTGATTTATACGTATTTTATCTGTGTCAGTAGTGGAACCCCAGTGTCTGATTTCAGATGGTTATGTTTAGTACTCTCCATACTATAGCAGTAATAACATTATATCTGTAACACGTATGTTGAAATATTATATCTCACACATTACTTACATTACATATATAATGGCTTGCAGTTTAATGGAAAACTGGACATTACTCATCTGTGTTTGTGAAAAGACTGATTTAATTACCTAGAAAGAATAACAGCCTGATTTCAGCTATTTTTCAATTTTGAGACAATAAGCACAAGTTTTTGCATGATTGCCATCATATTTTCTGCCAGATATACTTATTTTGGCTCCAAAGAAGACATAAGTCTTTCAGAAATGTCTTGGGTTTGGTTTGGTTAGCATTGGTCTCGTTTCTATTCAAATCCAACAGGTAATTATAATTATATACTGCAATAAATTGTAAGATGGGATTTTTTTAAAAGAAATGTTCAACATTAGCTAAAACGACATTGTCAAATGTTGGACTTGGTGGTAAACCCAGAATTTTAAATTTTTGTTCTGTGTTTTTCATTTTCCCTATAAGGCATCAGAGAACTTGGCACTTTTTAAAGTGATTTTTTACTTTTACTGTCCAGGGCAATAACTATGCTTCAGCAAGTTCTTTTTCATGTGATTTACCAATTACAACAAAATAGTTCATGATATAGAATCACAGAATGGTTTGGGTTGGAAGGGACCCTACCTCAGCTTTCTTGTAGCCCCTTCAGATACTGGAAGGTTGCTCTAAGGTCACCTCCTCTTCTCCAGGCTGAACAACCCCAATCCCTCAGCCTGGTTTCCCAGGGAGGTGCTCAGTCCTCTGAGCATTTGAGTGGCTCTGCTCTGGACACATTCCAGGAACTCTTACTGTAGACTCCAGAACTGGAAACAGTGCTCCAGGTGGGGTCTCACAAGAGCAGAATAAAGAGGGAAAATCAGCTGTCTGTGCTTCTCTTGATGCAGCCCAGGACATGGTTGGATTCCGGGCTGCAAGCACACACTGATGGCTCATGTTGAGCTTCTGCTCCACCACCACCCCAGGTCCTTCTCCTCAGGGCTGCCCTCAATCCTTTCTCCCCCCAACGTGTGTTTGTGCATGAGATGGCCTTGACTCAGGTGCAGAACCTTGCACTTGTTGAACTTCATGTAGTTTGCACAAGCCCACTTCTGGAGCCCTTCAGAGTCCCTCTGGCTGGCATCCCTTCCCTGCCCTGTATTGACCTCACCATACAGTTCAGTGTAAGCAGCAAACTTGCTGAGAGAGCCCTGATTCCACTGCCCATGTCACTGACAGTGTGACACAGTCTGACACTGCTCTGAGTACCAACAGCACGCCTCACACAGCTCCATTTGGAAACTGAGCCACTGATCACGGCTCTTCGGGAGGTGGGATCAAACATATTCACCTCTTCCACAAAGCCCTTCCCACAACCCGGGATGGTGGGGGAGGCCAGGAAAGGATTCACTTGGATGGGACCCATTTCCATCCATCCCCATCTCCTCGGTTCCCTCCCTCTGCCTGCTGACAGGAGGACAGGGGCTCCTCTGCTTCTCAGGGCTCCTCCTTTGCCTCAAGGCTGGCAGCTTGGGGCTCCACATTCCCAAATACTCCTCAACCTCTTCTCCTTCAGCTCTACCCCCAGGCTGAGCAGGTCATTCCCCTGGTCACAGTATGGATGGAGTCTCCCTGCACTTCAGCAAAGCTTTCAACATTGTCTCCCATAGCATTCTCCTGGAAAAGCTGTCAGGAGACAGCTCTGTGCTGGGTTAGGAACTGCCTGGAGGGGCCACCAGAGAGTGGTGCTGAACGGTGCTGAATCCAAATGGCGGCCATGGTGTCCCTCAGGGATCAGTGCTGGACCCAGTTCTGTTTAGTGTCTTCACTGATGATTTAGATGAGGGGACTGAGTCCACCATTAGGAAATATGCAGATGACACTAAGTTGGGGAGGAGTGTGGATCAGCTGGAAGGCAGGAGGGCTCTGCAGAGGGACCTGGAGAGGCTGGAGAGTTGGGATGATTCCAATGGGATGAGGTTCAACACAACAACCCCATGGGGAGCTCAGGGCTGGGCATAGAGTGGCAGAAAGGGGCTTGGGAGTCTGGATTAAACTCTTCCTGGAGAAGTTTAGGTTGGATATTAGGAAGAAATTCTTCCCAGAGAGGGTGATGAGGCATTGGGATGGCTGCCCAGGGAGGGGGTGGTTTCTCCATCCCTGGAGGTTTTCCAGGAGACTGGATGTGGCACTGAGTGCCATGGGCTGGGAACCATGGGGAGAGTGGATCTGGGGTTGGATTTGATGGTCTCAGAGGGGTCCTTTCCAACCTGGATGGTTCTGTGATTTTGTGATTCTATGATTCCATTCCATGACGCTTTCCTCAGGTGCAAGCAGGAAGGCTCAGACATTTTGAGCAGCCCTGCACCCAAACAGCCGTCTCCACATCAGTTCACTCTGAGCTGCCACATTCTTCTCATCCATGTCTCTATTACCAGCGGGTACCATTGCTAAGGCTCCTCCTGGGAGGGACAATCCCTCAGCACCCCTGCGCTGCCCTTCCCGCGCAAACGCCGTCCTCCAGCCCCTGAGGTACGCCGCCATCTTGTCCCGCCCCGTTGCCGGCGGAGCCTCAGCACTCCCCGGCGGGCTCGGAGCGGCCGCTTCCCGCGCAGGGCGGGACGCAGCCTCCTCACCCTCTGCTCTCACTCTCGTCCTGCGCTTTAAGTTCATTCTTGTTTAACCACCTCAGGAAGAATCCTCCGTCTATCTAATACGGAACAGAGGGATCTTTTTATCATAAACATTTAGCTTCTTAGAAACCCCAAAATCCTGTGAAATTCCCTGACCTGCCCTCTGACTGGGAGGATCAGCTCGACGAAGGATTTCTGCGGCACACAAAAATCACAAGAAGTTTGTGATAGCCTCTCTGCACCCATGTTACCCATACATGCGTGTGGGACTAAAACTGGGGGAGAGAGAAGGGAAAGGGAGGACTTCTTTTTGGGAAAAAAACTTTACTCTTTCTCTGGAAAGCATTCTCATGAAAATATTGATGTTGCCAGACAATTTTCTGTCAGAACAATTGGGGTCCAGTGTCACTGATTAGCCCTGGTGCTAATGAAAGTCCAGGTCTGGAATTGGTGCTCAGTCTGAGTCCTACTGCAAATTAGCAGTGCTGAGATGATGTCTTTTCAGTTTAATAACATGAATTCAATAAAACTATTGATGTGATGAAGGCTGCTACCGATACATGCTTACAGATTGAAACTTTAATTTGCAAATCGAACTGTTCTGTTCTGGAAATCATTTAGAATCTATAAGGAGCTATTTTTACAGCCATTTCCTAGAAACAATCAAGTCTTAATGTTTAGAACTTTAAAAAATATGTTCTGATGACCGTGCAAAAACAACTGCTCGGCTTATGGTGATCTGGAAGTGGTTCCTCCAAAACTGCCAGTCTGGGCTTTTTCCTTCACCTGTCAGCATGAGTTTGATGGGGAAGCCAAGAGGATCCCAAGGAGCATCCTGGCTGCACAGCATTACAAGAGCAAGGCAGAGCAGGAAGCAGATTGATGGGTTTATCACCATTTTTGCTTGAGCTGCTTGCTTTCAGCTGTCTCCAGGGATCTCATCACCATCACCCCAGCTCCAGAGGTTGCACTGGTGTCTATGGTCCCTCATTCTGCTCTTCCTCTTACACCAAGACGGTTTCAGACCAATAGCTCCATGAGTGGGGCACAGAAGGGACATGATCATGCCACTATCCCTCCTTCTTTTGACCTCGATATATTTCCACCTCCCCAGCTTACCCCTGGACACTGTTTGCTCATGCCATGATGCAAGAAAACTCTTGGTTTGGGGCAGAGAGGTGGGATCTTCCTGTGCTACCACTGATGTTAGGCAGCATCTAGTGAACTGTGGATCTTCCTCTCTGTATTTGAGCTGTTCCCTCAATTCTTTTTATAGTTTCCCTCTATGGAAATTCCCAACACTTATTTCTGACCTGTTTATGAGCCATTAAGCCTTTTTGCTATTATTATTATTTTTTTCCTTCTAGGTTCTGCTTCACTAGTAATTTGTTCAGGTTTGGGCTTTCAATTTAGATTTTATCCCATCTCATCCGATCTCTGCTGATTTTTCCAAATGTCTCTTTGTTCTCCTGCTCCCATTGCGTATGCTTACGGCATATGCATTAAAAAACATCCTGTAGGAATAGATTTCCTAAGGAAAAAATAGCAGCTAATCTATTCTAGTCATTTGCTTTCTGTTCAGCTGGCTCACAGTGGCTGCTTGTGAATATTTCAACATCAAGAGCCTCATAAGCTGCTGTTTGCTTCTTGCTACCTCCCCACATTAAGCCTCAATATATTATTGCTCGTTAATGAGTTATATCCTAATCTATGAAGCAAGAAAGCACCTAATTTCCTTCATTAATAATACTGGTCAAGATGTACCACATTTAAAGCGATTTGGCTGCACTCCTCCCATATTTTAAATCCACACTTGTGGAGCTTGCAGCTGACCTGGCCACTGAGCTTTGCTGAGATGCTGTGGGAGGAGGGATGGGGGGCAGGGAGAGGAGAAGTCAGAGAAGGTTTTTTCAGTGTTGCCACCAAAACTGGACAGAATGTTTTGCGGAGAAACCAAAACGTGAAAGCAAAAGTCCTTGTGAAATTCTGTCAGTTCTTGGAGTATTTTCTTCTTTTGTCTGCCATGACCTCCAGGCTTTCTCAGGAGCAAGCCCCTGGGTCTGTGCAGAAGGGACTGTATTTCAGGGGGTGAGTTTGCAGTGTGTTCAGCCAGCTGCCTGGTGACTGAGCTGCTACTCATGCACTAAGCAAACTCTGAGCAAATCCTTGGTATCTGATTACCTTCACAGCTAAATTATTTGTGTGGTAATTTGGGAACCATTTAGATACAGTAGCCATTTAATCAGCAACCATCTACAACACGAATATGATGTTTTCTAATTTTGTTTTCATGTACAGCTCAGATGCCATGCCTCCAATGAATGTGAAGATTAATTGTACATTAATTAATGGCTATTTGTAGCAAAGGTCATCAAATTAGTTTCTGTCACCTCATTACCATGTTACAAGCAATGTAATTAACTAGTACAAACGTTTGAAATGTCTATTGTAATTTAAAGGGACAGATTCTCTCTATAAGTTCACCTCGACTATTGCCACTCCAGGAAATGATGGAGGCAGACTAAGAACACTTACTCCAAAAAAACCCCATACTTCTTAGGATGGCAACAGACACTCAAGTACAATGATTCAAACTCTGAGTCTTTGAGCATATTTCTCTGCAAAGAGTAAAATAAACCCCACAAATTTGTTTTAGAAATTTAGAAGGTATTTTTTTTATCCTTGGGTTTTCCTAGATAATAATGTATTAACAGGTGTACATAATGATGCTTCTGTGATTCTTTATCATTAATAATACATTAAAAATCACAAAACAAAACAAGCATCCAGCATTTAAAGGAATGGTGATCTTATACAATCTCTGTACCTGATTCTGTGCATCTTGGGTGCTTGAACTTTAATCAGAAGTTCACACCTCCTTTCCTGGTAGTTGCTGATGTCCAGCTCTGACATGTTGGGTCTCAGGATGGCCATTTATGAGGCCATGAGAGAAGCAAACTGAGCTGTGAAGAATAAGGAATATTGGTGTGTAAATGGCTATGATTTCTGCTGAGCAAAACCAGCTGTGGCTCAGCCTCCCAGAGCTGAATTTGGTGGGTGTCCTACAGGACCCCTGGGAATACTTGAATTCCTTTCCTCTTTACCTCTTCATCTCCCTCTTTTGACTTTTGTGTAAATCGTATTATTTGCATAGGAATCTGATTGCTGAGATGAGGAGACAAAGGAGTACAAAATCTCTTTTAACTCTTGGAAAGGAGGGGACTATCCCCCTTGTAGGCTTTCTCTGGGGTACCACAGTTCCTGTGCTCTGCTGGCATTGTACAATTATCTATACTCATTTCTGGTTTTTAGAAAGACAACACCACCACAGTGTTACCCACCTACCAGACCAGCTACACAGCTCCTGCATTTCCTTCCCCACAAGGACTGGAGGCTTTTGCCCAGTTAATTCCACTCCAGCTGTGGGAAGCAGCCTTCATGCTCACAGCCTGTGGGGCATTTGACCTTAGCTGAGAAACCTGAGTGGCATTTTTGTTTTAGTCCTCTATATTTAGAGACACACAAATGATTGCACCATGAAGAAAACACTGGACATCCACAGGGACCCCAATATTGATACTGTGGAAAATTCTGTGTTTCCAAGTTGTGTTTTATCGTGACTCAGAATAGCTTGGGGTTTTTTTTCTTTTAAATAGTTTCCATTTCAGAAAGTGAAGTCAGAGCAATCTTGACCAGTTCTGTCACCAAACAAATGATTCCATGTGGCAGATTTCCTTACCATGCTCTGAGAAGCTGTGCTCTGGTCTGCAGGACTTTCCATCCACCATGGCAACCTGGATTCTTTTGATCTTCCCTGGTTTACATTACATTTACATTACATTACATTACATCCCTGGCTCTTTGAAGCCAGGTTTGTGCTGAGCAGCAGCCATGGTCACTGTTACAGCTATAAAATTAAACCTGATCCCGTCCTCCTAACAGCCTGTAACCCAAAATATTTAGCTGAAGCTGGCAAGACTTTCTCTCATAGAGGGAAAAGAGTTTGTTAAACTGATAGTTGTCTCAAGCAGTGAAGAAATCTCACGTGTAGTGCCAATAGTTAAATTAAACCTGTTGTAAAGGATTTATTTGTCATGCTTTTTGGTCAGAAGAAAGTGTAGCAGAGAAACTTAATTAGTTTTCTTTGATGCAAGGGCAGAAAGTATGAATTAAAGATACAGTGTCTCAGATTGTGTAAAGAATGTTTTCCAAAATTAGCAGGAGACAAATCTGAAATGTCTGAGAGGTTTCATTTTCTGTGAGATCCCAGAAATAGCTGATGTTAATCACAACTCCCTTAAACCTGGGTTCTTAGGAATAGAACTGCATGTTCAGGGAGCTTGTCTTCCTCACAAGGCTAGCAGAAAAAAACACCCTAAGGATGGGACATACAGAAGTATATGAAAGTGTTGGGGGGTTTTTTGTTTAAAATTAAGGAAGGAGACACAGAAATGTGTAACAAAATGGAGGAAATGTCTTGGGCTGATGCCTCCTCCCTCTGTCCCTGATCCCCAGACACCAGGATCATAGACATAGAATCATGGAATAGGTTTGGTTGGAAGGGACCTTTTAGCCCATCTAATCCATGGACACAGTGTTCCTCTGGTCTCTGGGAACCAGAGCAGGTTTGCAAATTAATCACAAGCAAATGGTCATTTTTTGTTTTTTTTTAAGGAAAAGGTGCTCTTAAGGAAAAGGCTGCCAGGGTGCTTCAGCTGCTTCTTGGTGCTGGTGGATTCCCCATGAGGCAGCAGATGGAGATGACCCCCAGCACAAAGCTGCACCTCTGGGGGCTGTGTTTGGTGAGGAGCTCTGGAAATCAGTTATTCACTCTTCTGAAAAACAGCCTGAAAATCACCTTGCTTCCTTGAGGTGACCAAGGCCTATTTCTGTCTACATGCATGTATTAGGGAAATAGATGGGACCATTTTCCATGGGATATTGAATCCCTGGCTTTCCTCTTCCCCATCAGGTTCCAAAGCCTTTTTGGGCACAATGAGTAGTGAAGTTTAATAAACAAAGCTCTCTGCTGACTCAGCTTCACACAGGGGAGCTGGCAGGAATTAAAGTCGTTAATAGATGTTTAGTGGTGGGTGAAATGAGCTTTCTCCTTATTAGCAGGGGCTTATTGGAGCTGGTTGCCCTCTGTGAAGTGCTCACCTGACTCACCTCTCAGGCTGCTGCTGAAGTTCCCAGCTCTGATGCCAACCTCTGATTTCCTCCCCTGGCACTTTGACAGCAAAACTTCTCCTGAAAGCACCATGGCTGTTGCCTTCCTGACATTTGGGGTCTAATTCCCTATTTCACTGAAATCATCATATTCTTCTTCTTGTTGTCTCTTTATAGGAAGTTTTTAACAGCCCCTCTCAATATCAAGGATTTCATTTTTTTCAGCTTATCCCAGAACAGGAATTTATTAGGGAGGCTGTGCTGTGGGGAGTGTGAAGTGACTGGGAGGTCAGCAGAGACAGAGCTGGTGGGGAGTGTGGAGAATCCTTTGGCTGCTGGAGACCTGGGGTGGTGGGGACAACACAGCCACACCAACCTGCAGGCTGGGGGACACAGGGCAGGAGTGAGAACCTTCCAGGTGGAAAATGGTGTCACCTGAGCCCCTGGAGAGCCAAACACTGGGACTGGGAGGGGTGAGGAGCCCCAGTGTCCAGCAGGCACCTTGGCAAAGCTGAGCTTGGGGCAGAAGCTGCAGCAGCTGCCATGGGAAATGAGCAGGGGGGAGCAAGGGAAGGGGTGCTGGGCATTGTGGTTGTCTCAGGAAAAGGCCAAGGATTGGGAAAAAGCTGTGGGCAAAGAAGCTGCAGGCCTTTGGAAGGGTTTATTCACTTTAGAAGGGCTCACAGCACTTCTCCCTGCTGAGAAAATTAAACAACGTGAGCGTTCAGTAAGAAGCTGTGTAGGTTACAGTCACTTCTCAGGAGGCAGCAGAAATGGCATTAGGCCCTGGCTGTGCCCTCATCCTCCCCACCACAGCCACTCTGCCCTCTGCCTCAGCAGCTCTCCCTGCAGTCTCTGGAGGGCTACAGGGGATGGGCACATGGTGCTGGGGGGACCTTCCCCCTGGGAAGCACCATCCGTGCTGGGCACCTGTCCCTCCTCCACCTTCCTCATGACACCCACCTGCATTGCCAAGGAGCCCCTGCTACCGTAGGGTCCCCTGGCTCCTCTGCAGCCCCTGCCCCACCACATCAAAGCTGTTTGCTCATATCAAAAGGCTTTGGGGTCAGGATGGAGCTATACAACACTTAGGTGTTGTCTGGCAACTTCCTCCTCAGTTGCCATCCCCCCCTGCTGTGAGGAGGGGGTGACAGTGGGTTCTGACTTTCATCTCTGGGCCTTCTTTTGTTTCCTGGATGAATTGGGAGCTAACCTGAGACAAGAGGAGAGCCTCCCTTAGAAGCAAGGCACCCAGCTGCTGCAATTATCTCTGTTCTTTGCACTTGGAGTTGCTGTGGTGTGGTGCTGCCTGCTCAGTCCCTGGGACTGGGATAGAATCACAGAATCACAGAAACCTTTTTGTTCCAACAAAAGACCTGTAAGATCATCAAGTCTCAGCATTAACCTGACTCTCTAGAGTCCAGTGCCAAAACAGATCCCTGAGCACTACATTCACACATCTCTTAAACACCTCCAGGGATGGTGATTCAGCCACCTCCCTGTGCAGTGTTTGATAACTGTATCAGTGAAGAAGTTTCTTCTGATATCAAACCTAAACCTCCCAGTGTTCAACGTGAGACCTCTTGTCCTGTTGCTTGTGACTAGAGAAAGGAGACCAACCCCGTCAGTCTGTGTTCCTGACACATTTCCATTTCTTATATTCTGTTAAGCTACAGTGTAGTGAAGTACTTTAAAAATATATCTACTACTGCTCAGCAATTCCTTGTGAGGCTGTAAAAACAAGTAGAAAAATAATTCCAATTCTGACCTCTCAATGAGCACACGTACAAAGGGCATCCATTGTGATTACTGAACTTCATAAGTGACCTGATAAGCCTGCTGGAGATAGCTCACTAAAATTATATGAATTTCTTATATGACACCATTATTTTCTTCCCTGTTTTATGAAAGATGATTAAATGAAGGTCATCTGAGGTCAAAATCTCTATTCAGCAGATCTGAGCCTACTTCCCCACACAGACTCCATGAGCAGGGTTATAAGCATGACACCAATTTCAATTATATACCCTGGTGCCTGAGAGATAATGAGCTGGTTTATGGAGACTTTACATTGTGCTGGAACTATTTATTCACTTGTGGGCTGTGCAGGAAGCATCGTGCCTCTGGAGCTTCCCCTGTGCTTGGGAAATGTGCAGCATTTCAGGATATAAGCACTGTGAAACAGCACTGTGATGTTGGTGTGATGTAGTTCCACTCTTGGGATGCCTTATTAATCACTGCTAGGAGTGACGTAGCCTTGAACAGGCATAAAAAGTAAGGGGAAAGTTGTAAATGTGCTTTTTGCTAATGAGATCCACAGCTTAGCCACAACTCTTCTGGTTGTGGCCACTCTCATTTGTGGAGACAGCAGAATGAAAGAAGCTCTGAGTTAGTGAAGCCAGATCAGTTTGGGTGACATGAGGCCAGCGAAGAGCTGGCTGGCTTTTTCTATTACCACCTTTTATTGGGCATAAACCAGGATTTTTCTTCATTGCTAATTCAGATGATTGGATACCATCATACCTCTTTTGGTACATAACCTTTGAAGGCCAAATAACAGTGCTGTTCAAATAACCTCCAAGGTAATGGAGAACATATTTTCATCTTGTATTCATTGTCATAGCTACGTAGCTTTAATTTATCATTGCAGGGGACTTGCCTTGATACTTCTGAATTCATGGCCCTGCAAAACTGAAGTCTGGCAGTGCTTTTTCTTCTAAACCCTCTGATATTTCTAACCTGGACAGAATTTGCAAAATACATCTTTCTAGAGATGCAAAACATCGTGGTTTTATTAAAAAAAAAAAAAAAGTATCAGGAAAGAAACAAGGAGGGATGAGAAAGAGAATAACAGCATAAGATTTTTCTTTCAAAATTCAGAAATGCTTCAGGTATTTTATCTTGAAGCAGCAGCCTCTAAAAGCAGGTTTCTTTTTCTCTGACAAAGTGCCCCAAGAGCTCCTGGCTGCTGCTGAAGGTGCTTTGTTGATGCAGAGAGCTGGTGGCAGGGAGCAGATAACCTGCCTGATTGTCATGGAGGTGGTGATACTGGTTTTGCTGACTGTTATCTCAGGTGCTGGTGCAGGGGAGGAAACCCCCTCTACCCTCTTGCCAGCAGCAGCTCAGCCACAAAAAGGTTCAAGAGAAGCAGGAGCAGTTGGTCCCTGAGTACTGAGGAGCCAGAGATGGGAAGTGTGGCACTCACCACATCCTGAAGGGCCTTATCAGCAGGAGAGATGTGACTGCTCCTTCAGCTGGACTGCTGAGCCACCCTTCCTGTGTCCTGAAGTGCTGGGAAAGCCACTCCAGGGTAGAGATGAACCCTCCTGGTAAAGGTGAATGGAAAAAAAAAAAAAAATCATGGAAAATGAAAACGACTTCAAATAAATAAATAAATAAATGCCTTCCCAAATCCTGACTGCGTTATCCCGCTGGGATGCCACGTGCCATTTTGCCTGAGCATTTCAGACTTTGCTTTGGTAATTATGTATTGCATTTACTATCTAAACCCCTCATTTTTAAACACAAAAACCCAGCAAGAACTTGCCTGTCAGAGCAGCTGTCAATCTGAGAGCACATAATTAGTGCCTTCCCTCAGCAAGTCCTACCAGGGACTGACTGTCAGAGAGAGGGGACAGGAGAAGGTGTTCCAAAGGCCTCTTCTCATGCTGTATGGATTTTATAACAGATCTAAAAGAACAAAAATAAAGGCACAATATTATTAATACCATCACGTCCCTGGAGAGAGGACTGAGGAGCTCTGCCACGGTTCCTCCCACACTGACAGCTTGATTCAATGATGTCTGTAAGGTACAATTAACAAAAATGACAAGAAAACCCCATGCCTGAGCTTTCAGCTTTAAAGCAATGAGATCACAGTAGCCCTGTTTAATGCTGTGGAGGTGTCTGGCAGATGAGGAAAGCCCTGAGAAGGACCTCCCAGCCACGGGAAGCCTGACAAACCCCCCCGATTCCCAGCCATGCTCCCACTGCCTGTTTCAGCAGTGGATTGGGCTGCCTGATTTTCCCAGAGTCCAGAGCAATCATCGCCTGTGGAGAAAAGATGATGTTGATTGATATAAAAAGAAAACTCTTAGGTGTAATGCTCTGGCAGTTTACTTGCAGAAGGATTTGAAGGTGAGGAGAGTCTGCAGGACTGGGAAGAGCTCCCTGCTCAGAGTTCTGGGGCCATGCTCAACACCTCTGACTTTCTTGCTGGCTTCGTTGGTTTTTCCAAGCTCATCTGCATTCAAAGCAACAGTCTGGGTGAACAACAGTAAAAAAAGAGAGAACTAAGCTAGGAGAGATCATGCTGATCAGGCTCAGATTACTCACTTCTCTTCCAGCAAGGATTTAATGCATGCATATAACCCAAAACCAGGCTGTCCAAGAAAAAACTAACGCTGTTCCCATGGATTTAGCAGAGATTTTGGCAGAATCCACACCAGACTGATGTTTAATACCATCATAAACCCTGCACAGAACTGTTCATTACTCATCCCTGATGTGCTCTCCCCTGTGAACTGGTTTACCAGTTGCACCCACACTTCCCATTGGATTGTTGCTGTAGGACTGGCATCCATCCCAGGGACACTGCAGCCCAGGTGTCCAGTTGCTGCTGACTGACTGGTGTGCCACCCACACCGGAAGAAACCTAACCGGGTGCCATCAGTTCCAGGCAGCAACATGGAAAGGAGAAGGAACTTCAGAATAGGGGGGTGATGTGCCTGCTTTGATATCTGTGCTGTGCTGCTCTGTTATGGCACCCCAGGGAGGGAGCTTGGCACATCCACACCAAGTGCAGTCATACCAGCAGACTGCAGAACAGACCTGCCCTTTGTAAGTCCTAGATATGACTGATTAGGTGTGAGGAAAAGAAGACATGAAAAATCTAAACATTGGCTTCTTTGGCTTTCAGATTCCAGCAGCTAAATGGCATCCAATTAAAAACCAAAACAAGAAAATACAACAACAAAGAAGCCAGCAACAAAAACCTCTACAAGAAATCATTCCAGGACAGGAATTGTATTCACCCCTGTGTCCTTATTCCAACCCAACAATCCAGTAAAATGCTGCACGTCCAGCATGCTGAAGGTTTTGTTTCCTACTTTGGAACAGAACTGCTTCATCAAGAAGGAAATCCAGTGGGCTCTCCTGTGAGTTGCCTCAGGGCACAAGTGGATTGCTGGGTTTTCAAGTCAAAATACAGTGTACAGGCAGCCTGGAACTGTCCCTTCACATATGACTCTAGGCTTGACATCTGGTAAATCTTGCCTTGAACCAGACAAACACAAAGATGACCCAGAGGACTGTGACCCCAGAGCTTTTTCTCTGTTTCCTACCAGAAACATCTCAAGATTAAAATGTTGGTCTGTTACGAGTCTCTTCTTGCCAAGCAGGACCAATGGGATAAATCCTTGGCATCTTCAGAGCCATCACTCTTGCTTAGGAAGGAGGACTTGGAGACATGCTCTCCCCTCCTGGCCTCAACCTGCTCATTCCCTGTTTCCTAATTTGAGGGGAGGAAGAAGCAGATGGAAAGTTGGATTCTGCCAGATCCCTGCCCAGAAGAAAGCCCCTTGGAGACCCTGGTGCTGTTAGGAGTTGGGCAGGGACGTGATGGCTCCCCCAGCCCTGCAGAGAGAAGGGGTTGTCTGAGCCCAGCCCTGGACACTCCCTGCTCCAGATGTCCCAGGAGCTGCTTCTACCCAGGGCTTCTCATTTCTACATCTGAAACAAACTGAACACTGCCAAAATAAAACTAGTTACAGGATTTTTCTCCACTGACGCCCACACAGAACCTTTTCAGTTGGAGGTCATGGCAGTGATTTAATGGAGCTCGACAGGGTATTTTTTAATTTTTTTTTTTTTTTACCAAATGTGGAACCAATCTGACCTCAGTGCTTACTTACGTGTTGCTGGGACATAGGATCATGTGGCACTGAGATAAGTTTGGCATTAGCAAAGCCAGAGGATTTTCTGCTAGGGAACCCATTTTCCCCTCTTTTGTTTCCCATAAACTCTTGTCAGGGCAGAGCAGAGTTATTCAAGCAGGCTTCAGATTCATTGAACTGATGTTATTTGTGCCCAGCTTTTCTTCCTTACACTCCATTAGGAACAGAAAAACTGGGGTGTGGCAAGGAAGCAGAACTGTGATTTTATGACCCAAACTGATCTGTGTCTGTAACTCCTAATGATCTTTGAAATCGTTGAAATTCAGTGAATGGGAGGAGGTCCTGAGGCCAGTGCTAAAGCTGACACCAAAGCAAAAAGATTGTGTTACAAGTGTTCTCTAACTTGTGCTAAATAACTTCATTTTGTCTGGTTTCATCCTGCAAATGCCCATGAGACCCAGGAGATCTGGTCTGAGGACCCAGCTGCACCAGGGAGCTGATGTCTGCTCTCAGATTGCATTTTACCATTTCTTCATGCAGAATTGATCAAGTACTCCATCTTCCTGATGAGATACCGTGTGGATTCAGCCCGTTTGAACACAGTTTTTATCACAAAAGGAACTATTTCAGCAGATTCACCCTATAAATAGCATGGCCTTGGCCCTCCTGTAATACTTCTCCCATCTTCATAAGCAGCTTGGAAAAATCTGTTGTTAACTACTGATAAAAACAAGTATCTGTTGCAGTTCTGACTGTGCATGCAATGTCTCACTGCTCCATCTGTTTAAAAGATGTTGTCCAGGTCTCCTGATGATTTATAGACCTTGCCCAGATTGTAACAGCAAATCATTGGCTGTATTAAAGAGAGGGGAAAAAATAAAACAAAAATTTAAAAGTTCCAGTTCTATGGTACAGAAGCTCAGAAAAACCAAAGGAGTTGTTTGCCTTTTGCTTTTTCCTCTTTGGTCTCTCGGCAGTGGATTAATTTCTGCTCAGCTGTGACAGCTCTAGAGGAGCACTTTGGATTTGGGAAGCAAGTTATTTCAGGGCTGCAGCACCAGAAGACATCTCCTGTGGAGATGAGCAGGGTGAGCCTCAGCTCAGCTGCAGAGCTGCACATCCATCCTTCTCCTGCCCGTGCTGCAGGGATGCTCCAGGGGGGCACAGGGAGGAACACGGACACCCTGATCTCCACTCCATACATTTGATATTTGCCTTTACCCCCTATCCTTAGCATGTCATTTAATGGGACACAGGAAAAGCAGTGAAATTCTCACCAAATTTGCCAGCCCCAGAGCTTTTAAGAGGTTAAAAGACAGTTTACTGGTTCGTTTATGGAAGTTCCTTGTCACTCGTGTCCAGCTACATCAATCACCTCCTTCCAACAGCTCCCAGGAGAAAAATTCTGGCTATCATCATCATTAATGAGGTAAATGCTCCTGGGGCAGCTGATAGTTGAAATATGGTCTTTTACTTCTCCTGCCTCCTCTAGACATTAAGATGTATTCCACTCTGCTGACCTGAACTGTAAATACAATAAGCACATTGAGAGGCAACTTCATCCCATCACTTTATTTCCAAACCTCTTAAAAACAAAAACTCTTCATTTTGAGGAGAGCTTTTAATGGCTCCAGGGTCTGTCCATCACAAAGGGAGCTTCCTCAGTCCACCCCCCTGAGCTGTCAGCCACATCAACAGCCTTGTGCACGTGCCCTGGGATTTCATGAGACACAAAACTTGGTAATCAGAGCAGGTCTGTGAATGTTGTGTAAGACTTTGTCACCATTATGCCTGCTTTTCATTCCCTGTCTTTCAGCCTTCATGTAAAATCTGTCTCATTATTTTTTTTTTCCCTGATAACTTCTCTTTCTAGCTCAGTGCTTGCTGTGGCTTCCCTTCTTACTTATAAAATAATCTTCCATATAAAATTATCACTTAGCATAAAAAAAATATAACAAGCTCAGCCAATCGACAGACCATGAATCTGCCTCCTTTCTCCCCATCTCCTGTAGGGAGGAAGAAAATCTTACAGATTGCACCTGCTACAGGAAACTTGACAAATCCACTTTTCCTGCAGTCCAAGAAGAACATGAAGCTCACTTTCCATGCCCAGCCCCCCAGCCTGGTGCTGTTGCTCTCAGAGGGGTTGGGTAGCCCATCACCTGCCTGTGCTCTCCATCCCACCTTAAGGCAGGGGCACAGCTCCCAAGGGCCATTGCAGCAGAGTCACTAAACTGAAACACTGCCTCACAGAGATCTGCCTCAGCTATTTCCCCACCACCATTCCTTCCCACTCCCCTGTCACCAGAGCTTTTATATATTCCAGGCCCGTTTCTTTTCATTCCCTTGTTTTCATTCCCTGGAGAGAAGAGCAGAGGATTTCTCTCAGGGTTACTGAGCTCTGTGAGGCTCCCAGGTCCCAGCTCAGTGCTGCTCCTCTGCATACTCACACCTGGGATGTTTGCCCACAGCTCCTGAGGTCTCTGCACAGGGCAAATACTGACAGACTTGGCTTGTCCTGAGAACACTGCAGGTGGTTCCGTGAGCCTGGAGACACTTCTACAGGAGTAATGAAGGCTCTGAGGACAAACACCCAAGTCTAACAATTTCCATCTAATATCATGTAAAGGAGAAAAGGTGAAGAAAAGGAGGAAGGTGAACAGAACCCCCCTCCTGAGCATGTTTCCCCCCTGATGGGTATTCACCACTAGCACTCAGATGAGAAGGTGTTTATCTCCAGCTGACACTCCAGCAAAGTCTGCCCAATAGCCACTTTTGAAAACTAGCAGTGAACAAATCTCCCTGCTTAATGACTCACTGACAATTTGAAATGGAAATAAAATACTGTGTTTGAAGTCTATATTGTGCATTTAAATAGATCAAGGAGAGACTAAACAACTAGGGATAAACTGTGCATTAATGCAGGGGAGAATCAAGTCTTTCAGGTCTCCTGGGTTGCTCAGAGGCCCCTCTGGTTTAAAACTGGGAGGACAGCTGGCTCACAAAAGGACTGAAATACATTATCCTATAGGATAAATTCATTACTCCTAATATGCTGAGATATTTTTGATCATCTGATCAAAGTTTTTCAGGCTTAGATAAGATAATTTTGGATGAGGTTGCAATCAGGTAATGTCTCACCCTGGCACTGCTGGAGGTGGAAGATGGGGCTGTACCTCCCTGCTGTGACTCTGGATGCTGAGATGTATGCAGCGGCTTCTTACCCTCCAGAAATATCAGCAGGGATGGACTCTGCCTTGCTGGAGTGAGAGAAGCCCTGGCTGAAAGCAGTATGGTCAGTATTTACTGTACAGAGCTTTTTAGCAAGTGTCTTGCTATAAATATTTAGTTGTAACACTGCAACTCTTTCCCTAGCTACAGTGCTGTGAGCTTGCAGGTAATCCTCTGTTATTGTCATTTTGTCCCTCTCGAGAGCTGCCCAGAATAACTCAAACCAGGTCTCAGTGGAGAAATGGTTATTTCATTTCCCAAGAGGAAGATCACAACTTCTATGCCAGGTGGAGGAGGAAGCCAGGTTCTGGTAATCAGGCTGCAGTGTGTGGGCATGGGAAAAGAGACACTTTCCAGCTTTGGGAAATAACTGAATCAAATCTACAAAGGTCTGATCTTTCTCAAAGTGCAATTTCAAAAAAACCTGAATTGAGGCTTTGAATGCTGTTGCAGATATTTATCCAGAGTGCTTCAGGTTTGACACCAACCTCCAACTAAAAGGCAGTGGGATTTTTGAAGGTGGCCATGGGAATGTAGGTGGGAGAAGGAAGAAAAAGGTAAAAATTGTCTCCAGCTGTCTCAGTAGGAACCCCACCGTAAGGGTTCCGTTTAGACTTCAGCTCAGGGTTTTTAAAATAACTTGGGATTTGCATCCATCACTCAATGAAATTATTCTGTGGTGTGTGCCAGAGGCAGACCCCTAGGATGCTGTAGGATTGAGCTGAGGGGATGCTGATACTGAAATCTTGGGAAAGCTTTGGAGGGCAGCTAAGCAAGGGCTGGGCATGTCCTGTGCTAAGGGTATCTTGTACACAGGAGGCTTTCAGGTAGTGGGGTCAGGCCATTTTAGGGTAACTGGTAATGGACCCAGCCAGCTCCTGGTCTGGCAGGACCTTGTTTCCTTGTCTCCTCCTTCCACACTCAGCTGGAGTCCCCATCTCTGCCTGTTCAGTTTTATTTCCCTTATTCAGAGAATCAAGGTCCCCCCATGCCCGAGGCATCAGCAGTGTCTGTGAGACATCTGTCCAACACTATCAAAACCCAGAGAAATAAATCCAGGAATAGAAGAGGGTTCCCAGGCTGGGGAAGGGCAGCTGCTGTACACGAGTGGGAACAACAGAGGAAGCAGCCTCTCTCATGTGCTAATTTAACCCCCTCTGTAAACAGATGATAATTTCTACATTAAATATACATGTACACACTGTTAATCTGTGTGATAAATAATTCAGTGCTAGAATGCCACTGAAAAAAACAGGGTGCTAAGCATGGGTTTGGTGGTGTGCTGGATATTACATGCAGCTTCAGCCCCCTGTACACACCAAGCCATCTTCCTTTTCTAGTTTTCATTTTTTTTAAAATAATGAAAACAGAAGTAAATTGTTCCAGCTTTTTATTTACCCCATTAGCAAATATAAACTCGTCCATGGTCACTGCCTGCTCATGCCCCTGCTATGAGTGGCAGAGCAGTGTCTGCCACATTTAACAGCTCAGAGTCCTCCAAACGGAGCTGCAGTCCTCACTCAGCAGAGCAGTTTGTTGGAAGCCACCCCCATGGGGATGGGGACTAAAAACAAGGGTGGCCAGGAGCCCAGTGACATCAGGAGAGCTCAGAGGATCATTTGTCCCATCCCTCTGCCCCCTTGGGACAGCCTTCTCTCCTCTGCAGTGACAGGGGGGAGCTGGTCCCTACCCCAGCACAAGGGGATTGCTGGCTGAGGGGGGTGTGATCGCTGCCTCTGGAATGGCCCTGCTGGGCAGGGGGTTACAGCAATCAGAGCAGCATCCTGGAGATTGTTAAGGACACGCAGTAGCTTTGATTTCCCCCAGCACAGAGAGGGGGGTTTGCCTCTTATCCTAGAGCTGGCAGATTCAGGTGTGTGACTCCCAGGGCTCAGAGCTGTCAGAGCAGGGATGTCTGGACACCAGAGAGCTGCCCCGGGGGCTGCTTGCAGACAGAGGATATTGACCTTCTGAGGAGCAGCTTCGGTACTGAGTCTACAAAGAGCAGCATCCCTGTCTCTGCGGGAAGGTCCCTCCCAGAGCCCCTGCTCGCTGCCCCAAACTGCACCCAGGCAGCCTGCAAAGGGACAAGCCCTGCTATGAAGAGAGCCTTGACTTGGGATTGTGTTCACAGACTGAAACGGTGACTGATTCAGGCACGCTGTCATTTGTCTGGGAGGGCTCTAATCAGGAGGGGGTGTGAAAGCTGAGCCTTTCAGAGGATGCACAGTGACTCATCAGTTCAACAGTTTCTATCAGAAATTCTGGTTTATAATCAGAGCTCTCTGCCCCTCCTGCAGAGGCTGCAGTCACCCAGGTGGGACAGGAACAACACAGGAGGCCAATGGCCACTCATGCAGCCACCCATGAGGCAACCTTCATCACTCAGGCATCATTCATCCCGACTGCTCTCAGCAGATTTATTAACAAATTGCTGCTGCCAGGCTCACCACAGCTCATTCCCAATCCAGATCGGTTCCAGAGGAAGGGGAAAGGACAAGGGAAGGACTGTAACTGCAGCATGATGAGTGCCTCCTGCCTTTCCCCCTGCAAGAGCTCAAAGGGGGAATTGGATATTCCATGTAGGAATAGGCTGAGAACCTGAATCAAAGTACAGGTCAGACAAGTGCTCTATGTTTTTGCTCACAGCAAACGTCAGGTGACTGCTGCAAGGCAATAAGTTCTGAGATGGCTCTTCTGAAAAGGTGTCACAGTTGTTGAGATGCTTCAGAAATACTTCTGATCAACCCAGAGAGGCTCTAGAGGAAAGGATGGTTTGCAGGAGGTGTGTCAGTGCAGGGCTGTGTGTCCACACTCAGCAGTGTGCAGGAAGGATTACCTAGCAGGAGCACGTAACAAGCAGCACATGAAAGGGAAAGCTGCTTCCACGGGGGCTGATATTTGGAATTGCCACAGGAGCCACGCAGCCAGTTATTTGCCAGAACAGGCTATAGGAGGATGCGCAGCCCCTGTCAAACATACAAATTACTCAAAAACAGAGCACTTTCCTCAAAGCTTTAGGTGGCTTTGTGAGGTCCCCTGTCAGCCCTTTCTTTGAGAAGATATTTTCTATTTTAATAGTTAACTGTTTTCTTTTTAGAATGACAAATACTTATGTGACTCCTGTTACATCTGGTGTGTAAGGAGCACTGCAAATAATGACTTCCACACTACAACACCATTCATTTCCTGCTTTTCCATTCTGATTAACTGCAAATACACTCAGATTTTACAAAAATGAGCTCATAGCACCGTTTTTTGTTGTCTATGTCTGCATTTCTTTGCTTCATATTACCAGTTTTGTACAATCATCCCCAGAATTCCCTGCCATGACTCCTTTTCTTCCTGGGAGATCACTGTGCCTTAGTGAATTTTGTTGCATGAAAATGTTCCTGAACTGGGGCTGTGAGCAGCAAGAGGAACAAGTGTGCCCTAGAACCAGTAAGAAATGGGTAGAAATCAGTGATTGCATTGGAGTGCAGCACAGAAAATGAACTGAAGCAATGAAGCTAGAGAAGGAAAGGTCTCTCAGTCTCTCTGTCTCCTTCCCTTTCCATGCCTGACAACCCTGGAAGATGGTTTCTCTGTCTGAGCACCAGCCAGGTACAACATAAGCAGAAATAGGAGCGTGTGTGCAGCACCCGGCAAGGTTTCTGAGCCTTGAGGTAAAAGGACCAGAAAGGAGGTGCAATTTCTAGAGGAAATGCCTGTTAATTGATGCCTCTGGCATGGCCACCCCTGTCCCTGCCGCACTGTGCAGAACCTGGACCTGTCGGCTCCTCCGGGGAAGTCCCGGCAAGGGTCAGGAGGCTGGAACATCCCCTGCAGTGCTGCCGTGTCAGCTGCAACCCAGGACAGGATCCTCAGTGCAGGGAGAGCTTCCAGGAGGGAGGAAAAAAACCCTACAAAAACCCAAATAAAAAAAAAAAAAACAACAAAGAAAAAAAAAAGGGGGGGTGTGAGGGGCTGGTGGGGAAACAAGAGAACAGAAAAGCAAAATCACGTAGCAGTGAGAGGTAACAAGAAACAGATGAAAATGAAAGGTGCCTCCATGTATGTCAATATTTGCCATCTCCAGCAGTATGACCTGCAGAACAAAGGCGGCCGGTTCCCTGCTGCCTAGTGACAGAAAGGAAAACAAACATTTCCTACAGCCCCAACCCGGCTGCAGCGCTTGCGACTAATCTGGTATTTATACATTCTGCTCAGGGGATAACCTGGGCTCCAGCACCGCCCGGCACTTCGGCAGAACCAGCCCCTCTCTGGGAGGTGCACAACAGCCGGGAGCAGGCACAGGGCTCCCCGCTGGCTGCTGCAGGAAGGGCTGGCATTTCCCTCCTTGCTTTCTCTGCCTTTGCAGGGCTTTTACTCCTTATTCATGGAAACAAAAGAAGGAATACGGTGCATATGTTCCCACCTTCTTCTCCCCTGCGTAAGCATATTTAGCAATTACCATGGGATCCCATGCTGGGCCCGGCAGCCTCACATCTTCTTATGCCTATCAAAAATGCATTCGTGGGATGGTTCCCTGTGAATGAGTCAAATAAATGACTCGGTTCTCACTACCTGAGAATGTCACACAGAATCTCATTACCTCTCACACCGGCCCTCCCAGAAACCACAACTGCTCCATGAAATGTTTTCATCCAAAAGAGTACCTGAGGGTGAGGTCTGGTGCTTCTTCAAACTCCTCTCCCTAACCCTGCCCAGACCCTTCCATCCCTCCTGCTCCTCTCTCTAACCCTGCCCAGACCCTTCCATCCCTCCTGCTCCTCTCCCTAACCCTCCCAGACCTTTCCATCCCTCACACTCCTCTCCCTAACCCTGCTCAGACCTTCCCATCCCTCCTGCTCCTCTCTCTAACCCTGCCCAGACCTTTCCATCTCCAGCCTGGCACCCTTGGTACCACTTCCAGGAGCAGGAGGCAAAGGGGATCAGGTCCCAGACCCTGCCAAAGGTCAGACCTGAAGGAAAAGTGTGGATTTTAGCAGGTTCCTTTTACAGCCACCTGCTCAAACTTGAAATATTCATGGGTGAACATGAAGCTGGAGGTGGGAGAGCGTGGGTTTTTTCACTCCAGTCTCTAGCTTGTCCACTTCTATACTAACTTGGCTGTCAAAGTGGGTTTTGCCCTGCTTTTAAATCTCCTAGGGGAAAAAATGTAATATAAATGCATCAACAAATGAACACAGGAGTGTAAGTCTGCAAATTCCTGCAGCTGCACTTCTATGTGGAAGGTAAGATTCTGGCCCAAGAAAGCTCAGTGTGATTTCAGCCCTCAGCTCCAACAAGGTCACTGGTTCTCCCTGTGAACAGTCAGTGCACCAGCAGCCACCCCACCACTGCAGCTCTCTGCAAGGGCCTGTGCCCACGTTTGTGATTCTTTCCTAAATTAAAGATTAATTATTTCCAAGTGTCAGTTTTATTCTCTAGCTGACTGGTCTGTGCATGAACCACCAGATGTGCACACCATAGTGGAAGCACTGCTCGTTTTAGGAAAGGCTCCACCCAGGGCTGTGCTGAGCATCCTGTGCAGGGATTGAGGAGGCTCTGCCAGGGGCCCGTGGGGCAGGCAGCAGTGACTCCTCAGCCCTTCCCAGCACAGGCCTTCAGTAAGAGAGCTGGAAAAGCAAATCTCCTGGTGTGAAATTCTGAGCAAGTTTCTGGCTCAGTGGAAGGAAGAGGATTCCATGAAGTTTTTCCAGTTTACACTGAAAGGGAATGGCTTTTTCTCCTTTAGTAAGAAATAGTTTGTGGAGTCAGGAGGGAAAATCACAAGTATCCTGCTTCTACTGCATGAAATTCAAGCTACATTTCTCCCCACATCTCTGCCATTGACACTGCATGCTAGGAAAAAAAAAAAAAAAAAAAAAAGTCTATAGACTTCAGAGACTTCAGCACATGCAGCATTAGAAGCCAGAAGTGGAAACCAGGGCCATCCACTCGTGCTCTGCTCTTTTCCAGCTGGAAACTGGCAGAGATGTAACACTGAGCTTTGGTAAGATGTGACATGGGGATCTAAAGAGGCTTCAGAAACTCTCATCATTCCCATTTGTGGCAGAGCAGCCTGGCACAGTGCATCTGAAATCAGACAGACTGACTCCAGCCTCTGTTTAAGAAGGAGACAAACTCACTAAATGCCAGTTTTCAAGCCATTGCCAGGCCACATCTCAGGATTTTCCT
The DNA here is from genome assembly GCF_003957555.1 of Calypte anna. NCBI lineage: Eukaryota > Metazoa > Chordata > Aves > Apodiformes > Trochilidae > Calypte > Calypte anna. The sequence continues at coordinate 1,176,171 of NC_044249.1, forward strand.
TAAACCTTTCATATCAAATGGCTGCACGTCATGTGCTGCACTTCAGCAGCAGCTGCAGCCTCCCTGTGAGTGTTTCATCTGACTGCCATTACACATCTGTTTCACTGGTGTGCTGCAGCCCAGGCCTGACCCTGCCTCTTGTCAGAATCATGTGAACCCCAGAGCATTGCAGTTTCTGAAACTGCATTTGAGTAAATCACTAACTTCATAAACAGGGACATCTCACCAGGGCAGAAACGTTAAATGGATCTTCTGCAGGAAAAGCAGTCTGGGGGGTAAGACTGCCCCTTACACACGCTCATGTTCAGCCTCAACAGCCATGTGCAGCACACGTGCAGGAACAGAAAGTGTCCATCTACTGGAAGCACCAAGACCTGGATGGGAACTGGTTGGTGCAAGGTTTCTTCCAGAGAAATAAAAACAAACATCCAGAAAGGGAGAGCTGCAGAAATGGCATCTCTCTGCTGCTCAGCAGGGAGTGAAATTACTCACTGCCCTCATGAAGATTACCTTCTACTCTTCCTCTACTTGTTTTGGTATCTTTCTATCCAGGTGAAGATAAAGTGGGTTTTGTTGTTTTTTTTTTTTTTGCCTCTGAGTTTGATTTAATACCAGACAAAATGTGTAAAAATAGTGACATTTGTACCATGTGCATCAAAATACAAGCACAGAAAGAAGCTAAAAGCTCTGTTGCACAGAGCCAAAAGATTACAAGGGAGCTGTGAAAATGAAGAGGAAGAACTGGGATGCAGAGCTGGTACACAAATCAAACTGCCACACTCCATAGTGCTTATCACTCAGCCTTTATCAGCCTGAATTTTTCCAAGAATTCAAATTAAGGGTCTGGATTCTTATGTCAGGATTGAACACTTCCATAACTAGCTGAAAAACTACTCCATGAGATCAGCAGAGAAGATGGAAACTGCCTCAAGGATCACACCTACCCCTCCACCTGTCTCAGAAACACCTGACAGAGCAGAAACTTCTGCAGAGATGGTTTCAGGGTGGGCACACAAGATCAGCAGACAGCTTGCAAAGGATTAGGTGCCAGTAACTGAAAACCTGCAGAAGATAATATTCTTAGCAGGAATCTGAAACATGTTTAACAGGAGTTGTTTCTCTGATCTGCAAGCTGCTGCCCACATCTGTCTCAGGGACCCATCCCAATGCATGAACAAACACAAGCTTGGCCCTTTCATGAAGAAAGGGGCAAAGACACTGTTTTTTCTTAAGGCAATGAATGCTCATTAATTCCTGCTGGCTGTGATGGAAAAGCAGCAGAAAACTTCACTAAACTTAAGGAAAATAAAAATAAATAAGGAGAAAAAGGCACATTTGACAGTCTCCACTAGTGAAATGTAACAATTCAGCTTTGGTGACTTTATTGGAGGCAGAATTGGTCTAGCAACTTAAATAAAATCTTAACGTGCTGCTAGCAAGTAGACCTCAGCTGAACAAGATCAAACCAAAAGGTATTTTGCTGCAGGCTTTATCTCTGGATCCTAATGAGCAGAATGAAGGCCAGCACTCTCCAGAGCTGTTTCACTCCAGCTGTGCTCAGCCACTGCTGGGGTTTTCTTATCACCCCCCCGTGTTGCTGTACCCACCCTTGGTGCAAGCCTGGCACCTGCTGAAGAACTGCTGCTGTGTTTGCTGTTCTGATGGCTGGGGTCTGCCTGACATCAGCAGTGAGGATTCCTGGTCATGAAAGCCCAGTAACAAAGGCCAGGTTGTTCTAGTAGTGGAATTTACTTAAATTAATCATGAGAGCATAGAATCAAATCCCCCAGCAAGGGCAGGGACAGCTCCCACCAGAGCAGGTTGCTCTGAGTCCCAGCCAGCCTGGCCTGGAGCACTTCCAGGGATGGGGCATCCCCAGGGACAACCTGTGCCAGGGTCTCCCCACCCTCACAGGAAGGAATTTCTTTCTGATGTGTCATCTAAATCCCCCCTCTGTCAGTTTGAAACCATCCCTCCCCATGTTATCTGTGGCATCCCCCTCAGCCTCACTAGGAACTGGTTCACCTGTTTCAATTCAGTTCACAAGGGAAGTTCTGCTCCAGGACGTGCTCTGGGGAACAGAAGGTGCCAGATGAAGCTGGAGCAGTGTGAAAAAGAGGACAGACCCAAGAACAGAGCAGCAGTTCTGTCAGTAAATAAGGTAGGGTGCATCTCCCATGAAATGGCAGTGCTTTCAGCAATAAGTATTTAACATGCCACATGGAGCACACAGAGGGAAAGGCAGGGCTAGACAGGGACAGGTTTGCTTTTCTTCACATGCCAGATAAACAAACAGGGAATTTTAATTATCTGAAGTTTCTGCAAGTCAGATTTGGTTTGGTTTTGGTGGCATTTTTAAGGTAACCATTTTTCTTTTTTTTTCTTTTTCTTTTTTTTTTTTTTTTTTTTTTTTTTTCCTTTTTTCTTTTTTTTCCTTTTTTTTTTTTTTTTCCTTTTTTTTTTTTTTTTTTTTTTTCCTTTATAGTCTGTACTCAAGTATCTTTCTCCAGGTTCCTCTCCTTTCCCCAGCTCTTTGGCTGTTCCATGTGCCTTATCTACCTGATCAGTAATTCATCTTTCCTCTTTCAAGAGCACTCTCCATCTGGGCCTTCTTCCAGTCTGCTTGCCCTAAGAATCACATCTGATTCCTCACCTTTATAGCCTGCTGCTTTGGGAGGGTTCATTTCTCATACAGATGATAAAGCTGGTTTCAACAATTACAAAAAGAGATTGCAGGTTCATAGACATCAAGAGGTGATGACATGAGATGTGCTGGAACTGATGTACATTAAACTGAAATCTCTAGACACACCTCATTAAAAGGATCCAAAATGGGTTTTTACCAGCAAGAAAACATATGTCCTGTAAATGAGCTACATCAAAGTTAGGAATAGTTGAATATCTAAGTGTAGAGCATTTCACTGCTTTATTAATTGAGGGGTAGCTGCTGCCAGCCTGAGTTGTGGAGGATGCTTTGATTTAAGTGTATGTCTGGGATATGAAAGTGAAATGCTAAGTGCCATTTAACACACCTGATGGGTATGTTTTACAGAAAGTAGCTACAAAGTGATTATAGTAATAATTTGTGTTCCTTTTGTGCTGTGTTCTGAAATAGCTTCTATGGTGGGAGTTGCACTGTGGTGGAGAAGGACTCAGTAGTGCTGCCAGTCACAAACCTGTGCCAAGAAACCAGAGAAACTAAGGCAGTTTAGACACGTGAAAGCAACAGCTTTCCTGATGAAGGGAAGCTTGAAAATGAGAGGCATCAGTGGTGGGGAGTTTGATTCTGTGTGGGAATGGGGCTTGGTCATGCTGTAGAGAACAACAATATCTCATCAGGAGCATAACTGGTTGCTTCTCCTGGCTGGATGGGCCACGTTTCCCCTCAGACCCACTCACTGTGGCTGAGTGTTGACAGAAATATGTAGATAAGAGCAGGTCCCCCCCTCACCTCTGTGACCCAGAGGGGTGGGTAAAACACTGAGCTGCTGTTGAGTTCTTACCTGGTTTTATTTTAAATCTCAGAATCAGAGGGATGACAGGACAGGGACTGGGGCTGTCAACACCTCGTTTGGCCCCAGGCATCTGAAATGTGTAGAGCAAAATGGAAGTCAGTATATTTGCAGTATTCTGCCATTTGGACCCCATATGGCTCAAACAGTTTAGGGCAAGCCATAGCTAGAGGACAGCTCTGCCATTTCAGAAAGTTCTGGCTGTGGACAGCTGTCCCATCAGTCCTCTCCACCAGCAGAGCTGCTGCAGAACAGTGCCCAGACAGGGGGTACCACCCTGGCATGCTCAGTGGGCTCATCACGACCCCTCCTCCTTCCCTGGATCATCACCCAGATCCTTCCTGTCCTAAAATGTCATTATGATTAGAGAGATGAAGAGAATGAAAAAAAGGAAAGCCATAAAAATGCATGGCATCAGTGGAAATAGGTTTAAATGTTTCTGAGAACATAAATGATACTCTCTTTTCCAGCCTCTTGCTGTTTGTGAAGTTAAATGACTGGACTATAATGTCCAGTCTTATCCACTCCTATTTTGGATATATTTCTTCATTAATGCTTTGCAGCTGGACTGTTCTTAGTAAGAGAACCTAATTCTGGGGTGGGAAGGAAATACTAATGGAGAGAGAGCTCCCTGACTGCACAGCTCCAGCCAGTTAGACCACATACTGTCCCACACCAAGAAAGCAGCAGCTGAACTAAAGCTAAATATTATATTTGTAATGTCAAACCAACAAACTCTTTTTAAATGGCCACCACCTAAACATGGAGGTGTTTGTTTTGTGTTGTTTTTAGGCTCATGAAATCAAATTAGCACAAAATTAATTGGCTTGGAGTTAATGGAGGGAAAAATCAAATGGAGATCTACGTCCTCAGTGGTAACTTGGACTTTATCAGTTGTTAGTGGTACCTTATATACTCAAACAGATACTTTTGGTGTATGAACTGGTTTCTGCTGGGATGAGGTGGGACTCAATCCCACTCTGTATTCCCTAGGGAAGAGCTGAGGTCACTTCCACTCAAGGTGGATCTGTGCATGGCTATGTGCATGGCCCTGCTGGCTACACAAGAGGAACCAAAGGGCACAGTTCTACCTAGATCCCATAAACCTGCAACGTGCAATTAGTTATTATTCATGCCTCGTTTACTTAAAATAATATTTCACACAACAAATGCATGAGAATTTTGAAATCTGCTGGTGGATGAGTTAATGGTTATGAAAAGTGGGGAGGGCCATCCAATAAATAATTTACTGTGTATTAACCATTCACCACCAGTACTAGAAAAGCAATAAAAGGCTTTGTTTGCAATCTTTCTCTTTTTTTTTCTTAAATCTGTTTTGCAAGATGGACCTGAGCCCCAAGTGTATGTGTAGACTTTGAACAGTTGTGAGAGATTGCTTTCACTCCTTCCATTTTACTTCAGTCTATTATAAAAATAGGAAATCAACTAAATCTAAATGCACGGGCTGGAGAGACTCAGCATTTCAGTGACTTGGATCTTGGACTTCAATCAAATATCTCAAATGAGGGGAAAAATTGCAGTGAACAGGTATTGAATCTGTGTGGATTGTCTAAAATTTAACCTAATATCTTTTTATTCCTATTATTCCCATTTTATTCCCATTATTCTCTTCTCTTTTGGACAATGCTCCAAAAAGTGGATGCTCAGAATCACCAGTTTATTGCTGCACGTTTTAAAAAACCAATCCTGTTTGCAGGTACTGGCAGAGGGTGAAGGTGCTGGGCTGCTCTGCCCTGCTCCTAGGGAATGATGAGCTCATTTGCCAGAGGAAAAAGGACAGAAGAAAAACCTGTTCTGAGGGACCCTGGGGAATACAACCACCAAAAGGAAGGACCATCCCAATCCTCAGGTTTTTATGAAAACTCATCCAGACACGTGTGGTGACAGTTACTAAGAAGAAAAATAATCTCACAGAAATCATTTTCCCTCTCTAAGGAAGAAAAAAAAAATCATATAAAAAATGTAATTATTGTGGGAAATAGTTAACACATGAGACCAAAGTGTTAAGCATTTTTTTTTGTGAAGGTACCAGACATGTGCTGGTTTTGTTGCTTTAGGCACTGGTGTACATTGCTTCCCAGCTCTGCCATTCATGTGTCAGCTCATACAACCTTACCCAAGGTGATATAGGTGTAACTTTGGTATCTTATGGAAATGAAATCCCCAAGAAAGAGGATGGGATGAGTCTGACAGATGAAACACAGCTGCAGAGTTGCCAGAGGAGGGCAAGCTCTTCCCCTTCTAAAGAACACTGCAATGTAATAATGCACCTTGTGAGTGAGTGCTGGGCAGCAGAGCCTGGCAGGGGTGGTGTCTGATCCCAGAGAACGTTCTGCAGGGTTGTGCAGAGGCATTAGAAGTTTATTTAGAGACCTTTGGGATCACAGAGAGGTTTGGGTTGGAAAGGACCTTAGAGACCATCTGGTTACACTTGTCCCATCCTTGAGCAGGGACAGCCCCACTAGACCAGGGTGCTCCTGACCTGAACATGGCCAGGGAGGGGGCAGACACAGCTCCTCTGGGCATCCTCCACAGGCAGAAATGCCTTCCTAATATCTGATTTAAATCTACCCTCTCTCAGCTTGAAACTCTTCCTCCTCATCCCATCAGTGCCTTTGTAGGAGCCCTCCCCAGCCTTCCCATGGCCCCTGCAGGTACTGGGGGGTGCTCTGAGGCCTCCTGGAGCCTATTCCAGGGTGAGCACCCCCAGCTCTCTCTTCAGAGCAGAGCTGCTCCAAGCCCTCTGATCACCTCCAACAGCTCCACGTTCATGTTGGAGACCCCAGAACTGGGCACTGCACTCCATCTGGGGTCAGCTTGTACTTGCTGTCTGCACCATCCTAAAAATGGTATTTCTGAGGGGAGGGCTGCACCAGCCTTGCAGCTTTTGCTGTAGAGAGCAGGGATAAAGCCATCAGCTCTGAGCACTTGTCCCTGCAGCAGCCAAGACTCAGTGAGGAAATTCCCCTGTTCCACGGGCAGCAGCTGATTTCTGGGTCAGCCAGAACCTCTCCCTGCTTGTGAGGGTGTCAGCTGCTCTGTGGTGATCTCCAGATCGCTTCAGAGTGAAGCTGTGTGCATACAAAATGCAGGCTGCAGGTAGAGAGCAGAAATGTATGTCTGCTGCTCTGCTGGAAGTCAGGCCAGCTCTGTTGTTGGCTTTGCTGTTGGCATTCTCATACGAGAAGAGAATGTGACTTCTTCAAGCTGATAGTCATAAAAAATTTTAAATGATTTCTATTCCTTCTTTGGGTATTAATTTACAGGCCCGAGAGTGCCTTGGGCCATTGCATTGAATATATTAACGTGTAGTTTTGAGAGTATTTCTGGGTACATATGCTGAATTTGAAAATATACTTGAAAAATGCAAGTATAAATCACATACCAGCTACAGCATTTTCTCAGCCCAATGGTTTGAAGTGCTCTCAGCAGCTGGAAAAAGTGCAGACTCCTTGCTATGCAGAACTGGCGTGCATAGGTTTGGAGCACAGGCAGAGTTGGCCCAACTACAGCAATCTGTCATGCTCAAATGTGGTTGTTGTTAGCAGGGCACAGGCATGGCTTGATTACCATGCTGTTCTGAGGAAGAGAAAACTTTGCTCATATTGGGGAAGGCAAGGAAAAGAAAAAGCTTTTGAGAACCAGTTTAAGTTGTGGTTGTTAAACTCAGCATTTTCTGTTTTGTTTTGTTTTGGTTTTTTTTTTTGGCAAGAAATAGAGATTAACAAAATATTTAAGAATTCACCAAGGCACGTGACCTCCAGAGTGAAACTTAGGACTGTGGCACACAAAGTCTCACACTTTTCAAGTTATTTATAAAGCTCATCATCAATCCTAGCAGTTAAAAATAAACCCTTAACTTTCCCAACAAACCCCCTTCCCAGGGGTGTTGGGTTGCATGTCCAGTCTGGGAACACTGTGTGTGCCCATCTCTCCTGTCCCTAAAAAAAACCCTTTTTGAGTGCAAATGAATAATCAGGGTTTTACAAGCACCTCCTCAGTTACTGCTGTGTGAGGAAAGGACCTGGGTACCATGTGGAGGAGCTTCACAGCCCCATTTCCCCAGCAACCTACAGCACCCAGGCAGGGACAGGCATGTGCCAGCTTTGTGACAGCCCTCACTCAGCTGTGGTTACGGTGCTGTGGAAGGGTTAGAAATGGTCCTGAAACAGGAGAAATCGGAGTGTGAGCATCAGCAAAAGGACCTGAAGGACACAAGGTCCTGCCATGGGCAGGGACACCTCCCAGGCTGCTCTGAGCCTCATCCAATCTGGCCCAGAATACTGCCAGGGATGGGGCATCCTAAACTTGGCTAAACTTGGGGAAAAAACCTAGTAGGTAGAAGCCAAGTAATACCCTCATTTTCTAATATCTTTCCTTTGAGCATTGACAGTCTTTTGTTTTCCTCTCTAAGATCTAGCTGTAAAGCAGTTTATGGGATACAAATAAGATTTTCTCAGATTCAGCAGAGGAGGGTAATGAATTGGTTTTATGGGCCTATAAACCAACAGGAGTCTGTGGGCATTTGGAAATAACGGTGTCAATGAGGGCCTGCTATGTGTCCTGGGAGGTATCACACGAAAGGTGACAGAAAACTCACTTTTGCCTTTCAAAATGATCACCTGAGATATGCAATAAAATGCTCGTGTGTACTCAGAAAAGAGCCATTGCTGTTTCCTCCCTAATGTATATGCAAATATTTCATCACTTTGAAACACTGAGGCACAAGAGAAAGCTGTTAGAAATCAACCTCAGCTTCCAGTTGCCATGTAAATCACAGCAAGAGCTCTTCTCTAAATCCAGTACCTGCTCAGGGCAGGAACCTGCTTTGATTAAATGCTGATGGGGGCACAGGCAGAGCCTGGCTCTGGTTCCTCTGTGCAGGTGTCACCGTGCCTGCCAGCACTGCCTGAGTGGGACCAGCACCTTGGCAAGGTGAGGACTTCTGCAGGGGAGTCCCAGAAGTTGAGAGGGAAAGGAAATACCCTGCTTGGAGTCCTTTCCTCTGAAAAGCCCCCCTGACATCCCAGACAGTGGTGTGTCCTCTGCTTTTGGTACTGAAAAGCATAATAATTCTGCAGGAGACTTCACCCTTGACAGCAGCAGGAGGCAGCAGGATGCTTGCCACCCTTGATGCATTTCTGGAATAAAGCCTGAAGGGAGGAATTGACGTTTTCCCAAAGTTTGTTTAAATTGGAAAAAAATACATATTGCTCTCTAGGATGCACTTGTCAGAACAGAATGATTACAAAGAAGACTGAGCAGCAAGCCAGGAAGGTTGAATTACAGAAGTGCAATGGGCAGCATCCCTTCAGAAGTAATCACTGCTCAGGTAGCAGCTTATTTTTTAAGGTCTGTAAAGCACCTTGCCCTTGGTGGATGGAGAAAACAAGGATTTAATCTTTTAAGGAAGACTGGAAATGAGACATCGTTTGTTCCCAGCCACATGGGGAAGTGCAGGAAAGTGGGACATTTGTTTTAATAAGCAGCAGGAATGAAGATAGAGACAGAAGATCAAATTAATTTTCACTTGTCCTCCTGTGCATGCATACTTCTCATGCATAATCAGCCTTTTTATCCATCCCTGCCAGATGAAGGATGGGAACACTATCCAGTTGTGTACAGAATGCAGAAACCCAGGCCAGCTGATGAGCAAAGCAGTTCTGCAGCCTGCAGTTTGTCCTGCCTGCTGCCTGGTGTTGCCCTGGCACACTCTGCTCATGGAAACGAAGTCAGAAATGTAGAAATGGGAACTCTGCAACAGCTTCTGCTGTGGGAAGTGTCCCTGCCATGCAGGGGGTTGGAACCAAATGGGCTTTAAGGTCTCTTCCAACCCAAGTCATTCCGTGACTCAAAAGTTGCCTGTTAATCAGCTGTTACTGAAAATTGGTGACTTCTCTCCAAGAACTAACATTTCTCTCCCTTGCCTGGCTGCAGGGGAGTTTATGATGTGTACGACAGGAAACTCTGGCCTTGCTCATTCCTGTAGTGAGACATCTTACTCTTAGGCAGACAGAAGGGGGAAATGGTAAGAGAACAGCAAGGTACTGAGGGAGCAGAACCTTCAGATTTAGCTCAGCCTTAGGAAAAGCAAAGCATGCTGGAGAGGAAGGGAAGAGGGCAGGTCTTGGCTGCAGCCAGATGAGCTGACATGGTTTATTAGCTAGCACAGAGCTGCAACAGTGGGAAGGAATAGCTGCTTCTACCAGCAGCATGGAAAGTCTGACAGTGTGGGGGCTCACATTGACTGCTCTTATATTCCTTCATGGGAACAGCTACTAACTCAGTCCGGCTGCATGCAAAAAGAACCTGGAATTTCATGCTTTGAAGAGCTAAAATAATGTCTTTGTGTGTGCTTATGCTATGAAGAAAAAAAAAGAAGCCATCTCCTTGCTTTCATGCTAGAGATGTGTGCCGGGTTCCACTAGAAATGGATCGGATGCTGTGGAAATAACTCAGGTAATATATTTTGTTCCCCGTGGGATGCCTTATTTAGAGATTACATCTGGATCCTGCACTCCTGTGGTGAATTATCTGCTCTGCTTGGCTCCCCAGGGCACGGCGGGTTGGAGCCAGCTCTGCTCCCCTTCCCCTCACCCAGGGACACTCCTGCTCAGGCAATGCCAGGCACAGGGAGGTAGGATCTGTGGAAAGGGCTTTTGGGGGTGGCTGAAGGATTTGGAGTGATTTCCAGAGTGGAAATAGCGATGCTGGCAGTAGAGAGCAGGTACAGGCGGGCAGCAGCTGGGTGCTCAGAAATAAATACCCAGTCCTGAAACCTCATTGAGAGGCCAGTGGTGAAGGCACAGAAGGGCTTGTGGAGTTATTTGCCCCTTGGTTGTTACCTACAGTAGCACCCAACACGCACCTCAGAAGCCCGGCCCTGTGGTGCTGCCAACCAGGTCAGTCAGCCTCCTACAGGAGGAAACTCCTACACGGGCGGGCTGGAGGCAGCTCCCTTCTTCACAGGGACTGCGGAAACACCGAGTGCTGGTTCCCTGGGCTGCCTGAGGAGACTTTAGGAGCAGAAAGGAGCCCTGGATAGCAGAGAGGAGCCCTGGATAACACAGAGGAGCCCTGGATAACACATAACAGCTCCGCACGCCGCCACTCCTCACTGACAGGAGTGAGGAGAGCCCCTGAGGCGATGAGCGACAGGCGGGTCAGGTGACCCCCGTGGACCAATCAGAGCGCGGGTGCGGCTGGCGGTGGGTATGAAATGGCTGCTCCGGGAGCCTCGGGGTGTTGGGCTGAAGCAGAGCAAGGCAATTAACGCTGTAATTACTGAGTGTCTGAACACTGGTGAGGCATTAACAGTTTGAATAGGTGCCAGGGCTGTGAGGTCTGTGCCAGCATCTTCATGGCGAGGAGCTGTGGATGATGTTGGAGGGATGCTGGGGAGCAGCCTGGACAGGGAAAGAGCTCCTCTTAGTCAGAAATAAACTCGTGTTAGGTTTCTGCACAGGGATGTGCTGTGGCTGAAGTCAGGGAGCACTTCCCGTGTTTGTCTCTGCTCTTTACAGCTGTTTCACTCTGTCGTGTCCTCTCACCACCCTCAAATTGTCCTCTTGCAGAACCTGGCCCCATTAAACCTGCTGAATGGGGATCTCAACCTAGCCATATCTTTGCTTCTTGTAACAAGTGGTTCTCTTTATTTTACCCATCCTAAATAGATATATTTCACATATGAATTTTCCAGCTTCTCTAAGCAACAAAATCCTTTTGCTGCATGAAGTACTCAGAGATGTTGTCCTGGAGCAAAAGAATGGAATAGGTGAAATGACTGCATGTGGCTTATGAAAGGTTTGTCACTGCACAGAAGGTGTTGTAAATATGGCATTTATTTCACAGAAAACATTATTTCCAACCAATATACTATGTTTAACAAGTATTTTATAAATTAACCAGAAAAACTCACCATGTGACTGAAAAACAAGTCAGATAATTAAGCCCATAAGAAACTGGTCAGTTTGAATGAACACACACCTTTGTTACTGGTAAATTAAAAAATAAAAGTAACAGTTTTATTCAAAGATTAATTTTCTAAAAAGATAAACTTTCCATCCAGGAAAAAAAAATGTTCTGATAAAGCCTTCAAGCTTTGTTTTTGCAGAACTTTTGGCAGAGATGCTGTGGGGCTGCTCTGCTGATTCCCCACACACACACTGCTGAGGTGTAAATCCATTGGTTCCCTCTGCTTTGTAAAGCTGTGTTTCCTTCTTTTTGCAACAATTTCTGCAGGTGTTTTTCCTGGCTATTATAAGAACTGCTTATTTCCCTTTTGGATTTTAAAGCAGCCGTTTGGGGCAATAACTCCATTATTTGCTTCACCAATTGGCTCAATGAAGTTGTTACAGACATTTTATTCAGTAAAGGCAGCTGGCTAGGCAAAGGCAATGTTAACTACTATCATAGCTATAAAAATAAAACAGTTTAAGATCATAACTGTAGCAATAACCTTGCTCTAATAGTATAAAACAAAATAGGACCCATTATGGATCTAATTTTTTTATTGCCATCTGTCACAATTTCCATTTTGGATGATTCTGGAACACTTTTGTAGTTGCTTCACACTAAGCAAGCTTGGAATCAAATGCAAGTCAGGAGGAAATGAGAGAGCATTAAATCAACCTGTCCTGTTAAGTACAAACACTGGCAGCATCATCTTGACTGATTTCTTCCTATCCCTGCCTCTGGTCTTCATCCCAGTGGGAAGCAGGGAACAGGAACGAGGCACAAAGCATTTCTATTTGTGTAAATCTTGAAATCACACCAAAAGAGAAGGGCTACAGAAAGCAAAGCATCTCTCCATCAGTGGGCATTCCCAGAGTTTTGGGTTTTTTCTCCCTACTACCAGTTGATCTCATTGTCCCAACGTTTACTGATGATCAGAAATGATAACTCTGTGGAAATCTCTCTCCTTTTTCTCCCCAGTATGCCACTGCCTGCCTTTCCCAGGATTTCCATAGGGAGAAGGAGGGCTTCTTAGCAACAGGATCTCCACAACTCATTGGAACTACCTTAGAGTCACTGTGAAGATCATCACAGAGAATCCAGGATCTCCTGTGGGCAGCCAGGGCAGGTACTCTGACAAGGTGACCAGGATAAGCAGACAGAGCAAAAGACTTCATGCCAAAAGAGACTCTGCAAAGGTCTCTCTGCATTTTATAGAAGAGAGAGCTAGAAGGGATGTGATAAAAATACCATATTATAACACTAGGAAAAAACTTCTGTGCCTTTTAAAATGTCACACTATTCATAAGGACTTGGTTAAAACCAGTTTAAGGGTCAGTACAAGCAGAAGTAATACATGGATGGAGAAGTGCTGCAGTGGTGAGTCCTCACTTGTAATTAAAGGGTTACATCCTAGCTCTCAATACTGACCCCACTGAAGCTGAGGCTGCTGCATAAATGTCTGCCATCAATTCCCTGTCCACTAGGAATATGCAAAGTTGGACTCTGAGATTTATGGTTACACCAGCTGAAGAGCCCAGCATAGATAGGATTATACACTCTGTCTCCTCTCTCTCTCTCTCTCTCTCTCTAAATATATATATATGTATATATATTTAAATTGAATCTGCTTTCCACTTACAAGCTGCCATGGGAAAAGCAAAACTGGAATAATCTACCTATAAATACCATCAGGGTTTTTTTAATAGCATGAGTTCATCATTCTGCCTGTGCTGCAACAGTTTTTTTGGTGAGTAGGTACTGAAAAGGTGTCACAGCAGGGCAAAATGGTCCTTAGTTATCCCTCAAAATCTGAAACTAATGGGTGTTAGTCTTAATGTTTGCCACCAGATTGAAATGTCCTCATCTGGGTCAGCCCATGTGATATTTTTTTTAAGATTTCTGTTCAAATTATTTTAAAATTTTATGTTTTGTTTATGAGAATTTTTCTTTTGAATCCCAAACTGGTTGCTAACAGAATTATAGTAAGTGTTTATTTACAGATTTATTTACAAATTACTCTTCTAATTCGTTATTTCACTGATTAATTCACAAACAGAGGAATTAATACACTGCAATTGCAGAGGATTTCCATTGCTATTTTTCCTCTTTAAACAAAATAAATCTTAAATTATAGAATTTGTTGTCACCAGGACAAATTTTCAAGTAGCACTAAATGTAGCAGTGAAACAGAGTGCCTGGGCAGATGTCCCTGAAACAAAGCAAAGCAGCTGCTGCTCTGTCAGTATAAAGTATCCTACAAATGCATAGATGTGTGACATATGTTCACTGGAACATATCTGACATGATTTTGGCTCAGCACACTGCATATATCTTCCCTAAATGCTATATATAAACTCTTGTTTAATATTCACAGGGCTGTGTAGCATTTCCCAAAAGCATAAATGAAAGGTATAATATGTCTCTCTTATTAAATGTTTGTGTCCTAAAATAGAAATTGGAGGCTGAAGCTGTTTCCCAATTGCTGCACCCAAAAGAAGGAGGCACAGAAAACAGACATACCTGTATGTTTAAAAAGGCAGCCAAGTGCCATGTGTTGCAGTGGCAGAAGGGAATGAATTGCTTCTTGTAGCAAGAGAGGCAGCTTGGTGCTCATTTCCAGCAGCTGCAGGAGCTGAGGGGACTCTGGTGGGACTCTTATTTCTCTGAGATGATTACTTGAGAGGTGCTGCCAGCACCACATCCAGCCCACACTGCTCTCTGAAGCAGGTTTGGGATTCACCTCTTCCAGCAGGCAGTCTCTCACTGAGCAGGTCAGTCCCTTCACTCCAAGCCCTGTTTTGCCTCTTCAGAACAGAAAGGTACTCTCAACACACAGGTGTTTCCACCCAGAGATCTCCTTCTTTCAAAGAAATCCTCAAAGTACAAGGCAGCCTCCAAGGAGCAGGGGGGAAGAATGGGAATTTGGATGGGATCCCAATAAGCTATCAAAGCTCCTCCTGGGCACACAGCCTGTGCCTGGCAGAGGAAGCCAGCACTGCTCCCATCCATCCTGGGAGCCCTCTCACTGGGATTGTCACTGCCAGCTCAGTTTAGTAGAATCACAGAGTGCTAGGTTGGAAGGGACCTCAAGGTGCTGCAGAGGGTGGATCTGGAGAGGGACAGCTACACCAGAAATGTCTGGTTCCAGGAAATAAAACAAAATGAACAGACAAACAAAATCAAGTCCTCCCAAAGCCTTCACAAAATGAGAAAGCAAAATTTCTCTGGAAGTCACCTTCAGCCACTTAGGAAAGAACCAGGAGAGAAATCCTCTGATGATCTCATTTGGCCAGCATTTATTTACCCTGACATTTATATCTTGACATTTGAGAGCAGAGTCTAAGCTAGCAGTAGCATTTCTCTAGAGCAGCCTCCAGACAAGGTGCAGCCTTTATTGCTCACAGTGCAGTAGCTGGAGCTGGGGCAGTCTCTGTCCTTTCATAGAATCAACATCGTTGAGAATTAGGTGTAACAAGACTGGTGTAAGAAGCCACCAAAATCCTAGATGCCCAGAGCTTTGTACTGGACCAGACTCAGGATTATATTTTAACAAAAGATGCTGCTTTAGAGGATTTGAAGTTTTGATGGACTGGGAGTTCTGGGAGGGCAAGAGGTTTGGGTTAGCAGGGAGAGTCTCACAAAGGATATTCACACAGCCTCATGGTGCTGGATACAGTCCCTGGGAATTATCTCCATGTCCTCTAGCTACTATGGAAGTTATTTCCTCACTGAGTGGTGGAGAACAGACAGCTGTAATTTATACATCAACAGATCTGAGGCTTTAAGTCACAGAGCTCAGAACAAGGGTTGAATTGTTTTGGTCAAGTATTTTTAGTTTAAAAAAATAGACATCTGGAGCCACAGTAAAAGACTGTGATCTTGTACTTGATGAATGTGCTCCTTCAAAAAGAAAGACAAAAAACATCAAAACTTGGAAAACGAGAAAGTTTCACTTAAATATATTTCACTTAAATACATTCACTTAAATATATTTAAGCATTTCACTTACATATCACCACACCTGTACGCCTTTCACTTTTTAACAAGTAAATGTTGCAAAATTTCTTTTATTTCTTCTCAAAATTCATCCTTTATGTGGCGTGTGGGGAGCCACTCCTCATAGTGCTGGAGACAGAAATCCTGAGTGTGGTCTACTCAGAGGAATCACAAGATGGCTTTATTCCTTGGAGGGTCATGGCCAGCACCAGCACCCCCACTGCTCTCCACACACTGCATTTATCTGCCTGTGCAAGGAAAGATTTTGCACCCTCTTCTTCTCAGCTAGGACCAAGCACATCAGCTGTTGCTTAATGCCATCTTCTGTGAGCTCATAGCACAAAGAGCAGCTTGCATCTCTCTTCAGGACTTCTTGTCCCACCCAAACTTTACCTCCTTCACCTGGGACATCCATCCTCTTCACTCTTTTCCCTTCCCTCCCGTGGACAATGCCCTTCCCTGAACTGAACAAGCTCCCAGGCTTGGGTTTGCATCAATAGAGATAACATCCAGCTAGCTAACACCCAGCAAGGAGAAAGAAACCCCAGCCAGGGGCCACACTACCACAGGCACTCTTTGTGCTCCACCAGCCTGCAAGTCCCTCCTGGGATTCAGTCACAAAAAGCAGAAAGTTTCGGGTTGCTTTGTGTGTATCCATAAGGTCTAGACCTGAAAACTATAAGCCTGTGAGTAAAAGAAAAATTCTTTGAAGATGCTGTTTTCTTTTCCTGTCTCTAAGTCTGCTGTGGTCTTGTTGGAAGAGCTGTGGCCACATGGCTCCTGGAAAAGACCTGCTTCCCATCAGGTTTGAGCAGGGAAATTCAGCTCCCCAGCTCCCTGACAAAGGCTGCCTGAGGCAATGGCTGCTGGAACTCTCCCCTGGGCTGCAGGGAAGATAAATGTGCTCCATGCCTCCATTGTGCTTATTGATCATGCTCAGGTTGAAGACAAGACCAATCTTTAGATGTCTATATTTGAAATATAGATTTGGAAACGTCAGGTATATGATGAGAACTTGGCAGAGGTTGAAGGTGTGATGGGGGCTTGGGGCTGTTCTCAGCTGCCTCCCTTCCTGCCTCTCAGAGCAAATCACACTCAGCTCCAGGTGATTTCATGGCTGAACCAGCCTCTTGTCTGCTGCATGGCTGGGAGGGTCTTCCTCCTTTTCGTGTAATCAACATGCAAATTTGAGACCCTCCCATAAAATACTCCAGTAAACATGAGGTGTGTGTTCTAAACAGATTTCAGGCAGTAACAATTCACTATAAATTCAGCTAGCATCAACAAAACGTTATCTCCCCCCGAGTGTTTCTCTAACATCTTTTTCCTGGTGTAGAACAACAGGAGAAAATTGCTGCTATTTGTCCCTAGATTGAAGTCTTTAAGCAAAGCTAAAGACACTCTCTCCCATAATACCAGTAATACTCTGGGAGCTAACTACATTATTTTTCATTGTGAACGTGAAGCAGTAAATGAAATTACAGTTGGATTCAGTAAGAGCAGATGATGGGTATTGCAGAAACAGAAATGGGGGCAGTTTATTAGAAGTTTACTACTTGAGATAAGGAGCAATTTCACAGAAGCTCTGTTTGGTGAAGTGTACTAATAGAGTACAGATAATACAGACTGTTAGCATGGTATTTGAAAAATTGTCTGAAAGGTTGGTTCTGCCTCTGTGTTTGAGTGGAAAAAGAGTTAAAGAGGAATTTCCAGTTTCACACATGCTGAAATTTCCATCTGCTAGTTTTCAGTGCTGAAGAAAGGGATAATAACATGATAAGGAAGCCAGAAAAGAGTAAAAAAAAAAATTCACCCAACATATATAATGCTGTATAAGGTTGGGACGTGGAAATGATCTCACCAGGTATTTACACAATGCAAATTTAAATATATACTGTCCTCATTTGTGATATTCTGCTCTTCTGGGAAAAACACTTTCAGAAACACCTTTTTTTAGTTTCTAAGTAGTCTTGCCCAGGGGTAAAAGAGTAAAGTAGATGCTCACAGACAAGTATCAGCAATAACTTGGGCACCAAAGCAGTGCCATGGTACAATGGTTTGAGACTGGGATCAACAGTTGGGAGAGCGATAAGAGGGTGACAAGTTGGGTTGATTTATTTTAGAGGGAACCTAAACACTTTGTTAATGTTGACAGTGAAAACACTGCTGAAAATTGAGTGTGAGGCAGAGGTTTTCTCCATAGCCACAGGACGTCCTTGGAACAGAGTCTGCATCTCAATAAGCAAGATGCTTCTTGCAGAACATTAAAAAGAAGTTACAGAGAGCTGAACATAATGATAATGTCAGGGTCATTTCTGCTCTCAGATCCATTGTTCTGGTCAGGAACCCTGTCATGCTGAGGAAAAATTAGCTTGCTTGCTTAGGACTGAAGAGCAGGTCATTTCCAGACCAAACATGATGTTTCTCTCCACCTTTGTTCTTCCTCCCACTGCTTCTTTTTGTTTAAAGCTCAGCTACAGAGACTCACATCTCATCTCAGCTGCTTTTGTCACAACAGCTAATGAGCTGGGATGGGATGAGAAAAAAACCACAGTGGGAATGGGGTCATGGAGAGGTTAAACTTCATGGATTTATTCATTGGGATTCAGCTCACACCCTCCTGAAATGAGATGTCATCATTAAAATTGTGGATGACACTGTTGCACAATGGAGTTTTGTGACCAGCTCTTAGAAATACAGGAAGGAAATGGTTTTCCTTTAGACTTTAATACATCACTGGGGTAAGAAAACAAACCCAAATTGAACAAACAATGACAAAAGAGTCCTGAAAGCAATCTATCTATTTGAGATGTTTGTGAGAAATGCTTAATTAAACTGAATTAAAACAAAAGAAAACAATCAAAAACCCATGGATCTCCACATTCTCTTTTACTTCTGGAATTACACCTGTGATACATGAATAGCATGAGCACCTAGGAAATAAAAATATTATTTATTTATCATCCCAGCAGTTTCAGTACAGCTCAAAAGTTGGCCAAGTGGGTTGTTTTATTTTTGGGTTTTTTTCTCTTCACAGGAGCAAAGACTCTAATTGTTTAAAAAGGAGAAGAATCAGAGTTGCCATCAATTTGGGTGGAGTCTGAAAGGAACAGATTAGCTGAGCAGTCTTGTTTCACTGCAGGTGTTCTCAGTGATGGAAGGTGACAAAAAGGACCATCCTTTCCTCTGACCCAAGAAATCACCCATATTGGGGCAGCCTTGAGAGGTTCTGTTCTGGCTTCTTCAGCCTCTCCCAAGAACAGAGGTAAGTGCATGATAACCCTCTGCTATCAGATGTTCTGAAGTGGCTAAATGAAACTTTGGTTGCTGTAACCTTGCTGAGACCATTGCTTTGTGGATTACCCACAGTAAACCTTTTCCTCTTTTCCCTCTGGGTATTTAAAACTTGTCATCTTATCCCATCCTCAGTTTTCTGTCCCTTTAACTTGCAAAATCTCTTTTCTCAGGCACATTTTGGGGTCTCTCCTGGCTCCTGTTCCCCCACAGATTCCTCCTTCATTCCCACCTATCTCAAAGCCACTGCTGCAGACAAAGTGGTTTCTAGCTGAGACCTCCCCAGAGGAAAGATTGCCTCTCACAGCCTAAATCCCTCTTTATGCATCTGTGTCCTGACAGTGTTTGCACCTGCTGAAACAACACCTTCTGCTTCACCATCCCACACCCACCACTCCTGCAGATCTGCTGCCCACCAGCCTGTTCCTGACTTGCATTTGCTGCAAACCATACCTGCAGTTTGGGAAGAACATTTTGGGTATGAATCCCATTGCTTAAATCATCTCCATCCCTTCTGGGCTCAGTGTGGCCCTGTAATTCTAATAATCCCCCTCTCTATTAATATATCCACTTTATTAGAACTGGATGTCTCCGTTATGAATGGTATTTTTCCAGCCCTCCTTGAAGGCTGCCCCTTTTTTAAGGGGATTTATGGGAGACTGAAGTTAAATGAGTTGCCCACAGAAAGGTTGCTGGCTCATCAGTGAGATTTACAGCCTGCTAATGACTCCATAATAAGGTAAATACAGAACTGCTGGGCCAAAAGGGAGTCTGCCATAGCAGAAAACTGACAGCACTTGCTGTTCCTTTCCTAAGCACCTTTTCTCCTGATGTGAGAAAAAAAAAATAAAGAAAAAAAACACAAAAAAACCTAAAAAACCACCCAACTAGCTTGTCCTGTGATTTTAAAAGAGAGTTAAGTTTTTACAAAATGGAACATTTCCATTTTGAGATAAAGCTCAAGCTTCTAGTGCTACACTTTAAAGGTAGTTGGTGAGATTAAAGGAAGTCAGGTGTGAATAAATGCTGTGGAACACTAAACAGCATTTCTATCAAACACTATCCAAATGCCAAACAGAAGAAAGCCAGCTCACTGATTCTGCTGGATAATTACCATCCATTTTATCATAACTCTCCAGTTTGGACCAGCATTGATTTTACAACTGAGAAATACAGGAGGAGAAGTCCCATGAGGTACTGATGTTATTGGCAGGGGATGGATGCTTCTGTCCAGTAGATAAACTGAGCTGTAAGTTAATTTTAATGGAATTGAGATTTCCTGGGAAAAGAACTTATAATTTTCTAGCAGAATCTATGGCACTTTCTGTGCTCTGCATTGACAACTTCTCTGCTTCCATTTCCATTGTTCTGGAACAGTCTGACTTTCTGGATAGCCCTTGTTTGGGAATGTCATTTTGTCACAGCATTTCTGTAGTCCTAAGCTTCTGGAGACATGCTGTCCACCTATGGCTGGATCCTTCCTTTTCTAATCAGCTACCCAGGGAATGCTGTAGACTGTAAACAAATTTTTCTCTTCCTCTTCTTCATATCAAGATATGATGAAAAAAAGAGGCACGTTTCTCTGTGGTATTATTTACGAAGTGATATTATATCTGAATATGGGAAGCTTTTTCATCAGGCCCCATATTAGCAGAGCTCCAACACTGAGAAGTACAAAGTCCCTAAAGGACCATTCCTGCCTTTGGAAAAAGCACCTCATACGATGATGAAAGGAAGCTATTTCTCTCTCATCTCAGCTCTGACCTCTACTAACTCCAGCTGCATCACCTTAAGACAGCCACAAAATGCAGGTTCTTTTAGCAGTACTTTGGCTTAGGTGACTTTTTCAGAATACTGCATGAACTGTGGGATTTTTAGGCTGTGGTAAAGAGATCAAAAATTGGGTGCAGGGAGGCAGAAGTAAGAACTGACCTAGAAAAATACCACATAATGGCACTGCAAGCACTGTTCTTAGTAAAAACCCAGAGGAAAATGCCAGCCAGAATTACACAGTACCCTGAAAATAACAAAGCAAATATTTTTAACCTGGAGCTGCTGAAGTATTTATTCTGGGTCTGCAGGAATATGGTGGTTTTATATTCCAGGTGTCCTCAGTTCACTTGATTCAGTCCTGAGCTTAAGACATGCAATCTGCAATTTGTTCCATACAGGTGGAACAAGCTGGGCAAGTGGGAGCACCAGACTTACACAGATTGTGACAAATGAGTTCATTTGCTTGAAAATGCTGTCAGATGGTACAGGGAGGCTGAGGCAGCTGCAAAGTGGAACAGCAAAGGTTTCCCAAGTCTGTGGCAAAAGCTTGCAGTCACAAGCATGCAAAAGCTCAGCAGCAAGGTGGTAGCTGGGGGCAAACAGTGATCCAAAGCACTGGAAACAGGGCAAGAAAACTGTGCTGGAGGAGAAAACCTGGGGGAAAGTTAAGGCTGAGGTTCTCCTGGAAGACTGAGTTCTGCCAAGGGCTCTGAAGTGAGAAGTGCTTCAATTGAGGTACAGAAATGTCATAAAATTACTCTTTACTTTGAATAATTGTGCTTTTCCTACAAAAATGATGATGTTTTTAACACAGCAGGAGCTCCTGCATGCCAAACCAGAGCAAGCTCAAACAAGCAAAACCCCACAAGAAATTAATTTCACTTGATTTTCAGGACAGTCAGATTTTTCACACATCAGTCTTTTCCTTCTTGGCTTTCTTTTTCCCTGTATTGTTTTTTTTTTTAACTCTCTGGGTTAATTACTCTGACCTTTCCCTTGTCTTTCTGCTCAGGTTTGCCTGTATGATGTTTGAAATACAACTGGGACCAGCTGCATTTACTGCTACTTCTGACAGTGCCAGGAAAAGGGTGATGAAGCTTCAGGAAACAGCCACAAGTGCATGTGAGTTGATTTTGGTTTTTCACTTGGTGTACAATTGAAGGGAAATCAAGCAGCCCATTGCCTGACCTGCCATCTGCTGCATCCCACACTGGGCATACTGGGATGCTGTGCTAGGGAATGTCCCGTAGGAGGGAGCTGGGTGAGTTGAATCATGTCCTGAGAGGCAGACAAGACCTGACCAGGGTCCTGCTCCCTGTCTAAGCAGAGAAGGGCCTGGCTTCCACCTCACCAGCACCCTCCCAGCTGCTCTGGTTCACACTACACTCTTCTTTAGAGTTATAAATAAAAGCTCTGCTGAAAAGCAGATAGGAGGCACCGTGGGGTTTTCAACACCAGAGGCTGGGAGGTACAAGAGTTGCTGTGCTGTTTGATACTGGAGTGATGCTGAGCAGAGCCTGGTGAGACATATCAGGAGATAGTGCTCACCAGTTTGAAAAGGTCAAGCTCTCTTTTTCATCTTAGGAGTCCTCTTGTGAGACAAGTCTCTTCTTAGCAACATGGCTTCTGCTGCTATGGGCCCTAGTTATTATTATTATTCCTGCTCTTCTGATTTGAATGGATTTATAATAAAATATAAAATTCCCTAAAGTCTGAAAGCACTAAAGGTTCTAAAAGACAAAAAAAGCTTCCTAAGCAGATGAAAATGTTATCCTCTGAATATTTTTTTCCTGCCATGAAAAAACCCACAGTGGTTGTTAAAATTCAACATCCTGGAAGTTAAAGTTTGGTTCAGTGTTTGGTCATCATTAAGCAGCTGATTTCAGCATCATCTCTTTGCCTGTTCTCTTTTAAACTGTCTGCAGGGAGCCACAGCCAGGGTGCTGAAAGCCAAGGGTGCAGCAGGTAAGGGGGATGCATTTGAGCATCAGCCCATCCCCTGCCCAGGTACCCTGGTGCCTTTGACTCCTCTCCTCCAGAGAGAACTTTGAGTTGTAAATAATGTCCTTGTGGCCTTATCAGTCAAGAGATGACACTCAGTCAATAGGGTGGCAAAGTTCCTACATGAAAGCCAAGGGGAAGGACAGACCCTTGCAAGGGTTTCTCACTGTGGCAGAGTCTCTGCACACTGACATTTCCACCCTGCTGTAAAAAGCTGCTACACTGGCTTTAGATTCTCCAGCATGGGTAATGAGCAGTGAAGTTAGCCTTTCATTTGCTTTGGGTTCTGATCCACAATCTTTCCTGAAAATAACAGTACAGTGCTTGCATTGCTTGGCCAATTGATCCAAAATATATCTTGAAGAAACAGCTTTGCTTCCCCTCCAGTGCCTGATTCTACTTGTCTGATTAAAGCACTATCATTTGCATTTCTGAGGTGTGTGGCTGTTGGTTTGCACAAATAAATACCATGTCCATGATTTAATCCTAGCCTTTTTTTCTCTAGGAACTCATTTTTCTTATCTTTCTGGACATTGCCTTCCATTTCATATATTTTTTTAATTTTTAATTTTTTTTTTTATTGAGTGTCTCAAACACTCCTCCCTCCTCCTTCCAGCATAAAGTTTTGTGGCAGGGACCAACTCCTTTCTTCATCTGCCAACAGTCTCTCAGCACAAAGCCTTAGGTGAAGCACACTTCACAGTATCAGAATTCCCAGCATTTCAAATCTGAATGGGCTCAACCTTTACATTTCGTTTGCACCTTTGTTAACCTCAGAGTATAGCAAGTTCACAGCTCCCATTTCCTCCTGACATTATTTGAAATGCAGCCTTCCAAACCTCCACCAGTTTGTTTGGAAGCCAGCTATTTCCTCAGACAGTTGCAGCAGTAGATTGTGATAGGAGCTGCAGATTTTTAATTTTTTTTTCCTGTTCCATTGCTACATGCCATTTAAATCCCTGGCTTTGCTCCTCTGTCTCCTGACACATGTATTGCAGATATAAACCACAAGGCTCCCATTGGTGTGACCTGTGAGAGGCTCAGTTTGCTTTCTGCTAAGCTGCTTGGGAGCAAATGCAGCAGCAAAGGAGGTGTGGAGCAAGGAGCAGGGTTTTTAGCATTTAAGGTTATCATTTCACATGCTGCCTCAGGGGTCACATTTTTCCACCCTTTCCCAGCTTGGGAAGCAGGCAGCTGCTGAGCCAGGCAGGGCTGGCAGAGCCCTGTGTCCTTCTGCTCCAGCTTGCAAAAAACCCTCATTACCAGACACATTTATT